>NC_083518.1:12500-1262500 GCF_032362555.1 Amyelois transitella | reverse complement strand
TATGAATGTGGACGAAGCGAAAGAAGTATGCAGAGATCGTGGCAAGTGGAAAGAGGTAGTCTCTGCCTACCCCTCCGGGAAAGAGGCGTGATTTTATGTATGTATGTATGTATGGTCAGAAGGCGCTCC
The DNA here is from genome assembly GCF_032362555.1 of Amyelois transitella. NCBI lineage: Eukaryota > Metazoa > Arthropoda > Insecta > Lepidoptera > Pyralidae > Amyelois > Amyelois transitella. Next base: position 1,262,371 of record NC_083518.1, on the reverse strand, counting down.
CCTGGTCTTCACTCCATAGAGGTGAAGATAATAACAAGCACTAAATCCAGAAGGAAGAAGATCGGCTTAAGAATAACAGGTTAAAGAGGGTGATGAGCTGGATACATACCTACATATAATCACGTCTTTATCCCTTGCGGGGTAGACAGGGCCAGCTGACTTGAAAAGGCTCATAGGCCACGTTCAGCTATTTGGCTTTATGAGCTGGATTTTCGGCCTCTTTCCCGGAGGGGTAGGCAGAGACTACCTCTTTCCACTTGCCACGATCTCTGCATACTTCCTTCGCTTCATCCACATACTATAGGATAGAATAAATTTATTTTCAAAATTGGATACAAGGTATCACTTATTGACGTCACATCACTTAAATCTAATTATGACTACTACCACCGCTTCCAAAGCGCATGTGTACTAGAAGCGAAGGAACAAACTACACTGCAGCATTTTCATCGGACGTCAATATACAAATATGGATCTCTTAAATCTAAATCATGTACGAATGCACATTGTACACATAAAAAAAATCTGGGGAATCTAGGATATAACTGTCTGGGGAACAATGTTTGTCTATGTAGCCTGCCCTGGGCGCAACGAGTAGGGGTCGCAGAAAGAAACCTTGCTTGACATCTTGAGCCAGTAGACTTTAAATTGAGGACATAAAAGAGGAGAGAAAAATTTTGGTAGCAGGTCCAGGGTTCCCTGCCGAGAGTCACGTGGTACAAACAAAGATAACATGAGAAAGAAAGAAATATGCCGTAATTTTTAAGGTTTTGAATATATTATTTCGTAATTTTATTTAGTAGCAGTACTTTTGGCTTATCGCCGTAAGAACGTTATCTTTTACGTCGAAAAATATCATAAAATAAAAATGAACGACAGTGGCGTTCGTAAATAAAACGTTATATTATTCACCGAACCCAATGCCTGAACTACGAAAGTTCTAGACTCGATGACGTCATAAAACAAAAGACTGATAGAACCGTACCATACCTCGTAAAGTTGGGGGGATAACATAACGTCAGAGAAAAAAATAGCCATAGTAAAAACTCCTATCCTTACCTAATAACCCGGGAATATTATCAAAGAGTCGTCGGGTCATAACCTGAAATTGGTTTCGGGGTCCGTAAGTCCCGGGTTTTATATGTAGCATTATGAAGGCCGTCAAACGAATTCACGTAGAAAATCGAATCTATATACGCCGATATTGCGCACTTGCAGTGCCGGCCGTGTCATATGGCGAACGGAGCGGATGCTGACCATATAATTTTTTCTGTTTTATGGCAACATTCTCATACTCAGTTCTGAGCTCCCTGCTCTTTTAGCTGATACCTACCTAGATACTTTATATGATCTGTGAAAATTTTGATAAAGTTTAAACACTCAACTTGTCACTTTCATGCACCCATCCATCAATTTCATGTAATTATCTAATACTTTTTTGTCTAATTATTCACAGGAATAATGACTTAGTAGTCGTAGTAAACTTTGTTAAAATAATTGCTACTGTTAATTAATTATAACAATTTTTTTACATACTGAGATACCAGTAAATAAACATTAATAATGATAATGCTATGGAACGACTTGGAAAACTATTTATATAAGTGAATATTGTAGAACAATAAAATAATCAGTGGTTATTTTCCGTTAGACGCTGGCAAAGCTGCAGGAAAAATCTGTTAAATATTATTTAGTTTTTTTTTAAGTTAGATCGAGGGCGCCATAATTGCATCTCGCCCCATCCTGAAACTTGTCTAGGGCCAGCACTTCTTCCCGGCCTTTGGATGGAGATAATAAAATAATATACTGCTCCACGCCGCCTTTGTTTCGCGGTGACCTGGGTTCATTCCGATAATAAATAACTAATGTTTCCAGGTGATAAAGTAAACTATTTTTTCTTTTATGTGAGGGATTGGGTCTGTGGTCCGTTTTGGCGCGATGGTTATGTTCCTGCGTCTGAACCACAGGTTCCGGATCCGATATCTGATCAGGTAATAAATGGAAAATGGACTATTTCCGATTTGCCCGGGACGTTATCATAATAAATATTTAGTATAAAAATAAGCCGTGCCGTGTGGTTCCCGGCACCAATACAAAAAAGAATAGGACCACTCCATCTCTTTCCCATGGGTGTCGTAAAAGGCGACTAAGGGTTAGGCTTACAAACTTGAGATTCTTTTTTAGGCGATGGGCTAGCAACCTGTCACTAGTTGAATCTCAATTCTATCGTTAAGCCAAATAGCTGATCGTGGCCATTTAGTCTTTTCAAGACTGTTGGCTCTGTCTACCCCGCAAGGGATAAAGACGTGACCGTATGTATGTATAAAAATAAGGTATCGTCGAGTTGGTATCCTATAACACAAGTCTTAAATTACATTTAGCTCTTTATGCTATTAATTTAAATTATTAAAATAGCATAAGTAATAATGCTATTTTAATTATTTTTAATTTATGTCACAAACAATTTGTTTTTTTTTTTGTTTTAATAAAAATTTTCACATTAATATTTTCAATAAGCAACTCAGTAATAACACATGCATTACATTAAAAAAAGAATATGTCGCAAGTCGTTTAATATTAAAACGGTCTCCCCTCGCTCTGGGCGCCAAATGGCCGATTTTTTTCATTCGATTACCACTGTCCCTCCATATATATATAAATTGGTTTGTCTGTGTGTTATAAATGGTGTAGGAACGAGACACGGTGTGGGTGGATTCGGGTGTTTTTGATATATGATGCCAGTTAAGTCTGATTGGATGAGGATATGCTGCTGTTCGGGATAGTTTTTGTAAAAATAAAAGATATAGGTATGTATACAATATAGGTACATACTGAATTTGTAGACCATCGCCTAAAAGAAGAATCCCAAAGTTGATAAGCCTATGCCTCAGTCGTCTTTTACGACATCCATGGGAAAGATGGAGTAGTCCTATTCCTTTTTTTATTGGTGTCGGGAACCACCCGGCGATTACACTATTTGAACACTATTTGACAGGTTGCAAGCCCATCGCCTAAGAGAAGAATCCCAAGTTTATAAAGCCTATCCCCTAGTCGTCTTTAACGACACCCATTAGATAGAGATGGAGTTCTCCTATTTTTTTTTCTATCGGTACCGGGAACCACACGGCACTAAGATATTTCATTATCTCCAATTTTGTTGCAAAAAGTTCGACTTCACGAAAAACTTTTTTTTTATTTCACTCAATATTTCACAAGACATCTTTTTTATGTAGTACTAGATACCTACTCTAAATAAATTTGTCAATATTCAGAGATCATATCACATCAGATCCAAGTGGAGGAACAGGCTTCTTTATTAAAGCACACTCTATATTCATAACGGCTCAATAGCACTATCATACAAATAATATCACCCCTGAAGATGCACTGGTGAAGAAATGTATCAGAAAGTGTATAAAAAGCAGTATTGTAGATATACTTACGTTGAGATCGAGATCACTGGATGTGACAAACACTTTTATCTTCCGTCTCTGTCTTTCTGTTCTTCTCTCACTCTAGACGCTGCGTACACTTTTAGATGCTATTAAATTAATGGTTTTAAAGGTGTATGATAAAATATGAGAGGCCATGTGGTTCCCGGCACCAATAATAAAAGAATAAGACGTCTTAAAACGCGACTAAGGGATAGGATTTCCTTCGGACTCAGGATTTTCCTTTTAGGCGATGGGCTTGCAATCTGTCACTATTTGAATCTCAATTCTAGCATTAAGTATCTAGATGTCGTAAAAGGGACTACCTTTTACGTCACACAGCCGTGTAGTTCCCGGCACCAAAACAAAAAAGAACAGGACCACTCCATCTCTTTCCCATGGATGTCGTAAAAGACGACTAAGGGATAGGCTTACATACTTGGGATTCTTTTATGGGCGATGGGCTAGCAACCTGTCACTATTTGAATCTCAATTCTATCATTAAGTCAAATAGCTGAACGTGGCCATTCAGTCTTTTCAAGACTGTTGGCTCTGTCTACCCCGCAAGGGATATAGACGTGACCATATGTAGGTATGTATGTTTTACGTCATCCATGGGAACGAGATGAAGTGGTCCTTTTCCTTTTTTTTATTCGTGCCGGGAACCACACGGCACTTGTCACATCTAGTATTCTTATAAAAAATACGTGAAGATCCTTACATAGGCGAGTGCGGGCGGCCGTGTGATTCCGGTAGGGAGATATGGGATATATCACATACATATAATACCGCCCCGGCTTCGCCTGTCCAGAAGGGTGGACTTCCAACGGAAATATTGTCGTTTGTCTGAGATTTCTCGCATGTTTCTGTTATTACACTTTGTTTTTTTTTCTTCCCGACTGTCATGGCGGGTAAGTTATGTTTTTAAGTAATACGTAAGTACACTCAGCACGTTTAGCTCTTACAGGGTTGACAAAGCCAATAGTCACATGAAACTGGATTCCAAGAGAATTCTAAGTTCATAAATCTATTTCTGATTAAGGTTTAATAATGATCTAAATACATATTAACTAGCTGTCCCGGCAAACGTTGTTTTGCCATATAAATATGTTTTATAATTTCTAGTTAAAAAGAATTTTAAGGGTGGACATCCCTTAACACTTAGGGGTATGAAAAATAGATGTTAGCCGATTCTCAGACCTACTGAATATGCATGCAAAATTTGCTTAAAATCGGTTAAGCCGTTTCGGAGGAATTTCATGAGAATCGGTCAAGCCGTTTCAGGGGAGAACAGGAACGAACATTGTGACACGAGAATTTTATATACATATAAGAAGAAAGTGAATGACTGACTTGTCAACGCACCGCCCGAACTACTAGGTCTACAGACTAGAAAGGCGTGTAGCTTCTTTATATGATCTAGGGGAGCACTTAGACCTCTCTTATTTCCCAAAATTCCCGCGGGAACCGGGTTTATGGTGATCCTTCGTAGAAGCCGCGGGCGCACTCAAGTGATCCAATATGAATAAGGCTTGCATGTATAAGTTGTGGAGATCAGACAGGAGTCGCTTTGTGTTAAAACCCCGACTTACTTAATGGCGCACCCGGGGCCCGGACCCGGGGTCCAGTGAGGTGAAGACGCAACCGTGACTAACATTAGTATAGTAGTAAAATTACATTATACCATCATATCGGAATACTTATGGCGAGATAATTAACTCGTCACACACACAAACTGTTAATCATAGCGAAGTAAATGTCGGGTTCAGCCAATAGCAGCAAAGAATCTAAATCGCGCAAACAAAATTTTCACGGATTGGAGCATAATTACAACCACCGACTCAACATCGTTTGGTTCGCGGTTCCCCAGGCATAACACCTAGCCTCGCGGAAGATCTTCCCTTTGGTGGCGGTCAAATCATCGCTCCGGCTACATTTAATATAGGTATTGTATTATGGAGTAAAGATAGCTTTCAAAATAAAACACTTGATCAGACAGATCAGATAAGGGAAAAATAAATAGAATAAAATAATTGTTACACGTATAAGCCCTACTTATAAAAGATTTCCTCCATTTCAGTTCTTCGTGAGTATTATAGCTATACTTATAGGAGAAATATTACAAAAGAAATGTCTCGAACGTAATATTACTACCAAGAATCGATATAAAATACGTCTCAAACATCGTTAGAGCACTAGACGTGGGCGAAATGATAAAATTCTTAGAACAAAAACGTATAAAAGCCATAAAAGAGCTTTAGTTGGTACCACAAAAATCTCTGGGTGGGTAGTAATCGGGCATTTTACATAAGAAAATAATATATTATTCAAAATCCACAGGAGCTCACCGCCCCATATACTTATCGGTAATAATGCTCTCCAACCGGCGGTGAGTAAAGCTGAGTAAGTCTGAATTTCAAATTATCATAAAATGTCTACCTTTGAACGTCTTCTTTATATTGAAACCGAATTTTGTAGATATCTTATTAATGGTCTGACCCTCGTTGTTTTAGCTCGATCACTTTTTTCTGTGGTGGATTTAAATTCTAGAATTTGGTGAAGACACCTTGTGTACGATATAAATGCTGTACGTGTTGTGATAAGACTTAGATTTTATAAAAAGGCTTTTTGAAAACAACAACGGTTAGTTTCAAGGCGTCGCAGATAGGACAAATTGAAAAGATAATGTAGGAAGCGGACATCAGGCTCTGTAACACTTTGTTGGAGGATGCAATTGGGAATGCGCAAGACAGCGAGCATCATAAGATAAATAAAAAAATAACTTTGTTATATATTTTTAATTTACTATAGAACACCAAAACAGTAATAACACCCATAGGAATCGGAGCAACAGGAGTAATAGCAAAGAACCTGCGACAATACTGTGACAGCTTAGACTCCAACATAGACATCACTATAATGCAGAAACAAGCAGCACTACACACAGTCGCTTTGTTGAGTAAAGTTTTAGGGAACACTATGTTTATTGAAGGGGACGTCGAATCTCCCTCTTCCTGAAGGCTTCAGACCGCTTCAAACCGACTCATAGGTCGAGAAAATAAAACAAATTATAATATATTTTTTTAATCTACTATTTATATTGCTATAATTACCTTGTATTCACAGCAATCAAGGATACTTCTGCTGGAAAAAAGTTTTTATCAAAAAAAACAAATGGATGTCCCGTTTTATTGATTTCATACTTACATCACTTCTTCCGTCGACGTTTCACCTTGCAAATAAAAATACGAGGCAGCACCCGGCAAATCCAAGGAACGACGGAGCCTATTATACGTTTCTGAAGTAGGTCCTGAGCTGCCTCCTGAGAAGATCATATTTATATGTTTTATATCTTGAAAACTGGGACAGTATAAGCTTAAGACTTTCTTTTATACATCCTTGATGTAAGCTTTTTGTTTATTATTAAAACGACCCGCGGCTTTGCTTAATAATCATTATAACTTATCATTTATACATATAAACCTTCCTCTTGAATCACTCTATCTATTAAAAAAACTGTATCAAAATTTGTCGTGTAGTTTTAAAGATCTAAACATAAATACGAGTACACATAGCGACTGACGTGGGGAATTGTCGATGCTTTATTATTATTGTAGCGATGAAAAACTTGGGTTTCTGTCACTATTTGAATCTCAATTCTATCATTTATCAGCTAAAAGTGATCTATCAGTCATTTAAGACTGCAAGCTACCACGATCGCATTTCTTTTAAATTAGAAATCTTAAACTTTAGTAAAAGTTTGGACATTTGTCGTACGCAAGTCAATCTTGATTTTCAGATACATACCTACATACATATGGTCACGTCTATATCCCTTGCGGGGTAGACAGAGCCAACAGTCTTGAAAACACTGAATGGCCACGTTCAGCTATTTGGCTTAATTATATAATTGAGATTCAAATAGTGACAGGTTGCTAGCCCATCGCCTAAAAAAGAATCCCAAGTTTGTAAACCTATCCCTTAGTCGCCTTTTACGATATCCATGGGAAAGAGATGGAGTGGTCCTTTTATTTTTTGTATTGGCGCCGGGAACCACACGGTTGATCAGATTATTGAGTAAATTAGTAATTTCTTCCTAGATCAAGTATTTTAATGTTGAAAAACTGGTTACTTTAATATAACACGTATGTGTCCATGGAATATAAATTTATATTTGGGGTGTAGGCTGATCAAGACTTCAACGCTGTCTAGAAGCGGCAATATACATATTTTATCTTTGTTTTCATGCAGTAATCGGGTCACTTATTGCAATAAGAGTACTTATCTTGCAATTCTGTCAATCAAAGACCAAAGTCTCTTTAAGGAACTACGCTTTAAAATTGTTTATTTACGCTTTATTTACTAACAAATAAGACATACTGTATGAAATTAACGTTCTATTAGACAAATAAATACCTACTAACTAGAATACGTTTGAAAGGAAAAAAATATGTTAAAATTTTTTAATACCCCGATAAACAGAAAGAAACATTTCCATCTCTTTCTAACTGGATTAATTAAAAACAAATAGAATAAAGGTAAGTCGAGTTGTTATTTATTTTTTAATTTTTATTTAGAGCTCTTTGTTTCCAGTATGTTAGTTTTTCTGTGGTAACATCTGTCATAGTGAAAAAATAAAATATAAATTTGATTTTGAACTTTTGCATTGCATTATAAAGGTACGTTACGTGCGCGTTTAATACCTGTATTATTTATAAATTAAATGAAAATAAAATTCTTGTCAACGTTCTATCCGTCGTATATTAAAAAATATCGCGTCGCCTCTACCATATTCTCAGCTCTACCACAATAGCTCATGAGATCATGAATCTTAAACTAGACTCGCAAATAAAAAGTGTTGCGTCCCCTTTTGAATTATGGATATTCCGATAAATATTAAAGTAGTCACAGTGGCGATGTATCGCAACCAATTTCATATTATATCCGGGATTTGATTACGTTTGGCAGATTTGAAGGAGAAGATTCTTTTAGATAACTTCCCGTAGTGCCGTGTGGTTCCCGGCACCATTAGAAAAAGGACCACTCTATATATTTCCCATGGATGTCGTAAAAGGCGACTAAAGGCTAAGCCTATGCTTATAAACTTTGGATTCTTCTTTTAGACGACAGGCTAGCAACCTATCACTATTTGAATCTCAATTCTATCATTAAGCCAAACAGATGAACATGGCCCTTCAGTCTTTTCAATACTGTTGGCTTCTGTCTACCCCGCAAGGGATATAGACGCGACGATATGTAGGTATGTATGTAAAAATGAAGATGTAAGGATAAAGAGACTGATTACAGTGAGTCCTATTTCGGCGTAATGCGGAGGAAATGGCCGCTGAAGACCGATGTGTCTGTTTACATCAGAGTAACAAATGTTACATCAGCAGTGGCGAGGTGTATTATCTGGCTACGGGATAGGGCTGTCACATTTTCGTATATTATGTAGATATTACAGAATAGAATAGATTTATTTTCAAAATTGGATACAAGGTATCATTTATTGACGTCACATAACTTAAATCTAATTATAAGTACTATCGCTTCCAAAGCGCATGTGTAGAAGAAGTGGCGGAATAAACTACACTACAGCATTTTCATCGGACGTCAATTTACAAATATAGATCTCTTAAAACTACATCGTTGACGAATGCACATTGTCTACGTTAAAAAACATGAATGAATGTAAAACTAATTATATCAATACGAATATTTCGTCAAATAAATAAAGATAAAATAAAATATGTACACACTGTACAAATTATGTCAACACTATGTCAAAAATGCAAAAGCATTTAAGAGGCCATTATGTCAAGCTCTAATAAGCTTTCCTACAACATACATATAGTTACGTCTATATCCTTTGCGGGGTAGGCAGAGCCAAGAGTCTCGAAACGACTGAAAGGCCGCGTTCAGCTGTACGGCTTAATGATAGGACTTGAGATTCAAATAGTGACAGGTGACCATCGCCTAAAAGAAAAATCCCAAGTTTCGAGTTTCCCTTAGTTGCCTTTTACGACATCTATGAACAAGTGATGAAGTGGTCCTATTATTTTTTCTATTGGTGCCGTAACCACACGACTTCAATATATTATGACTATTTATCTTTATAAACATATATTGAGACGCATTATGTTGGATCTAGGTACATATATATTTTTATGATATTAGATGGACAAACAGATTTCCAATTACTATGTGTACGTGTTTTGATACGTTTTTGAACCTCAATTTTGAAGGTAACGTCATTATTTTAAATTATATACTCAGATAACTTTTATGATTTTCTCTATAGATCAGCTAATTGTCGCATAAACAAAGCATTTACATACATAACGTACCAAACATCTCTTTTATTTAAGTTCTATTCCTATTTTTTTTTCTAAATAAGGCGTCTTTATTAGGGGGTCGACAGAATCTATAATATCAAGACTCAAACGCCAAAAAAGCGAAGTCTATAAAAACTATTTACGTCCAAAACCCTCACTATTTATAGCATTAAATTTTCCATCAGACTATTCATTTCTAAAGCGATTAGCGCCTACTCATTCAACCTGAATAGCATTACGCGTAAACTCTTTCTCATTCAAATTTCAACCTGACCATTACACCTGACCGTGAAACCATATTTGTGTAAACTTTGACCTCATTCGCAGCATCCCCTGTTACAATTTCGGTCTCATCTATTGAAGAGCGCGCGAGGATGTCAAGTAACCGGTTCGAACCGGTTTTGTCCAGTTACGACCGGTCAGTACAGGTTAGGGATCAGCATCACTTGATACACTTTTCATCTTGTGTTACCCACTTGACTGGGAGATCAATTTATATAATAGGTTTGTAAATGGATGAATGGACGCGTGGTTATTGTGTTTTTAACCGACTTCTCATAAAAGGTTTGATTTTTTTATATTAAACCTTTAATTTTTTTGTCGACGATAATTGTTTGTTTTCTCATAAAAGATGTGCCGCGTGGTTCCTGGTATTAATAGAATAAAGAATAGGGCCACTCCATCTCTTTTCCATGAATTTCGTAAAAGGCGGCTATGAAATAGACTCTTTTACTTGGGATACTTCTTTTAGTCCATGGGCTAGCAACCTATTATTAACCTACTATTTGAATCTCCCAAACAGCTGAACGTGACCTTTCAGTCTTTTGAAAACTGTTAACTCTGTGTACCCCGCAAGGGATATAGACGTGATTAAATATTATTTTATGTTAATGATGTATATAATATTTTTGATTAAATTTTTTAACAATACCTTTCTTATTCTCGAGAATTATTTAATTTATTTTTGTACAATTTCTCTAGTTCCTACTCGGTTTAGAATTTATTTAATAGAAAATAGCCTCAGCCAAAATTATATAATTTATTCTATATCGCGTGAGAACATCTAAAAACCGGTTTAAACTGGTTTTGTCCAGTTCCGTCCGGTCAGTACAGGTTAGGGATTACCATCACTTGATACACTTTTCATCTTGACTGTGTCGAGGTCACTAATCTACTATGCTTCAATGTGCATTCGTCTTCGATTTAGATTAAAAAGATCTGTATTTGTAAAATGATGTCCGTTGAAAATGCTGCAGTGTAGTATGTTCAGCCGCTTCTTCTACAAAGACGCTTTGGAAGCTTTTAACACTGTGGTTTTTATCAGTGTTCTTATATATGTACTAGATATATTTAATTTTTATAAATATTGTGAAATAAATAAATAAAAAAAAAAGTATAAAAAAATGTGTGGTTCGCCGTGTGGTTCCCGGCACTATTACAAAAAAGAATAGGACCACTCCATCTCTTTCCCATGGATGTCGTAAAAGGCGACTAAGGGATAGGCTTATAAACTTAGGATTCCTCTTTTAGGCGATGGGCTAGCAACCTGTCACTATTTGAATCTCGGTTCTATCATTAAGCCAAATAGCTGAACGTGGCCATTCAGTCTTTTCAAGACTGTTGGCTCTGTCTACCCCGCAAGGGATATAGACGTGATCATATGTATGTATGTATGTATAAAAAAAACTTAGACATATCGTAAAAAATATTCCTGTACACTACCTGAATAAAAAAGTCCCTATTTATTGGAACAATATTCAAATTTTATACGTTACAAAAAAAAATTATAGCGTTACATTGTAAATGTCATAATGATAAAATTCATTAAAATGAAAAGTATTGGGCAACCCTAGTTGTCACAGTTAAACACGCCATATGTATGTTTCAGGCAGTGACCAAACACCCCCGCCTAGCCCGGACGGTGGAAATGGGACGAACAGGGAACTACATGGAGTCGACATTAAATTAATAAATTTTTACAAATTTTTTTCGAACCGCTTATATTAGCGACTACGCGATGATGTCAAACTATCGCTGTTTCGCTTTTTTTTTTATGAGGTGAAAAGGTACAATTGATTGAATACAAAAAAGAATAGGACCACTCCATCTCTTTCCCATTGATGTCGTAAAAGGCGACTAAGGGATAGGCTTACAAACTTGGGATTCCTTTTTAGGGTACTTCTCAAATTTCGTGCAATTCGTATATTTTGGACGATTAAAAAAAAGTATTCATATTTAAGCTGTCTTATTAATTTCAAACTATCCATTTTAAAAAGGGCTACCGAGGCCATGCAACGTGATCCCCTAATTGTAGATATAAAGATAGTTACAGCATATTTATGTGTCAAAATGTCACTACCATACGTGTCCCGAAGGCTAACACTAAAGTTCAAGACATCGGATATTAGAAATGTGCGTTTGTAGCGCTATTTTAGCAATACAATATTAAAATATATTTATTAAGGTGTAATTATTTAAATTTATAGATAATATAGATCATTAAAAAAAACGAAATTTAAGTTTTGTCACGTTAATTTTGGTCTTTACCATCAGCATAGATAAAACTGCAAAACCATTCATGTACGTTAACCCTAGAAACCCGGCTCCCCGCTCCCCGCCTCCGACTCGCCCGCTAGTCGGCAGGCAGACGCAGTGGGAGGTGGTCGCGCGTTTGCTTCGCCAAAAAATCAATGAGAATCGTGAATTTTCAAGTTTGGTACGAGATTTGGTCTTTACCATCCCTTTACTTTTAACGTGAGTATTGTGATTTTAATTACAATGTATTTTTTATGATGAAGTTTGATAGTTTTTATAGCCGTAGTCCATTTTTCTGATTTATTGTACTTATAATTTAGTTACTAAAATTCGAAACATGCCATAATATCATTACCTTCACGATCATTACGTTCGTTTACCATCAGCATTTAAATTGAAGGTAAAGATCCTAAATTGAAGGTAATGATCAACAAAAAGCTTTTAAACAATCGCATAAAAAGTGGGGTTATAGGTAACTTAATAAGTATTATCACTATGAACCGACTTAAAAAAAGTACCTGTATGTACAAATGTATGTTTGTCAGCGATTTTCTCGCATTTCGCTGACAGATTTTAACTAAACTTCATAGTTAAATTGATGTGATTTTCATTATTATATCTAGCAGATATCCAAAAATGGAGAAAATGGGTGAAGGTTTAAGGGGTGAAAACAGTCACGGCTTTTTGTATGAAAAATGTTTTTGGAAACGATCCTAAAGTAATAAGATAATATAAGATCTGTAATTAATCAGTTTTCATTTTTTTTATGCAGAATAATAATAGAAGAAGCAAACATGGTTAAAGTAAATAAGAAAAGTCGTGAAGAAATATTGGAGCAAGCCCGTCTCCACAAGAAAAAGAAATATGAAGAAACTCTCTTTGTACTGAAATACCTAAAGAATGATTGATGTTAACTATTTTTATTTTGATTTGAGTTTAAATTACTTACAAGTTTAGTTAAGTTTTTGTTTTTATGTCTCAGTCATCTGAGTTTAATTATTATGTATGACTTACTTTCTTTATTTGATGTTTAATATACTGTTGAGTATTACTGTTAAAGATTATTATATTTTAATTATGTTTGATTTACGTTGATCGACGAATATGTAACAATATTAATAATAATAATAAAAATAATAATAAAAGTTTATTTATTTTCTCCACAATAAACAAAGTATTAACCTAGTTACAGTAAATAATTCAAAACATGTAGGAGTGGAGACTGGTGCCCGTGCTAGGCTCCGAAGATCCTGTGTTACGGGTCACCAGGTCTCACCCAGTAATTAAGTTAAGACTAATCTATGTTAGTACTTATTCAGATGTATTCTAAAGTATGTGGAGTGTATGTGTTGCGTATGGCCTGGCCAGGCGAGAAAATTATTATTATAAAATAACTTTTGGTTACTGTGTGAGCACACACAAGCACCATGGTTGCTCAATAGGTACACAGACAAAACTGTAACCCAACTGTGTCTGTGCTCAAGGGATATCAACGAAAATATATAAATATATATAGGAGTCTAGACAATAGGGGGACATATCACTGACATGGACAAAGATTGGACTAAGACTAAGACAATGAGATCATTAGATCCTCAGTCTCGTCATAAGTGAGGGTTTGTAACCAGACGCTTACAGTTTTTTTGCAATTAAATTTGTTGAGACTATATATATTGGTAATAGAATGAATTTTCTTATAAAGATATGGTCCGAGATAGTGAAAAAATTTCTTTACAAATTGGGTTTCAACGTCTGGCAACGGAAGTCTGAGCCTTCTGTTCCTAATTTCCGGTTGGGGTACGTAAGGAAGCCGAGAGTGTTGTAGCATGACAGTTGCAAGAATAAAAAGCTGCCTTACTGTAAGGACACCACATAATTTATAGAGATCGGAAGTGGGATATCTAAATGGTTTGAAGGTACATACTTTTAATACAGCCCTTTGGGCCCTTTCGAGAAGAAGAATGTGGGATTTAGATGCACCACCCCAGGAAGTGATGCAGTAAGCAATGATGGACTGACATAGAGCCAAGTATGTCATACGGAGGACCTTCGCATCTGCCACATAGCGTAATTTTTTGAAAATATATATAAGTTTTCTTGTACGTTTAGCTAGTAATACGATATGGGTTTCAAAACTCAAATGTTGATCAATGGTGATGCCAAGGTACTTGGTGGTGCTCACACTTTTCAAATTGGGACATTGACATGAGTTATCATTGCATTGGGAAGACTTGTGACAGTGTGCAATCAAGCAGTGCTCAACGGGGTTTGGTCGGTTTACATTTCTAATAGTAAAAGCAATATAATTGGTTTTAGTAACATTCAGTGTCAAATAATTATCATTTAGCCACATTTTTACACAATCCAAACCCGTTTGTGCAGATCTAAAAGTTTCTGACCAATTCGTGCCTGTAAAAACAAGGGCTGTGTCATCAGCAAATGACACGATTTTACCGTTATGAAGTGGGAGATTGCACAGATCGTTCATATATATCAAGAACAGACAAGGACCCAATATACTCCCCTGAGGAACCCCATAATTGACGCTCTGGTCTGAACTTGTGTACATGCCAATCTTCACACGTTGAACACGATCAGTTAGATATTCCCTGAACAAATTGAGTTGTGTGCCTCTGATACCGATCCTCTCCAGCTTGGTGATCAGCAATGGAACGGACACGGTATCAAAGGCCTTTTTAAAATCTAGGAATAATACCACGCACTTTAACTTTGAGTCTAATGCCTGAGCAACACTACCAACCACCGAGTTTACAGCTTCAGAAGTGGATGAGTTGTGACGAAAACCAAATTGGTTTTTAGATAGAACGGAATTTCGTTCTAGGTATTTAATTAAGGCGTTATGAATAATACGTTCCATGATTTTAGAGAGTGCTGTAAGAATACTAATAGGGCGGTAATTATCAACAAGATCACTATCTCCGGACTTGAGAATTGGGTGAATTACAGCAATTTTGAACGACTTAGGAAAATAACCTTTTTTAATGCACAGATTGCAAATATGTGTGATAGCTGGGGCTAATTGTTTTTTAAATTTTTTGAGCAATTTAGAAGAGATGTTGTCCCATCCCGGGGTGGCATCTGCTTTTAAAGAGTCAATAATGCTGCATATTTCTATTTCGTCGACGCTGGATAGAACAAAGGAGTTTAACATAGCAGTTGTTGGCAAAATTAAGGATGGAGAATTTGGAGTGATTTTCGATGCCAATGTTGCTCCAACTCCTGAAAAGTATTCATTGACAAAGTTTACAGATTCTCCAGGCGTTGATTTTATAGACAAAAGAGATTCAGATTGGTTGGTCTGTTTGCTCATGTCCGTTGCCCTACGTATTGCCTCCCAAAGCTTCTTGGAATTTGAACCAGCTTTTCTTATTTCTTCCTTATCATGCTGTCTTTTTAACTTTTTTATTAGATTGCATAAATAGTTCCTATATCTTATGTAAGTTATTTTAAGCGATTCGTTATTAGGATTAAGTTTCAGGCTTTTGTGCATGTTGTCCCGGTTTTGCATACATCTGACTAATCCTGGAGTGATCCACGGTTTTAAAGGGCGTCTGCGACATGAAATAGAAATTAATTTTGAACTGGAGTTGATACATTGCTTTAAAATGTTGATTAAATAGGAAGCCGCGAAATCGGGATCAGATGAATCAAATAATGAAGTAAAATCTATGTTGGAAATTTCAGAAGCAAGCTTTGAGTAGTTAATATTAATTCGCTTTGACTTGGAGTTAGATGACTTTTTTGTTGAAAGGGCGAGTAGTACTGGATGATGATCTGTTATCACAGAATCCACCACCATAGTTACGGCAGGAGAACAAGTTTTAAGCATGATGTGGTCTAGGCACGAATCAACACGTGTTAGAATACTGTGGCCCGGTAGAAGACCGTGAAATGCTAAGAGATCCAAGTATTTGCACGCCTTTTCATCATGGCTATTTGCAATATTAATATTTATATCACCAACGACAATAATGTTTTTAAAGGAACTTAGTTTAGTGAGAATGTTATCTAGAGAAAGGAGGAAGTTTGTAGTATCTTGAAATGACGGAGACCGATATATCGCCATTATTACAGTATGCTGCCCCAATCTAATGATCACATTGTTTGCATCAAGTAAGTCGAATGACATAGTCACTACATTTGATAGGGAGTTTTTGACGTAAACAACGACTCCATCGTTTTGCAGGGTATTGTTAGTACTAAGCCAGTGTGAATAACCCTCTAGACTGGGAATGAGGGGATTGGACAAAAGCCAGCACTCAGTGAGCACAATAACATCCATTCCTATACCCATCCTTGTTAAGAGTACCAAAAATTGGGAGAAGTTGGCAGAAATGCTACGTATGTTTTGGGTAAGTACAGTTAGATTGTTATTTGAGCTCAAGATGGTATTAGACACTTGTTCGGGACTACACGTTACGGCCCTAGCTATTGAAAGTTCATCTATTTGGTTAAGAACTTCCTCCATTGTATAAGAGTTATTATAATTAGAAAGAGAAGATATATATATAATGCCAAAAGAAGATATAGGCAAATGCAAAGGTGTAGGGAAACGAATAAATTTAATATGTTTACTAGTTTTTTTCTGATTAATTAATTGCAGAACAAATCAACCCCGAAGGAGATACCTCTTTCCCGAGCGTGTGGAGTGATTACAAAATGTTAAGTAAATAACACGTAGTATAGTGTACACAAAACAAAAATAATAATAAAAAGAAAAACACTAACTAGTGTTTTTCTTGATGTAATGAACGAGCAGGACAAAAACTATTGTGTGATTGCACAATTGAGATCCTCTTCTGACCCTATGCGTATCTGCGGTGAACCCTCGGATTTGCGAAGAAAGACCTTGCCATTATAGACCCAGCAGAACTTATATCCGTTGGCCGATGCTGCATACCTGGCCAAATAAAATAGTTTTTTGGTTTTTGAAGAAAGACTCTCAGATATGTATACTGGTTTAGACGGACCGTTTAAGTTCAGGTTAGAGGTTGAGAACTTGTTTTCGGGATTCCTTTTATTGTGAGCTTTGACCGCTCTGATAAGGTTATCTTTTAACCCGACACTATTCAACTCAGCAACAATTGGTTTGTTGTCTTCAGTCTTGCCAGGCACTCTATACACATTTTTGATGTCTGACGGCTCCACACGAATGTCTAACGCTGACCCAGTAGCTTTAACAATATTCAGTAAATATTCTCTAGTCTCGTTTTTTTGACATGGAATATTTCGCAACTCCAAAGATGAAGATTTTATTTGTCGCTCCAATATCTCAACTCTGGTCTCAAGATCCTTTATGTACGCACGATCGTGTTTTCGTTCTTCTTCAAGGGAGCTCACTTTTGTAGCTAACTCGTCGTACTTGGCAGAAACAAATTCCACAGAGTTGCGTATATCGTTATTTTGTTCCTTGATTTCCGATACTGCGCTGATTAAAGTATTAAGCTTGGCATTCTGTTCTTGCTTAGACGCAGTGACGATATCAAGTAAGTACTCTTTTAATTCAGCAAAATCATCACGGGAGCGTTTTAAACTCCTTAATGTAACGTTTTCACATGAAGTTTGCGCAACTTGAGTATCCAGCTCCAAGGCCGAAATATTTGGCGCAGAAGCCGAGGTCGGTGTTTGTGGTGGAGTACGTTTTAATTTTAACATCGACATCTATTACAGTACACAACAGCCGTAGTATGCTTAAACGGATAATACCTTATTTCGTAGCACAGGCGACGGAAAGGAATGTCGTAGACCTCTGAGTTAAGTAGTGCTGATTGAAGCAGTCTATATGCTACGACACGTATAGTGGCGTAGAGGGTTTGCTCCACCGCCCGGGCCCCGCGCACACGTTGCAAGTAGTTGATGGTGGGGCTCGTAGCTCGTAGCCCGTAGCACATGTAGAATGTCGTAGCTTGCAGCGGACCGCAGAAGCGAGCGGTGTGGGAAAGAGTTAAAAAATGCAGCTGTTTGTTCTCGCGGAGGTGAAGGAGGCCCCCCGCTCGCTTACCCGCTCCGCGGCTTGTCAAACCGTGCGAAATGTAGTGGAATGTTTTAAAATTTTATTTAATGCTTTGGAACCGAAAGTCGCACTTAGGTCAATAGCCCCAGTAAACTGTATTGATTGCACTTGTTACTATAACTGCACAGAATTATTGCAAAATTACGCGCACACGTCCACTCACTAAGAAGTCACTGGGCGAAGGATAATAATAGTTGTGTGTGTTGTGTAATAAGATATTAGTTGTGTAATAAGTAAATTACTTACTTATACTACTAAACTAAATATATGTATTTAAAAAAACCGTGTTTAATTTAATGTTCTACACATATCAATATTAAAGAGTTCAAAGTCATTACCAGTAGATATAAACAAAAAATTACCATCCGCAGTCGGTAATGACTATCATTACCGGCTACAATTAATTTTTTAAAACTCTATAACTTTAAGATTTATCAGGGCAATTGCTTGAAACTTATCTATAATATTCAGGATAACGTATATTTTGAGAATATTGATCAAAATTTCAGTTCTCCAAAAATAGGTGAGAATTGTCAGAATTGCACCAAACGAGAGAAATACCCTTTAGACGATGGGCTAGCAACCTGTCACTATTTGAATCTCAATTCTATCATAAAGCTAAATAGCTGAACGTGAACATTCAGTCTTTTCAAGACTGTTGGCTGTGTCTACCCCGCAAGGGATATAGACGTTACCATATGTATGTATGTAATGGAGTTGACATTAAATTAATTAATTTTACAATTTTTTTCGAGCCGCGACGACGTCAAACTATTGCTGTTTCGCTTTTTATTATGACGTGAAAAGGGACAGCGATAGTTTCTCGTGCGTTAAAAACGACGTCATACGTGCCATGAAACGGGGGCTGGAGTGACTTTCTTACTCCTTTATTCATGGCCCAGCCTTGGAGATCGTTATCCGGCGGCATTAATTGATTTGTGCCGTGTGGTTCCCGGCACCAATAGGAAAGAAGTAATAGGACCACTCCATCTATTTCCCGTGGATGTCGTAAAAGGGGACTTAGGAATTGTTAAACAAATTGTATCATACACTTAATGATTTTTAAACTAAATCAACTCCATGCATCGCTATGTTCCAATAGTCAGTCTCGTCCGCACATTTACCAAGCTGATCCTAAGGAGATGGGCCGTCCCTGCAAATAATAAGATGCGGCCTTAAAGGCATTACTTCTAGTTATCTAAATAGGTTAATTTAGAATAGAGACATCACATACATATACATATGGTCACGTCTATATCCCTTGTGGGGTAGACAGAGCTAACAGTCTTGAAAAGACTGATTGATAGGCCACGTTCAGCTATTTGGCTTAATGATAGAATTGAGATTCAAATAGTGACAGGTTGCTAGCCTATCGCCTAAAAAAGAATGCCAAGTTTGTAAGACTATACCTTAGTCGCCTTTAACGACATCCATGGGAAAGAGATGGAATGGTTTTATTCTTTTTTGTATTGGTGCCGGGAACCACACGGCACACACACAATATAGCTGGCACACAATAATCTTCGGTGTTACCAGACCATGGCATGGAAGCTTGGACAAGACTAATGTGCTTAATCGCTTCTTACGACATCCACTAATAACTACTAAAGCTTAAATAATTTCTTATCTGTCATCAGAAGCACGATGTGCAGTTTGCTACCGCTTCTTCTGCACCGACGCCTTGGAAGCGGCAGTAAACTTAGTTTTTAAGTATTTGACGTCACCCAATGTTGTTAAACCATACGACAATTATTAAGCGATATAATAGTATCCTATAATAATGAATAAAAATTTTGAATTTGAATTTGAATTAGAGAGACGCCTGAGTTTTTTTTTAGGAAATACACATTGGCCATTTTAGTGTGTTTTGGAGAAAGCTTCAATGTTACAACAACGGACAAACAAATAGTCACGGGGTAGACAGAGCCCACAGTCTTGAAACGAAAAAGGCCACGTTCAGTATGTCTTAATGACGACATTGAGATTCAAATAGTGACAGGCTGCTAGCCCATCGCCTAAAAGAAAAATCCTACGTTTATTAGTCTCGCTTAGTCAACGTTACGACAAAAATAAGTTGATAATAAGTAGCGAAACTTATAGCAAAGTAAATTCCCCGATCCCCTTAAAGTAATTAGCCCTAAGTATAAATTCACTAGTTACAGATAGTGCGGGCACAAAATCTGTTATATCACTTAAACAGTCATCCCTCTTGTCTCAAAGTTTTAGGGCCCGCCCGAATACATCCCGACCTTCAAATATATCTAAATGTATAAGCTATAGGTACATAGATATAATTCCAAGTTTGGATAATTGTGAAGTTGACGTTATTGATGAAAATGCTGCAGTGCAGTGTGTTAGATACCGCGTCTCCTGCACTGAAGATTTGGAAGCGGCAGTAACCTTGGTTTTAAGTTATTTATTTGACGTCGACCAACCAAGTTGCTTTCACATTTATAATAATACTACTAGCTGTGCCCGCGGCTTAGTCCGCGTGGAATAGTTATTTTGGGCATCATTGAAGCCCTCAAGGATGAATAATTTTCCCCGTTTTTTTTCACATATTCCATTATTTCTTTGCTCCTTAATAGTTGCAGCGATTGATTGTTGATTTTATATAGCCTAAAGCCTTTCTCGATAAATGGTCTATTCAATGCAAAAAGAATATTTCAATTCGAATTTGTAGTTCCTGAGATTAGCGCGTTCAAACAAACAAACACACAAATTATTCAGCTTTATAATATTAGTATAGATGTATGGCTTAGTAGTAGGGAAGTTTAAAAAAAAATCTGTCCCTTTACTCCTAACATTATGCGAATAACCCGCTTTTAACCAATGGTCAAGCGGTCAGCCGAGAAAGAGACGGGAGATACAAAAAGTGTTTAGATAGAAAGAGAAGGTAAACATAAGCTTTATAAGAGGGAGTCACCCTTTTTTCTGACGACCTTTGCAGATATTGGCAATGTGAAATATTAAATATATTAATGTATAAGAATTTAGTTAACTGTTATTTTGTGACTTCTTTCGCGTTCTTTCCTATGGAAATAGACATAATTGAATATATGTACAAAAATTCTCCGTGCCGTGTGGCACAAATATAAAAAATAATATAACCACTCCATCTCTTTCCCACGGATGTCGTAAAAGGCGACTAACTGATAGGCTTATAAACTTGGGATTCTTCTTTTAAGCGATGGGCTAGTAACCTGTCACTATTTGAATCCCAATTCTGTCACTAAGCCAAACAGCTGAGCGTGGCCTATCACCCCGCTAGGGATATAGACGTGATCATATGTATATTGTATGTATGTACAAAAATTCTAAATGTTCTACCCTGTGTTCAATGGGCACAAAAGTTTTGTAAGTAAGTAGGTTTATCATTTTTTAATGCAATTTAGATAGTGCCGCGTGGTTCCCGGCACCATTAAAAAAAGAATAGGACCACTCCATCTCTTTCCCTCGGATGTCGTAAAAGGCGACTAAGGTAATGACTTATGAAGTTGAGATTCTTCTTTTAGGCGATGATCTAGGGACCTGTCACAATTTGAATCTCAATTCTACCATCAAGCCAAACAGCTGAACGTGGCCTGTCGCTGGCTCTGTCTACCCCGCAAGGGACATAGACGTGATCACATGAATGAATGAATGAAATCTTTTTTGTTTATTCTCTCGGGTACCCGGAGGGGTAAGCAGAGACTACCTCTTTCCACTTGCCACGATCTCTGCATACTTCCTTCGCTTCATCCACATTCATAACTCTCTTCATGCAAGCTCGGCGGTTTCGGGTACTCTTGACCTGACCCTTAAACAGTAAATAAGTCTAACGCGCAGTTAAATGGATACCATTATATAAAACTTACAACAAGTAACTTTTACTTGATTTCTACTAAATAACAACTAAACTTAATCTAAATTAATCTGGTAGCGTTATAAAAGGGTTAGTTATATATTTTTCAGCCGAGGGATTACCCACAGAATTACTATTGATTCGGGACCGCTCGGCCGGCTTTCAAATGAGCAGACCCTTGATGTCTATACGGAGTTGTTGATACTTCTATTGAATTTTATTATTATGACATAATTATTTATTTACTGGTACCAATACAAAAAAATAGGACCACTCCATCTCTTTCCCATGGATATCGTAAGAGGCGACTAAGGGATAGGCTTACAAACTTGGGATTCTTTTTTAGGCGATGGGCTAGCAATCTGTCATTATTTGAATCTCAATTCTATCAATAGGCTTAGCAACTGAACGTGACCTATCAGTATTTCAAGAGTGCTGGTTCTGTCTACCCCGCAAGGGATATGAACGTGATTCTCTACTCTGAGAACTCTGTCTACTTACTTCAACAGTGCAACAACCCAGATACAATTACCCTATGTGTCTGCCGGGAACTAAGACTAACTATCTATTTCTCACTATAAAAGTCTTAGAAAATACTATATCCGAATTACAAAGACATCCAGCTAAACAGTTGCTAAAGGCACAACACAACAACTTGTTAGTGAAACATACGTGTCTGTGTACCTGCGTGTGCCGAATTATCAAAAAAAAAATCTCCATATAACAACAGCTCTATGTAATTCCCCAAGAAACTTCGTCCAACCGACCCAACCTGAATTTATAAGCTGGACCCAAGAAAGGTTCGCCGTATGCAGATAAGGGATTTATTCAGCGGAAAGGTCCGTCCCGGGTTAGCTGAATGTCCCCGGGGAAGGCGGCCAATGGGCAGGATTGTGGTCAAATTTATCGTCGGCTTTCGCCTTGATTTATTGGACAGAATGAACGGAATCGCCGGCTGATAATTTTGGGTTTTCGCACGGATAGTGTTCACGCTACATTGGGTTTGGTGTCGATCGTTTTTGGGGGGTGGGAAAGTGATTTTATTTGGTCTTATTTCTTCTTCCTCCTGGCTTTAGTCCTCGCCGCTTTGGAGAGGAGCCCGGGGTGTGCTTTTGACCATGGATCCTGGATTGGGTGAGTCAGGTTTTGTACATGAAGAGATTTCTGTCTGACGACCATAACCTTTTCAAGTAAACCTGACCCGTATTGGATCACATGGTCACACATCCAGTTTCCTGAATGTGCAGGTTTCCTCACGATGTTTTCATCGTAAGAGCATCGGTAAGTTATATAACTTCTTACATAACTTCGAAAATAACTAACTTCGAAATAATCATTGGATGGCCAAGGTGGAATTCGAACCCGTGTACTTTTTGACCCACACGCCACCTGGCACCTTGCAGATTCAACCACTGACGCTTTATTTGGTCTTATTTGTGTTATGGTAATGTAAACGTGCCGTGTGGTTCCCGGCACCAATAGAAAAAAAGAATAGGACCACTCCATCTCTCTCCCATGGATGTCGTAAAAGGCGACTAAGGGCTAGGCTTATAAACTTGGGATTCTTCTTTACGGCGGCGATAGGCTAGCAACCTGTCACTATTTGAATCTCAATTCTATCTTAAAGCCAAATAGCTGAACGTGGCCTATCAGTCTTTACAAGACTGTTGGCTCTGTCTACCCCGCAAGGGATATAGACGTGATAATATGTATGTAATGTAATTTTATTGTCATAAGTCTTTCTTATTAGAATTCGACTAAAAATAAGAAAATATATATCTAATTTTATTGTTAAAGTTATTTTAAGTTACCACTGGGTACGTTCTAAGTTACTTGTCCAATGGTTATGTTTGTGCCTCATTTTTCCTTTCTGACTAAAAAATATTACGTTTTAAAGACTACTTATTAGAATGAACAATTTTCCATTTGTTGCCACTAAGACAAAACACTTTCTTCTACTGTTAAGATTGGATTCCCAAGAATTAACTTTAGATGGGAAGCGGGAAAAATGCATGAGTTAGGTAAGTAATTAAACACATACATATAGTCACGTCTATCCCTTGCGGAGTAGACAGGGCCAGCAGTCTTGAAAGACTGATAGGCCACGTTCAGCTGTTTAACTTTATGATGAAATTGAGATTCAAATAGTGACAAGTTGCTAGCCCATCGCCTAAAAAAGAATCCCAAGTTTGTAAGCCTATCCCTTAGTCGAATAGATTAAGAAAGTAATTATTTTCTACTAAAAGCAAAAGTGAGATTTTTTCAGATAGTCTACAACCAAACCTAGGTGATTTGATCACGTTACAATTACACATACATACATATGGTCACGTCTATATCCCTTGCGGGGTAGACAGAGCCAACAGTCCCGAAAAGACTGATAGGCCACGTTCAGCTGTATGGCTTTATGATGGAATTGAGATTCAAATAGTGACAGGTTGCTAACCCATCGCCTAAAAAAGAATCCCAAGTTTGTAAGCCTATCCCTATTACACTTCTGATTTCTTGCTCTGCCTGCCCCACAGAGAGAAAAAGACGCATCCCGTTACTTAGTTCAAGACATATTACTCCTTTTTATCACTATTACATCCATCAACACGTGCTACCCACAGAACAAAGTTACGGGCGGCGATATTGGATCGCAAACGGTCACTCATGTGCCATAGAAACATGGACCTTGTTCTCTAAGGATTAAGGCTCCGGAATGAGGGTCCAAAGATGAGCATGCGACGGCCGCGGACGTAAATGGCGCCAATTACAGCGCCGGCCCGTACGTGACGCGATTCAAAATGGCGACGGTTGAGCTCGCGATGGAATAGTATAGACATGCTAAATAAAGTGCCGTGTGGTTCCCGGCACCAATAAAGAAAAGATTAGGACCACTCCATCTTTTTCCCATGTCGTAAAAGGCGACTAAGGGAAGGCTTACAATCTTGGGATCCTTTTTTAGGCGATAGGCTAGCAACCTGTCACTATTTAAATCTCAATTCTGTCATTAAGCCTAATAGCTGAACGTGGCCTATCAGTCTTTTTATGACTGGGACTTGGCTCTGTCTACCCCACAAGGGATATAGACGTGACCGTATGTATGTAAGCTAAATAAATCTTCTGCTGGGTCATTGGACCGGTTGCGACTTTCAAGAGAACGAACCCAAAGTCCGCTGATTAAAATGGGTGGTTTAGATAAGTAAATAGACGAAGGAAGACGCGGGTTCTTCCTTAAAAACCTTGAAGAAATACAGGAATTGAGTATTTAGAAGTGCTTAGGTACTTATTCAATTCACTTTGTCTCCTTTTACGACGATCCACGAAAAAAGGCCTCTTAAGGCGACTAAATTGCAAAAAAAAAAGAATTCCAAAATTTCAATTCTAACTTTACTGAAATAATCCTTATATCGGATTTCTCATCAGAATAGATTAATCACTACCGCCATCTGCATTTTGTAGTCAATAACAGTAATAGAACACTTTTGCTATTCACCGAAAGATGGCGTTAACTTGCTCCTGTGTTTCCAACATTCCTTTACATCTAATTTAGTACTTATTTAATTAATTTAATTACTGTATTTAAATCATTTTTTTTTTTTCTTAAAGTTCAGTTCTGGTTTTATAAAAATTCTTTATTATCCTGTAATTTGTTAAAGTTTAAAATAAAGGGCATATCCACAAGACATGTTCACCGTCGCTCGGACGACATGAACCCAAAAGTTGGCCCTTCAAAGTACCTACACATGTAGCGGGCAAAACACGTGCGTTTTACGACTAGGGCACAATTTTCCAACGCAGATCCCTAAATATTTGCAGTTTTTAGGCTCATTCATCATTTTAGTTTGCGATATGAATGTTCGAAACTAGAATATGTGGCATACTTATATACAGGTGATAAGGTTCCGTACACCCTAAAATAGGACCTGATCCATCAAGAGATGTATGTATGTCGTAAGAAGCGATTAAGGGAATAAGCGCTTACAACTTGTGGACTCAAGGAGCGTTGACGTCAGCTAGGCGGCCGATCGTAAAAACTTAGCCAAATTAAACTATGAATAACACTAAGATTAGTCGAAATCCGGACCTTTGTTTCCGAAACATTGCAATAATGGCCGAGACTACTCTATTTACCCCGTAAAGGATAAAGACGTGACGCGACGTACATTCAGTCAGAAAAGTATCGGGAATGGATTATTTATTTATGGTTCCAAATTCAAATTTTTATTTTTTTTGTTGTTGTTAGATTGGCACAACTGTTTTCCATTTTGGCGCGGAGTTTGAGTTGCATCTGTTGTTTACATTAAATACAGTGTTATTTTTAGTTATATCATATCTAGTGTGTATTGCTAATTTCATAATGGATAAAAACATCGAACAAAGAGTTTGTCTTAAATTTTGCATTGCCAATGGAATATCGTGTTCGGAGTCACTGAAAATGTTACAGAAGGCTTACGGTGAATCGACTTTATCAAAAACTCGTGCTTATGAGTGGTACAAAGCGTTCAAAAGCGGTCGAGATGTGATGGAAGATTTGCCTCGCTCTGGTAGGCCATCAACGTCTGCAACTGAAGTTAACATCGCAAAAGTGAAGGAAATAGTGACTGAAAATCCTCATTCAACTTTGAGAGAGATAGCCACCGAACTTTCTGTATCTCACGAGTCGATCCGTACCATTTTAACTAATAATTTGGGTATGAAACATGTTGCCGCTCGGCTAGTCCCAAAAGACCTGAATTTTTTTCAAAAACTCAATCGCATGAGAGTCGCTGAGGACATGCTAGAACGAGTCAATTCCGACCCAACATTCATGAAACGCATTGTTACTGGTGACGAGACGTGGGTTTACGAGTTTGACATGCAAACTAGTCAACAAGCTTCGGAGTGGCGCCTTCCAACTGAACCGAAACCGAAAAAACCACGCCAAAGTCGTTCAAAAGTCAAAGTCATGTTGACTGTTTTCTTTGACTATCGCGGTGTTGTGCACTCGGAATTCTTGCCGGAAGGTCAAACGGTAAATAAGGAATATTATTTGAGTGTTTTGCGGCGTTTAAGAGAGCAAATCCGACGAAAAAGGCCAGATTTGTGGAAAGAAAATTCTTGGATTTTGCACCATGATAATGCACCTTCGCACAAGGCCATCATTGTGAACGAATTTTTAACCAAACACTCAACAAATACCATCGAGAAACCACCATATTCACCAGATATGGCTCCAGCCGACTTTTTTCTTTTTCCTAAACTCAAATTACCACTTCGTGGCACCCGTTTTCAATCGGTAGAAGACATAAAAGAGAATTCGCGGCGAGAACTGACCTCAATTCCGGAAACAGCGTTTAAAAAATGTTTTGATGATTGGATTATTCGTTGGCGTAAGTGTATCGTTTCTAAAGGAGCATAATTTAAAGGTGATAAAATAAATTTGGATGAATAACAAACAGTTTGTGTATTATTGATCTTTTCCTGCTACTTTCTTGACAGAGTAGTATATACAAACAAGTTCAATCAACTACAACAACGACAGAAACAAAAAAATTTATATGACAAGTTGCCCAACAAATCCACCTTCGGATCGCGTTCTAAACTTGAAATATTCGCCCGTGTGGTGACGGACGGTCGTTATAGTCGGTGAGGTGGTGATTGATGACGCTATATGTTCACCGATCGCCAATCTGCCACGTATTAGAGGAAATATTGTATAGAGCGCGCGCGACTAGTGGCCCTTAAAAAAGTTGCAAATCCTATTTTCATTGTGTAAGTATCACGTATCGGTGCCGTGTGGTTCCCGGCACCAATGGAAAATAGAATGGGACCACTCCATCTCTTGCCCATGGATGTCGTAAAAGTCGACTAAGGGATAGGTTTATTTACTTGGGATTCCTCTTTTAGGCGATGGGCTAGCAACCTGTCACTATTTGAATCTCGATTCTATCATTAATCCTAACGGCTGCGCGTGGCCTATTAGTCTTTAAACACTGCTGGCTCTGTCTACCCCTACGTATTTATTGAATCAATTATATGAATATCAGGTTAAATAAGGTTAGACGGTAAAAAAAGCATGGTAAACTTAAAAAAAATGAATGAAAATAAATTCTAACAAAGAAATGGTCGTAATTACATTTGAATACATCTACTCGTATCTATAACCTACTAATATTATAAATGCAAAAGTTTGTAAGTATGTCAGTATGGATGTTTGTGTCTCTTTCATGCAAACACTACTGAACCGATTACGATGAAATTTGGTATACAGGTAGCTGAAGACCCAGAATAACATATAGGCTAATTTTTATCCCGGAGTTCCAGCGGGATTGTTATGGCTTCCATACAGACGAAGTTGCGGGCGGCCTCCAGTATAAAATAATCTATTGAAAACTTTACAATATCAATTTGCGCATTGCGCGTTCTACAGTACACTAACTCTATAACACGAGTTGATACTGTTTGTATAGGACAGTGAGGTTGCCAGAGATTTATTTCTTGTATTGGCCTCAATCTGTCAGTGTTGCTAGTGTATTATATTTTTGTACACTAATATTTTTTGTCTTAAGCAAAAAAAAATACGATGGTCTTTTTCAGAAAAAAAAATGGTAGGTTGACATAATAGCTGAAATGAGATTCGAACCCCGAGTACCTTTAAATCGGTGGTCGAGTATTTTACTCGCAAGAAAAATAAAAAGCTTAAAGTACGAATTAGGTGCTTTATTTAAAAAATACACAATTGCAGCAAAAGCTGTTACAATTTAACAAAATAAAAATCTATATTTACAAACATTTCATTACTGTACAAATTCATTAATAAAGTTAAACATAATACATTTGTAAATCACATGTTTATACACAAAATTTGTATGCTAAATTAATTTGTAAGTATTAATTTTTTATGATTATAAAATTGGCTGTAACAAAAAATAATTATACCTACCAACGGTAAAAATATTTACCCGCGTTGGGAATTGAACACAGTACAAATAGTGCTCTCAACCACTGGGCCATAGAGTATTAAATTGCAAGAACATACATAAAACTCAATAATGGTACGGAACAAATATCATTGCTAATACTAACATACATATACAGGGTGACTTTTAATTCAACTGCATAAATTTAACTGTAAAGTGTACTCATGTAAAGGATATTTAAAAACGTTAAAAGAAAAATATCGGTTCATATTTCAGAAAGTACGAAAAAAATAAAAGTATCAAAATCCACGATCCTAAATACGTCATATTACCCCGGCCGGCGGAAAAGCGACGCGTAAGATTCAGAGGTCAACGACACAGTTCATTTCACAGCTGAGCGATCTCGACAACTCTGTACTTTCCTTGATCTTGATACTAGAAAAATATTTTTTTTTTTCAGACATTTATTTACATGTTTAGTTTTAATTTCTTTTTGTAGTATTGGTCTTTAATAAAGCGTGTGACGTAGTTTTTGAGGGTTTTTTAAATGTGAAAATGTCGTTTAATTTAAATAAAAAGCTCAAACGGCTCAGAAGCATGGGTATAGTCTATGTTTAAAAGGATGCAGTTGTTTTAAATGTCACCCTGTATAAATCAGGGCTCTTCCCCGGAGGGGTAGGCAGAAACATCCTTTGACTTGCCACGAAAATACTTCAATACTATCAAAATTAATAGTTATTCCCTTCAATAAAATTACACATCACACAATAAAAATTAAAACTCTGAAATTAAATTTTCATAATCTACATACATACATATAGTCACGTCTTTACCTTGCGGGGTAGACAGAGCCAACAGTCTTAAAAAGACTGAAAGGCCACGTTCACCTGTATGGCTTCATGATGGTATTGAGATTCAAATAGTGACATGTTGCTAATCTAAAAATATAAAATACATACATACATACATACAACCCAAGCTAATAAAAGCGTAGTAAAAAAGAGATCAATCTTGAAATGTTGATTTCCAAACTTTTGACTTCATCAATACGTTAAATATGGGGTACCTACTAAAAGCTAAATTTTTGTGTATTAAATTGAAAAAAAAATGGTGTAAAACAAAATTATCTATATTTTTAATCTTTACTAACAATTTGCACTATAGTATTTATAATCCTATTTCCTTTTTCGTAATGCAGCAAATTAAGCGAAGGATCGTTGATTTTCTCTTCTAGAAGGTTTATGAGTTCAATTCTGATTGCTTTCAGCATTTCTGCGACCTGTTAAAAAAAATAATTCAATATTCCAACTAGTATAGTACCGTGTGGTTCCCGGCAACAATAAAAAAAAAGATAACAACCACTCCATCTCGTACCCATGGATGTCGTAAAAGGCGACTAAGGGATAGGCTTATAAACTTGGGATTCTTCTTTTAGGCGATCGGCTAGCAACCTGTCACTATTTGAATCTCAATTCTATCATCAAGCCAAACAGCTGAACGTGGCCTATCAGTCTTTTCAAGACTGTTGGCTCTGTCTACCCCGCGAGGGATATAGTTACATGTTGCTAGCCCATCGCCTAGAAGAAGAATCTCAAGTTTATAACTTACACTTCACTTACATATATTAAATAAATAAATATATACGGGACAAATTACACAGATTGAGTTAGCCTCGAAGTAAGTTCGAAACTTGTGTTACGAGATACTAACTCAACGATACTATATTTTATAATAAATTATAATAAATAATTATATAGATAAATATCCAAGACCCAGGACAATCAGAAAAAGTTCTTTTCTCATCATGCCCTGGCCGGTATTCGAACCCGGGACCTCCGGTGTCACAGACAAGCGTACTGCCGCTGCGCCACGGAGGCCGTTACATATATTGACATATAAAAATATAATAATATGTAAATATATTACTTACCTCGTGTTTTTCGACTTGGAACATGATCCATCCATCTTCCAATGATACTATGAAGGTTCCATTATGAAGTTCCACTGATAAATTGCATCCTGAAACATTAATATGACATTGGTGACACTTTCTATCGGGCCGTATGCATTATTGTCTTATATATCAGTTATGCATACATATAATAACGTCTTTATCCCTTTACGGGGTAGACAGAGCCGGTACTGTTGGCTTGGTTTGGCAGAGACAAAAGACTGAAAGGCCACGTTCAGCTGTAGGTATGGCTTTATGACAGAATTAAGATTCAAATAGTGACAGGTTGCTAGCCCATTAGCCTACAAGATTAATCCCAAGCTTATCCCTTGTCGCCTTTTACTACATCCACGGGAAAGAGAAGTAATTATACACTTCACTTACATATATTTACATACATACATACATAAACTCACGCCTCTTTTCCGGAGGGGTAGGCAGAGACTACCTCTTTCCACTTGCCACGATCTCTGCATACTTCCTTCGCTTCATCCACATTCATAACTCTCTTCATGCAAGCTCGGCGGTATGTACATGTATGTATGTATGTATGTTTGTATGCATGTTTGTATGTATGTAAGTATGTATGTATGTATGTTAGTATGTATGTATGTATGTATGTTTGTACGTATGTACGTATGTACATGTATGTACGTATGTACATGTATGTACGTATGTACATGTATGTACGTATGTGTGTATGTACGTACATACGTATGTATGTATGTAAAACAAACCCACACCCACCGGAGAACAGCACCAAAGGTATCTGCGGCACCATGGAGCTCTCCCTGACGAACACCCTGGTCGTCTTCACCTTCTCCTGGAACACGAGGTAGGGGCTGGCGAAGTGTCCTGCGCCGGAGTTGACGGAGGCCGGGTGCAGCGCCACATAGCCGTCGGTCTTCGTCTTGAATGTTTGTATGTGTGTATGTATGTGTGTATGTATGTATGTATGTGTGTGTGTATGTATGTATGTATGTGTGTGTGTATGTGTGTGTGTGTGTGTGTGTATGTGTGTGTGTGTGTATGTGTGGTTGTGTGTGTGTGTATGTGTGTGTGTGTGTGCGTGTGTGTGTGTATGTATGTGTGTGTGTGTGTGTGTGTATGTGTGTATGTACGTATCTATGTATGTATGTATGTAAAACAAACCCACACCGACCAGAGAACAGCACCAGAGGTATCTGCGGCACCATGGAGCTCTCCCTGACGAACACCCTGGTCGTCTTCACCTTCTCCTGGAACACGAGGTAGGGGCTGGCGAAGTGTCCTGCGCCGGAGTTGACGGAGGCCGGGTGCAGCGCCACGTAGCCGTCGGTCTTCGTCTTGAACTTGAGCTCGTCCGCGTTCGGCTGACGAGGGATCGCGCCGCCGGCTTGCATGTGAAACGATTTCTCCGGTGTCAGCACCTGTTATTAGAAACGGGTACCTATACAATTTGTTGCCGAATTTTTTTTTTTGGCATAATGTTCAAATGCATAATATCGAGGTTGGCAGAATCTTCATTTCGCCGAACGTCATTTGGCATATACTCATTTTGCATACACTCATAACGCATAATTTTGTAACGCGGAATCATCTTTAGGCATAATTTTAACATCTATAATAATCAAAAGGCAGAAATTTCATACTCAAAGTTTACATTTAGAATCATCTTTAGGCATACTTATGCTACTTATGCTTATGCTAAATAAGTTTTATAGCACAAAATAGTATCTTTTTTGGACTATTAGACTGGATTTAGAATACTATTTTAAATAGCAATACATATTTACAATAATTCCAAAGGACATTCTGCCAACTCCGTAGTATACCTAGTGAAATTCTGCCAAATAACTATTCGACTAAGCACAAGTTATGCTAAACGAAAATATGCAAAAGAAAAATCTGTCAAAGGTTAAGGCAATTATGCCAAACAAAATTCTGCCAAATTAAAAGTATGCCATTGTAAATTCTGCTTTAAAAACATTAGGCCAAACGATCATCATACCAATAAATTTTTATGCATTAAATATATTCGGCTTAAAAAAATATGCCAAGTGAAATTCGAAACATCGAAATTATGCAATATAGAGCGAAGCCATTAGAAACACACAAGGATATTAAGATATTTTGTATAAAAACAAACAGCCTCCATTAGATTTTTATTCTACTTCTTTGAAGTCGGTTAAATTTGACGGCCTCTGTGGCGCAGCGGTAGTACGCTTCTCTGTGACACCGGAGGTCCCGGGTTCGAATCCCGTCCAGGGCACGATGAGAAACGAACTTTGTCTTATTGGCCTGAGTATTTATACATAGTTGAGTTAGTACATCGTAACAAAATTCCACTATTTACCCATACATCTGAACGTGGCCTTACAGTCTTTTCAAGACTGTCGGATCTGCCTACCCCGCGAGGGATAGAGACGTAAGTAGTATGTATGTATGTATGTGAAAATGTAACCCAGACTGTACATACATACATACATAAAAATCACGCCTCTTTCTCGGAGGGGTAGGCAGAGACTACCTCTTTCCACTTGCCACGATCTCTGCACACTTCCTTCGCTTCATCCACATTCATAACTGTCTTTATACAAGCTCGGCGGTTTCGGGCACTCTCGACCTGACCCTTTACCAGGACGTCCTTAATTTGATCAAGATACGTTCGTCTAGGTCTTCCCACTCCGACCTTTCCCTCCACACTCTCCTTGTATATCTGCTTAGTCAACTTAGTCTCTCTCTACAGAACAAAGAAGTTATCACAGTACATACATACATACATACATACATAAAATCACGCCTCTTTCCCGGAGGGGTAGGCAGAGACTACCTCTTTCCACTTGCCACGATCTCTGCATACTTCTTTCGCTTCGTCCACATTCATAACTCTCTTCATACAAGCTCGGCGGTTTCGGGTACTTTTGACCTGACCCTTTACCAGGACGTCCTTAATTTGATCAAGATACGTTCGTCTACGTCTTCCCACTCCGACCTTTCCCTCCACACTCTCCTTGTATATCTGCTTAGTCAACTTAGTCTCTCTCTACAGAACGAAGAAGTTATCACAGTACATAACACTCACCTTTACAACGTTGGGATACAACGCCGCACAAAGCAAAGCAGCCAGCAGTCTGTCATTGTTGCCGTTCACATTCAACTGAAGCGGAAAAAAAAAGGTTAAAATCATTTTTTTTTTTACATTCATTCATTAATATAATCACGTCTACATCCCTTGCGGGGTAGACAGAGCCGGCAGTCTTGAAAGACTTGATAGGGTACGTTCAGCTGACTGCTGGCTTAATGATAGAATTGAGATTCAAATAGTGACGGTTGCTAGCCTATCGACTAAAAGAACAATCCCAAGATTATAAGTCTATCCCTTAGTCGACTTTTATGAAATGATTCATGGATGATAAATTGAAATTAACAGATATTCCGTTTCCTGTTTTACCTAATTTAAAAAAGGCTTTTTGGAGTTAAAAAAGAAATGTGCTGTGTTTCCGGCACCAAAATAAAAAAGGACCACTCCATCTCTTTCCCATGGATGTCGTTAAACGGCGACTAAGGGATAGGCTTATAAACTTGGGATTCTTCTTATAGGCGATGGGCTACCAACCTGTCCCTATTTAAACCTCAAATTTATCATGAAGCTATACAGCTGAACGTGACCTTTTCGAGACCGTTGGCTTCGTCTACCCCGTAATAGATAAAGAGGTGACTATATATATATATATAATAAAGACGTGACTGACGTGACGTAATAGATAAAGATGTGACTATATATATATATATATAGTCACATATATATATATAGTCACATCTTTATCTATTACGGGGTAGACGAAGCCAGCTGTATAGCTTCATAATGGATTTGAGGTTACACATTACCTGTTCCGGAGTCAGGGAGGCCACGCAATCCCTCCCCGACCTCCCCACCCTCCTCCCCAGGGCGGGAACGAACCCGATGTCCGCGATCAGCCCCAACAGCTGATACTTGATGTCAGACAGCATCAGCAATGTCTTGTGGGACAGGAAGTTCTCATTGGCGAAGGTAAAACCGGCATGAGTGCTAATCTTCATGGCCTGTTGCCATTTCTGAAAGGTAAATTGAGCATATTAATTACTAAGTGACTTCCGACGGCCTCAGTGGCGCAGCGGTAGTACGCTTGTCTGTGACACCGGAGGTCCCGGGTTCGAATCCCGGCCAGGGCATGATGAGAAAAGAACTTTCTCTGATCGGCCTGGGTCTTGGATGTTTATCTATATAAGTATTTATTATAAAATAAAGTATCGTTGAGTTAGTATCTCGTAACACAAGTCTCGAACTTACTTCGAGGCTAACTCAATCTGTGTAATTTGTCCCGTATATATTTATATTATATTTATTTAAGTGTGCCGTGTGGTTCCCGGCACTCATACAAAAAAAGTATGGAACCACTCCAACCATATGTTTCTGATGGATTTCTTAAAAGGCGACTAAAGGATAGGCTTGTAAACTTGGGATTCTTCTTGCAGGCGATGAACTAACAACCTGTCACTATTTGAATCTATCAATTCTATAATTAAGCCATACAGCTGAACATGGCCAGTCAGTCTTTTCAAGACTTTTAGCTCTGTCTGCCCCGCCGGGGATGTGGACGTGATTATATGTATATAAATATATGATTTAAAAAACAACATCACTTTAATTATAATTCACTTAATTTATCGACGGTGTTATCAATTTTCTCTTTATAATCTTAAAATACAATATAAAAAATAAACATACATTAATACAAATTTGCCATTTTTCAGGCATTTTTTCAGAGATTTTTTTTTAACAAAATTAGCGTCAATATAGTATATTTCTCAATGTTAGTTTAGTTGCTTACAAATAATATCTGGTTTAGAAATAATTCAGTACATTCTTACCCTATAAGCTTTTAACGTGGTCAGGTGGTCACTATTTGCGCATGCGTACTCTCTCCTTTTTGCGTCGGCTTCGGACTAAAAAGTAAATTAATAATATTACTTACCACGCTAAGAAAATATTTAATACAAATTTCAAGTGAGTTACGAATTAAAACTCTTTTACATGATTCGTAATGATAGATTTAAAAATGTTAATCTATACTCATATTATAAAGCTGAATAATTTGTTTGTTTGTTTGTTTGAACGCGCTAATCTCAGGAACTACTGGTTCGAATTGAAAAATTCTTTTCGCGTTGAATAGACCATTTATCGAATAGGGCTTTAGGCTATACAACATCACGCTGCAACTATAAGGAGCGAAGAAATAATGGAAAAAGTGAAAAAAAACGGGGAAAATTATTCATCCCTGAGTTCTTCAAGGATGCCCAAAACAACTATTCCACGCGGACGAAGTCGCGGGCACAGCTAGTTAAAAAATAAACGAACTATTGTGTGCTAATACTAGAAAGGAGTTTATAATCTATATATTATGTCACTGAATGTTTTGTCATCGATCAATCCTTGAATAAAAAGATGTACACTGCTCTTCGTGTTTAATTATATCTAACTAGCTGTGCCCGCGACTTCGTCCGCGTGGAATAGTTATTTTGGGCATCATTGAAGCCCTCAAGGATGAATAGTTTTCCCTGTTTTTTTATACACATTTTCCAGTATTTCTTCGCTCTTAAAAGTTGCAGCGTGATGTTATATAGCCTAAAGCCTTCCTCGATAAATGGTCTAACACAAAAAGAATGTTTCAATCGAACCAGTAGTTCCTGAGATTAGCGCGTTCAAACAAAAAAACAAACTCTTCCGCTTTATAATATTAGTATAGATAACAGGGAAGAAGTGAATACTACCAACAAACTTCACGAACAACGACTAACCTTCTTATCTCTCGGCGACACAACAGGACTCTTGTAACTCAAACACGCCGCCATTGTCAATGCGGAGTCGACACAACAAAATATGGCGCCCATCAACATGAGCTTGCCGATTCTCACGTCTACCGGCAAAGCGGCGAGGTGAGTGCCCAGCGGAGTGAGCGAGTAAGACTTGTCTACGGCGCCCACGTCTTGCAAACGAGATAGTGCACCGTCTATGTTCGCTTTTAATGGAGGTTCTATTGTTTTTGCTGTAAAAAGTAAGTAAAAAAGCATGAAATAAAATTAAAATAAACATACATACATACATAGAGTCATGTCTATATCCCTTGCGGGGTAGACTGAGCTAAAAGTCTTGAAAGGACTGAATGGCCACGTTCAGCTATTTGGCTTAATGATAGATTGAGATTCAAATAGTTACACGTTGCTAGCCTGTCGGCTTAAAAAGAATACCAAGTTTGTAAACCTATCCCTTAGTCGCCTTTTACGACATCCATGGGAGAGAGATGGAAGGACTGAATGGCCACGTTCAGCTATTTGGCTTAATGATAGATTGAGATTCAAATAGTTACACGTTGCTAGCCTGTCGGCTTAAAAAGAATACCAAGTTTGTAAACCTATCCCTTAGTCGCCTTTTACGACATCCATGGGAGAGAGATGGAGTGGTCCTATTCTTTTTTTATAAGTGCCGTGTGGTTCCCCAACGGCACTTATAACCAAAAGATATGATAATTATTAAAGTGATATGAAATGACCCACAATAATGAATTAAAATTTTGAATTTGAATAAATGTACGTAGTATGTTATTTATCACGAAAAAATAACATAATTAACCAAAAAATCTTAAAAACACTCAATAATAAGCCTTATTATATATTACATAATAAGGCTTATTTTTGTAGTATCACGAACACAATACCATAATTCACCAAAAAAAAAAAACTTAAAAACACTCAAAAATAAACCTAATTAAGTCAAACTCACCCAAAACTTCATGCACACTCATATTCTGAAACAGCGGTAATATTTTTATCTTCAACAACAGCTGCTCGAGGGGTATCCTGTGTATCTCAGGAACGGGCTGCTCCAATATGTGATAGTTGTAACGGTGTGACGTGTACAGATGAACACACACGCCCGGCATCACTCTCCCTGCTCGGCCTTTACGTTGTTTTGCGTTGGCGCGCGACACCCACACCAGGTCCAACGATTCCATGTTGCGGTTCGAGTCGAATCTGAAAGGAATTGTGCGTAAGAGTCTTCTTCCACCTGGCTTTAGTCTTTTTTTTTTATTTACTAATTATTACATACATATGGTCACGTCTTCCCTTGCGGGGTAGACAGAGACAACAGTCTTGAAAAGGCCTCTCCCTCCTGGCTTTAGTCCCAGTTGCATCCTCACCTCTCTGGAGAGGAGCCCGTGGTATGCTTTTGACCATGGATCCTGGAATGGGTGAGTCAGGTTTTTACACGAAGCGACTTCCATCTGACCTCCGGAACCTTTGCAGGGGAAACTAATGTGCCTGTTCCCTTAGTCGTCTTTTACGACATCCATAAGCGAGAGAAGCGAGCAGGGTCTACGAGTTAACTTGGGCCAAAAATACATTTTTGTATGTTTGTTACGCGATTACTTTAAAACCGCTGGTCTGATTTTGATGAAGTTTTAAAAGGTAATTCAATCAATTTTCAAGTTCGTGAGGCATCAAAATCTGTTAAGTCGTCATTTGAGTTAATCAAAATTTTCAATGTTCGCGAGATCATAAGTGACAGACTC
This sequence comes from Amyelois transitella, assembly GCF_032362555.1. Taxonomy (NCBI): domain Eukaryota; kingdom Metazoa; phylum Arthropoda; class Insecta; order Lepidoptera; family Pyralidae; genus Amyelois; species Amyelois transitella. The sequence continues at coordinate 1,223,762 of NC_083518.1, read as the reverse complement.
ACAGAGAACCTAGTATGATAATTGTTACAAAAGGGTTTCAAAAGGTTTATACTGATGATATAGTTAACTTGTTTAACTGCAGTTTTCATGCTTGACTTCAACTCTATAGCCGGTTTTTCAGACAGATGCGCGTGCGCAATGAAGGATAGTGAAAAATTTCCTTTTCAGAGGCTCCAATGCGGACGCCACGCAAAACATTATTTCCTTGTCTCACCGTGCAGATGGCGTAGCGTTTGTTAATTGGCGGGAAATTTGAATTAAGACCCCTTCCTTATTCAAATTTTCCGCCAATTGATATAAGATTATTTTGAAAGCCGAAACAATAATTATATTTATCAGTAGCTGTGCCCGCGACTTCGTCCGCGTTATTTTGGGCATCATTGAAGCACTCAAGGATGAATATTTTTTCCCGTTTTTTTCACATTTTCCATTATTTCTTTGCTCCTTATAGTTGCAGCGTGATGTTATATAGCCTAAAGCCTTCCTCGATAAATGGTCTATTCAACGCAAAAATAATTTTCCAATTCGAACCAGTAGTTCCTGAAATTAGCGCGTTCAAACAAACAAACTCTTCAGCTTTATAATATTAGTATAGATTACAATACCTTTTCTCCTTCATCCTGCCGCAGTCTATGACAAACACACAGTCGTCTATAGTGACCGACGTTTCTGCTATGTTAGTAGATATGACGATTTTTCTCACTCCGGGCTTGGGTTTCTTGAAAACTAGAGCTTGTTCCTCGCTTGTTAAGGTTGAATGTAGTGGTAAAAGTAGATATTTGCCGGTTCTTGAAATGAAACATTGATATTTATTCAATTAAATACATACATATCATACATATATAGTCTTTTTAAGGCTATTGGCTCTGTCTACCCCGCAAGGGATGTAGACGTGACTATATGTATGTATGTATGTACACATAATCATGTCTATATCCCTTGTGGGGTAGACAGAGCCAACAGCCTTGAAATGAATAGGCCACGTTCAACTGTTTGGCTCGATGATAAAACTGTAAGAATTCCGGTTTTGTGGGTTCCGGATTTGGGTTCTCCGGAACCTTAAAAAGGAGGAAGGTGATGATGAACTAACTTGGAACTTAACGTGGAACTCTCAGCCAACTGACCTTAAATGAGGTGGTTACTTTTCTGTGACCCACTGTACCTAACATCAAGTCAAAATTGATGTTAAATACACATGCATACATACGTAAATATAATCACGTCTATATCCGTTGCGGGGTAGACAGAGCCAACAGTCTTAAAGACGGATAGCTATTTGACTCCATGATAGAATTGAGATTTAAATAGTGACAGGTTACTAGCCTGTCGCCTAAAAAAAGAATCCCAATTTTGAAAGCCTATCCCTTGATCGCCTTTTACGACATCCATGGGAAAGAGATGGAGTGGTCCTATTATTTTCCTATTGGTGCCAGGGACCACACGGCAACATGACGAAACTGTATTGATTGCGATTTTTCGGGTTCATTTTTTGGGTTCCGGATTTTTTGGGTTCTCCGTACCCCCCACAAAGGGGGAGAACGGTGATGATAAAACTCACTTGGGACTGAACGTGTGACTCTCGGCCAACTGGTCGTGTAGCGACATGATTTCAGCTATTCCCGGTAGGAACACCAAAATGGCGCCCTCTTGCGGCCATTTGTGGTCACCGTTGACTATATATTGTAACACGTGCTCAACTAAATCGAGGTTTATCTGTTGAGAAAATGAACGGTTGAATAAAAATAAATATAATTTCGAAAAAAACACAGTAACTGTCGATTTAAAGCATCTTTGTCCGAATGTAACACATCCAGATGTCTGAATGTGCATGTTTCAGGACCACTCCATATCTTTCCCATGGATGTCACAAAAAGAGACTAAGGGAAAGGCTAATCAAATTGGTATTCTTCTTATAGGCGATAGGCTAGCAACCTGTCACTATTTAAATCTCAATTCTATATTAAAGCCAAATAGCTTAACGTGGCCTATCAGTCTTGAAAAGACTGTTGGCTCTGTCTGCCCCGCAAGGGATATAGACGTGATTATATGTATGTATGTATAAGTGTTTATTAAAAAATATAGTATCGTTGAGTTAGTATCACTTAACACAAGTCTCGAACTTACTTCGAGGCTAACTCAATCTGTGTTATTTGTCCCGTATATATCTATATATTTATAATGTATGTGAGAGAGGTACGAGATTAAGCACGTCTTTTATAACGTAGACAGAGCCTTACTTTAAAATGAATTTTGAATGTGAATTTTTGAATTTTTACTTCGAAGCTGACTCAATCTGTGTAATTTGTCCCGTATATACAGGGTGATTTTTAATTCAACTGCATAAATTTAACTGTTGAGTGTACTCATCTAAAGGATATTAAAAAACGTTTAAAGAAAAATATCGGTTCATATTTCAGAAAGTACGAAAAAAAATAAAAGTATCAAAATCCACGATCCTAAATACGTCATATCACCCCGGCCGGCGGAAAAGCGACGCGTAAGATTCAGAGCATGGGTATAGTCTATGTTTAAAAGGATGCAGTTGTTTTAAATGTCACCCTGTATATATATATATATATATATATATATATATATATATATATATATATATATATATATATATATATATATATATATATATATATATATATATATATATATGTAACAACCCACCTTCTCAGTGTCCATCATGTACATGTTTTTGCACGTGGTTTTGCCACAGTTGCTATATCGAGCCATCATCTGCGCTACGGACAGGTTCTCATCGCGTATCGACGTCTTCGGTGGCTCCAGGGCTTCGGTACGTACATCGCTGGTTTCCAATTCCGTTTCCAAGTCTTGCTTCTTTTCACCTTGAATTGGAACGAAATACACATATCTATATACTAATATTAGAAAGCTGAAGAGTTTGTTTGTTTGGAAGCGCTAATCTCAGGAACTACTGGTTCGAATTGAAAAATTCTTCTTGTGTTGAATAGACCATTTATCGAGAAAGGGTCTAAGCTATATAACATCACGCTGCAACTATAAGGAGCAAAGAAATAATGGTAAATGTGAAAAATACGGGAAAAATTATTAATCCTTGAGGGCTTTAATGATGCCATGAGATAATAACTATTCCACGCGGACAAAGTCGCGGGCACAGCTAGTTATAGAATGAATATACAAACTGACAAAATCTGGAAAAATTGTGAATCAACCATCACTTTTTATTAACTCAAAACACATATTTAATTGTCATAGTGGAGTTTCAATGTACACTTGCTGTAGACGCCCGCCGATTGTAGTCTTCGTCAAAGTAGAGCGGGGTAGACATTCTAATTACATACATACATACACATGGTCACGTCTATATCCCTTGAGGGGTAGACAGAGCCAACCGTCTTGAAAAGACTGAATGGCCACGTTCAGCTATTTGGCTTAATGATAGAATTGAGATTCAAATAGTGACAGGTTGCTAGCCCATCGCCTAAAAGCGGAATCCCAAGTTTATAAGCCTATCCCTTAGTCGCCTTTTACGACATCCATGGGAAAGAGATGGAGTGGTTCTATTCTTTTTGTAATGGTGCCGGGAACCACACGGCACACAACATTCTAATTTCTTGTATGAATCCGCCGTGATATACTTCGTGGCGTTGTCCGATTGTTGTAGCGGACGGGAGAGAAGTGAACCGCCGCCTGCGCCCGCGCACGCCGCAGTGTTCCCCGCTTGGGAGTGGCTCCCAAATGTTGGGGAGCCGTGGCACTTACCTTTCTTTAATCTTCTTGAGTAAGGACCGTTCTCTTCCATAACGTAATTAGTTATTTCCATTATGTCTTCTAGAAACAGTTGTTCCACTGGGAATGTTCTGCCTGAAATACAAACATATAATCACGTCTATATTCCTTGCGGGGTAGACAGAGCCAACAACCGTTTAGCTGTAGCGGCATAATGATAGGATTGAGATTCAAATAGTGACAGGTTGCTAGCCCATCGACTACAAGTAGAATCCCAGCTTTGCGAAGGCTAACTTGTAACCCTTAGTCGCCTTTTACGACATCCATGGGAAACAGATGGAGTAGTCCTATTCTTTTTTGTATTGGTGCCGGGAACCACACGGTAAACGGCTTTTCATAATGTTATTTTGATTCTACATATAAATACATATTTGAATTCGGCATACAAATTGAAACTCATTATGATCTCCATTCTTTTTTGCGGCGAGCCCGCAGCCAAGCATAATATCCGGGACAACACTTAATTTAAAAACAAAAACTCTAAAAAACTAACCAGAATTTATATTTTTGCTGAGACACCACTTCAAAAAATTACAAAAATTTATGTTTTTGCCGGGACACCACTTAATGTAAAAACAAAAAAAAAACTCTAAAAAATAACCAAAATTTATGTTTTGTTGGGACACCACTTAAAAAAAATACTAAAAAAAAATAATCAAAATTTACTTTTTCTCCGAACATCACTAAAAGAAACACAAAAAATAAAAAAACCAAACCAACCTGGTATTTCCAAAATTGGTACGTCATCGAAATACTGAGCGAACAATTCAGAATTCAATGTGGCGCTCATCAACACCACTCGCAAATCCCTCCTGACCCTGACCAGGTCCCTCAGTATGAGCAGGAGGAAGTCACTCTCCTCTGACCTCTCGTGGACCTCATCAACTAGTATGTGAGTGACTGACTTCAGCTGAGGGTCATATTCTAACCTCCGCAGAAGTATGCCAGTTGTGCAGAATGTTAAACGTGTTTTCGATGATATCTTACTTTCTAGTCTTATCTGAAAAAATAATACGTACATGTTAGAATAATGCCAATCCATCTCTTTTCCGTGCGACTTAGGGATAGGGTTATAAACTTGGGATTATTCTTGTAGGCGATGGTATAGCAACCTGCCACTATTTGAATCTCAATTCCATCATTGAGCCAAACAGCTGAACGTGGCCTATCAGTTCAGTCAGCAGCGAGACTGTTGGCTCTGTCTACCCCGCAATCCCTTTCAAGGCCAACAGTCTTCTGAAAAGGTTGTGACCACTTTCAGCTGTATCGCTCACTAATTATAAAACTAAAACAGAAAAAGTATTAGTGCTGTGTGATTTCCAACAATTGGGATTAGAACCACTCCACATCTTTCCCATGGATGTCGTACAAGGCGACTAAGGGATAGGCTTATAGACATGGCATCCCTGTTGTAGGCTAGCAACCGAACAGCTGAACGTGGCCTTTCCAGCCAACAGTCTTTTCGAGGCTGAGTGTGTGTGAGATTCAAATTGTGAAATAAACATGATCATTCATTAGGATAATAATCTATGAGGTTAAACAAAGTAAAAAAAAATTAAGATTTTAAATATAATTACTTATGACATATTGGACATAAATAATTTTACAGGTATTTACAATAAACTCTACTAAAATTCCTTCTCCGTCGATCTATTTCACCTCATATCACATCAATCTTTTAACAAAGTGGGTTAAAAACATACCTGATAACCAACAACCTGTCCTATCTTCTCCACTCTCTCTTCGGCCACTCTCTCGGCGACTCCTATAGCGGATATCCGCCTCGGTTGCGTACAAATGATCTCCGCGTGTTCAGCGCCATCTTTGTTGAAGTTGGCTAACCAATTATCAAGGATATATTGAGGCACTTGTGTGCTTTTACCGCAACCAGTTTCGCCGCTGATTACCACTACCTGTAAGAGAGTAGCAAGCAATTCACACTATTAATCCTACTAATATTATACATGCGAAAGTTTGTGAGTTTGTCAGGATGTCAGTATGGATGTGTGTTACTCTTTCACGCAAAAACTACTGAACCGATTACGATGAAATTTGGTATGTAGGTAGCTGAAGATCCAGAATAACATATAGGCTACTTTTTATCCCGGAGTTCCCGCGGGATTGATAGTTTCCAGATTAGCGGACGAAGTCGCGGGCGGCCTCTAGTCAAGTATTAAAAAGAAAAGATTCGTTTTTTTTTGTATGTTTGTAACGAATAAACTCAAAAACTGCTAAACTGAATTTCACGAAATTTCGCACGGATATAGAAAGTCCATTTGGAGTGACATAGGCCTTTCAATCTTAACAAGACTGTTTGCTCTGTCTACCCGGCGAGGGAAATAGACGTGATTATATGTGTGTATGTATATCGTACAATACAATACAGCTCAGCACTATGTCTATGTATAATTTACCTGTGACTTCTTGATGGCGTCCAAAATATCACCTTTCTTTTTCCAAGCCGGAAGTTTCCGCCTTCCAGACATCATTTTATTGTACCTATTGTTTTCTTTTTTCTCCAACCATTGCTTTGCAATCTCTTTATTCTCCCTCAAAGTGTCCTCAAAATTTATATTGGATCTATTATTTTTACCATCCGATTTTTGGTAATGTGACGGTAACTTTTCTTTACTTAAATCACTAGAATTCGCTAATAATTGAGGCAATAAGGCATCTGAGGGTTCTGGGAAAGTTCTAGTATCAAATTGTATAAAATTCAATATATCTTCTTCATTATTAAGCAACTCGACCAATGAGTATATACTGGGTACACCGTCTTGTGCTAAAACTTTAGCTTCGTCTAATAATCTACCCGTAATACGTAAACACGTTAGTTCTGGTATGGTTTTTGTTGTATTTTCAGTTTTGAAAAACAACAGAGGCGGTTGATACGGATATACAGTTTCATCTGGAAACCGTATTTCCAATTCGTAGGATATTTTCTCACATTCTTTTGCATCGCTGTCTTTAGATGCCTCCTCAACTTTGTTCTCGTGCAAGAATTTACATTTAGCACCGAATCTGCACGGACCTTTGAGGTACAGTTTGCACACTTCCTTCCTTTTAGGTTTAAAATCACTGTGATATCTTGAGTTTTTCTTTTTCACATCAACCTCTTTATTTTCATACATTTTCGACAAATAATCTAGATTCAATTTGATGCTCCATATATAGTTTTCTTTGATTCTGAAATTTGAATCGTAAATAGATTCAAGAACGGCCTTTTCATCCATTCTCATTTCGAGGAGTTCCGCTGAGGTGGGTATGTGCTCCGGTTTCTCTTGTGGGTCGACTTTGAAATATTTGTAAAATAATATCTCCAATGCCTTGTCGACATTCTCAGCTGCCATTTCTAGTGCTTCAGCACAATGCGGTTTGTGGAAATTGTATCTGTAAATCACCAATTTTTATTACAATACAGGAAAACAGAGCAGGCATATATCTGATAGACAAGAATATTTTAATCACAATTCACTGTCAAGGAAGAAATTTGTTTTTGTCAAATAGGGTCAAGGGCCACTTACCCTCTTTTTTTAATCCCGACTTAGTGACCAAAGGATTTGCAACCAATTATAACGATTTATCACAGCATTTAAAGTATTAATTAATATTTAAAAAATCCAAGATATAGGAATACATATGTTCGGATGAGACAATGACAATGTACTAATACTAATACATACATATACATACATACATATGGTCACGTCTATATCCGTTGCGGGGTAGACAGAGCCAACAGTCCCGAAAAGACTGACAGGCCACATTCAGCTATTTGGCTTAATGATAGAATTGAGATTCAAATAGTGACAGGTTGCTAGCCCATCGCCTAAAAAATGAATCCCAAGTTTGTAAGCCTATCCCTTAGTCGCCTTTTACGACGTCCATGGGAAAGAGATGGAGTGGTCCTATTCTTTTTTGTATTGGTGCCGGGAACCACACGGCCACCACCAATACAGTAACTATAAATTATACTTACTTTTCCAATTTGGCCAACGCAAAAGCCCTAAGCCTTGCTTCCGATGACGCTATGTCAGGCTTCACTTGCAGAGAGTAATCTGTTCCACCCTGTACCACCAGGTTACCACGTTCCATCCAATATTTGTTTCTGAGGTTTGATCCTTTATCCTAAAAATTAACTAAAATTTTAAACAGCAAATATTGATAAACATATCAATATATGTATATGTTCATACTTGATTATGTTAGATTTTTTATTATGAATTTTTAATTAAACTTAATGCACTGAATATATGCATGACTTATTTTTGCAAATTTTTTTTTTTTCACTAGTAGCAGCAGAAACAAGTTACTTAAATTTTTATGAAAAATTTATGAAAAGTTTATGAATCATTTAAAAATCTAAATTTTACCTCCTAATTAAGATTAAAAATAATACAAGCAGAAATTTTAAAAAAAAAAACAGCTAATTCTTACTTACTTTATAAACACTAGCGCTTCCCAGTTTAAAATCGGGACCATGGATGAACCTCAAAGTGTCCAGAACTAATTTCTGTGAATCCGAACTCAGTCGGATGGTCTGCATTTCCACCTTTAGGTGCGGGTGCGGGTCTTCCTCCTCCTTACGATTATCTTTGGGCTTTCTGAAATCGAATTCTCTCATCAGCGTCCAGGCTCTTGTCACGGTTGTACATACATACATACATAAAATCATGCCTCTTTCCCTAATCTCTTTCTAATCACAGTTGCATTAATATTTAATTTAACTAGGATCTACATATTGATTTGTGAACACTATCATATAAGTGTAGGAAGGCCTAAACAAATCTACCTTGACCAAATTGGGCACATCCTAGCGAAGGTGAAGAAAATCCGGAACTGAGAAGCTTGCATGAAGAGACTTATGAATGTGAATGAAATGATAGATGTGTGCAAGGATCATGGCAGTGGAAGGATATAGTCTCTGCCTGTTCCCTCCGGAAAAGTAATAATTTTATGTACTTATGTCTCAAATAGGGAAGCCTTAATAAAAAAGGCAACAGTATGTAATAGTTATATTAGGACCTATTCAGAAAAGAAAATAAAATTTCGTTAAATGCCCTAATTTACTATTGCACAACACTGGTTAATTATATCTCAAACTATCCTATCTTACAATAGTGGGAGACCTACCTAGTAGAACATAACTCAAAGACTAAAAATACAAGACGATACTGACTTTGAACGCATAAAAACATTTTTCTTTTGAAATTTTAGCTCAGTTTTTATCAGTATTCGCTAACATTCCAATCAAAATCAGATATCAGTTTCCGGCGCTCATTCTGGAGACGTATTCATTCTGAAGACGACGTGGGCGATGATTGAATATTAGCAGTCAGTTAGTGTTTATATAAACAGATTAAAAAGAGGATGAAATAAATTAGTTTTGATATGGATAAGAATCTTTTTTCTTTGGTACTTACCGTATTCGAGCATCCACTGGTCGAAAGAATAAATCTTCGGCTAGTTGTCTGCTTTGGTAATCCATGGTTAGCACAAATATAAGTGACAAAATTTAGAATTATTTTTAATAAATTTTCGTTTAACCTTTCTAGCAAACGTATGTTACTACCTATAGCCCAAATTTTAGGTTACCCAGTAAACACATGACAGGAGACAATGACAAGTGACAATCTGCCAGCTGTCATAGTATTTTTTATTTTATTTTTTCGAAGCTATACAGGTAATGATTTCTTACATATAAAATGAAATACAGTTTTAAAAGAATAAAAAGCCATCTTCTTTCATTTACGCATTTTTCTTTACAATTTTTAACAAATAAAATTAGTATTTTTTTTACTACCCTCAGGGACAAGGGAATTTAAAGCAGAGAGTATATGTTCTAAAAGTTAAGTACCTACATATTTTTATTAGATATACATAGTCCTCCTCCACTTTATTTTTAAGGTACTTCTTTGCGTGGTAATGGAGGCGAAATCGTAGTTTCATAATACATCATGATACAATTTACGTGTTAGATACCTTCGCAAAAGTTTCGGAGGTCAGACGCGTAACGGAATTATACGTATGTATGTCTGGAGGGATAGGCAGAGACTACCTCTTTCCACTTGCCACGATCTCTACATACTTCTTTCGCTTCATCCACATTCACGGTTTCGGTTTCGGGTACTCTTGACCTGACCCTTTACCAGGACGTCCTTAATTTGATCAAGATACGTTCGTCTAGGTTTTCCCACTCCGACCTTTCCCTCCACACTCTCCTTGTATATCTGCTTAGTCAACCTGCTTTCATTCATCCTCTCCACATGACCAAACCATCTTAACATCCCCTTTTTTATTACTGTAACTACATCTTCTTTCACATCACAACATTCTCTTATCTATCACGCTGTTCCTTACGGACGACTGTTCCTGTGACGGAATCACTTTGTGTTAAAACCATACATACCTTATCTAGGAGCTTGGTTAATGGCTAGAATAAGGCGCACCTCAGAATTTTCTCCTAAGAAGTAAGCCAGGTGGGAGAAAACGGTCATTTTCACATCATACATCCGTTTTTATTAAAGATATCCCTGTTTTAAAAAGTGCTATTAATTAACACATAGGTACTTAGTTGACAACTGAAACAACATCGCAACAAAATTACATTATTTATAGGAAGGTTCCATATACCGTGTCCTCTTATTTGTAACAATGAAATGTGTGAATTAATGAGCTTGATTGAAAATACATACATATATACAGTTTGACAAGTCGTGACTACCACTTAAAACGAACAGCGACAAAGTGGATGATTATAGTCTGGGAGATAGTAAATGAAAAATATTGATAAACATAACATAATCGGCGTATTCTTTTTCAATACTTTTCTATTATGAGTACGATTCATACATTAAGTGATCGTTGGGACCTTTGTTTTTGTTAATGATACAAGGAGGCTTAACGCGTTAATTTCTTCAGGTGTGTCGTAAGTTTTTTTGAAAAAGCTTTATACTAACCGCGGAGTTATAATAAACGGTGACGAAGATTTTGTTTTATCTTCCCCCCTCTCCCTCTATCTTTTAATAACTGAGGTTTATGAAAAATATTGTAAAGACACGATAAAACATATTATAATTCCATTGCAACGTTTGTAAAGATGATGTGTGATTCCCGGCAGTACTGTGTGGAAAAGGACCACTTCTTATCTTTCTTACGGTTGTTGTAAAAGGCGACTTAGGTAAAGGCTATTGAACTTGGGATTCTTCTTATAGGCTAGAAACCTGTCACCTATTTAAATCTCAATTCCATTTTAAGCCAGACAGCTGAACGTGCCCATTCAGACTTTACAAGTCTGTTGACTCTGTCTACTCCGCAAGGGATATAGACTTGATTATATGAATGTATGTAAGTAAAGATGATTAAGAAATCAGCCTCTTACCAATCGTTACCAAAAGTGCACCTACCTCTCGTACTATGAAACCTTCCATATTTGGTGTTAATACAACATCCGTTTGATGTGAACCGCCGTCTCCAATCTGGTTGTAACTAGTAATTATCACTTAATTGTGATAAGCGTATGAAAACGATCTACTTTACGTCAAAAATTAAAGAGTCTGACGTTTTGTGTAAATGTGCTTTCGGATTCATTAGACTATCCTATGTCCAGCTAAAAGTGACCATTATGTCTATAGCGACAGCGATGATTTGGCTCGACCGCCACCAAAGGGAAGATCTTCCGCCAGGCTAGGTGTGACGCCTAGGGAACCGCGGCTCCGACGATGTTGTGTCGGAGGTTGTACATTATGCACCAATCCGTGAAATCTTTGCTTGCGCGATTTAGACTTTTCGCTGTTTTTGATTGATGGCGTCGTCACGTGATTTTATTTTTGGTACTTGTGGCGTATACGTGTCGCCACAATTCTTATTTCTATTTACTCTGTCTACTCCATAAAGATTGAAGATGTGATATTTATTAGTATCGTATGCATACATACTTAAATCACTTCTTTTTCTCTTACAGAGTAGATAGAGCCAATCTCGAAATGACTGAAAGGCCACGTTCAACTCTATGGCCTAAAGATGTAAGTAGGTATAGATTCAGATTGTGACAGCCTATAGCCTAAAAGTACAAATTATAGCGGGGAAAGATTGAAAAGGAAAAGCCGATTACGGGATAACGAACTTTACTTATATTTTTGTATTATGAATGGATTGGATAGGTAAACAGGCTAGCCCAAAAAACTTCTTATATCATCATGACCTGGCCGGGGTTCGAACCTAAGATGAAACTATATCATTGACTCTCACTAACCTCGTCATGTTTGTTTGTTTGTCCCCGCTACCTCATTATCATTCAACGATATTGCACACGCTAAATAACACTTGCACTCACTAAGCCATTAGTGATGCGGTCGGAATTTTAATTCGGCCCAGATAGACCGGAAACATTGTTCTAGAATCATGATCAAATTCAAATTCAAAATTTTTATTCATTATTATAGGATACTTCGTATCGCTTAATAATTGTCAAAAAGTATGGTTTAACAACATTGGTTGACGTCAAATAAATTACTTAAAACTAAGTTTATTGCCGCTTCCAAGGCGTCAGTGCAGAAGAAGCGGTAACAACCTGCACTGCAGCATTTTCTTCAACAATGTCAACTTCACAATATCAATTAAACTTAGAATAGAATGTGGACGAGAGAATACATTGTTCAGATTAATATATTTATATGAGATTTTAATATTTAAATCATCCTGTTAGTCCCGGCTGCGTCCTCGCCTCTCTGAAGTGGAGCCCTGGGTTCGCATCGTGTCCTGTTAAGTCCTAGTTGCATCCTCACCTAAGTCCCAAGTAGTCTGGTTTTTAACCCCGTCGGAAAAAACGATGGGGTGTTGTTTATTTATTTATTTATTTATTGACAATAACAAACCCTATCATTACAGTGTTACCCAATGCGATAGAGTAGCTAATTAAATTACAATTATATTAAGCAAATTATTTGTGTACTTATGTGGATAATTGATACCTATAACATAGCTCTTGTGAACTCAGTCAAAGTACAGTTGTTTAAACTTTGACGTGCTTCTCTGTTTGTCTGTGTCACGTGTGAGTGTATCTTTGACACCATAGTTCCGGAACAGGTGAACTAATTATGATTGTTTTTATTTCTTTGAAAGGTGAAGAAGTGCTTGATCTATTAAAGCCTTGGAGTAAACTTAGTTTTGATCATTAATATATCGATTACTCAAAATAATAGGCAATTCAAATGGATAAAACGTAGTCATATATGTATAATAGAATAGATTTAGTTTCAAAATTGGATACAAGGTATCACTTATTGACGTCATTATGTAGAAGAAGCGGCGGAACAAACTACACTGCAGCATTTTCACCGAACGTCAATTTACAAATATAGAACTCTTAAACCTAAATCGTGGACGAATGCACATTGTCTACATTTGAAAATGATAATGAGTATAAAACTATCGATTTCAATATGAATATCACATCAAATAATTTGTCCTTTGATAAAGTTAGGAAATAGCGATTGTCAATCGAATGAATAATCGATATCTTTAGGATAATAGATGGAATCACCGCCAATATCCGGTCGATCAAGGCTTTGTACATGCGATACATACTTACAAACATACACATATTACATCTTTATACTTTACGGGATAGGAAGTGCTGACAGTCGCAAAATATTATGAGACTGCCTTCTGAGCATGGCACGCGCGACGTCGTATTTACCACGCGAAAAACATGTCGTAAAAGGCGACTAAGGGCTTTCCATTAGTCGCCTTTTACGACACGTTTTTCGCGTAAGCCTTTGCTTATACAATCGGGACTTTTCTTGTAGGCGATGGGCTAGTAAGCCGTCACTGAATCTCAATTTCATCATTTAACCATACAGCGGAACAGTTCTGAAAACACTGGATGTTTTCAGGACAGTTGGCTCTGTCTACCCCGCAAGGGATATGGACGTGACTGAAGTGTGTATGATTATCCTTTTAATTTCACCGCCGTCACAATACATGACACTAATTGCCTAGATTAGAGACAAACTAAATTGTCCGTTTGTTTTTGGTCATTTTGGCTGATAAAACGAGTTTATTGCAGAATTGCTTTCACATGTTGGACAATAAACCGAAAGTTTATTGCAGTTGTTAACTTAAAACGTAAAAATAATCCTCTTTGAACTTAAAGTAAGATTCAGAGTAGTCACTGATGGGAACTAACCATCTAATTATTATTTTTGGGTTGGTATTAGACAGGCAATTACTGTTATAATCTTTTTTAACTATTCTGATATCTATGGTTTAAGTATATAGTCTGTGGTAATTTAAAAGATAGTCTCTGCCTAGTTCTCCGGGAAAGAGGCGTGATTTTATGATGTATGGGAATAAAATAAATAAATTTATAGAACAGATTACACCGATTGAGTTAAAGTTAAAGTCTAAGTAAGTTCGAAAGTATAATAAATACTTTATAGATAAACATCCAAGGTCGAAAACATGCCGTGTGGTTCCCGGCACCATTAGAAATCTTTCCCACGGCTGTCGTAAAAGGCGACTAAGGGATAGGCTCGGCATTCTTCTTTTAGGCTATGGGCTAGCAACCTGTCACTATTTGAATCTCAATTCTATCACTAAGCCAAACTGAGCGTGGCCTATCAGTCTTTTCAAGACTGGTGGCTCTGTCTACCCCGCTAGGAATATAGACGTGATCATATGTATGAATGTATGTGTCGAAAAGATCATGGCTGGACGTCGCAAAAGATGATGGACTGAAATCCGAGTATGCCAAAAACAGGACCAAGTGGAGAGAGAAAAGTGGGGATGAGGACCCTGGGCCCCGAAACACTTCTGTGGAGGGTGCGACCGGGGGGGGGGGGGGGGGGGACACGCAGAGATGAGAGAGATAAAAATAATATCCATCCAAGACTACTTCAAAAATGAATAGGACCACTCCATCTCTTTCCCATGGATGTCGTAAAAGGCGACTAAGGGATAGGCTTAGGCAACCTGTCACTATTTGAATCTCAATTCCATCATAAAGCCAAACAGCTGAACGTGGCCTATCAGTATTTTTAAGACCGTTGGCTCTGTCTACCCCGCAAGGGATATGGACGTGATTATATGTATGTAAAACGTCCATATAGCATCACCCATAATCCACGTATTCAGGAAGACAAACCACTGTCTCCATGACAGCCTAAACCTAATCAGGCTCTGTCTTGTCCAATCGACTTAAAACCTTCCAATTTAGCATGACGTAGGGTATATAAGAGGCTTTCACGCTAAGTCTTTAATGCTAGACGATGGATTAGCCCACGATTAGTCGTATGCAAATATTTGTGACGTTAAGAATGTACATTGAAGGTCAATCACACTCATCGGTGGATTGTTTGAAAGAAACTGCCAAGGGTGTGTCGGCTGGCGTGATAGAGGCTTCCGTGAATCGTACTCATATCGATACTAATATTATAAAGCTGAAGAGTTTGTTTGTTTGTTTGAACGCGCTAATCTCAGGAACTACTGGTTCGAATTGAAAAAATCTTTTTGTGTTGAATAGATCGTTTATCGAGGAAGGGTTGAGGCTATATAACATCACGCTGCAACTATAAGGAGCAAAGAAATAATGGAATATGTAAAACAAACGAGTAAAATTATTCATCCTTGAGGACTTCAATGATGCCCAAAATAACTATTCCACGCGGACGATGTCGCGGGCACAGCTAGTACTATTTATAAATACTACAGGTATTAAACACGCATTTAACTTACCTTTATTTTATCTAGGACATTTCGAATCATTTCACAATGATCTGTGGTCACAAGTGACCACGTTTAATCATTCTCCAAGTATTTTTATAGGGATCTAAAAACTAATGCTGACAATTCATTATCTTCCATTGATGTCTGTCTTCGAGTTTTCTAAGAAATATGTTGATTAAGGGAGAAGATAAGGCCATGTCCTGTCGACTTTCGTAACAGGCTGCGTCCTCCCCGCAATGGAACGGGTGGTTATCCAAAAACTACTATCCATTGGGGCTATTCACTAGTTGATAAGTTTTGTGTATATTCCCTCTCCCTCTATTTTTATGGTTAATTGCGGCGACAGAGAGAGAAAGATGATAAGCTCATATTGCATTTTCACTTTAGTGACACGAACTTTATCCATATCGAATCTCGGTTACTAAGCTGTAGTAGTATTTCATAGTGATGATGTAGTAGACATTCGCTAAAAGATTTTATTTTAGGTAATTTCTACGTAAACGAAGCCGCGATCAATAGCTGGTTCAAAGTAAAGTAAAGTAAAGTTTTTTTCTTCACTAGTCCAATCATGGGTACAAAATTATAAATCACCTGTTAGGCTTAGTATAATGATAGAATTGATATTTTATAAGCCTGTCCCTTAGGGGCTTTTTACGACATCCATGGGAAAGAGATGGAGTGGACCTATTCTATTTAAAATTGGTGCCGGGAACCACACGGCACTTTGATCCAAATTAACAATTAAATATAGATTTTTTATCTAAGTAATATCTAAAAAAATATTTAAAAACTATAGTCAAATAAAGATAACAGAAACAAGAAAAACTTTAATTTTCAAATAAGTGGAAGGAGTAGGTTATGTTTAAACGTAAATATAACTAAATTTAACATCAAACGTGCTATCTCACACATTCATTACGTCGGATTAAGTAAATACAAATAAAAATAAAAAAGAAAGAATGCATTTATCTCAAAAATTAAAACTATACTTTGGGATTATGTTTTCAAATAAAATTTATTTGCGTAGCGTCGTTATCTTACGCGTTTTGAGTCACTTTTTTATTAGGTTATGTAATTGTCCAATTACCTACGATCTGGTTAGGATTTTCCACGAATCTTTTTTTTTGGTTTATCCGTCATCGCAGAGAATTCAATTTATAATCTGGAATACATAAAATTTCACTATTTCAATCTCAATTATTTTCTATCGTCAAGCCAAAAAGCTGAACGTGGCCAATCAGTCTTTTGAAGGCTCTGTCTACCCCGCTAAGGATTTGATGTGACTTTTTTTTATTTTTTATTTATTATCATTACAAACAAAAAACAACAATTACAATGGTACACATAATGCATTAGGTTAAAACCACAAACTACATGACTACATGTATGTATGTAGGTATATACAAAAGGGTATCATTTAAGCTATCACCAATTTAATTAGTTTTGTGTTTCTTAAATAATAGGGTTTGTCCTCAACATAGTAGATCTGTCACCAAAATGTAGTCACCAAACAATGCAAAATCAGTTCCACAATAAATCACCTAAAATCCTGAGATATAAGGTCTAGTACCAAATAAATGTTTTTGTATGTATTATAATAGGTGTGTCATAATAAGTATTTAAGCAAACTAATTTAAAGAGATCACCAATAAATCATATTATGTTACTAGAAAATTGCATTAAGTTCAAATAAAAAATTAGGGTTGTCATCATCGTTTCAACCAAAAGATTCTGCTACTTAACTAGACTCCCAAGGTTCTAAATTTCCACTGGTAGTATAAATTATATTTAAATAAAATTTTTAGCAGAGTAGTAAATAAAACAATTAAAGTTAAAATAATCAATATTTATTGTTGAAAATAATTACCACTGAACAATCAGCGCTGGTTTAAAATAGCTGGCTTATGGCTAGCAGAATAGTAGATAAAACACTTAATTAAAGTTAAAATAATCAATATTTATTCTTAAAAATAATAACCACTGAACAATCAGCGCTGGTTTAAAATAGCTGGCTTATGGCTAGCAGAATAGTAGATAAAACACTTAATTAAAGTTAAAATAATCAATAGTTAACTACTACCCATCGTTGAGGCCGGATTGGTCAATTTTTAAAGCGCGCCAATTTGTCTCCGCCCCTTTGATCATTTTTTCATTAAAATTATAAATTGATGTATTAAATTGGTAACGAATACTATTAATTTAATATCTGAACGAAATAAAATGTTACTACTGTATTGGTGACAAAATATCAAATAAAAAGGAGTCGCAGTCAGGGATCGATAATCGATTTATTTGGTGACAGATCTACCATTCTGAGCACAGAGCTATTATTTAAGTAACAAAACTATTATTATAAGAACGAAGTTTATATTCATGTAATTCAATATAATTTTATTGGTTATCGATCTCTTATTTTACACATATATTAACATTAATTTGATAATTCATACCTGGGAACAATTTTTGTTTATCTGAGAACGAAAATATTTCGTGGCGATAGATCTATTTATTAGGTGATACAACTTGATGACAAATATAAATTTTGGTGATAGAAAATATAGTTCCCTATACAAAAAAATGGTCCTTATCGGCCTCTGAAGCTCAAAGGAATAATAGTCAAAGTTTCAAGGTTCAAGTTCATCTGGTCAAGACGTAGAATAACAAATATTAATTCCTTCATATATTCATATAATCACGTCTTTATCGCTTGCGGGGTAGACAGAGCAAAAGACTTAATGATAGAACCGTTGGTATGATTTCGAAGAAATTTAAAATATAAGTATATATGATCTGTCAATAATTTAGTTCATAGGGCATCAAAATCGGTTTGTAGGTTTTTAAGATATTCACAATTTTGTAAAAATTCTAAATTGTTCGCGAGGTCAAGTTCGCGATGAACAATTAGTTATAAACGCCCATCGCAAAACCTTTTTGTGAGGTAGATAAGTCATGTGTATTCAAGCAGAAAAGAATTGGATAAATCCATCTCTTTTTTTTCAGAAAGGTGCGTCATGATTGCCGTATAACTTTAAAAAGAAATTCAATCAACAGAAACAAAATCCGTCTACAAATTTCACAGATTAGGGAATACATTTGGACAGAGAAAATAGAACGACTATACCTACTTTATAATAATGTTGTGACTATGTGATATGGTTTAATGAATACATACATATGTATAGTCATGTCTATATCCCTTGCGGGATAGACAGAGCCAACAAACAGTCTTGAAAAGACTGTTAGGCCACCTTCAGCTGTTTGGCTTAATGAAAGATTGAGGTTCAAATAGTGACAGGTTGCTAGCCCATCCCAAAAGAATCCCAAGTTTATAAACCTATCCCTTAGTTTCCTTTTACGACATCCAAATGAAGAGATGGATTGGTCCTATTCTCTTTTGTATTAGTGCTGCGAACCACACGGCACAATGTTTAATGAATATTAGAAAGTATATCCCAAAATTTCTGACAGCTACACCCGCGACAAGGCGCACGCGACGCCATTTTTTTTACGCGCGAAAAACTATCACCGTCCCGTTTCACGTCTTAATAAAAAGCGAAACAGCAATTGTTTTTTTAATGCTTCAATGCAACACTGAAACTTGTAAACGCACAGAACAAACACGACCCGTTCTGTGCTCTGTATTTGCGTATGTTTTGGTAGCGGGGTCAGAACAGAACCAGTGAATTGAACACGGATGAACCTTGACATAGGTTTCTTACATTTGTCCGCTTTGCATTATACTAGGATTCAATTGATTGTACTTCAGAGGAAAGAGCATTTGATGAGACTTATTGTTACAATGAAAAAGAGAGGTAGTTACATTCCTAAGAGAAAAGTAAGTAAGGCGTGTGCGCTATAATTACCGACATCTATATAAAAAAGAATGAGACTACTCCATTTCATTCCTATGGATCTCGTAAAAGGCGAATAAGCTATAGGCTTACTTCGAGGCTAACTCAATCTGTGTAATTTGTTCCTTATAGGTATATTTATTTATTTATTTAATAAAATAATTCTTTCGCTTCATTCCTGTTCATCATTATGTTAGTGCAAGCTCATCGGTCTGGTCTCATCTCGCCAAAACGTCGAATATATTTTGATCAAGGTATAGTTCATTACCTGTTAACGAGATTGCTCCCCATTAACGATTGACTTGTATATTTGCTTTGTTACTCCAGTTTCGTTCATTCGTCCTCTGAACATGACCGAACATTCCCTTCCATTCCCAGTTTTTTTCCATGTAACTTCTATAACATGACAACATTCCCTTGCTAAGCTTTTTACTTGCTTATCTACTCAATTCTACAATGTAAAATTCTCGTAAAGGTGTATTATAATGTATGAAAATGCATAAAAATAAACGCGCGCAAAACACACAGAAAAGATGAAGCGCGGTCGCGTTGCTATTTTAAGTTTTTTGTGACTTACGCCTTAGAAGTAGAGTTTACTTCTTGACTAATGAGTTTGTTCCTGAAGTAATGAGTTACTAGGTATTATAAAACCAATTCCTTTGACAGACTGGTACGATGTAGCAGGGAAAATATTTTTGACTCCAAAACGCTTTATATTTTTAAACTTTGTAGTACCCATGATACGCTGTATCAGAAAATGATTATGATTACGAAGATAATAAAGGTTTAGTTATGATTTAAAAAGAACATTAAAAATTCCTTTAACTAATATTAATAACGTCGAAACAACAATTTTACCTTACGCAGTGATGTAATTCTCCACACAGATACGATTTTTTATCAAAAGTGGAATCTCTTAATCCCGGTCGTAAAAGCGAATCTTCCCATATTGGCATCATCACTGCGTCAGTCTGTACGTCCGCCATGTCGGCAATAACCTTACAAATTATCCTTTACGATGAGTTAATACGAGTACGTTTCGTTGTCACTCAAATATTTAGAGCTCGTATTAAAAAAGGACGTTGCATTAGAACACTCGCGCGCAGGAAAATCATTCGATCGGCCGAACCGCGCAAGTCAAACGGCTGAAGCGCCGTTCCTTTTTTAAAATTTCCACGATGCGTTCGATTTGAAAATATTAAAAAAAAAGAAGAAAATGTGCGACGCTTTGAAAGATGCCAGTGTTATTTGTGATTTGTGTTTTTTTATGACGAAGAATTAAGACTGTGATAAATAATTTAAGATAAACTAGTCAAGATGATGTCCAAGAAGCAATTCGCTTGTATGCTGGCGCTACATATAGTATATTTGTTGGTGGGGGCGAGCATTTTCTACCATATAGAGAGCCCTTTGGAGCTGCAGCAAAGGGCCGAGGATAAACTGGAAAGACTTGAAATTCAAAGTAAGTCTATGACCTGTGTCTATGACCATATGTGCACGGCCTCGTCCGTTGCAACAAGATAAGTGTGTCATTCCTACAGTATTTTTAAATTAAAAAAAAAATATCCCTTACCTAACTAAAAATTTAAAAAAAAAATCTTCTATTTAACTTCGTTTTTCGAAGTCCAATAGGTAATAATTATTTTGGCCTTTGCCTTTTCAATTAAAATTATTACTTAAATTTTTAGATTTTTATAATAAAGGACCTGTACTTAATTGGCACTATCACTGCAGTCTTGCAGTCCTATATACATAAATTTAATAAGCTCAACATTATTAGAATGAAGTTCATCTAAACTAGGTACTTAGTTACTAAATTAAAAAAAAACTCTAACACCTATCATGAAAATTATCATCTTTTGGAAAATTTTGAAAACACGTTAAATACAGTTTGCGAATTATAATTCGATTATTTTCACTAATCTTCCCGTTTATAAGCCGTATATTTTATTGCATACTATTTTCAAGTAACTTGATCCTTAATTGATGATTGATAGAGGCTCAGGAGACCATAATAATAATCACAAACATCTCCGATTTATTTTTTATCACTTTATCGAGCTTAAACTTAATCTGATTAATGGACATACATACATACATACATATCGTCACGTCTATTTCCCTTGCGGGGTAGACAGAGATAACAATCTTGAAAAGACTGAATGGCCACGTTCAGCTATTTGGCTTAATGATAGAATTGAGATTCAAATAGTGACAGGTTGCTAGCCCATCGCCTTAAAAAGGATCCCAAGTTTGTAAGCCTATCCCTAAGTCGCCTTTTACGACATCCATGAGAAAGAGATGGAGTGGTCCTATTCTTTTTTGTATTGGTGCCGGGAACCACACGGCACTGATGATTAATGGAATCTCCTATAAATTAACACGAAAAACAAAACACTCTTTTTTGGATTGTCGCGTAAGAATGTCCTCATCATGAAAGTCCTCAAAACATGATGGAGAATTATGAGTGCTTTAATCTGTGCTACTTACAAGTAAATATACTGTCACCACTTGCTAATCAGATAAGTGCATAAGTGCATCGGATGCACTACAGTATATAGTAAGGTAGGTACTAACTATACATACATACATACAATCACGTCTTTATATCTTATATCTCTTACGGTCGACGTCAGGGGAAAGACAGAGCCGACACTATCAAGAAGACCGAACTTACATTATGTATTTACTATCGATATATTTTTTACAATGAGTGAATTGTGAGAGCCGTGTGGTCCCCGGCATCAATAAAAACAGAATAGGACCACTCCATCTCGTTCCCATGGAAGTCGTAATAGACGACTCAGCGATAGGCTTTTTTCACATTAATCAGCCCTATATTTTATTGGATACTTGATTTTGCGTAACTTGATCAAATCTTTATAGAGGTTCGGGAGACTATAATAATAACTACAAAAACCTGTGGCTACAACCGACGAGTTTTCTTTAAAATATTTATAGGTAAATATGAATGAAGAAAACATAAGTACGTACGTAGGTACAGATCGTGATTAAGTGTAAACATAATTGCTTTTACCAACCCTAACCTAAGGGGGTCAAAAACAGTGAATTAAGTACATTTATGTCAAAAAAGAACGTATGGTTCCGTTACCCAATTAGTATCTATTTGTTCGCCATTTTGACGTCTGAAAAAGATCTCGACATATTTTTCAGATTTTTTACAATACTTTCTAAGTAGTTATAAAAAAATCTATTTGTTTTGTTTACAAGTTCTTCTTGCCAATTGCTTGCCAGTGATCCAAACTTAACTTATATTTTTTCCAAAACTTTCTAAATAAAAGAAAATAAATCTTTTTCGTATATTAACTTTTGACGGCCACTGTGGCGCAGCGGTACGCTTGTCTGAGACACTGGAGGTCCCGGTTTCGAATCCCGGCCAGGGCATGATGAGAAAAGAACTTTTTCTTATTGGCCTGGGTTTTGGATGTTTATCTATATAAGTATTTATTATAAAGTATAGCATCATTGAGTTAGTATCACGTAACAAGGCTCGAACTTACTTTGAGGCTAACTCAATCTGTTTAATTTGTCCCGTATATATGTATTTATTTATTTAGATACTTACCTATATACATTGCAATAATGCTCATGATTTCAATGCTAATAAACAAAGTCAAGCAACTATTAATAACGTTGCATTATGATCACCCATATAACATTAAAGTAGATATCACTGTTTTTTATTTCTTTTTGTAATTTTCCGCATTGCTTTTAATATTTTATTTCTTACTAGCTGCCCGCGACTTCGACCGCGTGGAAGAGTTATTTTGGGCATCATTGAAGCCTAAAGCCTTCCTCGATAAATGGTCTATTCAACACAAAAATAATTTTTCAATTCAAACCAGTAGTTTCTGAGATTAGCGCGTTTAAACAAACTCTTCAGCTTTATAATATCAGTATAGATTTAATTTTTAAAAAAGTGTGGTTATAGTAGTGAAAAGGATAAAGTAAAATGAATTAATGAATTGTGAAAGGGATATAGACGTGATTATATTAAAGAATGAATGAATTATATATAAAACACTAGCGGTCGCCTGCGACTCCGTCCGCGTGGAATCAATTCTGCGCGAACTCCGGGATAAAAAGTAGCCTATAGGTATGTTATTCCGGGTCTTCAGCTACATACATACCAAAATTTCATCGTAATAGGTTCAGTAGTTTTTGCGTTAAAGAGTAACAAACATCCATACTGACATACTCACAAACTTTCGCATTTATAATATTAGTAGGATTAGTATCAATAGGTGATTCGATGATTCAAAAACAAATGACCAATCCACTTCAACATGAGATGAGACATTTCCACAATTTCTTCGTATCGATCACCCGTCTCGCTCACTCGCTTCAATGTAAGGACATCCCATTGTATGTTTATTACCACGATGCTCGGTAAAAAACGTAGAAACAATTGATCGAGTAATCGAACTAATGTTGTTGCAACGTGCTTCCTAAGTACTTGTCTAGATGTTTTTCTAGGCCTAATTCTTAGGCTTTAGTCCCGATTACCTTCCTACTTATAGGAAAAGAAAAGCACCACTTCATCTCTTTCCCAATGTCGTAAAGGGCGACTAAGGGATGGTTTTATAAAATTGGTATTCTTAGTTTAGTTACCTGTTACTATTTGAATCTCAATACTATTATTGGAGCAAGCAGTCGAACGTGGCCTATCTGTCTTTTTAAGACTGTTGGCTCTGTCTACCCCGAAAGGGATACAGACGTGATCATATGAATGTATTTATAAAACAATCCGTCAATTTAACAAGAACCGTCCAAATTACAAATGATGCGTAAACATACGGACATTAACACTGTAATAAAGTTGTTAAATTTTGCGTCACAGATAAAAGTCTAAAAAGATCACATTGCTGGACAATAAAAATTTTACTTTATGGAAATCTTACTATATATGAATAATAAGTTATCTACCTACCCCTCTGAGAAAGAGGACTACTTATATGTACCTTATTTATACTACCAACCTTATTTATACCTTTATTATTTTTACTACCAACTGTGCTCATTAGAAAAATACAAATTAAAAAATACTTTAGCAAGTAAGTCCACCGCAAACTTGAGAATGATATGATTAGAGTAGTAGCAGAACTATATTAAGTTATATTTTCTTTTATACAACCTAGAAGAATTCAACAGACGAAAATATGTACATACAGATATCTCCTATAGTGAAGAATTCAAATGTCAAGCCATTAAAATTATACAAAAGAAAAAAATTGTGTTCTCTAGTCAGATATTATGTCTATGGTACACGCGCAGGGATTGTAAACATTTTTATATAAATAAAGTGTAATTCCTGGAGAAATTGTAACAACTTGACGTTGAAATGATGTGTCATGGGGCTCATACGACACGTATAGATGGTTTAGTTAAAGACGTGAACGAATAGAGTTTTTAGCCTCAAACATAAAAGCTATCCCAAGTTTTATACATACATACTTATGGTCACGTCTATATCCCTTGCGGGGTAGACAAAGCCAACAGTCTTGAAAAAACTGAATGGCCACGTTCAACTATTTGGCTTAATGATAGAATTGAGACTCAAATAGTGACAGGTTACCCATCGTCTAAAAGAATCCCAAGTTTATAATCCCTTAGTCGCCTTTTACGACATCCATGTAAAATTAGATGGATCGGTCCTATTCTTTTTTATATTGGTGCCGGGAAATAAAGTAAAAGTTTATTTGTTTAAAACGAAAACATTTCTTTTTAAACTATGTTAGTGAGGGTAAAACATATTGAATTGATATAGAACAAAACATGGAAAGATCAATTACAAGAATAACAATGAACAATTCGTTGCGAAAGTGAGAGACATACCATGTTAATTATAGTCTATTGTTGATAAGTATTTCTAGACTAAAAGACACTTAGGAATACTAATGGCAAAGATTAAGCTCATCCGTAGCATTGGAAAATTGTGAGGAAAATGTATACATATACATACATATAATCACATCTTTATCCCTAGCGGGGTAGACAGAGCCAACAGTCTTGAAAAGACTGATAGGCCACGGTCAGCTGTTTGGCTTAATGATAGAATTGAGATTCAAATAGTGACAGGTTGCTAGCCCTTCGCCTAAAAGAAGAATCCCAAGTTTATAAGCCTATCCCTTAGTCACCTTTTACGACATCCGTGGGAAAGAGATGGAGTGGTCCTATTCTTTTTTCTAATGGTGCTGGAAACCACACAACACTATATATAGAACCATACAGCAGTATATATACAGGATGACATTTTAAAACAACTGCATCCTTTTCACCATAGACTATACCCATGCTTCTGAGCCGTTTGAGCCTATTTTTATTTAAATTAAACGTCATCATTTTCACATTAAAAAAACCCCTTAAAAAACTACGTCACACGCTTTATTAAAGACCAATACTACAAAAAGAAATTAAAACTAAACATGTAAATAAATGTCTGAAAAATAAATTATTTTACTAGTATCAAGATCAAGTAAAGTACAGAGTTGTCGAAATCGCTCAGCTAAATGAATTGTGTCGTTGACCTCTGAATCTTACGCGTCGCTTTTCCGCCGGCCGGGGTGATATTACATATTTAGGATCGTGGATTTTGATACTTTTATTTTTTTTCGTACTTTCTGAAATATGAACCGATATTTTTCTTTTAACGTTTTTAAATATCCTTTAGATGAGTACACTTAACAGTTAAATTTATGCAGTTGAATTAAAAGTCACCCTGTATATTGAATATATACATATAATCCTTTTACGTTTCGTCAAAGTTTTCTTCACCTTGTGCAAAATACATCATTGCTTTTGTCCTTTAATCATCTTTATCCTCAGGAAGCTATAAAGCGATCCTATTCTTATCTTCCGGAATCATTATATATTTATATATATATATATATATACTCAAGGATACGATTTCACAAAGCTTAGCAATTTTCAGAAGCACCTACTTATAATGAAGAGAAATCAAGTCACGAGGTGTAGTCCATTTGTTGCATTCATTTCATTGTTTGCAATGGGAGTCTGTGAAAGACTTAATTATACAAATGTTTTCTCTGATGAGTGCCTTTTATAGTACAACTGTTCTAAATTGTGCAAAATGGTTGCCGTTCAATGATTTTCTTGAATAAATTTACTTGCTTGCATGCACAGAGTTATGAATGTGGATGAAGCGAAGGAAGTATGCAGAGATCGTGGCAAGTGGAAAGAGGTAGTCTCTGCCTACCCCTCCGGGAGAGAGGCGTCATTTTATGTATGTATGTAACTTTACTGTCATCATTCTGCCGTTTGTCTTGGCTTTGCGGCTGAGCCAGGGTGCCTATGAATCAAACAAATTTATATATAAAAACTCTATTATACTAATGTTATAATGATGAAGCGTTTGTTTGTTTGAACGCGCTAATCTCAGGAACTACTGGTTCGAAATGAAAAAAAATTCATCATGCCCTGGTCGGGATTCCATCCCGAGACCTTCGGTGTCGCAGACAAGCGTACTACCGCTGCGCCGCAGAGGCCGTCAAATTTATTAATTTATTTATTTTGCCGTAAAAAAGAAAGCAATACATTAACCGAACGGTAACAGCTGAGTTCGAATAAAACGATTGAGAAATGTCAACAAACTAAAGAAGTATGCAAAAATCGTGGCAAGTGGAAAGATGGCAGAAGTCTCCAACTGCCTCTTCAGAAGATGGTACCATATCCAACAAATTCTTGAAGTTAGCGCTGAGTTCTTAGCGTCGCGTGTAGCGTCAATACTTTTTAATTTTATAGATTTTGACAGACAGCCTTATTCAGGAATCCTAAACACTCAGTCTCATGCTCAATAGGTTATAATTAGCACTAATGCCACAGCAATTAAGAGCGACATTTGCCTAACAAACCGACGTATCCATTGACGACGCATGCGCAAGTCACAAAGACGACAACATAAACATTTTTGTTCAATACAACAAATATTTTGTTAATTATTATGTGTTAAGAATTAGTTCTTTGTATCTATGTGATATTAAGGTACTCGTCATGACTTATGCCCGCTACTTGCTTATTTATTTCTATTTTTAGGCGTAAAGTTTTTCCAATCTCTTACAGTTCATGGCGAATCAGAAGCTAATAGCTATGCTATACGTCTATAGGTACATACAGTATAGACGAGTAGACAGAGCCAACAGTTTTGAAAACACTGGCCACGTTCAGCTGTATGGCTTAGTGATGGAATTGAGACTCAAATAGTGACAGCTTGCTAGCCCATCGCCTAAAAGAAGAATCTCAAGTTTATTAGCCTTTCCCTTAGGAGCTAATAACTTTGGCATACCTATAAAATCTTTTTGTCCATTTTTATAAATAAACGGATGAAGCGAAAGAAGTGTTAAAATGCGGTCTCTTCTAGGTGCCGTGTGGTTTCCGGCACCAATGCAAAAAGAATAGGACCACTCCATCTTTTTCCCATGGATGTCGTAAAAGGCGACTAAGGGATAGGCTTATAAAATTGCGATACTTTTTTTAGGCGATGGGCTAGCAACCTGTCTCTATTTGGATCTCAATTACATCATGAAGCTGAGCAGCTGAACGCGGCCATTCAGTCTTTTCGGGACTATTGGCTCCGTCTACCCTGTAAGGGATATAGACGTGACTATATGTATGTATGTATGTCTTCTGAGTAGTTTTCTGGGGAAGAGATTTTATGGACGCATGCGCTTTGAGGATTTTGCTTTGAAAATCAAATTTTATTCTATGTTCCTGGCGCGACTTTTTGCCAAAGAGTCATTTCCGCTTCGGTTACGGTACTGCACTTTATATTTAAACAAAATTTCATAGAGATCGGTTTAGTGGCTAACTTGAAAGACGGATAAAAAAACACACTTTCACATTTATAATATTAAGTGTGGAGGAGTTGAATAAGACTATCTCCACGTAGGATTAATCTTATACTAAAAGCCTGTAATAATACGCTCCTTTTTGAAGTCGGTTAAAAATCTCATTTAACAAACTCATTCCCAAATCGTGTTACATACATACATAAATATGGTCACGTCTATATACCTTGCGGGGTAGACAGAGCCAAAAGTCGTGAAAAGACTGAATGACCACGTAAAGCTATTTGGCTTAATGATAGAATTAGGATTCAAATAGTGACAGGTTGCTAGCCCATCGCTTTAAAAGAATCCCAAGTTTGTAAGCCTATAATAGGCTTAGTCGCCTTTTACGACATCCATGGGAAACAGATGGAGTGGTCCTATTCTATTTTGTATTGCTGGGAACCACACGGCGACCCAAATCGCGTTACGTAATCTAAAACCAAATAAACCAATAACGATCCATTGTTGTTTCTTATAAAATAACTATTATTTTAATTACACTATAATAAATCAATAAAACAAGGTCTGTATAATATGTGTACCTATTCGTCATCAAAGAGTTGGTATGTACGCTTGTTAAATTTTTCCTTAAATTATGGGAATTTAGACTACTACTAAGATCACTCTATGTATCATTACGTCACAAGTAAGCAATGATCTTATGGGATTTTCTGAACCAGAATTATGAACTGTTAGAATTACCAATAACGTTTAAATTTCCCATTAGTAAGTTATATTTTGCGTGCGGACAACGCTAAGACTTTGGCAAAAAATAAAACTATTTTTAAATAATTTAGTTTTTATATATATATATATATATATATTTGCCGTGTGGCCGGCACCAATACAAAAAGAATAGGACCACTCCATCTCTTTCCCATGGGTGTCGTAAAAGGCGACTAAGGGATAGGCTTACAAGCTTGGGATTCTTTTTTAGGCGATGGGCTAGCAACCTGTCACTATTTGAATCTCAATTTTATCATTAAGCCAAATAGCTGAACGATTCAGTCTTTTCAAGACTGTTGGCTCTGTCTACCCCGCAAAGGGTATAGACGTGACCATATGTATGTATGTAAAATATAGATTTTAACACTTGACTTTCGTACTATTAGGTATATTTTTCAAATGATCAAATAAAATTCCGAATGAAGTGATCGATGATCGGTGCGTCTTGTAATGAAATTGAAAATAATTGTTTGCAATCTTTGAAATGAATTATTTTTTAAATTGTCCCTTATCCTTTATATCCTTATTTATGAACACAAAATTATATACAGGAGCATTTATTATAGTAATTCTAGTACAAAGGTGCTACTTATTTCAAAAGAAATCTCTTCCAGTAGACCCATGAGAGGAGAGATGAATTTTATAGCGGTATGGCGTGTGCATAATTATAGTTTAACATATTTAACTAAAGATACATGCTAATAAGTACTTACATAATTAAACATGGAACAATTAAATAAATGGCCTAATACCCTAGTCCCTACAAAACTTTGATTGTTTAAAAAAAAGGAAAATAATAGAACCAACCTTGCTTTTTGCTTATCTGGCAAAGATATAAAACCATTTTTGGACGCTACGTACGTGATACAAATACAGCTGTTAAAAAAAATAATTTAAATAAAAATGTAATGAGCATCTCCCATTATTTTTTATTGCACACACTTTGTGTTGAGCGTCTTAAAAATTATACTCAGAAATGATGTTGCCATATGGGGAATTTCATTATTTTACAATTAACTTGCAGATTGTTAAACTTAAATTAGCATTGTCTAACCAGACATAGTTTGTATTGTACATACATACATAATCACGTCTACATCCCTTGCGGGGTAGACAGGTCTCATCTCTGAATGTCACTTTTAACCCAAACGAGGCCTTTTAGTCACTATTCGCTTGTTAATTGTTGATATGAGTAAGAAATCTATTAATGCACATCCCTCCACTAAAGTGATTTCCCTGTGGGGCACAGGAATCGATAAAATGTGCCGTGTAGTTCCCGGCACCAAGTAGAAAAGAATAGGACCACTCCATCTCTTTCCCATGGATTTTACTATAAGTCTGTGCCATGTTTAGATTGAGGAGAAAAATAAAATAAATTGAATTTGAAATTTGAATGGATGACGTAAAAGGCGACTAAGGTACCTATAGGCTTATAAACTTTGGAGTCTTATTACAGACGATGGGATAGCACCCTCTCACTATTTGAATCTTAATTTTATCATTTAGTCAAACAGCTGAACTTGGCCTACCAGTCTTTCGAGACTATTAGCTCTGTCTAGCCCGCATGGGATACGTGATTATAAGTAGGTATGTATGTATCGATAAAAAAAGGAAGTATAATTTTATATATTTAAAGGAGCGAAACTCTGGTGTGTTTCTTTGAAAACACCTATAATTATCTAACAGCTTTAAATTTAGGATATTAAAGTGTTAAGAAAATTCTTAGGTACTATAATAAGTAGGTATCATTAAAAATTATGTCCTTATCATAAGTAGAGGAAAACTTTTCATCGTCATTTATTCAAGACTGGCGCCTTCCTCACAGTTTTCCTGTGTCATTCACACGCCGTACGAATATTGATGGGAGTTCACGGAAATTTTATAAACCAGCTAATTTTTTGCAAAAAAACCGCGTCCGCTCCGTTTCGAGAGCCGGTAAAATAAGATCAATTAATAAATTATTTCGTTTGTTTATAATTAAAATAGGTCGCTGATAATAAATAAGAAGTTAAAAAAATCATACATACATATAGTCCGTCGTATACGTCGTGTACGTAGTATACGTCTATATTCCTTGTGGGGTAGACAGAGCCTAACAGTCTTGAAAAGACTGGTAGGCCACGTTCAACTATTTGGCATAATGATAGAATTGAAATTCAAATAGTGACAGGCTGGTAGCCCATCGCCTAAAAAAAGTATCCCAAGCCTATCCCTTAGTCGCCTTTTACAACATCTATGGGAGAGAGATGGAGTGGTCCTATTCTTTTTTATATTGGTGCCGGGAACCAAACGGCGATTAAAAAAAAATCATTAATTTAGTTTAAAATTGGATTTTGCCATGACCGGCAAACAAGATGAAAAATCTGGTTTATTAGCAAAAAAAAAAAAACATAAACTTGCAATTATACTTTTAGGCGACGGGCTAGCAACCTGTCTCTATGTGAATTTCAAAACTGATGCTATCGAGATTCTTATAGTGTCAGCCAGTCAGTTTTTTTTTTTCAAATCTCAATACCATAATTAAGCCTTGCAGCTAAACGTGGCCTTTCAGCCTTCGCGAAACTGTTCGCTCTTGTCTACCCCGCGAGGGTAAGAAACCTGATTATATATGTATGTATGTATTAAAAACAAGTTAAAAAAGAGGTTTTCTTCCAGATACTTTACACAAACAAACGCCGCCGGCCTCCGCGAGTCGTGATTCCTGAATTAGAGTAATTAGTGGTGTCACCACGAATGTTCCTTGCTTCACTTATAGGACAGAGTTTCCCAAACTGTACATGTGATTCTAAGTATTTTTCACACAAATCGGTGTTTTGTAGTAAAATTATTTTTCCCTTGAGCCGTGCATCCACCCGGCACCAATAAAAAAAAGAATAGGACCACTCCTTCTCATTCCCATGGATGCCGTAAAAGGCGATTAAGGGATAGTTGAAAAATTGAAAAAAATAGGCTTATAAACTTGGGATTCTTCTTTTAGGCGATGGGCTAGTAACCTGTCACTATTTGAATCTCAATTCTATCATTAAGCCAAAAAGCTGAACGTGGCCCATGAGTCTTTTCAAGACTGTTGGCTCTGTCTACCCCGTAAGGGATATAGACGTGACTATATGTATGTATGAGCCATCCAAGCTGAACACAACTGTTTTTAGTTCATAACTTATTTTTTTTCATACTATATATTATAAAGTCCCCATGTTTTCTATCTGTATGTATGTATGTATATACTAACCTCGGAAAGTTATAAAATAATTTTGTTCCTGTTAACTTCGTGTCTCTTCAAACCATGACATTGGCAGAATCACCGAAAGTTGTAAGCCATAACATAGAAAAGAAAGAAAGAAAGGAAAAAAAATGTTCAAATTAGTGTTTTCTAAGAAAGGTTCATATCTATAAATGCCACCCGTGCAAAGAAGGGTGGATCGCTGGCATTCTTATAAAACTATTGTTTGAGAACCACTGATATGGACTGTATTCAAATAAAAAAACTGACAAACATACATTGTGTTAATTATCAATGCGAAGGAAACATGAACTGTTGCAGATTTTCTGTTATATTATTTTAGAATATATATATTGCATCTCTTTCCCATGGATGTCGTAAAAGGCGACTAAGGGATAGGCTTATAAACTTGAGATTCTTTTTTTAGGCGATAGGCTAGCAACTTATCACTATTCGAATCTCAATCTATCTTAAAGCCAAATAGCTGAACGTGGCCTATCAGTCCGCTCAGGACTGTTGGCTCTGTCTACCCCGCAAGGGATATAGACGTGATTATATGTATGTATGTATGTATGTATATATATTGCATTAATTCGCTCGTAATTACCCACTGACCAAAATTAGTATATGTAAGTAATATCTGAGTAAGTTATACATATCAATTTTTTACATACATATATAAATCACGCCTCTTTCCCGGACGGGTAGGCAGAGACTACATCTTTCCACTTGCCACGATATCTGGAGACTTCTATCGCTCCATCCACATTCA
Organism: Amyelois transitella; assembly: GCF_032362555.1. NCBI lineage: Eukaryota > Metazoa > Arthropoda > Insecta > Lepidoptera > Pyralidae > Amyelois > Amyelois transitella. The sequence goes on along the minus strand of NC_083518.1, from coordinate 1,190,822 downwards.
TAACTCTCTTCATGCAAGCAAGCAAGGTTTTGAATTATTCCCGGACATTTTTTTCAATCCAATTTGTAAATCACTAGCGACCAACCCCGACTTCGCACGGGAAGCATTAGGTTTAGGTTTATAGAATTTTATTCTTTTAAAGACATATTTTACATCACTTACATAAAATACCTACTTACAAAAAAAAATACATAAGTTTGTTGTCACACAAATAAATTATATATAACTGCAAAAGTTCAGTAAATTGAGATTATGTGCTCGGCTAATTGTCTCTTGAATACATCGAACGAGGTAATATTTTTGATATCAGAGGGTATCTTGATAAAAAGGCGCATTTATAGCAAAGCATTTATACTAGATGCAAAACTTCCTCAACAAACTTTCATCATTTCAAAAATGAACAAAATTCGACCACTTCTTTCAGAGAAAAGCGCATACTTACATACAGATATAGATGGTTTTAGAAATAGAAGAAGACCGAACAAAAGATAGATGAATAAATAGGAAAGAACTATCAAGTATCATAAAAGGCGACGTAAGGAAAAGGCTAATAAACTTCAGATTCTTCTTGTAGGCGACAGGGTAACGACCTGTTACTATTTGAATCTCCATTATAAAGCCACTAGCGACCCGCCCCGGCTTCGCACGGGTGCAAAATTATAAATGTTATTATACATAAAAACCTTCCTCTTGAATCACTCTACCTGTTACAAAAAAACCGCATTAAAATCCGTTGCGTAATTTTAAAGATTTAAGCATACAGACAAACAGGCTAAAATAGCGACTTTGTTTTATACTATGTAGTGATAGTGATACAGTTGAACGTAGCCTCTCAGTCTTTTCGAGACTGTTGGATCTGTCTACCTCGTAAGAAATAAAGACGTGATATACATATGGAAACACTCTTTATTAGAACGATCACGGAAGTCACCAACGGATCGATACCAACCTCAAATCATTCGATGTCCATTCGGAATCAATGGAAGGAGCGGCGATTGTACGATTAGCATCAATCGGACATAAAATCGATTACGGTGTACCAATCGAGACTAGCATTGTCTGCGAAGGTCGGTCATAGTCAAGATCAGGGTTTGTTGGCAGACTGGAATGCGTCATTGGTCTCCGTCATAGATATAGGTATAATATGAAACAGTAGAAATGCCATATTGGCAACTTGAAACTGAAGGAATGGGATGCATTATTGCATCACACGCAATTACTGTACAGGTAAAGCTGTCGTTATCGGAATGAAAAAAACTGAATTGAGTTGCAATATGTACATTAAACATGTCAATGCATGTCGTGTTGTTTCGGACACTTTAGAATAGTACCACTCCATATCTTTCCCATGGACGTCGTAAAAGGCGACTAAGGGATAAGATTATAAACTTAAGATTCCACTTGTAGGCGATGTGCAAGCAACTATTTGAATCTCAATTCCATCATGAAGCCATACAGCTGAACGTGGCGTTTCAGTCTTTTCGAGACTGTTGGCTGTGTCCACCCCGCTAGGTATATAGACGTGACTATATGTATATATATATATATATATGTATTATGGTTCAAAATTGTAACAAGATTGACTCGTAAAGTTAAATTCACCATTTAAGCCATCTTTGTGAACCTTCAATTGTCCGTCGCGTAACATGTCATCGACATATCTTCCACGTATACACGATAATCGTCAGCCGGCTTATTTATCCTGCAATTAACAATTATAACGTACGATTTAGATTAACAGACATATATAACATGTTGGCTAAACATTATAAAATTATATCACCACGACTTTGCAATTTTAATTGTCATATTTCACGAAAAGAAATTAATTTTGGGGTGTAAGCAATTAACATAACATACACACGCCTCTCTTAAGAGAGCCCAATGAAGTGAAACTCTCGAAAAGGCAATAACCTTAGAATAGGTATATTAAAAACTAGCTGTCCTGGCAAACGTTGTTTTTCCATATAAATATTATTTAAATAATTTCTAGTTAAAAAAAAATGTTAAGGGTGGACAACCCTTATTACTAAGGGATATGAAAAATAAATGTTGGCCGATTCTCAGACCTACTCAATATGCTCACATAATTTCATGAGAATCGGTCAAGCCGTTTCAGAGGAGTACCTACGGGAACGAACATTGTGACACGAGAATTTTACATATAAGATATATGTATATTCTAACGCCAACAACCAAGGAAGAGCGGAACATGAAAGTACACCAAGTTATGGCATTAAGGAGTTGAATACAGCTGAACGTGGCCTTTCAGTCTTTTCGAGGCTGTCGGCTGTGTCTACCCCGGTATATATAGACGTGACTATGTATATGAATTATGTTTCAAAATTGTTACGAGATTGACTCTTAAAGTTAAATTCACATGGTCATCAATACATTCATATGGTCACGTCTATATCCCTTGCGGGGAAGACAGAGCCAACAGTATTGAAAAGACTGTATGGCCACGTTCAGCTATGTGTCTTAATGATAGAATTGAGATTCAAATAGTCTCTAAATAGACCTCAACGTCTATAACTCATATAAATCAGCGCGTTCGTCCTTACCCACTTTCTTCTTATGGCTGTTTGCTTGATTTATCATCATCTATCATCATCATCCATGCTGGTTTGATGGCGAAGATAAATTAATACACACAGCTCAACACGTTGAGCCGAGCCGTTGAGTCTAAAAGCCCACGGGCTTTCAGACTTTTCAAGAACATTGGGTCCTGCTCTGTCTACTGTAAGAGATAAAGATGTGGATGGTGTATGTACTACAATTTTTTGGCAATGAGGGTTCATACCATCGAGAAACAGTGAGAAACAGAAACAGTGGAAAGATATGAATAAGTTCTAATATATAGAAAAGAATGGAATAGATTTATTTTCAAAATTGGATTAAAGGTATCACTTATTGACGTCAAACTACTTAAATCTAATTATAACTACTACCGCTTCCAAAGCGCATGTGTAGAAGAAGCGGCGGTACAAACTACACTGCAGCATTTTCACCGGACGTTATAGATTGAGATATAGATTCAAACATTCGCTCAACAGTCTAAATCCTCCTGCACGTTGAATCAGCTCTTGTTGCTAACCGAGTTTCTCTATCCGTAAAAACAACAATCAAAAGTTTTTTGTTTATTTGTAAACAGATCCAGATCTCTTTAATCCATCCAACAGCGTATAATTGAGATAAAAAAAAAACAGAGTAATCTGTGTTGAATCGCCCGTAAAATTGTCTAAAGTAAAAACTGAACTATCACATAATTAATTGATGCCCTACATAACGTTCTGTCGTGACTCGTGGAGTTTTAAATCTCTGTGACAAATTGTTATTGTTATTTTATACTTTAACTGTGTTTATATGTCAGAAAATATCACGATTTCATTCTGTGCATTACTTTTATTTATCATCTAACATCTCTAGCTGCAGTGTAGTTTGTTCCGCCGCTTCTTCTACAGATGCGCTTTGGACTCGTAGTTTTAATTAGATTTAAGTAATGTGACGTCAATAAGTGATACCTTGTATCCAATTTTGAACATATATCTATTCTATTCTAAAGGTGTCCGAACCATTTTCTAGAATTGATCCCTTTTTAATCCAGATCTTATTTTCTTTCTTCTCGTTTGTTTCATGTTGCAAAGATTTCTTTCTTGGGCTTGAATCCTACACTATCTAGTTATCACTATTGTATGCCCAATTTTCATTTTATCAATTAAATGTCAAGTTCTTATCATGCATAATGTGGCGAGAAAAATTGCAACCAATCAAATTAATGGAAATTCACCCTGAACTTGGTGAAAGTCCCTTAGTCGACTATAGCGACATTCACTGAAAAGTGATGGAGTGTCCCTACTCGGGTAGTGCTGACATTTACTTAAAATCGTACTTCGTATAAAACAAAGGTATTTGTAATGATTTTCATTACTTTTACATTTAATAATTTTAATTTTTTCCTGATTCCAGATCTGCTTTACGAGAACTACATCCCCAATGACCCTGAGAAGCAGGACAGCATCTTGCGCAAGCTGTCTGACTACTGCGGCAAATCCATGTTCAACTACACCACGGAAGACGCTGAGCCGCCTTACAAATGGGACTTCTACCACTCCTTCTTCTTCTCATACACCGTCGTCAGTACCATTGGTCAGTATTTCATCATCACCATCATCCTACTACTATTATAAAGGCGAAAGTTTGTATGGATGTATGGATGTTTGTTACTCTTTCACGCAAAAACTACTGAACCGATTACCATGAAATTTGGTATGTAGGTAGCTGAAGACCCAGAATAACACATAGGCTACTTTTTATCCCAGAGTTCCCGCGGGATTGATAGGGTTTCCATGCGGACGAAGTCGCGGGCGGCCTCTAGTTATGAAATAAATATATGCGGGACAAATTACACTGATTGTGTTAGCCTCGAAGTAAGTTCGAAACTTGTGTTACGAGATACTAACTCAACGATACTGTATTTTATAATAAATACTTAGATTGATAAACATCCAAGACCCAGGCCAATCAGAAAAAGTTCTTTTCTCATCATGCCCTGGCCGGGATTCGAACCCGGGACCTCCGATGTCACACACAAGCGTACTACCGCTGAGCCACAGAGGCCGTCGAATCTTCCAGGCGTTTGAAGATATCGTTACTGTGGGCACTTATGACAGGGACTTCTATTTTCTTTGGTTATTAATAATTACTACCCTTATTACTTGGTTATTAATTTTTAATTTGGGGATTACTATGTAACAGTGATAATTTAGCTGGACCATTATTGCGCTTCATCAGTTCTCCAAAACATACATACATACATATGGTCACGGCTCTATCCCTTGCGGGGTAGACAAAGCCAACTTGGGATTCTTTTTAAGGCGATTGGCTAGCAACTTGTCACTATTTGAATCTCAATTCTATCATTCAGCCAAATAGCTGGACGTGGCCATTCAGTCTTTTCAAGACTGTTGGCACTGTCTACCCCGCAAGGGATATAGACGATATGTATGTAATTTGGTTATTAATTATATATTTTTTTATTATTTAAATTTATATTAGTTGTATTTTTAATAATCATATGTATGTATGTATGTACACAAGTACGAATTTCTAATTCATATTTGTGTATAAGAAATTAAAATTATTTATCTTTAAATTCCAGGTTACGGCAACCTGGCTCCCACCACTCACCTCTCCAGGATCCTCATGATATTCTACGGTCTCTTCGGTATTCCCATCAACGGTATCCTACTGGCCAACCTTGGTGAATACTTCGGTCTGCAGGTAATAAAACACGTCGTTAAATGCGGTTTTAGTCACCACATTAATTAAATACTTTAAAATATGTATATGTTGCTTCATTTTAATGGCTTTTTGTTTCAACCTGTGCTATAGTAATCAGATAAAAGTTATTTATTCACCATAGTGACTTGGTCATAGCCCACCAATCAGTACAGAAAAATATATAGGTGGATTAAAAAGTCAAAAGTTCACTTTGTTCCCAAAGATTTTTATCCGGCAAAATGTTTGATGAAAAAGTCAGAAAACAAGGTTATTTGCTTTTTTCTCATCTGACCTTGTTTCTGATTGCATTTTCGGAAAAATATTAAAAGATTTACCACCTATTTCAATCTTTTTAAGATAACAATTACATACTCGTAAGTCGGCAGAAACTATACTCCTTGAAACTTCTTTTGCTTCATCAACATTATTACTATTTTCATGCAAGTACGTCGTTTTACCATTTGATCAAATCTTACCCATAACGACCTTTATTTGATCAAAATAAAAGAAAGTTATTTAATCTTCTTTCAGGCAATGGGCTAATAGTAGCAACTTGTTAATTTTTATCCCATCATTAAGCCATTCAGCTGAACGCTACCCACACAAAATGTACATTAAGTTAAATTTTATTCAATTGTGTGGTTCCCGGCACCAATAGGAACACTCCGTCTAGTTCTCATGTACGTCGTCAAAGCGACTACGGATTAGGCTAATCAACTTGGGATTCTTCTTTTAGGCGACGGGCTAGCAACCTGTCACTATTTGAATCTCAATTCTATCATTAAGCCAAATAGCTGAACGAGGCCATTCAGTCTTTTCAAGACTGTTGGCTCTGTCTACCCCGCTAGGAATAAAGATGTGATTATATGTATATGTATATGTATAGATTTTCCTCACAATTTGATCGTCAATTCTATAATTAAGCCAAACAGGTGAACGTGGCCTTTCAGCCTTTTGATGACTGTTGGCCCTGTCTACCCTGCAGGAGATATAGACGTGATTATACGTGACGGCCTCCGTGGCGCAGCGGTAATACGCTTGTCTGTGACACCGGAAGTCCCTGGTTCGAATCCCGGCGAGGGCATGATGAGAATAGAACTTTTTCTGATTGGCCTGGGTCTTGGATGTTTATCTATATAAGTATTTATTATAAAATATAGTATCGTTGAGTTAGTATCTCATAACACAAGTCTCGAACTTTCATCGAGGCTAACTCAATCTGTATAATTTGTCCCATATATATTTATAAGTTAAGTTATGTAATACTAAATAATTTCCAGCTCATATCCGTATACCGCAAATACAAGAGACGCCACATGCGCAGAGCTGACAACATGAGCTATTGCTTCACCAACCTGGGTATGCTGGGCCAGATCTTCCTCTATCTGGTGCCCGGCTTCTTGTTCTTCATCTTCTTGCCCGCCTGCTTCTTCGTGGTATTTGAAGACTGGGACTACGTCGCTGCGATATATTATGCGTTTGTGACGCTAACTACTATTGGATTTGGGGATTTGGTTGCAGGTATTATTTGTGCATTTTTATTTCTGAATGTGATGCGAAGTGTATCTTTAACTGCCCATGATTAAGCTTCGTAAATATGTTGTTAGATAGGTTCTTTATAAAAGACTGCGCATAAATAATAGATATAAAGTATATGTATCATTCAAGTGGACGTAATATATCTGATAAAATGATACACGCAATTATAGACAAAGGAGAGGTAACTCATTTATAATAAATTAATTAACTACAAGTTATATCTGATTAATATGAGCTTTATGAAGACCTATATGTAAGCTATGGGGTAAGCTCCGCGCAGACTTCTGTTATGACATCATCGTCATCATAAATCACACCTCTTTCCTAGAGGGGTAGGCAGAGACCACATCCTTCCATCTGCCATGTTCCCTGCATACTTATTTCGCTTCATCCACATTCATAAATAAATTAAATTCTTCTGTTGCGTTGTTTGTATATTTTAATTGCAATATTGTTAATAGATTATGTATTTCTGCATTCCAGGAACCGTAAACAACGGCTTCAAATACGGCTACTTTTTCGCATACCAAATATTTCTCATCGTCTGGATCACCTTCGGTCTTGGCTACATCGTCATGTTGCTCGGTTTTATCACCAGTGGCATGAGATCTGAAAGAGTTCACAGAATCGAACAGAAATTCGCTACTCAGTTTAAGTCCACCCAGAACAAGATACTCCAAGGATTCACTAGAGACATTGCCGTGATAAGGAAAATTATAAATGAGGCTAATCTTATTAAACTAAAAGTAAGTATACTTTATCCTAATCAGGGTTATGCTGTGGTGAATTGAATTTTAAAATATCTTAGAAAGTTTGTTTTTTTAAGTCTTAAATTTTATCTGATAATATTAAGCAGGTACCTACTTTTTGTTTCAAACCGACACCAACATTTATGAATTAAAACCGAAAATTATTAATTATAGTTCCAAAATATATTATGAGGTGAAGCATCCCTAATGTTGTTTTGATCTGATTTATAATCTTCTTGCTGGCGTTAGTCCCGGTTACAGGCCAATCTGTCAATCCTGAAGAAGATAAAAGTAAAAATATAGAAGTTGAGAACGCAGCAACTTTTCTGTCTGATGTAGGTACCCGTACTGATATGATTACGTCCAGAATACATCTGATTAGCGAGATCAGTGATAAATGTCTTGCATGCATTAAAATACTTATGGCTTTTCTATACAGAAGATATAAAAAATACATGATATATATGTATAATAATTAAGTATCTTTTATTATTTCAGCCAATCTACGTAGAAGCTGCACCGTACATGTACAGGAGTGCAAGTTGTCCAAATTTCACCTTCGACGTAGAGCCACGAGGTCCAGCGTTCAAGAGAAAACGAGCGAATTCTGAAAACATTCAATTAACTGCAAGAGACATGCTAAGAATACAATCTGATACGGATTTACTGGGAATCGATAAGGAGAAAACTTTCACAGCCTCTGCTATTGTTAAACCAGCTGAATTGCTAGCTAGAGTTGTCAATGTATTAGGAGGATTTGAGCCACAGACGCAACACAATAATGGTATAAATATGTTTGATGATGAACACATTTTAGCAAGTGAGAAGCCAGCCATGTTTACAATTGGACAAAATATCATAACTAACTCTCCTAAAAGAACAAGAGCACTTAGTGTTGCAGTTCCGAACTATAGAAAAGAATCAGTTACTAAATTCGACAATGATTATACATGGACAAACGGTGATTCGGGTGAAAAGTTCAGACAAGAAGCGAATAGGAGGAGTGGCAAAATGTCTTTACCTATAAGTGTTACTCCTGTGGTTGCTACAACTGTAGAAGAACCTCAGCCAAGGAATTTCTTCTCAAGGCTTTTTAGGAGAACGAGTTCCACAGAAAACCCGACGGAATATCTAAAGAACACAATGAAAGGACGAGGAAGTGTTGCTCAAACAGCAAATGAAAATGTAAAGGAGCCGCCGAGAAGACCAAGAAGAGGCAGTATTTTTCCTAGTTTTAATATTGGAGGTGGCCATGAAAGCAATGACGCAGAAGCTTATAAAGAAAAGACAAAACGAGGAAGGCACAGTATATTCCCAACGTTTGATTTCAATCTTGATGAAGAAGAAGATGATATGGCTAAAGCTTACCAAGAGAAGACAAAGAAAGGGAGACGCAGTATTTTTCCCACATTTGATTTCTCTGAGGACGAGGACGCTGCTGCAGTTAAAGCATATCAACAAAAAACCAAACGACACAGTATATTTCCTACATTTGATTTCAGTGAAGATGATGACGAAAAAGCGGCAAAAGCATACAAGGAGAAAACTAAATCTGGTAGACATAGTATTTTTCCAACGTTTGACTTTAGTGAACCAGAAGATGACGCAGCACATCGTTACAAAGAAAAAACAAAAAGAGGAAGACATAGTATTTTCCCTACTTTCGATTTCAGCGATCCCAAAGATGATGAAGATGATACAATCGACGAAGAAGAATTACAGAGATATCAAAATCGAACCAAAAAAGGTAGATTGAGTTTATTTCCAACATTCGGGAAATCTAAGAAACAAGACGACGAACCAATGCCTGAAAGTTCTGATGAACTAGTCGATTATAAAAATAAAACCCGCCGTGGACGTGGTAGTCTCTTCCCCTCATTCGGTAAAGAACGAAAGGTCAGTTCACCAGATGAAGGCACTCCAACAAGTGATTTAGAGGCTAGTATTAGAGAATATCATAAACAGACTAAAAAAGGACGCAACAGTTTCTTCGCGGGAGATTTAGACAGATATAAAGAGTCCACACAAGGAGGAAGAGGTAGTGGATTTGACAAAGATCTAGAAAATTATAAAAAACGAACAAAACGAGGGCGTGGAAGTTTATTTGATCCCGATGTTAACATATCAAAAATGTCAGAAACAGAGCAAGTGGAAGCTCTGGAACAGACTAGCGTTGCCGATTTACTTCGAGCTTTAGCTGTTTTAGAAACTGCTCAGGGGCCAAGTTCGGCGAGCCCTGCTAGTTTGTTGAATTTAATTTCAGAACAGTCTGCACCGCAAACAAAGAGAAGAGGTTCTATTCGTCCAGATTTTACATTGCCACCGATGCCCGTACCACGTCCGTCCCAAGAATCTGCTCCCGCTCCAGTGATTCATGAAAATGAAGATACAGCTGGACCCAGACGCAGAAGAATATCAGCAAGAGCAGCTGCCCCTCATTTCACTCCGACATTAGCGACTGTAGTCGCAGGTGCCGAACTTCAACTGACAGCGACCGCAGCTAGAGAAAACAGAATGTCAATGTTAGCGCACCCACCACCTTCATATACCGAAACAGTTAACGTCAATGAGGAAGGTCTGCAGAAACCTAGGGTTAGGAGATATTCTCCGGCCCCAGGAGACCCTGGGAAATCCACTGGTCCAGTCCCTAGACTATTTTCTCGTCGCAAAGATAGTGGTAGCACGGAAGACGAAAGTGGACGGAGAAGTAGCCTAACAGATGTAGTTATAGACAATAATAAAGACAAAACGTAAACCAGTGCCTTACTAGTACAATTTAGTCAGTAAGTATTTAATTCTTAGTTCGTATTGTAACTGATTATAAACCGTCCAACTGATCTGATTTTTTATTGTTTCATGAGTACCTCTATAGATTTACTAGATATTTGAAAGACATGAACATCTAATTTAAAAAAATGTTTCATTTGCCTTGCCTATTTATATGAAATAAATGTCTAGTCATTTATCGTTTGTTCTTTTAAATAAAATAGTATATTTAAAAAAGAATAGTAACAACTAAAAAACTCTATCGCTAATAAATGATAATTATTATTCAGTACTAATATACCTATAAGATACTAAAACACCTCAGTTACTGCGAAATGGAATAAAACTCAAAAAATATGTGTGATAATTTTAATTAGTACCACCGTATAATTATGTAGATTTTTATTGGCAATGATAACTATTTATGTAGGTGTTACACTAATATAGTGTACGTTACATACAAAATAAATTACGTATTCATTTGTTAACACGTCAATAATGATGTCTCCAGACATGAAGGTATTCTTAAAAATTTAACAGTCAACTTTTATAACAAAAGCTATTGCTCAATGCATCAATCTAATTATAAAAATTACATAATAATGTTAAATTGCAAGATACAATTAAATTACTTGGTGGTGCAAGACTTATAAAATAAAATGAGTATTTTAATCAACTTAAAATGAATGCTTAAAACTTATTTACAAAATAACAACAATTTATTTATATAACTTTTGACGATTTTGCATTAAGCAGAACGAATGTCTCATATGAATTTTTCAAAGGGTATTATTTTTCTTTCACTTCTCTGTTCATCAACATTTTCTGTTCATATAATTATGTTATCAATTTGATTATTGACAGTCGTCAATTTCAATAAAAGTAAACATTATTTACATTTTTAAATCACTTCTAAAGTAGACATAATTCTACATCGCGTCATATACAAAGCAGATTTTGGCACTGCCGAGGAACACAATACTGTGTTCTGATACTTAGTCAGATCTCTAATGAGACTTCGAGTAACCAAAGATCAAGTAGCTAAATCATCCTGTCTTACATCTTTATCTAAACTGAGGTTTGCATAACATTGGTCTATATTTCCATTGCCGTCCTTGATGAGGGATTCGAAAATGGAGATTAAATTATCTAAGCCGATGAGATAACCGTCTTCATGGTTGCCGACTTTCCAGGCGGTACTGTGGTCAATATTGACGTTATCTGGTACAGAAACAGTCTTGGCGAAGTCGATCATCCATATAGATGCTTTTCGTTTATCGTGGACGAAGAGTAGAGAGCTGCCGATGAGTTCGTGAGTCTTGAAGAAGTGTGACCCTTGTAGAGTGGCTCGTATACTCTTCAACCTCTCCAGGTACCTCGGCTGGAATTATGAAAGAAAGTTGTTGAAAATAATGTAAATAAGCAGTTTTCAAATTATGTGTCGAATCAGGACATCAGGACACAGGATAACAATCTGTCTTGGATGACATTCCTACAATTTAAACAATGGATTTAATAAAACCAACAGGTTTATTAGATTTTGAAAATTAAAGAATCTTCATTACGAAATATTTCATTAACTAGTTAATTAATGACAAAATTAGTTAAATAGGCACTATAACAAGTATGTCGGATAACTTGTATATTCTGACATGATTATTTTTTCAAGTCATCTTTTAATTATAGTAATTCTCATGGCAAATACAAATACATCATCATTATCAGCTAAATAACTGATAAGCAATATATATTTAACCAATTAAAATAAATTTAAGAGGAGGCATTGCTCCTTGATAAAGAAATTATTTTATTGATGATAACGTAATATTTGTACGTCATTTGTGATGGAATCGTGATTTTTTGTATCATCACTTTGTTTAACTTTACTCTCAGAGATTAAAAAAATTAGATGTCATTAAGACAATTAGAGCTGGGCGGTTTGTTTATGAGAATTTGTTTCTTTAGAAAGAACAATAGATGTTTGCCATGAAAATATTAAATCATGGTGTTGTTTATAAGTGTAACTGTTTGAACAAATCAACCCTTGAAAATTGCCGGTGTCTTATATCCGAAAATCCTTAATTATTTTGTTGAACATTAAGTACAACTAAATAATTTAGCATGTTCAATATCTTTATGTAGATTTTTGTGAAATTTTATTAAAATTATAATTTTTTTAAATTTAGTGATATTCTAAAAAATATACTTAGAAATATTCATTCATTCATATATTCGTATAGTCACGTCTATATCCCTTGCGGGGTGGACAGAGCCAAAATAAGAATCCCTAGTTTATAAGCCTATCCCTTAGTCGCCTTTTATGACATCCATGGAAACGAGATGGAGTGGTCCTATATTTTGGTGCCGGGAACCACGTGGCATGAATTTAGAAAAAGCAACTTTTTTGTTACTCTGTGAAAACAAAAATGGCCTTTTTATGACGTACATAAATTCCCTTTTACTCATAAGATAGATCTAAAAATATATTATTGATTTCTACAATGCCACTGAAAATGTTTTAATCTGAGGCAACAAAAAAGTCTAAAGCTCATACCATTAATTATTAATACCTATCTTACAAAACTAACAAACTACTAACCAACTAACTAACTAACACTTACCACTGCATTAGAAAAATTGGTGGTGAACTCTTTGAATGCTTCAACTATCTGATCTCTAGTTTTTGTTGTTTTGAAATCTTTAGAGCTGGTTCCATCAGCTTTCTTCACGCCGTCAATTCTGAAGCCGAGGGTTGCTGTTGAGCTTATGGTCTCCCTCCAGATCATGTACCGTGGTTTTGTTACCCCCTTACTCCTGTGTTCTTCGTCTGACGGGGCCATAGGGTCTATTTGGATCATTTTCTCGTACATATCCTGAAATTCATATGAGTGAATTATTAGTTAATAATTATTAGTAGAGAAAATTATCCGACTGCTTTACATACATTTAGTCATATACACATATATCTCTTGCGGGGTAGACAGAGCCAACCCTTGAAAAGACTGACAGGCCACGTTCAGCTGTTTGGCTTAATGATAGAATTTAGATTTAAATTGTGACAGTTTGCTAGCCCATTGCCTAAAAGAGTCGGAATATTATAAGCCTATCCCTTAGTCGCCTTTTGCGACATCCGTGGTTAAAAGATGGAGTGATCCTTTTCTTTTTTGTATTGCTTCCGGGAACCACACGGTACATATATTTTACATCGAAAATATAATTCGATCTTAATCAACTATGTTTATACCCCGAGAGAGACAAACGTTCAACTATGAGTCAAAAAACACAGTAGAAAAGTGTGTCTGTATGTAATTTCCTTAACTATAATACTTAATTAGTGCCATAATAAACTATATCACGCGTACGAAGTCGCGGGACACAGCTCAACCATATAAACTTTGATATACATATAAACTTTGACGGCCTCTGTGGCGCAGCGGTAGTGCGCTTGTCTGTGACACCAGGTCAGGTCAGGTCCCGGGTTCGAATCCCGGCCAGGGCATGATAAGAAACGAACTTTCTCTGATTTGCCTGGGTCTTGGATGTTTATCTATATAAGTATTTATCATAAAATATAGTATCGTTGAGTTAGTATCTCGTAACACAAGTGTCGAACTTACTTCGAGGCTAACTCAATCTGTGTAATTTGTCCGGTTTATAATTATTTATTATTTATTTATTTATAAACTGACCAGAGAAAACGTTAATATCTACCTTTCTCAATTTAGTCTTCTCCTTGGCTTTGGCCAGTTCCTCCTCCAGATAAGTCCTGACTCCTATCTTGCAGTCCATAACGCAGGGGCAGTCGAAGTCACTCAGCAAGTCTTGGAGTTGAAGATACACTGCAGGTAATCGATTAAGGAAATATTTTGTGGTAACATTTAAAATTAACAGTTAAAAGGGTGTAGGAGATGAGATCATCAGTATATTTAGGAATTTTTCACAATTTGTTTTACATACATACATATGGTCACATCTATATCCCTTACGGGGTAGACAGAGCCAATAGTCTTGAAAAGACTGAATGGCCACGTTCAGCTATTTGGCTTAATGATAGAATTGAGATTCAAATAGTGATAGGTTGCTAGCCCATCGAGTGAGTGATTTACACACAAACTCTTATTTTCTTGTCGTCGTGATGTAATTCAATTTATAGCCGTTACATTTTGAGACCGATCTCTTACGGCCATCTTTTTTTTTTGGGAATTAAAGTTGTTCTTAGAAAAAAATCGTCACGAGAATCAGCTGCTTTAGTACTAAAACTACTTATTTTCTCTCTTATTTTTTCTTCTTACTTCTTCTTCCTGGCTATAGTTCCGGTTGCATCCTCAACACTCAGGAGAGGAGCCAGGGGTAAGCCCTTGATCATTGATCCTGGATTGGGTGAGTAAGGTTTCAGGTTCAACGAAGCTACTCCCATCTGAACTACATAGCCTTTGCAGGGGTAACTAATATAGGTATAATAATATAGACGTGATTATATGTATGTATGTATGTGTAAATCACACAACAAAGCTGTTGGAAATTCCTTTGTTTCTATATTAAAAACGATCTGAACATCATTTTATTTTGTAAAGGATACTTTCTCCATCTTCGCACGTGACTTGACCCTTGTACTCCGGAACGAAAGGCCGGAGGATGTCTTTCATCAGCAACTGTAAATAATGAACAATGAGATCAATAAAACTATCAATTGAAAGTAAAATTATAAAGTTTAAAAAACGTTAAAAACTATATAAAGTATTCCAAAAAATCTTTAAAAAAACTATAAACTAAACTAAAGATAAATATATACTAGTTTAAAGTAAAAATAAAACCAAGTAGACAAATAATTACAATGTACTTAATAACTGTGCTGTGTGGTTACCGGCAACAATAGAAAAAAGGATAGGACCACTCCATCTCTTTCCCATGGATGTCGTAAAAGGCGACTATGGGATAGTCTTATAAACTTGGAATTCTACTTTTAGGCGACAGGCTAGCAACTTGTCACTATTTGAATCTCAATTCTATCATTCAGCCAAACCGGTGAACGTCGCCTATCAGTCTTTTTAAGACTGTTGGCTCTGCCTACCCCGCAAGAGATATAGACGTGATTATATGCATGTACCTAATAACACAGATTTGATGCGCAAGTCTTATCTTTCTATTGTCAACATCTACATACTTAATTATATATTTACTAGCTGTACCCGCGACTTCGTACGCGTGGAATAGTTATTTTGGGCATCATTTATTTTTGCTAACAGCCTCATCAGCTTTATAAATTCTGATCACCATAAAACGGTTCTAGTGAGTTAATCTTAAAAGATAGACATATACTGTCGTGGACATTTTTTTAGATTATTTTAAGAGGAATAATTCTTTTATACATGTATTTTTTGTATCTTGAACCGTTTTCGCAGCGCACGCAACGGAACGGAAAGGAACGTTCAATTTAGTCTGTTTGATTCAGTAAAACCTAAGTCGTAGGAAGTCGGCCACACGCCGCACGGGCACTTACGGTGTAGACAGAGCATCAGTTTATACAAAAAAAGAGGCCGCGTTCATAATGACATGTATATTATGCCAAAAATAAACTTCGACAACCTAACCTAGAATTGTTTAGCTGGGTTTTCAAAATACTTTTTAATGTTCATTTTAACCTACTGAACTTTCGGTTACAAATTAGTTTCTAGTTTCTAAACATAATATGGTAGTGTAAACGCCAAAAAAGTAATGATTTATGAATGTCATAGCAAACGAACGCCTGTTGGACAATAAAACACAAAGACATACATATAAGCAAGACTATATTCCTCACGGGGTGGCCAGAGCCAAGTTTTGACAAAACTGAATGGCCACGTTCAGCTATTTGGCTTAATGATAGAATTGAGGTTCAAGTAGTGACAGGGTGATAGCCCATCGCCTAAAAGTATAATACCAAGTTTATAAGCCTATCCCTTAGTCGCCTTTTACGATATCAATGAGAAAAAGACGGAGTGGTCCTATTCTTTTTTCTATGGGTGCCGGGCGGTTACTTTGACAGCATGTAAAGTTTCAATACATGACTTAATTTTGCTCATTGATTTTACAATTATTTTGGTAAGAATTTGTTTCTAAAGTAGTAAATAAGACTACAAATATTATACATATAATATTATAAAGCTGAAGAGTTTGTTTGAACGCGCTAATCTCAGGAACTACTGGTTCGAATTGAAAAATTATTTTTGTGTTGAATAGACCATTTATCGAGGAAAGCTTTAGGCTATTTAACATCACGCTGCAACTATTTGGAGCGAAAAAATGAAAAATGTGAAAAAAACGGGGGAAAATATTCATCCTTGAGGGCTTCAATGATGCCTAAAATAACTATTCCACGCGGACGAAGTCGCGGGCAGTGCTAGCTTATTAATATATTTGAGAATATGTTCTTAACAAGGAATTGGAAATGGTGATCATTTAAAAAAAAAACATGTAATTAGGCGTAGAAATTCTCAAGCAAAAACTAATGAGTAACATCACAAAAGAGAATATAAATAACTTTTCAAAATAATGTATAATACACAACACATTTTTATTTCGCCTTCTTGTCACGTAGGTACATATACCCTAATCATAGTTCATTGAACTTGAAAACTGCGTAGCAATTATAATGTTTTTATTTTATTTATTTCATTCACTCTACTTAATTAGTAGTACTTAGTTTCATCATATACATACTAATTCATACATACATACATGTATCCCTTGCGGGGTAGACAAAGCCCAAAGTCTTATAAAGACTGAAAGACCACGTACTGCTGTATAGCTGTATTATGGCACTGAGATTCAAATAGCGACAGGTAGCCCATTCCCTACAAGAGGAATTTCAAGTTTTCAAGCATATCTCTTAGTCGCCTTTCACGACATCCATGGGAAAATATGATACGCTATGATAAATAGGATAAGATATATACAAAGTGAGGAAATGTGCATATCCAGGTAACTAGATCTGTAATCATGAGTCAATATAGGTTAGGTTTACCTGCAAAGGTTGCGGAGGTCAGTCGGGAGTCGTTTCGCGTTAAAACCTGACTCACCCACTCCAAGATCGTGGTTTTAGGCGCAATCAGATTTCTTTCCAAGGAGAATGGACTATAAGTCTCACAATTATATATTTAAACTTGCTGTGCCCGCGACTTCGTCCGCGTGGAATAGTTATTTTGGACATCATTGAAGCACTCAAGGATGAATAATGTTCCCCGTTTTTTTTCACATTTTCCATTATTTCTTTGCTCCTTATAGTTGCAGCGTGATGTTATATAGCCTAAAGCCTTCCTCGATAAATGGTCTATTCAACGCAAAAATATTTTTTCAATTCGAACCAGTAGTTCCTGAGATTAGCGCGTTCAAACAAACAAACTCTTCAGCTTTATAATATTAGTATAGATGTATAATTCTGTGGGTTACTTTAAGCAAACAATGAAATCATTATCACGTATCATGTCACTACAGTAAAACTAAAACAACTATCAACATACCTATAAAGGGTAATGATACTTTGACGATTACAGGATGTTTAAAATTGTACAGCGCACTGGCCGCTAAGAAAAAAAAAGTAAATATTTAATTAAAGAAAAAAAGTGTTTTTATTTTTTATTTTCACAATGATTGTCATGGATTCGAATTACTCACGCTACCGTTGCAGTTGCCAATAGGACCACTCCATCTCTTTCCCATGGATGTCGTAAAAAGCGACTAAGGGATAGGCTTATAAAATTGCGATCCTTTTTTTAGGCGATGGGCTAGCAACCTGTCACTATTTGGATCTCAATTCCATCATCAAGCCGAGCAGCTGAACGTGGTCATTCAGTCTTTTCGGGACTGTTGGTTCTGTCTACCCCGTAAGGGATATAGACGTGACTATATGTATGTATGTTTACATTTGATATTTCTCTTTTTTAAAATACTAGTATAAAATTCATTACGAAGCAACTGGATCGCCCAGTGAGTGGACTGTGTAAAGCCGCCTCTGTTAAGACGTATACCTACTGCGCCGCCCGTCCGTTGCGTCATCCATTGTTTCATTGCTTGACGTCAAACTATCATTAAGTGCTTAATTTATAATACATTTACGGTCGGCAGAGAAATGTGCGTGGGACATTTTAAATTGAGTTGTCACTTACAACTTTATTTTTAGCCGTGACACCATGGAGACGGCTATTTTTTTAAGTCCGTATTTGATTAAGATTTTCTTTAATTATAATATTATTATATAATCGTGCCGTGTGGTTCCCGGCACCAATAAAAAAAGGCATAGGACCACTCCGTCTCCTTGCCATGGATGTCGTAAAAGGTGACTAAGGGATACGCTTACAATGGGATTCTTTTTTTAGGCGATGGACTAGCAACCTGTCACTATTTGAATGTCAATTCTATCATTAAGCCAAATAGCTGAACGTGGCCTATCAGTATTTTTTAAGACTGTTGGCTCTGTCTACCCCACAAGGAATGTAGACGTGACCATATTTATGTATAATTGTAACACATCGTTCCGATTTCGATTTGTCAAACGGTTCATATCACTCCCAAGTCAATGTTGCTAGTTTTAAAACAACACGTTTCGATTGTAAATTGTTTACATAATGCGGATAACAACATTAATTAATAAATACATTGACCGATTGTGACGCAACAACTGATTGGCTGTATGTATACAAGAACTAGCTGTGCCCGCGAATTCGTCCGCGTGGAACAGTTATTTTGGGCATCATTGAAGCCCTCAAGGATGAATAATTTTTCCCCGTTTTTTTTTTCACATATTCCAATATTTCTTCGCTCCTTATAGCGCAGCGTGATGTTATATAGCCTAAAACCTTCCTCGAGAAATGGCGTATTCAACACAAAAAAAATAATTCAATTCGAACTATTAGTGTCTGAGATTAGCGCGTTCAAACAAACAAATAAACTCTTCAGCTTTATAATATTAGTATAGATGTGTAATTATTAAAAACTGTTAACGTGGCGATGTAAATAAGGAAAAATATTATAAATTGTTGATGCGTTACTGTGCTTGCAAACTGTGACAGTCAATTAAATAAATCCTACTACTATTATAAAGGCGAAAGTTTGTATGGATGTATGGATGTTTGTTACTCTTTCACGCAAAAACTACTAAACCGATTACCATGAAATTTGGTATGTAGGCAGCTGAAGACCCAGAATAACACTCATAGGCTACTTTTTATCCCAGAGTTCCCGCGGGATTGATAGGGTTTCCATGCGGACGAAGTCGCGGGCGGCCTCTAGTAAATAAATATATACGGGACAAATTACACATATCAAGTTAGCCTCGAAGTAACTTCGAGACTTGTGTTACGAGATACTATCTGAACGATAGGTACTATATTTTATAATAAATACTTATATAGATAAACATCCAAGACCCAGGCCAATCAGAAAAAGTTCTTTTCTCATCATGCCCTGGCCGCGATTCGAACCCGGGACCTTCGGTGTCACAGACAAGCGTACCACCGCTGCGCTACACAGGCCGAGTTGGTGACAGGATTCAAACATACCTATAATCACGTCTTTATCCCTTACGGAGTCGTCAGAGCCAACAGTCTCGCAAAGACTGATAGGCCACGTTCAGCTATTTGGCTTAATGATAGAACATATATACAATCACGTCTGTATCCCTTGCGGGGTAGACAGAGCCAACAGTCTTGAAAAGACTAAAAGGCACAAAGCTGTATGCCTAATAATGAAATTGAGATTTCAGTTACGAAATAAATATACTAACATTATTATTTTCCATCGAGTATTTATTATTTTTTTCATGTTGAAATATTTTGGACACTTCAACTACATTCCAACAAAGTCCTGACCACAACTTGACCTGACACATTTATTCAACTCATAACTGAGTTATTTAACCGTGAATGGCCGTTTGAGGACGTGGGTTTACCGATTTCGAAACGTCTGTGGTTAGGATTTCCGTCAAATTATATGTGAATCAGAAGAATTCCTTGTTCATCCATCCATCAAATGAATAAAAAAAGCTTTTCTTTAAAATCTACATTAATTCTTAAGAATACGGATATCTCTTTATCCGATTCAGTGGTTGGTAAGGTCTGTTGTGTCATCGCTAACGTCATACGCCATCAACCAATCACAGTGAGGATACGACGCGCTCGACCAATAGCAGCGAAGAGTCTGTCGCGACATCTCAAACGCCACGTGCCACCAGCCTATCACAGCGCGTATGCTGATTCACAATAATTAAGATTTCACGGATTGGAGCATAAATACAATCTCCGACTCAACATAGTGGGAGCCGCGGTTCCCCAGGAATAACACCTAGCCTGGCGGAAGATCTCGAGAAGATGAAAGATCACAGTTATATATTACATACATACATATAATCACGTCCATATCCCTTGCGGGATAGACAGAGTCGACAGTCTTAAAAAGCCTGATAGGCCACATTCAGCTGTTTGGCTTAATGATACAATTGAGATTCAAATAGTGACAGGTTGCTAGCCCACCGACTAAAAGAGGAATCCCAAGTTTATAAGCCTATCCTTTAGTCGCCTTTTACGACATACATGGGAAAGAGATGAAGTGGTTAGTATTGGCACCGGAAGCCACACGACACTGCCGGGAACCACACGGCACTGTGGTTCAATTGTTATATAATGAACAACACGGCATACATTCCTAAATAAAAATAAATATAAACAACAATTTCAAAGCTATGAAGACATGGTTATACTATAATTATATAAGATAAGCTTATAATAACTATTTGAATCTCAATTCTATCAAAAAGCCCATCAGCTGAACGTGGCCTATCAGTCTTTCAAGAATGCTGGCTCTGTCCACCTCGCTAGGGATATAGACATGATCATACGAATGAATGATAATCTCACCTTGAAACACTTCTCCTCTTGCTGACAAAGCTTCTTCAGAATGGTTCCCTGGTCCGGTCCAGCCTTGAAGTTCCCCTGGTGGCCAGCTAGCTGAATCCAGGGGTACCTCTGCTTCTTGTAAGTCTGGAAGAACGGCGTCCACTGCACTATGTTGCGTAGCTTACGCCATCTTTCGGATTGCTGTGGACAAATGATATTTGTGAGTTTTTTTTAAAAAAATTATATAGGTAATACAGACAATAAAACTTCTTGTGCCGTGTAGTTCCCGACACCAATACAATAAGAAATGGGATGTTGTAAAAGGCGACTAAGAGAAAGGGTTATAAACCTGGCATTTTTAGGCGACGGGCTAGCAACCTGTCACTATTTGAATCTCAATTCTATCATTATGCCAAACAGCTGAACGTTGCCTATCAGTCTTGTTAAGACTGTTGATTCTGTAAGGGATATAGACGTGACTATATATATGTATGTATAACAATTATTGCAAATTTTTGTTACAAAAATTCGCCTCTTAACAAGAATGCTCAATTTAAATACTAAATGTTTTGCCCCTTTGATCGCCTCCCACAACATCCACGTGTAACCCGGCTTTCTTAAGACGGCACGTGTAAATCAGCGACCAGTCATCAGTGATGATCTAATGTAACATCATCGTATCATTTTATGAAAAAAAAAAGCTTTAAAAAACCGGCCGATAGCTAAAGGTTCCGCACCAATAAAATAATGAAAATAATATTTTTATTGATTCCGAATTAGTAACTAAAAATGTAATATACACTATCCATACTTATCAATAAATAATAATAAATAAATCTTTATTTCTGTACCATGGTTTACATGAGCATATTTGTGAATCTATAAACATAATTATTTATTTAGTTTGACCCCAATTAAAGTTCTCTGTCAGACCCAATGGTTGACTGGTAGACAATGCTTCTAACATTAAGTCCGCCAATTGTGCTATACGAGTACATTTGTATATTGTGCAATGAAGTTTATTTTTGTAAGTTCGTAACGAATAAACCATAAAACTACTAGGCTGATTTTCACGAAATTTGGCACAGATTTAGAATTCATCTTCGGGCATTAAATATACTACTTTTAATCTGCAAATTCCCACGAAAGCGAAACCTTATTATTTTTAAAGGAAAATAAATCATTGATTTTGTTTAAACTAATTTTTAATTTAAGTTTTTATGACTTTTCAGAGAGTTAGTTACACATATCCATAGTATATACATACATAAAATCACGTCTTTATTCATTACGGGTTAGACAGAGCCAACAGTCTCGCAAAGGCTAAAAAGCCGCGTTAAAAAAATTAAAATTAAAAAATGATATAAAAATATACCTATTATGAGTTTTTTTTTAATCTCAATACTAAGTACTCAATACGCAGTCGTAGTCTACTTTACCCTTTAGATACGGTACCCTAAAATAATTATGCCTATATTACTATCAATCGCACTCCGTTCCAAATTGTTTGACATGACACCTGAGTGGCACTAATTGATGGTGTTGTTAGTGCCAGGTGGCTAATTAGTGTCACTTTGAGGTTCCTTTTGAGTCAAACTCATGTTCATAAGGTGATAAATTTAAAAAAAATGTA
This sequence comes from Amyelois transitella, assembly GCF_032362555.1. Classification (NCBI taxonomy): domain Eukaryota; kingdom Metazoa; phylum Arthropoda; class Insecta; order Lepidoptera; family Pyralidae; genus Amyelois; species Amyelois transitella. The sequence goes on along the minus strand of NC_083518.1, from coordinate 1,167,984 downwards.
CAAAAAAGTTACATAGCCCAATCTAGATACCTAAATAAAGATTTGACGAAACATATTGTTAAAGTAGTAAGCCGCTAGCCCATCGCCTAAAAGTAGAATCCCAAGTTAATGAACCTATAACTTAGTCGCCTTTTACGACATCCAAGGAAAAGAGATAGAGTGGTCCTATTCTTTTTTTTAAATAAGTGCCGGGCAACCAAAAGGATGACGATTATAAAACTACCTACTAATATTCTACGCTGACGAAGTTTCGGGTTAATATCTAGTTCTCTTTAATGTCACACCAGCAGTTCTATTTTAAGTTTATACATACATATATACATATGATCACGTCTATATCCCTAGCGGGGAAGACAGAGCCACCAGTCTTAAAAAGACTGATAGGCCACGCTCAGCTATTTGGCTTTGTGACATAATTGAGATTTAAATAGTGACAGGTTGCTAGCCCACCGCCTAAAAAAGGAATCCCATGTTAATAAGCCTATCCCTTAGTCGCCTTTTACGACATCCGTGGGAAAGAGATGGAAGGGTCCTATTCTTTTTTGTAATTGTGCCGGGAACCACACGGTAATTTTAAGTTTATCTTGTTAACTTTATCTGTTTTTAACTGGCATCTGTAAATGGAACTAATCGAGTGTCACCCACGCGCGGGACTGCGTGGGAGTCAATTGGCCGATTCCCTGATAACACGGTAATCTTCGTTTACTTGTAACCATGTTGAAAAAAACAGGCCAAGACCGTGTCGGCCCATGCGCAATGTCTCGAGATTTATAACGCAAAACTCATTACACATTTTTCATATATTAATATATATACGTACTAGTACATACATAAAATCACGCCTTTTTCCCGGAGGGGTAGGCAGAGACTAAATCTTTCCACTTGCCATCTCTGCATACTTCCTTCGCTTCATCCACATTTATAACTCTCTTCATGCAAGTTCTGCGGTTTCGGGTACTCTTGACCATATAAACATAATACCTAATTCGTTCGTTCGTATAATCACGTCTATATCCGTTGCGGGGTAGACAGAGCCAGGATTCTTGAAAGATAGATAGGCCATGTTCGGCTGTCTAATAGTGACAGGTTGCTAGCCCATCGCGTAAAAGGTGAATCCCAAGTTTAAAACTTAACACGTATTTTATCAATTTACTGTTACTAGTATAAACCCCTTAAACGGGAATTTTGACTAAACACTATCTACTATATTGGTATTACATCATGTTGGCACTGTCTACCCCGCAAGGGATACAGACGTGACTATATATATGTACTATATTGATAATACTATTTTTTAACTCAATTTTTATGGAAATTAAATTCCCGTTCCACTCAAGGCAGTGTGTGAGCTATTCTTTACATTATTTGAAAAGTATTGACAAATATTTTACCGCCCACCTTTTTCACATTACAACTCCTGCAGAGAAAAAAAATCATAGCAAAGATCAGAAGAAACCTCTCGTTTTGTAAATAACATAAGATTTATGAGTTTTCAGTCGGAAAAAACATAAAATTGTTTTGTTTCTATTCTTTGTCTTTGTTTTTCTAAAAATAATAATTTCACGGAATCACACGTAATGTGAATTCGTTTGTCTAAAACTAACACTTTTGCGTGTTAAAAGTTACATTTTTTTACTTACATTTAAAATCCACTTGTACAATCAACGCCAGATGAATAATTCCATTCTTTCCAAAACCATAGAAGGTCAGTTTTCTCTGTAATCTATCTTAATTTTACAGAAATAAAATAAGTACAATTTTTAATTATGTAGTACTAGCTGACCCGGCAAACGCTGTTTTGCCAATTATTTTTATATATTATTACGGAACCCTATTTTTTTCCAAAATAAAATATAGTCTATGTTACTCGTGGATAATGTAGCTATCGAATAAAGAATTTTTAAAATCGGTCCAGTAGTTTTTGAGCCTATTCATTACAACCAAACAAACAAAGATTTCCTCTTTATAATATTAGTGTAGATAACGTGTCTCTCTCTCTCTAATCTTGCACGTTCCTATTAAAAAAAATCAAAATTAAAAAACTACTATTCATTATTATGGGACACTTCAACAATTAATAACTGTCATAACTTTTAATTTCACAACATTGGTTGTCGTCAAATAAATTACTCAAAACTAAGTTTACTGCCGGTTCCAAAGCGTCAGTGCAGAAGAAGCGGTAACAAACTGCACTGCAGCATTATATAATTATTACCACGTGGACATAAGAAAATGAGTATTAGCTGCAAACAACCAAACTAAGTGTTTCTTGCAGGATTTGAAGCGACTACCTTTTTATTATTGATCACCATAGTTGTAATTAAATTATCCTCCTGGCTTTAGTCCCGGTTAATCATGATTTCCCCTAGAGATAAATCCAGGTCTTCTATATCAAGAAGCAGTAATTAGGTATTGGAAGAAATTGATAGGTTTTCGTCAACAAAATACGTCACGTCTATATACCTTGCGGTGTAGACAAAACCGAGTCTTGAATAGACTAAAAGGCCATGTTCAGCCCTATGGATCATTGAGATTCAAAAAGTGACAGATTGCCAGCCCATCGCCCGAAAAAGAGTCCCAAGATTATAAGCCTATCCCTTAGTCGTTATTTACGTCATCCATGGGAAAGAGTGGTCCTATTCTTGTTTGTATTGGCACCGGAAGCCACACGACACTGCCGGGAACCACACGGCACTGTTGTTCAATTGTTGTATAATGTAGAGACGTGTCAATATTTAATATCTTATCCATACTTATAGCACAACTAGAGTACTTAATAACTAGTTTTAGGTAAGAACTAAACTTACAATTACCTTCTTGTTATTGAAAATATACGCCCATACCACTACATCCATAAAATCTTCCATATTGAAACTCAAACACTTCGATTGCATCTTTTTAACACTGGCAACTCGCAAACACAACGCAAAAAATTCAAATTCCGAACACCGATATCGGTTTAAATTACCTACTGAAACGGGAAACAAAGGAAATTTCAAAAAATTCAAATTCCGAACGAACCGATGGCGGTTGGAGGCGCACTGGCCGGTAAAGAGACAATGTTGCCAATATAAACCATTATTTTGTGTGAGTCAAGACCACAACCACGATACTATGACGTCAAACGTATGAGTTACGTATTGTAGAAGTTTACTACTATTGGTGGAATTCCGGTTTTGTGGAAGGCGTATACCGGAGCGTGTCGTTTTCGAAAGGGAATCCAGATAATGACATATTGTACATAAATACATACATATCATCACGTCTATATCCCTTGCGGGGTAGATAGTGCCAACAGTCTTGAAAAGACTGATGATAGGCCACGTTCAGCTATTTGGCTTTAAGATAGAATTGAGATTCAAATAGTGACAGGTTGCTAGCCCATCGCCTGAATGAATAATCCCAAGTTTATAAGCCAATCTCTTAGTCGCCTTTTACGACATCCGTTGGAAATGGAAATGGAGTAGTCCTATTCTATAATCTATTGGTGCCGGGAACCACACGGCACATAAATGGTGCTTACTCGTAATTTTAGTGACAAGAATAGAAATGGGAATGCTTAGATGGTTTGGACATGTGGAGAGGATGAATGAAAGTAGGTTGGCTGAGAAAATATACAAGGCCTAGACGAACGTATCTTGATTAAATTAATTTGATCAAGATACGTTCGAACGACCTTAAGGTCGTCCTGGCAAAAGGTCAGGTCAAGTGTACTTGAAACCTACAAGATTGCATGAAAAGACTCATAAATGTGGATGAAGCGAAAGACGTATGCAGAGATCGTGGCAAGTGGAAAGATGTAATATCTTCCTATCACTCCGAGAGAGTGGCATGATTTTATGTATATACTCACGTCTATATGTATGTATGTGTATATCACGGGAACCACACGGCACTTACATAACTAAGGAATAAAATACTGTAAGAATCCAACGAGATTTTACCAGTTATTCGGAGTATTCTGACCTTAGATCATATTATATCCTACTAATATTATAAATGCAGATATACAAGGAGAGTGTGGAGGGAAAGGTCGGAGTGGGAAGGCCTAGACGAACGTATCTTGATCAAATTAAGGACGTCCTGGTAAAGGGTCAGGTCAAGAGTACCCGAAACCGAAGCAAAGTATAAAGTATGCAGAGATCGTGGCAAGTGGAAAGATGTAGTCTCTGCCTACCCCTCCGGGAAAGAGGCGTAATTTTATGTATGTATCCTACTACTATTATAAAGGCGAAAGTTTGTATGGATGTTTGTTACTCTTTCACGCAAAAACTACTGAACCGATTACCATGAAATTTGGTATGTAGGTAGCTGAAGACCCAGAATAACACATAGGCTACTTTTTATCCCAGAGTTCCCGCGGGATTGATAGGGTTTCCATGCGGACGAAGTCGCGGGCGGCCTCTAGTTATTATTATAAATGCGAAAGTTTGTATGTCAGGATGCCAGTATAGATGTCTGTTACTCTTTCACGCAAAAACTACTGAACCGATTACGATGAAATTTGGTATGTCGTTAGCTGAAGACCCAGAATAACACATACGCTACTTTTTACCCCAGAGTTCCCGCGGGATTGATAGGGTTTCCATGCGGACGAAGTCGCGGGCGGCCTCTAGTGAGATCTGTATAATATGAGACGCTGACATACAAATCTGAGTCTGTCATTACGTTATTATTATTGTTTTCAATTTATAAGTACGTCAAACGAAAAATTTTCACATCAATCATCAATTTTTATATTACAACTTTCCTTTACGTCAATGCATTTCCACTAATCAGTCGAAATCATGATTTAGCAATAAAATGCGTTTGTCATCGAGGTGTGATTCTTCTAGAAAATCACGCTTTCAAACTAAAGTAATGTGCATTGCTTCAAGTTTTGTCCGAATGCTGTAAAATTGGAGGTTATGGTTCCATCACAAAAGCATCATTTCATTCATTCATTCATTTTTTTCATATTAAATGTCTGGTTTTATAAACATAGTGTTGTGTTAGTTAGCGAACCTTTCAGTATTTTTAAGACTGCTGGCTCTATTTACCCCGCAAGGAGTATAGACGTGATTATAGGTATGATGAATGAATGAACTAGATAGAATACCTATACGCGTTTCGAAAAATCTTAGGTAGGTATTTAAGAAGTATGCAGGGATTGTAACAAGAAAAAAAGATGTAATTTCTGCCTACCTTACTGGGAAAGGGGCGGTATTTTATGTATTGTTCACTCCTACGCCTTCAAATATCTATCCAGCGGTTTAGAATAAGCGATACGAAGTCAAACAATGTCCCTTTTTTAAATAAGTAGATATTACACTATTATATTATTAATTACACGATATTATATTATTATTATTATATCACTATTTGAATCTCAATTCTATAATTAAGCCAAACAGCTGAACGTGGCTTATCAGTCTTTTCAAGACTGTTGGCTCTGTCTACCCCGTAAGGGATAAAGACGTGATCATATGTATGTATGTATGTAAGTAGATATTACATGGATTATTATTTATTTTAACTTCATTGCGCAAATTACAAATGTATAGCACAATTGGCGGACTTAATGCTAGAAGCATTATCTACCAGTCAACCATTGGGTCTGACGGAGAACAATTTACGTCTATTGATTCCATTTTGAATACATTCATTGAGCAAGTGGCATGAATGCTGAACTTATTGCTCAATGTTCTTAAATCATTACACATAACATATCTCTTACACAGATGACTTAAGGCAACTAATTCTGAGTAAGAGGTCAAGTCTTCATGTTTTTAGTAGACAATGAGACAGATGAGTCTGTCTCATTTGAATTCTGACATTTTTTTTGAGGTGACTAATGTTGAAATACTTGTATCGTCATACTCCTGGCTTTTGACCTGGTCCTCTTACTAAATAAAACCCACGTAGACCAAGATTGAGAAGGTCAAGTAGAAAACAATAGAGACATGTCCAGGTGACGCAATTATATTTTAAATTAAATTATATTGTGCTTATATGAACTGAATTAAACGAACAGTTCCCGGCACCAATAGAAAAAAAGAATAGGACCACTCCATCTCTTTCCCACGGATGTAAAAGGCGACTAAAGGATAGGCTTATAAACTTGGGACTGTTCCTTTAGGTTGTGGGCTAGCGAACTGTCACTATTTGAATCTTAATTCTATCATTGAGCCAAACAGCTGAACGTAGTCTATCAGTGTTTTCAAAACTGTTGGCTCTGTCTACCCCGCAAGGGAATTATAATCACACATATTTATTCGGGTAACTAACAGTTCAACCGCCAATACCCGAGTTTCACATTATATAACTATCCAATTAATATTATTTCACTTTTTATATACCACATTGGTGATACGTGCAAGCATTATACAACATAGTATTATAGTATGTCTGTACTAATATTATAAAGCTGAAGAGTTTGTTTGTTTGAACGCGCTAATCTCAGGAACTACTGGTTCGAATTGAAAATTTATTTTTGTGTTCAATAGACCATTTATCGAGGAAGGCTTAAGGCTATATAACATCACGCTGCAACTATAAGGAGCAAAGAAATAATGGAATATGTGTAAAAAAACCGGGGAAAATTATTCATCCTTCAGGGCTTCAATGATGCCCAAAAGAACTATTCCACGCGGTCAAAATCGCGGGCACAGCTAATCCTACAAATGTTATAAATGCGACAGTTTGTGCGTATGTCAGTATGGATGTTTGTTACTCTTTCACGCAAAAACTACTGAGCCGATTACGATGAAATTTGATGAATGTAGGTAGACGAAGACCCAGAATAATATAGGCTACTTTTTATCCCGGAGTCCCCGCGGGATTGATTCCAAGCGGACGAAGTCGCGGGCATAGCTAGTATAAAATAACACTCATCCCACTACACGTAAGCGCCTGCGCTTTTGTTTTTGCGGTCACTATTTAGCGATAACGTGACAAATAAAAAATTGATTTATTTAATATTTTTGCAAACACTTATCATGTGATTTCTAAATTGCTGCTTGTGTGATAGAGTCAAGGGCATTTGAAAAAACTTTACATACATGCGTACATACATATAATCACGTCTGTATCCCTTGCGGGGTAGACAGAGCCAACAGTCTTGAAAATACTGATAGGCCACGATAAGCTGTTTGGCTTACTGATAGAATTGAGATTCATATTTAAAGTGACAGGTTGCAAGCCCATCGCCTAAAAAAAGAATTCCAAGTTTATAAGCCTATCCCTTAGTCCACAATAAAGAGATTTGAATTTGAATTAGTCGCCTTTTACGTTATCCGTGGGAAAGAGATGGAATGGATCTATTCTTTTTTCTATTGGTGCCGGGAACCACACGGCAAAAATCATTCTGATGTAAAAAAAAGCATTGGTCATAAGATTGTTACCGCTTCTTCCGCACTGACGCCTTGGAAGCGGCAGTAAACTTGGTTTTAAGGCGCTACATTCAGATGACATGTACCTCGATGCGGGCGAGAGGCTCACCCCGCGCGGGGCTCACCCCCGACCAGCTTACCCCGCTAGATCGCCGCCGCACCGTAGCCGCTGGCGCGCGACCTCACGTAACCCGAATAAAGTTTGCGAATGCAATGGAGTCCGCATCAGAATATTTTATTGTTTTTGATACAATAAAATAATTTTACAAAAAAACATACATATATTAAATTACATTATAAGCAATAATATAGTTGCGGATGTATGCAAAAATTTTGTATAAAATGAATAAGTTTGTAATGGTTTTAAAAAAACTACTCGTAATTACTTATTCGATTTCGTTCAATCAAAGGTAATTTACATAGTAATGTATATCATATATTTTTAGGGTTCCGTAGCCAAATGGCTACGGAACCTATGGTTTTCTATCTTGGGTTGTCGTTGATGTCGGCGTCGGAATAATGCCATGACTATCTAAGTCCATAATATCAACTGTCGACTCCACACCATCCGCACTTCTCTGTTCGGACATTGTCAACGACGATATCGGAGACAATTTATTTTTCCTAAAAATTAATAACAATCAAATAATGGGATAATGATTGTGATCGTGCCAAATGAAGAAAGCGAAGAAAAGTAAACCCTGCGACGTCTTGCAGCTGAGGAGGTACCCTGAATAATACAGTTACCTAGGAGTAAGTACCTATAGAAAAAGACAGAACAATCATCCAGTAAAAAGTACTGTTTCCGTAGGCAAAGACCAGGGCAACAACTAGTGACAGTATAACCGACGGCGGCGGAGCTGTTGTTGTTGTTTTATCTATCTATCTACCTACTGGCGCCCCGCCACAAGCCGGTATCAAATGAAATATTTTTCACCTTCAGTGTTTGCGGAGAAAATCTCAGTAGGCATCTATATGTCTATCTATTAGTAAGTGTAATTAGTACCCACCATCTAAATTGTCCCCTATGGGAAGCTCTTCCAAGTTTTTTTCTAACATGCTAACATGACGTAAAATTATACACCTATTTACACTAAACGAAACAAATAAACTGTATTAAAAACTAACCTAAACTATCTATAATATATTTCAGAAAGTACCAAAAAAAAAAAGTATCAAAATCCACGATTCTAAATACCTACGTAATATCACCCCGGCCGACGGAAAAGCGACGCGTAAGATTCAGAGATCAACGACACAATTCATTAACCTGAGCTGACAATTATGTACAGAAATAAATTCAAACAAAATGAATGTGGGAAATTAAATACTTCGCAGAATATTTTTCAACGACGCTCGGAGCGACTGGCACAGGTCCTGCGTCCGAGAATGTGATCCGCGGAGTGAGGCACGCTTACAAAGGACAGCGCTTTATCCCACCCGGTCGTGTAGGAATGAGACAGAGATAAAGTGTCAACACTCTACTGTCCAGTACTATTGTCGCAACAATTTTAATTCCTGTTTTCATCTATTTAGTTTAATGACGTCTAAACAAAACATCCAATCGAAATTTCATCTTCCAGAAGTTATTATTTTTTAATGATCTTCAATTTGGTACAAAATTCAAATTTTAAATCCTTATAGTTTGAGATAAATAATCGAAATCTAGACTTGTGTTCCTGAATTTTTTTGATCGAGGATTTTTGTTCCAATCGTGTTTTCATCTTCCACAAATATAATTGAATATATTTACTTTCATATCCTAAAATATTGAAACGATGCAAGTTATATTTTATGAGAAAAAACCAAGTGAAAATGACCCAAAATCTATGATGTATCGCCTTAAGTAATTTATTTGACGTCACCCAATGTTGTGAATCCAAAAGATTTGACAATTATTAAGCGATATGAAGTATCCTAATATAATAATAATAATGAATAAAAATTTTGAATTTGATTTCTTTTTTAATTTGATTTTTTTTTCAATTGCCTCGTGCATGCGATTTGTCGCAATTCAACAATCGATTGTGAGACGTGAGCGATCGCAATCATTTGATAATGATATCCCTGGTGACGTGACATCATCATTCATCATCAAACATTATTCTATACACACATACACGCACAGTCACGTCCTTTTCCCTTACGGGGTAGACAGAGCCACACTTAGAGTACGCCATTTAGCCCTTGACTCTTGTACAGAAAATTCTCATTAGCGCCATCTATCGAGCAGTATACGAGTTCTGAAGTAACTTGCCAAATCGTTACTAAAACGCGCGACAGATGTCGCCCTGATCATAGAAAGAGATAAAAATAGGTTACCCTCGTTTCTAAAAAGGCTTAACATAAAAATTAAAAGTCGCTTCAATTAGCGCTAATTTGTTAACAGTTACATCAGTAGTCAAAAGAAAAATATATCAAGTAAACAACGTATAAAGTTAATCTTTGAACCGGATGTGAAACACTGAAAAAGTTTATATGCAGCTGAGTGACTTGTTTCTCATATGTGAAAATAAACAGAAAATTCTCAAAAGGGTTATCTACTTTAGAAGGGAATACCCGTCCAAGCGCAAAGGGGGTTCCCCTGTCATTAGTGTACCTAATCCCGATTTTTTTTTATTACCTTCAAGGTTTCTACCGTGCCGTGTGGTTCCCGGCACCAATACAAAAAAGAATAGGACCACTCCATCTCTTTCGCATGTCTTAAAAGGCGACTAAGGGATAGGCTTACAAACTTGGGGTTCTTTTTTAGGCGATGGGTTAGCAACCTGCCACTATTTGAATCTCAATTCTATCATTAAGCCAAATAGCTGTACGTGGCCATTCCGTCTTTTCAAGACTGTTGGCTCTGTCTATCCCCGCAAGGGCTATGAGCGTGACCATATGTATGTATGTAGGTTTCTACCATTCTGGGTTTACCTCAGAATAAAAGATGAGCCGTACAATTGAACATAGTTAGTCAGTTAGCCATACATAGCTGATGGCCTTTCAGTCCTTTCGAGACTGTAATACCTCCCTACACTCCATAGGACCGTTTTGAGACGACCACAAAATAACAAGCAACGATATTTTGTTCAAACAAATTCGCGGGTTAAGGCAAGTGAATGTTCCATTACATACCTACATTACATAATGGTCACGTCTATATCCCTTGCGGGGTAGACAGAGCCAACAGTCTTGAAAAGACTGAAAGGCCACGTTCAGCTATTTGGCTCAATGATAGAATTGAGATTCAATTAGTGACAGGTTGATAGCCCATCGCCTAAAAAAGAATACCAAGTTTGTAAGCCTATGCGTTAGTCGCCTTTTACGACACCAATGGGAAAGAGATGCAGTGGTCCTATTGTTTTTTGTATTGGTGCCGTGTGGTTTCCCGGCACCAATAAAAAAAAGTAAATGTTTTATGGCAAAAATTAACCTGTAAACCACCGACTGAACGTTGAACACATAGAAATTGTAGATATAAAAAAAAACTAAAACAACCCAAATACAACGGAAACACACAATAAATTATATATTCCGCTATCATTTCGTAACACTGCCAGTTTAATAGACTCTAAACTTACGTTTATTGTTGTTCTGTCTCTTTCTCACATAAAATAATTTCCATATGTGTGAAAGAGATGTCGTGTGCGGTTTTATGTCAAGAACATGTGTGACGCACGTAACGTCTTTGAAGGCACCAGCAGTTCATTTCACGAGTACTATGTTTACTCAGAAATTTAGCACATACAGAAATGTAGATATGTTGACATACATACACACATATGGTCACGTCTATATCCTTTGCGGGGTAGACAGAGCCAACAGTCCTGAGCGGACTGATAGGCCACGTTCAGCTATTTGGCTTTAAGATAGAATTGAGATTCGAATAGAGACAAGTTGCTAGCCTATCGCCTAAAAAAAGAATCTCAAGTTTGTAAGCCTATCCCTTAGTCGCCTTTTACGACATCCATGGGAAAGAGATGGAGTGGTCCTATTCTTTTTTGTATTGGTGCCAGGAACCACACGGCACATATGTCGACATTGGTATTATAACTGATTTATATGCTAACCGATGCTTTTACGTTAAGATAATGAGGAAACTAACATACTTAGGGTTAGATTTCCCATATCTATTACTGGTGGTGTTTCTTTCTGTCTTTTCAAGGTTGGCTCTGTCTAACCCGCAAAGTTTATTAGATGTGATTATATGTTTGTACATAATAACATCTGAATTTAATTTTGAAAACAATAACACCACCACGTGGTATATAAAAGCAGTCGCAGGCGCATTAACCATTAAAGTTACCATATGCGACTAATTGCTTAGACAAAACGCGAAACAATTGAAGGAAGCTTAATTTAGGGTCTTATCTCAAGGAAATAAAGTCCAAAATGCGTTAACAATAGTTTTGGATGTTCCTCCTGTCCTTAATTAAAACAATGGCGCGTGATAATGAAAACAAATAGTTTAATTGTAAACTTGGGTAAAGATCTCTTATTAATTAAACACATGAGTCTTAAATTGCTCGACGTCATCATTTTTCGTCATTATCATATTAACAAAAAATAAAAGGACCACTCCATCTCCTTCCAATGGATGTGGTAAAAGGCGACTAATATGTATATAGGCTTATGAACTTTGGATTCTTTTTTAGGCGATGGACTAACAACCTGTAACTATTTGAATCTCAATTCTATCATTAAGCCGAATAGCTGAACGTGGCCTATCAGTCTTTCCAAGATTGTTGGCTCTGTCTACCCCGCAAGGGATATTGACAAAAAAAATTGTGTTTGAATCGTGAGAGCAAATATAACGGTTAACAATATGACATATTCGCTATCATATTACACTTAGTAGATTTCCTGCATGAGGTATAATTCTATGATTATGGCTAGCGTTGTAACTGAATACCTATTGAAAATGGCTGCGACAAACACGTGTTATAAAAGTATTATAAAAAAACAACATTAATTTATCAATACTATTTAAGCAGTTAGCTAAAAACGACTAACGGACAGAAAATATCTATACTAATATTATAAAGCTGAAGAGTTTGTTTGTTTGTTTGTTTGAACGCGCTAATCTCAGGAACTACTGGTTCGAATTGAAAAAATATTTTTGCGTTAAATAGACCATTTATCGAGGAATGCTTTAGGCTGTATAACATCACAGTGCAACTATAAGGAGCAAAGAAATAATGGAAAAGTGAAAAAAAAAACGGGGAAAATTATTCATCCTTGAGGGCTTCAATGATGCCCAAAACAACTACTCCACGCGGATGAAGTCGCGGGCACAGCTAGTTATAAATAAGCATTAAGGGGGCATTATAATAATTTTAATGGTCGTTAAGATACGGCTATAACTTTTTAAAGTTATTTTTACCAAGGAATGCGAGATAAATGGCCAGTGATAGTAATTGTTTTTGTACGGTTTGACGTCATTCAAATACAAATAACATTAACTCGTAGATAAATGAAGAAATAACTGTTATCGGAATGAATTTATCATTTTTATGGGGACATAGGTAGGTATTAATTTTAATTACACACGAGATGAGTAAAGTACTATAAATGCATACTAAGTATTTTATTTCTTTATATCAGAAACTAAATAAGTATATTTATTTATTTAAAACTTCATTGCACAAAAAAATGTACAAAAGGCGGACTTAATGCCGTTTGGCATTCTCTACCAGTCAACCAGCTGACCGAGCAGAAAAACTTTAAGTTGGTGGTGCGATAAAGTGCACATGCAAACATTCATTACAATCAAAATACATGAATACATACAAGATACATTATGACTTATGAGTATATAACGTAGATGTAAACGTATATTTTTTTATTGAAAATACATACATACATACATACGTCTATATCCCTTGCGGGGTAGACAGAGCGAACAGTCCTGAAAAGACTGAATGGCCACGTTCAGCTATTTGGCTTAGTGATAGAATTGAGATTCAAATAGTGACAGGTTGCTAACCCATCGCCTAAAAATAATCCCGAGTTTGTAAATTATTGAAAATCTAAATTATATTTGACAAATTAAAGCAAATTTAGCCTTAAAACTTACGATAAATCTTACAGAGACCTCTGGGTATTTCACAGACCAAAAGGAATAACCGCTATCAACTTTACCCGCGTCATAACGACTTATTAGCACTATAGAATACGTTATTTCCTTATTAGGATTTCTTTCTAATTAATAATTTAGGTTTTTACAAAACAATCGTTCATTCCGATGAAAATGCTGCAGTGTAGTTTGTTCCGCCGCTTCTTCTACACGTGCGCTTTGGAAGCGGTAGTAGTTATAATTAGATTTAAGTTATGTGACGTCAATAAGTGATACCTTGTATCCAATTTTGAAAATAAATCTATTCTATTCTATTTTACATTTTAATACTGACGTGATACTTCGACCGTTTTTGTAAGAGAAAGTAAACATCGTAAGGATAACACTACACGTTCAGGTAATCGGATGTGTAACATACATACATACATAGATATAGTCACGTTCATATCCTTTTACGGGGTAGACAGCGCAAACAGTCCCGAAAAGACTGAATGACCACGTTCAGCTGCTCGGCTTAATGATGGAATTGAGATCCAAATAGTGACAGGTTGCTAGCCCATCGCCTAAAAAAGGATCACAATTTTATAAGCCTATCCCTTAGTCGCCTATTACGACATCCATGGGAACGAGATGGAGCGGTCCTATTCTTTTTTGTATTGGTGTAATAAATCATAAGTAATTAAAATATGGCATTTTAGTTTCATTATGCGGTCTAGGCGTGCACTGAAAGGTGAAATCCCTGGAATTCCTGCAGGAACATAAGTAAATAAGAGGGAAGACAATATATGCACTCTAGCTCTCTTGAGTTCTCTATAAATAGGAGTATAATAAAGAAATATGTAACACTCACTCCCCATTTATTTAAATACTAGTTGTTGCCCGCAACTCCGTTTGCGTGTTATTAGAAAAACGAAGGTTAGGGTTATTTTTATATATTTTTGATTTTTATACGCCAACAGAAAATGCTCATCAGGTTGAACAAGTTTTGTTAAGACGTCTTTTCGATATAGTTATGAGTATAGTTAAGCTAAGTTGATATGGTTCGAAATCAACTGTTCCAGATTCCAAAATAAATTATACCCTATAATTATGTTGGCCAGGCACAAGAACTGCACAACAAAAATAATTTCATTAAAATCCGTTCAGTAGTTTCGGAGATTAGCGTGTACAAACAAACAAACAAACAGACAGACTTTTTATTCAAATTCATGTTCGGTTACTATTTCTTCATCGTAATCAATATTTTTTTTGAAAATATACTCAATGTACAGACAAACTTTTTCAATGTTTTATTATATGTATTGATGATAACGAGAACAATTACCAAAGTTTATACGCGTGGCCCAACACGCACTTGGCCAAATTAATTGTGCCTTAAAACGTTTACAAAATTACCTCTTTCTCTTTTTACATCGGCAATTATTTACCTGAAATCCAAAAAAACATAAGATAAGTTTGTGCGATAAATACATTGTGAACTATAAAGGTTAAATGTTATTTATATAAGTATCAGCGAAAATAAATGAGTCAAAACGAGATCAAATTGTTTAAAAGGTTACTAAAATGTTGCCAAAGTCGGCCCAAGGCAAAGTGATACATACATACATACAAATGGTCACGTCTATATCCCTTGAGGGGTCAACAGAGCCATCAGTTTCGAAAATATCGAGAGGCCACGCTCAGTTGTATGACTAGGTTGCTAGTAGATACATCGCCTACAAGGAGAATCCCAAGTTTATAAGCCTATCCCTTAGTCGATTTTTACGACATCCATGGGATGATATGGAGTGGTTCTATTCCAAGGCGGGAACCACACGGCACCTATACTTAGGTTTACAAATCTACATATAATAACGTCTATATCCCTTGCAGGGAGGTAGAGCCAACAGTCTTGAAAATACTGATAGGCCACGTTCAGCTGTTTGGCTTAATGATAGAATTGAGATTCAAATAGTGACAGGTTGCTAGCCCATCGCCTAAAAGAAACCTTTTTTCGACAGCCATGGGAATGAGTCGGAGTGGTCGTATTCTTTTTGCCGGGAACCACACGGCACTCAGTTTTAACGATAACTTAAAATTTTTTTAATTATTACTTTGATCCCAACGAGTATCTTCCACCCATATCGACGTCGACGTTGCCGTGTGGTTCCCGG
Organism: Amyelois transitella; assembly: GCF_032362555.1. Classification (NCBI taxonomy): domain Eukaryota; kingdom Metazoa; phylum Arthropoda; class Insecta; order Lepidoptera; family Pyralidae; genus Amyelois; species Amyelois transitella. Next base: position 1,152,400 of record NC_083518.1, on the reverse strand, counting down.
CAAAAATAAAAAAAGAATAGGACGACTCCATCTCGTTCCCGTGGATGTCGTAAAAGGCGACTAAGGGACAGGCTTATAAACTTGGGATTCGATTCGGCGATGTGCTAGCAACCTGTCAATATTTGAATCTTAATTCCATCATAAAGCCAAACAGCTGAACGTGGCCTATCAGTATTTTCAAGACTGTTGTCTCTGTCTACCTCGCAAGGGATAAAGACGTGATTATATGTATGTATGTATATCGACGTCAATTCTATGGAAACCTCGTTAAATAATTGTAATTCCTTTTCAACGTAATATGACTAAGCGGCCATTTTGATTGATAGGAATAGGTATATTACCATATACGGGTAATTCTGATTAATGTTAAGTACTTTGTACCTACGTAAGTAATATGGAATTGACAGAATGGAATTATAGCGGGAAATTTGATTAATGTTTGAAGAATGTCGACACAGCAAGAAAAAGAAGTACGTAATTTATTCCACAGTAGCTGTGCCCACGACTTCGTCCGCGTGGAATAGTTATTATGAGCATCATTGAAGCCGTCAAGGATGAATAATATCCCCCGTTTTTTTTTTCACGTTTTCCATTATTTCTTCGCTCCTTATTGTTGCAGCATGTTATATCGTTTAAAGCCTTCCTCGATAAATGGTCTATTCAACGCAAAAATAATTTTTCAATTCAAACCAGTAGTTCCTGAGATAAACGCGTTCAAACAAACAAACTCTTCAGTTTCATAATATTAGTATAGATTGACTTGAGTTTTTATTTAGGCGATTAGTTATCAACCTATCTCTAATTCCGTAATTTAGCCATCTAGCTAAACTTATATAGGCTCTATCTACCCCGTAAGTAATAGGGACGTGAGATAATGATATTCTATTGATTGACTATAATCATCTCATACAAAGAACATTGTCTGATGACACAGCATATTGTATATTTAGGAACAGAATCTCATGTGAATGTCGGTACAAAGTCTTCCCCGGGGTCAAAACGAGGCTTTTTTTTATACTTATTTCTGTCAATTTCACTGGCGTGACGTAAATGTAGGCGGAAATTATTCACGGCTTCTGACGTGCTCATGCGCATCCGACCGGCAAAATGAGACGGAATTATTGACAATGTCTTATTCTGTTGTCATTTTAAGAGCAATAAAATGCAATGATAGTTTTTATTTATATATAAGTTACTAAGTTTTACCCCCAGCTTCGCCCGCGTGAATTTATCACCACGTGCACGCGTGAATTTAGCGACACCTACAAAATAATACAGGTTTTTCGTAAATTCCACGGGAACTATAGTTTTTACCGGGATAAATGGTACCCTATGTCCTAATCCAAACTTTTAATTACATAACTAACAAAAGTGCGAGCCGTGTGGTTCCCGGCAGTGCCGTGTGGTTCCCGGCACCAGTACAAAAAAGGATAGGACCACACCATCTCTTTCCCATGAATGTCGTAAAAGGCGACTAAGGGATAGGCTTACATACTTGGGATTCTTTTTTTTTTAGGGTGCGATGGGCTAGCAGCAACCTGTCACTATTTGAATCTCAATTCTATCATTAAGCCAAATAGCTGAGCGTGGCCTATCAGTCTTTTCAAGACTGTTGGCTCTGTCTAACCCACAAGGGATATTAGACGTGACCATATGTACGTATGTATGTATCTAACAAAACTTCGAAAATAGTCATTGGTACGTGGCCGAGGTGGGATTTGAACCTGTACCTGCGCATCACGCATTTTAACCGGGCACCTTACCAATTCGACCACTGACACTAAATTTCGGATTCCTATCCACACAACGTTACTAATCGAAACTAAAGCCAGGACAATGACTAAGAATCTAAATATTAGGTAACTACTAGCTGTACCCGCGACTTCGTCCGCGTGGAACAGTTATTTCGGGCATCATTGAAGCCATCAAGGATTTTCCACATTTTGTTCACATTTTCCATTATTTCTTCGCTTCAAACAAAACACAAAACTGATATCAGCTCTTCAGATAACAACATTCATTTTGCGTTCAGAACTCCATTTATCTGACAATCTAAAGCTCATCTTTGTTTTCAATATGCTTTTATTACTGTAGTTGATAAAGCAGGTAATTATAGAGCTGAAGAGTTTATTTGTTGTTTGAACGCGCTAATCTCAGGAACTACTGGTTCGAATTGAAAAATTATTTTTGTATTGAATAGACCATTTATCGAGGAAGGCTTTAGGCTTTATAACATTATGCTGCAACTTGCTCAGGAGCGAAGAAATGTCCGCGACTCCGTCCGCGTGGAATAGATATTTTGGGCATCATTGAAGCCCTCAAGGATGAATAATATTCCCCGTTTTTTTTCACCTTTTTTCATTATTTCTTTGTTCCTTATAGTTGCAGTGTGATGTAATATAGCCTTCTTCGATAAATGGTTTATTCAACGCAAAAAGAATTTTTCAATTCCAACCAGAAGTTCCTAAGAACAGCGCGTTCAAACAAACAAACAAACTCTTCAGATTTATAAATTTATAATATTAGTATAGATTCCAGTAATTGTATTGTATAATGTCTTTTTTTGGGCAGTAAAGAGTTTACAAAAAAAAACTAACTAATACTAGGCATTCTAACATGGGAGTAGAAACTTTCTAGTAATTTCAAGTCTAATAATGTCCGAAACTGCGATGAAGAATGATTTGATTTGCCGCATAAAGTCACAAATCATTCCTTACTAGGTCTCGTAAGGCACACGCCGTCAGTATGAAGTTTTTATGACTGACACTACACTTAAACAAGATCCGGCCGAGTTGAATGGGCCCATAAAGTGTAAACTTTACATGTAACATTCTTAAATACGGTTTTATACCTTTTTGGTGAAGGGCAGATTTTGAACGATCAATTAACTCGAAATTCCATTCACTTTTTTGGTACTTACATACACTCCAAGTCTTTCCCACGGACGGCGTAAAGGCGAGTAAGGCAAATAAACTTGGACTAAACTTGTTAGCGATGGGCTAACAACCTGTCACTACATACACATAATCACGTCTATATCCCTTGTGGAGTAGATAGAGTCAACAGTATTAATAAGACTGATAGGCCACGTTTAGCTGTTTGGCTTAACGATATAATTGAGATTCAAATAGTGACAGGTGGCTAGCCTCTCGCCTAAAAGAAGAATCCCAAGTTAATAACCCTATCCCTTAGTCGCCTTTTACGACATCCATGGGAAAGAGATGGAGTGGCCCTATTCTTTTTCCTATTGGTGCCGGGAACCACACGGCACCTGTCACTATTTAAATCTAAATTCGACTATTTAGCTATACAGCTGAACGTGGCCTTTCAGTATTTTCTACACTATTGGCTCTGTCTACATCGCAAGACGTGATTATGTGTATGTAGGTGCGCAAAGAGTTAAGTTTCTAATTTACACGCGTGTAATGTAAAAACTTGGGATTCTTCTTTTACGCGAGAGGTTAGCAACCTGTCACTATTTGAATCTCAATTCTATCATTAAGCCGAACAGCTGAACGTGGCCTATCAGTCTTCTCAACACTATTGGCTCTGTCTACCCCGCATGGTTCTATCTACTCCACAAGGGATATAGACGTGATTATGTGTATGTAGGTGCGCAAAGAGTTAAGTTTCTAATGTACACGCGTGTAATGTAAACACATTGTGATTAGTATAATGACGTCAACAGCGACCTACATCACATTGTTGTGCCGACATTAACGGCGGAGGCTTGGCGGTCGTTCTGCTTCACGAGACGTGTTCAAATCAGTATAGCTGGATCAAGGAGATACGGTGAACAAGGTCGACTAAGGCAATAAATAAAAAATAAATCTATACGTGATGATTTTCAAAAAAAAACTGTTTGGTGTATTTTTTCTTTCTATGCAGTTCATTTTCAATGTCAATTTTTACATCAGTTTTAGCATTTATTGTTATATCTATTAATTTAAAAAAAAAAATGTTTTTTTTTTCTAACAATTTTATTCATTTTTTTCTATGTAGTTCATTTTCAATGTCAATTTTTACATCAGTTTTTGCATTTATTTGCTATATTAAATTTAAAAAAAAAAGTTTTTTTCTAACAATTTCATTCATTCATATAATCACGTCTATAGCCTGTGCGGGGTAGACAAAGCTATCAGCTTTGAAAGAGTAACAGGCTACATGCTGCTATAAGGCTTACTGATAAAATTGAGATTCAAATAGTAATAGGTTACCAGCTTATCGCCTAAAAGAAAAATCCCAAAATAAAGAAGGAGATGGAGTAGTAGTAAGGTGTCCGGGTAAAATGCGTGATGCGCAGAAAGGCACAGGTTCAAATCCCAGCTCGGCCATGTACCAATAACTATTTTCGAAGTTATGTACATTAGTTTGAATACTAACCGATGCTCTTACGGTGAGGGAAAACATCGTGAGGAAACCTGCACATTCAGGCAACTGGATGTGTAAATATGGATCCAATACGGGTTAGGTTTCCCTGCAAAGGTTGCGGAGGTCAGATGGGAGTCACCCAATCCAGGAACCATGGTCATATGGTCAAGGGCCGGGCTCCTCTCCAGAGCGGTGAGGATGCAAACGGAACTATAAATATACATAGAATGGTATAGTATATACACGGCCGTGTGGTTCCCGGCACCAATGAAAATAAAGAATAGGACCACTCCATCTCCTTCCCATGGATGTCGTAAAAGGCGACTAAGGGATAGGCTTATAAACTTGGCATTCTTTTTTTAGGCGATGGGCTAGCGGCCTGTCACCATTTGAATCTCAATTCTATCATCAAGCCAAAAAGCTGAACGTGACCTATCAGTCTTTTCAAGACTGGTGGCTCTGTCTACCCCGCAAGGGAAGAAGACGTGACTATATGTATGTACGTATGTATATACATTGTAGTAGACGCTTCCCTATCTAGGCTTGATATTGACGTCAATACGTCGAAAATAATTACACTCATTACTCGTAATTGCGGTCTCAGTGACTGTACAGTCGATGATACAACTACCCATTGCAATAGTCGGTACAATGTATAACTGTGAGTAATTTTTACCGGGTTGTAACGTACCATAATGTACTTCTCCGGACTCTTAATTATACAATAGTACGTGATATTTCAATGTGTGGTTAAAGGCAACAATAAAAAAAAGAATTGGACCATTCCGTCTCTTTCCCACGGATGTCGTAAAAGGCGACTAAGGGATAGGCTTACAAACTTGGGATTCTTTTTGAGGCGACGGGCTAGCAACTTGTCACTAGTTGAATCTCAATTCTAACATTAAGCCAAACAGCTGAAAGTGACCTAGCAGTCAGTCAAATTCAAATTCAAAATTCAAAATTTTTATTCATTATTATAGGATACTATATATCGCTTAATAATTGTCGTATGGTTTAACAACATTGGTTGACGTCAATTAAATTACTTAAAAACTAAGTTTACTGTCGCTTCCAAGGCGTCAGTGCAGAAGAAGCGGTAACAAACTGCACTGCAGTTTTTGGCTATGTCTACCCCGCAAGGGACATAGACGTGATTATATGTATGTTTTTAATTAATTAAACAAAATAAGTTATTTAGTGCAAAAATATAACTTGAACAATTTTTAACCCACACAATGAGCGATTAATTAAAGAGTGATATACATATTAACAGTGTAATAGATCAAATCTGTTAATTGATCATTAATTAATTGTTAATTACAAATTGCACCTTGAGTGCACACTGATAGTAAGATTGCCGTGTACTCACACCCTACAGGTTAATTGTTATCGGATGTTTTCATTATAAGTAATTAATGTTAATGTTATCTATTAATAAATTATAACGAGTACAACTCTCAGACCTATTCTTAGTCAATTTCTTAAGTTATTGGTTTTCGCCACCAATTTAGAATAAAGAATATAATACCACTCTATCTTCATCCCATAGATGTCGTAAAAGGCTACTTAGGGATAGGCTAATTAACTTGGGGTTCTTCTTATAGGCGATGGGCTGGCAACCTATCACTATTTGAATCTCAATTCTATCATTAGGCCCAACAGCTGAACGTGGCCTGTCAGTCTTTCAAGACTGCTGGCTCTGTCTACCCTGCGAAGGATATAGACGTGATTCTATGAATGGATACCCAGAATAACATATAGGCTACCTCCTCCGGGAAAGAGGCGTGATTTTATGTATGTATGTATGTATGTTTATAATGTTGCCAACATCAATGTTAATTAAAATATTGCCTTGACTTCATTCACGTTCGCAAGTCATAACACTATGTATGAATGATACTGTTATTAGACCTTCTGTCACGTCCGTCCATACAGAATGAGGTGTCATTGGGTGGCCTGTATTTATTCATAATGACAATTTATATCCCTTACAAGTAAAGAAACTACATACATACATAAAATCACGTCTCTTTCCCGGAGGGGTAGGCAGAGACTACCTGTTTCCACTTGCCACGAACTCTGCATACTCCTTTCGCTTCGTCCACATTCATAACTCTCTTCATACAAGCTCGGCGGTTTCGGGTACTTTTGACCTGACCCTTTACCAGGACGTCCTTAATTTGATCAAGATACGTTCGTCTAGGTCTTCCCACTCCGACCTTTCCCTCCACACTCTCCTTGTATATCTGCTTAGTCAACCTGCTTTCATTCATCCTCTCCACATGACCGAACCATCTTAACATACCCTTTTCTATTCCTGTAACTACATCTTCTTTCACATCACAACATTCCCTTATCACGCTGTTCCTTATCCTGTCACTCAATTTCACACCCATCATACTCCTTAACGCTCTCATTTCCACTGCATTTATTCTGCTTTCATGCTTCTTTTGCCATACCCAACTTTCACTCCCATACATTAATGTCGGGACCAACACGCCCCTGTGCACAGCCAGTCGAGCCTTTTTGGATAGTTTCTGACTGCTCATAAAGGCATGCAAAGCTCCATTCACCATGTTCCCCGCGTTCACTCTCCTTTCAATATCACTATCATACTTGCCATCTGATGTAAACTTTGATCCTAGATATACAAACTCTTTCACTTGCTCCACTTTTTCTCCTCCAATCAAAATATTACATGCTGTCATTTCTTTCTCCATATCAAAAACCAGTGTTTTAGTTTTACTTACGTTCACTTTCATTCCTTTCTCTTTTAAAGCTTCATGCATACAGTTTACCATCTCCTGTAACTCCTCCGCTGATGACGCCAGTATAACCTGATCGTCGGCATAGAGCAGACATTTGACGAGTAACTCATTCATCCTTAATCCACTTTTAGACTCTTTCAAATCTGTCAAACAGCTATCCATAAATAGGTTGAACAGCCACGGTGACGCAACACATCCTTGCCTAACGCCTTTCTCAATCTTAAACCACTCAGTGTGCGCTCCGTTTATCCTGACACAAGCACTCGAATCCTCATATAAGGATTTCAGTGCTCGTATTAAGAGACTGCTCACCCCATGCATAGAAAGTGCTGACCACAATTCATTCCTCTCAACTCTGTCATATTAATTTTATTTAATCAATTAAGTTTATTTGTTTACTTGCTCTTTTCACGCGTTACTTAATGAACTAGTCTTCTTTGCGTATAATTTAAACTCTGGAGAAGAACATAGAGTACTTTTCGTATCGGTAAAAACTATAATTCTCATCATTCGCGAAAAACCTTTATTCTTTTGTAGGTGGCATTTTATTCGCGCGTGCGCGTATTAGCTAGTATATTATACATAAACATGGTATATTTAGAAATTAAAATTATGGTTAGGTATGACTATAAAGCCGTATTTATGTTAAAAAAACCTGAGCCAAAGTCCGCCATAACCAAAACAAAAAAAAATCTCTTTTTGAAAAGTCACGCAAAATATCCAAGAATCGTTGACAAACACGTCTAGTAGGCAAAGGTCATTGTTTCAATTTGAATAATTACGCAAATTTTACGACATATCGCCATAACTTTGCATAACTAAAGGGTGTTTTGTAATAACATTATACAAGTATCGTATGACACCGATTTTAAACTGTAGTGAACATTATAAAATGTTTAAAAAAATATATATCACATACATACATATAGTCACGTCTATATTCCTTGTGGGGAAGACAGAGCCAACAGTCTTGAAAAGACTGATAGGCCACGTTCAGCTGTTTGACTTAATTTTAGAATTGAGATTCAAATAGTGACTGGTTGCTAGCCCATCGCCTGAAAGAAGAATCCCAAGTTTATAAGCCTATACCTTAGTCGCCTTTTACGACATTCATGGGAAAGAGATGGAGTGGTCCCTATTCTTTTTTTATTGGTTCCAGGAAGCACACGTCACGTCACACAGCACGGATTTCATTATAACTCTACGGTTTATACTCAGTTTCCAAGCGAAATTGAGAGCGTAGCTTCGGTCAAGTCGGAAGCCACGTTCAGCTATTTGGCTTAATTATAGAATTGAGATTCAAATAGTGACAGGTTGCTAGCCCTAGCATTGCCTGAAAATATAATCCCAACTTATAACAAAGTAAGTACTTATAGAGAAACAAAGCCTTTTGGCAAGTCATATTTCAAATTTTTGTTGTAAACACCATTTTGGATAAGTAGTCATTATAGATTTTCTTATATACATATTTAAATTATATTATTTAGTTATTTAGTGCCCGCGACTTCGTCCGAAATAGGAGCGAAAAAATAATGGAAAATGTGAAAAAACGTGGAAAGTTATTCATCCGTGAGGGCTTCAATGATGCCCAAAATAACTATTCCACGCGGACGATGTCGCGGGCACAGCTACTGGTTATACATATATGGTTGCTCGAAAAGTTCTCAGACAAAACTCAGTATCTATATATAGAACGCGATTAACTAGTTGTTAACGAACGCTATTTGCATAGATATCACCTCAATGATATAATTATACCTAGAATACAATAGCAGAATAGAATAGTACGTGCACAATATGTATGTTTTATCTCAGTAACTGATAATGAGTGTGTGGTTTTAAAACAGTGAGTTCAGATTATTCTTGAAATATGCACATTATAAGATTATTATAGGATTGTTTAAGATGTTTTTAATAAAAAAAAAATAAAAGACTATCTTCGCAAACACATATTAAAATGGTTTGTAATTGTGATGCGCTTCGATGGTCGAATCGGTAATATGCCGGATAAAATGCGTATTGCGCAGAAAGGCACAGGTTCGAATCCCACCCCGGCCATGTACCAATAACTATTTCCGGAGTTATGTACATTAGTTTGAATACTAACCGATGCTCTTAAGGTGAAGGAAAATATCGTGAGGAGAGCTGCACATTCAAGCAACTGAATGTGTAACCCAATATCGATACAATACGGTCTAAATGGCAAGAAGGGCACACGGAGGGGTTTTAGTGGGTAAGGTGGCACATCAGATGCCAGGAGTCTTACACTCTCCCGGGTGAAGACCCAGGGGGCCGTCCGTAAAAAGTATTTTTCCTTCGATAGCAAAAAAAGGGTACTCATACTGTATAAAATAGAATAGATTTATTTTCAGAATTGGATACAAGGTATCAGTTATTGACGTCACATCACTTAAATCTAATTATATGGATTTCACACAGGGATAGGCTTATAAACTTGGGATCCTTCTTTAAGTCGATGGGCTAGCTCCCTGTCACTATTTGAATCTCAATTCTATCATTAAGGCAAATAGCTGAGTGTGGCCCATCAGTCTTTTCAAGATTGCTGTCTCTGTCTACCCCGCAAGCGCTATAGACGTTACTATATGTATGTATGTAGATTTCACACCTATTTTTAACTGACTGCCGCGAAGGTTCAACTTATCTTTCGATCATTGTACGTTTGTTCGAATAACCATTTATAACTAGTTTTTAGTGGTGTTCGACCTGTTAGAGTATACATATATACATATACATATGTATAACTCAAAAGCGCCATTGTCTGAAAGTTGCTAAAAACATGACTCGACACAATTATTTTTTTTGCAGTAAACAGCAAACTCTGAAAGGTCAGTGACCATAGAGGACAATTTAAAAATAAACAATGGAATTGTTCTATCGTGGTTCTATCATTCAACCATTTTGAAATGAATCCCAAGTGTTTGCGCCAATTTGTTACACATACATACATACATATGGTCACGTCTATATCTTTCCGAAGCAGACAGAGCCGACAGTCTCGTAAAGACTGAAATGCCACATTCAGCAAATTGAGATTTCAAATAGTGAATAGGAAATGCATTCTTATAACCAAAAAATAAAATATAAGTTTTTAAGTTACACATCAATTGTTTTTAATGTTATTGAAATGCAATACAACTTAATTAATTACAACTACGTCGTAAACATACGTAAATATAAAACATTATAGCAAATACCAATGACTTCTACGAGCAAAAACAATAAACAAAGCGTGCATAAATAAAAGAAAAAAATAAATAAAACTAATTGACGTAGGTAAGTGATGTGAACTGCGGCTTTTAATACTGAATGAGTCTATTGTCAAGAATGAGGTTTATTTGTATAATAAACAGATTATAGCTGTTTATTTATTGTCTTTGGAATAATCGTGTTAACTGCGCAGGCGGAGCTATTTAAGTTTTTGCAGGAGAATGCAGATAAATAAATAAATAAATATAAACGGGACAAATTACACAGATTGAGTTAGACTATGGATATATACAGACCCCTCCCGCTTCCTCTACACTCGTTACTCTTTTCATGCATATTCGACGATTACGGGTACTCCTAACATATTTTTCAAGACATTCGAAATTTGGTATATAACTATATTATTTCTAATTATCTCCATACAATTTGAAATAATATAGTTATATATACTAAAGTTATAGGCATCATACAGTTCAAAGCTCCATATAATTATATTAATTTGTTGTTAAATTACATACCCGAAAAAAAATGAAACTTTAAACAATCATGATGCAGTACCTGAAAGAGACAAATAAAATTATCATTAATTGTACAAGCGAAACGAGACATATATGTATGTACCTATTATTGTACCCCATTTTTATGACCGGGGGGATAAATGATGAAGGAGTAAATGAAATAAAACCTGTCAATATTTGAAACTCAATTCCATCATTGAGCCATACATCTGAACGTGGCCTATCAGTCTTAACAAAACTATTGACTCTGTCTACCCCGCAAATAATATAGACGAGATCAAAATCTATACATATAATAAAACAGTAAAAATATGTTGTCTGTACATTTAGTATTTTTGACTGAAATGGATAGAGGGACACTTATAATGAATAATAGAAAGGAATTTTTTATTTTTATTTTTTTCTGTATGTATGATCACGCTTATCTCCGAAAGTACTAAACCGATTTACTTAAAACTTTTACCAATTGCTTTGTTTTAACTCAGAAAAACATTTAAAGTTTGTTTCATCAAAATCGGTTCACAAAAAACAAGTAATCGTCATTTGAATGAATAAATAAGTTTACGCGGAAGAAATCAAAATTTACGCGGATGAAGTAGCGGGCAACAGCTAGTATGTATATATAACAAATTCAAACATAATTAACTATTTTTACAACGTGTAAACGGTCATACTTTTATCAACCAGGGGTTAAATAAATTCACAATAAAAAAAAATTATATAGAATTGATCGCTGTACCCATCTATAATTATGCAATGGCGTCTGCAGCCAATCAAATGATAACCTCTTGTCTTGTCTCGTCTGAATATTTATGTCACGCAACAAAACAGACAAACAAATCCATACTATATATACTTAATTATTACGTACTACAATGATCATATCATATGACTGCGTCGTACTAATCTATTATATGTATATATATTTATATGTATATACTAGCTGTCCCGGCAAACGTCGTTTTGCATTTTGTGGGTATGAAAAATAGATATTGGCCGATTCTCAGAACAAGATTGGGACTCCGATTGACTCCGTATGGGATATAGACGTGATTAAATATATGTAAGTAGGTATGTATATTTTCGGGAAATTTGTTAAAAAATAGGAATATTAAGATGGTCTTATTTATATTATGTACGACTTGCTGTTTCGATATTTACTATGACATGAAATGGGACAGGTATAGATTTTCGCGCGATAAAAAATGCATCGCGCGTGACATAGTACGAGGGCTGAAAGGTTACACTACCAGAACGCATAAAAATTTTTAGCATAAAATAAGTTAGCATAATGAAATTACAACTAATTACAAATTCCCATAATACTAATAAGCACAACACGTTTTAGCATACACTTTTTAGCATAAATACAATAAGCATAAACATGGTTTCGCACAAACCAATTAACCATAACTGTAAAAAAGCATAATGGATATTTACCATTTACACCAGCAACCTAACAAACCTATAGGCTGTTGAGCTCCGCGTGGATGTCGATTCTAACACATAATTTTTTTATATAGTTATGGAAAAAATTTTGATTAAACAAAATGACTATTCATCTAAAATAGATTTTTTAAAAGCAATTGCTAATAATTTACATTTAAAATAGAAATAATTATTTACCATACTATTATACATACACATTCATGTAAGTAGCAATATAAATTTTGCATGCAACTCATTAAACATTACCTATTATGATAAAATACTATTATGCGACATTCCATTATGCCTAAAAAAATTGTGCAAAAAAAAATTATGCATAAATGCATTATGCTAAATTATAATTATGCCAAAGCACATATTATGCTAAAACGAAATTAGGTCAATTTACTATTATGCTAAATAGATTATGCCACTTCGATTATGCCATTCCATTTTATGACAAAACTCATTATGCCAATTAAAGGGATCCCGGGCTGAAAAGGTATTGTTCCCGTGGGAATCATAATAATCGACAATAAGTCAAAATTCAAAATGTTTAGTCTTTATTATAGGACACTTCATATCACTTAATAATTGTCATGTCTTTCGGTTTCACAACATTGGTTGACGTCAAATAAATTAACTAAAAAAACTAAGTTTATTGCCGCTTCCAAAGCGACAGCGCAGAAGAAGCGGTAACAAACTGCACTGCGGCATTTTCTTCAACAACGTCAACTTCAAGTGTACGACGAGCGATGTCGTGAGCACAAACTTGTATGTAAGAGCAAGTATAACAACATTGCCAATAACTTATCTTCAAACTCGGACATTAAAGGAATATTCCTTTGATAAGAAACATCTTTGGCCTTTTGGGTGGTAAATTGTTTTATCATGATAACTAGTTTCTACCAATGGCTCTGGTGCTAAAATGATCATACATACATACATACATATGGTCACGCCTATATCCCTTGCGGGGTAGACAGAGCCAACAGTCTTGAAAAGACTGAATGGCCACGTTCAGCTATTTGGCTTAATGATAGAATTGAGATTCAACTAGTGACAGGTCGCTAGCCCATCGCCTAAAAAAGAATCCCAAGTTTGTAAGCCTATCCCTTAGTCGCCTGAGCTAAAATGATCGTTTAATTTATTTATCCCTTATTCCCATTTCTGTATATTCCTACTACAGCCATCAAACTGCTTTAATCTACCTTAAAAATAGCGATGATGACAAGGTCTTAAAACAATATTGATTAGTTAATAACATGATAGAATACACGTAATTAATTAATGAATTTTTATTTTTAATTTTGACGCCCTTTACGTTTTATATTCATTCAAAGTACGACGGGAAAGTCCATTAAAAAAATGCAATTTTTTTAAAAATAATTATGCCAGGTGTTAATAAACAAAAATATGGAATAACTTTTATTAAGACATCATATGCATAAACGCAATAATTAAGGTAGCTGCCATACAAATAAAGTTCATGACGCGAACAAGAAACTTAGGTGTGACGTCACACTTCAGTAGCGTTTTGGACTCGTCCAAATAATGTGTTATGTTAATTCGTATATCTCAGGTAGTTTATTGTTTATTGATGCCATTTTTTGACAAATATTTTAGTTTGTTGTGAAACTAAATTAAAACCAAAACAAACATAAAATTGTCATCGTGCCTATTTTCAAATTCAAAACGCATCACTAACAACTTCAACTAATCAGATCAATAAATAACTACCTCAAAATAAATATTGCAGGTTATGCGAATGGCCACGAAACCAGCAATATGTTATATTTGACACTAAATGTTATAATGGCCTCTGACGTCAATGCCTCACGTTATATTAACAATGTTGGGAGGCCCAATTCTCAAGAGCGGTCTTCTTAATGCCGAAAAAAAATATGGTTGACGCCCACTAAGATTGTAATTTGTTTAAGAATAACAATAACATTTGACATGTAATAGTCGCTATATCGAGTATTTATGAAGTAACTAATAGCATTATCCAACAGTCTAAGTTATAACGTCCATTGGGTTAAGTATTTTATTTATGTGAAATATTTTTCAGTTATAATGAGACGATCCAATTAGGCGATGGGCTAGCAACCTGTCACTATTTGAATCTCAATTCTATCATAAAGGTAAATAGCTGAACGTGGCCATTCAGTCTTTTCAAGACTGTTTGCTCTGTCTACCACTCAAGGGATATAGACGTGACCATTTGTATGTATGTATGTATCAAATACCAACATCAAAGTACAGCTATCCGAATGCGTATTAAATTAACGCGGCTAACCAGATGCAACCCTGACCCGTCGGATTGATTTGCTTATTAATGAAGAATGCCGTGTGGTTCCCGGCACCAATATAAAAAGGTAAAGGACCAGACCATCTCGTTCCCATGGATGTCGTTAATGCGACTGAGGGATAGGCTTAAAAACTTGGGATTCTTATTTTTGACGATGGGCTCGCAACCCTTCGATATTTAAATCTCAATTCTACCGTTAAGCCTGACAGCTGAACGTGCTCTATCAGTCTTTCAAGACGGCCGACTCTGTCTACCCCCCAACGGATATAGACGTGATTATATGTATGTATGTACTAATTCGATATTCCAACATGTTTTTGTGGTTCTGGCTTCACAGTTTTTTTTTTATACGAACAATCCATTTTCACTTGCGATAAATCTTTGCGTGTTAATTAATCATTTTAAATTTAAATGTACCTAATCATTAATGATCACTTTGTACAAACTTTATAAGAAAAAATAAAACAGAAAAACTATTTCGACATTCCCAATCTCATTTCCAAAACGAATGAAACCACATCACATCATCTTACATGCGTTACTGTTTAAATGACACACGTTATGTTAACGACGCATTAATGAAACTGTTATTGGTTATACGGTTACGTCACTATGCTCATCTCGTTTGCATTAGCAATGCATTTTGACATCTATAAAATTTCAATAAGTTATTAATGCATGTTTATTAGCTTACTCCAAGATATGATCGCGTGCGTCATGAGAAGCAGTTATGATAGTTATCGGAGCTATTAAATTAAGTAGCCAGACTAAATAATATGCTGAATTATTATATTCAGATAAGAAATTGTGGGCGCGTGTATTTTTAATTTTGAAACTGGAAATGTTAGACTTATAAAGTAAGGTAAAATGGAGGTGAGATTTTTTTGCTGAACAGAGCAAATAAATCGTACGCAATATGTACGCAATTTGAGCTGATATAGATATCATGTAAGGTGAGATTTTTTTGCTGAACAGAGCAAATAAATCTCACCTTACATGATATCTATATCAGCTCAAATTGCGTACATATTTTTTTTGTCTTACTTATGTATGGTTCAAGAAAAAAAAATTTTTTTTATTTTTTTCTATAATTTTTCGTTTTTTTATAAGTACTTTTAGTTTTATTTCGTTTATTCCAAAATGTTATATTAATGGGTTATATTATTTTTTTATATATATGATATACATAAACAACTACATTTTATTGATTGGTAACTAAAGTATACTACTTTGATTAAAAAAATATATTCAATAAAAACTTTCGATAATGTATGAAAATGAACACGCTGAGTAATTGACTGACATAACAAGGCACAGCCTAAACCGCTTATTCAATAGAACATCTATTTATATGTATGAATAGGACATTGACTAACTGATTAATTGACTAATAAAAATATTTGGATTTAAAATTTGGTATACATATGTGTGATACTATGAGAGGATTTCCCGAAATTCACAGACATACATACATACATATAATACCTATCTATAACCCTGTGCCTGCCTATCTCTGTGTCTAAATCCCTTGCGGGGTAGACAGAGCCAACAGTCTTAAAAAGACTGATAGGCCACGTTCAGCTGTTTGGTTGATAGAATTGAGATTCAGGTTCAGGTTGCTAGCCCATCGCCTAAAAGAAGTATCACAAGTTTAATAGCCTATACCTTAGTCGCCTTTTACAACATCCATAGGAACGAGATGGAGTTGCCCTATTCTTGTTTTTTATTGGCGCCGGGATCATGACTGTTCCAGATGATGTGGTTCAGAGATTTTTCGTTGCAAACAAGCAAACTCTAATATACCTAATTATATATTAATGATACTATAATGTAATTAGTTACTTGATTCTTTAGTTTATTGTATTTATAATCTATTTTATTGAAACTTAATCCCATACGCCATTAATAACTAGATCACGTTTCGCTAGAACAGCATATACCTACATAGATGTTGTGACGTTAATTAGGTACTTACTTATTATTATGAGATATGTATCTCTTTCCACTTACCACTATCCTTGACTTCTTTCACATACATAATCACGTCTTTATCCCTTGCGGGGTAAACCGAGCCAACAATCTTGAAAAGACCGAACGGCCACTTTCTTCTGTTTGGCTTAATGATAAAAATGAGATTCGAATAGTGACAAGTTGTTAGCCTATCGCCTTAAAGAAGACTCCCAAGTTTAAAAGCCTATCCCATAGTCGCCTTTTACGACATCCATGGGAAAGAAATGAAACAGTCGTATTCTTCTACTGGTGCCAGGAACCACACGGCACTTCTTTAACTTTATCCGCATTAGTAATGTCACACTCAAAAAAGCACTCAAATCGAATAAAAAAGTTTAATCGATCATACAGTCTAAGACGTAGTTTTAAACGCAAATACCTACATATAGATAGAATAAGTAATTTATCTTTCAAATTAATTCAAGCTATCTAGAGACTTCGCTATTGCCCATACAATTACAGTGTAAATCATCATTTGCTTTGCTGATTACAGCCAACATGATTTTATTAGAACGCATTGCCAGTTCGGAGTCGGCAAAAAAAACACTTAGAATTCTCGCTCAGCCCAGTTTTGAAGACCTTACCTGCTTGAGACTTGCGTCATTACGCGCTATTATAGAAAAACTTGTTTCTTTTTTTATATAACATATTATACCTAGTATTTATTCATAGCTGACTTATTTTGAGACAATAATATTTACTAAATACAAAAAATTGTGTGTGTAATCATTTTTATTGTCATTTATAATAATTTAAAAAAAAAATTGTGATATTAAATGTTATTTATACGATAAATAACATTGAATACCATCACATTTATCATGAGTCAATTCTATCATTAAGCCAAATAGCTGAACGTGGCCATTCAGTCTTTTCAAGACTATTTGCTCTGTCCACCCGGCAAGGGATATAGACGTAACCATATGTATGTATGTATGTTATACGATAAAAAAAGATTCATAAAATTACGACTGTAAATCCCTTGTGGGGTACACAGAGCCAACAGTCGGGAAAAGACTATTAGGCCACGTTCATCTGTTTGGCTTTATGATAGAATTGAGATTCAAATAGTGACGGGTAGCTAGCCCATCGCCTAGAAGAAGAATTCCATGTTTACAAGCCTATCCCTTCGACGCATTTTACGGCATCCATGGGAACGATATGGAGTGGTACCTACTACTCTTTTTATTGGTGCCGGGAACCACACCATGATGTCTAGATACATCACAGCTTCGCTAAAGCTCTAATATCGTGTTTTGAGAACACCATAAAAACATTAATGACTTCTCGTAGTTAAGGTAAATATAGATGCTAAAGCAGATTGCTATGACGTCATAATTAAACAATAAGAGCCTATTACGAAATACTGCGGTGACGGAAACAAACGCCTTGGCCCAAAACCTATTGTTGCTTAAGAAGCAAGAACTCGCATGAATGTAAACAAGAAACAAAGAAATTTATGAAACACGCTGCCCGCGACTTCGTCCGCGCGGAATTATTATTTTGGGCATCATTGAAGCTCAACTCAAGAATGAATAATTTTCCCCGATTTTTTTCACATTTCCCATTATTTCTTTGCTCTTTATAGTTGCAGCGTGATGTTATATAGCCTTAAGCCTTCCTCGATAATTGGTCTATTTAACGCAAAAAGAATTTTTCAATTCGAACCAGTAGTTCCAGAGATCAGCGCGTTCAAACAAACATACTGTTCAGCTTTATAATATGAGTATAGATTTACGACTTTAAAAATGTAATCAAATGTATGTAAATGTAAATAAATGTACTAAATGTAGCAGTGAACTAAAAAGTATCATTTAATTTATTTTTCCATAAGTAGATAATTTTATAAATGCGAAAGTAAGTTTGTTTGTACCACCACTAAACCGATTTTAGCAATATATAGAGTTTTGGACTACAGAGAAGAACCCCATGTATTTAATATGCCCCGACGGAAAGTTAGTCTTTGAGAAACAAAATTCTTTATTTCTCGCATAAGGCATGTGTATTTTTTCAACAGAATCAAAACAAAATCCTATCAAAACATTTCTATTTAAAAAACTGTTTAGGCAAAAAGGAAATAAAACAGAAACGTTGAAACAAGAATAGCGAATTATCATGATGTAGACAAACCGGTTGAGCCGTTTAAAGACAGTGTTGATGACGTGAATGAGCTACCTAATGTCTTTGTATAGATAGTAAACAAAGACATATAGATGTATCACTTTATTGCACCAATATATAAAAATAAAAATAATATATAGGCTACGTTATGTACGGGTGAAATTACACAGATTGATCTAGACGCAAAGAAAATTCGAGACTTGTGTTCTGATCCTAACTCAACGATACTTAACTGACTGCTTGACTAATATATATAAATGTACTATTTCAAACGCTGTCTCTAAAGATTTGAACTTACACATGTATGTTCCTAACGTGGTCTGGGGAAGCACTAAGATTTATCATAATACCTTCAAGAATGGAAATTATTGAGATTTTCGTGTCTGTATCCCCACTAATCTAATTCCCAGGCTGTTTAGAGCCCTATCCGAGATTCGAACCATCTTATATCTCATAGGCAGACACAATGCTGCTGAGGTAAAGTAACAACAAGATGAAAAATTACAATAAGATCCGAATCCGGGACCTTGCGGAGCCACAGATTTCGATAAAGAAGCAATAATACAAGTTAAATGCATTGAGGTCAATAGAACAGACATTCAGCTAACCGGGTAACGAGTACTCGTGGCAGTGAAAGCAGCACTTATCGATATAGTTACGATGATCGATAGTAAAGTGGACAGGTTTGATGGCGATCTGTCAACTGTACCAATGATATATAATCTGTGGCTAACACTCTTGGTGTGGTCAATATTTTAGTTAGAATGAAAAAGTTTGATGTACAAGAAGTGGTAGGATGTTTTTGAATGAAAATTAATGATGAAACCCGCATTTTTTTTTATTTAAGAACAAGTTTAATCTGATGATAAGCAATAATAGTATGTAGTATGATGAATCAATCAATTAGAATAACAAAATATACAAATTAAACGATTCAGGTTCAAATTTTTATTGAAATCTTTGAACGCCGATAGCTTTAAAACAACAGAAATGAGAAAACTTTCGAAGAAATCCCGACATGAATCAATAAATCATGAGAATTAAACGGAGACGGTCATTTGACTTTGACCCAAATAATGTGGATATCACAGTCATTTTTAAACGACGCATAAAAATAAAACGCAGTTCAATATAAATAAACCGCGTCCGAACAACACGCCGCCGTGCAATACATACATACATTTAACAAAACTCTATTAAATAGTATGACTGAAAGGTTGTTGCCGTGAGAATTCCATGAAATCCTCATATATAACATAAGACATATAAGATGAAAGAAAAAGATATGATGAAAAAAATAGGAAAAATAGATAAGACCACATAATTATGTAGGTTACATACCAAATTTCAAAACTTTAGATACGCGGTTTGAGCTGTGCTTTAATATGATAGTCAGTCGGCATCTTATTTTTGATATATAGATTTTGGATTTAATTGATAGAAAATAAAGATCTACTACTATAAAAAAAAACAAACTGAATACAAGTCTATAAAAGTCGTCGATGTTTTTAAGTTCACTTTCACAGTTAACATAATAATATTTTTGCACTAGACAACCGATACTTTCATCTTACGTAGAAATTTATTGGTCTTTAGCGAAATTTTGGTACTTAAAGGGGAATTAAATATGCATAAATTAAGTACATAAAAAGAAATATTTAAAAATACTTCGGTTTTTGTCAGATATACCAACTTAATAAAATCTTACAGATTAGTTAATCACTTCTTAACGAAACCATTTTAAAATCATTTGATGTCAAATATTATTTTATGTCAGTGAATAATAGTTGAAACCTACAGTCAAATACTATTACCTACATTACATAATGTTATTAACATATTTAAAAGAACATTGAGATATCAATACCATAACTTATGGGCTGATTAAATCTTTAAATTACCTTGAATCTTGATGATTTTGACTTGCTATTGATGATGATATTTGATGTAAGCTATAGCTATGAATGAAAAGGGCTACTGGATGTGTAACCATGGATACAATACGGGTTAGGTTCCCCTGCAAAGGTTGCGGAGGTCGGATCGGAGTCGCTTCATGTAAAAACCTGACTCGCCCAATCTAGGATCCATGGTCAAAGGCATACCCTTAGCTCCTCTCCAGAGTGGTAAGGATGCAACTGGGATTAAAGCCAGGAGGAAGAAAACAACTATGAAAGACGAAAGTATGTATATTTACGTTATAATTATAAACAAACAACCTCTAGAACTTCAATTAATTTATTTTAACGTTTAGTTCCGTACAAAAGGAATACATGCGAGAAACAAGGTATTTTTTTCATTTTTGTACATATATAATATATATATAAATGAAAATTACACCTTACTTTTACATCCGTCTTTTCCCCAAACAGATCGCAATCAAAACAATGATTATAAAAAGAAAGTTTATCAGATAAATTTATAGTTTTTATTAAGATTTTCCAAAAAAAAAATGTCGTTTCTAAAATAACAGTTTCTAAAATAACACATTGCTAACAACAATCATTTATTTCGATGATGTAACCACGGATATACAGGATTCTTGTTTGGCCAGCCTCAACTCAATAGATCTTTTGTGATAATGTTCGCATCCAAATGCCGAGTCTAATGCCCATTCCTATTCAGAGTTCGTTGTATAGAAATATTCCACTGTTTTGGTTCAAAGATGTGTTTGCAAAACGCAAACTTGGCGAACGGTAAGTTAGTTTACACAAAGCATTCTAATGACTTACAACAGAATTGGATACAGTTCTGTTGGAAAAGGTGTGTAAATGTTTGTAAAGTTAACTCGAAAACGGGTTACAGATGCGAAGTGAATGCGAATCCTTGGTTCTAATTTTAATAGTATCTGGATGTTTTAGTAGGACTAATACTTATATGTATACGTTTTGACAATTATTAAGCGATATGAAGTATCCTATAATAATAACTAATGAATAAAAATTTTGAATTTTTTTGAATTATGAAGTTCTGAAGTTAGATCGGACTGACGATAGATAACCGCAGTATTTCGATTTTCTTTTTTTTAAAGTCCCATCCCTTTTTTTAAAGTGCAGTGTGGTTCCCGGCACAAATATAAAAAAGAATAGGATCACTCCATATCTTGCCCGTGGATGTCGTAAAAGGCGACTAAGGGATTTGCTTATAAACTTTGGGATTCTTCATTTAGGCGATGGGCTAGCAACCTGTCTCTATTTGAATCTCAATTCTATCATTAAGCTATACATCTGGTTTTTCAGTTTTTCAAGACTGTTAGCTCTCTCTATCTTGCAAGGGATATAGACGTGACTGTATGTATGTGTGTATTTTTTTTAAAGTTATACGTATAAATATTGTTCACAGTTAGTTATAATAACACTCTCATTCAACAACATTATTCTTATTCAACTGTCTCATGATCATAACTCTATTCTTGATTTGAAGCTATTTGAAGTGGGCAATAATAAATATGTTTTAAAGGGTTATATATCTTTCTCCAGTCTACATCATTAAAATTTAGGATTCAAACACGTTTTGCGCATTTAAATTAGAAACAACCGCTCCAGGGAATACGTTTGCATGAACTATAAGATTCGAATTGTATTTACATACAAAAACATTGAATATTGTAGGATTTTCAATATTTTTAAAATCACACACGGGAAGACAGATAAGAAATACATCTTTCCATTTTGCCACGATCACTGCATACTTCTTTCACTTCATCCACATTCATAACTCTTGTCATGCAAGCTCGCCAGTTAAAGATTCAAGATTATTTATTTGTAAAACATGTTACATTACATACATACGAGTATAAATGTCCTCTCGACTCGATCTCTCGTCAGGACGAAACTTTACTTGATTTTATTTGAAATTTATTGAAAATATATAATTTTTATGTGAACTGATGTTGTGATACTTTCTTGCCTAAGAAAATTTGGTGTAGTTATCACGGTTCGCCTGGCAGATTCGAGTATTTTTGCAAAAATACCTACTTGTAATTTAGTTTGAGCATAGGTGGGCGAATCGGTAAGGTGCCTGGCTAAATGTGTGATGCGCAGAGAAGCACATGTTCGAATCCCAACTCGGCAATTTTTCAATTACTATTTTCGAAGTTATGTACATTAGTTTGGATACTGACTGATGCTCTAACATCGTGAGGAAACCTGCATATTCAGGCAACTTTATGGATGACCATGTTCGATCCAATACGGGTTAGGTTCTCCTGCAAAAGGTTGCGAAGCTCACATTTAGAGTCACTTCGTATAGAAACCTTACTTACCCAATCTAGGGTCCATGGTTAAAGGCATATCCCGGGAGTCTCCTCTCCAGAGTGGTGAGGATGCAACCGGGACTAGACTTATTTTTGTTTCGTCCGAAAGTATTAAATTTATTTCATCAAGTTATAGGTATTAATCTTCATGTAATTTTTATTTCGTCCGAAAGTATTAAATTTATGTCATTAAGTTATATTATTATACTCATGTATTGAGACGGGAGAGCTTATAAAGTTAATTTCTCTTCATTGCCATTTAGAGATTGTTATAAGTTGCATAGGCCTATAATTACAGAACAAGTCTGCGGGTGATTAGTCGCATTCCATCGTAATTATAAGAAATCCGACTAGATTAAGGCCCATAAACTATACTTAACTTATTACCACGTAACTATTGATTACAAAATATGAAATATATGTTTTAAAAAATATTTGGATCTCGTTTTAAGGAGAATGTTTTTTTTTATTAATTAATGAAAAGTGACTTTCTTTTTCGATTTAAAGGTGACTTCTACGATTCAATAAAATTTGTTTTGCGTTTTGATTCAAGGCAAATTACGACTCTTTCTTCTTGACGTAGTGTTTTTTTTTTTAAATTTATGCGTGCATTATGTTAAATGATGGCGTGCAATACCTAAAGGTGAAAATAACAATACTCAAGTTAAATTGCCATGACCTCTGGGTACAAAGCTTGTGTATTTTCAGATACAACAGTAATTATAACAACATTAACTTTGTTGCTATCTCCAGTAAGTACATTATTAGATGTGACTTTGTTACATTTTGCTGGAAGTATATTCATAGATAGAGCTATTACCTTATGCGTCGGCGGCGGCGGCTCAGGCACGTCCGAATCCCATTCAGAACTCAAATCGTCACTAGATGCTTCTGTATAGTCTTCAGTCCACGGCACTTCGAGTAACGAACGTTTCATTTGATCATACCCCGGGGATAAAGTCTGAGGTCCATACCCAGGGGGCAGCGGACTGGAAGCACGACAGTCTTCACAATTGCAAGGTTTAGGACCAAATTCTTTAGTAGGAGAATCATCTTTGATGTCCGATTTGGAATTTCTCCTAGAATCCCGTTTACGCGCACTCCTCGGTGATAACCTATTGCTGCATTGCGGCGGGATGTAGTATCTGGTCGGTTCAGACATTCTCCTACCACCGTCCGGTGTTTCGATCTTGACCGGGGTGAGTAGAGACATCTTTTTTGCTAACGGTTGCTGTCGTTCCTCTGTTCTGTCCTCTGGGTCCATGGTGTAACGTATGATGGGTATGGTGAAGGTGAATTGGTCTGTGCACTCGGGCATTTTCACACTAAATCACTGCACTGGCCTCCTGGCCTGACATTGTTCGAGCACTGAACGCGACGCGAGCTCCCGCCGCGAGGTGTGGGTCACAACTGTCGGGTATAGCTGTAGGCTGCGTGCCCGCCGTCGGTTCTCAAACTCGGTACAAGATAAGCGGTGATAATAACGTCAGCAGCAGTGTAATTAGCGCATACGATAGGGTTTACACATTTTGTCTGATTGTCTAGATTTGAGGTAGAAAAACTTGGATGTAAATTATGATCTGTATGTAAATGAAAAATGTGACTGCGTATTTGGCAATTGAAATTATATATTTTGCCTTCGTCCTAATTTTTTTTTTTTCATTTCTTTTCCACTGCTGAATAAATATCTTTCTATCTTTCCTTCCATTCCTTTCCATTGTTCTTTTGATCAGTTTCTCATTGAACATGTTAAAATCTACCTTCCATATATGTACCTTAGTATCTAATTCCTACATCAAAATACCTTGCCGATTGCTGTCAAATAACCACTGGTCTCATTCTATTATAAAACTTATGTAATACATTTATTTACGAATACGTCCTGAAGTCCCCATATTAAAAAAATATCAATATATAAAAAAATATCAATATATTGTTTGTTATCGTTAGATCAAGAATTCTCTTACCGCTCTTAGTTAACTCTAAGCTTGCCAGAAAAAAATATCAGATTAACAAAATAAGTATGCAGGGATCGTGGCAAGTTATATGTAGCCTCTGCCTTCTCATCGGGAAAGAGGCGTGATCATATCTATATCTTCTTCATGGCTATAGTCTTGGTTGCATCCTCACCACTCTGGGGAGGAGCCCGGGGTAAGCCCTTGGATCCTGGATTTTGTGGGTCAGATTCTTACGCGAATCGACTCCCGTCTGAACTCCGCAACCTTTGCAGGGGAACCTAACCCATATTGGATCATGTTTACACATCCAGTTGCCTGAATGTGCAGGTTTACTCACGATGTTTTCTCTCACCCTCGGTTAGTATTTAAACTTATGTACATAACTTTGAAAATAGTCATTGATACGTGGCCGAAGTGGGATTCGAACCTGTGCCTTTATTAACTGGGCAACTTACCGATTTTACCACCGACGTGATCATACCTAGACGAACGTATCTTGATCAAATTAAGGACGTCCTGGTAAAGGGTCAGGTGAAGAGTACCCGAAACCGCCGAGCTTGCATGAAGAGAGTTATGAATGTGGATGAAGCGAAGGAAGTGTGCAGAGATCGTGGCAAGTGGTAAGAGGTAGTCTCTGCTTGCCCCTCCGGGAAAGAGGCGTGATTTTATGTATGTATGTCTGTATGTGATCATATCTATATATGCAAATTTAATTTCTTTATGGCAACCCCACGTCATTCCCTCACACGCTTTACGGTCGCGTGACGGCCGATGCATCGTGATGCAGAAAGTTACACGTTTTGTTTGTTTATTATTAACAAGGAATTCTAGTACTTATGTAATGTCGCATATTTCTGGGGTCACACTGTTGATATGATAACGGTGTCTTTGAGAACTACGACGCTTAGATCTATATATATAGATGTACCCTATTTATACATATATGTAGGAATTTTAGCAGGACTAAATAAAAAAGGACGAACTTAGCTCTTCATTTTTGCTTTTAGTTCATTAAAGATTAATAAAAGTTTACCCACCATAAGAGTAAAACATTCAAAACAGCACAAAAGAGATAGAGATGGTACAAAAGATTCACATAATAATTGTCGTATCTTTTGGCTTAACAACATTGGTTGACGTCAAATAAATAACTTAAAGTAAGTTAACTTGAACAAAGTAACAAACTGCACTGCAACAAGTAGTTATGCACTCTCACACTATATCAGTAATAAAAAGTAGGAGAACCAATAAAACACACATGTTTTACTAAATTAAATGACAATTTTTTTTATTTAATTTCTGCCTACCCCTCCGGGAAAGAGGCGTGATTTTATGTTATGTTTATGTTATGTTTTTTAATTTGTTATATTTCCTTAAATGGGCAATGAAGAGTTTACAAACAAACAAACAAAACTCCATGATCACACATACAGTAAAAACTTAAGTCATTAATTTGAATATCTTTAATTGTTTGACGTCATTACTTTTTCAGAATTAAATCAATACGCGTATTTCCCATACTCAAAGGACATCTGCCTATCAAATATTAATTTTATGAATGACATCTGTCTGTCTAAATGTCATTTCCAAATTATTTATTTTTGAAAAGTTACGAGAAATGAACGTTTTATATTGGTTAAACTCTTTTACTTAGTTTACAATAGTTACAACTGGCCAATTTAAAAAAAGATTGAGTTAACTTGGAATTCTATCAATACATATAATAAAACAGTGTAAAAAATGTTTGTCTGTAAATTGAGTATATTTATAAAAAAAAAATTTATGACGATATAAAAATAGTAACCGAGCATGAATTTGAATGGAACTATTTTTTAACAAGTGCGAAAACAGTACTCGTATTATAAAATATAGTATCGTCGAGTTAGTTGAGTCTCGTAACATACGAGTAAGTTTCGAACTTACTGCGAGGCTAACTCAATCTGTGTAATTTGTTTGTGTAATATATATATAACCACAAGCAGCTGAACGTGGCCATTCAGTCTTTTCGGGACTATTGGCTCTGTCTACCCCGTAAGGGATTTAGACGTGACTATATGTATGTATGTATGTATATAACCACAAGACTCTTAGGCGTTAATCATATGGAATTAAGATTCAGAAATAGTTTAATTCAAACACACAAAAAAATATTCAGCTCATTCTTTCATCGCTATCTCATCGCTTGAAATAACATTCACAATTTTTTTTCCATGATTGACTCTTGAGTTCGTAAGCCATTCCCTTAATTAACTTTTACAAGAACACGGCTGTTTTTATTCACTACCACACCAGCATGGAAGTTGAAAGGTAAACATTTTGTAAACAAATAAGTGCTGTGTTACAAAATAGAGCAAGTCAATGTTGACTTCTCGTTTTAGCGGCGCCACGCTAAATGTCCAAAAAGATTTGGTGACGCACATTGGTTACAGCCAAATAACAAACCGATATGTTTTTTGTTAGACCTACATGGGTTAGTAGCTCTTATTTTGAATTTACATGTCACCTGTATATAATTTACATGTCATATGTACTGCATACTCTCTTATATCATCAGCTGTGTCATTATTATTGAGTATTGACGGCGCAGCTGTAGTCGCTTGTCTGTGACACCAGTGGTCCGGATTCGAATCCCGGCCAGGGCATGATGAGAGAAGAACTATTTCTCGTTGGCCTGGGTTTTGGATGTTTATCTATAGGTATAAGTATTTATAACAAAATATAGTATCGTTGAGTTAATATCTCGTAACACAAGTCTCGTACTTACTTCGAGGCTAACTCAACCTATGTAATTTGTCCTGTATATTTTATTATTAATTATATTTATTTACAATTGTTTTTTAATCAATATATTATTAAAAGGGAGATGTTAGGAGTACCCGTAATCGGAATATTCATGAAAAGAGTAATGAGTGTAGAGGAAGAAGGAGAGGTCTGTAAGGATCGTGGCAAGTGGAAATCCATAGTCTCTGCCTACCCCAATGGGAAACAGGCGTAATGGTATGTATGTATGTATTGATTTCACTACAAAAAATAAACTTAGTCACTTCACTCTCTGGTTTTACTTATTATAATTTTTTAAATACTATGGTACTGTTTTCTCATTTGAAAAGTTAGTCTTAGTGTGTATAGTATTAGACCATGATAGCCTTGGTTTTATTATTTGGGTGTAAGTATTTGGGATTAATCTTGTAGGCGATGGACTAGCAACCTGTCACTACCTATTTGAATCTTAATTCCATCATTAAGCCTTACAGCTAAACATTTATTTTTAGTCTTTTCAAGTCTATTGGCTCTGTCGTCCCAGCAAGAGATATAGACGTGTTTATATTTACATATGTAGTCATATTCAGACAACTAAAGGACGTACTAGCCCATCGCTTACAAAAATAATCCCAAGTTGATTAGCCTTTCACTTAGTCGCCTTTTACGTCGTCCATGGGAAATATATTGAGAGGTCTTATCCCAAAGGGCCGGGAACCACAAAGCCCTGTTCACACCAGTAAAGGTGCTTACAAAAGCATGCATTAAATGCCATAATTGTAATGACATTTTACACATCATAGTAAGTTATTATGGAATGTAACCACAATTACATGCTTTCGATTTAATTTCACACTTAAACACGCAGTTATATTAATTCTGTTATTACGACGGAAATTCATGACTGCAGATTTTTTTACTTTAGTTAAGGACAAGGGATTCAATGCTATAATCATTTATTTTAACAAATAGCTTCATTAAATTAATAAATGAGACGGTAAGGAGAAGAAAGTATAAGTCAGAAGTGTTTCAGATATGGTGCTGGAGAAGAATAAAGAAAATAAAATATGAATGAAAAAATCGCAGAAGCGATAGCCCAAGAAAAAAATTTTTAAAAACTAAGTAATGTTATTCAAAATAAACATGAAAAAAAATATAAAAAAAAAACCTATAGAAAGTAGGAGAGGGAAAATTATTATCCTTTATATCCCACCTGACGAATTTTAAATTAAAGTAGATTGAAAAATTAATGTTAAGATAGGAAGAGGAATATTGAAATATTATGAGCAAATAAAAGTAAATGTATAAAAATATAGCTAAATAAAAAAAATACAGAGAAAAAATATTAAAGGCGGACGTTCCACTTAACTCCGCTGACAAGTTAGTTGAGTAATGAGAAGAAGAAAATATAAAAAAATTTAAACGATTTTCATTCCAATGCTTTTGATGAATGAATTTGAAATTTAGATTTAATTAAGATTGATTTTGTGTTAATAACAAAGCTAAAACTAAAATTTAATCGTTTCAACTTTGATGTTTCCTCGTTACAATATCGTTTTCGACCGCGCCATGAAACGAACCTGTGGACTTTAGTACGGGGCTTATCAAAGTTTACCTCTGACGCTTCAACATACATACATACATATGGTCACGTCTACATCCCTTGCGAGGTAGACAGAGCCAACAGTCTTGAAAAGACTGAATGGCCACGTTCAGCTATTTGGCTTAATGATAGAATTGAGATTCAAATAGTGACAGGTTGCTAGCCCATCGCCTTAAAAGAATCCCAAGTTTGTAAGCCTATCCCTTAGTCGCCTTTAACGACATCCATGGGAAAGAGATGGAGTGGTCCTATTCTTGTTTGTATTGGTGCCGGGAACCACACGGCTGACGCTTCAAAATTGCTAAAAGTGTCAAATCCAGTAACCGTTACCAGAATGTTAACTCGATGGTGCTTAACTCTTATTAAAATTAATTCGAGGCATTGAGTCTCCTTTTAGGAGCCAATTTTATTCGCATTTCATCACCATGATTTAAACTGCAGGCTCCAATTCGAGTGATTATGGTGACCTTCAGAATCATCATATTTTCCGGGCTATATTTACTGACATTTTTGAATATTTACATTTATTATAATGAATGTAAATAATTATATAGAGAAAACTCACTTTTAAGTATGCGCCCTTGTAATTATTACCTATTCAATGACTTAATTTCATCACACAACACTTTTACTCGGATCTACTTTCCCATTGAAAGATCCATAAAAAACGTAGCCTATGTCCTGAAAGTCACTAGTCTTTATATTAACAACATTTCATGAGAAACAGTTTAGTGGTTTAAGAGTTTTCATTTGAAACAAAAATATAAATCATTTCTTGTGGATCGATTTTAATGAATATGGAGTACCCAATGTTCAGTTATTTCACTCAAATTGAAAAAAAAGATTCGAATGCTTACAAAACACTTTAAAGATGACTGAATAACTTAATGCATTATGTCCGGGTTTCCTTTTAAAATGGTAAAAGAAAGTTTTCAAAATGGCGATCCATTTAAGTACCTGATTGACTCGTTGACAAAATTAAAATCAACTTAATCATTTTTTTTATTACATAAAAATTGATGTAATAAACATCTGGTCCACTTAATTAATTAGGTACTTACCGATTTCGCGACCATATTAAGTAAGTAATATATTAATCAAAACCGTTAAGGTATTGTCTCATACGAAATGTCAACAAAATGTCACAACCATATAACTGCTACGCATCCCAAAAATGGTCGTAGAAAGCCAAAAGAGAAAGGAGTGACGTATGAATGACGCGCACGCGCAGGCCGCGTCCGGTGACGTCAAAGGATATGATATAGTTTTCAGCGAAAGATATAGATGTCGTTAGATAGTGCTCAGTTCACCTAGCTGTATGAAAATTAATGTAAATTATGATAAGAAATAAAGCAATGAAGGATTGGTGGGATAGTTACAAAAAGATATTAGACACCATTTTGCCGTGCGATTTGACACGCAATTAAACATTCGCGAGGTCTATCTAAATCTATGTCTGTTTTCGGCCACTTTATGAAAATCCAACCCTTTTACATTAAAAATAAGATCGGTTTCTCTTATTTCACATCTACGTTTATAGAATTTTTAACGCAAAAATGATCTTTTCGGTGTTATGTTAAGGTAAACAAATAAATACATATATACGTGACAAATTACACAGATTGAGTTGGCCTCGAAGTAAGCTCGAAACTTGTGTTACGAGATACTAACCCAACGATACTATATTTTATAATAAATACTCATACAGATAAACATCCAAGACCCAGATCAATCAGAGAAATTTCGTTCCTCATCATGCCCTGACCGGGATTCGAATCCGAGACCTCCGGTGTCACAGACGAGAGTATTACCGCTGCGCCACAGAGGCCGTCAATCAAGGTAGGTTAATCTTATTTATTGTGATGTAATTAACGTCAATTCAACAGAGCGTGTCATGTCGCGTGCGTAAATTAGAATTAATTATACATTTAGTTAATTAAAAGTCGTTAGGACTAACATTTAAAGTAACACAATGGACAATGACATATTATTTATTTTAAATAAGCGTTATATGGGTATTAAGCGATATAGGTATGTGCCGTGTGATTCCCGGCACCAATAGAAAAAAGAATAGGACCACTCCATCTCTCTCTCGGATGTCGTTCATCGTCGACTCATTTGAATCTCAATTCTATCTTAAAGCCAAATAGCTGATCGTGTCCTATCAGTCTTTTCAAGACTGTTGGCTCTGTCTACCCCACGAGGGATATAGACGTGATTATATTTATGAATGTTTGTTTGTTTGTAAACTCTTTATTGCACATAAAAATAAATAAAACAAATTACAAACCAGTTATTGGATTTAGAAGAATATGTACAATGGCGGACTTATCCCCAATGGGATATCTTCCAGTCAACCAAATGAAATGAATGAATCTATGTATGTATGGGTATTAACAACAATATAAGACTTAGCATTTCCTTAGAACTACGAGCGTCTATGGTCGAATCGGTTCAGACCTTCGACTTTTGACATCAAATGAAGCAGCCCACCAAGTTGAATATTTTTGTAAAGACAGTATGCCAATATCTCTATAATAGTTTGGTTGGGCTCTTGTGTTTTCTAATCAGAATCTTTAGAATTTGGAGTAGATTATGGATTATCCTAGTTTCCATAGTTTTCGCTTTATGTTGCCATCAAACTCTAGGTAACTCTGTACCAAATTCCAGCTCTCTGAGTTTATGATCACGAGTGAGTGAGAGTCATAAATTCGTAACTTTGCTTTCGCTTAACTTCGGAAGTAAATGACCTACCTACAGACAAAATTTTGGATTTTAAGCCTATAATTATAGCTTACTGGATGACAAAATTTTCAGCGTTCTGGTCAAGAGGTTCTCAAAATAGAGGCCTGAAAATGCGGCAAAGTGGTTCTAGTAAAAGATGGTACGGCAGGATTTACTTCGACTTGGCGGGTGCACTGCCGCGCTCACTGATATTACATACATACATACATACATATGATCACGTCTTTATCCCTTACAGGGTAGACAGAGCCAACAGCCTTGAAAAGACAGATAGGCCACGTTCAGCTGTTTGGCTTAATGATAGAATTGAGATTCAAATAGTGACGGGTTTCTAGCCCATCGCCTAAAAGAAGAATCCCATGTTTATAAGCCTATCCCTTATCGCCTTTTACAACATCCATGGGAACGAGATGGAGTGGTCCTATTCTTTTTTTTATTGGTGCCGGGAACCATACGGCATATTACAGGCAGCCGACTATATGTATAAAAGGATATCAATTGTCCGAATGGAATGCCAGACTCAACGCGCCGGCGCCGGCATCCTGATTTGTAGAATGACGTCAAACAAATTCAGTTTAATTCCGAATTTGAATCGTAATTAACTACATAAACTACAATTTATTGTACTGCCCCCTCGGCAAAGCGGATAATTCGATTAATAATTATGATAACCGGTGGAAAATTAGAAGTAATTTAAAATTGTGGATACATATCACGTCTTAATTCGTGTGAAAAGTGAACGTGACCTTACAATCTTCAAGACTGTCGGCTCTGTTTACCCCGCAAGGGATATAGATGTGACTATGTATGTTCTACCTTTACTTAGTGATATCAACCTATTCAATGTATCTATAGTATCTTTATCCCCGATGGGGTAGACAGAGCCGACAGACTCGAAAAGACTTGAGATTTTTACAGTTGATCTGGAATATATTAATTAAAAAATAATAATATCGAGCTTAAGATATGCGTACGCTTTGCTAAGGGATAGAATTAACAGGACGAACCCATAATGCAGTTGAATTTATTTTATTTTTGTAACATGCTTGTCGCATACAAATTCGTTTCTTTGACGTCAAATACTTCAAATTATAATGATTTGATCAAATTGAAAGATATGCTGCCCACATATGTAGTTAGTATGATATCGTTGCAGTGGAGTAAGGCACAAGGGTAACGCTTCCATTATTTTTGTTGTCATAAGAAATGTCAAGGTTAAAAATAAAACCGTTCTGTAAATCATGTAATTTGTAATAGCTTTTGTTTTGCTTGGGTTTCGTTCTCCTTTTCAAACCCAGCTTCTAAAGTTTTTTTTTATTTATTTTTTTTATGTTTTCAGCCTGTACTGATCATGTCAGTGTCATTATACTTTTATATTTTTAAATATTACATAGATACATAAAGTACCTACAATAATACACAACGCCATCTATTAAGCTTGTAGTGAACTAAAAACACGTGTGCGCGTTCATAATCTTACAATGCTCGTTGAGTCGTCATTACTTTAGCTCTGCTGCAATTTTAAAGCATGTTTATTTATCACAGATATAGATGGCGTTACTGACGAGAAAAGTTTTTGAAACTTTATGATAAACAACTAAAGTGATGTCGAAAGTTTCTTTCCTTTTTTAAATTCAAAATGCATTTTTTTTTTTCATCACAGCTATAGGCAAATATTGATTTTTTTTTAATTTACCAATGGATTAATGTTAAGATTATAATAAGGTATGAAATGAAAAATAACTTTTAACAACTTGATTCAACTTTTGGCTAACTACAAAGATGAACTGTCTTCTACTCTAATGTTTCACCTAACTTTGAACTTCCAAATACCTAAAATATTCAATTTCTGATATTCAATATTAATTAAATATCAGAAATAATTCGTCCATAATTCAAATTTAAATTTAATTGGTACAACCTTTTCGCAAATATTTATAAAGTCACAATCCGTCCTATAAACTTACATAAAGAATAAACAAATTACAATTATTACTTATACCAAACATGGAACAACGAAGTATAAACACAACTCACCTTTTTCAGCGTCCTCATCGAATCAGGGTTCGGCATGTAGAAGTCCACAATTCCAAGCAGGCAGTCGTCACACCGACACACGTCACTTGGCAGCGAAGACATCGATCCAAAACTGCTGCAGCTGTCCATAGAATCCGTCCTCACCAACTTTCCCGTACTCAAAGCCTCCATTTTGGCCACTAGCAACGATTCCATCAAAGATCTCTGCTTTCCTGGTGAACGCGATCTCCTGTTCAAGTCTGGAGACAAAGGCTTGTAGCGCAACACTTCTTGACTCAGCGGACGGCTTCGTAGATTTAGCGAGAGATCCGGCGACAGGCGTCGGCGTCGCGTCACGTCCGGAGACGACGGACGTGTGAGTTCTGTGGACGTCGCGCGCGACATTGGCGGCGTGACGCTGCGGCAATGAGACGACGTCATTTTAGTGGCCCGCATTATTTTTTATGACCATCACAAAGTTCTACGGAGACAGAGAGTTTGCGCAGTAACGTTATTTTTACTGTGCTCTGTGTGTATGTAAAAATTTAACAGTCTCTAGCTGAATTTAGCTATGGAAAAACGCAATGACTGTTGCTAATGAACAATTATTTACACATTCCGTAACGTAAAAAGGGTTTTGGTTTATTTAAGATATTTCAATTATCACTTTCCACTGGCCAAGTCTTGTGGCCATATACATATTTTATTAATGATCTTTCGTCTTAAATTTAAAAGTACAATAATTCCTAATACATCCAAAATCTTCACAAGCACAATTCTTTTAAATGCGTGTTTCACTTTTCATCCTTCGATGTTTTACGTCCACATAATTTTTTTCCGATTTCAGTACCTACTTCACAAAAGGTTCTGACGTCCTGGCTAATTTACTGTTTAATGACAATACTTCGTAAATAATTTTGTTAAATACATTTTTTAAGAACGTGTGACATTTTCGAGGTAATGCATATAATAAACAACGCTTAAATACTTATTTGCGTAAATAAATAAGACCAAGTGATATAAACTAAGAAGGTATATTACGAAAGAGGCGTGATTTTATGTATGTAAGTATGTATGAATGTATGTATATTACACGATATCTGTATGTTTTGTTTTCGTCCCACATTCAGTGACAATATTTACATTATAATTCACGACACCTGACCATAAAGAGGTGAAAAATAGAGACATTTTGAGAGGTGTTTATAAATAATCGAGGTATTAAACGCGTACGAATTCGACGCAAAAAGAATAATTCAATTCGAACCAGTAGTTCCTGAGATTAGCGTGTTCAAACAAACAAACAAACTCTTCAGCTTTATAATATTAGTATAGATAGTGTAATGCATAGCGAAAGTTTAAAATCGATTTACTAACAAAAGTGCCGTCATTTTGACATCTCAATATTTTTTTTTCTGTAACTACGGTATGTGGAGTTTTATCTGTTTATCTGCCACACAGCGTGTGGGCATTGCTGGCGTTTCTCATTAACTTTGCTAAGTACCAATTTATCTTTCTTTTAGCCTTTAAGAAAATATTACGCATTTATATACGTTATACACTTTAATGTACATACATACCTACATTCATATAATCACGTCCATATCCCTTGCGGGGTACACAGATACTACAGTCCTAAAAAGACTGATAGGCCACGTTTAGCTTTTTGGCTTAATGATAGAATTGAGATTCAAATAGAGACAGGTTGCCCATCGCCTAAAAAAGAATCACAAGTTTGTAAGCCTATCCCCTTGTCGCCTTTTACGACATGCATGGGAAAGAGATGGAGTGGTCCTATTCTTTTTGTATTGGTGCCGGGAACCACACGGCACCAAACTTGGGATTCTTCTTTTAATCGGTGGGGAAGCAACCTGTCAATATTTGATTCTCAATTTTATCATTAAGCCAAAGAGCTAAACGTGGCCTATCAATCTTTTTAGGCATGTTGGCTCTGTCTACCCCGCAGGGGATATAGACGTGAACACAACTCTCGAACTTTACGGCTAGCCCAATCTGTGTGATTTGTCCCATATATGTATCTAAGTATTAATTATTAATATTCTATTGTTAAGCCAAATAGCTGAACGTGGCCATTCAGTCTTTTCAAGACTGTTGGCTCTGTCTACCCCTTAAGGGATATAGACGTGACCATATGTATGTATGTATGTATCTAAGTATAAGAATCATCGCATCTGTCTGTCAATTCGCAATGAACTCATAAACTAGTATCCCAATCCGGCATTGGTTGTCTTTGTAGGCGCCTCGCCATTTTAGCAGTGACGTGATGACATATCAGTTGGGACCACCCGCTGTGCGTATGCGCACCGGAATCATAATGAACGGTAGGTAATGATTTTAATATTTCTACCATAATTTACTTTCATGCTCGTGTGATGAATCACTACATAGTATAAAACAAAGTCGCTATTTTAGTCTGTTTGTCTGTATGCTTAAATCTTTAAAATTACGCAACGGATTTTGATGCGGTTTTTTGTAACAGGTAGAGTGATTCAAGAGGAAGGTTTTTATGTATAATTTTTTTTCCAATTTTGCACCCGTGCGAAGCCGGGGCGGGTCGCTACTAACAAATATAGTGAATTAATAATTTAATCAGAGTTAGGTTTAAACAGGAGTCTCTTTTAAACGAACCCTTTAATGAAATGTCGAGACATACATACATATAAATATAATCACGTCTTTTTTCCTTACGGGGTAAACAGAGTCAGCAGTATTGGAAAAACTAAAAGGCAACGTTCAGCTGTAAGGCTTAATGAAAGTGAGATTCAAATGGTGACAGGTTGCTAGCACATCGCCTAAAAGAAGAATCCCAAGTTTATAAGCCTACCCCTTGATCACCTTTTACGACATCAATGGGAGAGAGATGGAGTGGTCCTATTCTTTATTCTATTGGTGGCGGGAACCACACGGCATATAAATATAATCACGTCTTTTTCCCTTACGGGGTAAACAGAGTCAACAGTATTGGAAAACTAAAAGGCAACGTTCAGCTTTAAAGCTTAATGGAAGTGAGATTCAAATAGTGACAGTCCATCGCCTAAAATAAGTACACAATACGAATTATCTTTATTGCCCATAAAAAATTACAAATGTTGTAGAAACATACATTATGAATATATAATCTGAAATCCCGTGTATACGTACATACATATAATCACGTCAAAATCCCTTGCGAGGTAGACAGAGCCCGCAGTCTTGAAAAGACTGATAGGCCACGTTCAGCTGTTTGGCTTAATGATAGAATTGAGAGCGAATCTATACTTATATTATAAAGCTGAAAAAATTGTTGTTTGTTTGAACGCGCTAATCTCAGAAACTACTGGTTCAAATTTGAACATTTTAAAAATGTTAAAAAAATTTTTTTTTTTTCTTTTTGTGATTTCTCCATTTGAGATTCCTCTAAGGCTTAAGGCTCTATAACATCACGCTGCAACTATTAGCAGCGTAATGTTAAAGATATATTGAATAATGAATTCAATAATGAAAAATGTGAAAAAAACGGGGAAAATTATTCATTCATTGATGCCCAAAATAACTATTCCACGCGGACGAAGTCGCGGGCACAGCTAGTGATTAATATAATCCCAAGTTAATTAGCCTTTATAGGTAGGTACATCCAAAACACAACGGCTCTCTTCTGGCGATAAAAATAAACCGTATCTTCATTGACAGTAGCCATCACGTACTGGCAATTATCCATTTTCGTAATAATGCGGTTTGGTCAGTCAGTCATATCATCAACCGATACCTGTCATTATTTATTTATTTATTTATTTATTTAAACTTTATTGCACAAAAACAAAAAATGTACAAAAGGCGGACTTAATGCCGTTTGGCATTCTCTACCAGTCAACCAGTTGACCGAACAGAAAAACTTTAAGTTGTAACTAATTATTGTATTAAAAGGTAACAATATAATGATCTTAAATACCACTTCAATTAAAGTAATAAATAAGTTCAATTCAAAAAACACAAATAACTAACAAACGGACATGACAGGTTGCTAGCCCATCGTCTACAAGAATCCCAGCGTATTAGCCTACCCCTAAGTCGACTTTTACGACATCCGAATACTAAATAAACACAGACAATACAATGTCAAATAGTGAAGTAATAAAGTTATAAATATTGTTAAGTCTAATCGGTTCACAGCACGATATCAGTTGCACACTTTATAGAGTTGTCAATCGACAAACAGAGACTGACCTAAAAAAACCAGGTAAATCTCACGGCTAATAGCCAATAAAGTGCTATTCAGACAAGCAATAAATGTATTAAAATAATATATTAAACTAGAGGCCGCCCGCGACTTCGTCCGCATGGAAACCCTATCAATCCCGCGGGAACTCTGGGATAAAAAGTAGCCTATGTGTTATTCTGGGTCTTCAGCTACCTACATACCAAATTTCATGGTAATCGGTTCAGTAGTTTTTGCGTGAAAGAGTAACAAACATCCATACAAACTTTCGCCTTTATAATAGTAGTAGGATAACCAGAATTAATGCTTACACTTTAATAATAGTCAATTTAATTAGTGCCGTGTGGTTCCCGGCACCAATAGAAAATAGGACCACTCCATCCCTTTCCCATGGATGTCGTAAAAGGCGACTAAGGGATAACATCTTGGGATTCTTCTCTTAGGCGACGAGCTAGCAATCTATCACTATTTGAATCTCAATTCTATCATTAAACCAAACAGCTGAACGTTGCGCGGCCTGTCAGTCTTTTAAAGACTGTTGGCTCTGTCTACCCCGCAAAGGATTTAGACGTGACCACATGTATGTATGTATGTATGTAATAAATGTATTAAAATAATATCTTAAATATCCAGAATGAATGCTAACACTTTAATAATAAGTAGTTAATTTATGTACTTTATTGAAATAAATAAATTAAACGCGCCGTGCCGTGTGGTTCCCGGCACTAATAGAAAATAAAATAGGACCACTCCATCCTGTTCCTACGGATGTCATAAAAGGCGAAAGGGATAAAAACTTAAGATTCTTCTCTGAGGCGATGGGCTAAAAACCTGTCACTATTTGTATCTCAATTCTATTATTAAGCCAAACAGCTGAACGTGGCCTGTCAGTCTTTTCAAGACTGTTGGCTCTGTTTACGCTGCAATGGAAATAGACGTGATTATTCACATTCAGCTGCTAGGCTTAATGACAGGATTGAGATTCAAATAGTGGCATATTGATAACCCATCGCCTATATGAAGAATCTCAAGTTTATAAACCTATACCTTAATCGCCTTGGAGTAATTTCTGATTAACTAAATAACATAGCTGGTTAATATAAAATAAAAATATACATACATATGGTCACGTCTGTATCCTTTGCGGGGTAGACAGAGCCAACAGTCTTGAAAAGACTGAATGGCCACGTTCGGCTATTTGGCTTAATGATAGAATCGCCTAAAAAGACTCTCAAGTTTGTAAGCCTATCCCTTAGTCGCCTTTTACGACATCCATGGGAAAGAGATGGAGTAATCCTATTTTTTTTTTTATTGGTGCCGGAAACCACACCGCTCCAATATTAAAAAAATATATATAAAATATAATTTAAGCCCGTGTTAATATGGTCTGTTTCGCCTTTAATGTTCTCGAGTAAACCAGCAACAAACTGACAGATAAATATTTAAGCGTGCTCCGACCAACTCTAATTGTAGATAATGCTCAGTTGGCGCGCTTGCAATTATAACTGCAATTTTGTGACTAATTGTTTTATAAGTGCAAAGAGTTAATTGAGAAATAGCAATTCTGATTTGAAGGAAAATCTGTGGTAAATTGTTTATTGTTATTTCAAATAAAAGATCTTCGAAGATAGATTTTTGTTATGTTCATACATATAATCATGTCTTATTCCCTTACGGGGTAGACAGAGCCAATAATATAGAAAAGACTGAAAAGCCACGTTCAGTGTAGGTTAGTGTTGGGTTTTTTTTTTTAATTTTTGAAAATTATCAAAATGTTGAACCGTCTTTTGTTAATGTCGTCTAATAATTATATAATATGCTATTTCCAGGGTAAATATATAAGTAGTAATTGTTGTTTTTGATAAAGCCTTAATCCCTATAAATTTTCAACGTTTTATTGCCTTCGATTACTCAATAATTTAAATCCTTATTATTATTACAAGATAAAACTTTTTTTCACTTTTAGTTAATGTCTCAATTATTATGTACACAAGCCAATGCCTTTCTTTTTACACTTTCCTGTCGTGGGGCTGCTGGAAGAAATTTTTTTAGAAATAAAAAGTGCCCTTGTATTGAATTTCTCTTTATTTAAAGTTTTATTCTTATTTTCATTGATGTACATAAATGTTGGATTTAAAGTAAAACAGTGCAGAATTATATCGTAAATCTTCTTATTTTATTAGAGTTCTTAAAAACACATCTTTTAACGTCTTACATCGTGCCACAGACTCCCTATTCTACCTCTTAATTTTGCCAACGAAAAATAACAAAGAGGTCAGCTAACAAAAAGGATTAAAAAAAAACAAAAAAAAAAACCAAACTTCTCCCACATAAATATATAAATAAAATAAATAAATTGACTCCGAATGTGCAGATTTCAGCACAATGTTTTCCCTCACCTTTTAGTTAGTAAAGTATGCAACACAATAAACCGTTTTGGTTATAAATCACTGAATTGTATGGCAAAGGCGTAACATGCAAAGAAAGTTGTTGGCAAAATGTCAAACCATACGTTGAGAAAGGCCAAATTAGTTTGGCTTTAGTATAAGCCTTAATGTTTAAAAATGACAAAAGAACTACAGGTTACCCATACATACATTGTACCGTGTGGTTCCCGGCACCAATACAAAAAAGAATAGGACCACTCCATCTCTTTCCCATGGATGTCGTAAAAGGCGACTAAGGGATAGGCTTACAAACTTGGGATTCGTTTTTAGGCGATGGGTTAGCAACCTGTCACTATTTGAATCTCAATTCTATCATTAAGCCAAATAGCTGAACGTGGCCATTCAGTCTTTTCAAGACTGTTGGCTCTGTCTACCCCGCTAGGGATATAGACGCGACCATATATACCGTATGTATGTAATAAAAATGCCTACAGACCTGTTGATTTTGCTTTCGAATTTCGAACTGTAAATGCATCCATTGAGATTGTCAATTATCAATT
The DNA here is from genome assembly GCF_032362555.1 of Amyelois transitella. Classification (NCBI taxonomy): domain Eukaryota; kingdom Metazoa; phylum Arthropoda; class Insecta; order Lepidoptera; family Pyralidae; genus Amyelois; species Amyelois transitella. The sequence goes on along the minus strand of NC_083518.1, from coordinate 1,111,148 downwards.
AAAATTAATAAAGGTATAAAAATGGCCGCCGTTTCGCGCGCTCATTGACCGTCGAGAAATGTATGATTAAAATTGTTGCCTTTTAAAAAGAGAACGAGCGTCGTAAACCCTGTGTCATACAACAAGCTAAGCTTAAGTTTTAGTATTTATACACTGTGTAAGTTTTAAAGTACCAAAAGTATTTATTTCAATTAAAAGCATCTGTCTGATGGTCACACACGTAAATTATTGATTTATACAGCGATGAAGGATTTTTACGCTCGAAGCCGAGACTCAATGGAACTGTCAATAATATCATATTTCGTAGATATAAAATCTTATTCCGTAGTTAAAATACCAAATAGCCACCATGCTAATTGTGACTTTTTGTAATTCGTAACTTGTTTTCGAAAATATTTGATTTATTGAATTATGTGTATTTTATTTTATGTGCTAATTGACAAACTTCGCACGTTTTATGTTGAAATTTTATTATATTTATCAAAATGACATGGCATTATACAAAACCCGTGTAATTTATTATTGTGAGTTACAAGAGAGTGCCCGTAGTGCGTTGATAGATCAGTCAGTCAGTCACTTTTGCGTTTTATATATATTTACTTTCCAAACAAAATTAAGTGATTTTAATTCAGCAATGAAATATTCACTCTTTCAATAGCACTATATAGCTACTTGGGTTTGCAAATCGAATATATAATATATAAGTATTGGTTATATAAGAAGTTATATATATGTTTTGTATATAGTAGCTATATAGTGCTAAAATAGTATATATATATATATTTAATGATGCTTAGCTAAGTTTTGTGTAACCAATCCTTACCACCCCAGTTTGGCAATCAATCAATTATTTTCGGTCCATAATGTCCTCGATTATTACATTGAGGATTGCAATATTGTATTGAGTAGGTCTGCTTACTGTTAATTTGATAATACATACATACATATAATCACGTGTATATCCCTTGCGGGGTAGACAGAGCCTACAGCCTTGTAAAGACTGATAGGCCACGTTCAAATATTTGGCTTTAAGATAGGATTGAGATTCAAATAGTGACAGGTTGCTAGCCCATTGCCTAAAAGAAGAATCCCAAGTTTATAAGCCTACCCCTTAGTCGGCTTTTACGACATCCATGGGAAAGAGATGGAGGGGTCCTATTCTTTTTTGTATTGGTGCCGGGAACCACACGGCACAATATAATAATTTGATAATGTTTCCCCAATTCATTAACGATAACAATATGAGACACTACCGACAGTCCTGGAAAGACTGAAATTGAGATTCAAACAGAGAAAGAGATTGCTAGCCCATCGCCTACAAGAAGAATCCAAAGTTCATTAGCCTATCCCTTAGTCGCCCTTTAAGAAATTCATGGGAAAGATACAGAGTGGTCCTATCCCAAAGTGCCGTGAACCACACGGCACTCCATCAATTATTGGACAAGGATTTTTTTACAAATTACATGAGACAAATTTCTATACTTCTCACTGTACCTTCATATTACCCTTTACATACATACATACGTCTTTATGCCTTGCGGGGTAGACAGCGCGAACAGACTTCAAAAGACGTTCAGCTGTTAAGCTTAATGATAGAATTGAGATTCAAATAGTGCCAGGTTGCTGCGCTAAAAAAAGAATCCCAAGTTTAAAAGACTATCCATAAGTCGCTTTTTACTGCACCTATGGACAAGAATTGGAGTGGTCGTATTCTTTATTTATTGGTGCCGGGAACCACACGGCACGGCATATTGCCCTTTCATTGCACAATTTTTGCATAAGGCCAAACTGACGAGGAATGCGTCAGCGGCTTATGTATGTGTACTTGTGCGTTAAGTTGCTAATTAAGCACTAACCTGTTTGTTTAAGGCATACAAGGTGTTATTTTAGTCGTTAAATGCATAAAGTTACAGCTATTGAGGTATGAGAAGGGTTCGGGCTTGATGAGAAATTGTGATAATTAATAAGGATTCCAAAATTTAAATCAATTTGATTATTAATACCTGCATACATATGTATAATAAAACAATAAAAAAAATTGTCTGTACATTGAGTATATTAAAAAAAAATTTATAACGATGAAGAAATAGTAACCGAGCATGAATTTGAAAAAAAGTCTGTTTGTTTGTACACGCTATTCTCCGAAACTACCGGAACGGTTTTGAATCAAACTTTTATTGTTATATAAATAAATAAATATATACGGGACAAATTACACAGATTGAGTTAGCCTCGTTACACAAGTTAGTTCGAGACTAGTGTTCCGAGATACTGACTCAACGATACTATATTTTATAATAAATACTTATATAGATAAACATCCACGATCCAGGCCAATCAGAAAAAGTTCTTTTCTCATCATGCCCTGACCGGGATTTGAACCCGGGACCTCCGGTTTCACAGACAAGTTCACTACAGCTGCGCCACAGAGGCCGCAAATGCATTGAGTTACAGTTATTGAAGTATGAGAAGGGTTCGGGCTAATTGAGAATTTGTGGTACTTAGTAAGAATACATACGTACATACATATAATCACGTCTATATCCCTTGCGGGGTAGACAGAGCCAACAGTCTTGTAAAGACTGATAGGCCACGTTCAGCTATTTAGCTTTAAGATAGAATTGAGATTCAAATAGTGACAGGTTGCTAGCCCATCGCCTAAAAAAGAATCCCAAGTATGTAAGCTTAGTAATAATCTCAAAATTTAAATCAATTTTGTGCAGTGCCGTAAACCACACGGCATTTTATAACATCAGTAGATAATTTGAGATTCCACTCAGTGTTACGACAATACTCCCGTCTTTTTGCGGACGAGTCAATGCGCTATAAAACCTAATTGTCAAGTAATACACCGGCCATTTAAACGGTCTGTATGTCTGTATGTATCTGTTTTTTATGCGCATCGAAAATGCCATCAGATGTCATATAATTTTACGATTGAAGTGAACTTTAAAAGGGATTTCTCTTAAAAAGTGACATCGCAATCGCCAAATTTATAGCTTTGAGAAATCTTGTAATACTCGTACTTAAATCTTATTGCAATGCTTGTTAATAAGTACATACATACATACATACATAAACTCACGCCTCTTTCCCGGAGAGGTTGGCAGAGACTACATCTTTCCACTTGCCACGATCTCTGCATACTTCCATCGCTTCATCCACATTCATAACTCTCTTCATGCAAGCTCGGCGGTTTCGGGTACTCTTGACCTGACCCTTTGCCAGGACGTCCTTAATTTTATCAAGATACGTTCGTTCATTTGTTAAAGTACAGTTGCAACTATTAAAATGATAACACCCTTACGGGATAGACAGAGCCTATAGTCACAAGACTCTGACGTAATTGAGATTTAGATTGTCAAAAGTTGCGTGTCCACGCAACTTTTATATACACAAACATACAAATAGTCATGTCTATATCCCTTGCGGGGTAGACAGAGCCAACTTTCTTGTAAAGACTGAAAAGCCACGTTCAGCTGTATGGCCTTATGATGGAATTAAAATTAAATACCTAGTGCGTTCAAACAAACAAACAAACTCTTCAGCTGTATAATATTAAGTATAGATTACTTTAATTATATATACGGGACAAATATATACGGGACAAATTACACTGATTGAGTTAGCCTCGAAGTAAGTTCGAGACTTGTGTTACGAGATACTAACTCAACGATACTATATTTTATAATAAATACTTATATAGATAAACATCCAAGACCCAGGCCAATCAGAGAAAGTTCGTTTCTCTACATGCCCTGGCCGGGAATCGAACCCGGGACCTCCGGTGACACAGACAAGCGCACTACCGCTGCGCCACAGAGGCTGTCGAAATTACTTAAACAGATTCAAAACTTTGTCAACATCCACATTACAACCGCAATTAATCAATGCATGATTAATCAATGAAGTTGACCAATATTAGGCAATAAATAACTTTTACAAGACTCGTTGATGGATTGTTTTGGTCAAAAGAAAAGCTGTTTTAATCAAAACAAGCGTTATCTGGTCATATAGAGAGTTAAGTGGATATTTTTACGATTAAAAACATACATTAAACCACGCCTCTTAGGTAGGCAGAGACTATATTTTTCAATGTCTATTCACAATTCGCCCTCTACTTTTGTAATCTCGTCGATTTACCATTGACAACAAAGCCTTTTTTTTATTTAGTTTTTTTTAACCTTCAATAGTTTAAAAGAATTTAACAAAAATAATTTTAAGAAAATCTAACTATTAAGAACTTAATTTCCAATGTCTTAAGGGAGATAGGAGTACCCGTAATCGTCGAATATGGTGGGAGACGCGCGAGAGGTTTATAAGGATCGTCACAAGTGGAAATTCATCAGTCTCTGCCTACCCCTCTGGGAAAGAGGCGTGTTTTTATGTACATAGTTACTTAGTTGTATTGTAAACATAGGGCAGAGCGGGGTCAGTTGAGACGCGGGGTCTACCGCGCCACCCTTAGTACCACCAACACGGTGCGTGATAAAGACGAAAGAGAATTATAAGGGGAAGCGGGGAGATGAGGGAATGGAACCACCGTTTCTTTGGTCGCCGGCCGGCGTTTGGTATGGGTGAGAGTGCGCTCTGTTTCAGATTTTGCGCCAAAAGTAAAAAAACATCGCTCCACTGGATTTTGATTTATAATGTCACAAATATTATTATCTGGCAATCAAGTAAGTGTATTTTGCAGTATTAATCATTACTGTTAACGATTATGATTTCAAAGTTTCCCTATTTGCAACGGTTTTTTAGCATTTTAGCTTATTATAAATTATTCGGGGAAGGGGTCACTTGAGTCATAACAGACGGGGTCAAATGAACCATGGTCAGTGCTATCAAAAGTGACCCCTAACTTTTGTTTCGATGTTTGATAGCACTGTTTTTTTTTTTGCTAGCCTTGTTTTAATGACAGTTAGTTATGCTATGCTTAAATATCAAATATTTTATTTATTTCAGGATGCAAACTTATAAAAGAAACACTGATCGTGCTAATTACAGTAAAAATTTGTTAAAACGAGTTGTAGATGAAGTTATCAATGGACAGAGTATAAGAAAGTCGGCTAAAGATAACAATATCGACAGAACAACGCTTTCCAGTTATTTCAGAGAGTATTCCTGGAGAAGAGTGGGTATAATGCACAGATTGCCAAGAATGGGCTCACATTAAGTGCACTTCTAGTGCTAGTGCAATTTATGTTTGCATGAACTGTGACACTGACTAAGCTAGTAAGCCTTATTATTTGATTTAGATGATTATTTTAAATTGTTATAAGGGATCTCAGAAGTTTTGTTACGTTTATGTTTTCATGTGTCAAATGTTTAATTATGTTTAACGTGTTGTATACTCATAGGCTCAAGTGACCCCTTCGGGTGGTTCAATTAGCCCCGCCTGTGGGGTCTATTGAGCCATACGCCTTTTTTTATTGTATAATATTTTTAGTACAGTAAAATACGGATTTGCCAAAGTTTTTTATTCCTATTATATGCTTAAATAAATAAATGACTGATTTAAGTATAAATCTTTTTTCATTTATCCTTTGAATGGACCCTATCCTGATTTAAACAAAATCATGGTCAAGTGACCCCGCTCTGCCCTACAAAATGATTTTTTTTGAGCAAAAATATTGATGACCTTAATTAAAATAGTATTTCAAATCCAAAAATAACATTGAACCGAACATACCCTCTTAAAAGTTCAACGCCGCACGATTTTTAACACTCGATTGGTTTGTGATACATATAAATTTTATTAGATAAATTAGTACGAGTGGACACGTAATAAAATTATTTATTTGTGGGTGGTATTTTAAATTTATTTGGACTCATATAAAATGTAGTATTTTATCATAATAAATTGATCGTCATTTCATTGCTCGATTTTAAGTATCATTCATGGATTGAAAAAGTTTTTGGTTGGCTAAAAAATGTTAAGACGCTTGTACAAACGTCAAAATAGTCACTAAAAGATTAATCTATAATTACTTTGCACCTATTCCAAGAACATTTAATAATTATAAAAAAAAAATAAAAAAATACAATTTTAAAACTTGAGATGTTAAGATATGCCTTGTCCATGACCATATTTTTTTTTTAAATGTCTGCCATCTCTTACGCCAAACGCGAGCTATGAAGCCCAAAGTTATGAATACCTACATATTATCACAATTTATCCCTCATGGGATAGACAGACACATCAGTCAAAGATACTTTACTAGAAAAAGCCATAAAAGCTGAGAATGCAATGCGCAATAGCAAAGATATGACCCAGAAATAAACGAATACAAGAATGTACCATTTAAAATTCTCCTCGAAGGGTTTAAAATCAAATGACCACCTAACCTGTCAGCCCTACGCTTCACTTGTCAATAACAAGTTACCTCTAGGGTTGCCAACCCGCCCTGAAACAGGAGATATATAAAAAAAAATTAACTTATTAGTTACCTTATAAGTTTTTAAAATTTAGCGCCTGGAATTGCGTTTCATGGTAATTTTTTTTTTGTGTATGTATGAAATAGGTTTTTTTCAAACAAGGTAATGGAAGTGCAAATAATATGCTCCTTAAAAAACTCATATTTTTTTCGACTCCCATATTTTCAATCCATTCCATTGTCAACCCTCGTAAACTTTCATTTCGCGAAGTTTTCTACTAATTTTATTTTATACACATATTTTATTATATTTAAGTTAATATCATCGATAGCAGTTTACATTAAACTGAACTTATTTTTTAACTGACTTTATTTCAATTCCCAGATTCTTTCGGCAACCCTAATAAGTCACAAGTCAAGAAGTTTTCTGCCCCAATGACCAGGTTAACATTATCGACGGCTGGTTAAATTTAACTGCCGGATGCATGAGTCAATCATTTGTGAAAATTAATGTCTTTGGTCGTTCTTTATTAAATTTATGGCAATTGCTAGATGGTTTTATCTTTTATACGTGTGATTTAGAGACAGTGTCAAAATTAATGTTGTACTGTATTTTTTTATGCATTACTCATTTATATATATCTGGATAACGCCCGCTTGCTTATATAGTACACCTGCAAAATTCATTAACATGATTCAGGAACAGTTGCTTTGAAAAAGTAAGTATGGAGTTTTTGAATGCGTTCGACCTCAATGTACCTGGCGGTAAGCAAGATGTTGGGCCTAAGGTGGTGATGGCCACGAACGCTCAAATAATACCCATTTACTCTTGCCGTGTGGTTCCCGGCACCATTAGAAAAAAGAATAGGACCACTCCATCACTTTTCCACTAATGTCGTAAAAGGCGACTAAGGAATAGGCTTATATACTTGGGATTCTTCTTTTAGGCGATGGGCTAGCAACCTGTCACTATTTGAATCTCAATTCCATCACTAAGCCAAACAGCTGAGCGTGGCCTATCTCAACGCTGTCCTATTCTATTCTACATCCTATTTTCAACGCTGGTGACTCTGTCTACCCCGCTGGGGATATAGACGTGATCATATGTATGTTTGTTACTCTTGGAATTCTAAATCACTGGAATGGCTAAGTCAGGTTTTAACAAAAAAGCGGTTCCCGTACTCTACAGCCTTCGCTAGGGAAGCTACCCCCATAAGGGAGTAGGTGTCTTACGACACCGTTAGGGCATCGGTTAGCAATTAGCATTTAAAATCTTATCCCAAAGAAGAAAAAAATCGAAACACAGGATTTATAGTCATTAACTTATGTTCGGAAGAGAGTAGGTACCCGAAACCGCCGAGCTTGCATGAAGAGAGTTATGAATGTGGATGAAGCGAAGGAAGTATGCTGAGATCGTGGCAAGTGGAAAGATGTAGTCTCTGCCTACCCCTCCGGGAAAGAGGCGTGATCTTATGTTTGTATGTATGTACCTTCGGATACAAAGTAAGTGATTGACCCAAAATATTCAGCGTTGTTTTTCACACTCCGCTGTCTTAAACGAACGTTCGCAACTCTTTTTGCAACCAATCCATTATTTTTAAGAGATTTCAAGATAAACCGTTTTAAAATAACACAAGACAGCCGTACGCAAATTGACAGCAGAACGAATAGATCTACTTTAAACACAGAGTAGCCGACGACAGAGACAAAGCCTTGTAATTGGCTCGCTAAAAATCCCTATTATTAATGAAAGGTATCTTAAGTCGTTGTCAACACGCCTATTATATGTATGAGAAAAATAAGTTTCATAGAAATGAAAGTAGTTAAAAGTAATGATAGAAAAAAAAGCATTACAGTTCGTCTCTAGTCTATTCATGTTTTGTACAGCACCCGCAATATGTTATGTCGTCACTCGTAACCTAAGTATGTTAACACCGTTTTAGATTAGTATTACAGTGTCTAGCTAAAGAAGAAAAGTATCTAGTAAAGCTATATTCGATTGATAATGTTAATATAAATAACATAAATATGTTACTAGGATTAAGTAGGTAGTAGATAATAGAAAATCAGACGAAAATTAAGCAATGTCTACAGGAAATTACTGTCACAAATATACCAAATTGAGAAGTATATATATATATATAGAAACAAATATATATATATATATATATTTGTTGTTTGTAAAATTTTCATATTTAAACCTCTAAATAGTGTCTACCACTCCGGAAAAGAGACGTGTTTTAATACATGTATTTACGTTTCATAACCTTAAATTTGAAGAACGTTTTTGAAAATCGATTTATATAAATCTTTCACGTTTCACCATTTTCTTTCATACAATATGACAAGTTGTCTTTATATCTATTCTCCTCTACGTTTTAAGCAAATAATGCATTAATCTAATTGCTTCTGTGTACTGTTAAGATTGTAGATAAATACGAGCGAAGCCTATTAGAACTCATTATGGTTTTTTTAACGTTATGTATATTTTATTCTTATCTGATAGTAAAATATTTTAATCAGATGCAAAATTACGTTAGTATTGAGTCTCGGATGTTAATATATACATACATATAATCACGTCTATATCCCTTGTGGGGTAGACAGAGCCAACAGTCTTAAAAAGACTAATAGGCGACGTTCAGCGGTTTGGCTTAATGATAGAATTGAGATTTAAATAGTGACAGGTTGCCAGCCCATCGCCTAAAAGATGAATCCCAAGTTTAAAAGCCTATCCCTTGGCCTTTTACGACATCCACGGGAACGAGATGGAGTGGTCCTATTCTTTTTTTAATTGGTGCCAGGTACCACACGGCAGGTTAATATATACATAAGTATTTATTGTGTATGTTATGTATGGTAAACAAAGATTTAATTCTCAGTTGCACCCACACCTGCTATCCTTCAAGATTCTTGAGATTTTAGTATACTTAAGTGGTGAAATAAATTTTTACTGCCTCTGTGGCGTAGCGGTAGTGTGCTTTTCTGTGACACTGAATGTCTTGGTTCTACTCCCAGTCAGAGCAAGATGAGAAACTAACTTTCTCTTATTGTCCTGGATCTTGGACATTTATCTATCTATTTATAATGTATTTATTATAAAATATAGTATCGTTGAGTTAGTATCTCGTAAAACAAGTACTCGAACTTACTTCGAAGCTAACATAATTTGTGCCGTAAAATATATATATATATATTCGAAAACACCCTGTTCATTTAACAAATGGATTTTATCATTCGATTGAAAGCTAAACGAACCACATAAATAATAACAGTAGAGCAATTATTATCTGTCATGCTGCGCCGGAGTCGCCTTTAAAGGGGTTCAAATATTGTCTCGTACATGCTGTAAATCATAATAAATAATGGTAATGGTATTTGGTTATATTTGGCCTTAAATTTGTTGCTTTAAACGGAATAAATAAATACATACGGGACAAATTACGCAGATTGAGTTAGCGCCAATGTTAGTCAAGAATTGTAGGATATTAAGTCTGTTCTACTAAATTTCTATACATTACTTAAGTGCACACATATTTATTATATGTATTTATGTAAGTGTATTGAAAAATGTATAAATATGTATAATAAATAATAATAATAAATATATACGGGACAAATTACACTGATTGAGTTACCTCGAAGTAATTTCAAGACTTGTGTTATGAGATACTAACTCAGCGATACTATATTTTATAATAAATACTTATATAGATAATCATCAAAGACCCAGGCTAATCAGAAAAAGTTCTTTTCTCATCATGCCCTGACCGGGATTCAAACCCGGGACCTCCGGTGTCACAGACAAGCGCACTACCGCTGCGCCACAGAGGCCGTCGAATGACTTGTCTGTCTGTGCACGCCGTTTGCCAAGTTTGATCGATAAGGCACACGAAACATGTTCTATAATATTTATAAACGACGTAAATGGCAATAAAGGACAATAACTTAGTTTAAATGTCAATAACATGTTTATTTTAAGTCATATAAATTAATAAGGTATTTAAGAATTTAAATGCATACATACATATATAATCGCGATTTTATATACGGGTATGCGGGTTCAAATCCTATTAGAGAACACACAACGAATTTTTTTTTCAGAATAACATTGATAATACATACTATTACAAACTTTTTCCTATTGGCTTCAATCTAAGCCATAACATAACATATTTTCTGAATATGCTATTACATTTGTATTTTGTACAATGAAGTTTAAATATTTTTATTTTCTTTTTAGGCGATGGGATTCTTGTTTTAGGCGACTTGTCACTATTTGACTCTCAATTCTATAATTAAACCAAATAGCTGAACGTGGTCTTTCAAAGACCACGTTCGGCTCTGTCTACCCCACAAGGGATATAAACGTGATATGTATGTATGTAAGTTTAAATCCTATATTTAAGTGAGTATGTCAGGATGTCAGTATGGATGTTTGTTACACTTTCACGCAAAAACTACTGTACCGATTACGATAAAAATTGGTATGTAGGTACTTTTTATCCCGGAATTCCCGCGGGACTTATTAATAGGGTTATAAAGCGGACGAAGCCTCTAGTATATAAATAAATAAAAATAGGGTTATAAAGCGGACGAAGTCGCGGGCGGCCTCTAGTATATAAATAAATAAAAGGAGAGGAAAAGAGTTTTGTCAACGAACTCGTAAAATGCCGGGGTCGGATCCCCCACAGAGATACAAAAAGATAAACTTAACATTCGGTTTGCGAATAAACAAATATTCCGCAATTAAGACCTCAATGCCGGTACCAGGAACTCATGAATAGTGTTAATGAAGACCGCTTTAATTGGGGTTTAAATGTCTTGTTAACTGAAAACTGGTCTGCCCGGCTATATATGTGATTTTCGGCATCTTTTGGAAAACTTTGTATGAAATAACCGAGTAAAATCTACATTATTGTAAATCTCTTTCGTGAACTAAATAAGTTTCATTATTTTAATCTCAATTTTATTATTAAGCTAAACTGATGAACGTTGCCTATCAGTCTTTTCAAGACTCAGTCCATCCCACAAGGGATATAGACGTGATTATATGTATGTATGTATGTACTTAGTAACTGTCTCATTGACAGATAACCCACAGCCCAAATGGCTGGGTGTAGTATATTTTTAATACTTATTACGGGTATCGTAGACTCGGTGACTATGGATCATTGTAACATTCGGAACGTCCGAGTAAAATAATGGTACGTTACGTTCGCGTTTAATATTTTTATTATTTATAAATAGTATAATGCAACGCGAATATTAAAAATCAGACTTAATTAATTTAATTTACATCATGCAGATTGTAACTTCATACATAATATTTCCAATCCTCATCCATTTTAAAAGTTTATTTTTTTTAATTTAGTTTCAATCAAACGAACAAGTTTAAACCTTAGTAATAACACACTTTCGCATGTTTTTTTTTATTGACATCAGTATGGCATGAATAACATACACCCATTGTACTAAAATCAATCAGCCAAGTTGCACAAAGAATTCCTTATGAACCGAGTCACAAATCAAATTGTACCAAATCGGTCGAATAGTTAGCGGTAATACTTAAAGGCTAATTAATTTCTAAGCATTTATAACCACATTCTTTGGTACCTACATACCCGAACAAAAATAAAGCTATCAGCAATTTTCCAATATGGCAACAATACGGTCTATTACGATGTTAAACACGCCTATTACGGTGTTGCCATAAATTTTGCTTAAAAAGGTACACGACAAATTGTAAGAATAACTCCAATTTGATTAATATTGATGGTGTGAACTTACTGGAATTGTTACAGTTCTTATTTCTGTGTGTTAGAGTCGATATTTGCTTAGAACAATTGCGAATTAGATTAAATTTTACATTTAAGGTGGGCCTATCATGTGCGTATGCAAGAAACGTGACGCGGTAAAGTGATTTACATTTTGACTCTTGAAAAAACATTTTTTGACGTAAAGTGAGCCTAGATTTACTTTACTTTGGTTATCATTTAATTTGTTAACGTGGAGCGTATCCTTTAAATACGTATAAATATTTATTGTGTTCATTAATATATTATTTCAAAATCTCAGGATAATACTAATTAAAAAATACAAAATTTTTATTCATTATTATGAGACACCTCAAACATCACCTGATAATTGTCATAACTTTTGTTTTCACAACATTGGTCGACGTCAAATAAATTACTTAAAACTAAGTATATTGCCGCTTTCAAAGCGTCAAGCGCAAGAAGCGGTAACAAATTGCACTGCAGCATTTTCTTCAATAACGTCAACTTCACAATTATCCAAACTTAGAATAGAAATGTGGACTAGAGTAAACATATTATTGCTTTTTACGAGATTTAAATAATGACATATATAATTTTATATGGACTGTAAAATAGGAATGTAGAACGTATCTTGATCAAATTAAGGACGTACTGGTAAAGGGTCGGGTCAAGAGTACCCGAAACCGCCGAGCTTGCATGAAGAGAGTTATGAATGTGGATGAAGCGAAGGAAGTATGCAGAGATCGTGGCAAGTGGAAAGATGTAGTCTCTGCCTACCCCTCCGGGAAAGAGGCGTGATTTTATGTATGTATGTATGTAAAATAGGTCTTGTGGTAGGTCACAAAAACATCAGTGGTTCTACCGCGGCGGCACGGCCAAGTAAATGAAATCAATTAATTAAATACCCATGCTTACTATGCCATCAATGTTAAGTTAAAACTACCATTTAAGGAAGGGATTGATTCTCCGAAAGGCAACTTACAAATTGGTGTATTTATCATTGGAAAATGTCAATTAATATCTTAAGCAATGGGGGTGGGATGCAAGTTTGGGGGTCACTCGAGATTCATTTTCGAAGTTTCTTATATTTATTTAATTTGTTAAAAATGCCTTTTTTTTAATCGGATTAATTACACAGATTGTATTAAAAGCAAAGCTTACTATAATAACTTTTTTTTCATTGAGTTGTGTAACTTGACTTTGCAACTTTACATGGTAAATTAAATATATAAATATACATAAACTCGGACATTTTTTTTAGAGCGGAGGAGTTACAGGAGATGGTAAACTGTATGCATGAAGCTTTAAAAGAGAAAGGAATGAAAGTGAACGTAAGTAAAACTAAAACACTGGTTTTTGAAATGGAGAAAGAAATGACAGCATGTAATATTTTGATTGGAGGAGAAAAAGTGGAGCAAGTGAAAGAGTTTGTATATCTAGGATCAAAGTTTACATCAGATGGCAAGTATGATAGTGATATTGAAAGGAGAGTGAACGCGGGGAACATGGTGAATGGAGCTTTGCATGCCTTTATGAGCAGTCAGAAACTATCCAAAAAGGCTCGACTGGCTGTGCACAGGGGCGTGTTGGTCCCGACATTAATGTATGGGAGTGAAAGTTGGGTATGGCAAAAGAAGCATGAAAGCAGAATAAATGCAGTGGAAATGAGAGCGTTAAGGAGTATGATGGGTGTGAAATTGAGTGACAGGATAAGGAACAGCGTGATAAGGGAATGTTGTGATGTGAAAGAAGATGTAGTTACAGGAATAGAAAAGGGTATGTTAAGATGGTTCGGTCATGTGGAGAGGATGAATGAAAGCAGGTTGACTAAGCAGATATACAAGGAGAGTGTGGAGGGAAAGGTCGGAGTGGGAAGACCTAGACGAACGTATCTTGATCAAATTAAGGACGTCCTGGTAAAGGGTCAGGTCAAAAGTACCCGAAACCGCCGAGCTTGTATGAAGAGAGTTATGAATGTGGACGAAGCGAAAGAAGTATGCAGAGATCGTGGCAAGTGGAAAGAGGTAGTCTCTGCCTACCCCTCCGGGAAAGAGGCGTGATTTTATGTATGTATGTATGTATGTATTTTTTTTAGATTCAGAATTTATGAAACAATAAGTTAATATGGAAGAGGCAAAAAAAAAACTTTGCCACTTGTCTCATACCGCTGGAGGAAAATGTAGTTAGTATAATTTCTAAAGATATTGATATACAAGAGAACACTGATTGATTGACATATCAACACACGTACATACAGTGTGTACATATTTCATTTTATCTTTATTTATACATACATACATATGGTCACGTCTATGTCCCTTGCGGGGTTGACAGAGCCAACAGTCTGTATATGTATGTATGTATTCCTGAAATTTACGCGGGAACAGAAATTAACGCGATTTTAGTCTTACTCAGACAGAGCTGCGAGCATACTCTAAAAGTTTTATATAACCAGTGCTTTACTTACACAAAAACACTATCACAATAAAATCCCGTACAGATCTTAACACACAGACAACCTGACAGTCGGACAGACAGACAGACAGACAGGCCGCCCGCGTTCGGTTTAACACCTGTCCGCTACTTTCAATCCGTGATGAAATCAGTCGTCTTTCTTTAAAGTATCTTGTTCAAATCAGGAGAGATGAACCACATTTTTTATGACATCAATATCTTTTTTTTTTAATTTCCTAACAAGTAACATACATTTTGGTGTTATGGTAACTTACTATTCATGGTGCAAACAGGTTGACAAGTACGCTTTAGTTTTGCCAGCTTAAATAAATCTTATAGTTTAGTAGAAATTACTATCGTCCGTCTCCGCCGTTGAAATATACCATTTGAAACATATTGTCTTTAACATTCTACATGTAAAAATCTAATCTGAAGTTATCTGTGCTTGAAAGATGTTTCAGCAAGAAATATTAACCCCATCAAATATTTTGCACCTTTCGATTAAATTCTTTTCTTCTGTGTAGTGTTTCTTTTTTTTTTGTTGGGTTGCCAGCCCATCGCCTAAAACAGGAATGCTTAGTCTAAAAGCCTATCCCTTAGTCGCTTCTAACGACATCTATGGGAACGAGATGAAGTGGTCCTATTCTTTTATTTTTTATTGATGCCGCGAACCACACGGCACATGTTGTATATTATGTATAGGTAAAGTTTGTAACTTATTTGATTATTTTTTTTAGACCCCGGGTCAAGTTAAAGGAGGACGCTATATAAATCAAAAAAATGCCAGAGTGTTATTGATATCTATGATGATAAGAACAAACAAAATGTCATTGTTCTATTGTCTAAAATATGTACAACGATAAGGCGGGTCCAATTAGCAAAGTTTATAGTACAAAAAACATTTGATGATCTTAGATCCTTGGTCGATGACTCGACAATTTATAGACTAAGTACTACATTTTACCCGCACCCCTACACGTGCGAATTTAGCGGCACGTAAAAAAGTTTTATCGTAATTTTATATCGGGATGAAAAGTAAGGATACCCTATTACTTTTCATCCCAATATAAAAATACGATACAATTCGCATTTGTAGGTGGCGCTTTATTCGCGCGGTGAAGCTACATAAAGCGCCACCGACACGTGCGAAATTAGCGCCACGAAAAAAAGGTTTTCGGAATTTTATATCGGGATGACAAATAATAGGGTATTCTTTTCCTTTTTCAGTCATAATTATATATAGGTACGCCAAATTTCAAGAATATTGTTTCAGTAGATGACGCGTAATGATACAACAAATAAACAAACAAGTAAACTTACTTTCGCATTCGAATCACAATTCTATCATTAAGCCAAACAGCTAAACGTGGCCTATCAGTCTTTTGAAGACTGTTGGCTCTGTCTACCCCGGAAGGGATATCCCTTACATACATCCCTTACATACCCTTACATATAGACGAGACTATATGTATGTATGTATGTACGTACACAATCAAAAATCATATTTTACGGAGCTTTAAAGACATAAGCAGCACTTAATTTTTTATAACTTACAAACACATACTTATCCACTATGTACATATCTCATTAATCTTAAAAAAAAAACTCATTTGCGTCGTAGTAAATATCTACCAGTAGGATAAGTGAATGAATTATATTATGCAAATATGTTTTTTTTTGTCATCTGTCAATAGGCACCGTAAAATCCTGCCAAGTAGGTACTTGATCTGTTTACATTATCAATCAAGTGAAAGGCTATCAAAAAGTGCCGTGTGGTTCCCGGCACCAATACAAAAAAGAATAGAACCACTCCATCTCTTTCCCATGGATATAGTAAAAGGCGACTAAGGGATAGGCTTACAAACTTGGTATTCTTTTTTAGGCGATGGGCTAGCGACCTGTCACTATTTGATTCTCAATTCTATCATTAAGCCAAATAGCTGAACGTGGCCATTCAGTCTATATATGTATGTATGTATGAAAGGCTACAATGAATCTGGCATTATTTTTATTGCGAAAGGCTAGCAACCTGTCACTATTTTACTCTCAATTCCACCATTAATGGTTCGAATCCCGGCCAGGGCATGATGAAATAAGAATGTTTTCTGATTGGCCATCCAAGACCCAGGATGTTTATCTAAATACGAGTAAGTATCACTACATAGTATAAAACAAAGTCGCTATTTTAGTCTGTTTGTCTGTATGCTTAAATCTTTAAAATTACCCAACGGATTTTGATGCGGTTTTTTGTAACAGGTAGAGTGATTCAAGAGGAAGGTTTTTATGTATAATAACATTTATAATTTTGCACACGTGCGAAGCCGGGGCGGGTCGCTAGTTTATTATAAAATATAGTATCGTTGAGTTAGTATCTCGTAACACAAGTCTCGAACTTACTTCAAGGCTAACTCAATCTGTGTAATCAGTCCCGTAAAAAAAAAGAAAAAAAAATTGGACCACTCCTTCTTTTTCCCATAGATGTCGTAAAATGCGATTAAGGGATAGGTGTAGGATAAGCTACTGCACTCTACACACGGCTAGCAACTGTTATTGTCAACTGTTGGCCCTGCCTACCCCGCAGTAAGTCTTGTGTTTTGTAAATACAGCTTTATAAAGTAAAATGATTGAAAGCGCGCATGCGTTGCGATTACAAACTGCATGTAAGCTGCGTATGCGCATATAAATCATATTCACAATTAATGGCTTTGCATTGACCTGGGAGAACACGCTTTGCTCTGCCTTTGCGGATCTCAAACTATCACTACATAGTATAAAACAAAGTCGCCCATTTTGTCTGTAGTCCCTTCGTATGCATAAAACTTTAAAACTACGCAACGGATTTTGATGCGGTTTTCACTAATAGAAAGAGTATTTTCTCCGACAGGTTTTTATATATAATTGAAATACATTGAAACTATATTAGCTGAGTTATAGCGATTTATGTCCAAGAAGTCAGAAAAAAAAACTAATTGAAGATTGCATTTGTGCGTGCGCCGCTTATACCGTTGGATACAAGTAAGAACAATGTATAGCAAAAACATTGGTCTTTATTAGTTCTACAAAAAAGTCCGCGATGACATATATCCAGCTTTTTTATTTAAGTCACAAAAACTACTTTTCTGTATTAAAAAAACATTTAATTCGTTGGGTGATGTTTAACTGGTGATATAACCAATAATACATATATCCTTATCAAAATAAGTAAGTTCATCATCACGAGCATTTAATTAAGATTATTTTTGCAGTTTACAGTGTGTTATTTAGACATATAGTTTAGGAGATATCACGATATTAGTATTGCGGCACGGTACGGGCCGGCCGCGGCGGCGGGGGCAGCGTCCCTATAAATAGCGCGTCGGCGGCAGCGGCTCCCCATTAGCACTTTGAAATGTAATAAAATGTATAATGTAAATAATTTAAAAAGTAAACAAGAAAATAATAGTTAGATGTATATAACAAAAGTAGGTAAGTACATAAAAAAAAAACAAAAAATATAAAAAAACGGTACATAAAAAATAAATAATATTAAAAAGTAGGTACTACGACTTTGATCTATACATATAAGACAACAAAAAATCTGTACATTACTTAAATATTTTTTCCAAAAACTGATAGGGGGGGCGGGCGATCAAAGAAGAGTCACAGAAACCAAAAAACATTTTAATATTTTAAACGCGGTTAAGGGAAAGAGAAGTTATTGTGAATTGAAAATTAGTATCCAATATGTGTTGGTGCGTTGACTGTATTTGTCGAAGTAGCGGGATACACGCAAACGAAGTTGCGCGGGTCAGCTAGTTTAATTATAATTATAAACTTATTTTAAAAATATGTAAGTATAATGCTAATTTTAATGTGAACATAGAAAGGGAAGACCTTATCAAAAATACATACAACATATGGTCACGTCTATATCCCTTGCGGGGTAGACAGAGCCGACAGTTTCGCAAAAACTGACAGCTTCATGGCAATAGTAGAATTGAGATTCAAAAAGTGACTGGTTGCTAGCCCATCGCCTAAAAAGAGAATCCAAGTTTGTTAGCCTTAGTCGCTTTTTACAACATCCATTGGAAAGAGATGGAGTGGTCTAATTAGACGTCATTGTATGTATGTTTGTCAATTATAATTTTTTCCCGTCTCCATAGTAAGTATATTTCCGTTCTCATTATCAGCATAACGAATTTGAATTAGCTTACCTTGATAAAAATATATATACAAGTTTATTTTAAAGAAAAATCTAACATGATAATTACTTTGCTTATGATTTTACAATAAAATCACCAATTATTTACATAGCCGATTATCAAAATGTCTACTATATAGGTACTTACTACGATTATAATTATAAATAGAGAATTTAAAAATTCTGCCGCGCAGACGCAGCAGTCCCTAGCCGGCTGGTTTTCAGTCGCTCGGTGACCATGGATCATTGATTGATTGATTGATTGATTCGAAACGTCCGAGATAAAATAAAGGTACGTTACGTGCGCGTTTAACACCTGTAGTATTTATAAATAAATAGTTAAATGTATTCTTGTGCCGTGTGGTTCCCGGCACCAATACAAAAAAGAATAGGACCACTCCATCTCTTTCCCGTGGATGTCGTAAAAGACGACTAAGAGATAGGCTTAAAAACTTGGGTTTCTTCATTTAGGCGATGGGCTAGCAACCTGTCACTATTTGAATCTCAATTCTATCACTAAGCCAAACAGCTGAACGTGGCCTATCAGTATTTTCAAGACTGTTGGCTCTGTCTACCCCGCAAGGGATATAGACGTGACCATATGTATGTATGTATGTTAATTGTAATGCGAAAGTTTTTAAATCGCTTAATGCCAACGATTCTGATTCACAACGCGTTATTTGTGCGTCATAAAAAAAAATGTTAAATATGTTCTTCTGCATCGTGTTTTCAATATTGTCATGTATTTATTCCAAGGACACCCAGTCTTACATCAGGATAACGTGATGGCTTGCGTCAGTTTCACATGACGTTGCATACATACAAACATATAGTCTCCCTTGCGGGGTAGACAGAGCCAATAGTCTCGAGAAGACTGAAAGGCCATGTTCAGCTATACGATGGGATTGAGATTCAAATAGTGACAGGTTGCTAGACCATCGCCTACAAGAGGAATCCTTAGTTTATAAGCGTATCCCTTAGTCGATTTTTACGACATACATGTGAAAGATTATGGAGTGGTTCTATTCTAAAATGACGGATACCACACGGCACTGCGCACGGTCACACGGAATGGAATTTTACTAATTTTTTTTATCAACAACCGACGTTTTCAATATAATCATTATCATCGATCTCTTTTATCATTTTTTATTTGCAATTGAACTTATAATCTAAGCTTTTAATAACACTCTCAGAATACAAACATAACTTAAATCCTTTACGACAAATATGGCCTAAGACTTCAAAAAAGCTTTATGGAAATCGGTCAATTCATTGGTTGGTAAAATTTTATAAATTTTGTATTTGTGATACAAAGGAAAAAAAATTAGACACACATATAATTACCTCTTTATCCTTTACGGGAAAGACAGAGCCAACAGTCTCGAAAAACTCAAAGGCCACGTTCAGTTTTCAGTGTTCAGGAAAAAGACAAAAAAACGTAAACGTAACGTAACATACATTACGCTTTTATTAGTTACGAGCTAGACAGAGTCAACATTTTTACAAAGACAGAAAGTCTACGTTCAGTTGTATGACTTAAATTCATACCTACATACATATAATCACGTCTATATCCCTGGCGAGGTAGACAGAGCTTACAGTCTTGTAAAGACTGGCTTCAGCTTTTTGGCTTTAAGATAGAATTGAGATTCAAATAGTGACGGGTTGCTATCCCATCGCCTAAAAAGAAAAAGAAGAATCCCAAGTTTATAAGCCTACCCCTTAGTCGCCTTTTACGATAAGCCTTTTACGACATCCATGGGAGAGTGATGGAGTGGACCTATTCTTTTTTCTATTGGTGCCGGGAACCACACGGCACATGATGTAGTAGGTGCCGTGTGTTATATGGCTAAATGATGGAATTGAGATTCAAATAGTGACAGGTTGCTAAGCCCATTGACAATTGACACAAATTTTGAGTATTCTTCTAATGTTAAGCCCAGTAGCTTTATACGTCGCAAATAAGTATTACAGCCTTCATTTTTTGTGAGGCTCGTGATATTATTATGAACAAAAAACCTTTTTTCGTTTGGATATAATCACTATATTGACTCCCAACAAAAAAGGAGGATATAATGACGATCGTCGGAGCAGATTGGTTAATTCATAAGTTAGGTATGTTATTTTTAATTGTGTATTTGAGTTTGTTTGACTTAAATCTTCCTACGTACATACATAGGATAATCACGTCTATATCCCTTGCGGGATAGACAGAGCCAGCAGTC
This sequence comes from Amyelois transitella, assembly GCF_032362555.1. Lineage (NCBI taxonomy): Eukaryota > Metazoa > Arthropoda > Insecta > Lepidoptera > Pyralidae > Amyelois > Amyelois transitella. Next base: position 1,090,132 of record NC_083518.1, on the reverse strand, counting down.
TTGAAGGACTGACAGGCCACGTTCAGTCGTTAGGCTTAATGATAGAATTAAAATTCCAAATAGTGACAGCTTGCTAAACCATCGCCTATTCCCATGGATGTCGTAAAAGGCGACTAAGGGAGTGGCTTATGAAATTGGGATTCTTCTTTTAGGCGATGGGATGGAAACCTGTTACTATTTGAATCTCAATTCTATTTATTAAGCCAAACAGCTAAACGTGGCATTTCTGTCTTTCCGAAAATGTTGACTCTGTCTAGCTCGTAAAGGCGTAATAAACGTTACGGTAATGAATTTTTATTAGTCTTTCCCTGAACACTGAAAACTGAAAGTGGCCTTTGAATTTTTCGAGACTGTTGCCTCTGTCTACCCCGTATGGGATAAAGACGTGATAATATGCATGTTTGCCTCCAATTTTTACACTATTTGCCAAACAACAAGTAGTTACCCCGGACAAACGTGTATTGAACGAACATCTGTTGACCAGAACCGCATGTATGTATATTTATAAGTGGGGCATATTTATGTATTGTATACGTGTATGTATGTATGTGCGACGTTACGTACGTGTATGGAAATTAATGGAATATTTTCGGGATGTATGTATGTAGGTATTTGTGTCTTGATTATTTTTATAAATAAATTCAAATTCCGGTGCCGTGTGGCTCCCGGCACCAATACAGAAAAGAATAGGACCACTCCATCTCTTACCCATTGATGACGTAAAAAGCGACTAAGGGATGGTCTTACGAACTTGGGATTTTTTTAGATTCTTTTTTTAACTTCAGAATTATCCAAACTTTGGACGAGAGAATACATTGTAATGATTAATAGATTTTGTCGAAAAATGCATTACATATATTTGTTGATATGAAAGGCTTGTTAACATAAGGCTCTGTCTACCCTTTTGGAATTTTATATTATTATTATCATCCATATCTAAACGGATTCTTAGTTTATTATTTTAGCATAGAAGTAACTTCATTAGTAAAATAGACTATGTCTTATTACAGTAATTTTCTACAGCAGACAATAAGATATAATACATTCTATTAGAACATAAAAAAGAAATATAACAAATGCATTTGAATGGATTTACTGTCAAACCAAGGTTGACACGAGAAATTATGAATAGGTGCATGCTTATGTCATAAATAATCTAATCAATATTATTGATTGATAAGCACTGTTAATAATAACGCTTCAAACTAGTAAAGCATCGATTATAATCTCGATTTATAATCGATAAGCCGCACTAATTAGTCTATGCAGGCGTGAAATAGATCGATAGATTGCTTCAATCAAATTCGGATAAAATACACAACACTATTATCGATATAATATTGATTTCCGTGTGTCTGTCTGACAGGTCTACGACGCGGCGGATATTTTTATGAGTCATGCAACTTTTTGTTTAATTTTTTTTATTTTTTTATTTAGATCCTCCGCATATTGTAACAGAAATCCCGAAATATTGAATCCATTAAGCTACTATTACAACAATAAGGAAGAGAAGAGATGCAGTGTGGTTTCCGGCACCAATAAAAAAATAGGACCAATCCTTCTTTTTCCCAAGGATGTCGCAAAAGGCGACTATGGGATAGGCTTATAAAAATCTTAAGTCCCTTAAGTTTATTATAATATTTTAAATTCAGATTTTATCTATTTTAATATTATAAAGCTGAAGAGTTTGTTTGAACGCGCTAATCTCAGGAACTTACTGGTTTGAGTTTAAACAATCTTTTTTGCGTTGAATAGACCATTTATCAAGGAAGGCTTAAGGCTATATAACATCACGCTGCAACTACAAGGAGCAAAGAAATAATGGAATATGTGAAAAAAATCGGGGAAAATTATTCATCCTGGAGGGCTTCAATGATGCCCTATTCCACGCGGACGAAGTCGCGGACACAGCTAGTATATTATAAATACGAACAAAGCCGTAGCCTTTTTCTTATTTAAATCATTGTTAAAACCTACCTAATTCGTTGCACTTCATATCAAGGTTTTGATGCAAAAAGGTTGAAATAGATACAAAAGGGACTTGCAGTGTTGTACATGTTTAAACTTCTCTTAAAGATATACCTATATATTAATGATTATTACATGACATGTTCACAGCTTACTCAAACCATTTAACTACCTTCTAGACATGAAAACTTTCCACTTGTTTTCACATCGAGCCTTAATTACAGACAGGAAGAACGGCGATCAATCAAATATCCTTAATCGAGTCCATCAAGATTTATTTAAGATAACTTTTTTACCTCTAAATTATTACCGCGAAAATGTCACACGGATTAAAACGTATCCTTCACACAACACTATTAACACAGACAACATTCACATCACTATATCAATAACCGATTAATCGATTGTTTTTTCGAGTCGCGAATCGATCATAGCGTGACGTGTTTGCGGGTCAGCTGTCTTGTGAAAACTGAGCTTGGTGTCTTGGAGTGGAATCACAGAGTAGCGTGATCAGGTATTGTGCAGATATAAAGCTTCGTACCGGAGTGGCTGGTTGGCAAACGACAGGGTTATTTGAAGGGCGTACGTTACTTAAATAAATATATACGGGACAAATTACACAGATTGAGTTAGCCTCGAAGTAAGTTCGAGACTTGTGTTACGAGATACTAACTCAACGACACTATATTTTATAATAAATACTTATATAGATAAACATCCAAGACCCAGGACTTCATAATAGGACAATGAAATTGGCTTTGACGTTACATCAAAATGGGACTCATGGCCAAGATATCAAATTTGATTATGGTTCTCTCTCATCTTGACGTGATCCCAGTTGCACCCTCTGCCATCAAGCTTCAGGGCTTGTGGTTCACATACTTGAATACTGTAAGTACGCATTAAAAAAAATTTTGTATGAATTTACCCTTATTTCGAGTAGATAGGAGATATCGGCTAGTAAACTGTTTGTTTGATGTTGATAAACTGTAGGAGTAACATAAAGTAATTTTTATTTCTGGAAATAAAAAAAAAATTGATAAAATTAGCATACCTCCAGCAAAAGTAAGCTTTGCGTTTGCTTTTTATATAAGTATTTTTTTTTCTTTTGTTTTTATTCAGTTCTTAAATCAAACTTAAATTGAGTACCGAATTGTCAATTAGTCTGTAAAGTAACAAAAACAAAACTTAAACAAAACCTATATTAAAACACCACGCCAATCGCTAAAATTGTTTTGTTCTTTTCCGAGTGATAAATTGCCAATTTATTATTTTTGTAATCTGCCTTAAATACTACATTCCAAATTAAAATTTTAAAGGTTTTTATATATTCCTAGGTAAATAAAATAAAAAGTGATATTTTTTAAAGCTGATAGCTGAAAACTGACTTTATTTCTGTACCTTATTTTATGCTGTACCTCTGTGACCGATGTATCAATTCACGATTTAAGATAACTCCCTGTTCAGTCCTTTTCGAGTTCAGGCACGTGTGTTTGATTACGGAACTAAATCATATCTAATCTGAGCCTATATGAACTAGTTCATGAATTAAGCTTTATGCACGCAGACGCATAATTTTGTTTTGATATTTCTTAACATGTTTTGAATTTCAAATGAAATGTAATTTAGTTTTCTCACGATTGTCCCGGTTTCGTCCCTCGGGAGAAACCCAGGCATAAATAAATATAAATAAACAATATATATATATTAAACACAATTTACAAATTACACAGATTGAGGTAGCCTCAAAATAAGTTCGGAACTTGTGTTACGAGATACTCACTCAACGATACTATATTTTATACTAAATATTTATATAGATAAACATCTAAGACCCAGGCCAATCGGAAAAAGTTCTTTTCTCATCATGCCCTGGCCGGGATTCGAACCCGGGGCCTCCGGTGACACAGACAAGCGCACTACCGCTGCGCCACAGAGGCCGCTAAGAGACATACTAATATGACGACAATTTAAGAATGTTAAGTGAGGTAATGAATATTGCTATTGGTGCCGTGTATCTCCCGGCACCAATACAAAAAAGAATAGGACCACTCCATCTCTTTCCCGTGGATATCGTAAAAGGCGACTAAGGGATAGGCTTACAAACTTCTTTTTTAGGGCGATGGGCTAGCAACCTGTCACTAGTTGAATCTCAATTCTATCGTTAAGCCAAATAGCTGAACGTGGCCATTCGGTCTTTTCAAGACTGTTGGCTCTGTCTACCCCGCAAGGGATATAGACGTGACCATATATATGTATGTATGTATGTAATATTCCTAACCGAAGCTCTAACTGTGTAACATCGTGACGAAACCATGGATCCAATATGGGTTAGGTTCCCATGCAAAAGTCGTGGTGGTCAGACGGGAGTCACTTCGTATAAAACCTGATTTACTTAATCCAGGATCATGCTTTAAGATGCCCATGGAACACGGGTTTCTTCGTTTGACAGCTGAGAATATAACCCTGGACATAACTTTGTTTGGTGTGAAAAGTAAAAAGTATGCCGTGTGGTTCCCGGCAATAATAGAAAAAAGAATGGGACCACTACATCTCTTCCTCATGGATGTCGTAAAAGGCGACTACGGGGTAGGCTCATACAGACATACATATATAAAATCTTTCCCGGAGGGGTAGGCAGAGACTACCTCTTTCCACTTGCCACGATCTCTGCATACTTCCTTCGCTTCATCCACATTCATAACTCTCTTCATGCAAGCTCGCATAGGAAGGCTCATAAACTTGGAATTCTTCTTTTAGGCGACGGGTTTGCAACCTGTCACTATATAAATCTCAATTCTATCATTAAGCCCAAACAGCTGATCGTAGCCTATCAGTCTTTTCAAGACTGTTGGCACTGTCTACCCCGCAAGGGATGTAGACGTTACTATACGTATGTATAAAGACAAACAGCTTAACGTGGCCTATTAGTCTTTTCAAAACTGTTGGCTCTGTCTACCCCGCAAAAGATATAGACGTGACAATACGTATGTTATCAAATGAGACGGTTATGTTGTTGCTGTGTCCATGCCGTTATTTGCATAACGTAATGGCGGCATTACAATGGGTTTGGGACCAGTCCTCAACGGCCAACTGATTAAGGTGCTATTCATACAAAAACGAAAATGGAGTTAAACACACACATTGTCATGGAGACGACAATGCATTGCTTTATAATAAACTACTAGCTGTGCCCGCGACTTCGTCCGCGTAGTAGTTTTTAAGGGCATCATTGAAGCCCTCAAGGATGAATAATTTTCCCCATTTTTTTTCACATTTTTCATTATTTCTTCGCTCCTTATAGTTACAGCGTGATGTTATATAGCCTAAAGCCTTCCTCGATAAATGCTCTATTGAACACAAAAAATTTTGAGATTAGCGCGTTCAAACAAACAAACGCTTCAGCTTTATAATATTTATATAGATAACTATTGAATAGGAAATTATTCCCATTTCTTTGGAATGTAGGTAAGTACGTTTGTGCATTATCACTTTTTGCAGAGTTCATGTTCATACTGTTAGTATAGTAGGCCCATCAAATGAATGAAAACCGGTCTATCCCACTAGTCCTATTGGGTTGTCTCATGGCGGAACAAGTGGGACGATACAAACTCAATAATACAATTATTTATTTCGATTACACAACAAAAAATCAACTAGCCGAGAAATTTTATATCGGCGAGAGTATGGCCGGATATTCACACGCGAAAACATCTCTTAAATGTCACTTCCAGCTATTTAAGTCTTTGGCATAAAAAAATACATTAATACAGTCGGCAAAAAAGTCCAATAAAAAGATAAAGCAACGGTTTATGGAGTGCCCCAAGTCGCTTTATATAATTTATTAGGTTTTTATTACGCACTTGTATGTTTATTTAATTCGTTTATATTTTAATTGAGAATTGGTTTCATTTGACACCTGGGACCGGTAATTAGACAAAAAAAATTATTTGTTCAGTTACCTCTTTTTAAATTTATTGGTTTATAAATAAGACTTTGAATAGGTATATTAATTTAGTTAGCAGCTTTTACGAGATTTTTATTTGTATAACTGATTGTTATAGTTAAATAAGATTCTACCAATGTTAAAATTCACCTACTTCTTATACATGACGCATGGCTTCTTCTTAGTCGTGTCACTCTTGACAGAGTGGTCGTGGTCATCATGTAGTGTTGGAGGCGAGCGCCAATGTGCGCCTTACGATGTCCCGCCATTTCTCCCTGCTGGAAGTCATCCTGCTGCACTCGTTAAGTGAACCGCCAATCACAGACTTTATTTGGTCGGTCCATCGCATGGGTGACCTCCCGCGCGGTCGAGAGCCTTCCACTTTACCCTGGACAACAAGCCGTTCTATGGATCCGTTGCCTCTCCTTGTAACGTGTCCAAAGAATGACAAAATGCGAGATTGTACTAAGGGAAATAGTCGCTGCTTAATACCGCTCTTGGAGTATCGAGACGTTAGTGCGGAACTCTGTCCAAGACACACCAAGCATTCTCCTCCAGCACCACATCTCTAGGGCGTCTATCTTTTTTCTTTCCACTTCTCGCAATGTCCACGTTTCAGCAGCGTACAAAAATATGGGGAAAATAAGCGTGCGCACCAGTCTGGTCTTTGTGGTCTTACTGATGTTACGATTCCTCCATACTTTTCTCATTCTGTCCATTGCCGATCTTGTGATTGCCATTCGTCGCTTTATCTCGTCGATACATCCACCGTTATTCGAAATCAGAGCGCCAAGGTAAGTGTACGATTGGACCACGTCACAGTTCGCGATTCTAGTTACTTCTGGCGAATTACTGTTAGCGCGATCCACAACCATCATCTTCGTCTTGCTGCGATTTATTTTCAGACCGAACTCGAGGCCAACACGTTCCATTTTCTGAAGTAGATCTTCCATGTGTTGGGTACTAGTTGCAAAGAGAGTGGTGTCATCAGCATAACGTAGATTGGCAATTTTGTATCCACCAATTTTCACACCGTCTGTCCAATCCTCTAGAGTGATGCGCATTATTAACTCAGTGTATACATTGAACAAGAGCGGTGATATTATGCATCCCTGGCGTACTCCGGCACTAGGGCGAAAGTTTCCTGACAAGACGTCTTCTGTGCGCACAGAGGCTGTTCCATCCTCGTATAGCCGTCTTAAAAGGTGGACTAGATGTAAAGGCGTACCCATTTGCAATAGTGTGTCCCATAACACAGGCCATTTCACCGAGTCAAATGCTTTTGAGAAGTCCACAAAGCAAATATACACCGATTTGTTGAATTCTCGCGCTTTTTCGATGATCTGGCGAACAATCAAAATCTGTTCCCGAGTGCCCTTCCCTTTCACAAAGCCGGCTTGTTCTGGAGCTATCTCCTTAGATAGGTATGTTTTCAGACGCTCGTTAAGGATATGTAACAAAATTTTGCTGGCGTGTGGTATCAAAGCAATAAGGCGGTAGTTGTTACATTTCTTTGTGGAACCTTTCTTGTGTAAGGGGGTAAATATGGTGTGAGTCCATTCATCGGGCCAATTTCCCGTCCGAAATACTTCATTACAGATGGCGTGAAAAATTTCATCACCATACTCTCCTAGAGCTTTTATGGTTTCTATGGGAATGGCATCTCTTCCAGTGGCTTTCCCGTTTTTGAGATGTTTTATTGCAGCTCTAACCTCAGAAAGGAGAATGTCCGGTTCCAGATCCTCAGTATTAGGGACAGTACTCGGGAAATCGCGGCAGTGCGGGTCCTGGAATAACGACTGACAGTAGCCTTTCCATGTTTCGGAGATTTCAACCAGTTCTGTTACCACACGATTATCGCTGTTTTCTATAGCCCAGGTTTTAGATGGTAAGGTTTTAGTGATAACCCGAATTTTGTGATACATGTCTTTCGATTCGTGTCTTCCAGCACGAGACTCGATTTCGTGACAGATGGCATGAAGGTAGTTGTTGTGGTCTCGTCTACATGCTGCTTGGACTTCAGCAGACAGTTTGTTAATAGTCCTCATGTCTGCTCCCTGAGCTTTCCTCCGACGTCTCTCTTCAACAAGAGCAAGAGTACCTTCGGTCATCCAGTGTTGCCGCTTGTGCGCCTTTGATTGCGTTTTAGACTCTGTTGCTGCCTGCTGGATAAGCTGACGCATGGCTGGCACGTTTAAATGCTAACGGGGAAGATAGAGCCACGAGCTAAAACAGCATATCATGTCTATTTGGGTGGTGAGATGTTAATACTATCGCCCAGAAAAAGATATATAATAAGTTTATAAGCTGAATTGAATTTTACAAGTAATTAAGGACGTCCTGGCAAAGGGTCAAGTCAAGAGAGTTATGAATGTGGATGAAGCGAAAGAAGTATGTAGAAGATCGTGGCAAGTGGAAAGATGTAGTCTCTGCCTTCCCCTCCGGGAAAAAGGCGTGATTTCATGCATGTTTGTATGCATGTATGTAAAGATCTATATTTCATTTACCGCATAGGAGAAACACAACTAGACCAGTGTCAAAACTTTACATTTAAGATCTGGCAAAGAAACACAACACGATTTGTTTCACTCAATATTTTGTGCGCAAGAAAAACACTTTACTGTTTATGGAAACTGCATCAGTATAATATTCTGCTCACATTTCAGTAGAATATCAATTTGTATTGATAGAATTTATTGCTCCAAGACCGTCTCGATGTAATATAAATAATTTATGAAACCATAAGTCAGTGTGCCCGGCTTTAAATACTAATTTATAGCATTAACTCTTAGGAGTGGAAAATTTTATACATGGTGATATTCACCTGATGGTTAGTGTACAGCGTCGGAGGTCGTGTGGTTAAGCTATCTGACAAAAAGCCCGCCGTTTCGAGGTTTACAGGTTCGAATATTTTCTTACCTAACAAGTAATGAGTTAGGTTCCCCTGCAAAGGTTGCATTGTTCGGACGAGAGTCGCTTTCCTTTAATTGACTCTTACGTTATGAGTGGAAACAAAAGCATACGCTATATTTTCCCTTCGGTACCAACCAGACCAGTTTTTCAGTATTATGAGAAAAATTAAAGGAAACGTCTCTTAAATTTTTTGTCAAAAATACAATTTCTAGCGGATCCTTGAAAAGCATTGCGCAAACTCAACAACCAAATAAATCGTATAAAGACACATCGTATATCACGGTAAGTAATTATTTTAAAATCGATACTTAAATCGATGCCACCTCACATATCGGTTATATTCGATCCGCTTTAATCGTAAAGCTGTGTACACACCGAGCTAACGAAGGCGAACAACGTTGGGTTGAACACGAATGTTCGTTGGCCACCCATTACAGCTAAACGATCCTCACAGAGGCTAATTAACAGCAGAAGTTTTTCTATTCCTTATCGATGATAGAGCACATTTTGATGAAGATATATATGCATACATTTAATCACGTCTATATCCCTTGGGGGTAGACAGAGGCTTGAAAAGACTGATAGGCCACATTCAGCACATGAAGATACATATCTCTAGAAAAAAAAGAGACAATGTATGAAATCGCGTGAACCTCATAAAAGGTTATGAAAGATATGACATAGTGCATTTTCTTTTCCGTTTCACGGATTCTGCATATATGACGTTAAAAACATGGCGGCGGTCGATCAGCTGATCGTATCCAATGGCGCTTTTTTCTCCGTCAAAAAGTCTCACGCTCTGTCTCTACGACTATTATACACATGTTAAAACTACATAAATAAATATATACGGGACAAATTACACAGATTGAGTTAGCCTCAAAGTAAGTTATATCGAGCCGTGCAGGACCAACGAAGCTAAACCTATTTGTTGAACCAGTGTAGACGCAGCTTAATGAGAACATGTCACAATTCGTGTAATTTGCTGCGGTGCGATATGGTTCCAAATACGTAGCACGTATGACGAGCTTGGAACTATGTCGCATTAAGTGAGGAGTGTGGAAAATAAACAGGTATCACTTTTACGCCAGTAACTATATAGATTATAACAGTCTCTAGTAATGTTTGTTCAACATGGTTGTCGATACTAAAATTGAGTATAGGCATTGAATTTGAAAAAAAAAATATCAAAATGTGATTCCCGGCTTTTCAGAATAGTAGATGCAATCTCCGTCTCTTTCCTATGGAGTGCCGAGTGGTTCACGGCACCAAACGACAACTCTATCTCGTTCCCATGGATGTCGTAAAAGGCGACTAAGGGATAGACTTATAAACTTGGGAGGCGACAGGCTAGCAACCTGTCGCTATTTGAATCTCAATTCTCTCATCAAGCCAAATAGCTGAACGTGGCCATCAGTCTTTTCAAGACTGTTGGCTCTATCTACCCTGGTATACCAAGGTATATAAACCTAATTATATGTATATATATGTGTGTGTGTTACATTATTTAGCCAGACAGCTGATCCTGTCCTACCAGTCTTTTTAAGTCTGTCCACCCCGCAAGGGATATAGACGCAGCTATAAGTATGAAAACAGAATTCACAAAAAATATAAACATTATACATGGAAACAGACACTACCTTCCACCCTGGCCACGTTCAGCTGCCAATAAGAAAAATATTTTTGCCATACATGACAACCTAGCATTTACGATACACATCTGAAAAGTTAGGCTTATAAACTTGGGATTCTTCTAAGCAATGGGCTAGCAACCTGTCACTATCTGAATCTCAATTTCATCATTACGCCACAGAAGACAACTAAACGTGAATTCCAGTTCTTTTTCAAAACTGTTGGCTCTGTTTACCCCGTAAGATACGAAGACGTGATTATGTTTGGTAGTATTTTGGTTGACTTCGCAAATTATAACTAGTTATCGCAAATCTGTTACTTGCTGCTCCGTATATAATGTAAGGCGCTATCACGCAAGATTAGCGTTGAAAATTCCGAAAGAAAGAAACGTTTTTTTCCCGTTTTATTGGTTTGTTACATTGAAATATATCTGAATAAAACCTTGGGGAAAAAACGGTTTTATTGAGATTTTCGTCGTTTGTTTCGAAAAATAAAAAAAAAACGATTGGAAAACTATATATATATATATTCTATGTATAATTATCAATTTTTAAAACAATGATGCATATTGTAAGGTAATCAATACGTTTCCTATCGTATTTTTCCGTTTTATTAATAAAAAACATGAAATATTTCATTCTTATCTTTCTTGAAACTTTCGTAAAAAACTTGTATAAATACGAGGGAATTTGAAAAAAACCGGAAAATTTCCCGCTTTTTTCAACCCTGCGCAAGATGTCACATTTTCCTATTTCCAGTTACCTCTCCAGTTTTACATAAAAACGTATAATCACGTCTTTATCCCTTAAGGGGTATACAGAGCCAAATATAGAGGAAGGCAGTTCAATCCACAACTCAGCCACTCGACTCATTTCATCAATTCAATATATACATATACATACATACATATGGTCACGTCTATATCCCTAGCGGGGTAGACAGAGCCAACAGTCTTGAAAAGACTGAATGGCCACGTTCAGCTATTTGGCTTATATCTTTTAAATTATATTTATCTCAAATTGCTTATTAGTATTAACTCCAAAGATAATGGGACATTTTTTTAACTATTGTTATATTCAACATAATAGCCGACATAAACCTGCCCGCCGTTCCATATTATTTTAAAATCGCGATGCCCAACAGGGTTCATATTGTACCTATTTATAAGCAGTAACTGCAATTCAACTGATGTACTTTATGATATGCAAAACCTTAAGATTTTGAATTTGAATTTCAACGACAAAAGGGTGAAATTTCAGTCTACGTGTCGTAGTCCGATGGAGTAATGGTCAAGGTTCTATTAGCTTAATCAATATTACTTAGAATTATTACTCTGTTTTGTGCTGTTTTGTATGTTTTACTCTTATGGTGCAATAAAGAGTTTTGTCTATCTTCATATCTTCTGACATTAGTGCTGCCTACCCCATGCTTTCATCTTTCCTGGAAGGATAGGCAGAGAGGACATATTTCCTTTATTTACTTGCCACGATCCCTGGTCTTTTTTCGCTTCAACTACATTCGTAGATTTCATAATGCAATCTGGGCTGTGATGAGGGAACATTAAAAATATATTACTGAGTGATAGACAACAGCTGAAAGCTATTCCGTATAGGAAGTTTAAAAAATTGGTTTCATGTTCTATGTGCAGAGGACATTGAGGAGCATGTCCCGGAATTTCTACAAGAAAGAAAATTGAACGAAATATTTCATTTCACACTCCAAAGCTACAGCATCTAGTGAAGATTATAACTTGTATTAATATCTCTTTATAGTTACCTTGACTCAGCTAGAGGTTACTAAAAAAACGGACGTTTTCATATTCAAAATAAAAAATAACAATCAATAAATTTTATTCATCATACTAATAGTATGCAAACTAACATAATTAATTATATATTTAAAGTTGCATTTGAATTTCTTTGACGTCATTATAATGTTTATAAATAAGCTCATATCCATATTACAAATAAGTGGAATGTTTAAACTCAGAAGTACAGATACAGAAACGATTGATCAATTTAGTTATATGTTAACAAAATCATTTACTATTTAAATAAAACTTAATTACAGGCAAGACTAAGATAAGGTATAACAACATTAAATTTTAAAATATCAATGACTTTAAAAAAAAGAAGATAAATTAAAACATATTTTTATATACTTTATATAAACATTTTCTTACATATTTGTATCCCAAGTTAATTTTCATTCATTCGTATGTAATCGATACTACATAATTTAACTAAGGTGTAATTAAGTCCAAAAATATCTGAATATAATACAATAAACTATAATAAAATAATAAAATCTTAATAAATCTAAAATACTGATATTCTAATAAAATTGATATGTTTTTTTCTTAATTTATTCTTGGTTGTAAAATAAGAAATAATAAACGTAATTAATACATTGAAAGACATAAGATAATTCTACTCTAATCAATAATACTTCTTTTGGTAAATCATGAGTAAATAAATGATAAAACATGAGTATGTTTCAGGCTTTACTGTTACTGCTAAATACTGTTAGATGGTTTATCCTTATCTCATCTTGAAAAATTGTTATCACGACATATTAATGAAATTAATATTTTTAATATATACGGGACAAATTACACTGATTGAGTTAGCCTCGAAGTAAGTTCGAAACTTGTGTTACGAGATACTAACTCAACGATACTATATTTTATAATAAATACTTATATAGATAAACATCCAAGACCCAGGACAATCAGAAAAAGTTCTTTTCTCATCATGCCTTGACCGGGATTCGAACCCGGGACCTCCGGTGTCACAGACAAGCGTACTACCGCTGAGCCACAGAGGCCGTCAAATTGAATTTCATTGTTACAATAAAACTATTTAAAAAAAAAACTAAGAAATCAAACTTCATAATTTCTTTACAAGACAACGAAAAATAAAATTTTTCATAACAGTAACATACCTTTTTGCCTTATTCTGACCTCATGTAACTAACCTCTGATTTTAAAATATTTCGCTTATATTAAATATCAACATAGGAAGCTCATTTTAGATCAGTATTAACACTACTATGATTTATTTTATCATAGTTATACTATATTCAATAATAACCTCATAGTTACCTATTTTAAAAATCCTAAAATGCTTATATCTCAATTAATATTCACATATTTTATTATTGACCTACGCCAAGTCCTGATCTGTTGCAAACCATCGATTTATTAATTAAAAAACAAAAATAAAGTAGTGAATATTAAAAATCTTCAATAAAAATGATATTATAACTTGGCCACTTTTGTTTAATTTTAAATTTGTAACACAATAAAATACATAATTACGAGTAGTAACTGGTTCGTCAAATATTTAAATTTTTTTAATTACCCTAAAAATTAGAATCAATTTATCTGTTAATCGCGACATCTTCTGTATGTATTTCGAAATTGTAAATTGATAAGTTGATATCTTTATGCATAAAAAAAAATGAAATTTGTGTGTCGGCTACTATTCTGATATTTTAATGAAAACACCTTATATGTATGTAAGGGATTTATCCGTAACTTTTCATATTCTTAGTTGGTATATTCAACAGTTACCATTAAATTATTTTTTAATCAAAACTTAAATATCTAAACCTAGGATTTGACTGAGTATAGCTGCTATATGTTACTACCATTATCAATATTATCAAACACAACCAATTTCCGACAAACTCAAGTTTGAAAATCATCTGCAATATTTAATTAAGAGTAGCAATACAAAAAAACATGCTATATAAGTATTCGTAAATAGAAAATTAAAAGTTATTAATTCATGTTTTTATAATGTAATTTTTTTAATGAATGTGAAATTATAATTTGGCTGTTTTCTTTGTGAATCTTTAAATATATGTAATTTTTTCTTGAAAGTTGTTGTTATGACTATTAATATCTAAATTCAATATAATCTCACAAATAATGTACCAATTACATACTAAAAAAAACTGTTGATTACGGCCATAGAGTCTGCGATAGAAAATTTTAAGAGGAAATAATACCACCTTTTCAAGAGATTTTTAGAAATGTTCAAGTTACATTATTTTATCTTAAAACTAATGTATATTTCTTTTATGTTGTGAAAATTAAATTATCAAAAGTTGTTCAGATTCGAAAACTGATTGCTTATTTGTTTGTTGTTTACAAAATATGATTAGTAGAGATCCCATACTTTTTTTTTAAATAAGGTCACTTGTAGTATCACAATAAACTGATAAATGATATAAACTTCTACTAGAACAAAAGAGTTTCAATCAGAAAGGTCTAATACTACTCCCTCTTAAAACGTACCATATTTTATATTATAATGCAACATATTGATTTCTTTTTGGTAGAAAATTTTATTTTATTTTAAAAATATTACAAGTCTCGCTTAGAATTTCATCTTTACAAATATCAAAAACTAAATTAATGGCCGATTGTCTCCTGTTAAAGATTCATTTCCACAGTGGATGCGCACGCGCAGATCTCCAAACTTCCTCGGGCCGAAGGTCGCTCAGGAGTCAACCCAGCCCTCAATCAGCATTAATCATCTGCAACAAGCAATTTCACTTTTAATGTGATGTTCAAATAATGGGAAGCGACAACCCTGAGCGACCTGTTACAACCGAAGTGAAAGAAATGTTAATTAAAATGGTTGATTTTAATAAAAATAAAAAAAAAAACAATGAACACTGAAAATTAGGAGTGTCAGAGTAAATATTTTTAGTTTGTCAATTATGTATGAGACTTCTTTCTTTCTATATTTAATTATTGAATTGTAATTTTCATTTTTTCGATCCGAAGTCGGGCTTTTTTTTATTTATTTTTTTCACCTTTTTTTATTTCATTATGTTATTCATGATATTTGTCAGCATGAATTGCACAATAAAATATTTGTTGTCGTTTTCATATTTAAAAAAAAAACATTTTATTTTTTGCCAGAACAATTTATATACATACTATTATTATTTTTTTGGCAATATCTTCAAATTTTCTTCTTTCTCTTCGGTTGATAAGATCTGCGTGGCTGTCGCTATTTCTACGTATTTATATAAAAGCACTTTTTCCCTTTTGCTAATAATACATTACATACAGTACACAATTTAAAACGTGAAATTTTTCATGATAGTATTATGTAGATATCATGAAAAAATTATAAAAATATACATAGGTATAATAATTATTATAAAACACTATGTCCCAAAGCATGGGATGGTATCATGTCTAGGCCGGTATTTAAGACTTAATTTAGGCGTTGGATAAGCAACCTGTTAGGTACCCTTTGCTTTTATCATTAATCCATCCAGCGAAACGTGACCTTCGAATCGTTTCGAAACTGCTGGCTTTGTGTCCCACGTAAGGAACAAAGTAACATATATAGTCACGTCTATATACCCATACCCTTGCGTGGTAGACAGAGCCAACAGTCGTCAAAAGACGTGGCCTTTCATCGTTCAACGTATTGGATTAATGATTGAATGAATTGAGTTTGAAATAATTATAGGTCCATCGCATAAAAGAGGAATCCCAAATAGGTATATAAGCCTATCCCTTAGTCGCCTTTTACGACATCCATGAGAAAGAGATGGAGTATTCCTATTCCAGGAACAAAGTCATTATACAATTAATTTTGAGGCGTTATGGCTAAATATAAGTCTTTCTGTCAGTTTTATTAAGAGCCATGCAGCAGGATTGCATTTGCAAACACACAGACACACTCATAATATACATTAATACCGCCGCGGGTAGGTATGTATGTGTGCGTGCGCGATTTGACACTTATTCAATTCTGAGCAGGGTTGCCACTTTTCAGATTTTTTTATTTACCATAAATAAAAAAAGATTATAAAAAACGTTTGTCATGTAATGGTTTGTCTTGTCGTTGTTTCTATATTCTCAAAATAACAGAACAACAACTTTTATTTTCCAATAAACAAATAATTATGTGTAAAATAATATACCAATTATATTTTTTGCAATACTTAATTCCTTCTTAATCTGATAATTTTGAAATAAATTATAATTTATTTAATTATAATCTTTACGTTAATTTAGTTTTGAAAAAAAAATCTTAGATATCTTAATGTAAAGTGTAAATTTTATTTGCATTAAATTTGCACTAAATAATGTAGCTTCATAGTCGTTTATATCTAAAATAAGTTAAAAATATACATATTTATTAGGTCAAGATTATCCTAAACTAACGAAAAAGTATGCATGCACGTGAAAAATGTAGTTAATTCTAAAACGCTGTTAAAACTAATCCATGCGACAAATTATCAAGTTCACATAAAAGTTAATAAATGAAAGGCCATCCTGTGTGTACGTAGCGACCCTGCACACACATACACACACACAAACACACAACACAACCGGTCGATTGACGTCAATGGGCAGGGGGGGGAGTGTATAAAAAAAAATTAAAACTATCAGCTTACTACAGCTGAATCGAGGCGTAACCACAGAGGAGGTTAACCGAGTTGTTACAGAGTCCATTTTACATATAATTTGTAGCTCTGGATTGTCATCGACAGGTTTCTTACAAAGATGCCTTCGAGTACAAATAGGTTTGAAAAAGTTTAAAATTGTAAAACATTCAGCAGGAACACATAGTTCTTCAATCCTAAGTGAGTCAAATAGTTAGTTATGTATAACTATTGTTAGTTATCTTAAGTAAAGAATAAACAAATTGTGAAAGTTATCAAAATTCTTATTAAGTACCATATTTTATGATTTCTAATCGTAAAATAATCATACGAGATTAAAAACACCCTTAAAATGCCCATAATCTAACCTCAGGCAAGAAGGAACAAGCAGAGACTACATTACTTCATCAATCTTTTCATGACAGCAGACGCACAATCAAATCAACAAAAACATATTTTCACGTAACTTTGGCTCTCTACAAAACCTACTCTCGGCCGTACCATAAACAATCCATTGTTTTCAATCGACTCTAGTGACAATTAACAACTTATTTTCCGAGCTAAGTAACGGCTTTTTTTGCTATTACTAGACCAGAATGTCTGATTGTGTGAACTTGATGATGATAACACAAACTCTTTGTTACAAAACTGGATATGTAAAGGATGTATGACGCACGCTCATTAATTTTGCATTATTTTTTATCCGATCTCAGAAAGAGGGTTCTGTAGGTCGATCAGCAATAATGCTTTTGTAATAATCAATTATTTTCTTAGCAGAGAACGCCTTTTAGCATAAAGATCATCTGTTGTACATTTTACGTGCATGAATTTTAAATAAATAAATAAAAATAAATCACCCTATTTATATATAATGAAGGTATTAAACGGGCACGTATCTTTATTTTATTTTGGAAGTTTCTAATCATGTTACAATACCTATGATGAATCAGAGATATGTACATACAATATAATAAAGATACGTTACGTGCGCGTTTAATATCTGCATTATACATAAATAGTATAATTCAATGCAAAAGTTTAGTACCAATTTGTACATTAAGTAGTTAACAAAGCCTCCTTTTAAGTAATAGATGCCTAAGCCAGGAGGAGAGGCTCTTTCTAAGCCATTAAATACATTTAGCTCTAAAAATGTTCATATCTCAAAAACTGCTGACGAAATCCTAAAGGTTCTTTAATTTTTGGCGCATCTTCAATGATACACCATTACAAAACTTTTTTTTATACGGGACTACAAACTACACAGATTGAGTTAGCCTCGAAGTAAATTACTAAACTATATATATAAATAAACTTAAACATATAGATAAACTTCCAAGACCCAGGCCAATAAGAAAAAGTTCATTTCTCATCATGCCCCGGCCGGGATTCGAACCATGCAAACAGAATTTCTTTTATACAAATACAATTTCAATTTATAAAACACTACTATGCTTTTGTTCGGTTGATCAACGTATTATTACCTTTTTATTTTCGTCCCGGATGGAAAGCGGTTACCAAGGCAATCGAGAAATCTTTTACGCCCTGTTTTTGTTCAGGAATTGATGATATTGTAATGTAGCAAAGATTTAATATGAGAAAAAAACATGTTTACGAGAGCGATTTACCTATTTGGCTGCATTGTTTTCATTCTTATTGTCCTTAGGGTTTTGACTTTACGAAACTAATAAAACAAAATCAAATTGGATTTGTTTATTGTATACTGTTTTTATTACTCTACATGTACGCCATCAAAAGGAATAATAAACAATTGAAAATTAAATTCTAAATCCCATATAGGGAGTACTCCTATAGGAAATCTGCCCTTATAGAAAATTATAATATTTGCGCTGGATTAAAAAGAGACATGATTACTTTTCAACACGTTATAATACTTCTTATTTTAAATTACAGTTCACGGTTCATAGACAAAAGAGTTTATTACACACCCCGACATATCAAAACTCCTAAAAATCTCTCATTTCATTGTTGTCAATACCCTGAATTTAGGGAAAATTCCCCGAAAACGGATTGTTCTTGAAGGCGATGGGCTGTCCTGTCACTAAATTCCATCATTAAACCATACAACTGAACGTACCGTATTTTCTAGACTATTGGCTCTGTCTAACCAGCAATGGATATAGACGTGACTATATATGTATGTATTTATGTACCCCGAAAATTGGAAACTGAAATCAGCTAATTAGTATTCATTATTTCTCTACAAACCACTACAAAAGGAAAGAGCGAGGTAATTGCATTAGTTAAATACGTACAGTCAACTGCATATAAAGTAACCTCGCATGGAACTTATGACGCAGTATTAGAGGAAAATTTACAGTGAATTTGGGTAGTTTGATATGCTGTTGTGTATTATTTAAATTCCTTTTGTAAGTAACTTGACCGTATTTGATGCAGGAAGCGGGCAATGTTGCCAAAATACACGATAATAATGATTTCCGCAATTGAAACAGTTATAATGATAACAATTTCAGCGTACAGGAGATATGAAATAACCTCTTTGGCGCAGCGGTAGTTAGCTTGTCTTTGACACCGGAGGTCCCAGGTTCGAATCCCGGCCAGGGCATAATGAGAACTTTTTCTGATTGGCCTGAGTCTTGGATGTTTATCTATATAAGTATTTATTATAAAATATAGTTTCGTTGAGTTAGCATCTCGTAATGTCGAACAAGACAGTCGACAACCGTCATGTGTTAAGTCCATATAAAACATCGGCTCCTAAAGATGTCATCGTGTGGTTCCCGGCACCAACACAAAAAAGAATAGGACAACTCCATCTCTTTACCATGGATGTCGTAACAGGCGACTAAGGGATAGGCTTACAAACTTGGAATTCTTCTTTTAGGCGATGGGCTAGCAACCTGTCTCTATTTGAATCTCCAATTCTATTATTAAGCCAAACAGCTAAACGTAGCCGATAATTTTTTCAAGACTGTTAGCTCTGTCTTCCCCACAAGGTATAAAGACGTGACCATATGTATGTATGTATGTCATCGTGTAATGGAAATTTTACAGTCGCAGTAATTCGGATGATCTCTGATAAAGGCACAAGGACGCCTTCTCTACATGGCGCGTGTATTTTACGAAACAGATGCTTATCTCTTGGTATTGATGTTTTAAACGTTTAAGTATTTCTAAGTGCGTTGCTCGAATGGCCGTTACAACATCTTAATTGATTAGAATCTTCCGCTGTTTGAACTTTATAATAAAATAACTTACATATAATTACTTACACCTTTATACCTTGCGAGGTGGACAGAACCAACAGTCTCAAAATGACTTGCTATAATTTAGCTGTATGGCTTAAAAGAATTGGGGTTCAACATACCTACATACATACATATAATCACGTCTTTATCCCTTGCGGGGTAGACCGAGTCAACAGTCTTGAAAAAACTGATTGGTCACGTTCAGCTGTTTGACTTAATTATAGGAGTGATGTATGCATATATATAAAAGAAGCAGCTGGCACTAATTTTGATTTATCTTCGCCTATCAGTTATCAAATCTTAGGATCAGCATATTTGTAACATCAATACCGTCTACGGTACAATATACACTTACATGACAGGTTTAGAGGGGGAAGATGACAGTAAAATCATCTGCAAACATCGACCTGTCACAAAAGATTACAAAACCAATAATAGTAACAGATCTTCAAATATTTTGATTCGCTTGACCCACAGCCATTGTGACGTCAATGCTGGCCGTGATGAGTGGTGTGGCCACAGACATGGATCTAGCTAGATACGACCGACTAGTCTGTATAAAAACTAAGCGTGTAAAGATTTTTCTACCTACTGTTTCGTCGGAAGAGCGAAATAATAAGCGATAAGGTGATGACCTAGCAGCCTGTCACTATTTGAATTTTAATTTTATCAATAGGCACTGCAGTTGAACATGGCCTTTCGCTGTTTCCAAGACTGTTGGCTCTGTTTGCCCCGCAAGAAACAAAGACGCGATTATATGTATGTATATTGTATGTATAAGTTCCCTCAGGCAGAATGGTTTTAAGTTTCAGAGGTTGTGATTGAAGAAAACGAGCCATGATACACTATGATTTTACTTAACTACCAAACTATGGAACCAACACTATGACTGCCACTGATAGATAGAGAGGGTAGAGACTTACATCAAAAAATATAGAAAATTTTAATGATGATGTCCATGCTATGGAACCGATAATAATGATTCCCGAAAATTCCGAGTGCAACAGTTTCGTATCTTAAAATTATTTATATATAATAGATAGATAGATAGATAGTAGTAGTATTTTCTAGAAAAAAAGAATAGGCCACTCTATCTCTATTCCATGAATGTCGTAAAAGGCGACAAAGAGATAGGCTTATAAACTTGGAATTCCTCTTTTAGGCAGTGGGCTAGGAACCTATCACTATTTGAATGTCAATTCTATCATTAAGCCAAGCAGCTGTACGTGGCCTTTGGGTGAATGTTGGCTCTTGCTACCCTGCAAGGGATATAGACGTGATTATATGTGTGTGAGCTTCTATTCCTGCTTAAAAGTGGTTTTTGAGTTGTCAACCGTTTCCCGAGCTATTTGACACGCGAAGTAAGTAAATATACTCGTACATGTAAAACACTCGCGGGATCTAGCTAAACCTATGTCTGTGGTCATGTCTGACACAATATGTGAGTGTGCCACTCGTTCGGAATTATTTGTCGCGTGGTAGGTCATAGTATAATAACAATATCAAGTACCACACAGACTATTAGATGAGGAGGATTTGCATTGCAACAGTGAAAAATATGTTTTTTTTTTAGCTTCAAATTGTAAAAATCGATGAAGACAAAAAGAAGATTAAAAGACTTTCTTTGTCTTGTGAAAGAAGAGATATTAACTTATACAATTTAATTTACCTCATGGAAAACAGAAAATAAATTCACATACACGAATTGTCACAAATCCCGAATAAGCTTTTTTTTTCATTTACATTGAATATTTTACTCGGCAGCAATAGAAGAAAAAATAGGACCACTCCATCGGTGTTTAGTTTTAAAGCATATTGCAATCATTTTATCTTACTTTAAATTACATCATATTCCAAAAACACTTCTCAGAAAAATTTATGATAAGTCATAGCCAGAAACAATTATAATTAATTGTTGTAACCATCAAATAAGAGGTCCCTTTGAAACACCGCGCTGTATTTCTGATGCGCGTGCGTCATCACTCGCACACTAACGTTATGTATGATCCCTAACGGCGCCGGCCCTACCCAGCACTGCAAAACCTCTGAGGGACAAATTTCCAGATCAAAGAAATACCAAAAGACTTTGACGTTATTAGGAATGAACTACGAGCTGGTGAACTCAATACTGATAAAGTCTAAGTCGAGACAAAGACAGAAAAAAATATTTCTAACTAGAGGCCGCCCGCGACTACGTCCCTTATCATAACATAACAATCAATCCCGCGGGAACTCCAAGATAAAAAGTAGCCTATATGTTAATATGTGCCTTCAGCTACCTACATACCAAATTTCATCGTAATCGGTTCAGTAGTTTTTGCGTGAAAGAGTAACGAACATCCATACTGACATCCTGACATACTCACAAACTTTCGCATTTATAACATTGGTAGGATTTGCGCGAAACAAAAAACACATTTCCCTCTTTTATCCCACCTACGTAGATACGGGTCTCCTTGTTAATTTGCGCTAGAGTGAACAATTCTGGATATTCCAGGCACGTCTAACTCGTACTTATACTAAAACTGGATATTCTCTAACTGCTTAAAATCCTTTAGTACACCTCTACTTTTTTAAATTTACAATTCTAACATTAAGCCAAATAGCCGAACGTGGCCTACCAGTCTTTTCAAGATCGATGACCCTGTCCACCCCGCGAGGAATATAGACGTGGCAATGTGTAAACATGTATGTAGTACACTCCAGACTTAACAGTTTGGAATAGAAAATCAGTCAATCAGTCATTATAGATAGATAGATAGATAAAACTCTTTATTGCACCATAAGACTAAAACATACAAAACAACATAAAACAGATAGGGATGGTACAAAGGCGGACTTATCGCTAATGCAATCACTTCCAGTCAACCTTTGGGTGGAAGGAAACCAAACAGGAGATTGGCGTTGGCGCAGAGCAAGAAGAATGCACAAAGATTATTCTCTTTTGTAAATTTTAAATTTAAACAAGCCAAATTAAATGTTAGTTTCCCCTATTCAAATGGCTAATAAGCCAATACGCCCTTATGATAAAGGGCGTCAACCCTTCTGAAAATATAACTAAAGCCATCATGAAGCGTGTGATAACGTTATCACTAGTAGCGGTCTGGCCTTCGCTTAATCCACGGGTTTCTGATAACCATGTTATTGTAATTAATATTTCTGTTGAGCATATAGACGGAGATATTTTTGAATTGTTTTCATTTGAATAACGGTTAATTTTAAAAGACTGGCCAAAATATCTATACTAATATTATAAAGCAGAGTTGAAGAGTTTGGTTGTTTGTTTGAACGCGCTAATCTCAGGAACTACTGGTTCAAATTGAAAAATTGTTTTTGTGTTGAGTAGACCATTTATCGAGGCTTTAGGCTATATAATATCACGCTGCAACTATTAGGAGCGAATAAATAATGGAAAATTTGAAAAAAAAAAAACGGTGAAAATTATTCATCCTTGAGGGCTTTAGCTTAGTGCGCTTGTCTGTGTCACCGGAGGTCCCAGGTTCGAATCCCGGTCAGGGCATGTTGAGAAACGAACTTTCTCTGACTGGCCTGGGTCTTGGATTTTTATCTATATAAGTATTTATTATAAAATATACTTACCTACTTCGAGAATAACTCAATCAGTGTAATTTGTCCCGTAGGTACATATTTATTTATATTATTTATTATTATTCATTAACTGTAATTGCAAATAAAATCTATTCTCCGTTTTTTTTTTCATGTTTTTCGCTACCTAAAACAAATGGCACGTGTGATAATTTGTCTGTAACTCCATTCCTCCGAAACTACCAACCGTTATTGTTTGTATAACTGGCAGAGTATAATAAAATGGCGGAAGTTGACATCCGTCATCAAATGGAGCTGTTTAGTGATGTCGGGACAATGCAGTCTTCAATGGCCCGGATTTAACAGGGCGAGACGATTTCACTTCACTCGTAATTCTATCATCATCCCGAATGATTTTAGATGGTTCTTTCAATAATTAAATAATTCTATCCTCATCCTGAATGATTTAAGGCATATATCTTACCCATTCTCTTTTTATATCTTCTTACGTACATACATAATATAATCATATAGTTGTATGGATTGTTTTATACATATAATACATATATACGGTCCCGTCCCGTCTATATCCCTTGTGGGGTAGACATGGCCAACAGCCTTGAAAAGACTGTTAGGCCACGTTCAGCTATTTGGCTTAGTGATAGAATTGAGATTCAAATAGTGACAGGATGCTAGCCCATCGCCTTAAAAAAGAATGCCGAGTTTGTTAGCCTATCCCTTAGTTGCCTTTTACATCCATAGGAAAGAGACGGAGTGGTCTTATTCTTTTTTGTATTGGTGCCGGGAACCTTTGAAATTTGATTGCTTAAATAATATAAATGTAAATAAATAAAATAATAAGTAAAATCAAATGTTAGGCACAAACTTCAGGCGCGGAATTCTTTCGTCCCGCCATAGATTCGGCGGACGAGTAATTTTAAAATGTCTATTTTACAAATGAGAAGATTTGTGTTTTGTCCGTTCGTTCCTATACACTTAAATACTAATTAATTTTTTTTCATGCTAAGCTTATATCCTTTCCCGTCTACTCTTTCTCGGACTGAATTTCACCTTCCATAAAGTATGCCTTCAATCTATCGCTTCATAGTCTATCCCTCCGATCAGACAGAACCCAGAATCTCAACAGGACAGGAAGGTCACGGTGTGAATTTCGTTTGTTTGTTTATTACAGGCTCTTTATTGCAAAGAAATTTACACAGTAACAAGAAAATAGTAAGTACATAGTTATAAAAGAAATAAATCATTATTATTATTAAAATTCGTTGTGATTAAACACTTTTTCTCATCATCAATTGGAAGAAAAATACATAAATTAATTTGAACGTTGGTAGGTACTTGGTTTTCCCTGGTGTTCCTTCCAACGATTTTATAAAATGAGGAAATAAAGTTTTACTTTCCTGAATTTGCACATTCATGCAAAATTATACCATCACTTTCTACAACTAAAGCCGATGGGGGTATAAGTTAACTTGTGACTGTAATTTTGAATAAGGAATGTTTTCGGAAAATCGAATTATCGACAAAATATAATGAAAATCGGTTCATAAACGATGAAGTTATCCGCGGACATGTATAAAAAAAATATACACTCGAATTGAGAAACCTACTCCTTTTTTTGAAGTCGGTTAATAATAAATCGGATGATCAAAATCGGGAATGTATTATCATCAACGACCCATTCTAATAAAACTAAATAGATCCTTTAAAAAGTATTCGCATTAAAAAGCAGGATGTAAATCACATGCCTACTTACTAAATTGTTAAAAAAATACAATCGGCTTAAGATATAGATACCCTCACCTCACCTTAAGTGACTAGAGGTGACCCGAGTATATCCTAGGCCCACTGTTTCATTTAAAAACCTTAATTAACAATCAAATGTCACTGACCTTTTTCGGCATGGTCGGAGATTCGAACTCCTCATCGTCTCTGCTGGACAGCGTGGAACACGACGAGCAGGCGGAGTCAGCGGACAGCGACCTGGCCCGGAGCCAGTCCGCCTCCTCCTCCGTCGCGCCCACCGCCACCCCATCAGAGTAGTCGCTCACCACCACACTGGGCGTCCGCACACAACGCCCCCTGATCTCGCTACCCTCACTACTCCTCCTCCCCAACTCTACTATATGAGCCTCAATCAGAGTACGCTCTCTCCTCGGATTAACAGCATCAGGCGGCGGCGTCACCTCCCTGGGGTGCGAATGCCTTCGGTGCCTCGTCTCCAGCTCGACGGCCGAATCATCGCTCAGATCGCGACTCCTGCGCCTGACCGCGACTCTGTCGTCGTCGTCTGATGAGGTGATGTCCTCGCACGGGGATTGGGCTCGAGGCAGCCGTAGGTACTGCATGGGGCCAGGTTCGAATCGCCTCAGCAGTTCGGAGACGCGGGGTTGCGCGTGCCTGCTCACACGGCCGGTCGGCGCGGCGAGCGCGCCAAGACTGGCTTTGCGTGGAGTCTGCGGTTGGCGAGCGTCGTCGGGTGACACTCCTGCGCCGAGTTTGAGGTAAAACAGGCTGTGGTTTAGCGCTTTTTCCCGGAGTACCCTGCGGAAGTCTTCTGGAGGGGGTTGCTCTAGACGCGGCATCCTGGAATCGGGGAAGGTGTAACATTATTTCGGTTCATTTAATATTCCTATTATAAATGCAAAAGTTTGTCAGGATGTCAGTATGGATATTTGTTACTCTTTCACGCAAAAACTACTGAACCGATTGCGATGATATTTGGTATGTAGGTAGCTGATGACCCAGAATAACATATAGGCTACTTTTTATCTCGGAGTTCCCGCGGGATTAATTCCACGCGGACGAAGTCGCGGGATAAATAAACTTAATGTTCATATTTTTATAGAAGGTCGTTTTCGCTTGCACACTGAACAGAACCAACAGTTAAGTTACAATAATCATAGGTCAAGTTTAACTGAATAGCTTAAGATCTCGGCCTAGGAATCCTAGAGTCCATATAGCCTTAAATAGGAATCCCAGGTATGTAAGCATTTGACTGACTCCTGATACCTTGACTGACCATCACAAACTGCACTAGAAGCGAAGCATACACGGTACCAATGTTTCTTTGCTAACAGACCAACGTCCTTTACGACATCCACAGGAACCACACGGCAAACTTATCTTTCATTTATTTACTTTTGAAATGCATTTTGTATAAACCTTTACTAACCTGTATGATTTTTACTGTATTGCTATCAAATTATCTGAAGTTTTAGTTATTGCGCATCTCCAATCGATCTGAAACAAAGAGAAAGCTTTTTACAAGTTATTAGGTAACTTTATTACAATTTTGTTTTAAACTCACGCCTCCTTGATCCGATTGATGTCGTTATTGATGGATTGATGAATGTCGTAAAAGGCCACTAAGGGATAGGCTTACAAACTTGGGATTCTTTTTTAGGCGATGGGCTAGCAACCTTTAAATATCAATTCTATCATTAAGCCAAATAGCTGAACGTGGCCATTCAGTTTTTTCAAGACTGTTGGCTCTGACTTCCTGGCAAGGGATATAGACGTGACCATATGTATGTATGTATGTATGTATTCTATTCTATCTGTCAATTCGGTTTGAATTCCAGTTCTCACGGCCCGGTCACACGGATGCGGTACCGTAAACCGTACTCTTTACATTTCCGACTACATTCATGGGATCATGATGGGAACGCTAATACAAATACATTCATAACCCAGCCTTAATTTGACCAAGATACGTTCGTCTAGGCAGAGATCATTCACTTACAGAATACCAGCTGTTCCCCGCGACTTCGTCCCCGTAAAACGAAAAAGCCTGGTCAATCGTCTGTCAAAGTACATGGAAAAGATTGGGGGAAGAAAGTGATCCTATTCTCAAGTCCAGTGAACCACACGGCACTAACTTTAATCATGCTTCAAATTGCAACAAATGTATAGCCGGGCACATTTTTTTGTCTCAGAATTAATTCTTAGAAGTTTTGATGTTACAATTTACAACAATGGATTTGTCAGTGCTGCGTTAATTGTAACACGTTACATGTAGTTGGAGGAGGCAAAAATAATATTATTTGTACTATTTATTTTTATGCCACTAAAGAAAATGCTTAATTCGATTTTAATCAACTTGGAATTCTTCTTGTGCGCGATGGGAGTGCAATCTGTCACTATTTGAATCTCCATTCCATACAGATGTAAGTATGTATGTATTTTACCATACTTACATAATCACTACACTACTCTTTACTAGAGGGGTAGGCAGAATCTGCGTCCTTAAACTCACCGCGATCCTTATGCTAATTTAAGCATTCAAATCCAAGAGTTAATTTAATTTTTATTTCATGTTTCAAGACCCATAATTTCTAAAAAACAACATACATATTTATATTTAATATCAAACTTGAACGAAATGCCAAAATTAACACCTTTATTTACATATTCCGTACGTATCCAGGCTAAAAATAACATGCATACACATAATCACGTCAAAATGCCTCGCGAGGTAAACAGAGCCCGCAGTCAGAATTCAGTTTTTAAGAGACTTAATGATAGAATTGATTCAAATAGTGGCAGGTTGATAGTCTATCGTCTAAAAAAATCCTAAGTTTATAAGCTTATCCCTTAGTCGCCTTTTACGACATCCACGGGAAAGAGATGGTGCGGTCATAATTTAAACGTAATAATAATTTAAACGTATAAAAACTCATAAGTAAATTCTATACAATTCTGTTTGTATGGGAAACACGCACCAAGCTTTTACATACAACTAACCTGGAGTTGTTACGTGATATGGAATTCTTATGTGACATGGGAGCCATAGTAATATTAATGTTGCTAATGGATATAAAATTATAAATAAAAAAAAAATTAAGGAAGGACTTGTAAAATTAAAAAATAAATCACTTAAAAATAAGTTTACTGCCACTTCCATAGCGTCAATGCAGAAGAAGGGGTAACAATCTGCACTGCATCATTTTATTTTAAACGTCAATTTTACAAACTTGGAATAAAATAGTTTTGGTTATGCGTTGTTATGTCTTAAATTATATACTTATCATGTTTCACTATCGAAAAAGCTTTTTTATTTCTATTTTTATTCTACATACATACATTTATTATTATTAAGTCTATATCCCTTGCGGGGTAGACAGAGCCAACAGTTTTGAAAAGATTGATAGACCACGTTCAGATGTTCGACTTAATGATAGATATGAGATTTAAATAGTGACCTGTTGCCAGCCCATCGACCAAAAATCCCTTAGTCGGTTTTTACGACATCCATGGAATAGAGGTGGTGAAGTCCTATTATTTTTGTATTTGTGCCGGGAACCACACGGCACTATGGTAATTGTAACTTCCTACTAAACCTTTCGATTCGTGTAACCATAGTAAATTGCCACGTCCAATTAATTGTATATCTGTGACGGCGTGTCGCACAAACTACGTCAAAAGCAGCCTTGCGATCCAAATCTGACCATTGACTTAGTTCTGGACTGTTGAATTGATCAACCAAAAAAAAAAAGATTAAGGAAACAAATTGAGCGACTAAAAATAATCATTTACCAAATTAGGTAAGTTAAAATCGGAACTTTACTGAGCAAAAATCTAAATATACCAACAATAACTTTTGTAAAAAGATAACTGCTCCAATCGATATCCTCGGCGGAAATGTGGACATTTGTCCTAAGCTTTAATCATACATCTATACTAATATTATAAAGCTGAACAGTTTGTTTGTTTGAACGCGCTAATCTCAGGAACAGCTGGTTCGAATTGAAAAATTCTTTTGAATAGACCATTTATCGAGGAAGGCTTTAGGCTACATAACATCACGCTGCAACTATAAGGAGCAAAGAAATAATGGAAAATGTGAAAAAACGGCGCTTCAATGATGCCCAAAATAACTATTCCACACGGACGAAGTCGCAGGCACAGGTAGTACTTAATAAGTAGTACTCATTAGTAGGACACATAGTTATTTATACCTTGTGGTTACTGACACCTACTCAAAAATGACGTCAAACGCAGCCTTCGAGGTGAACACACGTTCTACCGCAGTATCACTAATTACATGTTACTAACTCAATTTGGATTGATTTGTGAAAAAGGAACAGCAGGTATATTGGGTTTCTTGTATACAGAAGGTAATTAGTTTGTTTGTTTGTAATATCGTTATTGCACAGAAATGTACACAGTAACAAGAAAATAAGTACATAGTTATAAAAGAAACAAATCACTTGCAATGGCGGATTTATCCCATGAAGGGATCTCTTCTAGTCAACCGGCAAACAATAAAGGAAATAGATAATTCAGTTAAAAGCGGCAAGTCACTGTGGTATTAGCATCAATATAATAATATACTAACAGAAATACAAATAATAGACATATACCTATCCACTAAATATATATATATTTAGTATTAGTTCGTTAGTAATCTTTTGTATAACAAACTTGATTTAAACTTGTTTCGGAATAATCAAAAATTATCAACGGGGACATTGCTCCGAGCACATACATACATACATATAATCACGTCTTTATCCCTTGCGGGGTAGACAGAGCCGAAAATCTTGAAAAGACTGACAGGCCACATTCAGCTTTTTGGCTTATTGACCTCCCACACTTAATTCATTGATATATTCATATTTTTTAATAAATGATTTTTTGAAAATCGTTCGCCATAATACTCCAAAGACTAAAACGCGAATGATGATATGATTAATTACTATTTAGATTACAATTATATATTTAATTGATATTAAGAAAGTTTGCAAAAGAATAGGAACACTTCAAATTAATATGAATGTTTTTATACTTCTATTTCCATTGCGGGATGGACAAACCAACAGCCTCGAAAAGACTGAAAGGCTACGCTTAGCTGTATAACTTAAAGATGAAATTGAGATTCAAATAAGCAATTTTCAATTCGCCTTGTGGTTCCCGGCACCAATACAAAAAAGAATAGTCCTCCACTCCATCTCTTTCCCATGGATGTCGTAAAAGGCGACTAAGGGATAGGCCTACAAGGGATTCTTTTTTATGTGATGGGCTAGCTAACTGTCACTATTTGAATCTCAATTCTATCATTAAGCCAAAAAGTTGACCGTGGCCATTCAGTCTTTACAAGACTGTTGGCTCTGTCTACCCCGCAAGGGATATAGACGTGGCCATATATATGAGATTCAACTAGTGACAGGTTGTTAGTCCATCGCTTACAAGAAAAATCCCAAATTTATTTTCCGAACTGATAACGGTAAAAGCTTAAAAAATGGAGGATTGAGTTTTAGATGTAGGTAAGGAATACTGAAAAAAAAATTCAGAAACAATTCTAAAAATACCAACCTTAAAAATGATTAATCCAAAATTGTAAACTCCTCACTATAATCACTTAAATTCACACAATGTTTAAAACCACTTGAAAAATATATTTCGACTTTACTTCTTAAAATTTTAAAAAGAAATTAATTTAATTACCAGAAAAGAAAAACAATTTAAAAATCATGTTGGTATTATCCCGCACAGCTTCACACCTCTAATGGACCAGATAATAATTTGATGGCATTAAAAAACTTACTATCTATCCGTTCATTATCTCTCCGATAACATTATCATTTTCCAAGCGGCGTGCCATAACAAACATGATTCATCAGATTATAGCACCCATCCATTCCTACGAGACAGCTTATTGACCGACCTAAAATTATGAGGAAAATGCTTTTGATACATCCATTGACTTCGAAATAAATACGTCACACACAATTATGAATTCTACATGTATAAATACATAAAAGCACGCCTTTTTCCCGGAGAGGTAGGCAGGGACTACATCTTTCCAATTGCCACGATCTCTGCATAGTTCCTTCGCTTCATCCACATTCATTACTCTCTTCATGCATGACGTATAATTTCATGCAAGCTCGGCGGTTTCGGGTACTCTTGACCTGACCCTTTGCCAGGACTTTCTTAATTTGATCAAGATACGTTCGTCTAGGTCTTCCCACTCCGACCTTTCCCTCCACACTCTCCTTGTATATCGGCTTAGTCAACCTGCTTTCATTCATCCTCTCCACATGACCAAACCATCTTAACATACGTCTGTCTGGGATATGGGAAGAAGTGTCCATCAGAATAAAGGGTCACTTTGCACGAACATTGCTTCCCTATAGCTTCTCTTAGAGCCATATTAAAAAAAATTGCTTAAAATCTTAAAACTAATTAAATATTTATCCCCAAAAACGCTAGAAGGGTGAGAAATCATACACGGCTCAAACGAATTTCTTTAGAACATACATATACAATTATCCATCATAAAGCCATATTGAACGTGGCCTTTCAGTCTCTTCAAGACTATTGGCTCTGTCTAGTCCGCAAGGGTTAAAGACGTGACTATTCCCTATCCTTTACTTCGCTCCGTTGAGAATTACCAAGAATTCTTCCTCAACCGGTGCCTGCGTCATTTATACTATCTATTAGCCAAATTTCAACGAAATTCGTTCAGTGTTGATGGATTAGTCAGTCAGTCACCTATAACGTTTTAACATTCATGACGTAATTTCTTACAAAGCAACTTTTCCGCCGGTCGTTGAATTTCTTGTGTACAGGAACCTAGTAGTTTGAACAACATCCTCAATTTTCTGATGAATCTGTTCCCAATTCGTCTTCTTATCTGTTTAATTTGTCTTATCTGTAAGATCTAGGTCATTGTCTGCTTGTTTCTTATGAGCAATTTTACGCATATGCGCCTGCGCATGTGTTTTACAAAGGAGTAATATTTCAAGTTTTAATATTTACAGCGAGCCAAAAAGTTGCAGGTTGCTTGCACACTGTTTTAAAGAAGGAGCCGTAGTGTATAAACCTTCGAAGTTTGTAAAAGTCAACTAAGGATCCTTAGTTGACTTTTACAATCTGCGCGCGATGAGTAGAGAAAGAGTTGACTCACACTTTTTTTTTTGCTTACCAGACCTTTAAAGAGATTCAAATAATAAAGGTGCGTAAAATTATAAAGTTACCAAAAACAGAATCATAATAGTTCTAGTTAGTACTATACTCATAGATGTTAATCAGTTTATACCCAGTTGGCATACTAATTATTACACTAATGAAATCTGAAGGTCAAGGAGTAACACGATTTGTGGTAAAATTCCCCGTAATGTAATCAGGAGAGACGTAATCCTTCAAAAAAATCTATATCAACACAAATGCACAAATCTAATAGTACATACATACATATGATCACGTCTATATGACGTAGACGTAGGCGGGGTAGACAGAGCCAAGAGTCTTGAAAAGAATGATAGGTCACGTTCAGCTTTTCGGCTTGATGATAGAATTGAGATTCAAATAGTGACAGGTTGCTAGCCCATCGCCTAAAAGAACAGTCCCAAGTTTGTAAGCCTATCCCTTAGTCGCCTTTTACGACATCCATGGGAAAGGGATGGAGTGGTCCTGATGGATTCTTTATTTTTATTGGTGCCGGGAACCACACGGCATAAGTCAAAAAGTCCTTATCAACACAAATGCACAAATCTAATAGTATCCTGACCTCGAAGCATGGCACGCCCGACGCTGTTTTTTTCGCGCGAAAAACCATTGCCATTTCGCTTTTTATTATGACGTGAAACGGGACAGCGATATATAAGAAAAAAAAAATATATATATTTTATTATTAAAATCTCATATAAATATATTAATCTGAACAATGTATTCTCTCGTCCACATTCTATTCTAAGTTTAATTGATATTGTGAAGTTGACATTGTTGAAGAAAATGCTGCAGTGCACTTTGTTACCGCTTCTTCTGCACTGACGCCTTGGAAGCGGCAGTAAACTTAGTTTTTAAGTAATTTATAAATTATCGCTAGTTCATTTGTACAGGTGGTCAGGGAGATTTGGCAACCCTATCCGCCGGTAGGATTCACAATGACCATATAAGGAAAAGGTCAGATATAAGAATTTAAATATATTGCAATGTAGTTCGACCGGTCCGTAGTGTCATAACGCAGACTCAGGCGTCCACAAAATGCTGGAGATGAGTGAAGGGCGTGTGATGACATGTTCAATACATACCTGCATAATCAAGTCTGTTTTCCTTACGAGGTAGACAGAGCCAACAGTTTTGAAAGACCGAAAAGCGTTCAGATATAATGTGGCAAGTGCAATATTTGAGGTTAACATGGATTTATGATGTACTAGAGGCCGCCCGCGACTTCGTCCGCATTGAAACCCTATCAATCCCGCGGGAACTCCGTGATAAATAGTAGCCTTTATGTTATTCTTGGTCTTCAGCTACCTACATACCAAATTTCATCATAATCGGTTCAGTAGTTTTTGCGTGATAGAGTAACAAACATCCTGACATAGTCAAAAACTTTCGCATTTATATAAGTAGGATTTTGTGCATTAGGGATAGGCTTATAAACTTGGGATTCTTATTTGACCGATGGGCTAGCAACCTGTCACTATTCGAATCTTAATTCCATCATTAAGCCATACAGCTGAACTTGGCCTTTCAGTCTTTGCGAGACTCTTGGCTCTGTCTACCTCGTAAGGGATAACGACGTGATTGTATGGTATGTATGCACCGTAATAAGATAAAGACTATGGTATTGTATGTATGTTTTTTAATTTTATAAGTCCACACTTGTCTTTTCAAACATTTTGTAAGACTTTGTCAGTCAGATCAGATCAGATTTTACCCGTTCTTTGTTATGTACCTACTTTAGTCAAAGTTTCTATCACTGTCGAGTTATAATTTGCGGAGAAAGTAAAAATTCTCATAACACCATAAAGAATACAGATATTATCAAACAAAAAGTGGAAATTGCCGCATTTCTCTACTATAAATTAGTAACTTGGTACACTTATCGTTATGGAAAGTCATAACACGCATAATATTTCGATAATATCAGGAACATATATACATACATACGAGTACATATAATCACGTCTATATCCCTTCCGGGGTAGAGAGAGCCAACAGTCTTTAAAATACTTATAGGCCACGTTCAGCTGTTTGGCTTCATGATAGAATATACATTCAAATAGTGACAGGTTGCTAGCCCATCGCCTAAAAGAAGAATCCCAAGTTTATAAATCTATCCCTTAGTCGCCTTTTACGACATCCATTGGAACGCAATGGAGTGGTTCTATTCTTTATCTTGTCAAGGAAATCATTAGATATATCTTAAATGATGGAAACAATATCTACGTTTAATGATTTATTGCGCAGATATGGCGCACGCGAATTTGTGCTTTTACGCAATTCTTTACGATTTTCGTGATATTTCACTTCCTGTGTATCACATACATACACACGTCTACAAACCGTTACACCTGTTACCCATAGGGATAGGCAGACTATGAATTTTAAATAACTATAACTAGGTTATATTATAAATTTGTATTAATCTCTCCAAACTCATTACATACATACCTATGATCAAGTCTATATGCCTTACGGGGTAGACAGAGCCGACATACATACATAAAATCACGCCTCTTTCCCGGAGGGGTCGGCAGAGACTTCCTCTTTCCACTTGCCACGATCTCTGCATACTTCCTTCGCTTCATCCACATTCATAACTCTCTTCATACAACCTCGGCGGTTTCGGGTACTTTTACAGAGCCGACATTCTTGAAAAGATTAGGGGGCCACGTTTAGCTGTATAGTTTAATGATGGAATTAGTCATAGGTTACTAGCGTCGCCTAAATCCCAAGTTTATATACCTATCCCTTAATATACTTTTACAAACTGCACGTGAAGAGAAGCTGCTGGCGTAGGTACTCTTTGATACTTCCTTGCTACCAGACCAGCATAGAAGCAATAAGTAGTTAATTTTATTACCAAGTACAATATTTATACTAATATTATAAAGCTGAAGAGTTTATTTGGTTGTTTGTTTGAACGCGATAATCTCAGGAACTACTGGTTCGAATTGAAAAATTATTTTTTTGTTTTATACATTACATATGCTGCGATACATTATGCTACGACTATAAATATAGCAAAGAAATAATGGAATATGCGAAAAAAACGGGGAAAATTATTCATCCTTGAGGGCTTCAATGATGCCCAAAATAACTATTCCACGCGGACGAAGTCACAGGCACAGCTAGTAAAATTATACAAATAATTTACGTCACGGCCTGAACAATAAACTAACAAAGTATATAACAGTTTGTTAGTGAAATTAATAATTAATATTACAACAGTAATTATTAGAGCATGTTCAGATTAAATCTATTAATTACTATAATGATTAAAATCATGACGAAGGCTGATGGAAGTTACCAGTAACTGTTGCAAAAGATAAATTTTTCGTTCATATTTTAATAGGAAACATAGGAAGTAAACCTGCACATTCAGTTAACATACATACATATGGTCACGTCTATATCCCTTGCGGGGTAGACAGAGCCAACAGTCTTGAAAAGACTGAATGGCCACGTTCAGCTCTTTGGCTTAACGATAGAATTGAGATTCAAAATTTCAAATAGTGACAGGTTGCTAACTAATCGCCCAAAAAAAAACCCCAAGTTTATAATCCCTTTAGTTATTTAAGTGCACGACATCAATGGGACATCATTCTTTTTTTTTTATTGGTGCCGGGAACCACACGGCAATTGCAGTTCAAAACTAGCCTAAATCCATATAATACAACACACTTAACCCGTAATCTTTTACGATCAACAATTTCTCTCACATTCTTCCAAAGAAAAACTGGCATTAATCAAAACGTCACGGTTTCTAAATCACATGTTTTTGCGCACAGAATCAATGTAATTTAGTCTCTATAACAATGGTATAAGAGTCAGGAAATGTACTGATTCTTAAATTGTACTTAATGCGCCGATCGACCCAAAGTTGTATGGAAAATGAGCGTGCATAGTAATTACTTTGGTGTTTTTGTATTATATGATCTTTTACTTCTTTTGTAATTCGGACATCACTTTAAACTTTCGATAAAATTACTTTTTATGTTTGTAATATCTTTATACATACATACATATAATCCCGTCTATGTCCCTTGCGGGGTAGACAGGGCCAACAGTCTCGAAAAGACTGATAGACCACGTTCAGCTGTTTGGCTTTATGATGGAATTGAGATTCAAATAGTGACAGGTTGCTAGCCCATCGCCTAAAAGAAGAATCCCAAGTTTATAAGCCTATCCCTTAGTCGCCTTTTACGACATCCATGGGAACGAGATGGAGTGGTCCTATTCTTTTTTTTTATTGGTGCCGGGAAAAACACGGCTTTATTGAACAGAAATTTACACATTTAAAAAAAAAAATAATACGTACTTAAGTCTCTGTCAGAATAGTACCTATAGCAGTGTCTTTCGGCATAACCTCCTTCCTCCTGGGTTGAGTCCCGGTTGCATCCTCACCTCACTGGAGAGGAGCCCGGGGTATGCCTTTGACGATGCATTTATATTCGTTTTGAAATGACAAGTTCTACATTCATTCATGATTTAGATTTAAGAGATCTATATTTTGTGAATTGACGTCCGATGAAAACGCTGCAGTGTAGTTTGTTCCGCCGCTTCTTCTACACATGCGCTTTGGAAACGGTAGTAGTTATAATTAGATTTAAGTTATGTGACGTCAATAAGTGATACCTTATATCCAATTTTGAAAATAAATCTATTCTATTCTATTCATGGATCCTGGATTGGGTGAGTCAGGTTTTTCAAATCGGCTCCCATCTGACCTTTGCAGGTAAACCTTACCCGTATTGGATCCATAGTTACACATCCTTCAGGTTCCTGAATGTGCAGAATTCATTCGGCATTACCTATAAAGGATTTATTGCTGTATTTGGAATAGTACCTACTAAATAGTTCATCAATAATTCAGGTAAGTGACTACAAAACTTTAAAGTGAACGCCAAGTGAGTTAATTATTTATTTATTAACGCCAATAATACAACGATTGCCAAAAATTCTTTAAGAGGTTACTACAACAGTAACCTCTTAAAGTATTTTTGGCAAAGAGTTCTTATAAAGCAACATATGATCTTGTCAGTCTTCATTTCAAATACCAAGGAATATAATTTATGAAAAGGCAACTGGAAATTGATACTATTACAAATGCGAAAGTTTCTCTGTCTGTCTGAACAGCTAAATCGAATGTCGGATTTTTTAATGAATGTTTGAATCCATTTAAACGCCAGGTCAAGCACAGGCCACTTTCTTAGAAATTCTCACGAGAACAGGATACGGTCATTTTAGTTTTAGCAGGCGGAGCTAAAGAGCTATGACTAGTCATTGTTAAACAAAAATAGTTTCAGAAGAGTATTTGCTTTATAAAAAAAATTGTATTGATTCGTGGAAAAACCGCGTATTCTGTTCGTTATATATTCGAACGATAAATATATATAAATATATACGGGACAAATTACACAGATTGAGTTAGCCTCGAAGTAAGTTCGAAACTTGTGTTACGAGATACTAACTCAACGATACTATATTTTATAATAAATGCTTAGATAGATAAGCATCCAAAACCCAGATCAATCAGAGAAAGTTCGCTTCTCATCATGCCCTGACCAGGATTCGAACCCGGGACCTCCGGAGTTACAGGCAAGCGTTTTACCGCTGCGCCACAGAGGCCGTCAAAACGATGGCAACACCATGAATTTGCATGTGTATGAGATCAGTGCAATGTACCGCATATGTATGGAGTCATTTAAATTACAAAGTTTTCCATCTACCTGGAGACAGCAGATTTAATGAAGAAGAAACGTCAAACTTGATTCCATACATACATACATAAAATCACGCCTATTTCCCGAGGGGTAGGCAGAGACTACATCTTTCCACTTGCCACGATCTCTGCATACTTCCTTCGCTTCATCCACATTCATAACTCTCTTCATGCAAGGTCGGCAGTTTCGGGTACTCTTGACCTGACCCATTACCAGGACATCCTTAATTTGATCAAGATACGTTCGTCTAGGCCTTCCCACTCCGACCTTTCCCTCCACACTCTCCTTGTATATCTGCTTGATTCGATCGATATTTCTAATTCGATCTATCCTTTGTTATTTGCATGCCAAAAATCGTAAGACTAGTATTATAATTAACTTATTGTTAAACAAACATATAAGTATTCTATTTGAGTAAGAAGTGTAAAGAGATTGCGATACAAATACACGAGAAGACAATATAACTTTATCAACATTTTATTGATGTGAAAAACCACTTTTCTTGTTATTCAGATCCGCCTTGCATCATGAAATTGCGTGATAAAGTCCACTTTTGTCAGAACAATAACTGATCATATCAGCGAGTGTATTTTTTTATTGATTTACTAGTCGTTGCCCGGGACTTCGTCCGCCATAGAACGAGAAAAGCTAACCTCTAATAAATATAAATATCAGTAATAAATATATACAGGACAAATTACACAGTTTCAGTTTGCCTCAAAGTAAGTTCGAGACTTGTGTTACGAGATACTAACTCAACGATACTATATTTTCTAATAAATATTTATATAGATAAACATCTAAGACCCAGGCCAATCAGAAAAAGTTATTTTCTCATCATGCCCTGGCCGGGATTCGAACCCGGAACCTCCAGTGTCACAGACAAGCGCACTACCGCTGCGCCACAGAGGCCGTAGAGGCCATCTTTATAGAGGGTGGTAAAAATTTTATATACCTGTTGATAAAGCGTGATAAGAAAAGATCTTTGCTGATTTGTCTGCGTTTTGGATGTTTATCTATATAAATATTCATTATAAAATATTGTATCTTTGAGTTAGTATCTCGTAACAAGACACTTTTAAACTTATTTCGAGGCTAACTCAATCAGTGCAATTTGTCCCGTATATAGGTATTTATATTTATTTATCTCAGAAAACCGCATTCAGATAGGTGCAATAGTTTTCGCGTTATGCGAGAACAAACATACAGGCAGACAGACATTCTAAAAAACACACAAACATCAACTTTTTGACGTTTAGTCTACGATTTTTGTGCAATATCTTTCAAATACAGACATCAGTATTGTTTGTATTATAGATATGTATGTTAAATTATACACCGATAGGTTCAGTAGTTTAACTGTTATGAAATAACAAACAAACTCACTTTTATATTAATAACATTTGTATGGACATTACGGAGTGATAGAGATTAAAAATACAGAGACGAGCGACAATATCTGCTTTTATAACACGCCTCGTCTTCATTCAATAAGAGTCTGCTACGGACTCAATGTTTCACACAAAACATAGTTATTCACACAAAACTAACTGACATAATAATAAAATTATTATTATACATACATGCAAACATACCCTTGTGGGGTAGACAGAGCCAACAGTCTCGAAAAGACTGATCGGCCACGTTCAGCTATTTGGCTTAATGATAGAATTGAGATCCAAATCCCGAGAAAAGTTTGTAAGTCTATCTCTTAGTCGCCTTCTACGACATCGATGGGAAAGAGATGTAGTGATCCTATTCTTCTTTGTATTGGTGCCGGGAACCACACGGAATTATTATTATTTCAGCTAGTTTTGTGTGAATAACTGTTTTAACTATTTAACGGTGTTATGTTTATTATTACCAACCAACTGTTGATACCTACATAACTGTTGTTTGATTTTAATTGCGTGAGAAAACAACGTTACAATGATTCAGATGACTGATGATGATGACTATCTTAATAACAATAAATAAGTAAACAATCGTCATTGTATGTAAGTCATCTGTTTGTTTGTAAACACTTTACTGCACAATGAAAAAATGATATAATACAGTTCCTGGATTTTGCCGTGTGGTTCCCGGCACCAATAGGAAAAAGAATAGGATCACTCCATCTCCAAGGGGTAGACTTACAAACTTGGGTAACTCTAGTATAACAAAAATAGGAAAATTGTCGATTATTTTTAAATTAATTAAAAATAATTAAGAATAAATAAAACATTAAAAGATGTATATTTAATAAATGAAATGATATGTAGCAATTTAAAAAAAATCCCATAGATGTCGTAAAAGGCGACTAAGGGATAGGCTCATAAACTTTTTTTTTTTGACAAATTACTCTGATTGAGTTAGCCTCGAAGTAAGTTCGAGACTTGTGTTACGAGATTCTAACTCAACGATACTATATTTTATAATAAATACTTATATACTTATAGATAAACATCCAAGACCCAGGCCAATCAGAAAAAGTTCTTTTCTCATCATGCCCTGGCCGGGGTTCGAACCCGGGACCTCCGATGACACAGACAAGCGTACTACCGCTGCGCCACAGAGGCCGTCAAAACTTGGGGTTCTTCTTTTAGACGAAGGGCTAGCAACCTGTCACTTTATATGAATCTTAATTCTATCAGTAAGCCAAACAGCTGAACGTGACCAATCAGTATTATCAAGACTGTTGGCTCTGTCTACCCGGGATATAGACGTCATTATATGTATGTATGTGAGACTTTAACCACTCAACCATCGGCCCTCTGATCTACATACATGTTGAAAGATAACGTTTGACGTTGTTAACTGGTTTACATTTAATTAAGCCCCGTTATCACGAGTGGCGTTATCTCTTATCAGCGGCGTGACGCTCCGCAAATATAGCGTGGCTTTGTTGATATAAACGTTAGGAGCACCAATAAATTATGAAACAAACGCGTAGTTTCTGTTTTTAAATGGAATTTTCTGATTATTTGTTTAGTAGCTCTGCCGATTCTATACGTATAACTGTGATGTTTCTCATCAGAAAACAAACGGCGGTTTGGTTAACATACAGCGGGATAGACAGAGCTATTGGCTCTTGGGAAAGAGATGGAGTGGTCCTATTATTTTTTTATTGGTGCCGGGAGCCACACGGCACAAACTGTGTCTAAAGAGTTGGAACTTAATTTACGTTTACTAAGTCTACAAATTGTGCACTAGATTAGTATTTCCCGTAATTCCCACAGGAACCGAACTTAATGGGATTATTCATTTTACGCGCACACAATTATGCTTGTTCTGCTAGATTTTAGAAACCTTCTCTCCTTTCGAAGTCGGTAAAAAATTCCGTACAAGCGAATCAATTTGTACAAACTCAATCGTTTCATACAATTCCATTTCAACATCAACATTGTCTGCATTGGCCCACTGACTTTATCGGATATCGAATGGGAATGGCCCACGACGGTCCATTCACCTGACATTAATGACCCACTTGTGGACCATTAGTCCCACTTTTGTTATGGATACGCGGTTTTACGTAATTATTTTATGGGTTTAATTATTATTATACATAATTATAATTGTTGTAAAGTAATGTTGCGTAAGAAAAATAACTGCTTTTTTTTTGTTGTTATTCTGCGGATGAAAACAGCGAATTCTAGATTTAAAAAAGTAGGTAGAGGGCCGCCCCAAATCTTTCCTATAGATGTCGTAAAAGGCGACTAAGGGTGACAGTTCTATACGTCTATATTGAGCTATTTAAAAAAAGCAATTGATCTCAAAGGAACATTAGATTATTAACTTGATGACAGCAATTTGTCACAATTTCCATTGGATTAGTTTCTAGCCATAAGTAAGTTTTTTTTAAAAGTTTATTTCTTTTTATGCTAAAGGTCAGCTGGAGAGTTACCTAAATCGTATATCGTATCTATAACAAGCTGATAACCGCGACTTCGTTCGCGTGTTTGAACGATTTTTTATAAAGTGTCATTTCTATATTTACTAATAGCAACGCGCTACTTCGCAAGGGTAGCATTTATAGACAAAAACCTTCCGCTGAAAACCCTTCATTCAATATTTAAACAAGTACAAAAAGTCCGTCCAAACTTTCCGAGATCAGCGCATACATACAGACAGCTGAACGTGGCCTTTCAGTCTTTTTGAGACTGTCTGCCCCGCAAGGGATATAGACGTGACTATATGTATGTATGTAAACAGACATAGAAATATAGGGGATTACTTTATAACATGTAGTGATAGTTTAGCTGGACCATCATTGCGCTTCATCAGTTCTCCAGAACATACATACATATGGTTACGTCTATATCCCTTGCGGGGTAGACAGAGCCAACAGGCTTGTATAGACTGATAGGCCACGTTCAGATGCTGAGGCTTTAAGATAGAATTTAGATTCAAATAGTGACAGGTTGCTAGCCCATCGCCTAAAAGAAGAATTTTATAAGCGTATCCCTTAGTCGCCTTTTACGACATCCATGGGAGAAAGATTGAGTGGTCCTATTCCGTTTTCGATTGGTGCCGGGAACCACACGGCTTTGTTCAAGTATTATAAATGGTGTCATATGAATGCAGACTTTGACGTCAAACTTGATAACAATGTTTTACGAGCCAAGGGAATCTTCTGTAATCAGAACGTGCTCAAACATTGCTATCATACTTCACGGATGCAATAATTGCTGATATACAGACTAATGAGACGTGTGGTCTAGTGGTTAAGGTGTCAGACTCAATCTATCTGTTTTAAGGTCGACAGATTCAAATCTCAATTTAATGAGTTATGTTGTTTAAAAAAGTTGTAAATATTCTTAATTCTTGGAGAGTGTAAGAAAGATTTATACTTACATACATATGTATATATTTAGTGGATAGGTATATGTCTTTTATTTGTATTTCTGTTAGTATATAGTATATATAGCGCCGTGTGGGTCGCGGCACCAATACAAAAAAGAATAGGACCACTTCATCTCTTTCCCATGGATGTCCTAAAAGGCGACTAAGGGATAGGCTTACAAACTTGGGATTCTTATTTAGGCGATGGGTTAGCAACCTGTTACTATTTGAATATAATATAGCTGAACTGAGCAAATAGCTGAACGTGGCCTTTAAGTGTTTTCAACACTGTTGACCCTGTTTACCCCGTAAGAGAAAAGACGTGGTTCTATGTAAAAATAATAATGGAGGAGTTTACCGGAAACGACACAGTTTCCCATAGAAAAAGGTGACACAATGACTTGATGGTATCATGACGAGAAAGCTGTGACTGACGGACAAACATAACCGTTTCATCTTTTCCAGTGTTCCGGAGCAATTGTTTTCGGGTTATGGCAGTACAAACATACAGACTGACAGAAAGGCTGCTTCTTCTGGTCTTATATAGGTCTCTTATATCGATTTTCTGACAATATCTTACGAGTACAGCAATTGGTCAGTTACTATTTTCAACGGCCTCTGTGGCGCAGCGGTAGTACGCTTGTCTGTGACACCGGAGGTCCCGGATTCGAATCCCGGTCAGGGCATGATGAGAAAAGAACTTTGTCTGATTGGCCTGGGTCTTGGATGTTTATCTATATAAGTATTTATTATAAAATAAAGTTTCGTTGAGTTAGTTTCTCGTAACACAAGTCTCGAACCTATTTCGAGGCTATCTCAATCTGTGTAATTTGTCCATTGTATGTATATTTATTTATTTTACATACATACATATAATCTCGTCTATTCCCTTGCGGGGTAGACAGAGCCAACAGTCTTATAAAGACTGGTAAATCACGTTCATCTATTTATTATATTTATTAATGGAATTAAGATTCGAGTTAAAGTTTATCTCAAAAATGGTTATTTTTGTTATGACTTATTTTTCAACTAGTAGTAAAAAGCAGCGGACCGTTAAAATGGAATGTCACGAGGTACTGACGAAATTGTCACATCTTTATTATTGTTGAATGTTGTTGCTAAATGTCGCAGTTAAGACGTTAAAGTCGAGGGTATTTATTACTTTTCTGTTACAGCGATTAGTTAAAAATAATAAGAGCGCATAAACCTGCCAAAAACCAGTAGTTCCTGAGATTAGCGCGTTCAAACACAAACTCTTCAGCTTTATAATATTAGTATTAGTATAGATTCATGGCGTCAAATTTCCTATGAAATTTTGGGTAAATGACCAAGTACCCTCAAATACAGTGCGAGCGAACCTTGTAAAAATGCAAGCTGACGAAATAGTAATAATTCTGATACGGTTTTCTCTTAAAAGTTAGAAATCTCAGACAAAATGCTGCGTCAGCCATCACGAGTCACGATCACGACAAATGGTTATACTGCCATAGATTATAAAAAAAAAGTGTCACAGAATACAATAGCCACTACAATTTTGGAAGAAAGTTGACCATTGGCCGCAAGTTATAGAATATTAGAACCACAGATTTAAAATCATTTTTTTTTTTTCAATAAATATATGTATATACGGGACAAATTACACAGATTGAGTTAGCCCCGAAGTAAGTTCATGACTTGTGCTACGAGATACTAACCCAACGATACTATATTTTATAATAAATACTTATATAGATAAACATCCAAGACCTACAAGTGTTAAAATAAGTTTAAACCACGCACTTCGAATTATAT
This sequence comes from Amyelois transitella, assembly GCF_032362555.1. NCBI lineage: Eukaryota > Metazoa > Arthropoda > Insecta > Lepidoptera > Pyralidae > Amyelois > Amyelois transitella. The sequence goes on along the minus strand of NC_083518.1, from coordinate 1,045,169 downwards.
TATTATTTTTAAAATTATTAGCGGGCGGTCAATCGGCGTCCATATTTTTTTTTCTCAATTCTCTGAATTTGAATTGTTCTACGGCTGCATTCGTTGGCCGTCGGGTGTTTCCGAGTTCCGAAGTAACCACGCATGCTGTCACTGTCGTATTGTGCGAAAAGAGAAAAGGATAGGAACAATAAAAATTAAGCGGCGCGTTCAGATACTTTTCATCCCGGTAAAATCTATAGTTCCCGTGAGATTTGCGAAAAACGCGCGAATTTAGCTCCACTTACAAAAGAATACATTTTGTAGGTGGAGCTAAATTCGCGCGTTCACCTGGTGCATCGTTCAATATCGATTCCGTCATGAAGCCATAAATCTGAACGTGGCCTTTTACTCTTCTCAAGACTGTTGCTTACCCCGCATAGGATATAGACGTGACTATATGTATGTTACCTATATATTTATAGCTGTGTCGTGTCTCATGAAGACGGTCGCACTAACTAGTCGTGATAGCTCAATTGAGATAATCTGAGAGATCTTGAGTTTCTGACGGAAGCTGGGAATCAGTCCGTACTCCGAATACGTCAAGAATCACTAAGAGCTATCAAATATTAACATCAGTCCTGGGCTTCATTCCCGTGAAAATTTCTAGAAAAAGTATTCTGTCTTTCGTTTGACACTCCATTTTTCCACGATAAGTATCTAATAGAAATTGTGATGTTGTGATTGGTTAATAAAGTACCAAGGAGTGGGGAGTGTCGGCCATTACCGATATACGACGGTGCGGGCAGTCGCTTGTCACCTTTGGTGTGTATAATAATACTTATGGTGTTGTATTATTCTATATCCTTACCAACAAGTAAAACAGTGGGACACCACAGAAATCATAATTGCCTTATTTGTTTAAAAAAAACCAGAAAAAAAGATTAAATAGATATCTATAGTAATATTATATAGCTGAAGAGTTTGTTTGTTTGTTTGAACTCGCTAATCTCAGGAAGTACTGGCTCGAATTGAAAAATTATTTTTGCTTTGAATAGACCATTTATCGAGAAAGGCTTTAGGCTATGCATATAATATAAAATAAATAAAATATAAAAATGCACACTTCGTACATCCAGTCGGATGTAAAGCTTTTGCAGAAAAAAAATATTTGTGACGTCACGACTCGTTGAAGTCTTTTCTATGAACTTTGCAGTTAACTTGTTTTGCTTAATATTTTTATTTTTTGAAAAAGCTATCAATATAATAATTATATGATTCATCAAAAATAAATAATTCGAACCAGTGAGCCAAAAGTTTAGAAAGGTGAAAGAAAACAGGAATGTCTCCAATCATTGTAAAGCTGAATTTCTCTGAAAACTGATTCACTTTTTTTTAACGCAATTCGCCAAACGCAAAGCCTTATTGAATTCGTATGGAAATTACTAGTTCTACATTCATTCATGTTTTTTTTTTTTGATTGTAGACAATGTGTACATACGTCCATGATTTAGATTTAAGTGATCTATATTTGTATATTGACGTCCGATGAAAATGCTGCAGTGTAATTTGTACCGCCGCTTCTTCTACACATGTGCTTTGGAAGCGGTAGTAGTTATAATTAGATTTAAGTGATGTGACGTCAAAAAGTGATAACTTGTATCCAATTTTGAAAATAAATCTATTCTATTCTAACACCGTACCTAAAGCTTTCTTACAAAGCTCGTTACAAAAACTTCCTTATTTACATATAATTCAAAAAACCCAATTTCCATTCAGATACCTATTTCTTTCCGTACACATTCGGCACAAAAACACGACACAGTCGGAAGACGACGAAAATTCACTTCCGTGCGTTTGTCACGCGATCTATACCTCCATAACCCGAACACAAATACTCTGCTTTACATAGTAAGTAATATAGTTTATTGATAGCTTCCGTAAGAATTTATCTAGTACGTCACGGCAATTCGTAGTCAATTAATTTTGCGAAAGTTACCGTAAAAATCGACGGGTTTTTTGTTGAGAAATAGACAATTTGTGTCATAAGTTGTTTCCTTATCCGTGGCTGTGAGTGTTACTCTTTTGCATTTTGTATTTTACATGCCAGCCTGTACGGGGTAGATAGAGACTTTTTAACAAAACACAACATGACATAAATTATGACGATATATTACAGAAATAATTATAGACCGAAAAGCCACGATCTTTTTAAGACTGTTGGCTCTGTCTACCCTACAAGAGATATGTTATATGTATGTATTCATAATAAAAAAACAATTGTAACGCATCCTGAATGCTTTTAATGTGCGCTACCTCTTTGATTATGGATTTTCCTTTTTATTTTGGTTGACTGGAAGAAATTCCAATTGGGAAAAATCGGCCATTGTACATATTCTTCTATATCCAATGACTGTTCAATTTTTGTAACATTTCTTTTTATGTGCAATAAAGAGTTTACAAAAAAAACTTCTTTGCTGTACTTCACTTTATGGAAATCGAGTAAGACTGGCATGATTGTCTGTAAAACAGTCTATTTTCGATCTTGATTTTTATTCTTGATTTTTATGATCTACCATTGAAAAACTCATACTCCTCTTGGGAGGTGAACATTAAATAGGAACTAACACCAGGTAGATGATAAATAAATATATATATACAGGCCAAATGACACAGATTGAGTTAGCCTCGAAGTAAGTTCGAGACTTGTGTTACGAGACACTAACTCAACGATACTATATTTTATAAATAATACTCATATAGATAAACATCCAAGATTAATGATACAAAGATATACACGTCGTTATTCCTTACGGAGTGGACAGAGCTAATAAATGAAAAGTCTAAGTTACTTCGAAGAATAGATTTCAGTATAGCAACAGAAGATGCATTGCTAGACATCAAAAGTATGTCCGAAAAGATGTACAATACAGCGTTAATACGTACTTTTTATACTTTACAAATTTACTTGTTAAAAAGGTTTTAAAAAAATAGATTTATTAAAAAAAACATTCGTACTAAAAATTGCTTAGTTATAAAAAAAGAAGATATGTTTATAGTATCATAAAATAACGTAGTAATTCAACAAAAACTACTTGCGAAAACGCAATAAAACTGTTACATTTAACATAAAACCGTTCTCGCAAACCGATTAGTCTGCGCAAGCGGCACTTGCAATTCAAAAACATCGTGCCTTATGCTATGGCGTCAAACATAACCTATAAACAAAGGGCAAGTTCAGAGACCTAAATCTAGCTAGATACGGCAACTTCACACAAACATTTCCCTTTTTTAATTATGAACTGAAAGTCAACAGTAACTTCAGAATTTTTTTTTGTAAAATTTACTGACACAGCTTGAAGAGCACGGAGAAGAAACACGGTTTTATCACGTTAAAACTTTTTTAATGCGTATTTCACTATCACGTTTTCATCCCTAACGACGACGACAGAGCCAATTATATGGAAAAGTCTCGAAATTTACTATCAGCTGCATGACTTATCGAAATTTTCAATTCAAATAAACAAATTGTTAGCCTTCTACCCGAAAAAAAAAATCCCAACTTTATAAAACACACGTAACAAACATGAAAACAATTTTAAAAAGAGGTTGATTATAAACACTAACATCTAGACACAATTTTGCCACGAAATGTAGAAGGGCATGCACTTGCGGGATCTAGCTAGATTTATCTCTTTGGGCAAGTTACTCACCTAGATCATTTGACCGGTACAGTTACCTACACGAGGCTCACCGCACTTTCACTTCACAAATTGGCGACCGTCGCGGACAAAACACGCGGGACTACTGAAGACTAAGGTAGGTATTATCTGACTTACGAGTCTCATGCTTGATGGATTGCTTGTTCTTATTTAGAAAAATGTCAACAGATGACGATTTTTAATCTAAATTTGTGACATGTTCACAAAACTGATGCGAATTCGACCATTTGCGGGTTCAAGTACCTACAATTCTCTTCATTTCTGTTCATAATTGGAATAAAGTTTGTCTCGGCCTTTTCATAGGGAAAGGTTTTAGTTGAGGAAATGGTGCCAGGTTAACTATAATTATTATTTCCACTCATACAATTTACATAGGTACATATAGTCTATGTCTATATCTTTTGAGGTGTAGACAGGGCCGACAGTCTTGAAAAGACTGAAAGGCCACGTTCAACTGTATGGCTTTTCATGTAATTAAGATTTAAGAAGATTAATAGCATATCGCCTACAAATCCCAAGTTTATGAGCCTCTCCCTTAGGCGTCTTTTACGACATCCATGGGAAAGAATTTATCATCAACGACGTATTGCCGTAATAACCAGGTAGGTATCTGAATGTGGAATTTCAACTAAATCCTATCAGTTCTTTCAACTCTGAAAGACATGTCAGTCACCTTCTATAAATTCAGTTTAGTGATGCAGCCGTGGCATATGTATGTTTAAAATCATGAGCGCCATAAAAAAGGGAGTCATCGCCCGCTCGCCGACCGGAGAATACGATTTCATTCCGCGATGCGTTTCGAAGAAATTTCGCCTGGATGCACACGGCGCGTGCGCAGGGCGACAAGTCTGCTGTATGTACTACTGTCAAATCGGGTTCGAACGTCGAACAAAAAATCTTTTTCTGATTAGCCTAGGTATAAAATGTCGTATCGTTGGGTACATACATATAATCACATCTATATGTCTTGCGGGGTAGACAGAGCCGACAGTCTTGAAAAGACTGTAGGCCACGTTCAGCTATTTGTCTTCAAATATTGACAGGTTGCTAGCCCATCGCCTAAAAGAAGAATCCCAAGTTTTTAAGCCTACCCCTTAGTCTTCTTTTACGACATCCATGGGAAAAAGATGGATTGGTCCTATTCTTTTTCCTATTGGTGCCGGGAACCACATGGCACTAACGGGAACCACACGGCACGTTGGGTACAACTCTCCAAATTAATCTGTGTAATTTGTCATATTTTATGTTTACCTATATTTTACTCCGGTTAAATATACTCTTATGGTTCCAGTAGGGTATTAATGTGGTAGTGTCGATCATCTCGATTTGCGTGGATGGATAGTATCAAAATTGTGAAGCCGTTTATTCCACTACTAGCTGTGCTCGCGACTTCGTCCGCGTGGAATAGTTATGTTGGGCATCATTGAAGCCCTCAATGATGAATAATTATCCCCGTTTTTTCACATATTCCATTATTTCTTTGCTCTTTATAGTTACAGCGTGATGTTATATAGCTGAAATCCTTCCTCTATAAATGGTCTATTCAACGCAAAAAGAATTTTTCAATTCGAACCAGTAGTTCCTAAGATAAGCGCGTTCAAACAAACAAACTCTTCAGCTTTATAATATTAGTATAGATGTGCAACTAGGGTGGTAAAACCTGGGTGCACAAACATAATTTTTTTTCCACGGAAACATTGTCTCAGTCAAAAACTAGTCCACACTTTCAAAACCATTTCGACAACTACTTAATTGATGAATACATTTTTTTTACAGTCTTGGCACCCTGTCTTGGTAAATAGCGCACACGCACAAACAACTCTTTGTGTTGCTTCTATAATGGGTCATTATCTCTGTATAAATTAAAAATACAGCTGTTCTTCAGAGGAAGTGAAAAAGTGCAATGTACTTGTAACAGGAGTGTTGTGTGTGATGCCTGGGGAAGATCTTCCTTTTGGTGGCAGTCGATTCGAACCAACGCTTCCGCTACATAATTATAAAAAATAAGACCACTCGCATCTCGTTCCGATGGACGTCGTAAAAGTCGACTAGATAAATAAATAAATATATTCGGGACAGATTGCACAAATTGAGTTAGCCTCGAAGTTAGTACGAGATACTAACTCAACGATATAGATAAACATAGACCCAGGCCAATCAGAAAAAGTTCGTACCTCATCATGATGAGTAGATACCACCCCGGGGTGTGTCTTCTGGACCTAGAGAGATGAGGATGTACTCGTAATGGAATTTACGCCAGGACGAAGAAGTTATTTGAATGGTAATGTTATTAACGAGGTACGAGTCGTTAAAACCGTAAGTTACTGCCGTAACGTTTATCATAAGGAAATATTAAATAACCACAATTGAGAACACTTTTGGTTTTCCCGGTTAAACTCATTTGGGATTCCCAGATATCAGTTTCAGGGGAATTTCTTTGTCCGAGCTATGACGTGATACCTGTACTGTTTTCAGTGCAAATATACGAGTTAGTATCTCAAGGGACAAACGTACTTTCATGTTTGGGTTTTAAACCGAAGTGTAGATTATTCTATATTTTGGAATGAAACAGCCTTCGTTAGGGAAGAATAATTAAGAACGGCACAATGTGGCAATTGGTATAGAAAAGATATTTTCTCACTTCAACTTTTGTCAAAATCTATAAATACAAAATAAATTTAAAAAATAAAACACATCAACTTAAGATCACTTTTCGGTATTTCGATACGGTCTGTCCCATATATATTTATTTATATTTGTCTTTTTGTAACACCTTTTGCCAAGTCGGCTATAGACATAGAAAAATACCACGGATGTACTTTGTATAATACAATGTTTGACAAACAATGGTACAGTGTTTTATGCACTGATAACATTGTATACGGCGTCTATCGAGCGAAAATATGCATTCTGATGCAGAATGTGCACATCGCAAAAAGATCATTCACCAAAATGTATCAAAAGGATAGCAGACTACTTATTGCGGTGTGTCGTCTAAAGTTTAGAATTGTTTGGTTGTGTTAACACTATCTCCGCATACTTCCTTCTCTTCATCCACATTCTCTCATAACTCTCTTCATGCAAGTTCAGCGGGATGTCTTTAATTTGATCAAGTTACTCGTACGTTACGATAAGTTCGTTTTATATTTGCACCTATTTAGGTAATATTTTGTAGATAAAGAATCACCCATATTCCTGAGTTATTTTTCTGAGAGGTTACCGGCAAAAACCAGGAAAAAATAAAACACCAAACGAACTATAAACAATAACTTGTATTCATCAATCAAAAATAATGTCTTAACTACGCCCTACGCCCCCCGATGGTCTCGGCATCACATTATGTCCAAGATTTGGCAGTACAATGCGCTCGTATGATAGGCGTACCGGAACTCGACGGCTAGCCCACTAGGGTTCCACCCACGGGGTTCCACCGTCTTTACCGGGCTACGTCCAACGGACCATTCCACTTGGCCGTATTTTAATTCGACACTAGCGCCTCTGCCGGAAAATGGACGCACTATAGCTTTGCCGAGAATGAAACCCTTGGAGAAAGTATTTACATTTTTCTTTAGTTGGAAAACAAATGCAGTACGGATTAAATGAATATCCGAGAAATTTGATACAATTATCGAGATAAAAAGATCAGAAAAGAAATTAATAATAATTGTAGGCACAGTATTTTCAGCTAATACGTGAGTTACAAACTTGTTACACGGTTTTTTTTTTCTAATATAGTTATAACAAGTCCAATGCTGTATTTTTGTTGTACTTATTGAGATATACTGAGACCGAAAAAAATGCAAATTTGCATTTGAAAATATAGTTTACATATTTTTATGTAAGTAAAAAGAAAACTATTACAGCCAAAGGTATTAAAACTAGATATACCTTACAAATTAAACTTATTGTAACTTTTATTTACAATCCAAAATATATTCTTTTATACTTCTGTTTTCTTTAACCTTTTACAACATCCACATAAACTGAAAGACAATAATGCCACTTAAATATTGAACTTCGGTTTCCTTCACACCTTGAAGGCATATTTCAAGAAAATAGAACTTTCCCTCTCTATTATATGGCAATAGAGCGAGAGAGAACGCTCCAATTATATGAAAATTTACTTGTATGGCTGTTTACAAAATACACTGTAAAAAACTAGTATCTGAACCAACTATTTGTATATTGGTAAATTTCATTTTGCCTTCAATAAAGTTAACCAAACATGCATTGTCAAGCCGCCATCTTATATCAAGTGAGCTCATAATTGGTTCAAACCAAAATATCTGAACAGTTAACTCCTGATTGAAAATAAAACTGAGAAAACAAAATGGCGGCTTGACAGATCCATATTTTAGCGTATTCAAATAAAAATCTGTCGGATTTAATGGAACGTAAAGCATATGACACCATAAAATATGTAGTTTTGTCCAATACATACAGTTCTAACAGGCGTGATATCGTGTATACGTATATCGTAATCGTGATTACGTAAAATTCAATGAAACATTTCTACGGTGTTCAAATCTCAACGCAATTCAATTTGCGTTAATATTTTCAAGGAATTTTGGCATTAAGGAGCTATGTTAAAATTAAAATGTATTTTATCATTATGCCTTCTAAAATAAAAATTAGATTTGCGCTTTTTACAAAAGTCTCACTAGGAACTGATCAAAAAGATCAGTGTAAAATTATGTAAACTTTTACAATGAAAAAACTATGATGCGTTTGACAGTTAAACCTAATATGTCATGACGCCTCTTTCACACTTACATCTTTTTTATATCTCTGTCCTCTGTCATCCGCATCATATCACATTTTTAAAAATTAAATTCTATTTCACATAACTATGACTTTTTTCTTCTGTGATCTAAAAAAAAAGGAACTTTTAAACAAGTCTATATGAATAACATGTTAAAGTTTACAAATTATAAGTAAAATTGCCAACTATATCTAAAAATTGTGATTTCAATTTCTTCAGAATCTTGTTCGTCTTCACGTCTTCATCAATATTCATATATTTTCTTCATTTTTTTTTATTACACCTTAATCTTGGATAGCTTTTCTTTTTTTTTTCATTTCTTCATCAATTCCATTAAAATTTTGATTAATTTCAAATTAAATCTAACCAAATGTTGGAAAATCGTTTCTACTTATTAATTAATTATTTCACTGTCTCTATTCTTGTTCCCTTCACTTGCAGCAAAATCCACTTTCGCTCATATGTACAACACATTCTTGTAAAAATATAATCTTCTTAATTAATATGTACACAGCTTATCATTTGAGTAATCACTTGACGAACGCCTCGGGCGGTATTTTGCCTTCCGATTGGAGCTGGTTGAAGATGAACAATGCCCGTTGGAAATCCCAGCCGGTCTCTTGCAAACAACTGGAAATTAAGATCTTTATTAGTTTACGATCAAAAGTGTTGTTGAAACGATGTGGACACAGGCGTTGGAAGTGAATAATTGCAATGTTTGTATAATGATGTAGATACCAAATTCTAAGAGAAATGAAATTAAACAATGTATATATTCCTCCTTGCTTTAATCCCGATTGCAAGAAATTATAGAAAAAAAAATTGCAATACCATTAAGGTAATTAAAAAAAAACGTAGTTACTAATCAAAATTTTGAATTTATTACAGAATAAGGATTTAAACTTGTGATTCTTCATTTAGGTGATGGGCTAGTTAACTGCCATTATCTTTTATTTCCAGCTAATGCCACCTCTCCAGAGTGAGGATGCGACCGGGACTAAAGCCAGGAGGAGGGAGACAGAAAGACTGGGTATCAACACTTACTTGATGCTCCAATGTTCGTTCATGCCGGTCTGCTGCCCCAGCATGTTCAGCATCAGCTTCTGCGGGTCGTCTGCGACGGGCGCGGGGGGCGCGGCGGCCGGGGAGGGGGCGGGCGCCGCGGGGGGAACCCCCGTCGAGAATGCTTTCTCTTCCTGTTCCAAAAGAATAGGATATTATATAACTTCAGTTATTTAATTAATACATCTATACTAATATTATAAGTTGAAGAGTTTGTTTGTTTGAATGCGCTAATCTCAGGAACTACTGGTTCAAATTGAATAATTATTTTTGCGTTGAATTGACCATTTATCGAGGAAGGCTTTAGGCTATATAACATCACGCTGCAACTATAAGGAGCAAAGAAATAATAAAAACGGTGAACATTATTCATCCTTGACGGTTTCATTGTTGCCCAAAATAATAATTCCATTCAGTACGTCTGTATGTTTGTATTCACATTACACGAAAACTTTAGCTCCCATTTCAATGCTGGTTTTTTTTATATTCAATGTGGATGAAACGAAGGAAGTAAGCAGACATCGTGGCAAGTGGAAAGAGGTAGTCTCTGCCTACCCCTCCGGGAAAGAGGCGTGATTTTATGTATGTATGTTCAATTAAAGAACTGGTTTACAAAAAAATCTCCCTCCACCCTTCTAAGAAGCAATTCAGGAGATAAGTTTCGTCAGAGAATTTTCACAAAGAACAAAGTAGCGGGCAGTAGCTAATGTATAAAAATATAAAATTCAAAATGTCTCTCACCTGTTCTTCAACAGGATTAGTGATGAACAGCATATCGTTGATGACGCAGAACCCGCCACCGGCGTTGGGAACGATCACGAAGGTGCGGTGGAAAGACCGGTTGGGATTCCCCGACGTCGCGGTCTCTTTGAAGAGGCCGTTCATCGACAGCACTATCATGGTGGGCTGCGGAACAAAATGAGAGTTAATATTTATTTAAACATACATACATATGGTCACGTCTATATCCCTTGCGGGGTAGACAGAGCCAACAGTCTTGAAAAGACTGACAGGCCACGTTCAGCTATTTGGCTTAATGATCGAATTGAGATTCAAATAGTGACAGGTTGCTAGCCCATCGCCTAAAAAAGACAAAACATTATTGTTCGAAATACAAATGTATAACACAATTGGCGGACTTAATGCTAGAAGCTATTATCTACCATTTAGTCAACCATAGTCAATAATTGTTGTATAATAAGCTAGTTAAGTCGTGCCGTGTGGTTCCCGGCACTTAAAAAAAAAAAAGGACCTCTCCGTCTTGTTCGCATGGATGTCGCAAAAGGCGACTTAGGGATAGGCTTATAAACTTGGGATTCATATTTTAGGCGATGGGTTAGCAACCTGTCACTATTTGAATCTCAATTCTATCATTTAGCATAACAGCTGAACATGGTCTTTCAGTCTTTTTAAGACTGTTGGCTCTGTCTACCCCGCAAGGGATATAGACGTGATTATATGAATGAATTAATGCAAAATCCTTACCGTAAAAACTAGTAAATCGACCGCAAATCCCATCAAATCATGTTTGGTCTTAGGCAACTCGGAGAGGAACGACACCACTTGCAGCCTCCCGGTCTTCAGGTACCTTCTCCTGGACTCCCTTTCAGATACCTTGATTATGTTGCGACTGCTCGATATGTATGAGGTCAGCCTGGAAAGAGAAATATGTTGAGTATTGACGTGTGAGGACTTACACAAGAGGTACCAGATGATGATTCATCATCAGGCCTACTGTCTACTACCTAGAATACTAATAATATTTAATAAACAAGTATCTAGTAATCTTAACGTGGCCTATCAGTCTTTTCAAGACTGTTGCCTCCGTCTACCCCGCAAGGGAAATAGACGTCATTATCAGTATGTATGTATGTAGGTATAGTAATCTTACATCTGGTAACCAGGAATATAACCTGGTACACAATACTCATCATCTATTACGCTGTACACAATACTCAGTACCTAGTATCCAATACCTATTTCCCAATATCTACTTATTAGTACCTAGTATCGAGAGACTAGTACTTAGTATCTACAAACCCAGTACCACCCACAGACCTAGTATCTATTAACAAACTCACCTAGACGACGGCGAGTATCTGTTATTGTCGTGGCTCAAGTAATTCGCCGCCATAGACATTGTTGCGTGTTCATGGTACGCCTCGAGCAATGGTTGCCGCGTGTCAGAGTCGTATATAGCGAAGTACTGCGTGAGGAATTCCCTGACCAGGTCCTGGCCGGCCGGGTCCACGAGGAAGGACTGCTGGCGAGGGGGCAGAGTGGCGGTTTCTGCCACGTCGAACCCGATAGCCGGAGGTAGGTCCACGCCGTCCTGTAACGAATTCCAAGTTCCAGAACACAATCTCAATATTATTTGGGGAGAAATCGGGCGGATATTGAATGAACTAATCATTCAATATCCGCCCGATTTCGCCCCAATGTGGCGCTAGTGTGAAATTCAAGAGTGTCAAATGACGTTTCTTGCATTGAGATTGGCATTGTGTATTGGCATTGTGAGTCGAGAGTAAGCCTGCTGTTCGTCGTAAAATTTAAGATTCAAGCGATGTGACGTCAATAAGTGATATCTAGAATCCAATTCTGAAATAAAATCTATTCTAGTCTATTATATTCTATTCTATTAATACATTGTAAATATCGAGTTGTAGTGTATAATAATTATGAGATTATTATAGATATAAAAAAAGAAAGGGGAAGATCGAATAATTCAGAATAATGCCTTTTTTTATATTGCATCGCAATTTGAGATTTATTTGGCAAAAGGACGACATATCCTATATTTTCAATTATAATAAGACATTCTATTGATTTACATGGTGATAACAAATATCAACACTTTTATTCGTACCTACTTCATTTAACAGACTTGATTATTTAAATCTACAATAGAGTGTACCTTAATAAAAGAAATTAGAAAAAAAAAGGATGCAAAAATTAGGTCAAGACAAAAAAGTATGATATATATTCAATGAAAACACAAACTTACCAGTCGCATCAGCTTGGGGAACCTCTTCCGCACATCGCTGTCGGAACAAGGAATAAAACTGTCAACCACTCTGTAACTCATTAATTACAAACGTTTTGATATAGGTTTCTTACGATACACGAAAAACACTGGCCATTTGAAGAGAACATTTTTTTTTTTTTATATATTCTTTTTTCAAATGGTCATGTTTTTTTATTAGTGAATGTAACAAAATAATTTAAATTGATGTAACAAATTAATTTCCAAGCATGTTTTTAGTTAACAACCAAAATTGTATTTTTTTTTTTAAATTATAATGCTGTTATTTTTAAACAAAATTATTATTTTTTTATAACGGCATGACGAAAACAAAAAAGACAGTGCTGTTATTTATAAAACAAATATTTAATTTTGTTTAAAAATTAAATACTTCTTTTAAATAGAAATAAAAAAACAGCATTGTCATATTTTGTTTTGGTCATACTCATAAAAAATAATTGAACACAACTTTGGTGTATTTTTTATAAATAAATATTTTTCAATATGACAATGCTTATTAATTAATCACTTCCATTATGAATAGTTTCAATTAATTTTGTTACACTGGTAATTTTCATTACAAAAATCTGTTACAATTTTAAATATGTATACAAAAAAAAAATTTCAACAGCAATTTCATAAAGCACTTTACAATTTTACAGAACATTAATTATATTTCTTAATTATTGTTTTGTAAAATATATAGATTTTAAATCATCTAATATTCATACTTGACAGAAAATTATATTTTCTTCAAATATAGGTAAAGAAAAAAATTTGAGTAAGTTCTTATATTTTTCTGTCTTTCAGTAATATTGAACAAGAGTGTGGATATATATCAATAAAAAATAAGTATATAATAAAGAACATAAGTTGTGACAATTCAGTTATATGCGATTTTTAAACCGAAACTAAATTATATTATACAATTCACATTGTTTAACAAAAAACGTTCATTAAAACATAGGTACATCAGTATGCAATTTAACGTTGGTCAAAAAAAATGTGTCAGTTTGATAAAATAAACAACTAAATATTAATGCAAATAGAAATTGAATGCCTGTATTCAAAATCATAATTTTATTTTTTTTTTTTCTTTTTGGATAATTTATCTTATGTTGTACTATGATATATAAATATATAAAATGTTATAAGGAAAATAATTATGTTTGTAATTTGTCTGAAATATCTAAACCCACTTCCACCCCCCTTGGCCTAGGAGTTAGTCCTAGATCTGACGGGAGTTGCAGGTTCTGAAAACATTATATACCATAAAAAGTTACGTTATATTTGTTAGTAAAATTAATGATCCTATGTGACTTTGTGAATTATGTGGAATTTGAACCGTCAAAAATGTCACAGTGATACAAGATGGCGCCTTAAATACCTACCTTAAGATGGCGTCGACATTACATTTGATTTCGTCTTTTTAAGGTTATGTTATGAAAGCGATTGTTGAAGCAACATCATTAATGGATTTTAAAGGCAAAAAAGTCTTATCGGCACAATCAAACTTTCACTGTTCATCAAATTTGGAACCACGTTAAATAATTTAATGCAATTTTTTCATAATATAAGTCTCAGACCTATTCTAGTGTATAATAAATGCAAGTGATATGGTTGGTTTTTGTAATATATTGCAATTTATTATCAAAAGATAGTCACTTTACTACATTTCTATATGTAATAGCTAGTACCTTCATTGTTACTGTCTTTCGTTCCAAAAATCACTGCCATCAAAACTTTTAAGCAGGTCAGTAATGTGTAACAAGTCCTAGTTATTCTGACAATCAGTAAATTTCCAAAAATTTCATATAAAGGAGTTCATACATATAACTAAAAGTCTTGAAAATAAGAAATGTTCAAAAACATGCAATTTTATATCTTTCTCTCGTCATTCTTTAGCTCCAGACTCAAAACTTTACAAGTTCAGGGGACAATTCCTCTGAACACTTCCGTCTCATTGGCTTACAGCCTACATTACCAAGTTTGTGTCCAATCTTCATACCAATATAGATTACCTGATGTATGTGTCATGGTCGTTAAACCTGTTCACGAGGGGGTTCCCTTTGAGGTACAGCTCCACAAGTTGCAGGGATTTCAGGGGCTCCAGGGAAGCGATTGATGGTATCTGTAATTTCATTTATTGCTATTGCTACAAGTCTTAAGGCCATGATGCTATCTTATATTATTCATTTTCTTTTTCATGTAAACAAATACATTTCAAACATATACAATTTAACACCTAGAAGCCAGAGTTGTACAATTAATTCACACCTATAAGAATGATAATATATAAAAATAAATATATATACAGGACAGATTACACAGAATGAGTTAGCCTTGAAGTTCAGACTTGTGTTAAGAGATATGAACTCAACTGTACTATATTTTATAATAAACATTTTTAAGATAAACATCAAAGACCCAGGCCAATCAGAGAAAGTTCATTTCTCTTTCATCATGCCTTGGCTGGGGATTCGAACCCTGGACTTGCTGTTACAGACAAACGGACAAAGGCTGCACCACAGATGCTTCAATCATAAATAATTGCTTTGAATAATAATCAATAACAAATCAAATCACAAAATAAATTTCGAGATATACATACCCTATTGTCACCCAGGTACAGAATCTTCAACAGCTTGAACTTCGTTGAGAGAATCTTCAGATGCTCCATGCCATGTAACTTGTTATCGTTAAGGTTCAAAGCCTCGAGGTCCGGGATGTGTTCCGCAATGATGTCAATCACGGCCAACATTATCATGGGCCGGAAGAGAGCACAGAATATGTCTTGCAGCTCTGTTAAAGATGGATGATGTGTAATAAGTTAATGATATAGAATAATATCAAAAAATATAATGTTAAATGTTGTGCTATCCTTACAACAGCTAATATCACAAGAAAAAAATTGATAATTTTACAATTTAGGATCAATAAATAAAATAAATGATGTAGAAATGAAAGACTAAGTGTAAAATTGGGTGACAAGATAAGGAACAGCACAATAAGGGAATGTTGTGGTGTGACAGAAGATATAGTAACAGAAATAGAAAAGGGAATGCTTAGATGTTTGGGTCATGTCAAGAAGATGAAAGAAAGTCGGTTGACTAAGCTAACATACAAAGGGAGTGTCATTCACACTCCCTTTGTATATTAGCTTAGGACTGGTGGTGCTGGAAGGTTGAGATGAACATATCTTGATCAAATTGGAAACATTATGACTAAATGTCAGGTCAAGAGTACCCGAAACCGACAAGCTTGCATAAACAGTTATGAATGTGGATGTGGCGAAAGAAGTATGCAGGGATAGTGACAAGTGGAAAGATGTAGTCTCAGCCTACCCCACCAGGGAAAGAGGCATGGTGTATGTATGTACAATCAATCTCTTGTGATACTATCTCATTTGGACAATATTCTAAGAAATCAAAAAGATAAAAAGGGTTCTTAGCTCTTAGATTAAGAGACCAGGCAAAAAATTGTCTACACAAATTAGAACAAAAGGAACAATAAATTTTGTGTGAACTAACCAAAACTTCAAATTAAAAAAAAGGCAAAAGGCTTAGTGTTACCAAAACATACATCATATTTACAAATGAAGTGTAGCAACTTACCAGGGTCAGCGTGGAACTTCGTTAAATCCAGAGCTTTTGTCGCAGCATTGTATCTCTTAACCATTGCAGTCTTCATCTTTTCCTTCATCTCGGCATCAATTGTAACTGTTGGTGCCGCATTACGGACAATGACTACCAACTTGAAGCCATCAGACATCACAATCTTTCTGTCTGCATAAAACAGTTTTTCGGCAATTTTCACATCGTCCACATAAAATATAGACGAATTGCCGTTCACTTTGTAATAATGGGGAATGAAGATCTCTGGTGATATGTAACCTAACAATGCTTTAAGAATAACATCTTTCTCATGTTTTGCGCCGTAAGGTATAACGATTTGGTACCATGGCAGTAGCCCCGCTATGAACTTCTTCTTAGGCCCTCCTCTTGGACCGCCAGCTGCTGGTGAAATGATGCGTTTCCCTCCTCTGCCTCTAAATGCTCCTTTCCTCCCTTGCCCTTGACCATGCATGGGACCCCCAGACATATCAATGTCATCATCAAGCAATAGTTTAGGATCATTCCATGTACGGAACTTGTTTTTCCCTTTATTTGTTCCAGGTTTGAAGCTAACACGCCTGGTATTGTTGGAATGACCTCTGTCATCATGTTCTGGAAATAAAAAGATTAAATATTATTAACGTGGCATCTGTGCCACGTTTTCAAAAACGTGCGAAAAAGACCAATAACAAAACAACAAAGGTACTACGTGACTTACCAAAATGGTCATTTTCGTATCTCTTCCAATTTCTACCATCATCTCTTCTACCTCCTCCGCGTTTAGGCATGTTAAAAAATACTACACGAAACCCTGTAGAAGTATTTTCTAATTCACATACACAACACAAAGGTTAAATTTCCACAAGGTTGCACTTCCAAAGACAAATCTCTTAATTCAGGTAGCACTCGAAACACCTACGAAACCAGATATTTAGATTATATTTTATACACTAGACGTTTTTAAATTACACAAATTACAACGTGATTACAACTAAACGTTAGTAATGCACAAATGCGACGTAGGTTATTACTGAATTATTGAGAGATTAAATCCAACGACTATTGACAATTCCACAAATTCCACAATCCACACAGCGTCTATGACACACAGGACGGACGGACACTATAAGATAAGTGTTACCAACTTTTTTTTTAAATTCCCCCAAATATGACTGTCTAGTACGAGTTGAACTGGTTCCGTAGTATCTTACAATAATAAAAAGAACAGGCTAGAGTACTCGATAAACATTTCACCTTTGACCACATATAAAAGTGGACAAACTTGTATTTGTAGTTCAGTTCATACAAAATGTGTGCAAACTCCATGTAAACGACATGTGTAAGCTTTCTTTTATGTGCTAAATACAAACTCCCTAAATTATTTTCCTATAATTTTTTTAACTATAACAATCCTATGATATATCTTTTTAGCCAAATTCAAAGTACTGTGTTGATTTTCAAGAGTCTTAACAGGCAGATGGATCATCAGGGATCGACTTTTTCTTCTTGAGGTACGATCTTGGCTCTGTCTACCCCGCAAGGGATATAGACATGATTTTATGTATGTAAACTGTATAAAAGACACACGTAAGGTACCTTTATTGTATCTCAGACGTTTCAATCATCCGTGGTCACCGAGCTGTAATAGACTGTAAACCAGCGGTAGCATGAAGAGTAGGTTCCTTAAATGGTCTAAAACAAATAGGTATATGTACTATGGCACGTTCGAATAATGTAGCTTTCTAATGGTAAAATATTTTTTTAAATATTTTCAGTACATTTTTAACATATTCTTTACATAAAACAATAAAAATTCAATAACAACAGTTTGCTCGTTCAGGTTTGCAATGTTTAAATTACGAGTATATTCTCTCTAGTATTAATGTGGATGTGGATAATGTCCAAAATATAAACAAGGTTTACAAGTTGATAATTAGTTCTACATTCATACATACATACATATCATCACGTCTATATCCCTTACGGGGTTGGCAGAGCCAACAGTTTGAAAAGACTGAAAGGCCACGTTCAGCTGTTTGGCTTTTTGATAGAATTGAGATTCAAATAGTGACAGGTTGCTAGCCCATCGCCTAAAGGAAGAATCCCAAGTTTATAAACCAATCCCTTATTCGCCTTTTACGACATCCGTGGGGAAAAGATGGAGTAGTCCTATTCTTTTTTCTATTGGTGCTGGTAACCACACGGCAATTCTATTCATGTTTTTTAATGTAGATAATGTGTATTCGTCCATGAATTCGATTTAAGAGATCTATATTTGTAAATTGACATCCGATGAACATGCTGCAGTGTAGTTTGTTCCACCGCTTCTTCTATACATGCGCTTTGGAAGCGGTAGTAGTTATAATTAGATTTAAGTGATGTGACGTCAATAAGTGATCCTTTGTATCCAATTTTGAAAATAAATCTATTCTATTCTTTTCATGAACAATTTAAAATGGCATAGTACATAAAGTCACGTAAAAACATGCGCTTCCGATAAAATATACATGTCGTTGTTGTTATTTCCCCAAGTTTATAGTTTATTTACTATACTGGCAACATTCTAACCATTCTCCATTTTGAATTTTCTTCTTTTGTTTATGGCATACGCTTTAACGTTTCATTTCATGTAAATTTTATTAAGGTTTTATTATTTAAAAAAGACAAATGAAATTATTTTTTATAAAATTTACATTTCTCTCAAGAAAAAAAAATACTATGACAAAAATGATAGACATATGTTTATGAAGGGGCTATAATTAAAAAATATTAAAAAAATTGCTCTTTAAATGAATAGTAACGGAACGGCAAAGAAACCATAGCATTTAAAAATAAAACGATCACAGACAAAGCTCGTGTGCTGTTCGAGTCTGCCATGTTTTGTCCTATTTGTCGCGCTTGATCAACGCATCCGCGTTTTACTGTTTCAAGCTGGTATTTTCTGAATGTGTTACGAGCTGTGCTTTGTTTACTAATAGTAATTTGTGGTGTTGTAATTATAGTGTTAAATTCTAGATCTATCGATAATTTTGCTACCTCTACGACAGTGTAATTCGTATTTCACCAATTTTTAGATTCATCATCTAGCTTGCTGCTGCTTGCAGTTAAAGAAATTCCGCCGTGGTTTCTATAACATTTGCATTTACCACAGTGTGTCTACATTTAGTAGAATTTGCCTATGACGCAACCCACGTGCACATAATACAGCGAGAATCTCATGCACATTTGTTATTATTTTGTTCGTGCGTTCGATTTGTCGAGTAGGTACTTAGTCGGCATCGGTTCGACGAAGTGAAATCGCGTCCGCGCTCGGAGCATTGTCTCGTCGGACAGTCCGATTACGTATTGAAATATTGACTGTGATTATCTGAGTGAATTATTCTGTTTGGTGTGGCATTCGGTTTGTGCAAAGTGCACAGCACACGTGACTCAAGCACGGGACGACTGTTTGGGTGTCAGTCGGTTGCGGTCCGCGAACGCACGCCACAGTCCGCTGCAGTGCGAAGCGCGCGACTTTCGAGGTGAATCACCGCTCCCGTGTGATCGTGCTTGTTTACCTACGAGTGCATAAGTGCGTGTATTTTTAGCGGAAGTGTAAGGCATGTGCGTTGTTTCCCGCCGATGACATCGCCGGCTACGGCGGCGTTTCCGATCGCGAGTGTGTGCTAGTTATGCTCCTTGGGTTATGAGTGTGTGACAAAATAATAGTGTAAGGAACCTGGAGCCCCTAGACGGAGTTGGGCCCGCCGGGGCGGCCCTGGTGCTTCTCGGGGCTCCGCACGAAGGCAAAATGGCTGCGTGGAATCGCCACCACCACTTTAACATGCTGATGGATGAGAATGCCAAAAATAAATGTAAGTATTTAATTTTTGCTGTACCTCCTAAATTATAAGACAAGCTGAACATACCTTCCAGCAGTGACCATATAAAAAATACTACAAAATTTAAGCACATTCTTAAAATTTCTAAATAATTTGAAAAGACACAAGAATCATTTTAACTGGTATTTAAAAACTTCAAGCCCATGAAGAATATACAAAATGTCATAATTCATACTTTTTTCACCTGCCAAAGAATAATATTTTTTATTATTCCTTTATTCTGCAGAGTATAGTAACCTAAATAATTATGTAGATTCAAATGTTTATCTTGAATCTTTTGGTTTCTTATTTATGAAAGATTTTATTTGTTAAAGTGGCCATCCATTTAGCCATCAAAACAAACTTTATTCAACAATATAGAAAACTGATTAAACTACCGTAAATAAATTTTCCAAGAAGGTACAAAGACATTTCATTTTGTTACGTACTTTTTGTTTGTTTGTAAACTCTTTATTGCACATAAAAAGAAATGTAACAAAATACATAGCTGACTTTTTGTTTAACTTTTGTTATTTCTTATTTTAACTAATTCAAAATTAGTCATCAATACATTGTTAATTATGATTGGGACAAAAATACATTTTAATATGAAACAAATTGTATCGCTGTAGGTTGAAATAAAATTTTGACATTTGCCAAAACTGTCTGATATACATAGTAATATTACGAGAATTTCATCAAAAGGATTCTGGCCGCTACAATTAGTGAATGCTGTCACTCCCTTTTCTAAACTTAGATTCTTTATGTGATATGTACCCACTATATTGGCTTTGGGCAATATGCTAGCAACATGTCATCAATATGTATCTCAATTCCAACAGTAGGCCATCTAGCTATGCTGCAGTGCAGTTTGTTACCGCTTCTTCTGCACTGACACCTTGGAAGCGGCAGTAAACTTAGTTTTTAAGTAATTTATTTGATGTCAACCAATGTTGTGAAACTAAAAGTTTTGACAATTATTAAGCAATATGAAGTATTTTGAGTTTGTATTTTTTTTGAGCTATATGTGGCCAATGTTTTAAAGAAGTGTAGCTCTATCTACCCCCTAAGGTCCTAAGTTGTATGCATGTATTATAAGCCGTCTGCTTGTAATGAGAATAATAAAAAGATTCCATCATCAAATACCTACTAAATTTGATAAAATATACAAGATAAAAAAAATTGGCTCACAGTAACTGTTGTTCAGTATGATTTGGATTTTCTCTATATATATTCTTACGATGTCCCAGTGTTGCCATGAGCAACAACTAATTGAGGATAAAAATCATTAATTAAGTAATGACGAAATGTGTTCTGTTATCCTTCCATTGTTTGTTATCTTGCTTCTAATTAGGTGTTTGATGAAGTTCACATTGAATACTTCAAATTAGTATCATTACTTCTCACTCTTGGCTATAGCCAACTGACCGGACCGGACTGGACCATAGTCCGGTCTAATCCTTACCACTTTGGAGACGAGCATAGGATATATGCCTTTGGCCATTGATCCTGGATTGGGTGAGTTAGGTTCTGACATGATTATTTTACTTTATAACTCTTTCCTCCTTTTTTAAAATCTGTAATTGATTTACAACATTCCATTTATCCAATAAAATTAATTAAGATAGAAAAATTTCATCACATAGCATTGTACCTCGTTTAATTTTGCCCAGAATGCTTTTCGGAAGGAAACTATAACGAACAGATAATAATCTCTCCATTTTCGGGATAAAAAGTGTCTTCAGTAATGCCTCGATTCTAGTTAACGAGGTAAGATGGTGAGTTAATCGGTAACAAACGTCCAGTTACCCATTCATCCATCGAAATACAATCATGCGAAGCAGATCAAGTCACGGAGACGAAGCCGCTTACACCAGCCACTTTATATAATACAAAAGATAACATTATACCAGCCCATCAATTCCTCCCCACACAGCATCCTTTTGAAGTGACAATCTGCTAATAAAAGCACTTTGCTAGCCGCCCGTTGGGCACAATACGATTTTCCGCCTCTCGTGGTTGCACGTACCCGACCCCATGGATTATTGAATGCACACGGGACCCCCCTCTGACCTGTATGCGTGATGCCCTACATTCTACATCCCTTCGCCCTTATTTGCTTGTCCATCAGTTGTCGCTACATAGATACCGACCCTTTGGTGAAGTTGCAAATGAAATAAATAGCGAGATTACAGATTTAGCTAGAGGCAAACTGTTTTTATTTGTGTTTGACAGTTACAAATTGTTTTTATCAATTAACATCGAAATTATTGCCTGATAAACATGGCGATGTTTTTTTTTGCAGATCGACAAAACTTGCATTTCTTTTTTTACTGATTGATTGTAAAGTCTTATGCTTTTTCGGGCTGGCTTGTCTGTGTAAACTTGGATTCTCAATTACACGTTAATGAACCCTAATAATGCACAAAAATGTTTTATTTTTCTTTTTCGTGTTAAGTAGACTGCAAAAACCTGTGTACCTAAGTATAGAACTGAACATATCTTATTTACTCCTGTAAAAAAACCGGCCATCGCCTCTACCGGTCCTATACGTAAACAATTTAAAAAGTGATTCATCTGCTTAGTGCCCTAAAGTACTCAATTGACGCGGGATGAGCATAAAAGCCTTGTTATCTTATGAAGCGTCAATGGTAGCACCTATACGGGAGGGTCGACCTGATTGGGTTAGCCCGGGAAAGGGCGGTTAGTTAAGCAATTTTGGGGTCGCGACTGTGTGCTGGCCGGTCGGGATTCCCCTCGAAATAAACTGGAAATTATGTCATAAAGTCCACGTGTTAATATTTAAACGATGACGTTTATTATTGCCACGTTTTTTTATCCGTTATGGGCTAGCGACCTGTCGCTTACTGATTTTCAATGGCACTGTTTAACCATCCAGCTCAACGTGGTCGTTAAATCATTTCTGGATGCACTCTCAATCCCGTAAGGACTTAAGACCTATAATGCGTGTATAATGCATGTATTTATCCCTAAAAAGACAAAGCTTGATTTTGGTACGCACAAAAAGGCCCATAAAGGGCTTTTGCACGCTAAAATAAACGCCATTTTAACTTAGTTTTGGTAAACGGTTCTTCAAAACTGTGCATATGTATTATTTGTATTTTCCACAGCCTTGTGCATAATTGGCGGTGATTGTCTGCAACATCAGTGTTCTTCCGTATCCGTAATAAATGACATCGAAATTGTTTTTGCGAAATGCCCTACTAACGAAAGTCAAACAAAGATTCGTGTCATTCGCCCAATGACGTGTCGCAATTCGGACGATACCCATCTCCCGGGCCATCGTCCCACGCTCTTGGCACTCCCGTTCACCGTTGCATTCTCCCGATCTAAATAACACAAAGATGCTGCTCCTAATACCCAGTTTCTGGGTAAACGGGGCCACTGGCTCTTTATTTGAGCACGTGGCTAATTAATCGAGTGCGTCGTGTTTCGTGACTACCTACTACTGTACCGCGTGGGTTTCTCTCGTGTTTTCCAAGTGTTTTTTTCTATTGCTTTTCTTCGAATTCATCGAGTTTACACTTTATTTTGTGTTATTTCTGGTGTTGTTATGCTGTTTCGCTTAGATACTGGTTCTAAGATAGATGTTTTTAAGATTCGGTTGCCGACGGCAACCGGAGTTTTGTCGGGTATTACGTTAGAATTTTGATGCAAGGGTGTGCGAGATCGATTGACTTTACTTAGAGTTTAAGATTCGATTTTGCAGCATTTACTACTCCAGCGTAATCTAAAAAAATTATAAAAGGTCTTTTGTATGAACATGTCCTCAATTACATCAGCTTAATGACCATCTCGGAGGGATTATTTTCATGAATCTCATTTAAAATAACACTTTTACCTCAAACACCTATGAAACCTGTTGCACGCACAACAAGCCCGATATGTTTACAACGTAAGTTAATATTTATCTCATAATTATTTCCTTGTTTGTACATATAATTTGTTTATACGCCTTAAATAACAAACTGTCTACGGTGAAGTTTCCTTTGATTGAGGCAGACACGAATAGAATTATTGTTGGCTCACACGAAAGTTACTAATTGCCTGTTCCCTCTCTAGTTTACTGTTTAGTTTCAAATATTATCTGTTTGCCAACATTTCTCTTCCTGTAGCTCTGCTTCGTCTTGGGGTAGCGTTAATTGTAATCAGATTGCGCTTAGACAGGTTTAACTTCCCCCCCCCCCCCCTCTCATTATTTTGGATCGAGGATTTATTACTTTGTAGGATTGTGTTGCTAACGATACCTCAAGTCTTCGAATTGTGTATAAGGGACTATTTAGACAGATATAATCCCTCACCGTAAGATGAGCATCATATGACTTGACGAAGGAAACAATTTATAATGCTCTGAGCCCGAACTCCTGCAGTAGACTTAATTCACCTGGGTAAGTTCACCTAGGTTTATTAAGTATACTATGAACTAATTTGTACTTCGAAAGGTTAAGTTTGTATTATACTATAAGTGTAGAAGATCAGACCTCCAAAGACTTTGGTGGGCAGATAAAAATCATCACCAGAAAAGATTTCAACAAACGCTATATTATGATATTGGAGACCCATCCCGCCAGCCCTATCACACAGTACCAAAATCCACCTTGCTTATAAGGATAAAGATCGCTAACAATCTCTTTGAAATTCATGAATGCTTTCTAAAACATGCTAATTTCCCTCGGAATGGTTGGGGAAACGAAATTTTACTCGGAATAAATTAACACAAGGGACCAATGTGCCCCGTAACGTCACAAAAAATGGAGAAAGCAATGATGTCGGACACAAATTAAAGTTTGCGAAGATTGCTTACTTGAAAATAACTAAAGGGAATGACAAACCATGTTAAACTAAAGGTTCTCTTAGTATTTGGAAATTCGTTAAAAAAATATCATTAAAAAAAGCAACAAATTCCACTGTGCTCTACTGTAATTGTGCCGTAGATACGATTAACACAGATTAATGAACAAAATTGTTTTCTGTATTATCTGTCAAAACAAAGCAATTGTTCCCCTGAGAAGTAAAACAAAAGCAGAAATTATGACAAATACATTACCAAAAAGTCAATTCTCAACGAAATTGCACTTTGCCGCTGGTTTGCCAAATATTTTAAAACTAATCTTGTGCTGGAATCATTGATCGTGAAAGCTAGAAAATATAACAAGCTTCTCATCTCAGTTATCCTTCTTCTGCATATAGAAATTGCACATATTGCGAGCAGGGCCGTAGTGCCAAATATTTTAAACTGCTCTTGTGTCGGAACCGGCGGCGCGGACGCGTTTTTTATTTCGTGCGCGATCAACTTTCTTTCACCGTCTGAAAGCTGTTGCTATGCGGACGCTGGTCGGCCGACGTCACAGAGCCGAGTCGTGCAACCGGCCGGTCATATCGTCATGGAGATTTCACGTGTCGCGTGAATTTCGTAATTTCAGTGATTTTTAGTTCAGCAACAATTTGCTTAACGAACGAGCTTTCATGAAACGGTAATGACTGTAGATGGAGCAAAAGAAGAATGTAATTATCGTGGCTAGTGGAAAGAGTAGTCTCTGACTACCCCTCCGGGCAAGGAGCATGATGGACTTCAATCCGATTTACAGTCAAATACCTATATCATATTACAACATCGAACGCTAAATTCCAAGAAATTTCAGAGTATTTCTGATAACTACTGCTAACTATTCGGAAAATATTTGTTACGTACGGTCGGGTGAAACTACCTATAATTGACGTGGTATTCATGAGAAACAATAAATCTATTCTCCTCCAATTTCTCTTATGGCGGACGAGCGCACCTAACAGCTTAACCCTCTACTATATTCCGATCATTTCTTCACCCTAGCGCCTCATTTTAAAGCACTGAAGATTAATGTGCTTATTGCAAAGATCATACCATTTGCTTAAAATGCCTATGCCTCTATGCCTCCAACCAGTTTTCCACGTCTGGTGGGACCGGAGTATAAGCGCTTCGTGCCGGCCGGTGAATGGTCACCTTTCACCGACTCTCTGTCTAGACGAGTTGGTCTCGACCCGTGAATGAATTCCGCGTTGGAATGCGGAACGATTCATTGTGCCCAAAATTGAGCGGCCGATGTTCGAGTGAAATCTTGAATTAGCACTCTCGGTCGCTAAGGTTAAGGGTATAAAAGTGGGGAAATTAATTTGGTTCTCAAAGCTAAAATTAGACAAAATGATTTGTCCGCTTAACGTGTTTAGTTTTTTTTTCTTTCTCCTGGTTACGTCTCTGTTACATACTGATTTTTCTGGATAGGAGATCCTTTGCGCTTGATGCGCCTTTTCTGTTCAGTAACTAGTCGGTTATTATGTTTAAAGTTATTTGCTATTGTGTCTACATCATAAATTGTTACATAGAATGTTTTTTCGGAAATATATATGTATATGAACAACACTTCGCAATAGATGTCATAACAATACCCTTGTCGTGTCATGTGGAACAAATTAACAGATCCTTACTCGTTTTTTGACCATACTGTTATGTATATATATATAACAAGCTTGTCTCGAAGCGTGGGTGAATTCTGTGTGGGCATTCAGGTGCCCTATGCAAATGCTAAGATTTCTCCAGCGGACCGACTAGACCTATATATTTGTGCGGTGTCATTGCGCGAATTATTTGCATTTTAATTGGTAGAGGTCTACGACACTTATGATTCATAACTCATTTGTATGAGACGATGTCTAATTGTGAGTAGAATTTTTTAGAGTATGATGATTTTAGTTCCAAAAATTTTGCAAGGAAGCGGATTTTTGGTACTTGCCTCCCTTGCCTCCTCAGACAAATGTCAACCGTAAAACAATGCTATATAAAGTGTTATTGAAATGTTCTTTTTCGCGAATGAATATTTAAGGAGTCTTGTTAATGGGGAAAATACGATCGGGGATATTTAATTATAATGAGAGAGAGAATAATCACTTTTTCCTTCCGAAACTAAATTTGGTAAATCTTGCAATATTTCAACTCTTTCAACTTTGCTTCATTTACTTAGGTTAATTTAATACTGGAATTGGAAATGAATGGTAATACCAAAAGTTATTTTGGCCGTCGTTGTTGTGTGACGGAGCGAGCCCTAAAGTGCCTCTTGGTGTCATCGACCCCCCGACGAAGGTTTTTGCACGTCGGACAAGACTGTTATTTTTATAATTGAGTATGGAAAGTTGCGTCTAATATATCACATTCATTAACTTAACGGTTACGGGTTTGTTATACCTACGTACGTAATTACTTACTCGATATAATATGCACGCTTTTTTCCCGTCAGGATAGGCAGAGATCGTTGAAATTCGAGGATGGTTTTTACGGTGCGAGAAATTCGAATAATTGCCGGAAAAACCCTAACCCTAGTAACCTGTTACTGTTTGCAACTCAATTCTATCATTAAGCCAAACAGTTCAACGTGGCCATTCTGTCTTTTCAAGAATGTTGGCTCTTGTCTACCCCGCAAGGGATATAGACGTGATGATATGTATGTAAAACCCCAAAAAACAGCCCTTTTCTTTTTCCCATACAAACTAAAACTTAGAATCAATTTGAGCGTTATTACTTTTGTATAAAGTTCACGCCCTGTCCTGGGTGACAGTTTTGTTCAGTATTATATATCTGCCCCTGTTTTATTTTACATTTTTTCGTCTTTGGCCCAGGTCCACCCATTGTTTTGTAAAAGCCCCTTCAAGGTCTTTCTTGACCTGGTCTTTTGTCCTCTTGTTGAGACCCAATTTATTTTTGGCATATATACAAGGCGATATGACACTAAGAAAGGGAAACATATTTACTAACCAACTAAATAGAAAATAGTCTCGTGTGGTTCCCGACAGCATTAGAATAAATAATAGGCCCACTCCATCTCTTTACTTTGGATGTCGTAAAATGCAACTTAGGGATAGACTTATAAAATTGCGATTCTTTTGTAGGCAACGAGCTAGCAACTTGTTACTATTTGAATCTCAATTTGAACGTGGACATTCAGTCTTTTCCAGACTGTTGACTCTGTCTACCTCTCAGGGATATAGACGTGATTATATGTATGTAAATAGCCAAATGTTTTTTCTGAAAGTGTATTGTTATTTTACATTGATACCCATTGGCATTCATACTTTTGCGGCGAGGTCGTTGTATAATAAATAATACCTGTGCAGAATGAATAAAATAACTATTAATGGCCATTAAAAGAGCTTGTAGATCGACAACATGGAAAATATGGAGGATACAGAAATAACTCTATGAAATACGAGTTTCTTGGCGTATAGAGTGGAGGTTAAAAAACACTATCGTCTAAATACGCTAACACTAATATATAGCAACTTTTTCATTAAGTCATATCATAACTCGTGCCTTTGCATTCTATTATTTCTACATTTTCTTACAATTCCATATTTTTGTAAGATTGCTCCTGGTATTTGTCGCGTTATTTTTTGCCTTATAAGCTCCTCAAAAATTGAACACGTAAACATTTATGAAATTATTTATTTATTTATATAAACTTTATGCACTGTTAACGGTTACTTAATGCCACTCTCTGTCAGTCGAACCTTTGGACCAAACTGTGACGGATGTATGGGTGGTGCGAAAATGTATATAAAATTATATCTAGTTATTTGTACACTCCATATTTGTTTGTCTCTAGGTGGTTCGACCTTCACATTCAAATGTTCAATGCCCTTAAATTCCTGTTTCGGAATCGGAATAAATTAATTATTGTCGTTGTGGGCAATTATACAAATTTTGGTATTGTAGATTTGTTTTAGCTTGTTATTTTGTTTTTGGGAATGCTAGACCACACGTGGTTTTTATTTTATTTTATTTGGTTCGCTAAGATACTAGTATTTAAAAGCTTTTGAAATATTCCTATAGTGGAAGATAATCACTAAGGAAATACAAATTCTTATCTGCCCTAGAATTGTATTATTATCAGCACGATCATTATGAAATGACTTAGTAATAAATTCATAATGATATGATTATCAGAAATATTTTGGTGTGTGATAACATTGCTAGTCACATAGTCAATTAATTATTATGTATTTGGCATACCGTTGGTTTTTAATTCAATGTTGATAAATAAATATTATCGACCATCTTCAAAAAAAATTAGGAAGTTCTTAATTTTGTTGAATCTTTTTAACTCAGATATTTCATCATTTTTTTAGGATCTCATAGATTTCGCGATCACAGTCGAATTACTATTAAAAGTATGAAAATAATCAACTTTAAACTTGAGATTCTTCTCAAGCAATCTGTCACAATTTGCATCTCAATTCCACCATTCACCATTGATTGATCTTTCCAAAAGTACCGTTGAATAATTCTGGCTGCACGGTGACATGCGTCGGCGCAGGCAGGCGAATTTTAATCCCCTCATCGGGCCTCGCGTCGTCGACCCCAAACTTTTGCATCAGTCCGTCAACACTTTTCTTTCCATCTTAGCGTAATCAGTTATATAAATAGTCACGTCTATATCCCTTGCGGGGTAGACAGAGCCAACAGTCTTGAAAAGACTGAAAGGCCACCATCAACTGTGTGGTTCAAATCACTTATCTAGATAAAGCCTTTATTTTTCCTTCTAGGGATTGGTCTTTCCGTTGCAGATACTTTGGCTATATGATCTCGGGACTAAGCGCAGACGAAACCTAATCAAGCTGACTTCGCGACTGCGACCGCATAGTCTGTATATGGTCAAAGCGTCTCTTTCTCATCCTATAGTGTTAAAAATAGAGTCACTTGATGATTTTGTTTGGAAAACAAAATTTTGAAGGAAAACTGCACGTAATCGATGCGGCTCTTGAAACCACTTTAGAAATCGTAAAGCTGAATTGATGTCCGGTGTCATGGAAGCAATATTAAACGAAAAATTTGATTATCGTTTATTGTAAATAAAATTGTTTATTGTAAATAAATAAAAATATGTTTATTAATATTATTTTAAATAACCAAAAAACGAGATGGTTTGCGGTCCAAGACAGTATGAGATGTCAAATGGGTGAAAGTGAATAAAAAAAATACTGGACCGATCTCACTTAAAAACGATGGCATAGCGATAAGAAACTCTGAAACCAAAATAAATGAATAAATACATATACACGACAAATTACACTGATTGAGTTAGCTTCGAAGTTCGAGACTTGTGTTACGAGATACTAACTCAACGATACTATATATATATTATAATAAATACTTATATAGATAAACCTCCAAGACCCAATCCAATCAGAAAAGGTTCTTCTCATCATGCCCTAGCCGGGATTCGAACCCGGGACCTCCGGTGTTACAGACAAGCGTACTAACCGCTGCGCCGCAGAGGCCGTCAAGTATGATGCATTGGTATGTTTTTTCAAGTGCGTCTGGAAAAACATACATAAATGGAAAGGACTCTTAGTGTGTATGTATGCTAGTTAAAAAGCATAGTTCAACAATCCCGCGTGCTGCGTAGTTCCCGGCACCAATACAAAAAAGATTAGGACTACTCCATCTCTTTACCATGGATCTCGTAAAAGGCGACTAAGGGATAGGCTTCCAAACTTGGGATTCTTTTTTAGGCGATGGGCTAGCAACCTGTCACTATTTGAATCTCAATTCTATAATAAAGCGAAATAGCTGAACGTGGCCATTCAGTCTTTTCAAGACTGTTGGCTCTGTCTACCCCGCAATGGATATAGACGTGACCATATGTATGTATGTATGTATTCAACAATCCCTTATCCCAAGACAGAGGTCGATCTAGTTGAAGCAAGCGTGGAAGTTGGGGCAAAAAGTTGGCGGTCATCGACGCGAGGCCCAATAGGGTGCAGTTACTAGTATTTTTTTAAGTATCAACCTAGATTGTATAGTTTTTTTAAGGAATCCTAGATGATCTAGCACTAATAAACGAAATAACAGCAAACGTTAATACAGCATGTGAAAAGTTAACGGATTAGCCTGTGAGTAGTTATTTGTTAATCTATATTTATATCTAGCTGTGCCCGCGACTTTGCCCGCGTGGATTAGTTTTTTGGGTATCATTGAAGCCCTCAAAGATGAATAATATTCCCCCGTTTTTTTCACATTTTCCATTATTTCTTCGCTGCTAATAGTTGCAGCCTGATGTTAATATAGCTTAAAGCCTTCCTCGATAAATGTTATATTCAACACAAAAATAATTTTTCAATTCGAACCAGCAGTTCCTGAGATTAGCGCATTCAAACAAACAAACAAACTCTTCAGCTTTATAATATTAGTATAGATTGCGATAGATAGGTATTTTTATCATTAAAAAAAGATCATCAAATAATAATTAACGGTAAAACATGATCACAAAAATATCTGATGGTATGAGGCGCCAGATCAGAGGCATCGATTCTACGAAGTGACTTCAAAAGCCTCCACCGACAGTCACGAGTGTTAAATAAAGCATTGCTGATATTCGAAACTGTACCGAGTGCTTAAATTTTTAATGCACTTGACTGTACTTGGCTTTACGTCTGACTTTAACAAACAATAGAGATCTGACGTGTGTTATCGATGATCAAGGCGCTCTACGTGTAACTGATACGCTGAATCGCTCAGACATTAGTGGTAACTAGAAAATTATGGTATTGCGTTACATTGTGAAATCTGTTTTTGTTAGGATAATATAAGTATGTAAATTAATCGAGGCAACTCTAGCCTAAAATCCGCAACCTAACTAACCCATTTTGGATTGATTCATGGTTACAAGTTAGACATCCAGTCGCCTGGATGTGCCGGGTTCTTCACTCTTTTATCCTATAACGTATTACCAATGAAGCTTATGTACTCAGATTGGAGTAATTGGTGATGGTATGTTATTTTAACAGCATCCTAACCGTTTATAAAAAAATAATAGGACCACTCCATTTTCCTATCGTAAAAAGTGACAAGGGATACAGGTTTATAAACTTGGGATTCTTCTTATAGGCTATCAAATTGTCACTATTTGAATCTCAATTCTGTCATTAAGCTTAACCAGCTGAATGTGGCCTATCAGCCTTTCAAGACTGCTTGCTCTGTTTACCCCGCATGGTAATAGACGTGATTATATGAATGAACCTTAACCGTTGAACCAAGCCGCTCTCGC
This sequence comes from Amyelois transitella, assembly GCF_032362555.1. NCBI lineage: Eukaryota > Metazoa > Arthropoda > Insecta > Lepidoptera > Pyralidae > Amyelois > Amyelois transitella. Next base: position 1,013,065 of record NC_083518.1, on the reverse strand, counting down.
TACCACCAGCTAAGAAATTAATCAACTTTTCCGTCTGGACTGCACGTAAGTAGGTACGTCACCTCCCGCATCACAACACTAGCAACACCGAACCGAAGGCTGATAACGGCGCGCGCGCTGTTTTCGCGCACTCCGCCGCACCCCGATCGGGCCCCGGGTGAACGGCCAGACGGGCGGCCGGCCGTTAAACCTGCCGGCGGAGGCCTCGTGGGCCTCCGGAGACGTAGGCACCGTACCACGCGCGACGACTGCTCACTGCTTGATGGTTGTTGTTTTTTTTTTGGTGTTGTTAGAATTTTGGCGTACTGAAAGCAACTATGTAATACCAATGTCTGGCTGACTCGACTCGACGCTTGCAATTTTTTTTTTGTTGGTAGATTTTTCAAGGACCCGAAGGTCTGCACCGTACCACGTGTGACTACTGCTGACTATATTATTTTGTTTCAAGAGTCAAGTACGGGTGTACTTAGAAAATAATAACTTAGATATTTTTAGAATATTTTTACATGATGTATTTTAAAATATGAGGTTATAATAACTTGGAGCCTCAACCCTAAACATTCCACGATAGAACTATAAATATTTATGTAAGAAACTTTTCGCGTAAAAATACGCCTAAGTAAGTTTATCTTTCTCATTATGTAGCTCTACAAAATTATTTTTAGAACCATAAAACAGTATTAGGATACGTTAACAGGAGGTCGTAACTTAAATATGGCGATAAAATGTTAAAAGATTTTTTTTTTCATTAAAAGGCAATATGACATTTGGGCTTTAATTTCAATCAGACAATTAAATATGCACACAGCATTATACGAGTACATTGGCGGCAATTTTTAATCAACGATGTTAAATTTGCATGTAATGTTTTATGATTTACATGTCGCCGCGCGCACTTATCAACTTTATTAAGTTTCTAGAACGATCATGGCGCCAACTGAGGCGCCGTAGAGATAAAGGCATTTTTTTTATTTATTTTGAAAATCCCCTCTTGTCGGTAGAAATTTGTACATCCATTCTTTCTTTATATAAATTAACAAAAATACAAACTTATCCTTTGAATCTTGTTGTCGAGATTTTGCCCTTTGCTTTTACTTTCCTTTTTATGTCAGATGAATTCCAAGATATTAAACAGAAAATTAAAATCAAACACCCACTATCTTTGTATATAACAGTTTTAATATGCATTCGTCCATATATTTTCATATGGGAGCATCCACGCCACTTTGAAGGCAAGGCGATGCAAATGGCGCCCCGGCGACTTCCTTCGCGTCGATTATGCGACCGTTCGTCCCGAGCACTATGAAAATCTACTAGATGCATTATTCTTCTGCCTAAGTGCTTAATAGAAAAGGCTCTGAATAATTCACCAGCCGAAGACTGTTTTATTACCAGTGCTCGACAAGACGCCGGTCGATATGTAAAGAGATGAGATCTAGGAATAATATCCTGGTGAGATTGTTTACGGTGGGGCTCTCTCGGTCGGATTGCGTCGCGTCGCGACCGCAGAGTTCGAAGGTACAGAAGAATTACTTTAGTAATTTATTATACATACATACATACATAAAATCACGCCTCTTTCCCGGAGGGGTAGGCAGAGACTACCTCTTTCCACTTGCCACGATCTCTGCATACTTCTTTCGCTTCGTCCACATTCATAACTCTCTTCATACAAGCTCGGCGGTTTCGGGTACTTTTGACCTGACCCTTTACCAGGACGTCCTTAATTTGATCAAGATACATATATTGATAGTAATTTATTCTTGTGACGAAATCTTGATTTTCATAAACATTAGTTTGAAAATTGATTTTGATCTATCTGCGCTTTGTGTTATTTCACCAATTGTCGGTAATATTGGTAACATTCCAAATTGGCAACACGGGTGATTATGCAACATAAGTAAAGGAAGGAATGATTTATTAACAGTTGTTTTTGTACACACACGTCTTTATCCTTTCCGAGCCAGCAGTCTCGAAAATAATTGGCGGCACGTTCAGTTGGATCCATTTTATTAATGATATGTACTTTATGTAGATACAGCGCTGTTTGTACCAGGTTTTGAGTTGTGACACTTCTGTATTCCCGTCATTTTGGGGACGCTAGTTTGTCCGGAGCTCAGACGGGCAGCACACAGGTGGTGTGGAGCGAACGTCTGCGTCGGCGCTTTTTCATTCTTTGTTTGCGCCGAGGATTTGCATACAATCGGAGAAATTGCGTGGCTGGCAGCAGCCGGGAAAAAAGGAATTTGTGTACTAATATGCATACGGCTGTAAAGGAGGCGGTGCTTCTCTCAAACGTCGATGCTACTTTTTTGTTTCGACATCGAAAGCTTGTAAATTCCTCTCGCTCGGTAAAGAGAACAAGTAACGGCACCGGCAAATGGTTACAAGTAAAAAAGCTAATCACGTTTGAACTCGAAAATTTCAAACGAGGAAAACGTCAGGTCACTTGTAACAACGTATCATCGATAATCGCGCCGAGCGGGCGGTGCAGAGTTCGGCGTGTTTGTCATCTGAATCACGTGGCCTTCCACTTGGTTATTACTAGCCCAACGTTGTTTCGCGCGTTAGTTGTGGCGGGCATTCCGCGCCGGCACACCGCCCGCCGTCCTTATCGCGTACGCATCAACAAACGCCACGTGTTGATACATTGTTTCACAACAATAACACGCGGCCGACGCTTAAGGACGACGACGCCGCGACGCGACCCATCTCGAGATACCGTGGAGTCTTAAAAACGTGTAGCGATGAGTACCAACGATCGTCCGATGGTTCAAGTGCTTCTTTGTGTTAATAAACTATTCTACCTGTGCGGTCTTTATTGCTCGTTTGTTTTGAAACAAAGCGATTGTGTTTAGTGATAGTGTTTTAGTTGTGATTCGTGATATGTCCGCTCAAGAGGTTGAATCTTGTGATTGTAAGTTTATTTTTCGATATTTCTCTTGATACACACTTGCCGTGTTGAATTATTGACATTCGTTAACAGCTCCTGCTAATCGTACATGTCCTATAGCAAATAGAGATAAGATCATGTAATTTTTCCCTTTAAACGTCAAGTGATACGCCAAGGAGATCATCTTAATGGTTTCTCGGTAGTACGGTCAGAGAATTGCGCAGTTAGATCCAACGGCGACCGGCTATAGGTACATTTTAGTTAACTTGATGACACGTCAAGTAACCTTGTGCTTGATACTGGTAGACTCGCGTACATTACCCTAATGATTGATTACAAACAAAGATAATTGTAGATTATATAAAACCGTCTCACATAACTTGTTTTTCTAATTAAATATGTCGTCGTAAATTAGAATAATGTTTTGTTTAGAAGATATCTTATCAAATGGTATGTATTTTTATCAAATATCCGCTAATATCTTAGACTATAATGACGCAATAGCGCCACCAATAAATGTAACAACAAATTTAAATGACGACCTTATAAAAATATGTATTGAGTCTAAATCGTCAATGACTCAAATGGAAACTTTGTACCTACTTTCGAGGTACCTATTCTGTTTCGGTGTGACTGTGACTGCTAGATCAAATTATTCTTCACACTGTGTTCAATTTCTTTGGACCTTGACGTGGCTCGCGAAGTTTTGGATGAAAGATTATTTTACTAGTTTTTGACTTTTTTTTATAGCAAAACCGTTGTCCCTTTTTTATTTATTTTTACGTTGCATACATTTAATAGTAAATACTTGATCACGATCCATGATTTGCTAAATCATGCCCAACATTATGGCTAACGAGTTAGCAACAGAAAAATATTGGTATTAATTCTCTTCGTCTTATTTAAGTAATAGATTTTGTTTTAATCCAATTTATCTACATTTGTTTCTTTGCCTAAAACCTCGTCTCTTCAATTTTTATTTTTCATAAAATTTTTGTGTTTCGTCACACAATCCCCATAGAGCTACCTAATCAACCCCTTCACAAATTAAACAATTTACATTCACGTTTCAATTCGACCAACGTTCTCGTTAACACTAAAACTGCAGCGGTCGGGTATTTTGCACCTCCCACGCCAATCTGCCGGCGACTAATCGCATTCCTGGCATACCTGACGCCAGGTTGTCGGCCCGCGGCCGGTCGGCCTGCAACGGTGACGTAGCAGCAGGGTTAACATCGCCCATGGAATGTACTCGTAGCTAAAAATAAACTCTCATAATTTTCGATATAAATTATGCGCGTTGTGTTGCGTGCCTTTATTAGCTTGATTAGGTTGTGAGTTTTAAGCTTGTGGTGATTAGGTAGTTTTATGATGAAAAATTCTTTAAACCTGAAGATATTTAAAACCAAAAATATCTGTATTTTGTTTCAATATAAGTATGTTTTTTTTGTAAAAGTTCATTCGGGCTAAACTAATCACACTGCAATAATTTTCAGTAACTAGATAGAGAAAAAAAATCATACACAATGTTGTAACTGCACAACTTGCAGAGAACAATTGTTATAATTCGTGACGTGTGTGTGTGATAACAGGTTCCCACGTCATTGTTGAATAAGTTTAACATCACGTGATAACGATTTATGTAAGCGGGTGCAAGGTTTGGCCGACAGCGGATCTTGTGCTACTACCACAGATTATAAAATAGCTTGTACGTCTAACAATTTACAGTGTTTTGTCTGCTTTGTGTGTGACTTTGGCGCCAATGTGTGTACTGTGAAAGCGTTGAAACGCGAAAATATAGACGAAAATATCTTTTCCTTAAAAAGTTTAGATTATAAAAGGATTTCGCTGAAGGAGAAGAATAATTGCCGACGGTATAAGTCTTTCCTTTAGTCGGCTTTTACGACATCCATGTGAAAGATATGGAGTGGTCCTATTCCAAAGTGCCGTGTGACGGCACATTTGACTTTAGGACTATTCGATATAAATATTATAGTTATATATAAAACATCTTCAATACACAGACACCGCCGACCATCCGACCCTTAGTCGACCAGACCAATATCCGTCGTAACATTTATGTGCGGAACTCTTAAGACGTTTATAATGCTAATAGCCGGATGCGGCCTGGTTTCCAATCGGCCGTCCACGCATCACCACGCGTCTCCATTGTCAATTCAACCTTATTGTCCCCCACATACGGTTCCGAATACATTAACAGCATCCCGATCCTGTACACCACAGAAGCCGGTAGTGTTATCCGGTTCGTAATTTTTATGTCCGTGCTTATTTTTGGTACCAATCCGATATTTACGACGAGTTTTTCCTACACGTAATAAACAAAGGCTTTGTGACGAAATGTTGTTTTGCGTGTTACATTGAGATGATTCTCCATCTTTGCAGTATATTGCGTTTCAGTTTCGCGTTGAACTACGCAGTTGCATGTTCCTTGCGACGATAGCTGAATGCGCATGTGCACTCTCGACAGACCTTCGGGCTTCGACACTGGCGTTAATAGATTTAGTGCCATTTTCACATGCAATAGTCGTATTAAGGTATTGGTACATTGGCTTGATTTGTATATATACGTAAAACTAATACGATCTGTTGTATGTATGTAATGATGTGGTGTCTGTAATTTATTAATATTATATAATATAATATTATAAAGCTGAAGAGTTTGTTTGTTTGTTTGTTTGGACGCGCTAATCTCAGGAACTACTGGTTCGAATTGAAAAATTCTTTTTGTGTTGAATAGGCCATTTATCGAGGAAGGCTATAGGCTAACTATATAACATCACGCTGCAATTATTAGAAGCGAAGAAATAATGGAACATGTGAAAAAAAAAATGATGCCCAAAATAACTATTCCACGCGGACGAAGTCGCGGGCACATTTAGTTGATAATAATTCGTGTGACTATGCTTGTAGGCGACGGGCAAGCCACCAGTCACTATTTGAATCTCAATTCCATCATTAAGCCATACAGCTGAACGTGACCTTACAGTCTTTTGAAATCTGTCGACTCTGTCTACCCTGCAAGACGTGATTATATATATATGTATGTATACATCCTAGGTATTGGGAATCGGTTCGCTTCATATAAGGATAACTATGAAGTATGTAGGTATTGAAGTATTGGCTTAATCTGTATTTACGGAATAATTACGTAATTGTATTTTAATAAATATTAATTACGGATATTGTATTTACAGAATGATAATGACGCATAACAATGTACGGGGTTCAATTAGTAATTTTTTTTTCACTCAAATTTTTGTGGCATCGCCACACAATGTTACATTAAAAAAAGTCATATTGATTAAAACAATGCAGCTGGCCGTGGTCTTTGAATCATTTTGAGACTGATGGCTCTGTTAACACGTATGTAATAAAGACGCGAAAGAGTGTTTGCCCTTAAAGAACATATAGGTACTGTTAACTTTTTGGAAACAGAGAGTAAATAAAGCCAAAATGTAATTTTTAATTATAATGAAAATTACGGTGAAATCTCTATTAAATGCGAACAAACGACTCTAGTTGCCACTTCTGAGAAAAAGTCAGATCCCGGGGGGCTATTGTTCATTAAACATAGTCTTTTGTACTAGTAGCTAACACGAATTATGGAATTAATTATATAAATCTGAAGTTAGGAGACGTTCAACAAACTTTTTGTTAAAATTAGCTAGTACATGTTACTAATAATAATTAAAGTCAGGGTTACCAAACGTAAAATACATTTCTTGAAAATATATTTTTATTATAGAAACAACTTGCTTGCTTAAGGTTATTTTTAGCAGGATAAAAATTTCTCTTTTATTTATTTTTTTACCGGTTCATGTAGGTAGGTACACAGAAAACATCAGGAATGATGAACACAAGAAACGAAAGTACATAGGTTTTGCTTATTTCTTAAAAAATATTTTGTCTTGTTTCTCAGAATTCTTTTTCTATAAGGTATTTTGTTTATTATAACAAGGATAATAATAATTTATATCCTTATTAGGAGCGTCCATTGGTCAATTGGTAAGATGCCTGTTTAAATGCGTGTTGCATAAAGGCACCCGTTCAAATCCCACCTCGGCCATGTACTCCAATGACTTTTTCAAAATTATGTACATTAGTTTAAATACTAACCGATGCTGTAATGATAAGGGATATTAGCATGAGGAAACCTACACATTTGGCCATCTGGATGTGTAACCATGATCCTATACAGGTAAGTTACCTCTGCAGAAGATTGCGGAGGTCAGATGGAATTCGCTTCGTGTAAAACCCTGACTCACCCAATCAAAGATCCATGGCGAAGGTCTTACCCCGGACTTTTCACCGGAATGGTGAGGATGCAACCGGGACTATAGCCAGGAAGACGGAGAAACAAAAGTGGCGTCCTATTGATGATAATAAAATATTTACACCTGCAAAGTGATGCCGGAATCATAACGTTAAGAAATCAGAAATGTCATCAGAAACTTAGCGTCGCGACAGCCCTGAAAAATTGAGACACTGTTTTATTATGAAATGTCACGTTGTGCCAGACTTTACATAAATAAGACAAAATTAACTTGTCTGCGACCCCTGGATTGAGAACTAAAGTTCACACTCGAGCATAGGGTTGCCAGCTCGAACCTGATACGGACACCAGATAATCGAAAATCCTGCTTATTGGCCTAACATTGGGTAATAAAGCCGGACCTACATGAAATCATGAATTAATGTAGTAGTCAATGGCGCTCTTCGTGAGCCACAATCTGCAATGTGATAAGCCGGACATGTAATCGAAAAACCACCATAAGTAAGACCATCAGCTCTCATATCATCTTTAACAACGTCCAGCTATTTTTCTTCGGCCTGCGCCTTCTGCCTGCGCCCAGTGGAGGCGGCATTGCCAGATATTTGTTCCCCATATATAGCATGCTGGCCCGCAAACCGCTACTATTGGTACAGTACGTAGGCTATGTCACAAACATGCAGGCTGCCGCGAACGCGGTTCATCACGTGGTCTTCCGTACGTTCTTCTTCTTCTTCTTAGTCGTGTCACTCTTGACAGAGTGGTCGTGGTCATCATGTAGTGTTGGAGGCGGGCGCCAATGTGCGCCTTACGATGTCCCGCCACTTCTCCCTGCTGGAAGTCATCCTGCTGCACTCGTTAAGTGAACCGCCAATCACAGACTTTATTTGGTCGGTCCATCGCATGGGTGACCTCCCGCGCGGTCGAGAGCCTTCCACTTTACCGTACGTTCGGCGAAACATAAATCTTTGTGACACGCAGCTTGTGCCGTTCCAGCACCGGCCACGTTTGCCCAATCAAAAAGCCTAACTTTGTCCAGCTTTATCCGGACATTTCTTAGTTAGTATCTCGTCACACAAGTTTCGAACTTACATCGAGGCTAACTCAATTTGTGTATCTCATATATATTATCTATCCGGACGCCTGGCAACCCTACTCGCCTACCTTGGGTTATTCAAAGTTGCAAGCGTTAAAATGTTTAAAACCGTCGACTAGACTGAGTCGAAAATGTACCTACTTACCTAGACGATTTTATCACGAACGTAAATGCATATCTGTTCTTTCATTAATTTTGTTAAGTTGTTTCTGTTGTTAAGTAAATATTTGAAAGTTGTGTAAACTACCTTTATCATTTATAATGGTCGTTTACTAAGAAGTGAAATAAAATCTTAATTATCGCTAAGCTTAGAATACTTACATAAATCTTTAGCGTTGTAAACTTTTGAGATTATGACTTCACATGACACAAACCTTTAATTTTAGTTACAACATATATTACGACGAACATAATATGTCCATGTACGAACTATCTAACAATAAGAAGTTAAATCTATAGACGAAAACATATAAATATTGAAACGAAAACTTATGATATTAATCTCTAACTGTATTATATATCATCATAATGATAAACAGGAGCGTCTTCATCGTTTAATAACATAGCATTAGTCCGCCGTGAACGTATTACCGTACTACTATAAGGCTGCACCAACATTGATTACACAGCGAAGGAAGAAAATGAGACTATGAAAACATTTTGCCGGACGTTTGATTACTTTCAGGACTTCGATAGGCTGATATTTCTGTCTTACCTCGATTAAGAGTCTCTTATTATGACATTAATTCCTCTTTTTGAATATTTTATTATGTAAAGAAAACACGTGTAGTGTATCATATAGTACAAAAAAGAAAATAACATCAGCTGTTATTTAATGCCTTTTTGGAAGGAAAATTTAAATCCGTGTATACCTTATTAGGAATAAAAAGTTATATTCCACCCGTAAAACTGTCTAGAAGATTTTGCGAGGTAGAGTAACGAACACATACATCTATACAAAATTTTGCAATCACATAATACAAAAAGAAAAAATAACATCACCTGTTTTTTTTAAAGCCTCTTCGCAGAAAAATTTTAATTCATACAAAATTTTGCATTAAAATATTAACAGGTTAGAATAACTATGATAGATGGAACGGAGGTTTTTGAGAGCATAATTCTCCGAAATGACGTTTGGTTTTTTATCGTGCTGCGTGTGAGTCATTCGTCCTAACCTAATGCATCGAAATCGGCGCGTGGGCGGGGTACCAGGTGAAAAAGGCACGTTCACATGGCAATTTAGTCTATTATGACATCACCATGATTGATTTGTGACGTCGTTTTCCATTCATTTCTAAAGTAGCTGCAGACTTGTCGGTTATAAATCTATGATGTAAGATACCGAGTGTAATTTGAAAAATGTCGACTGTTACTCGTGTACCTACAGCAATTGATAAACCTTTGTGTTAGAATTAAAATATTTGCGTGAATTGTCAAAACTTACGATTTACGCTTAGTGCCCTTTGGATTAGAAATTTGATATTGACAATTTATTTCTTAAGGCAATATTTTCAAAATTGAATAAATAATATGTATAGATTTTACAACTAAATAGCTGAACGTGGCCATTCAGTCTTTTCAAGACAATTGGCCCTGTCTACCCCGCAAGGGATATAGACGTGACGTGTATGTATGTATTCCTTACCTGGATATGATCTTTTCAGATACATTACTAGAAATTATGTTTAAGGTTAAGTCCGCCATTGTGCATTATTATTCTTCATCTACTTCTTGTATTTCCTCTCCGTTCGGAGGTTGGACAAGAAATTAAAATTTTCAACACCACTGCTCGATACACCCAGGTACTCCAGCCGAACCTATCGCGGAGGTTTCTTCACCCTTATTTCGAAGGATTCTGCCCTGTATTGTAATTAATTGCAAAATCCTGTACTTTCGCATAACATGATCGAATTCTTTAAAACCTATACATATTTACAATAGTAAATAGTTTTGACATTTGGTATTTAGAATTATATTATCCAAAGGCCGGCCACCGATGACTCGTTATCCAACAATATCACGATGACATGACGATTCTCAGAACCATGTAGCGCTTAATCATTATTGGTTTTACTGTTTACTAACCACTACCTGTCTCCTATTTTACATAGATATAGACATGTCTATATCCCTTGCGAGGTAGATAGAGCCAACAGTCTTGAAAAGACTGTAAAGCCACGTTCAGCTGTATGGCTTTATGATGGAATTGACATTGATGTAATGAATCGTTTTCAAAGAAAACACTTTTATGCTATTTTTCAATTAATCGTCAGATGTTTTCCGCACAAAATCTTCTGATCTACACATTTGATCTCTTATACAATGGTTTATATGTTACTAGCTTTCGTCCGTGGGTCCGCTTGCGATCAAAGTATATGTTATGTCTTTTTCCGTACTGATTTCCGTATATTATTGTTTGGTAGTTTTGACGCTTAAGATAGACAAACAAACACACTTTCATATTTACAGTATTATTTCAAGTTATACTTTAATAATAAAAAAATATGTTATTTTAAAGAAAACTTAAAGCGAAACGGGACATGTAGCAAGTTAAGACAAACTATAATTGTCCAATCAAGTGTCAACGACAAATGAAAATTTAATGGCGTTCAGTTAAGTCGCGTGAAAGTGAAACTGATTCACTTTCATACACTAAATCAAAGTTTAATAACCAGGGTTGTCACGAGTTTCTAGGCTAACTGAGACTGGTGGCCATGTGTCAAATCGTGGTCAGTGTTGTGACTTTAAACTATTTTCTAGATTAAAGAGATAGGTTAACAATCCTAATTTTATCATGCCGTTCAGTTAAACGTGGCCTTTTAGTCTTTTCGGACTTTATTTCGGATTTGACTTGACTTTTGGACCTTTCCTTGAAGTCTTTTTCGCCCAAAGGCGAAAAAGATTTCCCCGTAATACATACATACATATGGTCACGTGTATATCCCTTGCGGGGTAGACAGAGCCAACAGTCTTGAAAAGACTGAATGGCCACGTTCAGCTGTTTGGATTAATGATAAAATTGAGATTCAAATAGTGCCAGGTTGTTAGCCCATCGCCAAAAAAAGAACCCAAAGTTTATAATGCTTTTCCCTTTTACCATACCTTTGTCCATGGGAAAGAGATGGAGTGGCCCTATTCTTTTTTGTATTGGTGCCGGGAACCACACGGCCCCCGTAAGTCTTTCCCAGTAACTAAAAGACACTAATAAGCTTTTGTAGGAAGTCAAGAAAGGGAGCGCTGTTTCAGAGCAAAGGCGAGAGCAGCGTACTCGTCCCATGATACGAATTATATCGGGAAGGTTGGTAGGGCCACGGCTGGTGGTGGGATATTGTTCACCGTAAGTCATATGTATAATTATGTACCGATTTCTCATAACTCCGTTTGTCTTGTTCCAGTGGGCGTGGTGGGCGGCGGTATGCCCGAGGCGTCCAGCGCCGACAGGCGGCACGGTCCCCTCTACGGGCGGCTGGTCGCCGAAGACCAACTGGCCTCGATGAGCGCGCCCTCAGACATTCAGGTGAGCGCGACCACGCGCAACCCCCGAGCTTTCTGCCGCTACCCTACCTCCGCACAGGTAAATGATGCACGAGTCAGTTTGATGTGGCCGGTCCGCTGGCTCGCTGCTGATTGGTTGACGCGCTCTCGATGAAACTCGTGAGCAGTTATTAGAGTGAGGTGTTTGACTTAAAAAATTTAGATCAGCTATTTTGTTGTCATTGTCCGTGGTTATATATAGTAAAGGTCGGTGTAAGATGACTAAATATAGTAAAAAAGTAGACGAGCCAGCGATTGTCTTGAAGTTGTTAGAGCTGATGGTGGGGTCGATGTAAATGGCTAAAAATAAAAGCTACTGGTTGTTTTGATGTGCCAATGCAATTTTGTTCAAGTTATCCAATGTGTTATAAATGCATCTGAAAGATAATACATACTTTGCCAGTGCCGATGGTCAAACTTTAATTAAATGATAAATGGCTGTTTTTTTAATGATGAAGTTATAAATACTACTTTGTTTTGAAAAAAAATTCATATATATCTTTAAATAAGTTTTTTTTTTGTAAACAAAAAGTATTAAGGCTGTTACACACGAAGAAGGCACACAAAATAAAGGCAAGAAATCCTAAAAAAAATGTAAACAAAAGTGAAATAGAAAAATTCCCATGAATCGTGTACGACACACCTATTGTTTTATTAAAACGCCATTAACAAGCCAGTCTAGCCAGACATTACGCGCAAATAAATAAATTAGACGGTAAAGTGCAACTAATTAAGTGCCCGCTACGGCTCGGGCTCTTTCGCTGAACTAAATGGACCTAATAAGATGGGAAGGAAACAAAAAAGTGATTTAGGTTGTCAATCTGTTTAACTTTATAAAAAAAATCGCAATGGCGTCACTGTTCTTCAAACTAAATTTACATTTTACGAATTATATAGTCTAGAATTTTTATATAGTTGTATGGTATTGGCACATTGTTTGAAACAGCCGTATTCTCAATTCCAAATTCAAAATAGATGTTCAAATTTGTTCTGTAACGTGTCTATGGTACTTACAATCATATTACCGTTATTACCACAGAGCATGGATGATCGCGCCTGGACGGATTATTGTCTGTGGTTGGCAATGTTTTTCATTGACGTGCAAATAGCGAACGTTACGTTCCGTGTGTTAACCGCCACAGTAATGTAAAACAAACTGTCTCGTGTCTTATTTTGTCCCATACATAGCTTTTTATCACCCAATTTTAGTGTGAATTTGGTCCAATACTATTTTGCAAAGTCATTTCGTTTCTGTAGATTGTGTAGTTTGGATTATACGGCTTGGATGCACTCATCATTACTTTGATTTACTTTTAAGGATTGCATGCTTGTTATATAAGGTCTAACTAAATTAATTGAACATTTTCCTTTCCTTTTAAAAAAGATTTTTTAAATTGTCACCCAGTTGTCAGTGGATCTACTGGAGTGGGGAAAAATGTTTCAATCAAATTGGTTAGAGGTTTTAAGTATTAAGTTAATTTTTTCACAGAATAAATAGACTTTTTAAAGAAATTTAATCCAATAAGACTTTATTTTATCTCGAATCACCAATTCCAAAAATTATAATAGCCCTTAACTAAATAATATACAAAATATCACATTTCACTCATCTCATTTTTTAGTTTTCATTGATCTTTCGCACCTGCTTATATTTGAGGCCGGGACACACAGAAAGCGAAAGCGAAGTAGTACATTTTGTATCATTCCTGTTTTTATGAAACAAAACACACACATATAACCTACCTTCGCTTCAACCTCCGGTGTCTGTGTGTTGCTGCCTTTATTGCAATAACAAGATATAAATGCAATTCATAGCTCATATAAATTAAGGGTTAATACACAACGGAGACGAGAGATGACGCCGCTTTTTAATTGAGCAACTCAAATTTTAACTGTATCCACTACACGAAAAAAGACTCGCTTTCGCTCCGCATTGTAAACTGAACCTTAGCTGTGTAAAAATGGTGTAACTACGGGTTTTCCCCCGGTTCATAAATTTTATTTCAAACTCGTCAATTATCATTCGACACGGCTATTATTTACCACATTGTAAAGCTGTTTGGTTTGTGCAATGTGGTATGATTATGAGTCATTAAGTTGTATATATGTATTTAGTAAATATAAGGTCGCTATGGTGACTCAGATGTTTTCATATGCACATAACATTATGCATCCATTTATAGATATGTATGTGATCAAATGTTTTATTTTTATATCCAATTTGCTGTCAAATGAGGTGCAATTTATCTTTCGCATATATATATATATGTTTAATTTTATGACGAAACGTAATTATCCCAAAAGTATTGTTTTTCAAAATGTGTGTTCGTTCTATATTCGAACATTAAAAATATTGCAATTTTTAAACTTTTAAGTGATGTTGAAATTTAACGAAAACCATATTTGACAGTATCTAGCAATAAATCTCGGCTTGACCCGCTTGCATGATCGCTTACCCTCCCAAATCGATCCTGTTGACGTCAATTTTAACAATAAGTTTCTTTTGTCCAGGCTATGCAAGCCCGAATACCCCACCACTTTCGTGACCCATCGACTGCGCCACTTAGAAAGCTGAGTGTAGACCTCATCAAAACCTACAAACACATAAACGAGGTGAGCCTTTTAATTATAAGTTAATTGTATGTACTAAGCACATTATATATAGTACAAGAGCAACAGTTGTCGAACGGTTAAGTTGCTACAAAAAAATGCAACACATGGCTTACGATTTATGTACCTACACTACTTTAATTGCTAACCTTATACCCTAACCGTGAGAGAAACCCGCTCAATCAGGCGATTATATATATGGATTATTATATATATCTATATTATTATATGATATGGATGTGTAACCATGATCTTGTATGGTGTTGTTCCCTGCAATGGTTGTGGAGATCAGACAAGAATCGCTTCGTTTCAAAACCTGACTTACTACATACATCATGGTCATAGGCGTACCCGGACTCCTTAGAGAGGGGAGGATGTAACCAGGACTAATGGTTGGAGTATGATGACTACAATCTTTACAATTTATTCCGGTTAATATAATGTGCAGTACAACATTTGCCGAGCAAACAATGTATTATTTATATTTCTTGTTCCACGTGAATCATCCCGCGGAACAGACGTGCATGTGATTAATATGAAATGGATTCTGTATGAAATATTCAAGCGTTGCTATGGTGATGTTTTATTATGACTGTGTGCTTTACCTGGATATTGTTTTTACATCGTGATAAAAAAAATAATTATAAACAAAATTTTAATCACAAAGTGTTACGGTCCGGAGTCACCCTTCGCGATTTATACAAAAATGAATTTTATTCTCCAATTTTATTTATAAGACGGTATCATGAAAAATAGTATCGTTGAGTTCGACGAACAACTTCGAACTTACTTCAAGTCACACTCAATCTGGTTAATTTGTTCCGATTAATGAATTAATGAATATATTTATTTATTAATTCTGTGCGTAATAAACTGGATTGGTGTGGCCTAAAATTAAAAAAATAATGAAAAGTAACAGAGCTGATAGGAAAATAGCAAAATAGACGTTCAAATGCTTTCACATGCCAA
The DNA here is from genome assembly GCF_032362555.1 of Amyelois transitella. Taxonomy (NCBI): domain Eukaryota; kingdom Metazoa; phylum Arthropoda; class Insecta; order Lepidoptera; family Pyralidae; genus Amyelois; species Amyelois transitella. Next base: position 997,672 of record NC_083518.1, on the reverse strand, counting down.
ACTTTACCATGATCCAATACGGGTTAACATCTCCTGCAAAGGTTGCGGAGGTCAGACGAGAGTCGCTTCGTGTAAAAACCTGACTCGCCCATTCTCGGACTCTTCTCCAGTAAGGACCCAACCGGGACTAAGAAAATAATGCCCAAGTGCTCTCAAAACCTATCCTGGGGCAATGTCCGGGATGAAAAACGTGTTTAAAAATGCGTGATTTTATGTATGTATATATTTTATGTGTTCTCTCCTCCACATTTACACAAAAACTATACTCGTAACACATTTATACATCGTTCCACCACCATATATAATAAAGAATTTGGAAATATAGATCTACTAAACACTAAAACGATTAAAACTCAGTTTTCAATCTAGTTCAACTGATAGTAATATAATTTTATAAGTAAAGCTATTCTTAGTTGATTTTGTTTACAAATTCCTGCCATGTAATTAACCCTTTTTATTATATAAGTACATCACTTTAGGGCACTATAGGTCTTTAAATTGTATTAATAGTTTATGTAAATTTCTATTTGTAAACGACTGTTTGTTGCCTAAATAAAGATAAATAAAAAAAAATAAAAAAAAAGTATGTATGTAAAAACGTGTTAAATTTAATTCGACCCTGTATAAAATCAAAACGATTCCGTTGCAAAGGTGTCGGGAGCGATCGAATCGCATACCTCATGCCTCGTGCCCTTTTTGGTTTAATGTAGGCGGTCAAGCGTGGGGGTAGATTTATTACAACATTTATTAAATATGCTTCTCGGCGGATTACCTAATAGATAAATTGATACAGCCCGTTTAGGCGGATGCCTGTAATTATATGTTAAATTCTCGTGTTACAATGTTCCTTCCCGAACTCCTCTGAGACAGCTTTACTGATTCTCATGAAATTTTGTGAGCACATTGAGTAGGTCTGAGAATCGGCCAACACCTGTTTTTCATACCCCTTAGTGATATAGGTTATCCACCCTTAAACTTTTTATTTAACTAGAAATTACTTAAAAATTATTTATATGGTAAAACAACGTTTGCCGGTACAGCTATATATAAAACTGTGGTAACTTTACATTATGGGAGAAGAGTACGATTTTTTTTATAATTAAACTGACTGTGAATGTTTCTTAGCTGGGATGACTTATTCTTAAGAAAAATACTAACTAGTAATTGTGAAAGGGACTCTCTCTGTGTGGCTGTCTGTTACGCACTCCTAAACCACTGATCCGATTTTGATGTTATTTTGTACAAAGATAAGAGTTGACCCTGAGGAAGACCATAGGTTCATAGGTACAAAGGAAATTGCGAAGTAATAAAAAGAAAAGCTTTGTTTGTTCGTAACGAATAAACTCAAAAACGGGAGCGGAACCCCGTGCAAAAGTTATAATATAAAACGGTGAAGTCATAAAAAAAGAAAGATTGACTGTTGACAATAATTTCATACTTGTACTCATTCACCTAAATAACTCAACTTTTTGTAGGCAAACTTACAGGGCAAGGTTACGTACTATTATGTTTATCTTTTACACGATAAGGGTGGTATGTTTTCAATGTCGTTAGTAATTCAGTGAATACATATTATAATAAAAATACTGCCCGCATATTATTTGACAATGCCTTAAAATTATTTATGAAATTATCTCCGTGATAACAGCTTTATGTTGAGCGAAGTACTAAAAATAGATAACTTTGATATTTTATCGAATTATTTTGTTGTTGCTATGTTATGAAGTTAAATATATGTTTTGTACGCCTGTTTGGCGCAGGATAAGGATTCTGGCTTCTAAACAACAGTTCCTTGGTTCGATCCCTGGTCTGGTCATACATACATATATATCACGTCACGTCTATATCCCTTGTGGGCTAGACAGAGCCAACAGTCTGGAAAAGACTGAATGGCCACGTCAGGTCATGATGGAAATTTAACTTTCTGATCGGCCTAGAACATGGTATTTGTACATGTCGCTTCTGGGGTTAGTCTTGGTTCCATCCTCACCTCGTTGGATAAGGACGCGCAGTCCGTTTGTCGGTTACCATGTATGATAATTACTGTAGCTAAGCTATAAAACTTATCGTAGGCACTATCCACTTCCGTCTGACTTAATCCAATAAAACCCATCAGCTATTGTTTGCAACGCCTCCCACGTATTTCACAGCAGCAACAGCGCACGCCATTACCAGCATTCACAGAATTAATACACGAACTGTAACATCGTCATCAATATGTTTACGACGCCCCCACCACGCGTCCCCCCCTCCTGACCTTTGACTCACGTGTGAGTTTGCTCTGGTGCGTAGGCGGCACACATTGACTATGACGCAGTATCACTTTCTTCGCTCGCGCCGGTGTTGGATGCAATTTATATATGTGCAATTTATATAACAACAAGATTGAAGTATTCTGAGCAAGTAATGAACTTGTTCTATTTTGAAGATTAATTGCATTCCATTATAAAAACGTTCAGTTTTGTTAAACGTGTCGGTTTTTTCTTTAGCTTTACTCTTAGCTCTTGTGTTGATCGTAAGGGATATGGAAGTTATATGGGTGTGTGTGCGTTTGTATTTTGCTTTTCAAGACTGTTGGCTCTGTCAACCCTGCAAGGGCTATAGGCGTGCTTATTTGTATTTATATACGTATTATTTTGCAGACGTAATTTGATTAACAATTAGGAAATGGAGTCAGTATTTTAGTTTGAAGTAGAGTAATTTATGATTTTTCCTAATTCTGAAACTATCTTATTTAGATTTATTTCCTAAATTAGTAGTCGATTTAAAAAAAAAATATTTTACCCGTCGTTAATTTCATCGCGACTCGTGTGAAAATTATTTGACCCGATCAAATCTTACAAGTCTTATCTTGATATGGTTCCGATAAAGACTACTCGTACTTACGTTTGTGAATAGCTCCACAGGTGGTTGGTACAAAAAAAATGTAGTTTCCCATGCTGTTAAGTTGATGCAATGCCACAGCCTTTGTCACAAATTGTCCATATTATCGGCCATTGTGAACGTGACCCTGGCGGGTTGTCATTTGCTGGTTAACTGCTTGTTTGTTTACTGTTTAAATGATTTTGTAATCGTGTTTGTGTCCCAACGGTTGTGAACATTGTCATGCACACATTATTATCCGTAAGTTAAAAGTATGTAGGGAAGTGGAAGGTTTTAGAAATAGGAGAAGATTGAAAAAGAGATGCATCTATAGTGTAAAGGAAAGTATGAGTAGAAATAACAGAAGACAGACAGAAGTAATTGGAATAAAAATTAACATACCGACGATACTGATCCCACGTAATTGGCTGGAAAAGGTAACGACAAAGAAGTAGTTAGAAGTATTTAGGGATAGTGGTAAGAGTAAAAATGCAGTCTTTGCTTACCGCTTCCGGAAAGAGAATGAGCTATGCCGGTGTGGTTTTTACAAAGTATACACATCAGTGGGACATACATAATCATGTCTTTACCCCTTACAAGATAGACAGGGCCACAATGTTTTGAAAAGGCTCAGATGTAATAGCTTAATGATAGAATTGAAACTCAAATAATGACAGGGCAGGCAAAGAATCGGAAGTACAAGTATACATACAAACATACATATGTTCACGTCTATATCCCTTGCGGGGCAGACAGAGCCAACAGTCTTGAAAGGACTGAATGGCCACGTTCAGTTATTTGGCTTAATGATAGAATTGAGATTCAAATAGTGACAGGTTGCTAGCCCATCGCCTAAAAGAGAATCCCAAGTTTGTAAGCCTATCCCTTAGTCGCCTTTTACGACATCCATGGGAAGAGATGGAGTGGTCCTATTCTTTTTTGTATTGGTGCCGGGAACCACACGGGAACTACAAGTATATTCGATAATAATTCATAAATTTCCAACAATCACACCAAATGTGCTCCCAGCGATTATTTTTACGCGGCATTTCCCAACGTGCCGTCTCCACGACTCGTGCGCGGCAATTAATCTTATCCACGTGGGCTCCCCCGCTCTCCCGCTCTATTTTTAAAACGAGACACAAATAGATTATTGTCTAATGTTCTATTTGCGTTAGGTACGTGGTCGTTGCCCTATATGGCTGTGTGTTTACGTGGCTGCATGCCAGCCGTGTCAATAAACACGTAAACATGATGATGGTGTAGTATGTATGGTGATATGCGAACGAAATTTATGGCTTTAAGCTTTTTACGTCGGTACTTAATTGTTTAAAATTTTTTTTGACAAATTTGTTGTTTGAAATTAATCGCTTTTTTTAATCCGCTTATAAATAAAATGGTTATCGTGTCAAACTAAAATCGGGAACTAATGGAAGATGTTTTTCCAGACCGTTTTTATAATACGTACTTACAAGGGCGAGTAGTATACTTCAAACAGTAGGTATTTTAGTAAATATTTAATAAACTGTAGAGGAATACTTGTTCACTATCAATGTACATCAAGACGAGACGGGAGAATGCACTTAAATTTATAATAATGAAAAATAAAAAAACTATTACACAAATACTGATTTGTGTAAATGACTAATATGTTTTTTTAATTATCGTCATTCCATAGGTTATTTTTCCTTGACTCCACGACAACCCAGAAGTAGAAAAGTCATGAAATCACATTTATACATAGGGCATATAACATATATAATATGTCTAATCTAACATATTGACAGCTCTTCTGATAACTAACTCGTCTAATAACCAGGTAAACCCTTGCCGACATTATTGTAAATAATTAAATACAGTTTCTTCAACTAATCACAGTCTTCGATATTTCGTCGAAACATATTATTATGTTGACGAATAGAATATAGGATATTGTTTGTTTGTCTTACAATACATACATAATTATAGTACGTCTATATTCCTTGCGAGGTAGGTAGAGCCTAGAGTCTTGAAAAGACTGAATGGTATAGCTTTCTAGTGGAATCGAGATTCAAATAGTGACAGGTTGCTAGCCCATCGCCTACATGGGGAATCCCAAGTTTATAAGCCTATCCCTTAGTTGCCTTTTACGACATCCATGGGAAGGGTATGGCGTGGTTCTATTCTAATGTAAATTAAAAGTACATAATAATTTAATGGTGTATTTTACTGCATGCGTAACAGCTGTTTCTTTACAAGCACTTATAAAATTTAAAAAAAGAAGAGATACTTCTCTTAAAGGGTTGGCATCAACCATCATATAATTTTTACATTAAATATCTAAAAAATAATTCCATTCTAAGCCAATTTTTCTCCACCAATATAGATAAGAAAACGACCACTCCCATCTACTTCCAATGGATGTTAAAAAACCTGTCACTATTTGAATCTCAATTCTATCACTAAGCCTAACAGCTGAATGTGGCCTGTCAGTGTTTCAAGCTGCTGGCTCTGTCTACTCAATAATGGATATTATACGAACAAATAAAAAATAACTCAAAAACGTTATTATATGAACAAAGAAAAAATATAACAAAATATGTATACTAAACATGTATAATTAGATTTCCATAAATATAGAATTACTTACGTTAATGAATAACTGCGGTTTCTAATTACCTGATTGCAACACGTAATTGACATTCCGCTGATTGACAGATTTGCAATAGCTAAACTAGAATAATTTACAAATACAGGTCTTTCTTAATGACTAATGTTCAGAAAAAAAAACTAATGAACAAAACAAAATGAGTTCTTAGGATTTTTTAAGGCCTCTGTGGCGCAACGGTAGTACGCTTGTCTGTGACATCGGAGGGTTCGAATCCCGGCCAGGGTATGATGCGAAAAGAACTTTTTCTGATTGGTCTTGGTCTTGCATGTTTATCTATATAAGTATTTATTATAAAATATAGTATCGTTGAGTTAGTATCTCGTTACACAAGCCTTAAACTTACTTCGAGGCTAACTCAATCAGTGTTATTTGTGCCGTATATATTTTATTTATTTTTAGGATTCTTTCAGGCGATGGGTCAGCAAAATGTCACTAACTGTATTTCAATACCACCATTAAGCTATCAGGTAGAATCACATTTCATTTAAAAAAATACCACATTACTAATGGACCTCGGAACATGTATGTATGTCACATGAGAAAACCCACTTGTAACAATTTCATGCAAAGTTTGCAAACGCAGTATGTTAGTACCTTAAGCCTTATTTGGCGCCGGATTAATAGATAAACAAAATCATCACAACAATAATAATGATGATTCAGCGCCATTGGAAAACTATGTCGCACCTTGCATATATTATGAAATAACACATATATAAAAATAAAACAATAAGCAGAAAATAAACCAACAGGAAAAATAATAGGACTACTCCATCTCTTTGCCATGGATGTCGTTAAAGGCGACTAAGGGATTGCTTTAAAAACTTGAGATTCTTCTGTTAAGCAATAGGCTAGCGACCTGTCTTTATTTGAATCTCACTATCATTCAAGGAAACAGCTGAACGTGGCCTTTCAGTCTTTTCAAGACTTGTGGCTCTATCTAACCCGCAATGGATATAGACGTGATTATGTATATGAATGCATGTATTTATTGTGGAATCATTGTTTATTATGTATCGACTTTTACATAAGTGCATAGACTGCTTAGAGTAATGGAAGTGTTATAATTAACTAGCTGTGCCCGCGACTTCGTCCGCGTAGAATGGTTATTTTGGGCATCATTGAAGCACTCAAGGAGCAATAATTTTCCCCATTTTTTGCACATTTTCCATGTTTTCTTCGCTCCTAATAGTTGCAGCGTGATGTTATATGGCCTTCCTCCTATGAGGCTTTAGCCTTCCTCGATAAATGGTCTATTCAACACAAAAAGAATGTCAATTCGAACCAGTAGTTCCTGAGATTAGCGCGTTCAAACAAACAAACTCTTCAGCTTTATAATATTAGTATAGATGAGATTAAAACTAATTTTTACATACATACGTAAAAGTCACCCATCTTTTCCGGAGGGGGTTGGCAGAGACTACATGCACTGCTACTGCATATTTATTTAGCTTCATCAACAGTCAACTGTCATATACATACATTTATATTGAAAAATTCCACTAAAATGTCCTAGTGACACTCAATTGATGAAATCATGGCCCAATATTTATAAAAGGTATATATATGTATCTTTAGTTACACTGTAATTCTGTGTGATGTGGTACTGCTGTTTGAAAAGGATAACATGTGACGTTGTGCCGCTGCGGGCTCGGCCCGGCAGCCCTATATATGCGCATGCGCACGTGGTCATTCTTTGGCCTACTTCATCGCTCACCAAGTATCTCGCTATCCTGTGGCGGATTCTTGCTGAATCTCGTCTAGAAACCCACGCCCCTCTTAGATTGTATAACTTTATTATTCATACGTACATACATAGAATCACATCTATATCCCTTGCGTGGTAGACAGAGCCAACAGTCTCAAAAAGACTGATAGGCTACGTTCAGCTGTTTGGCTTAATGATAGAATTGAAATTCAAATAGTGACAGGTTGCTAGTCTGTCGCCTAAGAGAAGAATCCCAAGTTTATAAGCCTATTCCTTAGTCGCCTTTAACGACGTCCATGAAAAAGAAATGGACACTTAAGATTTACAATGAAATCACTAGAAAAGTTGAAACGGCACGCAAAACATCAACATATGAGTAAAACCATCGATCCATCATGTTTACGTAACTAAAATAAGGAGAATACAGAAGTAGATCATCGGAAGACACAGAACAGTACCACTAGTATTGTTATATAAAATTTTCTATGGCCGAACCGACTCTACAAATGTGTATAACCAGATTAAATAAATTAATAAGGGAAAAAGCTGTGAAGATTGTATAGTTATATATTTTTGTTAACTTTTCTTTTTGGAAACGGGTGTGACAATTTTTTTTAAAGAAAAAACCACGGGTCTCTTTAAAAGCTTAATATTTATTTAGGTACTTGTATCAATTTTCAATATTTTTCTTTTGAAATCTAAGTAGAGAATTAAAAAATCACAACAATATAGTAAAGTAAATAAGTAAAGGCGAATTTCTATATACTCCTTAGTTTAATATGTCGTGCACAGAAAGAGCGGTTTTCTTGTGAAACTGAGCTATGAATGGAGCGATATTGCAATTAATTGCTGCAGATAACTCGAACAGCTGATGCGCCGCCAGTCGTGTCGTGACAACACGAGAACTGAAGCGAAAGCTTGATGATAAATACTGATGAATAATATACTATGTTTTCATTTATTATATGTAGATTTGATTATCAAATACTCATTTGGTAGCCAGAAATATACCTTTAACCGAAGCTGGATGGTAAAATAATCTTTTTACTAAAAATTTCATTTTGAATTTAAATAAAAACCATTATTTGATACCCTAGTCTTGATGACCACGCCTATTTCCGAGAGTGAAGATGTAGACAGATACATTTTCCCAATTGCTACGGTCTTTGAAAAGTTTTTTGATTCACCCAAATTCAAGAATCTTTAATGCAGGCTCGTCGGTTTTATAGATGAATTCTTAGAGATATATATATTTCCTGTACTCTAGATTGCACACGATCACAATCATATTCCTAACTTATTCACTACGTAGGTACATACATAAAATCACGCCTCTTTCCCGGAGGGGTAGGCAGAGACTTCAATTTTCCACTTGCCACGAATTCACTACATAACTTGAATATATTCCGTTGAAATTACATTTTCTAGGAAAAGTGTTTACTTTGACGAAAGCATATTTAACACGAAAGTTAATTCATTGTGCTTTGACGAAACTACTCGTATATGAACGACTTGGACTGAACTGTTAATAGGTGGCTTGGGTGAATCAGAACAACATCAAGACTTGAGACCAATACATACATAAAATCACGCCTTTTTCCCGGAGGGGTAAGCAGAGACTACCTCTTTCCACTTGCCACGATCTCTGCATACTTCCTTAGCTTCTTCCACATTCATAACTCTCTTCATGCAAGCTCGGCGGTTTCGGGTACTTGAGACCAAACATAACCTAAATTGAAATTTCACCTACTCGGGTCAAGTTCGTTACCGATGACGTCAATTCGATCAGTTAATTATAATACGTGCCGTGTGGTTGCCGGCACCAGTACAAAAAAGAATAGGACCACTCCATCTCTTTCCTATGGATGTCGATAAAAGGCGACTAAGGGATAGGCTTACAAACTTGGGATTATTTTTTAGGCGATGGGCTAGCAACCTGCCACTATTGGAATCTCAATTCTATCATTGAACCAAATAGCTGAGCGTGGCCTATCAGTCTTTTCAAGACTGTTGGCTCTGTCTACCCCGCAAGGGATATAGACGGGACCATATGTATGTATGTTTCTAAATATAAAATGCATCAAGATCTGGCACCAAGTGTAGGTGTGAAGTAATCGTGCTAGATTCGATAGGCGACAATGACTAAGGCATAATTTCGCAACCCGGCCCGCTTGCCTGCCAGTGCAATTCGAGTCAAGGCGAGATACGAACCCAGAGTGCATTGTTCTGCAGCATTGGCAGGGTTTTTAAATAAGGTTTCCTTTGTTTTGTGCACGAAGATCTAGTTGCTTTCTTCAGGACTTTAAGGAGTGATAGCTAGCTGTATTTACTTTACCGAAGTCAATCTCTATGTTAAACCACAGGGCCTTATGTCTGTATGTTTCTTACATATATATACGTGATCACGTTTATATTCCTTTAGGGGCTATACAGAGCCAACAGTCTTGAAAGACTGATAAGCCACGTTCAGCTGTTTGGCTTAATTATACAATTGAGATTCAAATAGTGACAGGTTGCTAGCACATCTTCTAAAAGGTCGCCTTTTGCGACAGGTTGCTGGCCCATCGTCTAAAAGAAGAATCCCAATTTTATAAGCCTATCCCTTTTTACAACATCCATTGGAAAGAGTCCTATTCTTTTTTCTATTTATGCCACGAACCATACGAAAAACATACATATAAGTAGTTTTTATAAAAATTGCGAAAGTTTTTACTTATCACTCGCACTTCGCCATATAACAGTTGTCAGTATACGTCCAGTACTTCACATGTCCACTTCTAGTAATAACCATGATATAAGTACAATGTGATGCAGTAAATTGCACTTGTCACGTGCTGTGTTTTGGTACTTCCCCTGAGAGCCCACATATTGATCTCTTAGAGTGACAATTATTTGATGACCACTCTATATACATACATACATAAAACCACGCCTCTTTCCCGGATGGGTAGGCAGAGACTACCTCTTTCCACTTGCCACGATCTCTGCATACTTCCTTTGCTTCATCCACATTCATAACCCTCTTCATGCAAGCTCTATCTCTCACTCTACTTGTGATCTGCAAATTTAATTTCCATTTCATCGAAATTCAATTCCATCATTACGCCATTCAGTTTTATTTTAAATTGGCCTATATATGAGGGATATGTCTGTCTATTAGGGATATAAGTATGTGTGTATGTATGTATAAAGCGGTCTTAATAGTCCTCAATGGACTTAGCAACCCGCCCGGCGCCGGCGATCCGGGTAGCAACGCCGGTGACGCAGCCGTCTCACCTTGACTCACTTGTGTGTCCCGCTTACACTGTTTGCAGGCCGTGTGCTCGTGATTAGAGAGAAAAAGACGCGACGAGTGCCGTGTGGTTTCCAATACTTTATAAGAATACAACATACAAACATACATAAATAAAATCACGCCTCTTTCCCGGAGGGGAGGCAGAGACTACCTCTTTCCACTTGCCACGATCTCTGCATACTTCCTTCGCTTCATCCACATTCATAACTCTCTTAAGAATACAACCATCTCTTTATCATTGTTGTCGTAAAAGGCAGTTCTTACCATGATCCGATATGGCTTAGGGGAGCCTACGAACCAAGATTGTGAACCTTGGAAGCTGGAATGTTCAATAAATTTCCTCCACATTTATCAATATTTTAATGAAAGTTTGTTCGTTTCGGAATAAAGCTATTTCGTTTTTCCACCAGACCGAAGCTGGCTGAAGTACCGTTCAGAGTCATGGCTTACTCTATGCACTAAGCACCATGATGAAAAGTAAAATAAAAAATAAAGTTACTTTGGTAACTCGTATTTATATAGATTTGTCTTTTGCAAGCTGAAACTATTACACCTATAAAAAAAATCACCTGACACGCAATTTATTGTGATCGAAGTAAACAAATGGTTGCGCCAGTTAAAACAATTTTCTGATTGAAAAGAACTAGAGCAACAACGAAAGAGTTTCGTTATATTGTGGTTTTAGGCACAGAGTAGAATCAAGTACAGAGTCAACACTTCATAAAAACTTCGTGATAAGTTGTGTTAAATCCATTTGTTTAAACCCAAAGAGGGGTGAATTTTGTAATTCGAATCGTTCACGAAGTAGTTAATTTTAATATACCGTAATAAATTCAACAATTATAATTTAAGCTACAATAAATAACGTGGTTTTTTAAACTTGACCGTGTGTTTCTATTTCCTCCATATTTATATCGCACAGTTCGTAACCGGTGGATTGCGTGCGTAAAAACAATGATCGACGTTTGTTACCCAAAAGGGCTATTACAGAAAAAAAGAGCTTTAAGTACCCAACAATAAAACTATTCGCGGTCTCTCTTGTATGGCCATGCCCGTGCTATTAATTGAGTTGCTATGCGGATGCGAATGATATAAAAAGGATTTTTTGAACGTTCGCGCATCTAAAAATGACACTTGCATTTTTAGATTCTGGGTAGTACTTTGATTGTAGTAACCATTTTAGTATCCCACGAATTTGTTACAATTATGTTAAGAAAGAATTATGTTATAAGATTTGAAGTCATTAGCTGAAAAACTTAATTTGAAGTGCTCTATTTTTTATTACTGAGAAACGAAATTATCCTGAGTTTTTGTGAAATATCGTAAATTTTTACTGTTCGTGGCAGTCACTAATTGTACATAAATGGGTGTAAATACCAACAGAAAGCATGAGGGCGCGTCCCTGAACAAACCAAGCGATCGGTGCCAAGGTGTCCATAGGGTTACTAATTGCGTGTTAAAATTTACTTGACATCGCTCAACCTTCGCCAACGACCAACATACTGAGACCCGTGACCATTTTAACCGTACAGTATAAAACAATAACCGTGGAGAGCTCCATTGTCGCTGGCCACCCGACACGATTTACTCGGAAACGCTGAAGATTACGTTGTTTCTCAGGTGGTCTTCTGCTTACAACCTTGTCACAGTTAACCCCGATAGTATTGAAACTTTCGCGGGAATGGGGACGTGGTCTGTCGTCGTCGTAATTAATGCAAATTGACAAATTGCCTTTAACCTATATTAATCTTTCTAAATCACTTTACTCCTCGTAGACTTATTTAAACCTTGTGGTTCGCGGCACCAATAAAAAAAAGAAGAATAGGACCACTCCGTCTCATTCCCATGGATGTTTTAAAAGACGACTAAGGGATAGGCTTATTAATTTGAGATCCTTCTTTTAGGTGATGGACTAGCAACCTGCCACTATTTGAATCTCAATTCTATCATTAAGCCGAACAGCTGAACGTGGCCTATTTGTTTTTACAAGACCGTTAGCTCTGTCTACCCCGCAAGGAATATAAACGTGATACTATGTATGTATGTAGACTTGTTTGACTATTATTGTGGTTTCAATTGTTTCATTTCAAAATCCGTTTCAATATTTTATGACGGAGCCGATCGTTGAAATATCAGCCGACCCAGTTAACTGTAAAGTTGTACTAAAAAATATAGTTTCCTATGTTACACGAACTATGTTTACACGAGAAATGTGTGTCACGCCCATAACCATATGATAATAATGTGTTACAAGGAGACGATTAAGTAATTTTATGACATAGTTCACTTGTGGCCATATCACACCATTGGGCTGTTGTTTATATTCATGTTGTTAAGGTTCATTTTGGAAAAAGATTCCATCTAAGGCTAACTGTTAAGAGAAAACATTATTCATGCCCTGATTACAGACAGGCACTTAGCAGTGATAAAATTGGTTGACAAATAATTGTTTCTCAATGGAACCTTAGCAGCTATTTTTTGCTTGAAACCTCTTACTAATAATCTTAATTCCATCAGCAAGAAAAATAATGTATAGTAATTTGTATAACTTTTATGACGTTTCGGAAAGCCTTAAACATGTTCTTTTTTAATAATTTTTATACCTAAGATAGCTTTCGGTATTCGTAATATATTTTCTTAATTTTTCCTCTTATAAGAGAGTACATGAAATTGGTCACGGTGAGATTTAAAACTTCCAATGCATAAAATATACACCAATTTCTTTCATAAAGGTACAAATTAGCGTTCCATTCCCAAAAATTAACATTTCAAAACATCCCTGTGGCTTTTATTTCGGTCCCTTCACGAAATAATGTGTTCATTCAATTTCGGAGGAAATATAATTTGTCGTGCTCTAATTAATTTCTAAGTTTGTTGGGTGTTATTGTGCTGAGTAGCTGTTAATTTTCTGTATTTTACACTGCATACCTGCTGTGTAATTAATAATTTAGTTTATTTTTTTCATTGTAATTATATCTATGATTTGCTCTGATAAGTAACCCATCTTGTAAGCGAACCATTAGTACGCACCTCTCTATGGTTTTTTACACGTTTAGTGACCACAAATATAATTATGTTTGTTTTTTATCAAATATTATTTGCTTCCATGACAACATTGATTAGTGGTATATAAAGTAATAAAGAATAAAAGGTGAGTCGTAAGATGAAATATCTGCCGTATCCTACGAGAAAGAGGCGCGAGATATGTATTTAAGTATTATTCACTTAATTTAAATAAGATATTATTATCATGTTGTTTCTAGTAGACTACAAAATTCTTGTGAATGTTTTTGAATCCATCTCTTGTAAATGTTTTGGAGGACTTAAGGAAAAAAATAACCAACAATTCGTCTCAGGCAATCGTTAAAACTTGACCAAAAATTTCTTCAGCTTGTTAAATCACTAATATAATGTTCTTAGGAGTCACTTCAAAATGCTTCAAGAAAAGCCGTTATTATTAAAGAGAAAAAAGAAAATACTGTTATACAGTTCATAAATAACAAAATTATAACCACCATGATCCGTAAATTGGAGAATAATAGCGGATTAAGTGGCGCAGTGTGGCTGAATTCCCTTTTAAAACTCTGTTACATGCAGTAATTGGATTGTGTCAGAAGCTATTGGGCGTATGGCGGTTGTCCCGTGTCCCGCGTCGGGTCCAGAAAACTGGCCTGTATAGAGAAATGCAAGCAACATTTTTTAAATACACCCTCGTAGTCTTTTTCGTCTTAGTCTTTTTTCGTTAGTTATATTCTGCACAACTTTCTTAATGAACGCGTTTAAGTAAAGCTAAACAATTTCCAAAATAATGTAGAAACAAAGATAAGTTAAAACTAATAGTTACTATTAGGATCTATCAGGATCATATCTTTGAATGTTTTGTTTTCATTCGAGAACTTTTACTTTACTCTCATTATGTTTATTGGCTTCGTCAGTTTCCTAATAATTTCAGTAATTATCATTCAAACTTTTTTGTCGTATCCTCTTCGGAGAGCAGTCGTGGTCACACAATCTGTTGCTTTTCTTGTCAGAGTCGGTAGTAAAAGCTCGATCAATTTTCATTTATATGTACGTATCTTCTGTGTGAACTATGTAAATATCATCAGGGGCAGTTTATTCATCGTCTTCCAATCAGGGTATTGTTGCCAGGCACTTAAGAGAAGTCCCTCAAGTACTAACCTAGAGGCGGACAAATCGGAGAGTGTGTATCGGGTAATCTCGTTTGCAGCTAGCCGTATGATGACGCTCTTTCTAGCTACAAATTATTCTGCTTCGTCCTGTTTAACTGTCTCTTCAGTTGCTTTCCTATAAATTTGTTAATTGTCTGGAATTGGTGGAAGTGTGTCTTCTTCAATTGTGTTCTATACATCGTTTTTCATAGCGAGGGTATTATAGCGAAGCACTTAAGAGAAATCCCTCAAGTACTAACCTAGGGGCGGACAAATCGGACAGTGTGTAACGGCTTTGCGTGGGGCCGACTCGGTAATCTCGTTTGCAGTCACCGGCAATTAGCCGTGTGATGTCGCCTCTTCTAATAGCTACAAACTATTCCGCATCGTCCTGTGGCTCTGTTGCTTTTATTTACTTTGTAACAAAGTTAATTGTCTAAAATTGAGACTGATGTGTCTTCAAGCGCTTATTTTATATTTTTGATTTGTTTATACCTACTTTGTGTTTTCAATAACGGTGTCAATAGTTTAAAAAATGTGATAGCAATACCAATTTTGCTTAACCGTGTGGTTCCCGGCACCAATACAAAAAAGAATAGGACCACTCCATCTCTTTCTCATGAATGTCGTAAAAGGCGACTTAGGGATAGGCTTACAAACTTGGGATTCTTTTTTAGGCGATGGGCTAGCAACCTGTCACTATTTGAATCTCAATTCTATCATTAAGCCAAATAGCTGAATGTGGCCATTCAGTCTTTTCAAGATTGTTGGCTCTGTCTACCCCGCAAGGGATATAGACGTGACGATATGTATGTATGTATTTTGCTTAACTGTAGATTTGGCAGCTATTAAATTTCAAAGTTTCTATCGACATATTGAAAAACAACCAAAGAATTACAAACTTCATAATGAATACAATTGCTATAGTAAAGACGGAGTAGTATTATTTTCAATCGAGTAGTTTTCCAAGAAACGATCGACGTTTTCTTATTTTACTTAGAAGTACAATAATATTGGCCATTGTCTTAATGTACTGGAGATCCTTTACGCGTGTACTCTGCGGTTGTAACACGAGATTCTTATCTATCAGGATGACAGGACTGGAATATGATATGTATTTGTAACGGTGATTGAAGAGTTTCCTTGAATACTTAGTTAACAATTTGTTACACCATACATTATACTTACATTCGGCAACATACATATATTGTACTGAATGGACGGGAAGAAGAGAAGTTATTGTAGTGAATGTGTATTTAAGAATCGTTCCCGTCTCCTGTGAAAAAAATATTTTTTAATGCCATAAGGCATTATCTACCTTATAATTAATAAATCGTATGTAATTTCTATAGTTTTATCATTTTGTTACAATCATATTGTTATCAGTTATAAAAACAAAACAATAGTCGCGTTTTGCTACGAGATTGAAGCGCCACCATTATAAAAGGCTGTAAGTGTATTATAAAATGAAAGTGAATATTTACGATGATTACGTTGGTAATTCGGTTGCTATGAGGGATATCTCGACAAGTTGTAATGAACGAAGCCACGGTAAAAACCCAAGCGTATTTTCTTAGTGTCTAGTTTTTTTAAATGTCTACTTTTAAAGTTGTTAAATTAAACATAAAACATATGAAAAAAAATCTGTATTATAAAAATTTTAATAGTACCTAATAGAATTCCTTTTAAATGACTGTTTTTTTACGGTAATTTTTCACAACGATTCAACAAAGCAGTGGCCATAATTATACTATGCGCATTGCTCTCTAATAAAATAAGTCTATTAGCGGTGTTGTGAGAGCAATGGAAACCGGGGTGGGAAGCAGAGGCCATCCTCGTTCACCTTCTCTAGAGTGAGCGTTAATCTCGTTTTTCGCAATTAGTTGCCGGCTGCCTGTATTGCGCGCCCTCACTGGGGTAAATTCCATCTTTTTACTCTATTTTTATATATTTTCTTTTTGTTTTTTTTTTAAACCAACCGTTTTTCATGCCAGTCCGTGTTTAGTAACGAATGCTTGTTGTTTGTTTTCTACGCTCTCTGTCATAGTGTTAACTTTAGTTTGTATCCATTGCGGGGTTTAAGAGTTGAAGCTAATGTTTTTAGTGTTTTAGTCAAACGGTGGTGGTTTTTTCTTGTAAATATTCTTGGTAAAATACTTTGAACTCGTTAATGAGAATATGGTTGTGGGAGTTCAGTTTGATGTTGTGATTTTTAAATTTGGAATTCCCTACCCTCGATTTTGTTCCCCGATACCTACATCACGAAGATTAAGGCAAGGAGTAAATAGGCATATATATGTATTTACGTACCTTATGAACTTAAATATCATATACCTTAGAAAGGAGACTTAGTTCAAGCGTATTCAAGTTTCCGAGAATAACAAGAGATATATTTTTTATACCCCCCTAAAATTTGTGTCGATTGTATGCAGCTTTGTCTCTCTTCAGTATCTATCCCAATGTAAACTGAGATAACATAACACACTTTATCATGTGTAAGTACAAATATAAAATTTGTGTAATTTAAGTACATTTTTTTTCTTCACTAGCAAAGTGATGCGTGTAAAAATAAATGTAAAGAGTTCAATGAACTGTTGAATATTCAAGTTCGGGTCACCTTGCGGGTCACCGATGTCACCTTGTACGGAAATTTAATCGGATAGTGTTATCGCGTGAACCAACTATACTGAACTGACTTTCATTCATCATTGTTATTATAGTTTCGGCGGTATTACGTAACGGAAATGTTTACAGCGTGCTTGAACATATGTACATGTCTTTAATTCCATAGCCCTTGTGGTGATAAGATTTGAAGGTCACGATTAGCTAAATGGCTGAAAGATGAAATTATAAGTTAGTGGTTGTTTGATAATCGGCGAAAAGAATTCAAAGTTTATAAGTTTTCCACTTTGAATTTAAATGAACTTTTTTTGAATTTAATGTAATTAATGTAATGTTTTTTTCTTACAGGTATGTTGATCAAACTGTTTGAATGATCCCAGCTCAGTAAGTTTACGAAAAATTAATATAAGTCCTACTTTCTGTATGCTTGTCTCTAGTCTAGACTACTTCCAGACTCTGAATCATGCAAGATGGGTTTGAAGCAGTTCTTTTGTTTGGTTCTGTGGCATTTTCTTTGCTATCATTGACAGTTGACGTGTGACGTTTGAAATGTCGCCCGCGCAGGCATATACAATACATACATACATTTAATACGTCTGAGAGGCCACGTTTATTGGAATGGAATTGAGATCCAAATAGGGACAGGCCCTCACCTAAAAAAGAATCACACGTTTGTAAGCTTATCCCTTAGTAGCTTTTAACGACATCCATGGGAAAGATATGGAGTGATCACACGGTTCAAAATACAATTGTTTACCATCTCCCTGCATGTTATCTATTATTATATAAACAGAATCAACTAGTCAATGGAACGATTGTTGTGAGAATATCCTTAATTATCTGTGTTATTAACCGTCGTATTGTGTATACTGGTGCATGCGAGGTCGTGTACCGAACAGTGAATCAGCTGAGTGGCCCAAAAAAGTGAGCACAGAAGTGGCGTGGAGTTGCTTTTTTATTATTCTAATACTAGCATTCGCATAATTATGCCGTGTGGTTCCCGGCACCAATACAAAAAAGAATAGGACCACTCCATCTCTTTCCCATGTATGACGAAAAAGACGACTAAGGGATAGGCTTACAAACTTGGGATTCTTTTTTAGGCGATGGGCCAGCAACCTGTCACTAGTTGAATCTCAATTCTATAATTAAGCCAAATAGCTGAACGTGGCCATTTAGTCTTTCAAGACTGTTGGCTCTGTCTACCCCGCAAGGGATATAGACGTGACCATATGTATGTATGTATGTACTAGCATTCGCCTGCACGAAATGTACCCTTTTTATTTCTCCGTGCCATGAATTTTTGTTTGTAAATTTGGAATGAAAAGGAGAACTTATTTTGCTATAATGTATGCTATTTATAACTTCAAACAAAATATGAATGTGGACGAAGCGGAAGAAGTATGCAGCGATCGTGGCAAGTGGAAACATGTAGTCTCTGCCTACCCCTCCGGATAAAAGGCGTGATTTTATGTATATAAATATGCAGTATGCAGCATCTGTTCTCACGGCATTTTTAATACTGTCTGAGTCACGGCAACAGTCAGCTGACTCAAACAGCTGACTGACGAAATATATGGAAATAAATTTCGACTTAACCCTAGATTATACTGTTTGACGGTGCCAGATGGCTGCTTTCATTTACATTTCGTGGAATTTCCAGGCGCCAGGAAGGTTTCTTGGAAAACTTGTGGATGTGTTAAATATAAAACATGCACGCACTTTAGTAGAAGTTACTTTCTATAAACACTCCATTATTTAAGTGTATTGTTAAGATCGTAGCTTTTCAGTTTTTTCGAGACTGTTGGCTATGTTAACCACTTAAGGGATAAAGAAAAGATTATTTGTATATATGATCGTGACTATAATAATTTTCACAGAATGAATTAGTAGAGAAAAGAATCCGGGAAAGAGGCGTGAGTTTATGTATGTATGTATGTATGTATGAATTAGTAGCAGCTAACAGAAAACTGAGAATTCCGTTTAAAAAAAAAACGAGAGCCTAGATGAGCATATCTTGATCAAATTGTGTACCGTCCTGTCGAGACTAGTCTATGCCTGTATGGTATGCAAACGTTGAATCTGATCTTACTATTATATTGGCCCATAGGGAAGAAATCCACGGATTAATCAACTATTCTACAACGCCGTCGTACAAATGTGAACAAAAAAAATATTCTCATCCCAAGTGGTGACAATAGATAATGTTCAACGAGCTTCACCTAGTGTGGAAAACGAAAATAGGTTTGACCTGGCAGTGTAATCGCGTGGGATTGCGGATGTGCCGCACGCGCCTACCCGGCCGGAAAAATATGTTGCGCCATCATAAAGTGCTGGAAGAATAGGCTAAACCCCCCCTAAAAGGGTTTCGGTAGGTTGGTTTAAGCTTGATGTTCGTATGTACCCGGCAGTATCTAGCATAGAACAAACTGTGTTTAAACCCTAATGAATATTAGGGTCAACTTTGGTTTACGTCAGTTGTTGAGGTACAGCAGCAGACCTTGCACCATTTATTGGATAATAAGGTCTGTGTTGATGAAAATTTCATGTAAATAAATAATTTCTGCGTAACATGTTATACCATATTGTTCTATTCAACGTATTTACAAGTACTAATCACTTTTATTGTACGCGTTGCAAAGCCTTTCAAATGTGGTCGACAAGTTTTTTATTTTGACTGGTAGGCCTCACTTTCGCACCACTAAACGTCCAACTTTTTCTGTTGTCATCTGTGCTTCTAAGGTGTCCACATTTTAGCTCTGTTCTCGTCTGCGCGTGAATTCAAAATTCATTTATATGTTACCGGCTCTATCCTAACCAATAAGATGCAATTATCTAATATTACAAGACGTTCTGAAACCCCACATCGTGATCAATTTTAGGACGAAGTGTGAGAAACAATGGATTTCCCATTCTCGCTGTTCGCAGTCAATGAGTCAGCTGATGTGGCAACGGCCTCCGGTGACTCATTGCTGATCTCACGAGGTGCTAAACCGCTTTGGATGCGGCATATGACTGTGTTAATACACTACTTCTGTAAGAATCCATCGATAAATGTGGTCTGTCATCATTGTGGTTGGCCAGTTGATACCATGCTAATGGTAGATGTAAGAAAGTAAATAAATAAATAAAATAAATGCTTCTTATTAAGATTCGAGCTTTCTGCAGACAGCATATGTATAATCATCAGCACAGCTACATGTAACAGCTGTTTGCAGGTGGAATCGCTCCAGAAACATTATAGCAACGCTTATGTCATTCACCATTATCATCAGCACAATACAACAGTGCTGTACCACCTCATTTAAAGGTATTGATTCTCGACTTCGTCCGCATGGAAAAACCTATCAATCCCGCGGGAACTCCGGGATAAAAATTAACTTATATGTTATTCTGGGTCTTAAGCTACCTATACATACCAAAGTTCATCGTAATCAGTTCAGTAGTTTTTGTAAGAAAAAGTAACAAACATCCATACTGACAGCCTGACATACTCACAAACTTTCGCATTTATAATATTAGTAGGACTAAATGCCGTGTCCATTATATTAGCGCTTCATTTGCCACATCTCGGTTCGCTACAGGCGAGCGCGTCCGCAGTTTTCGTCGCGGCCTTGTCATCACAGCCAGTTGGTACAGCGGACATTATTCGACCTTTGTACCCCTCTTGTTGTGTTCGAATTTCAAACTGTATGAAATTTGCGTTGCCCTTGACGTGCTGTCCACCGTATCTTAGTCGTTTATGAGGCGTATTAGTTGATTTATAGTCCGGCTTGCTAGGGTTGGCCTGGTAACAAGATTATTCTGTCTGTGCTAGCGTAGCTACTTGTTTTGTGCACATTCCATGGGTAGTTCTTTTTTTCAGGATGAAAAATACCCAATGTTATTTTCGATATGTTTGTATGTGTATGTCTCGGAATGGTTTAAACCCGATAAAGATTAACCAAACCTTTAAATTCTGTCAATGTTCACTTACATACCTGTGTACTAACTATGTTGTAATCAGTCATAAAAAAATAATTAGACCACGTCATAACTAACCTTTACGGTTTTCTAGAAACTAGATTTGCGCAACATTGACGCGGGACCTAGCCTAATAGAATGACGCGGCGTTGCGCCGATAACGCCCACTCTCGTTTTCGCTGTGACGTCACCAACTGATAAGATGATATCGTGACAACGGTGTAAAGAGATCGTATTGATTGTGGTTTAACTTAACCTTAAGTTCAAAACCACCTGCCGTTCAAATAACATGAATATTGTGATAATTCAATGAAGTTTTGCTATTTCACTTCTGTCATTTAACTGTCAGTTTTGCTCCCGCCGGATAATATACAGATTATGTCAAAAATCCTTCCATAGTGTTAGTTTCTCTGGTTTTCAGCACAGTACCTAGTTTTCAGTTTATAGGTACTCTGCTGTGTTGAAAATTGAAATCGTGGAAAAAGAGTTTTTTTTTTATATAAAATATGTACAAAAGTATGCTTCCAATTGAGCCAGGTTTAATTGTCGTCAAGTGTATTATTGGATAAGTAATTTTAAACATCCGGTTTGACCCGGTACTAAATTATAAAGCGATAACGGTCAATTAGTGATTGTATACGGATTTATCTTTGGAATGTTGCGCTTGTTAACAGACACGTCTTAATTATCCAATGAGGTTGACGGGGCCTACTAGTTGGCTTAGTAACATAGAGAGGTATAATGTTTAGGACAATTGATAATGTAATTTCGAAGTGGTTAAAAATCGATGTGACTTTTTGCAGTGAGCACGTCTTAGCTTAAGAAATCACGTTAAGCATTTCACAGGTGGCCTGCGGTTTGATGGGTTGCCATTGAAGACGAGGTTTAAATGAGAAATGTGGCAATGAGTGAGTTGGTGGGCGCCAGGCGTCTTTAACATTAACTTGTCTAACCGTGGGGATCATTAACTGGATCACCTTACAAATTTTCCATTGACAGGGAGTCAATTGAAAAATCTCGTCCCTAGAAAACATACCACCGAATAAACAAAAGTTGAATGATGATGATGTAAAAAAAAAAGAGATTTTTACTCGCGTCATGTAATATCGGCGTTGTTCCGATAAGCGGCCGGATGTTTGGCCGTGGTGGCATTGTTCTAGTGGATAAGATTAAAATACGTGTACGATAGTCAGAGTGGACACCACTGAATGAATGGACAGTGGTGAACTTATTGAAGAGAAAACATGGTGAGGAAGTCAGCACTGGATGTGTAACCATGATGCAAGAGGAGTTAGTTTAAGGCTCAGGTGTCGCTTCGTGTGAAAACCTGACATACAAATTGGAATCGTGATCACAGGCTGGATATTTCAAAGAATTCCAAAATCCCCTATGCGGCACAAAAGACCCGATCACCAGACGCGACCGTTAAAAAAAAAGCTATTCGGCAAAACTCCGACCTTGCCTAGGCAAATTATGTGAACAACCTCCTTCGGACGGCGGCTTATCCGGAAGTTGTTTATCTCGCGAATCTAGCCGCTGTTGCTACGCGTCGCCGGCGACGCGCGCGCCAATGAATGGCAGCCGCCCGCCACTGTTGCCAACTGTCCCCAGTGAAAAAGCGCTAAATTGGACGTAATACGACGTCTTTATTATATTATAGACAATTTTGACGAACAAAAAGGAACATTCGTCAATTTGAGTAAAACTTCTTCAATTTTTTTTCAGTTTCACCTTTTCAGTTTTTTTGACCTAAATTAACCTCAATTTTATTAAGCATACATTTCATTGAAGAAAATAACTGAAACTGGGTAGGTATATATTGAGACGCTAAATTTATCGCCCAAAGCTCTAAGTTGGCAAGACTGGGCAGCCGCCGTGCGCGTGAGCAGGTTGCGCAAGCGGTGACGCAACGCCGCACGCCGAGAGACCGTTGTTTGTATGCAAAATAAGTGAAACATACGGACGTTTGCGCGCGACGTCACTAATTGTTACAATTTGTACTGACAATTGGATCGCCGTTCTGTATCACGGTGGTAATTGATTCGTGAGACATTAAAAAAAAAAAATTCATATTGCATCATGATATGGAAATATGTAATACATGCCATTTCCATATATACATACATATGGACACGTCTATATCCCTTGCGGGATAGACAGAGCCAACAGTCTTGAAAAGCTTAAATGGCCACGTTCAGCTATTTAGCTTAATGATAGAATTGAGATTCCATATATCGTATAGATTATATAAGACCATTTTCCGTTATGACCAGACCTCGGAGGCAAACACATTTTCACTACGTCAAAGACACCAAAATTTTTTTTTTTATTAAAAACGTTTCAATGCGTGTAATTTAAAAATAAAAATTATATATACACCGTGTCAATTATCTTAATAACTCTACTTCCTTAATTTCTTTATGAAATGTTCCCAAAATCATCGTCGTTACCTCGAGAACCTTTTATAATGCCATCAACGTCTATCTAAGGGCAACTAGCGAATGTCTGCGTGTCTCCACGTACATACAATTATAGTTAAAATAGCTTCCGTCCTATGCATGTATGTCTTAACACGGCATTATCGCATTGCATCACGTAGTTGAAACTGTAAAGACAGATTTGGTATGTTTTTGTACACTTAATCTCTTAAGCCAAACAGCTGAACGTGGCCTATCAGTCCTTTCATGACTGTTGGCTCTGTCGACCCCGCAAGGCATATAGACGTGATTATATGTATGTATGTGTTTTCCTTAACTGTGTAAGTACATGTAGCTATATAAACTTAGTTTCCAGCTAACTACCTACTATGAGGAACTAAATGTTACATGAGAATTGTGCAACCTTCAAAGTCTGATATCAAAGAACATAGGAATATATTCTTTAGGATATATAAAAAGAGAGATCAGTGAAGAGGAAGAAAGAGAATTGTACAGATTGCGGAGAGTGTAAGTCTCTGTCTGTCCACTGGGAACAGATGTGGTAGCACTTTAACGGCGGTTCTGGGAGTATTGTGCACGTCAATTTGAGTTTACGTCGATGGATTCACAAGTTTAGCTTTATGTGCCGTGATGGGTACTTACTGTTTCAAATATGTCAGGACTTATGATTGCGAATGTGAAAGTTAACACATCAAAAAGTTTGCCAACAATTTTGACGGCACGTCGCACCTTACACGCAGACGTGGATGCTTCGTCTGTAATTTTAAAAGCCCTTTCAGGTGCCTGTCGAGTTACATATATTACTATCGTCATGATCATCGAATATAATTTATAAATGTGACAGCGGACTTTGTTAAAATCGTCAACTTTGCTTGGTGATTAAGAGATAAAGAAGGAAGACTCAACTAAGTAGATAAGTGACTTTGACTTAATAGTATGGCTTCAATATAGACGTACACTGTTGGGCCGTAAAGTAAAACATGGATTTTATTTTCTTTTAGGCGGAAACTACTTTATATTTTTACTATACTTATCTGTATTCAAAAGCCGTTAATAAAACGGAATACGGTTCAAAATCCAGAATTAATAAATAGGTATAGTCAGTAAATTCCTAGACTTAGCTACCACATGCACATATTTTGTTCGGAATTCTGCAACGGAAAATTCCTGTATCTATACGTTTTGCAGTTACCGTATAACAGTCTTTGCATAGTGACGCTTCTCCTTTACAAGGCCCATAAGGAGGAGTATGTCAGTGTTTTTCTTTCAAAAAATCAGTTCTCCATAATACTTCACGCATGATCGCGACATTCGCACGCCTTGTCTCGAGATCAAAACGAAATTGTCTTGTTAAATATTTAAGCTCATTACATCGAAGCTGGAATCATAAAGCGGTTCAGAGATAATGTACATTGGGCCACACAGTTAAGTGTACAATCTCGGTGCGTGCGAACGATTAGGGTTGTCAGGTGTCCGGATAAAGTAAGTACATAGATTTTTGATTGTCTTTTCGCCCAAAATTTGAAGTGAAAACCAAAACCCGGCCTGCCCGGACTTTTGTTTATGTCGAAATTCGCGCGTATCAAGATTTACCTCTAGATCCTGTTCGCGAATAGTGACCGCCGATAATTTTCACGCCTCTTTTTTAGAGAGGTAGGCAGATACAGGTATTGTTCCACTAGCCACGATCCCAAAATACTGCTCCATCACATCCCTTCATCAAGCTCGTTGATAATTACAAAGCATTCTTGATCTTTCACCAGAACTTCCCCGATTTGATAAAAGTACAATTCAAAATTTCCATTCACACACTCGTACTCGTATATTTGCTTCGTCAACCAATGTTTTACACGAAATAAAATTCTCAACAATGCAATGTGACCGGTAATTTAACCGAAATGTTAAGCCGAACTCACACATCGGTGGGTCATTAGGTATAGCAAGATGGAAACACTACCTGCTATATTATAATGGTCGTATACCTACTCTGGCTCACTGTACACGCGTATAAGGATATCTTGTACCACCCGAACAGAAGGCCCTTTGCCTTTCAAGGCGGTAGCGGTAATACCGAAATTATACTCACGGTAATGAGACAATTTACGATCTCTGCGCCCACCGACTTTTGTGCATAGTAAAAATACAATCTGATTTAGAAAGGAAATCTTAGTATTATCTAGATGCAATTCTAATAAAAGCCTTATTTTTTATTATATAAGAATAAAATACATATTATGCATATTTATACATACATACATAAAATCACGCCTCTTTCCCGGAGGGGTAGGCAGAGACTACCTCTTTCCACTTGCCACGATCTCTGCATACTTCTTTCGCTTCATCCACATTCATAACTCTTCATGCAAGCTCGGCGGTTTCGGGTACTTTTGACGTTTAATGCATGTTTATCCTGTAAAAAAATTTCTTAAATGTCTTAAAAATTATTTAGCCGAGTTTTTTGTTAATATTTTATATATAATACGAGTATTTAGTTCCTCAGTTTGGTAACAAAGTTAATACTTTTTACGAATTTATTTATACGAATAAGTTTATACAACGGTGATGCACCTATATTCTCAACACGAGGAAAAAACGCGTCCGAATAGGTAGGCGATAACGAAAATATTGCAAAGGGGACCGATGCATTCCGCGAACTGCATTGACGTATATTGTTGAGGGCGACTATCTTACACCACGCCATGCGAAATTCAATCTTTTCACCAACCCTTATTGAGATCAAACTGCTTCGCATTGTTGCCTCCCCGCAATGGGGCGTTGGCCTGTTGAGAATGTTTGTCGCTGACCTAAGTGGTCAATAATGATCTGGTTATACACACTGCTACGTATACTCTTCACGGTTTGTGGTCACGAGAAAAGTTGTTTAGAAGTGGCTTTTGTTGCGAACTCTGCGTCCTCTTGGAACGCAATACCTACCTCCGGCTCTCGTGGCTTGGTTGGTGCGAGGAAATGTTATGAGATATATCTACGTCTGTAAATGTCAAGGTGGATAAATGTAGAGGTACATATGATTAGATTCCAGGACCATTTTGACCTTATATTTTTAAGGCATAAAAATTTCTCGCAACTTTCATATGTTATATAAAAGTTATACAAAATGTTGATAAAACCAATAAAATGTTATTGTGCAGTATACAAATAATGCTATTCATATGTTATTAATATAATTTAAAGGATTCCATTGTCTTATGTTTAACTATTCAAAACAAAACATTATTAACGAAAGCTTATTGAAAGATAAATAACAATGGTTTTTACAGGTGATACCCCTTTAAAATAAGACCTATCAACAAGCTTTTGTACTGAAGTAAATTGGGGTACCAAATCAGTAATCGTAGATCAACTTATTCTGCATAGTATACAAATAATTCCCTTGCATTTTGCATTGTAATCTCTCAAAGCGTTACTGTTACTATACTTTGACACAAAGTGACGCCGGCGATTTTCTTGCAGTAAGTTAATTAATAGGCTTCGCAAACGAACATCGTTATGGAACTCGATCTGGTGCATGGGGAGATGCATTTCCAAAATAAATGCAACTATTCCATGCGTGATTTCTTTTTCTCTCTTTTCGTGATAGTGTGGTCAACGGCTTATCAATATCTGCAAATTAGCCTCTTTTAGGGCGTAATAAAATTAATAGAGTTACTTAATATGCGGTTCACTGTACTAATGCAAACTTGCTGAAAATTATATCCCAATAATCTCAGCTGATCGCGCTTTTGTATGTTAAGGTCTCAATGGTTCATCCGCTTAATCATTTTAATTGAAAGAAAATTAAAAGTATTTAGAAGGACTTGGTCTTCTGGTTTTAGTTCGTAATGGACATGGTTCAAATTTAACAGATGGTAAAAAATTAAAGTTTTGTTTTGTTTTCTCAAAAGTTGTTTTCGCATTTGGATGTGCTAATTATAAAAATGTTATTATTCATCGTTGTCTGGTCTGTATTGGCACAAGGCGGAGACGTTGCGCCCCACATTGTCCCTGGGTGGTCGCGACTCCCCGCGTGGGTTCATACTGCATTCATTTAGCTCTTGTCTTAAAAGGAAAGTTAACGATAACATTAGTAGCTTAATAATCCATTGCATGTCACTAAAATAGCTGGCAAATTGTGTGCAATTTTCAGGTAGAAACACTTAATAAGTCTTTGATGTGCGTAATTTGAGCAAATTTATAGGTAGCCTTTGATGGATTTAAAAAAAAAAACAATTTTAAGGCTTGTACATTCATTTGGTATAGTTAAGATCTTAATGAAGACAGCAGGGCTATGCCAAGTAGGCTTTTTAATAAAAAAATTACTACAGCCTCAAACCACAAATGATTACCGTTGAAAACCCCAACGCGGCCTTACCTCGATCATTCCAACTTGAATATTTTCGCCTTTTTTCCGGCAACGATTAACTCCGGCCGATTGTATTGAAATAGAGCAATGAATCTTTAAATTTAATTCCTCGGCTGGTGCTTGGCGTCGGCTCCCAATCATTCCATGGCTCCTTTTATTGTTAAAATAAATACGGTTTTCAAATGAGACCGGTCTCGGCGATCGATGGACAATGAATTAGCAATTTCTATCGCGAAAATCGTTTGTTTACTTGCCAGATTGTTCCGCTTAATTATTGTTGAGTTCATTGGTTGTGATCGGAGTTTATGTTGTTTAATGTTTTGTTTGAAGATATTTTTCTAATACCTGTGTATTTGGGACTTTCTAGAACCAAATTTCGAATGTCTTGAAAAAGAGAGATGTTAGGAGTACCGGTAATCGTCGAATATGCATGAAAAGCGTAATGAGTGTAGAGGAAGCGGGAGAGGTCTATAAGGATCGTGGCAAGTGGAATTCCATAGTCTCTGCCTACCCCAATGGGAAACAGGCGTGATGGTATGTTTGTTATAAGGTGATCATAGTAAGCGTTTTCGTATATAATCCGTTTCTTTGTAAGATATAAATTTATTTTCTTTATTTCCGAAGGCATATTTACCTAATCTAATCACTGAATGGATTTTGAAGTTTGAGGTATGGCATTGCGACGATCTCTCAACTCGAAATGTTTAATCTTTTAAGAAAATAGCCTCGTTCGCAGTAAAACCTTTTATAGAAATGATATTACTCCCATGAAACATATCACTGGGAACATGTCAACATTTACCTTTGTTCTTTATATTTCCATTTCCTTCAAATGTGGGCTTGTTCAAGATGTTGTAGACTTCTTGAGTAGACGAGTCAATAATGTGTGTGTGTATGTTATGAAATGATTTTCAGAGCGTCGGTGGGTAAATCGTTGAGGTGCTCGTGGAAAAAGTTTATACATACATACATACATATAGTCACGTCTATGTCCCTCACGGGGTAGACAGAGCCAGTAGTCCCGAAAAGACTGAATGACCACGTGCAGCTGCTCGGCTTGATGATGGAATTAAGCTCCAAATAGTGACAGGTTGCTAGTCCATCGCCTAAAAAAAGGATCGCAATTTTATAAGCCTATCCTTTTGTCGCCTTTTACGACATCAATGGGAAAGAGATGGAGTGGTCCTATTCTTTTTTGCTTGGTGTCGGTGGTGCCGGGAACCACACGGCACTTATAAACTACAAAAACTTATATAACTACAAAAAGGTTATATCAGATTAAAATCCTACTTCGGCTGTGTACCAATGACTGTGTTATGGTTGATTGCTAACCGATGCTCTCACGGTGAGAGAAAACAAAGTTCCTCTGTGGCGCAGCGGTAGTACGCTTGTCTGTGACACCGGAGGTCCCGGGTTCGAATCCCGGTCAGGGCATGATGAGAAAAGAACTTTTTCTGATTCGCCTGGGTCTTGGATGTTTATCTATATAAGTATTTATTATAAAAATATAGTATCGTTTAGTAAGTATCTCGTTACACAAGTCTCGAACTTACTTCGATGCTAACTCAATCTGTGTAATTTGTCCCGTATATATTTATTTATATTTATATATTTATATTTAAAGTGGCACAACCTGTGCATTCAGGCAACTGAATGTGTAACCATGGGTTAGGTTCTCCTGTAAAGGTCACACCTGACTCACCCAATCCAGGTACATGGTCACAAACCGCACCGCGGGCGCGCTCCTCTGCGAAGAGGTCAAGATGTGACCAGGACTAACGCCAAAAAGAATATTATGAATGAATTTTCGTGTTTCATCATGTTATGACTCTACAAACTAGGTGCCACCAAAAAATGCCGTGTGGTTCCCGGCAGTGCCAGGACCACTCCATCTCTTTCCCATGGATGTCGTAAAAGGCGACTAAGGGATAGGCTTACAAACTTGAGATTCTTTTTTTAGGCGATGGGCTAGCAACCTGTTACTATTCGAATCTCAATTCTATCTTAAATCCAAATCGCTGCACGTGGCCTATCAGTCTGCTCAAGACTGTTGGCTCTGTCTACCCCGCAAGGGATATAGACGTGATTAAATGTATGTATGTACAAACTAGGTTGTAATTTAGCTCATTTTAGCAATCCTTTCTCGTGAGATCGCCGAAGCCCTATTCAGTATTAAAGTTTCACAATTCTAGGTACTTTCCGTTTATAAATACCCGCCGCCTACGGATTTTCAAGGGCGCCCGCCCTTCTCATTGAATCGCATCGGATTTCCATCGAGAAACTAGACGAGCGATGAGATGCGTGGGTGTCGTCATTGGTTACCTTTATTGAATCCATTTCGAGATAACAAACAAACAGTACACAAATAGAGGTCATGGGTACCGTTTGAGGAAAATTGCGATGTTGTTTAGTTGAATTTTATTATTTCTCCGAAAGCTAGCGTAATTTTTTATGTTTTTTTTTTAATGCTTAGGTAATTACTTTTTCTGTTGCCAACTTAACAGAGGACAGAAGGTACTGTCCCGAAAAGGCTGTAAGTTCAGCTGTAGCTTAATGATGAAATTGTATTTCCTACAGTGAAAGCACTAAGCCGTCGCTTAAAAGAAGAATCCTAACTTTGCCTTGCCAACCTAAATGCTTAAATGAATCTAATAATTAGTAATTACTAGCTTTTATTCTCAAATAAGAGCCGACATAACAAATCTTGTACGTCCTTTCAGATGCCCAATAAACAGTGAAGGACGGTCATTCCGGCGGCTAGACCTTTCCTTGCCATTGACATAGACCAGGCATCTGTCCGAAGCCGAATTTCCACCGTTTAATTGCCCCCAGGGGTCGTCAATCCTGTCAGGGTTGCCGCACTATAAGATTAAGGTTTTATTATATTAGGCCTTACAAAAAATGCCGTATGTACTCGTAAAACTTTGTATTTTGATAAAATTTAATAGATTTCCTGGTGGCCAACGCGGGAGAGCTGCGAACGAAAGCTAGTTTATGATATATCCTCTGCGGGTAGATGCGGGCGGTAGACAGAGCCAACAGTATTGAAAAGACTGATAGGCCACGTTCAGCTGTTTGGGATAATGATAGAATTGTGATTCAAATAGTGAATGGCTTGCTAGCCAATCACCTAAAAGAAGAATCCCAAGTTTATAAGCCTATCCCTTAGTCGCCTTTTACGACATCCATGGGAATGAGACTAGTATATGATAATACAAATGAATCGACCCAATTCCTGTCATCAGAACACAAGCGTACCTATATGTAACGCAAACAGTAGTATCGGCCGATATTGACTGATTCCGCGAAACACAAAAAGTTGCACGTGCTATACAAACAAACAATATTACGGACATTTCCCGGAACAACTCGTATATTTATTGGGTGTTTGCGATGCCCTGCATTCGCTTACTGGTTGGATTAAGATTTGGAATTGTACACGCGACCATCGCAACCTATTGTTAAATCATTTAGTATTTAATCACTATGCTCCTGACCTGTCCCGGTTGCA
Source organism: Amyelois transitella (assembly GCF_032362555.1). Classification (NCBI taxonomy): domain Eukaryota; kingdom Metazoa; phylum Arthropoda; class Insecta; order Lepidoptera; family Pyralidae; genus Amyelois; species Amyelois transitella. Next base: position 966,094 of record NC_083518.1, on the reverse strand, counting down.
TACATATGTATCTGGCTATGACTACTACCATTGTGTATCTGGTAAGTCAGGATTTTACACCATTGCAGAGGAGCTCATATCGGATCATGGTAACACAACCAATTCGCCCGAATGTGCAAGTTTCCTCGCTCGATGTTTTCTCTCATCATAAATGGTTTAAGTCCGATATATTTATTTTTTCATAAACAAAACAGTTGTACTCTGGGGATCAAGACTATTTAAGGCTGATGAAAGCCAAAAGCGTGACCTTTAGCGGGTCGCCCTAATGGAGTCTGCCCCGGCGTGACCTTTGCACTGCCGACCAAAAACGATGCATTATTAATACCTTTTATAATACGCAGTTCTCCTCAACCATTGTACAGGTTTGCCAGGTGTATGCATAAAGATGGACATCTTACGGCTTTTGGATACCTGTTCAGTCAGAATTTTCAGTGAGGCCTGTGCCGATAGTCTGTCCCTGTCTGATTAGCTTTTTTACGAATTATTTTTTATAGATTGAAACTCACGTCGCGAGTTCGCGTTCGCGAGCGACCAGGCGTCCATGGTTTACATTTTTTTTTTAAATACATAATGCCATAATATTCAGGGTGTCCGATCTTTTTACCCAAATGTTAAGGTTTAGGGTTACATATATCAAGTATTTTGCTGAGACTCAAGTGTAAAACCAGGGCTGGCATGTTAGAAACGTGCTCTACATGAGACCTGATTACCTATTTTTTTATCAGTACGAGCTATATGGTCTCGTCTTGGTAATATATTAAATGGAAATGTTTTTGTGGGATTTCATTACTTTAACCAAATGTTAGGTGAAACTAAGTAAAGAAACCTGGCAACCCTAAATGTACCCGTACAATACGCGTCATGTTATACGCGGTTCACATACGCATGTTCAATTTAATTTTGTAGGCGGGTATTATTAATTTGAATTTTATATTCGGACATGTATTGTTCACTCGGCAATCCGTGATAAGGTTATCAAATTGCACTTTTTTTAAAATAATTTCCATAATTGTATCTGAACCTTATCTGAGTTTTTGATAGGAAAATGCGGCTCAAAATCTAGGCATATCCGGATTGAACATATTTTGTTAAAATTTGTTGTTGTTGAATTGATCCTGTTAATTGATTAAGGTTCAAATAAACGTTTGACGTCAAAGATTAAAATACCATCATTTAATTTTTATTTATTTTGTTTCAGGTATGTTCTTCCAGTTTAAATGCTTCTTATTATTTAATCGGTAAGAAACTTTATATCCAAAGAAGGGTCGATGGCCAATCGGGTATCGATGGTGACGATGATCGATTAAGTTGTAGCAAAATTGGATTGCTTACTTATGATGTTACGGTGAGGTTAAAAATCGGGAGGAAATCAACATTCTGGCAAATGGATAACTATGATCGAATAAAGGCTAGGTTCTCCTTCAAAGGTTGCGGATATCATCTGATCTCGCGAAAGGATCATGATCATAGAAGCATTCCGGGCTTCCGAGAAAGAAGTGCGGACGCAAGTACGCACCCGGTACCGACGCCGGTAGGGTGATGAAACATTATGTCATAGTTGTTATTGAAAACAAGAAACCGTTGCCTAGATCACCTTATCGTTATCGATAAAAATATCGATATTCGTATACCTGCAAGGATGATGCGGCGAACGTCGGTATCTTATCGAATTCGGCCGGCGCCAATCCAACACTAGTTCGTAGGAACATGACTCATGCACAATTATGTTTTTATCGAACACAGCCACTCCCTGTCTGGCGCTTCGGACTTTAAAAAGTGCATTAATTCGATACACCAAACAATAGCAATAACAACATTATTTTCTTTTTTTTAAATGTAATAACGTCTAAAACTTCTACTGGCAGAGAATGCCATATGGTATATAGACAACCTGTAGTTCATTAACGCTTAAATAAATTTATAATTCATTTATTTCTAAAATATTATACATTGTGTCGAAATTTGATATGGAGACAATAACTAATAATAATAAAATATTACCTATTCCGTCATAATTGTATAAATATACTTAATAAGGCGAAAGGTCAGGTCAAGAATACCTTTAAAAAGCGATAAATTCGCGTCAAGCGAAAAACTAATGTGAATGAAGATGTATAATAATCATTGTTTATCAAGGTCCAAATATTGTTAGTAATACTTGGTACCTACATATAATAATCAATGTTAGTACTTAATGACTAATATACTTTATTGAGAGCCTACATGACTGTATACAGCGAAGATATAGAAACAATCGCTGCATACATGTTGTTGCTTAAAAAAGCCTCACAAAACAAAGATTTTGACCCGATTTTTCATTATTTTTTTAATTTCAATAATTATCGTACGTTCTCTAGTATACTTAATAACTATGTACTGTTATATTAGCTGGTGCTAGTAAAACAGCCTGCTCATTAGCCTTTTTTGTGCACTCGGTTCGCGTGACAGTTCGATTAAAAAAAATACCTCTCACTCGCATAAAACAGTGCAAAAGATACTGTTAAATGGACAATTTATGGCACTTTAAGTTGTTATTGCAAACCCTTAAAATATCAATGACCGCGACGCGAGTTAAGGCCATCGCACAATATTGTGCAGAAAGACTCTGCACATAAAACAGCGTGAAGACATGTAGTTTCATAGTTGCTGTTGTTGTAATACTTATTTTTGTTTTATATAACATGGTAAATAATGAATGTTTAATTAAATATCTCCGTGAGTGACAGTGACTTTTGTATTTTTTTTTCTTCGTGTTCGTGACGCCGCGCCGGTGTCGAATATTTGAAATTATGAATTTACATTTTTTTTTATATACTACTGTCTTTACCTATCTCTTACGCGTTAGACAGAGCCAACAGTCTCGAAGAGAAAAATTAATATCGTAGAGAGATGTAGTTATTGCTTACCCCTCCGTGAAAGAGGCGTGTTACAAGTAAACAGATATTAGACATCAAACGTGCTAAATATATTAATTCTGTAGTCTCGTTATTCTGTTTCGTGGACCTGCGACGGGACACCTGTCCTGCGGAACAGGTTCGGCGTCTCGACATCGTGTGAATGGGGGTGATGGATCCTCTCATGTACGCCGGGACTGGTTATATTATTAGCTTAGATGAACTGTTTGATTTTTTAATAATGTTTTATCAAGTTGCTTCTGATATACAACACGCCTCTTCCCCGGAGAGATATGATGAAGATGTAGTGTCTGTCTGCAGGATAGACGCGTGATTTATGTATGTATGTAGTAATAAATGGCATTGAATGAGTAGGGAGAAACTACATCTTTCCACTTGCCACGATCCTTTGATATGCTGTATCTACAGTCTTTAGGATGTTCTTGACCTGACCTTCCCCCAGAATGACCGATTTGATAAGAATTGATAGTTATAATGTAAACTGTTAGTGATAAAAACAAACAAGTATTGTTATAACTAAGCTGATTTTACCAAGTCCGTCCAAGGAAATGAATTGGCAAAAATTTTCTTTACAGTCATTCACCTATAAATACACAGAACTTTCTTTGGAAATTTTGTATGCAATATATGACGTCTTTCTATCTATATTTTCTTTGTAACGTTCGAAAGCACGCAATGAAAGTGACATTCCATTCGACGTGTGTTTGAAAACACAAATATTTGCCAGACAACGACACCGCGGCGGGTGACTGCGATAACGGAACGCTGCAATCTGTCGCCGGCCAGATACAGTGTCGGGCGTGACGTGTGCATTCACGACGAACTGGTTCACAGTTTCAAATTCCACAGATAAGATTACAGCAGGCGCCAAACATCGGTCGATGCGTAGAAAGTTTGTTATCAGTGCGTTCTATTTTTGTAGTTGACGACTCGTAATGTCGAGTGACGGACTGACGGGTGAAATCGTTCGAAACTCGTTTCGTTCGATCTGTCAAATTTACGAATAAAATAAGTTCTAAACGGCCTTATGCTACATGGGGCTAAGTCCTGATCTCAACAATGCAGAAATAAAGACTCGTCGTAATTCGTCTGTGACACGGTCGGTGTGAACACTCTCGTACTAATTCAAACATGACAACTCCTGATACACGCAGATGCAATGTTTAGCAAGTCTGCGACACTTGTTGATGTCTGCCTATGTTTAATTGTAAAGGTCTGTAAATATCTTTAACGGTCACAAGAAGAGTCAAGCGACCACGGTAACGGGGCGAGAGTAACAAATCACATAGTGAACGAAAGCCTTTTATTTGTTTTTAAACGATTATCGGATAGATTGTAATATACATTTCACCACTATTTGGTCTGTTGCTGTAATGATTAAGCAATTGTTCTTAAAGAAATGTCGCTTGATTACTAATGTTATCAAACAAGTCTCACTGATTTAGTACTGTCGATAATCTCTTGTCTCGATTAATCGAATTGTGTATAATGAAAGCTTGATAAAACTCAGAAGTAATACGTGACTGCAATGGCGTATAAGAATAAGGGCACACGCATACGTTCCACGTAAAACGAGAGTCAACAATAAGTATTTATAGATTTTTACAAAAATGCAAAGTGAATTGATAAAGCCTTGTACAATTGAAACCTTGACTGCTTTAAACACTGGCATTTTAAGTTAAAAACACCTTGACAACCAGAAGTGTCATTTACAAACAGCGATGTTTTTAATTATTACATAGGTAATTAATTTATCTTAGGCAATAACTGATAATGCCGACGAAAAAAAATTTACGAGATATGATTTTGCATTGTTCCCGCAAAATTTTTCAAAGGTAATATACAAAATATCAAATGTTTAGAATAAGTACCCAAACATTCGTGATGTAAAAATATTTTCTTGGGAGATCCTTGTAGTTTCATGATAAAACTTGACCGAGAGATCAATGACTTGCCAGCTATTGCCACATAATTTATTAAAAAAATATATAAAATAAATAAAGGTATTGCATTAAATTGAGCAACATTTATAGAAGATATCATGATAATACACATAAACAAAACAAATAAATACAAGTGGAGATTTCCCAAGAGATAATACACTTTTCAACCACGAACAGTTCTCGTGACGATATATCATAAGTATATTTTTATCGGTCGGATTACACCTATCGAACCGTAGCCTAATTAAAACTGAAGGTTTAGTCTTGTAAATACATGTTGTACGGCTGAATTTCAGAGTAGGTAGTTTCTTTATTTGTTTTTGCCTTTGAGTACACGCGCCCTTTATAAAGTACACATGTACTAGTAAGACTGAGTGCATATGTACTGAAATTTAAATGTAGAACCATAAAACTAATAATATTTATAGTAAAGTAAGTTTGTTTGTAACCATTTTTTTTTAATTTTTGCGCATATGTACATAATTTAAAGTCTGGAGAAGGACATACCTTTTATCCCGGTAAAAAGTTGGGTATGGCAAAAGAAGCACGAAAGCAGAATAAATGCAGTGGAAATGAGAGCGTTAAGGAAAGGAGAAGAAAGGAGCTTAAAAACTGTATTCTTTTATAACCTATAAAAGAATACAGTTTTTACAAAGGGGCTAAAAGGGGCGAAGCTGCGGGTAAAAACTAGTATGATATAATCTTGATTAAATGATATTATCTTGAGGTGTTCTCCTTATCTGCAAGACATCGATACTCTTTTCATCACAGTCAATAAGGCTCAGATCGACCTGAGCAACCAGCTACATTTCAATCTCATACACTGCTTAACTCTTTTTCTTAAATTATGATTTAGCCAGTTTTACTTTACAAGAATGCGCTTGTCATTTGTCAATTAAAGTGTATCGATGAAAAATAACTCTTGAGACAAATTCTAGAAATTTCTTCTCGTTTATAATGATGGAGCTGGCTGAGAGATGAGCATCAGCTTTTTTCAATTTTATTCAATCGAAACGCTAAGGTAATATAATAGAAAGAGGCGGCTCATTAATCTAACGCACGGCGCCTGGCCTAGCCTGGGTTTTATATGAGATTTCTCGACTTTTTGTCCTCGGCGTCAGTCATTATCAATCATCATCGCCGACTTGTGCGCACGCATGCCTGACGAATTATAGACCAGCGGCCGGTGAGGGACTTGGTATGGCAAGCGGTAATTATACAGATCGTATTGGATTGTGTCGCAATTACCTACTTCAGTTTGTTTATTTGATCTTTGTTAAGATTCATTCAATTGTTAGGAATCTTTAAGGCGAGCAGAAAAAAAGTCGTGATTAACATTAGTGTGCCGTGTGGTTACCGGCACCAATAGAAAAAAGAAAAGAACCACTCCATCTCTTTCCAATGGATGTTGTAAAAGGCGACTAAGGGTTAGGCTTATAAACTTGGGTTTCTTCTTTTAGGCGACGGGCTAGCAACCTGTCCGTGGTCACCGAGTGACAGATAAAATAAGGGTACGTTACGTCCACGTTTAATACCTGTAGTATTTATAAATAGTATATTTCGATACATAATTATGTTACCAGATTAGCTAACTTTTTATTGCACCATAAAGGAGATAGGGGATTCACGAACTGACGAGGCATATGTCGTCTTTTTCTTTAAATCTTACCGACCAACGGGCAAATTGTGGTCAAACATACTCAAATTTCCTATTCAAAACATCAATAGATCTTGCACGGCAACCGTCTCAAAGCAAATGTAATGCGGTAAACGTTCGAAGCGTTATAGGAAATCCCACGTGCACTAAATCAACCACTAGTTTATGACAACGTATGCTATGCTAAATAGGTTATTATCATTCGCAGAACAAACGGGGCGATAATAAACCGCGGTTTGGCACGGGTTAGGGTCGCTTCACATGTACCGAACGTGGGGGGAAGAAAACTTTAGAACCCGTTTATGTGATTTTGTAAGGAAGGAAATATATACATACATACATATGATCACGTCTTTATCCCTTACGGCGTAGACAGAGCCAACAGTCTTGAAAAGACTGATAGGCCACGATCAGCTGTTTGGCTTAATGATAGAATTGAGATTCAAATAGTGACGGGTTGCTAGCCCATCGCCTAAAAGAAGAATCCCAAGTTTATAAGCCTATCCCTAAGTCGCCTTTTACGACATCCATGGGAACGAGATGAAGTGGTCCTATTCTTTTTTGTATTGGTGCCGGGAACCACACGGCACAAGAAAATATATACTTTAATATATACCTGGTTTACTGTCTTGTGTCGATTCTGCTTACGTGTTTCATTTGCAAATTTCGTTCGTTGGTATTGGCTAAAGTCTGAAGTATTTTTTTTTTTTAACAAATCCCTTAGTGTCTACCAAATATGGTGTCTGTCTACATTACTCAGTCATATGACTTATCCTGTGTGTGTACTGATGCAGCTTTTATGATGTCTATTTTGTGGTGTATAATTGTTTTACTTATAGGTACAGTTGCGTCACACTACACTTTCCGATTTAAATTATCAAATCTATGTGTATGAACCCTTAACACTACGGGAATTCCCATAAGGGCCCGTAGCGTGACGCCCCTTCGGCAACCACACGAAACTTACGATTGGAACGGCACATTAAAAATATCGCCTCAAACAATATCACACCTAATTGCCGCGGTTAAGTCGTTACTACCGGATAGCTGCAGCTAATTGGCATTTTACATACATTTTTCACGTTTTTAACCCTTACGTGGTGGACTGGAAACAGTCTCCTGAAGTCCTGGTGAAAGTTCAGAGCAAGAGTATTTGAAGCCGAAGACGAGCTTGCATTAACAGAGTGAGAAAGGTAGTCTATGTTTGCCCCAGTCTTGATTGTAATGTCACTAATGTTATGAAATGCTTCATAGTGAGTACACAGTTCAAATCTCGTTCCAGACGATATATGATATCTATACGATAGTTATATCAACATACAAACAAAGTATATTATGCACCGTCTTATGCATTGCACTCAACCGACCGGCGAATATATATGGCGATTACTGTTGTAGTTGAATGTCGATTCTCCGGACACAAATGAAAATAATAGCAGAAGTACACACCGCATTTTATTAAAAGTATACTTATATAAATGAATTTACCACCAAAATGAAACGATGGTAGAATGAGGCGACATTATCTGCGATACTAGTATGGCATGTGCGACGACGTTTATATCGCGCGATAAACTATCGCTGTCCCTTTTTACGTCATATTAAAATGTAAAACAGCACAACGATATCGAAACGACAAAATTGTCGTCGCGCTTGCGATTCTAGCTAATAGTAGCTTATCTAGCTTCTGATCTCTTTGGAAGCAATGGTTAACATTAATTAATCCAGTACTCGAGATTTTATTCATGTTTTCCATTGATTTCAAAGAAATCTTGAAATATATTAGGTTCTTTGCTTAAAAATATCTTAAAATATATTTTAATTACATTTATTCACACAATAAATATTAGTTATTCCTTTCATTAATCTGTTTAACTTGTCAGAACTTCAGAAAAAAATTATGTGTTGTACGAAGTGTCACATCCGTTCATCACTTTAAATTGTGCTCCGAATGTCTCTTGTACATTTTATATCTTTACTGTTGTAGTTATCTGCAAACTTAGATATTCACAATTTACAGCTAGCTTTCCTTACTCCTGTGTTTTATATAGATTATTTGAATTTCTGAACATCATATCGTTTGTTTATTTATATTGTTCTTGGTTAGAATTATGGTCATTGTACTATTTATTGCCGTAACTAGTACTGTTAACTCGTCGCTGTTATAAACGGCTTTTGAATGTTTAAATTGTGTATTGCAAAATGCATTTTCATGAAATAGAAGATTGACATTTTCTGCATGTTTTGTCTCACTCGAACACTGAACAATATGAACTATGTGAGTGGGTAAGTAAGATTAGTCTTATTAAAATAATGAGATTTATTTGACATCATTAAAACTGCCCAGAAAACTGCGTGCTATAAAAGATACGTAATTCCTATAGTTTCAAATACAATGTGGCATTTCTATTGTCCAATATTATTCCGATTTCTATGGAAACGTCACATGTCGCCGTCACTCGATACTGACCATCGATATTTTTCGACAATCGCTATCGAATTACGCAAAAGTTCGGAGGCTTCGCATTATTTACACTATAATGTCGATAATTAGACAGTAATGGTGTATCATTGGACGATATCGAATGTCAAGCTATGGTGTCGCTTCGATATCAAATTCCTGTATGAAAATTTGTGCCATGTGGTTCTCGGCACCAATACAAAAAAGAATAGGACCACTCCATCTCTTTCTCATGAATGTCATAAAAGGCGACTAAGGGAAAGGACTTACAAACTTGGGATTCTTTTTTAGGCGTTGCGTTAGCAACCTGTCACTATTCTATCATTAAGCCAAATAGCTGAGCGTGGGCATTCAATCTTTTCAAGACTGTTGGCTCCGTCTACCCCGCAATGTTTATAGACGTGACCATATGTATGTATGAAAAATTGTATGATCTTCTTTGTTCAACCCTTATCTCACTTCATAATTTGCGCCTGGTTAATCTGTCCTGGGTTGTCATATTACTCATATATTGCCAATAAATTCTTGTTGCCGACATACATACATATTATTTCTTTATACCTCACGAGGAAGGAAAGGCAACAGTCACGAAGGCTGTGTTTGATTAGTGATGGCTCTTGCGCGGAATACGCAGACTATGTCTTTCCACTGTTTATGAATAAGAAAAAACATAGGTACATCCATATAACCTCAAAGAAGAATTTTAAGTTTATGAGAAAGTATGAAGGCCCTAGAAACCACAAGCAGGTCAGTAGCAATGCTAACTGCATTGCTTCGATAGCGGGCCCGCACCATGTTGTAATACAAGAAACACTTCAAAGCCGGTCACACTGCGGCGCGGCGGCAGAGCGGTTTTAGCGCGGGCTCGCGTTTCAATTTGATGTGACAATTTCGCAGAGTTTCTTCTATTACAGGACGGTGTGGGTATTTAAAAATAATTTTATCAGTATTTCGATCAAAGTAATAGTAAATTTTCACACACATTCAGTGAGTTCCGGTTCCAAAGAAACTCGCACACGACACGAGGCAAACACAGAGTTCTCAGAATTGAATGATCGCGAAATTTATCGCCGCCATTTGCGTAAATATTAATAAACCAGTTTATCATAGTCGCAGAATGTGACGTGTCTGTTTCGTATTAAGGCTGTTACTCACATTTTTGCAACAAAATTAAGTTGCTTTTTAATCAATTAAGGGTAAGCTTTCTTTTGGTAATGGTATATAGCAATCTGTGACTATCTGAACCTCACCTCTCCATCATTGAGCCATCCAGCATCTTTTACGAAATAAATGCAATAAATACTTGTGAATAAATAGATTCTAGTTTTTTTTTACATAGATAGCAGCTGTTTTACAGCTGCCCTTTGCTCAAACCTTCTATATAATCTACTAGAGGCCGCCCGCGACTTCGTCCGCATGGAAACCCTATCAATCCCGCGGGAACTCTGGGATAAAAAGCCTATAGCCTATGTGTTATTCTGGGTTTTCAGCTACCTACATACCAAATTTCATGGTAATCGGTTCAGTAGTTTTTGCGTGAAAGAGTAACAAACATCCATACATCCATACAAACTTTCGCCTTTATAATAGTATAGTAGGACTAATGTATCCTTACGTAGTCCATGAGTATAAGGTTACTTTAGTATGGTTTTGTCCTTACACAACAAAACTTTTATATTTCAAAATATATTTTTTCGTCAAATATGTATGTAGGTACACCGACTCGTCTGTCTGTACATACATAAATATGCAAACCGGACGTATTAGTCGTTCGTTGACACGTGGAGCCAGGTGCGAAATTTCGGTAGGTATGTGCATAGTAATTACAGTTCGGCATTCTGATTGTCTAACGTTTGCTACGTATGTATATATAATACAGGTATCTTTATCGGAAGGGCAGGCAGAGACATTGTCTTTGCTCTTGCCACGAGAAGGTACATACTTCTTTCGATTCATTAATCCCTTTTTGCAAGCTTGTCGGTTAAGCGTGACCTGACCTCTCGTTTGCTACAAGCGGTCATAGCTTGATCAATTTAACTATACATTGTTATACATACATACTCGTATTGTCTTTATCCTTTACGGCTTACGGGGTAGACGGTCATCAAGCTTGGAAAGACTGAAAGACCACTTTCAGCTGGCGTAGTGATAGACAGGACAAGTTGCTAGCATATTAAAATAGTAATACATACCTACATACATAAAATCACGCGTTTTCCCCGGAATGGTAGGCAGAGACTACATCCTTCCACTTGCCACGATCTCTGCATACTATTTGCGCTTCATTCATATCTCTGTGTAGTGCCGTGTGGTTCCCGGCACTATTACAAAAAAGAATAGGACCACTCCATCTCTTTCCCATGGATGTCGTAAAAGGCGACTAAGGGATAGGCTTATAAACTTAGGATTCCTCTTTTAGGCGATGGGCTAGCAACCTGTCACTATTTGAATCTCGGTTCTATCATTAAGCCAAATAGCTGAACGTGGCCATTCAGTCTTTTCAAGACTGTTGGCTCTGTCTACCCCGCAAGGGATATAGACGTGATCATATGTATGTATGTATGTATGTTCATATCTCTCTTCATGGAAGCTCAAAGGTTTTCTGTATTTTTGACCTGACCTTTTACCAGGACGTCCTTAATTTGATCAAGGTACGTTCGTCTAGATCTTCCCACTCCTACCTTTCCATCCACACTCTCCTTGTATATTTGCTTAGATAACCTGCTTTCATTCATCGTCATCACAAGACCAAACCATCTTGACATCCCCTTTTCTATTCCTGTTAAAACAATAATCCCAAATGCAGAGTCGTAATACCGGTATCCTTCCATTTTTTCATACTGGGAAGGAACGAGTTGCTTTATACTACTGGTGGTTATTGAAATTATAATTTTTTATTTCTTCAGTGTTTATCACATTTGAAGATTTAGAGGAAATGAGCGATATTGAAGATGGATGGAAGGAATTTAAAGAAAGAATTGTGAAAGTAGCTGTTGAAGTGTGTGGTGTAAGTAGAAGAAGGAAAGGAAAAATCACAAAAATGCGTGGATGAGTAAAGATGTGCAAGAACTTGTGCGATTAAAGAAGAAAGCATGGCTGGATTTGTTAGCAGCAAAAGCTAACTTAAGAATGCAAGAGGTTATAGATGAAGATGTGAATGAAGCACGTAAGGAATATAAGAAAATGAAAGATTTGGTTAAGAAAGCTGTGATTAGAAAGAAAGAAGAGTATAAAGAGGATTTTGATAAAAGGCTATCAGAAGACTTTCAGTCAAATCTGAAAGTATTCTGGAAATCCGTAAGGTCAGCCCGAGGAAATACTATAACCAGAGAGCTGACTAGGATCAGATGCCAGGATGGTAGCGTTGTGAAAGGAGAAGAATGTGTACTAAAGATATGGAAGGACTATTTTGAAAGTTTATTTGAAAAAAAGGAAGGAAATAAGAAAGATTTCTGCTATAGCGAAGAAAAAGAGAATGAGATGGAAGGCGAAATTGAAATGTTCGAAATTGTGGAAGCACTTAAGAATATGAAAGCGGGAAAGGCTGCTGGGTGTGATAGAGTGTCGGTCGAGATGCTTAAAGCAGGAAAAGGCGTAGTAGCTAGTCAGTTGTACTGCCTTTTCAATTTGTGTTGGAGAAGCGGCCGAGTACCAAAAGATTGGTGTAAGGCTGTTATCGTGCCACTTTACAAAGGAAAAGGGTCACAGCTGGACTGCAAAAATTATCGTGGTATAAGCCTGCTTAGCGTCGTCGGCAAATTGTATGCTAAGGTATTGATTAATAGAGTCAGGAATGAAACTGATGACAAAATATGGGATGCTCAAGCGGGATTTCGAAAGGGAATGGGATGTACTGATCAGGTCTTTTCCTTGCGGTGCATAGCCGAAAAGTTTTTGGCCAAGAGTCAAAAAGTCTATTGCACATTCGTAGATCTGGAAAAGGCCTATGACAGAGTTGAGAGGAATGAATTGTGGTCAGCACTTTCTATGCATGGGGTGAGCAGTCTCTTAATACGAGCACTGAAATCCTTATATGAGGATTCGAGTGCTTGTGTCAGGATAAACGGAGCGCACACTGAGTGGTTTAAGATTGAGAAAGGCGTTAGGCAAGGATGTGTTGCGTCACCGTGGCTGTTCAACCTATTTATGGATAGCTGTTTGACAGATTTGAAAGAGTCTAAAAGTGGATTAAGGATGAATGAGTTACTCGTCAAATGTCTGCTGTATGCCGACGATCAGGTTATACTGGCGTCATCAGCGGAGGAGTTACAGGAGATGGTAAACTGTATGCATGAAGCTTTAAAAGAGAAAGGAATGAAAGTGAACGTAAGTAAAACTAAAACACTGGTTTTTGAAATGGAGAAAGAAATGACAGCATGTAATATTTTGATTGGAGGAGAAAAAGTGGAGCAAGTGAAAGAGTTTGTATATCTAGGATCAAAGTTTACATCAGATGGCAAGTATGATAGTGATATTGAAAGGAGAGTGAACGCGGGGAACATGGTGAATGGAGCTTTGCATGCCTTTATGAGCAGTCAGAAACTATCCAAAAAGGCTCGACTGGCTGTGCACAGGGGCGTGTTGGTCCCGACATTAATGTATGGGAGTGAAAGTTGGGTATGGCAAAAGAAGCATGAAAGCAGAATAAATGCAGTGGAAATGAGAGCGTTAAGGAGTATGATGGGTGTGAAATTGAGTGACAGGATAAGGAACAGCGTGATAAGGGAATGTTGTGATGTGAAAGAAGATGTAGTTACAGGAATAGAAAAGGGTATGTTAAGATGGTTCGGTCATGTGGAGAGGATGAATGAAAGCAGGTTGACTAAGCAGATATACAAGGAGAGTGTGGAGGGAAAGGTCGGAGTGGGAAGACCTAGACGAACGTATCTTGATCAAATTAAGGACGTCCTGGTAAAGGGTCAGGTCAAAAGTACCCGAAACCGCCGAGCTTGTATGAAGAGAGTTATGAATGTGGACGAAGCGAAAGAAGTATGCAGAGATCGTGGCAAGTGGAAAGAGGTAGTCTCTGCCTACCCCTCCGGGAAAGAGGCGTGATTTTATGTATGTATGTATGTATGTATGTTTATCACATTTGAGGAAAAATCGTCTAATATTTGACTTGCAAAAATGTGAACTTGACCTAATATCTTCTTCTTCCTGGTCCTGGGACTAAATCCCGATTGCATCCTCACCACTCTTTAGATGCCGGGGAAAACCTTTGACCATGGACCCTGGATTGAGTTAGTCAGTTTTTTACACGAAGCGAATTGACCTAATATCATAGATACCTAAATATCGCCTAGTAACCTATATATAGTAGTAGTACTAGTAATCGCAAAATTTAGGTAATATGCCCGCGGGCGTTCAACGCTTACGTTTGGCGTTTTGTGAGGATGTTTGTTGGTCTGCCATCCGGATATGTTTGATGCAATGTTTGTTTTTATAGTTGCCGTCTGTATTTGACTGATTGCTGACAGAATGCTTGTAATTTTGGCAGGTCTCTTTGCTTTTTGCTTGCTTTTCCAAGTTGCTAAATGTCACATTACGATAACTTAATTCTTCATTATTATAATTGATGCATTCTAATATATTATTAAGCGTGCGAAGCGTGACAAATCCATGAGCTATTCAAGTCGAAAGTACAATATCAAAAACGCACTCTAAACTCAGATAATAAATAGGTAAGAGCATTGAGATAGGGAAAAACAATGATTGGAAATTGACGCTAAACAATTTCCCGTGTAATTTTATTCATTTCGAAACAAAACGCGCTTCGTCCGAGTCGCCGCGTAGGTAGATTGATTATGACCAAATATAAAAACAAGATGACGCCGACCACAAAGACTGTCACTAGGCGGCGCGGCGTCCTTGACTCGCTGAGGTCATTGACGCCGCGGGGGAGGCCGCCGCCGGCCCTGCGGGTAGGGTTGCCCGAGATGATATATCGCGGTAGATATACACGGATAGCTAAAGATCTACTTTAGCCTTAGTACTTGCTCTGTTACGCAGTGTTTCCAACACGTGTGGTGTAAAATATATATGTAGATGTTTTTTGTTGTCACGTTATTTATTAAAATACTAAGTTGTGGGTTCGGAATTGTTGAAATAGTTACCCGATTTTCTGATCTTATCGAATAATGGTTTAATATTAAATGCTAAATGTTAACCGCTTTATATATTTTAATTTGGCGTTTTTTGCATTCTGTACCTAACCTCTGAAGACTCCAAAACCTAACCAAGTTGCTGACCTGAAGTACCTTATACAATCAGATTATTATGTTGACAAGAGTACGTAATATTATTAGCGGGATAACATCAGTGACTCGTATGTTTCTCTAGCTTGGAAAGTGCTGGTTTCCTTACCTCGTATTTCCGTACAGAAACTTAAAAAATAATTGAAACGAATATTAAAATTTATCCAGAAAAAATCACGGGTGAAAGCTAAGTCGTAAATGAATACGTCCATCCAATAGTTTAGATAAATATTGGATGGACGGATGGATATGAAAAGTTATTTCCTTCCTAGTACACTATTCGAATACTCCCTTTAAATTTAAAAGTTGTAAATAAAAATTTACAACTTTTGAAAGTTAATCACTTGGGTAATATTGTTTTATTTCAGCGTCACATAAGTCACCAGATATGTATATAAAAATTTACGATTCCAATAATAGTGCCTTTTTCCGGGGAATTTCGATTTCCGAATTTCCGGAAATTCGAAAGTACTTTTCGTCTTTTATTTTTCTCACTCGCTTAATTTTGGACCACATCTTCAAAATGTGATTGAGACACAAAAGTTATTATAAGTTAAATTAAACCGAATATAACTTACACAATAATGCTGCTATTCAATTGGGCCGTATGCCTGTTTGCTTGCTGTAGTGTTCATTGACATTGCAAAATAGATGAATACTCCCTCCAGAGTCGATCCCAAAGGAAATTAGCTCCACGCGACCCGACACAGGCAATCTAATATATTTCGCAGAGAAAAGAATTTATAAGCATGAAAAAATCTCTCATATATACCAATTGAGTTAAGGACAAATTATATCACTTTTTTCATGGACTTTATTTTTTTCTAAAGATCGTATCAATTTAATTTTTTTTCAATAATGTCTATCGACTACTCCTGTAAACTCTTGCCGTAAAGTTCATGCTTAGGCCTTATCAGTAATAGATGACTTTAGTTGTATATATTACAATAGATTTGTCTTATTGTGGGATAACCTACCTGGTAGCTACCGTGGCTTATTCCATCATCATACTTTCATCCAGAACAAGCAGAAATAGGAAAGTAGCAACAGTAAAGTGATTGCTCTCTCAACCTCTTCATTACCGCTGGTGAACTTTGAACACCCTGGATCACGGAGTAGAATGGCGTGGAGACTATACATACATATAATCACGTCCATATCACCTGCGGGGCAGACAGAGCCATCGGTCTTGAAAAGACTGATAGGCCACGCTTAGCCGTTTGGGTCAATGATAGAATTGAGAATCAAATAGTGACAGGTTGCTTGCCCATCGCCCAAAAGGAGAATCCCAAGTTTATAAGGCTATCCCTTGGTCGCCTTTTACGACATCCATAGGAACGAGATGAAGTGGACCTATTCTTTTTTTTTTTATTGGTGCCGGGAATCGCACGTCACATACGGTGGAGACTATTTAATGGCGAAAAAACTTGTGGCTCTGGTTAGCCTAAGGTGTTTTCCCCCCCGGGCCCTGGAGGAAATAAGTGCCTTATGTTTCACGCGAGTCGCCGCAGACAATCGAATTTTCCAAGCAAATTGGCATTTTTTTGCCACACGACGATTCCTCGATGCAATTTCCTAATGTCAAGCCACGTCTACACTGCCTGTCTTATTTTTGTTGCCTATCTGTTAGTTTTTATGAAAATCGGAATCGGCAAATTCTGGTTTCGAATCAGATAAGATAGATAAACTCTTTATTGCACCAGAAGAAAAAGAAAATTAGAAAAAAGGTTACTAGGTAATAGGCGGATTTATCGCTAAAGCAATCACTTCCTGTCACAATCTGAGTGTTTAACGTGATATGTTACCATCGGCCATATACATACATACACACATAAAATCACAATTTGACTACTTTTCCACTTGCCATGATCCCTGCATACTTCTTTCGCTTCATCAACATTCATGACTCTCTTCATGCAAGCTCGTCTGTTTTGGGTGCTCTCGAACTGATATTCTGCCAGAACGTTCAAGATTTTATATTGTAGCGTTTATATTGTACCTATTTATAAGCAGTAAACTAATTGTAATTTAACTGATGTACTTTATGACATGCAATAAAGAATTTGAAATTTGAAATTATAACAGGATTTTATAACCAAACATACACTGCAGACAAACAGGTATTTAGTACTAGCACATCGGTTAAAATGAGACAGCCATCTTGATTGGCTATTCTTTTCGCACCAAAAGATAACCCACATTCAACTAACGGTTGGGGTTCAGTGATCTCGAATTACATCTCCCAATCTCACTGTGGCCGATGGTATCTGTCTATCAGTTGGATTGCGAAAATTGTTCGCGGTATTCATATCGAGATTTGGCGCTCAAAAGCACTTTGCGTTGCGTGCTGATGAAATAGCTGTTTTGTTTATATCACTGTAACATTAACGGTGTTTTATGTGATTCAACATTTTTTAATTGATTTTTAACATATGTGTCGTCGCTTCATATATTTTCTTACACCCTAATTTTCCACACCTTTTCCTTAGGTGTCATGAAAAAAAAAACGCCAAAATGATAGATTGTCAACTTAATCATTATACATAGATTCATACATATAGTCACGTCTATATGCTTTGCGGGGCAGACAGAGCCAACAGACATTTCAAGACTGAAAGACCACGTTCAGCTGTATGGCTGAATGATGGAATTGAAATTCAAAAAGTGTCAAGTTGCTAAGCTGTCACCAGCAAAAAGAATGATTATAACTTAGAAATTTAATTACTGTGCCTTAAACATACTTTGAAACCTCTGATCAATGAAGGGATATTGACCAATGTAAAATGGTTGAATCATGATAATTTTATCGATTACAGAGTGGTTATTATGAAAATAATCTAATCTGATCACAATAGCCCTCCGCCCTTGTTTGGTGTAATTGTATCAAATTAAAATTTGAATTTACTCACAGACTGAGCCTTTTTCATACAAATAGACTTAATTGTGTTAAATGTCATTTGTTTATGATTTTTTTTATTTTGTTTCAGGTAAGTAGAGGTGTTGTTTTAAACTTCATGGCATTGTGGAATAGTAATTGTAAGTCTTAGTTGTTTTTTTCTTTTATATTTAAATTAATGGTTGTGTTGTGTGTATTTTTGGGGATAAATAAGTTGTGTTCGATTACTTCATTTCGGTAATCGCTGCACCTATTCATTTATAAATATTGTAGTTTTATGTATGTTTATTATAATTATAATATTTTATATTTTGTCTAGGTAATACAAATATATTAATTAAGTTTGACATAAAGTTCTCTGTCAGACCCAATGGTTGACTGGTAGATAATGCTTCTAGCATTAAGTACGCCAATTGTGCTTAAAATTTGTTTTTTGTGCTATAAAGTTTAAATAAATGCTTTGTACTTAATGACAAAAACTAATCAATTTCAACATTGTTCACACATTATGATACATTATTTTTTTACGAGTAACACGCTAGATCCAAGTCGAGTAGAAACAATCGCCGTAACTCTTGAGTCCACATGAAAAAAAAAACGTTTGATCAATGGCACTAGCATTCCATGTTTTATGCCTAATAAAATTATTTTGGTACCGCGACCCCGCCACAAAAGCCAGAATAACCGTACGGTAATCGATTCAGTGCGCACGTATTTCAGGGATCCCCCACTTAGCTTCCGCACTGCGACTATTATAAAGTCCGTCGCAGACGCAGCTAAAATATACATACATATAATCACGTCTATATCCCTTGCGGGGTAGACAGAGCCAACAGTCTTGAAAAGTCTGATGGGCCACGTTCAGCTGTTTGGCTTTATGATGGAATTGAGATTCAAATAGTGACAGGTTGCTAGCCCATCGCCTTAAAGAAGAATCCCAAGTTTATAAGCCTATCCCTTAATCGCCTTTTACGAAATCCCTGGGACGAGATGGAGTGGTCCTATTCTTTTTTTTTATTGGTGCCGGGAACCACACGGCACTATAATATATGTATATTAATCAATCAATCAAATACATGCATAGGCCCACCTTCGACTCCTGTCTAAAAAGGCGAGGATTCTTAAGGCTTTCGTCTACTTTTCGTATAGCTACCTACCGTTATAGCTTTCTGTAGCAAGACATATTAGAATAAAGCTACGTGTGTGAGACAGGCTTAACAGTTTTACGACTGTCGGCTAGTTATCCTGGCGCGTGCTACGGACCTGTAATTGTCAGGTTGCGGTAATACCTACGTGAAATTTTAAAACAGCTTTCTAATAGCGCCGACGACGTTAATAGGAAGATTAAGAGTAATCCGTCTGTGTGTAGGGGATTTTTAGAAATATTGGTTCGATCTAGAATACTTGAGTAACAAAGTGCAGTCATACTGTTAAATCACTCTTTATCGGTTAAAATCATTGACCTCTACAACTAAAACAGATGAACTCAATACATACATACATAAAAATCACGCCTCTTTCCCGGAGGGGTAGGCAGAGACTACCTCTTTCCACTTGCCACGATCTTTGCATACCTCCTTCGATTCATCCACATTCATAACTCTCTTCATGTAAGCTCGGCGGTTTCGGGTACTTTTGACCTGACCCTTTACCAGGACGTCCTTAATTTGATCAAGATACGTTCGTCTAGGTCTTCCCACTCCAACCTTTCCCTTCACACTCTCCTTGTATATCTGCTTAGTCAATCTGCTTTCATTCATCCTCTCCACATGAACTCAATATGTAAAGCAAATATGCCAATTAGCCTGTAAAAAGTGTACCAATAAATCTGGTCTTACGGGGTAGATAAAACCAACCGTCTCACAAAGACAGAAAACGGAACGTTCAGCTGGATGGCTCAAAGATGGAGTCCATCGCGATAGGAAATTGACAAGTTTCTTAGCAGGATTAAAAAAATCTCTTTTGCCTTCTCTAGATATTTAGTTATATATACGAAAAGTTTAAGGAGATTAGTTATAATTATATAGATTACTTTCGCATTTAAAATTGTCCAATCATTTAAAATTTGTAAAATTTATGAGTTGTTTTTTTTTTTTTTTGGGCAAATGAATATGACGCATGCATGCAGCTATTCGAGTGCCCCCCATGTCTGGTTGCTGAGCGCGAGCGACGACGGCATAACGTAACGCCATAATCACTCTTGTTTTATGGGGACTGTATTCGGGGCAATTTAGACTCAACCCCTCCACTACAAAATATAAAAACCACAGAGAGGTTACATCACGAAACCACGTCTTATACCCGGCCGGTGGGAAACATCTGCCCGTTTGCCACGATACGGCATAGGTACTTCTTTCGCTTCATTCGCACTAATCTGTTGTTGTTGGAAAGTTGGCTGGAAGAGATCCCATTTAGGGATAAACCCGCCTTTGTACTGTACTACTGTTTTATATTTGTAGTGTACTCCTTTACAATTAAGCATTTACTTACTTACTTATTAATCTTCTCACTTCATCTTTTCTCCATGTAAGCAAAGCGAATCGATACAAGAGTAATGTGTGTTTGCAACGTTTTATAAAAATGCATAAAGTTATTTCATGTTACAAATAAGAAAATTTATGAAATTTTGTTAGCGAAACATAAACAGTTCTGTACTTTGCCTATTTTGGTCCACTCAGTGTGCCCGCCTAATGCCGAGGTAGCAACATTCTTTTCAACCGAAAACGCTTAAAATAATATTTGCGGTCGTAAAGTGGATTATAAAACCAAAGCTAATGAGGCTATTGACGTTCTGTCCGAATTATAATGAAAAGTAAAATTTGAATTTTTTTCTTATACTATGTTTGTAAATAAAAAAAAAAGTACGGGACAAATTACACAGATTAGCCTCGAAGTAAGTTTGAGATTTGTGTTACGAGAGTTACCTCCGCTGTCACAGACAAGCGTAATTTTTATTGTATTTCGTCATTTATATTTTAGAGCTAGCTCTAATAAATTTCTTTTATTCCCGCTCCCGCTTGGCCCAGGTACTGGGTAGGCCGAATAAATCCGGGCTTGACATCGCAAAATAAATTAAAATTAAGAATATCGAAGACTGGTTAAAGTGGAGAAAGAAATGTCTGAAAGCCAGAATGTGCTGGATTCCTTACGATGATTTCCCTCACCGTGTGAGCATCGGTTAGCACTCAAACTAATGTACAGAAAATACTCATTCGTTGCACAAGCATTAGTTTTTTTTTTTATATACGGGACAAATTACACTGATTGAGTTAGCCTCGAAGTAAGTTCTTTGAGACTTGTATTACGAGATACTAACTCAACGATACTAAATTTTATAATATATACTTAATATCGATAAACATCCAAGAGTTGCGCATTTTACTCGGGCACCTTAACCGTTTGACCGACCGACGCTCCTGAATGAAGCGAAAACATATTTTTAATATAAAATTATTAATTATTTCAATATTTGTTTTTTAATAATTTTTTTCTAATTTTAATCTAAACCAGGTTGACTTGCGGTCGAGTTTCTCTCGTCTGCAGTCTAGACGCCGCCGAACGATTTAAACCCGACGACGATTGTTTTAACGGCTATCGATTCCTACTCTGATACGGATTACGCTAATAGATTTGTCGAGTCGACGATTTTGAATAACGTAACTTTTAGAAATTAAACACTCCTTCGGGAGTGTTTTGAGTTTGGTTTGTGTGGCGAATTTATTAATACAATGCTGTAAGTACAAAGTGTGATTCAATCGATAAATCTTCATTCCAACTCCCTCATTTTAGGTGGAAAATACATAATTTCTCTATGGCAGACAAACATACAATTTTTTTTTCATTTTTATGCCATCAAAAACATAAGTTGTTCTCAGTTTGACCTGTATGCATGCATGTTCGTATGTTTGTCCGCGATTATCTCGTGTTTCGCCGAACCGATTGCGATGCGGTTTCCAGGAAAGTGTTTCGTTAGGAGTAGGTTTTAATAATTTAACCTACTTCAAAAAACGAGGATATCTATTGGAGGCGGTTTCCTAACAAAAGTTATTTATATAACCTGTCACTATTTGGATCTCAATTCCATCATTAAGCCGAGCAGCTGAATGTGACCATTCAGTCTTTTCGGGACTATTGGCTCTGTCTACCCCGTTAGGACGTGAGTATATGTATGTTATTTATATCCATCGGTCTGTCTGTCGCTTAAATTTCGGTCAGTCGTTACGCCGTCTAGAGCGTACCTATCACAAATTATGAAGTACAGTGGGGGTTACTTACGCACGTACCATTAGCATATAATGGTGTTTATTTGCATTCCCCCGCCGCGGCTCATTTATAGGTACTTACGGCCGGCGGCTCATTTTTCAAAAATCCAAACCCGTTACGCCGCCACACTGTAATTTATGCAAAACACCACACGTGATTGGACGGCGGCGGCCTCTTTTTAAGCATTCTCTTCCTGGTTTATTATGGTGCGGTCATAATTTTTGAGAACATATTGCACTTGGGTTTATGGCGTTTCGGTGGTGTTTGGTTTACTTCCGTAGACTTGTACTATTTCTTTTTGCTTCGAAAAGACCACGGAATGCTGAACGTGGCTTGATGTTTAATAAACTGTTGCTCGGCCCAAATTAATGACAGGTTAAAAGAATCAACTCATTAATAAAATGCTGGCGTGTACGTGTACTTTGATTAAATATAATCTTTTGCCTCATCTCTTTTTTTCACCTTTTCTTCTCACGACATCCATGAGAAATGAGACAGAGTGGTCCTGTTCTTTTTGATATTGATGCCCGGAACCACACGGCATCATCTCTAACCGTAAAAACATGTGATGACAAAGTAATTCCTTTTGTAGTGCAGATAAGATCTTAACCTGTCTTTTCTTTATACCCATCAGTCCCACCCTGAACAGGTTTACTAGAAGCTCTAAAATGAAAACCCCTATTTTGAATAACTAGACAAACACGGTAACTTATTGCTTCGATAATTTAAAAATTCCATTGTCAATCCAATACTATCTGAAATAACGCGGGAGCCCCGTCGCCGGGTCGCGCGCGCGGTCCTGTGAAAGAATTTCAATAAGTTGTTTTCATTTGCAAATTGCGCGCCGCAGCGACACCTAATGGAATAGGAATCCAGGGAGCGCGTTCCGGGCAGAGGCGGAACCTCCTTGGTTCAAGCCCTCGACTCGGCTAAGGCCCGATGTCCATTAAACTATGAGATATATGTATGTATATAAAATTCGCGTGTCACAATCTTCGTTCTCGTCTCACTCCTCCGAGACGGTTTGATCGATTCTCATGAAATTTTGTGATTATATTGTGTGGGTCTGAGAATCTTTCAAAATCCGTTTTTCATACCCCTTAGTGATAAGATTTGTCAACCTTAACATTTTTTTTTTCACTAGAAATTAGGTACTTAAAAACTATTATATGGGAAAACAACGTTTGCAGGGAAAGCTAGTCAATATATTTTATTTGTGAAAACAGGTTACAAGGGTGTTACTTATTGTTTTAATCAGTGCTCTGCTGCCTGGTTTAATTTTTTTTAAATGGTACACACGTCTCAGGCGATGATCCACCTCCCCCTATCTAGGCGGAGTAGCACAGAGATCTCCTGAGCTCATCGTACTACGTTCATATAAAAATACACGGTTCTCTATTTGTAAAGTTAATTCGATACAAATAAATCTCAGTTTTTTAAGCATCGCTCTTTGCAGCCAGTGGAGACCAGGCCTTATTAGATTACAGAGAGCTATTTTCATATATGTTTAATTTAAACTAGTCCATAAGTCCGTCATAATTTTTACAAATGGCGTTTTTAGTTCATACTCAGTAGTTATTATAATACCAATATCTATGTCTATCGCTAAAGATTTCTCTTAAGGGACATAATTATTAGTTCCTAAAATTTTGTAATTGCCATTGTACTTGATTTACACAAGTGTTTTCTTAGAATTTCAGCGAATTCGCGTTTCAATCTAACAGTTCATAATGTAATTTTGAATTTTCCCTGAAAATCGGATTTCACTAGAAATTCTTGAAATCTAATTGAGATTATGACCATTTTAGCGTATTATTTGTCGTTTTGCTAATTGTTGTAAGATTGGGAATATATTTTACACCTGTTTTGGTTTTTTGTATTCATTCAAAAAAAATATGCTTGTAAAATTTCGATAAAAACAAAAGTAAAAAAGTTTATTATTAATGGAGTACACAGAGCGAAACAGTCTCGAAAAGGCAACACCAAATCAGATTCAGATTTCTTTTCTTTTTTTTGCATTAAAAAAAAATATTTCTTGATTACCACTTCGTTTTACAATACCCATCTGTTAAAACAACTATTAATTTCCCAGTTAGTGTCAGACGGTCGATGAAGAAGGATCTGTCCATGGTGAAAAATGCCCCTGGCGCGTTATTGCTGGTCTCCTAGTTGGTAACAGCCAACGATTGGTATTCAGTCGGTGTCGCCCGACACCCCGCCGTTATTCATTTATTCATGGGGGCCCGCGCAGTCTCCGAGCAAGGTTGAGAATTTGCCAGATAAATTAGTTTATGTTGTATAATACTGGCCGGATATAACATTTGTTCGAATTTTGTACCTGGCCATCATCATTGTTTTTTATTCGTTTGGTTTTTTTTTTTTTTTTTTTGAGCGCTAATTATGTAAATTTTTTGTATACTTAAGTGTACTGTATATACGCGGGATTTGATAAATCAGGAAAATTTCCTTTCAAGCTATCTATCTATCTGTCATGATGACATACAAAAATAAGTATAAGTCCGCCATTGTACATATTCTTCTATATCCAATGACTGTTCTATTTTTGTTACATTTCTTTTTATGTGCAATAAAGAGTTTACAAACAAAAATAAAATTCTTAAAATCATTCCTCTTAAATTATTTAGCTAATCTTGACTAGTAGTTTTACGAACTTCCTGTAAATAAACCTTAGTCTTACTACATTTGAAATGACCAATAATAATGTTATACTGTTACTAACCGACCATTGTAGTAATGGACGAGTTGTTAATGACCCAAATTCCTCCGGCGTGCGGTCACTAATTGACACCTACAGATTCGTAACGCGAAATTCTTGACATTAATTCGTCTTGTGAGAACCTGGTCCTACATTTTATTTCTAGACTTTAGATTTTTGTATCCCAGTGGAACAAAAACTGTGTTAAGAACGTATTTTTCTTTTTCTCGCAAGAAATGAAAACCTTGAAATCTTTTTCATGACATACAAAATTTGTCATTAAAACATAATTATTGAATTAACCACGTAAGGTAGACAAATTGTGTTACGCGGCCTTAGTCTTATCTTTCCTATAGGCACTGTCTACACTGTACAGGTTAAAGACGTGATATATCGTGATATATACATATGTTTGTTTTAAAAGCATCATACGAACCTCAGTTCAAAAATCAACAATTCGAAGCTGTTTATAGAAAAGAAACATCAATTTCTAAATTATACGGCATCACAACCCGTTTATGAGTCAAGCAAAATTGAACTGTATATTATTGTAATGTACGAAGTGATACGAAAGTTTGGTCTTTAAATTTCACGGTGGGCTGAGCCGGATAACAGTACAAATTGAATGAATGAATATTAGCGTAAGGCTCTACCTACAAAATTTATAAGCCGTAAATCAAGTACAGTACGGACACTGTTGCCAACTCTATCCGATGAAAAGGCGCTAAATCGGACGTAAGAAAGCGCCAATCCGGTGAATATTGTAAAAAAATTTGTAATTAGAGTTAATAACTTATTTAATATTTTATTACCAGTTCTGTTTTCAGATAGTTTATATTTTTTATGAATACAATTTAAATGCACCAGTGTACTGGAAGAGGGCGCTAGGCGGGGCTTAACTTAGAATTTTGAAGGCTAACACAGACTTAAAGCGACACTAGATTTAGTGCCGATACCCCTAAGTTGGCAACACTGAGTACGAATTCATTTGTAACTCATACATGTGAATGTGGCCACCATGACGTTTATTAAATCGCATTATCATTAAAGAACTCGGCAGTGTTAAAAAATGTAACGGGATTTCCTTATGTCTGTATTGTACAAGTTTGAGGAAAATTATTTGCATTATTATGGTTCACTGCGTATGTGTTGCTTATGGGAATATACGTTGATTTGATAATTTTGGTTCTTTTTTTAAAATTAGGTTTTGTTCATGGTTTCGATGTCTTATGTAGTAAATCGCAATTCAATACCTTACCTTACCAAGAATTCTTACCGAAAGGTACCCGAAAGATTAAGAAAATTCTTTAACAGCTTCAACATAAAAAAAGGATGGAGGAAAGTAAAAATAAAATATCAAACTAAAACTACCGCACTAACGTATCATGTCTTTTAAAATTTAAAACATGCAAACTATGTATGATCAACTCAAAAGCCGCTCGATGTTTATTACATTTTTCATAACACAAACGACGCGATCGCTGGACGCATGTAAACGTGTCCCAAATAAACGGTCCAAGATGTCTCCGGGGCGCCCCGGGGCCGTTGTGTCCCGTTTATAAAGTTACATGCCCAAGGAGCGCCTCACAAAGGTACGTCTATCCTTGTACTTGCGTAAAGCAAGCGGAACAAACCGGCGGTAACCGCTTCTAACCGCTTATTTCTAGAGAGGGATTTTATGATTTAATACACCATGGTTTAGTTTTATCGGGAAGCTATAATAAATTTGATAATGCAACTCAGTTTTGATTTGAACTGACGCGATAAATGGAGAATTGACTGTCAGGCTAATCTACTTGTATGACCTTAAGTAACATTATTTTTAATAACAAAAGGAGCCTTAAGAGCTGGTATCGGATAAAGCGATGATATAAAAGGATTCCACCAGAATTTTTCAATCAAATGAAAAGATTAATTATGAAGCATCCCTCTACCCGGTAACGTAAAGTGTATTTTCTTCACAGACGCAAATGTTATTAGCAGTTCAAAAGAAGGGGGTGAATTTTGAATTAATTTATTATTCATGGCTCCATTGCAAATACCAATCGGTGATTTTGTTATTTAAGCAACCGCCCACCGAAATACTTTAAAGGACGTTCGCATGTATTACAGTTAAGTCATGAATGTAAATCATTGCGTGGGTGAAATCACGTACATTGTGTTTTTCATAAGATTGGACGACAGGACAAACAAATATTATTGTTTGTGAACGCAAACAATTGTGTTTGATAATGTGACATCATTAACATATCTTCCACTACATTTTCCGAAACAATTTCTTGAGTTCTTTCATTGAGAAATGATAGTAAATTCATCACATGATTTACTATCATTTCTCAATGAAAGAACAATTTACTATCAGTATCGGTATAGGTACTAAGAAAATAAACGAGTACGAAGTCCCGGATGTGGAATAGAAATAAAACACTGTAATAGCTCACACGCCGGCAACCCTCAATATTTAAATAATCAAGGGCAATTTGTTAATTTGAACAATTAACATAAAACAAAGAGAAATAATAATTACCGAGTGAACAGCGAAACAAATGATAGTGTCTCACATTGTTGAGTTGTTCCGCGTCAATGCTGCGGTGAGAATAGATATTATCGCAAATCTAATTAGTTAAGAACCAATCAATTTATTATCAAGATCTTTTTCTTAATGAATAAAGCAAGCAAAAAATTATAAACAGCACTCGCTAGCTCACCTTTAAATTTTCCCAATCTTTAAAAACCACATCGGTTGGAATTTGTACTTTACCATGAATTGATTTGACAAATTATTTGCGATATGCTATCCGCCTGATACATAAATACATATAAACAACAAAACCTTTGCGAGGTAGACAGGGCCAATAATCTTGAAAAGACTAATAGGCCGCGATACCTAAATTTAATCATATGAATTAATGATGAAATTGTGGTTTAAATCATATGTTTTTTTCCAATTGTCTTTTGCAATCTGCATGGGAAGAGAAGCAACTGGCACACACTATGTCACATCCGCCTGATAAATGTTCTAATAGCTATAAATCAAGCAATAGACGTGTAACCTCAACCGGCATGTTTAAATCAATCAATTGCTTCTGAGTTCTGAGAAAGGGACACCTCAGAATCTAAAATAGCTCCAGGAAACTTGGATCGCAAATGTTTAGGTGTTCGGTGGCAATTCCAATCAAACTTTTACATACGTCGAGTATAGCACGAGTTTCCATTTCTCTTTATATATATTTTACCCGTATATATTTTCTAAAGTTGTGTTTTTTTTTTTCAGAAGAAACCTTTTCTTGACAATATTCTATCAGAATCGGAGTTTTTTTGGATAGAAATTCCAACTCTACGAAAAAAAATGGTCAACATTAATAATTTACTACAAAGAACTTAGTGAACACCCGTTTCGTAGCACCCGCAAGCGTATTTTATATTCATTTTCATGACCTGTTTTAGATACCGTATAAAAGTGCACCGGAGCGCACGTCTTTTAAATGGCGTTGGAATCTCGAGTTAAAGGTCTGTAGTGACCAATTGCATTCGTTTTTATTGTGTCGTAAATAGAATCGGCAGTATGACGAGTGTATTCTTGCAGCAAAACACTCGTAACACGTAGCGCATGTCTCGTTCTGATGGCTTCTGCTAAAACTTTGGTGGTCTGTTAATGCCTTGGGAAAGAATTTGAGACGACATGAGATAAATGTTGGACAATATAGTCACAAACTTTGGTTTTTGGTTGACTACGCGTCCCGACAATCTTTGTCATTTCATCGTTTGTTTTGTTTTGTTGTATTAGAATATCATTTGTTATCTCTGGAGTGATTTTAAGAAAGCCCTAACCATCATCTCGATCAATTGAAAGTACACACCAAGGGTCGTTTCAAGATGATTGATAGGAAATAGTGCTGGACGCTTCCGAACAACAGGCCTGACCACGACACGACTACACTGTCAAGAGCATACGATAAAGAAGAATCATTTGTTAATGCTCTCTCTATTCATTTCTTACAAAGTTCAAGCGAATACTGGGAATCTATTTCTACGCCGCCGCTCGTTTCTCAATCGTCTATTTGTCTAGTCTAGGCGCTGAACGATTTCAAGACTCGAAGAGGTCCCTGCAGTTGCGTGATTTTCCGAACTGATGCTAATTGTCGCCGTGCGGTTGTTACGGCCGCATCGAGTGCTTCGCCCGGATTTCTCTCGTCTGCGACTGCATCTGATTCGAGATCCAACTTTCCCCGAGCACGAGCCCGTTTGACGGCGTTTTAGTGCGCATTTTGTTTTCGAATAATGTGCCTCGTTAATAGTTTGCTGTTGGCATTATCTCTATTGTTTGACTTAACCGGAGAGCCATTTATGAAAGCGCCATTCCGAATGCTAATGGCGAAATAATTTTCTTAATAACAGCATTTAAGAATGATTATTTGGGTAAGAAACTGTTTCCGTTTGAAGACCACTTTATAGTTTACACGGATGCTGTAGTTCTATTTATTTAAGCGAGTGAAGCTTCAGTAGGTAGCTAGTAATTATGCGGCTAATAAATAGCTATCAAAGATCTTGTTTATTACGTCATTCATTATCGTTACAGAAACATTATCAGAAAATGGTATTGTACTTAGTATAAACCCGTTTGAGCATTGATCTGTTGCACAGTTTCTCCCGGCAATGTTGCCTAACCGGCCTAGAATCTAACTGTGGGCAAATTAGGACGATATTAATACTCGCCAATGGCATTGTCTAGACTAGACATCTAGGTACCCTATTGGTTTCTCAATCAGTTTATCGGATTGCCAGTCTATATAATAGATTTTTAATGCTTGACACATATCAAAATTAGTTGCAATATCGTTGACAACCGGCTCGCTCAAGAGATTCTGATCCACAACAGAAGTGAAAGATCTGTCTTGTATTGAGTAAGTTAAATTAACATGTAGCGAACTCTTGGTGGCATGTCCGCTTGGTTAGTTAATAATACAAAAACCTTCGAAGATTAACTCATAATCCGGTCTGTCGTGGTTTTTCTACTCTTTAATTAGTTCCTGTATGCTAATAGCAAAGAAATTACACTATACAGTATTGTTTGTAAAGGCCAACGTCACGGCTCATGTAACCCACGCCAAGTTATATGCCGTCTGCAAACTGTCTATTATAATACGATGCAAAATTTATAAATAGAATGCATCGCTACATTCGCTACAGTTGAAAAAAAATAGTGAGAATATGGAAGTAGAGCTTCTTCAGCATTGAAAAATTTACCGGTACAAATTTATTTCGCGTTCGTTTCTAAAATAAGAACAGCAGGCAGTCGAGTGACATTTTTGAGTATTTAGTCTCATATTGTTGTATCTAATTAAACCTTACAGAGTTTCAAAATTGAATAAAGTTTACGTCAGTTTCTACTTAATTCATACAGAAAACTTTAAAAAAATATAGTAAATATATTGGTTGCTGATAAAATGAAAGTATCTGCATGTTACCTAAGAACATAACCTTTTTTTTACGTATATCTCAAAAGTGGTCATTTTAAGGACGTTCATATGTGTGTTAAAATAAAGTAATAAATGATCCCTTATCAGGTAAGAAATATAAAGAATATGCTATGAGATATCCCAGCCAATAGGCTAACTTGATTATAATGTCTAAATTCGACTAACCCAAATTTATAGAAATGAAAAATTTCTGTAAATTCGGTGATTTATGGCGCCGACTGGCGGATTATCGACTCTTCTCAGGCGAAGTCTCGAAATAACACTCATGTTGTGAGACTTACAACTATCTGACGATGCCTGGGTAGACGTTCGTCTACACTGTTACACTAGTTGTAGCCCGTGGCTGTGCTTTTGTGGGAATTCTGTCGAATTTATACTTGGGATTCTTCTCTTAAGCGAATCCCAATTCCATCAATAAGCCATCCATCTTAACACGGCGAGTATTGTGACTATTTGTTTCTCTCTACCCTGTTATGGATAAAGACGTGATATGTGTGTGCACTTGGAGGTAGAATCTGAAAAAAAAATATTTCTAGCTCACGTTTTAATAAATGCGTAATTTTCTTTAAATTAATGAAACAGAATAACTGTTTCTTAGACAAAACACGTCTACACGCGTCATACAATTAAATATCATCTAGACGTGAATAATATCGCGTGTCTTGTTAAAATGTCTTTATAAACAAACCAATTAATCTTACAAGAAATTTTTAATTCGAACGTGTGTATTCCTCTCGCAATCTAAACGACGCAGTAATTTTATATAAAGCGCGAATTGCAAACTTTAAAAACTATTTAGACTCTCAAGTGATAGGAAGAGAGTTGGCAAGTTTATAAAATTGTAATAGTCACAAATCCGCGGCGGGGAGGAAGGGCCGCCGGCGACGGAATAAAATGCGGATATTTAGTAGTTGAAACCAACTTTTCCGTACTTAGCGATCATATTGTATCCGCGGGCCCGGAGCGCCCACGGCATATCTTGCGCAATAATGTTTTTCTTCCCCCCACAATCTTTGCACTGAACGATAATTTAAAACGTGTTTGCGTACAAACGGACGCCATTCGACCGGAAGAGAAAAAGGGGGCCGCTGCCCTTAGGTCTTCCACAACGCGACTCTTTAATGTCTGAAAATAATTTTAATGATATTAATTCCCAAACAGACCAGACCATCGCATCGGCCGCTCCATTTTATGAAGAGATGTTTCACGACTTCCTTTAAATGGTATATAAATGTTTGAAAATAAAGTAATTATACTCTTTCTGGTAATATTCTCTTTGAGTAGGTACTTAGTAGGTTGGAAAATGTTCTTCGGCCAGATTTAAAGTATCTACCTTTTTAAAAAACGAAGCAAATATTGTTTACGGCGCAATAGATTTCATTAACAAGGTATTTGACAGCAATTTAAAATTTTTCATAATATTATACAAAATTTCATCTGACAACCCTACCGATGTAGATGAAGATGTGAACATAATGCTATCTGCATTATGTTTCATCGCTACTAAGAAAAGTCTATTTTTTTCATAAAGATAAAAAAAGATGATCGTCAGCCTCCTGGTAAGATAACACAATAAAGTGCTTAAAGATCATAAGGATGACATGACACTTTCATTTTACAAACAGGTACCATATATAAGTTGGATTATCAACCCTTTTTAGTAATAACTTAGTTACTATCCTTAATTAACCACTCGATATTGTTGCCAAGCGGGGCGCGTGTCAAAAGACCGTTGCCCAACCCTGTTCAAAAACACTTCGTCCCTACAGGAGTCCTTGATAAATAGAAAATTGGCCTCCCTAATGTCTCTCCATAGGTCAAGGGTATTTGATTACTATTCGCAAATAGAGGCACTAATTTGTCAGAACACAGAGCGGGAATCGCTCTGATTTCTTTGAATCTGGAAATTGGGTTTGTGTATTAACAACATATCCGAAATCACTACATCGATTTCGTGAAAATTTTGCATACAGGAAGTTGTGAATAGACGGATTTTCTGTAATTCTTCAAAACGGAGTCGTCCATCTTGAGCTAGTATCTGTATTTTTAGTAGCCTGGATTTCACAAGTGGAAGTTATTTAGTATGATTTCATTTTATGGAAGATTCTCTACAACCCAATTTTGGCAATCATGATATATTGATATTGGTAAAACAAAACAGAGCATATAATGTGAGCAGTTTCGTTTTCCGAGCCGTGACGTATTTTCTGCGAAATGTTTTTCATATCGCACGGCTACGGGCAAAGGAACTCAGGACTTCTGGGAAGTGTTATTTTATGCGAGATTTTTTTTTCTTTGAGCGCCATTCCGTGACATAGCTATTTGTCTTGGAAGATGACTGGGCCTCATTACATTTCTAACATTAACATAGATACTTGTCCAAACTTTATTTATCTAGATTTTAAGTAATTTTATTATTGGTTTGAAATTTCAATTTGTAGTATTTTCTGTTTGGTGAAAAATTTGAAACGAAAATCTGTCAATTTCTTAAATAGGCATTTTGTTGTTGACCTCGATAGGCGATTATCTAGCTAGGCAGATTGCCCATTAGACCTTTTTCTTTGTTTGACGTTTTTCTACTAAGACTTTCTGATCTGGTGCGATTATTATTACCTATTTCTATTAATCAAAGTATTATACAAACAGGAACGTTCTGGCAAAATGTCATTTCAAGAGTATCCTCGACCAAAGAGTTTCCATAAAGATAGTTATGATTGTGGATGAAACACAAGATATTTACCTATTCCTGCAAATGTATATCAAATCAAGTGGAAAGAAAAAAAAAAGACTGAGAAAATGAAACAAGATTTGCTATATTAATAGATCGAGACACATTGGTAGTGGTGTGAGCGGTGAGTGCGCGTGTCACAACACAATGGGAAAGTTATTACTAGAATTGTCATGTGGGCATGCTTTGTGTCGGCCTGTATCGATGCTAATGTCCACTGTAACGCGATTACACGACTCGATACTGTTTATAATTTCAATAATGAATTCTGTGTTGATTTAGTGATCGACGTTGGTAATTGCTGTCGATATAACTGATGCACTTTTTACACTATTTACGATGACTTTTCTACGATGTATTTCTGTTCTTCTTTTTGACTGCTTTTGAATACATCTTTAGGGTGTTAGAAAACTTAAGTTGGAATTTTGAAAGGAATATGAATAGTGATATCGTATAATTTTTATTATTTAAAATTTGAAGACTAGTTGTAGGCTAGCAACCTGTCTGTGTATCTTAATCTCATCACTTAGGTATACTGCAACTGATGGTTCTGTCTACCCCGTAAAGGAAAAGACATGAAAGATTAAAAGTTGTCCAGTTCTCAGAGAAACCATACCCAACCATGCGAACCTGTCTCGTAAATAAGATCTAGTGATAAATTAGGCAATTCAAAAGATAAGTCACACGCACCGCCACCATATGAAGGAAGTTAAAATAATCATCGGATCTCATATAATTTAACATTTCACAAATTCGTACCCACGAAGTAACTCGCCCGCCGGCAGCGTATGTATTTCAGACCCAACGTAGCAATTTTGGGTCCTTAACTTTTCATACCTCAAAATACGCCTCCGATCGGGAACCGTTAGTTCCAAACGACGAAATATTACACGTATCAGCCTCGGAAAATGTATTTTTAAAGCGCTGGAATTATACGTCGTAAGGAATGAACGTCTTTCAGGGGCTCAATTTTGGTGTGATTCTGCATGGATTAAGGTTGAGGTCGTATCTGCTCGATTGCTCTATAAAACCTGTAATGTAACGATGACACTGTGGAATGGTATTGTTGAATTTCTTAAGATTGTCTTCTTTTCTATCTTTTTTTATTTGAAGAACAATTTGTATTCGTAGCATTTAGGTGATTTCTTTATTACTTTTAACAGATTTGATACAGATTTATAGGCTAATTACTTCTAACAGATTTGAAATAAATTTATAGACGGCTACATTAGGTAATTGCCTTAGTTCTATTTTTCAATTGCTACAAAATTTAGGTATTTTGTGTACTATACTAACGTACGTAACGTAATGTTTCCAAAAATAGTATTATACCTAGAATCTCTAGATTGTTTCCACTTGGAAGCAACTGTCTTTGGATATTCATCTTGTTTTATTTATAGAAAAGGATGAGTGTCTTGAATATTTTGAATACAGACAAACACGCGACTCATCTAAATCCATACTTGATGCTAACATTTAGAAGAGAGAATGTTTGTATTTTTATTTGTGACGAATAAACTAAAATTTGGCACAAAGACAAACAAAACCTTCAGGTAAATTAATGTTACTAAGCTTTTTCTCTGTCAGTTCTCACGGGAGCTAAGCCCCGCGCAAAAGCTAGTCAATGGATAAGTTCGCTGTACGTTTTATCGGATCGGCATCAAACAATCCCAACGCGTTTCTAATACCGTTGCGTATTGCGTCACGAACAGCTGTAGCTGACGCAATTTATAGTGATCTGAACGAATTCGCACTACGATTATGTAATGATGTATCATTAGCAGAGCATGGATTTTACATTCCGTTTGATCGGACCAGAATTGATAAGATGATATGATAAGAGGTGTTGTGTTCTGATATGTACAGTAGCCTAGATATTTACCACCCTGACGATGAAATCTCTGACGTCTTAAAATTTTGATCTTAAATATCTAGGTATCTATAATTTTAATAAGGAATGTTTTCAATTGATCAAGAATCTTTGTCAAAGATTCCTATCCCATCGAACGTCAATATGTTTTCGTTTCTGAAAACGGAAAACCACGTAAAAGCTATTAATTCTCTCTAGACGTCATTACGTGTGCGTCAAATGCGTAGATTCGATGTTGATGCCCCCCTGGTGACTTGCATTTTTCACCCCGTCTATTGATCAGACCTGGACGGGCGATAACCCGTCCTTTTGTGAGGACCCCCCGCACTTTAGAAACAAATTTGGAATGAATAGAAACAAAAATAAGCGCTACGCATTTTCGAAGAGTTGGCCGATATAAAAGAATTGTATCTCTTTACTCGTATTGATTAAGTAAATCTTAATCACACCTGTCGTATCTGTCACAATAAGATTAACATGCTAAAATCACGGGTCGTTATTATGTTTAGAAATCATCAACATTTTACACTGTATTTATTTCCTAAATCTGCATTTTCCAGCGTATAGGTAAATGAGATTATTACAATTATAAGTAACATTTTTTAACAAAAAAAAATCTTGTTTGTTTCAGGTAAGTTCGCGAGAAAACAACTTTTGCCAGCTAATTACCGGGAAAGGCGTTCTTTGCGAACTCTTGTACGTATTGCTCGCTTTACGCTTCGTGTAACTTCTTTAACACAATGTAGCCATTATGGCTAGAGAAGGGCTTACTTTCTTTGAAGCCACTTGAATTTATAATGGCCAATTTGTCATCAAACTGTGCGGACATCACTTCTATCTTATCTATGTCTTATCTATAGGTTATTTCGCATATTTTCCCAAGACGGCGGGAATGTAAATTTTTTACACGTATATATTTAGACTTATTGCACTATTCGAACGTGTGGTCAAAATGGTACAGCACATTTCTGAAAAGTACTTGCTCACTCCACATAAAAGTGCGATGCGTTTGCAAAGAAGAATAAGCTTTAGAATTATTAACTGCTGTATTTGTAAATTTGATCAATATCATTCACATAAATGTTCCGATCTTTTTCAATCAAGTTCGATCAAGATCGATTCGAGATCTTCGCAAAGTTTTTGTCGTATCATTTGTTAAATTACCATTTTCAATAATCCAGTCGCTTTAAGTTAACAACACAGCGACTCCTGAGTCTATTTTCGTGTTTGATGTCAGCCCCTGTTAGATAGTTTAAGTCACCCGGTCAAGGAACTGTTACGTCGGAACAATGCCACCACTATCCATGGAGATTGATGACCTAATATTGCGATGGACATCGATGTATACGAAGACTAAGGTCGTTCGAATCTCACGTCGGCCATGTATCAGTGACTATTTTAAAAATAGTGTGCAATAGTACGAATACTAACCGATGATCTTACGGTGAAGGAAAATATCGTGAGGAAACTTGCATATTCAGGCAACTGGATGCGTAACCATGGTCGATCCAATACGGGTTGGATGGGAGTCGAGTGGGGAGTAAAAACCTGACTATGGTCAAAGGCAAAGTGTCGTGTGGCTCCCGGCACCAATACAAAAAAGAATAGGACCACTCCATCTCTTTCCCATGGATGTCGTAAAAGGCGACTAAGGGATAGGCTTACAAACTTGAGATTCTTTTTTAGGCGATGGGCTAGCAACCTGTCACTAGTTGAATCTCAATTCTATCGTTAAGCCAAATAGCTGAACGTGGCCATTCAGTCTTTTCAAGACTGTTGGCTCTGTCTACCCCGCAAGGGATATAGACGTTACCATATGTATGCATGTATGTATGTCAAAGGCATTCCCTAGACTCCTCTCCAGAGTGGTGAGGATGCAACTGGGACTAAAGCCAGGAGGTGGAAGATAACAAGAACGCATTTGGACGTCTGCCATTATGCTATGCAATCTTCATTGGAAATAAACTACACCAAGATTACGTCATCAATCAGCGAAATGCACTGCGGATGCGACATTCCTTTTTCTATTCGAATAAAATTTATGGGGAGGCCAATACCTATAAAACAAGGAGATTATAGAAGTGTCCTGCATACTGCTCAATCCATTACCGGTTGGGGTGAAATGTTTTGTTTATAAGAAATTATAAATAAAAACTTTACAAAAGTGTAATGAAACAAGGAGTTAGTAAAAAATGTCAGTGTACCCATGTTGCTTACTTCGCTGTTACTGTCTGTGATGTCTATTAATTGAACAAATAATATCAAAATTGCGGTAATCAACTTTCGCTATATTCAGCATTTAAACATCTACCAGCGTTCAGACGTATTACCCAAATTTGCTACATTTGATAAAAAAAAAAATGGCAAACCCAGTTGCTAGCAATTTAAAATTTGATTTGCTTAATGACTTATGTTAATTCTCATAATATCTTAAGGGGTAATTCTGTGCACTTTGTAATTTGTGCCAATACAGTAATGCGAAACACGGGCGCACACCCGCTGGACGTCTATTTTGAGACCGTATCGGCACTCAGATCTATTTGATGGACCCGCCAGCGCTACCAAATAACCACCTATGCATCGGCTAATCATGTAATGTGATCTACCTTTTTTCAGTCATTCCTGAAAATTGTTTGCTACATTTGTCCTTAGCGTTCTTTGTTTCCACGGTAAATTATAATACCGAATGGAAATTGTAACAACTCCGTATACGAAATAAGCACTAAAATTATTTGCCGCAACTACGATCATTATTTCGGTTTTGATCACGAAGTTTCGTTCGTCGCAATCGTCCTAAAAGTCATATTATGACTAGGCTAAAATCTGCTTTTAATTTGATTTAGATATAATACACTACGTATAGATAATACAAAACAAAGTAAACTATCATAATGTTTTCTGTGTACATAAATTGTATACATAAAAGTAAATATAACATCAATACCAATAAACGTAAGGCATTTCAAGTTCATCAAAATTTAAGCATTCATTACTGAAATTCGATGTTATTTAAAATTCAAATTCAAATGACGTTTATAACTAGCTGAAACAATCGTTGACCAGACGTCTATACCTAATGAAATTTTATGTACAGTTCCTCAATTTGAAAGTCAAAACAGGCGTGTTGTAATAAAGTTAGCGGCGAACAGCGGTAAACCGTCGCGATGGAACAATAAAAGTGCGCGTGCGCCGGCCGCGGCGGCTCGGCGCCTCAACGCTCCAGTTGATATTGTGAAGCGCAGTCTGAGGCCGCTTCTCGAATAAATTATGTGTTGTCCTTACGGTAGTATAGTCTTTTTCAGCATCAGCAATGCTATGTGAAACACTTTTCCAGTTATCATCCAAATTTTTGATTATAATGAAGTTTCATCTGGTCTAGATGCTCACCCAACCCAACACACATCTCTTGGAATTCTCTCCTCGCTTCTTTATTCCCTTCTTCTTCAACTTCAACAGGCAAGGGCAAAGGCATTATTTGAGCCTAAACGTACTCATATTGATGAAAAAAAAAAGAAATGGGAAAAAACGTGATATAGGGTAGGTATCATGGGTTACATGATCCACTTATACCATGCAAGTGCAGCTGGTGTGTGCAGCAAGCTTCCAACTGATCTTGGTGGAAATCTTTGAGAGGCCTTGTCACGCAGTGGACTTCATACGGCCGAGATGATAATGGTGACTAATGTTCTTGATGTTTGAGTAATGTTGTTTTCGCATCAGTCAGCCGAACCAAAATATCACTCCCCTCCACTCCACCAAGAGCAAATATCTAAATTAAGATATAATCAACATAGTGCTCATTGATACAAAGTGTAGATCACACTGTTCCAAAAATCCCAGCCAACTGTCGCCATGTTGACCCATCTGAAAAATGTAAGAATCTCTCTTTATTTTATCACGTGTCGGGCGAGGTGCGAGCCGCGTTGAGACCCGTCTCGTATAAAACAGTTGTTATCGGGTCGACGACTCAGTCTGTCTGTCTGTCTACATTTGTGCAACTATTTGTTTAAATATTTATTGTAATCCACTTGTATTGCGATCGATTCTCTTTTGCAAATACTGTAATAACGAAGATAACTGATAAGTTGTGTTATTAAAGGCACAAATTTTAATGAAAAAGATTATTATAATACAACACATAATTAGTTGTAATTGCATGAAAATATGTTCCTAAAATGTTACACACTTCCTTCCGTTTCATATTTTTGGTCACGTGAAAATACCTTCGCGAACGTTCCACCGTCGAAATTCGCCGACGGCGCGACACAGAGTGCATTTTAATTTAAACGTTAACGGTTTCGCTTAATTGAAATTTTAGTTGGGCGAATCGCTGAGTCGTAGTTCGGAAGGAAACTCATTATCGCTAGATAATTAGGGAGCCATTGGGATCATAAAGGGGGCACAGGTCGGCTGGCGACCTTGCGGGTGTATTCTGGGCGTTTGCGAGCGCTATTTCGGCGGAGGCGACATCGATCCGAACTCGAAAATGGAGCGGCCTCTTTGGCACCTGCTATGCAACGAGAGGACGGCCAGTGATTGCAAGATCGATCCACTAGCGATTTGATTATGATTGGACAACGACATCGATATGTCGCTGTGGAAGAAAGTAAAAGTCCGAACAGCAATCAATTCACTCCCGTTATTTGGCTCGTATTATATGGGTTATCTACCATCAAGGCTGCCCAATATTATTATACTGTACATAGATCACGGTACTTACAGTTTTGCGTTGTCATTTTCAATATGAAATCATAGACTTAGCAGGAATGAAAAATCGTACCACCAAAATAACTTCAAAGAAATCTACCGCATTTCTTAGTAAAAGGTTAAAATAACAAGATCAATCTTGACCCTCCGTAACGTTATAATATTACAGGGTGTTTTAGTCAATTTATTCACTACTCAATTTTCTGAATCCCGGTGTACGGTACGGTTTATAAGAACTGAGGTTCAAATATATTTTCACTGAAAGAACAGCTATTATTTTCTTTTTTGCCGTGGCGTCCATGGTAATGTGATAGAACGATAGAATTCGGAATATACCAAAAGACTAAAGCGTTAAATATGTCAACTGATATACGGTTGTGACACAATAACGTTTTTATATTGCATCTCAATTCTAAGATTTATTTGACATATTTACAAATGCGTTTAAAACTGCGCGCGATGCAAGGCGAAGAATTATTCATTATAGTGCATGGAAGCCCTAGATGGGCGTACCATGATTTAGCGGAGAAGTTTTGGCAAAAAGTCAGGTCAAGAATACCTTAAACCGACGGGCTTGTATGTGAATGAAATGAAAGAATTATGCAGGGATCGTGACAAGTGGCAGGATATGGGCCCTACCTATCCCTCCGTGAAAGAGGCGTGGTTTGATGTGTATGTAGTTTTTGTTGTCTTATATTATACATACATACATATAATCACGACTATATCCCTTGCGGGGTAGACGGAGCCAACAGTCTTCAGCGGACTGATAGGCCACGTTCAGCTATTTGGATTTAAAATATAATTGAGATTCGAATAGTGAAAGGTTGCTAGCCCATCGCCTAAAAAAAGAATCTCAAGTATGTAAGCCTATCCCTTAGTCGCCTTTTACGACATCCATGGGAAAGAGATGGAGTGGTCCTATTCTTTTTTGTATTGGTGCCGGGAACCACACGGCACACTGTCTTATATTGTTGCTAATTATATTCTGTCTTCTTCAATATTGTGTAGTAGGTACACTAGTCGCCCCGGCAACAGAAACAATAATTATTCAAGTTTCAGTCTGGCGCCGTAGATGTTGGTTCTGACGTTATTCGCTGTTAGGGCCAGTTCATACAGCAGATTTGTCTTATATTGATATTTCTAATTCAGACTGATGTCTTTATGTTTAAGATAAAGTGTACATTGAATTCGTGTCTCCAGAACTTCCAAAATCAAGAAGACTAGTTTAATGTTTTCTTTTTTTCTATAATAGTGTTATAAAAAGATAACATTTGTATTTGTGTTTGTAAAATAGTAAGATTGAGTAATTATTTTTCTGCAAATTCCCACGTGAAAGAAAAGCAAAAGCTAGTTTTATATATATCTTGTAAGAACTTAACTTTGTGAAGTAAAATGATAAGATTAAAATTGTGTCCATAAACTTAGTAACACGCCTGGTCTTACTATCGTCTTCAGGTGCACCTACCTATGATGCACATACCGTGCTACCTAGCTGTACCTGCACATACCTACCTGTACCTGCACATACCTACCTGTATGATGCACATACCGTTCTACGCCGGGTCGACGCTGTGAAGGCACTGAGCTAGTCGATGACGTTAGAAAGACGTCCAGTGCGGATACTCCCTTAGAGACTTGACTGGCATTGGGGCGCTATGACAAATAAATAATTTGTCGCTTGGTCGCTACGCACCAAAATTTACAAATAACAGGAAGTAAGTGAACAAAAACAGAACAATTTACTCCCCCGATGATGTGTTATGACCCTTATAATTGTCTATATTGTTCAACCAGACAGTGGAATTTATGTTAAATATTTCGTTTATTTTAAAAATATATATCGACCAGATAAGATTCTTCATTGATCAATATATAAGAGGTTAGTTTATCGACTTTGGTGTAATATTATTCAAAATCAACTTATCATTATCTGAATTACATTTCCATTATCAAGCCCTCCAGTTCAACGTGGCCTTTAGTCTTTTAGAGACTTGACGCTAT
The DNA here is from genome assembly GCF_032362555.1 of Amyelois transitella. Lineage (NCBI taxonomy): Eukaryota > Metazoa > Arthropoda > Insecta > Lepidoptera > Pyralidae > Amyelois > Amyelois transitella. The sequence continues at coordinate 924,200 of NC_083518.1, read as the reverse complement.
CTACCTCGTAAGGGAATAAGACTTAATATATTTTCGTATATTTACAAAGTAATATTAACAAGGCTGTTTTCTAAACACAACACGATAAAAGTAACAAAACAAAAAATTCTTTATTTCGACTGCGCCGTCAGACCCCTGTGTAAATAATTGCAATGTCACTACTACGTTTAGTCTGTCTGGAGTTCGTAGGTGTTTGAACCTTCGGATACCTACGATTACAACGAAATTTGTATGTGGACGTATCACGTATATTCGCTTTGAAAAAGAAAATTACTCATTAGCTTTGCACTTTTCGATTGGGTTTTATAAGTTTCTTTTTAATATACAGTTATAGACTTTCGGCCGAACATGACAGCGTAACTTGTCTCCACGACAAAGCCCATTAACATTTGTGCCAGTTTTTTTTCATTCATACATATGGTCGCGTCTATATCCCTTGCGGGGAAGACAGAGCCAACAGTCTTGAAAAGACTAAATGACCACGTTTAGCTATTTAGCTTAATGATAGAATTGAGATTCAAATAGTGGCAGGTTGCTAGCCCATCGCCTAAAAAAGAATCCCAATTTTGTAAGATATCCCTTAGTCGCCTTTTACGACATCCATGGGAACGAGATGGAGTGGTCCTATTCTTTTTTGTATGGTGTCGGAAACCACACGGCACTGCCAGTTTTTAAAAAATAGAAATCATATATACATATTAATTGAGAAACCACCTCTTTTATTGCAAGTCTATCTAAAACAGGATTGTCGCAGCAATTTTGCCATGTTAGAATTAGGGATACCCTAATCACTGGCTAGTCTAGCTAGCAACCATTCCGCCTAACGGAGGTTCCAACAGACCGTCTCGCCAACAAAAGGCGTCTGAATGTCAACGAACGTTTCGGTCACCTTGTGCTTGCTACGCATCTGCGTAAGGGTTTCCCAAGTGTCGTACGAGTATATATCAGACTTTATTTCTGTATTTGTAATGCGCGGGTAAGATTCTAGTAGAGTAGAAGTGTAAATCTGTACATATATACATATTGTCACGTCTATATTCCTTACGAGCTAGACAAAGCCAACTGTCTTAAAAAGACTGAGTGACCACGATCAGCTTTTTGGCTTGATGATAGACTTGAGATTCAAATAGTGACAGGTTGCTAGCCCATCGCCTAAATGAAGAATCCCAAGTTTATAAGCACATCCCTTAGTCGCTTTTAAATACATCCATGGAAATGAGGAGTGGTCCTACTCTTTTTTTTTAATTAGTCCCGGGAACCACACGGTTTTTCTTTTATTTACTGTAAAATATAATACTTACTATGCAAGTACACAGAAATTGTATTCCACTCCGAATAATTATTTTAAATTCACCATTCACAGCATTGCGTTGATTTTTAATTTAAATCAAAATATTTCATAAAATTTTGATAAATACGGTCAATTTTACAATTTTTTTTGGTGTTGTTGACTACAATTAAATACCTAACAAATATATTAATTAAAATTATCTTCACTTTTATCAATGTAATAAAGCATCAAAAGTTTTTCAACCTTATCAGTATTTCCGGAAAAAAAAATTGCCAATAACTGATACAGCTGCGCCGGTATCGATAAACATCGGACAATTCGAGTTATTACGACGAATTGCGTTTGCGAGACGATTACGGATTCCTGGAGCTGGATGCCATCGAGTTGGCTCGCCGATACTCGATTGATTGATATTCCATGGAATATTCTGATTAAAGCCGGTGTTATTTGTTGATAAAGCGATCGATTAATTGATGAAATTGACAAGTTTATGGTTAGATTCGTATGCATTACCTGGTTAATTTTTGTATATATAATAATACAAGCAGAAGCGCTGTGTATATACAAAAATCCTTCTTAAGCCTGCGACATAATGACTTTTTGTTTCAATGGTGGTTAAACTATTGAGATCAAGGTTGAAATAAGTTAGGTACCTTTGATTGTCCCAAAACAATAGTTTTAATTAATGTTACCACAAAATCTACAACTCTGAACTGAAGAAAAAACTTTTTCTATCACCTACGAAAGAAATTATAGTTATAATAGAATGGCGATTTAATTGGCAGGCACAATGAGCAGTCCACGAACCTTTTTTTTCTGTAATCATAGAAATAACCAATCTTCTAATGCTGTGAGTGAGACAATTCTATAACCGCGTAAATTCCATAGAGCTTCAAACGCAAAGAAATGCCTAGAATAGACGGAGTTCAAATATGGCCGGGTTTCGTGCCTGGAGCTGTGATTACCGTCTGCTCGATTCGGAACCAACACAGGCAGTATAGGCAGCGATTGGTCGCAGAAGAACTCTATTAGAGCTAGATCCTTATCTCAATGTCGGCTGTCACGTGACACGCCCGCCGGCAACCCGAGCCTTGTCGGCACAAAACATCGAGAGCACAGAAATGACTCTCTTTGATTCTATACAGGGTGTAGGTAAATAAAGTTGGTAACAGCTGTTGAAGCTATATAGGATAGGAAGAATTGCTACTTACTTGTTAAAATATATTTTTCGCGTTGTTTGTTACGACCTGTGAGCACATAAATGAGTTTTGGGTTTTATACTAAACACGTAAATTTATTTTTAAACAATATTTACTCTTGCTATATTTTAGTAAAATTGTACCTCTTTAGATGAAGCAAATAAATTTCCTTGAAGTCGTCAATTTCACATTCACTACAAAAGGGCTCTCTCTTGCCTGGTTTCCCTAAATTTCATTCGATGTTATTCGGCTTGAAAAGTTGTTAACATCATTTTGCCTCCTTTCTCCATTTTTCGATATATTTGATCTTGTGTCTAGAGTAGGGGTATACTTCTGTTTCCTTCAAAGTCTGTGCAGTTGTGCTGCGTCTTGCAGTTCTATTTGCTATTGCTATAAAATCTTGTACAATGCTATGCAATAACAAGTTTTTTTAACCCTTTTTCCGAGAAGAGAGAGAGAGAAACATTCTGCAGTCAAGTTATTTTGCAGGTGACTCTAAAGTTATGTATTGCCCGAAGGACGTAAATTTTGACTGGATCAATACAAGGTTTATAAATAAAACCTTTCTTATTTTAATTGGTAAGGTTGTGTGGTGTATTTGTGATCATGTAAATTATTACTAGGCTAATTTTATTTTCAAAGTACAATCTACTGAATTTCAAATGAATTATGTAAGTACTACCTCATTTTCTAAGTTTACTCTTAAGTATACGTATAATTAGGGTGCTTTTATAACTAGTTATTTATAAAAGCACCCTAATTATATGAATATATGTAAAATATATGTAATCTCTACTCTGTCAATATTTAATACACTACGTTATATCAGAAGTAAGCCGTTTAGGTGACTCTTGACCATTTAATAGAAGTGGAATAATTACTTAATTTTATAATATGTCATAACTTACTTTTTCAAAATCACGCTTCGTAAAGTTTTTTTTTCTTAAAACGCTTATTTTTGAATTAATCTGATCTAAATCTAAAAATCTAATATCACACCGCGAATCTTCAGACTTGAACCGATATCTCGTTGCAAATAGACGGGCAATCTTCATCTGTTTACCCAGTGTCGTCGACAGGCAGTGCCGCCATCTTGACCGGAGGCACAACGATCGCTGACCGAATAGAGAGAGTAATGGGGGAAAAGACATAATTCACTTTATCCCTTACGTGGCAGAGAGAACCTACAGTCTTTTAAACGACTAAATGGTCACGTTTGGATAGTTTAATGATAGCGATTCAGGTAGTGACAGGTTGTTAGTCCGTCACCTAAAAACAGTTTCTAAGCAGTTCCCTTGATTGGCCTTTACAATCTGCACGAGAAGCGAATCTGCTAGCACTTTTTCTTCGCTCAGATCAGGTTTTCACTAGACGGTATTCGTACATTGGAAATAAATGTAGTTTACTATGAAGTGTCGGGAACCACACGGCGAGTACCTACAGGGAATAATGAGAATAAAGGGAATAATGGGAATTATACGGCGCGACGCAAGCCCGCGAACGGTTATCGATGGAGGCAATTTGCCGAATAAATGGCCCGGTAACGATTGGCTCTCTTTTGTGACGTTTTGTTTGCATACAAACAGGAGAGTAGATGTAGGTGTGGAGACCAAGGCAAGAACGATAACGGTACTGACGAAGTCACTATTAAGACTCGATAGAAAGAGATAGTTGTAGAAACTATGAGCTTGAAAATGGAGTATCCTCTTTAGGACTCTGTAAATAAAGCGCATTGCATTGCTGATCTTTAAAATATTTATATTCAATAATTAAAGTGCTTGATACGTAGTGAAATTTCTTTTATCTAGGTACTACGGATGCATTTATCCTCGTGACCTGTATTGAATGAAGCATTCATCTTGTCCTGTCGCCTTTATTTGAGGTCGACTCTGAAAAATTGAAAGTAAAATACCTACTTGAGTAATATTGTTTCTATTTTGTCTGTTGACATCTGGATTAAAAATATTTATCTCTACATAATTTCAACACGCGATAGAAACGTTTCCAATTTGTCTTAGACTCCGTATCAATTCTACTGTCCGATTAGACTCCCCATGACGTTTCTCATACAAACTGCGTTGGCGATGACTAACCGCACTGTTTGTGATGCCGTAGACGCTGATTAAGTGTGGCCGTCATGTTTTTTGCGTGATCCGTTGTTTTGTCTGGCTTAGTTTTGTTCACAATCAGTAGTTGTTTTTGTTTTCAATATATTTGTGGATTCGGTATTCTAGTATAGTATTTTTACGACCTCTGCGGCGGTAGTGCGCTTGTCTGTGTCACCGGAGGTTCGAATCCCGGCCAGGGCAAAATGAGAAATGAACTTTCCCTGATTGTCCTGGGTCTTGGATGTTTATCTACATAAGTATTTATCATAAATTGTAGTATCGTTGAGTTAGAATCCCGTAACACAAGTCTCGAATTTGCTTGGAGGCTAACTCAATCTGTGTAATCTGTACTCACAATCTATATGTTTAACTTATGATCACGTGAGATTCCTGATTTAGTATATTATAGTTTAATCGGCTGTGCTAGATTATAACCTAACTTTTTGCTAAAATTTCCCCTTTTTTTTTATTTTTAATCGTGATTGTATGAAGATGTGTTATTATTTTTCGGATGAAGATGTCAAAGATAAACTTATCTCCAGACGAAACCAGTCTTAACTGGCGATACATACAAATACATTACTGGTTCCGTAGAAACAATCATTTTTATCACACGTATATAGACGTAGAATTACAATGTACTCAGGTTACGCCCTTATGAAGTTTTAACGACAATGTAAGCAATAAGTATATCAAAGGTCAGGCGAAGTCAAGAACTGTGCTCGTAATGTTTACCAATAGTGTTACGTCAGTGTACAAACATTTTAATAGCAGTTTCAGTCAAGGATACTCCACAACTTTATAAAATAAACTTAACGAAATGTTATCAAACTTTTTTTTAAATCTTTTCTTTCTGCAGACTTTGTAGCTAATTGACGATCTGTCTGAATTTTCACTTATTTCAGTATTTTTCAACAACAGATGTTTTGATGTAAAGCTTTTCTGAAAAAGCATGTTTACCTTCATGCCATTCGGGTCCGAAGTGTTAGAGAAAATTAAACTATTAATTGAATCTTAATTCTATCATTAAGCCATATAATTGAACGTGGCAGTATTTTCCAGATTGTTGGCTCTGTCTAATCCTTAAGGAACAAAGACGTGATTATATGTATGTATGTAAAGTATTATCTTATTTATTTTAGTTATTTAAACTTTTTGTACCCATGACCAAAACTTGAATGTTTGTTACTATAACATTTTGTAAAATCAATAATACCTAATTAAAGCCATATTTCTCATACAGTTTATTGTTTTGTTATTGATTGCTTTAAGCCGATTAGTTTTCGTCGCGTGAACTGTTGTCGTGTGCGCATAAGGAAGTACGTTAACGATGTCCGCTCCGTACCTACGCTACACACACAATATAGAGTGTACAAAAGTGGGGAGTGTAAGGCTGCGTTTACAATGAACCGGAGCGGAGCTTTCGAGGTGTTTTAGTTGATCAACACATCATACACCGCCGTGCTCCTCTCCTCTCATCTCCGCTGCCTTCCGATCCGATCATACCTTGATCAGATTTGAAGAGATGTGGTCAGGAGTAACCTTAAACAGAAGTGTGATGAAGGTGGATGAATTGAAAGGGTATCGTGGCAATTGGAAAGATAGCATTCAAATTTACTTACTGAACGAATTGAGATTCAAAGATATGAATAATAAACAATCTCGCATGAGCTTTTTTGCATACTTATATAAAAAATCACGTCACCCCGCTTTCCCGAAGGGTTAGACAGAGTCTACATATTTCTACTTGCCACAATATCTACATTCTTCTTTGACTTCATTCACCTTCAGCACTCTTCGTTTTCACTTAGTGCGAGCTCATCGGTTTAGTGTAGTTACTATCGAGCTGACCATTCACCAGGTCGTACTTCTGTAGTTTAGTTTTAAATCGTGCAAGCACGTTCGCGTAGGCCCGGGTTACCCTAATTAGTGTCAAAACATTTTCGTGGCTAAGGGGGGGGAGGACGTGTCACCACATTATATTAACAGTTAACGCCGTTCGCCTTTTACTGTATACCTAGTTGTAATTACAATGCTGATTAATAAAATTTCACTTGATTGCTTTTAATGATGTTTATTTTTTTGTGCCGTGTGTTTCCTGGCACTTTAGAATAGGACCAGTCGCACATCTTTACCATGGATGTCGTAAAATGTCACTAAGGGAATGGCTATAAAATTTGGATACTTCTTGCATGGGCGATGGGCTCGCAACCTATCACTATTTGAATCTCAATTCTATCGTTAAGCCATACAGGTGAACGTGGCCTATTAGTCTATTCAAGACTGTTGGTTCTGCCTTCCCCGCAAGTAATACAGACGTGGTTATATGTATGTTTAAGGAAATGGAAGTAGTTCGAGATGGTGTAATTGAAACTATTTTTAAACATTTTTTCATAATAAACAATAAAAATTTAATCAAACCGAAGACTTTCTGGTAAAAGGTCAGATTGTTACAAAACAAGCGACAGACTTGCATTTAATATTATATAAATATGTATGTGAAAACATTTCCTCATTGTCGTTTACCATAAACAACGTCTAAATATGCGCATGCGAATTGAGAACCTCTTAATATTGAATAGTGGAATTCACTTATCCACATTCTGCTAAAGACTAATAATAATTAATATGGATTTTTACTGTAGGCGATGGGCTAGCAACCTGTCACTATTTTTTAGTCCCATTTCTAGCCTTTTGGATTTTATCTGTATACCCTACGCCAGGGATAGGTATAGACTTGATTATACATATGTATGGAATCCGCTTAATCTAAAGCGGATGAAATTAAATTCTCTGAACTGCGTGCTTTATCTTGGATGTCTAGGAATTGTCGTGATGCTCAGTGCGACGCCGCGCCGTCCCCTTACCTATACGTTTCCTGCGTTGCGCATTGTTTTATACGTACGTACGCTGTGCATGGGTGTGTACAGTCAACGGCACATCAACCTACCTAAATACATTACAATTATGACTGTATTACCGCGTTGTAGTGTTTCATACAGGGTAACTAGATATTGTGCTGTTCATTACTGTACATGCATTGTCATACGAGTGACTCAATTATAGAGTAACAGATGCAGCAATAATGATTGTTTTTAAGATTAATCTTAAACAAGAGTTTTCAATAGTACTTAGTACCTACGTAGCGGCGTCTGAGTCGTAATCGTGAATTACGGTCATCCCACGAGACTCTATTTTTGTTAAAGTTTAAGTACACTTATGTGTAGGCAATATCTTTGTTAGTATATTCGTCAGTCGATGTTATGAATTCTCTTTTTATACCGAACACAAGTATCGGAAATTTGGATGGATTAAGATTTTTACTACACGAAGTTTAAAATAAAATAAAACTTCATACGATAATATATATTTACTTAAAATTCCAAGAAGGGCACACAACATTACCGCGAAGTCGTCAACAAAAAAGTAACTGCCGATTAATTAGCCGAGAAGTACATCAAACACTGTGAAATACGTTTATAACGACCGAAATCGTTGGCGAGACGATGCGAACCCTAGTAGGGTTCCCACACCCCGATTGTGGTAAATCCCAGGAAAATTCACATATTTTAACTATTAAGTTAGGGTAATAGATGGAATTTAAGACGTTAAAAATACTCTCAACCGTTCTAAATGTCTATCTAACTTCACAGATACGTCAATACGTGACGCCTCAACTTTCTGCCCACGACCAAAATTCTTGTGTTGACAAAAAACATATTGGGGAAAATTCCTACAGTCTGGTAACCCTAACCTCGGAGTCATCGTCATAAAACCTCGAGCGAGTCGATAAATTCATCGCGCAATTTATTTAATTAACGTCGATGATATTGAGAGACATTTCCCTGTTTCGAGCATAATCGAATTTTCCGAATTCTCGTCGATGTATCACAAGTCGAGCGGCGCCCTTGTGTTGTGTCGTTCTCATCATCTTCAAAGAGCTTTTAGGAGTTAACGTATATCGTATCAGCATTAAAATCTTTATTGTGTATTTAAGGGAATATATTCCGGAAGTTTCACATATTTTCTTGAGTAGTCGCTAACTCGATTGATCGTTTTTTGTTAGTCTCGCTCTGGTGTTTAGTGTCAATCCTATCTTTAATAAAATCACGGTCTCGGAGGTCAGTAGACACTATTCGTTTATTAAAGATAGTTTCGTCAATATTTTTGTCAGATTTTAGAACACGGCAGCTACCAGGACTTGATAAAAGTTAATTATTACTCCATTATTTGACCACGGTCGATAGATTGAAATCAGAACTGTCAACACCATGTCAAATCGCGCACACGTTTATTTAAAACATGAAAAGATAATTGTATTGTGAAACGGTGTGGTTACAGCTGAAACGTTAGACATACATATGTAATTATTGTGAGCGCGACACGTCCGCATACACCTGACAAGATAATCGCACTTCGCCAGCAATTTTCCGGTAAATATCTAGTTAAAGGCAAACAGTTTCAATACTGATTAATGATCAAGTTGGTCATGATTAGTCAGTTTCACTTTTGGCGTATGTTATATTTTATTATTATCACATTCTTAGTCTTCATTGTGTTGTAGATTTGAATTGTTCATTTTTGATCACGCCTCTTTCCCGATGGGGAAGACAAAGACTACCTGTTTCCATATGCCTTTCAGGGATCTCCATTTGATCGTGAATCTAATTTCCATCAAATTTTATAAGATCTGTTACTTCATTTGCAAGAGTAATGCAATCTTATTCACTTTGATTATTACTTTCTTCATTATGAATATGGAGGTGGTGGAAAAAATTTGAGCTTATTTTAATATCATCTCTTTCAAATTTGTTTACAATGGAAAACTATCCAAGAATGCGGCTTCCAATTCCGGGAAAAAATCTCTGTCAACGACCGACCACCAGATTAATGCGTAGTGTACCCATTACCCGAGTGATCGCCCTGGACTCTTGCCACGTACCCAGGCGCCCCCGGCTAATTATAACAACATTCGACCACTGAACAAACAATTCTATTCTAATTGTAGCAAGGCAGACTTTTCATTAAAACCAGCGGTGCGGGGACCGATTAATTAGATGTTAAGGAGCGTTTTATATCAGGTACTGACGTGATAATTGTTAAGTAACAACTCAAAGACTAAGGCTATAAGTAAGACAGGTGGGCGAGTGTAGATGTTAGAGCTTTTGATGTACCGTCTAATCATTACTATGACCAATGTGTCTATCGATTTAAATTTCCCTTCTTTCTAACTTTTTTTAGTTTGATACCGCGCTTACGTGATTGCGATCAGCTCTGTTATAATGACGGCCTAGAATCGTCATCGTCTTTCGATTCATTAAAATTAAGTAAAAATGTCTTATCTAATTGACGGAGTTTAATTATTTAAACTGTAATTAGCAACTAAAGTAAATGCTATTTATAATAGTACTATTAGTTAACAGGGCCCACGCATAATGACTTATTGCCTGTTTAACACTGATCTATACACAATGTCTCATCGTTATTCTTTACGTACGTACGCACGTTCGCAAATCAGTATGATTTATTTTTAAGACAATGTTTGCCACTTCAACTATTTCTGACCACGCTAATCCACTTGGAGTTGAAAAATGCGGCCGGTTTCTGGATGGGGGGCACGCGTCAACTGTATCGCATCGAGGTCGTGACAAATTCGCCTGAATCTTGGAACTGAAGATATTATCGCCACGATAACACAGTCGTTTCCTACCAGTCGATTATTGCGGTCCAATATTCATTCAATCTCACGTATTTACCGATGAGAAACTAATTTGTGTGCAAGTGTTTAACCAGCTGCGTCGGCTGTGAACGTGTGCCGTATGTATTCCGTATGTTTCAAAACCTTGCGTTTAAAACTGTCAAGGCGATACCGTGCGGCCAGTGAGTTCCATCTCGGTTAAGAGCATCGCAGTGTTGAAGGAAAGTGTGTGTATGAAGCGCGTTCGGTCGCGTTTTTCGCGCGTTTGGAAAAACTAACAGTGTGAACAGGTTCTAAGGGTACTGACCTAGCAACAGTGCGTGAAGTGAAGACGGAACGATGGTGCGCAAAGGGGATAGGCCAACTGGCGCCCTCTTCAGGACCCTGGCCGACACGCTCTGGTGGCGCTCCGTCAGACTCGTTTCTATGGTATGTTCACCGGCCATTATACTATTATTTATGACCAGTATCACGAAAATTACTAGTTGAAATGATCCTATCCTATGCCGTGTGGCTCCCGGCACTAATACAAAAAAGAATAGGACCACTCCATCTCTTTCCCATGGATGTCGTAAAAGGCGACTAAGTGATAGGCTTACAAACTTAGGATTCTTTTTTAGGCGATGGGCTAGCAACCTGTCACTAGTTGAATCTCAATTCTATCGTAAAGCCAAATAGCTGAACGTGGCATTTCAGTCTTTTTAAGACTGTTGGCTCTGTCTATCCCCGCAAGGAATATAGACGTGACCATATGTATGTATATATGAAATGATCCTAGTTGGTTGGTCTCGTGTTTACTTGATTCAATCTTTTACGTTTTTTTACTTTACTTGAGTTGTGTGCTTACCTTGTAATAGTTATAATGACAAATTAACAGCGTATCGTATGCACGATTCGATTCAATCACAGTTTATACAAACTATTTGATTAATTGCTAGAATTACTTGATTTATTTCCCCGTATGGACGAAATTGTCAATCAATTGAAGCATTTTTTTTGTTGCATAATTTTTTTTTTCTTGTATTATTGATTAGCTGAGGCACGTTTTCTCACTTCTATCCTTTGCGTCATGTATTATTCAGTTTGGTGGCATATACGTTATACGTATTGTAATACAATAAACAATAAAGAACATCTATTCATTACACGGACTTTAAAATCAGTAATCTACGTCATCGCACCAGATGTAACAGATTTATATAGAGTTATCTAGTAGAATATCCGCTTTATCAATGCAATCAATATGTAGTCGAACGCGTGCTTATCTCTGTGTGGTGTTATGAATGACACGCTCGTGATCCTCGATATCTATAGATGAGATCTCGTGAACATTGTAAATACCACCAACATACATACATACATACATATGATCACGTCTTTATCCCTTACGTGGTAGACAGAGCCAACAGTCTTGAAAAGACTGATAGGCTACGTTCAGCTAATTGGCTTAATGATACATTTGAGCTTCAAATAGTGACGGGTTGCTAGCCCATCGCCTAAAAGAAGAATCCCAAGTTTATAAACCTATCCCTTAGTCGCCTTTTACGACATCCATGTGAACGAGATGGAGTGGTCCTATTCTTTTTTTTATTGGTGCCCGGGAACCACACGGCATACCAATAACGTTGCTTGAAAAAAATATTCTTATCGTTAGCATTGACGGCTTAGTTCTAGCCTAGGCATACTTAAAAGAAATATATAATTAAGTAATGTGATTTATGACTTTGAATGATGAAACCTGAACGATTTCATTAATTGTTCTATTTCTTACCGGATATCTGCTTCCGCTTCCACTTCGACTTCCAACCAATAACCATCGAGATTGATTACTCCGTCAAATTGAATGTTTTTACAGAACATCTATATAGACCTATAACCATGATGCGTCCATGTGATAGTCTATATATCGTGTTCACGAGTCCCTCTCGAAACCTTTATGACTCAAGGCCAAAGATCACGTTTGGACAAGCGATAATAGATAAGAGATAACGCGTATAGGAAGCGATCCCCACGTGCTCCATGTTTGTAAACAATGCCTTACAAGCATTTCGTTAAATTGTGCAAGATTCAATAAGGAATACCTCGGAATGTTTTCAATGAACCAGAAAAATATCAGAATCATACTCTCATTTTTATCCCCTTCAGGGTGCTGTTCTGTTCGTTTTAAAATTGACACCCGATTTTTTGTTTCGTAAAGGTTGATTGGTAGAGAATGCTGTTATAATTAAGTTCACTTGTTCAAGCTGTAAGGGTCAATAAAGATTTAAAAAAATAAAATGAAAAGACATAACAAAATTTTCCTAATACTTAAAGACTTAAAAATTGACGTAATGATGAAAGGGGGTTTACGCGATATTGACAGGTTGCTTGCTCATGTAAATTATTCCATTCCACTTAATGCATCATCTGTAGACATCACTAGCCAGGTCACGACATGCCCGGATGATAGACCGAAGTAATTCGCGTGACCCTATTCGATTCGAAACATCGTCCAAAGATCGAGTTGGGACAACCAGTTAATAAGAGTGCGGCGGAGCTATCATCACACGTCTGTTTTATATGACCTATGTGCTTCAATTACTACGTTTTAAGATTTTTTTTATAGCAGTGTATCATCAGTGTATAAACATCGATAACTGAATCTCTTTTTGTTTTTCTTTGATTACCGATAGAGATGCTCTTGTGGCAACAAATTAATGGTTATCAGATATGACATTGTCTACTGCGTAATAGAAATATGCTGGAATTTGGAATCACATGTTTATAATTTTTTTCAATTTATCAAGAAAAGTACTAAGTCAGTTTTGTCCAATAACTGCAATATACACATTAATCATTCATTCCACATTTTGTCCTCGAAGAGTCTGGAAACGATTTCCTTTATACGACCTGTCCCGAGGTCCGCTTTGTTTGGATTTGCAAAAATTGTGACTTCCGCGAATTGTCCATTAACAATTTACCAAGCCGTTTGAATACAGAAACACGTTTTTTATTCTTAGGATGACAAAATATTAGACGGTTCACACAAAGACGCAACTACTTAGCTGATTTGCCAGCATCCAAACTTTAGAGAAATTGAGAATGGCAGAAATTTTCACAGAAAGTCCTGAATATATTAAAATTGTAAAGCTTAGAGAGAGTAGTAGTTAGTTCTTTTTCATCCAAACATAGCATATACTTTAATTCAATCATGATTTCGGCTGTAATGACGTACATTTTCATTCGTAGAGTTTTATTTCTATTGCGTCTAATTAGCTTATGCTCACTGATTTCATAAATCGTATGGCCGTAAACTAATTATCGGCCATTGCGTTTCTCCGTTGGGCGTCGATTACATGCCGTCTCGTTTGTTTGTTTATGTAGCCCGTCGGCGTATGGCTCCACTCCACTACGAATGACGCCTGTTGAATAATTGATTTTGCATCTATTATAGCTAAATCATATCCCGCCTCTCCATAACCTACATTTGTATCATCTCCAGCAAGAGCTCTGTTTGACCGCATATTTGGTGAAATTCTCAGCCTGAAATTGAAAATTAGTTTAATAATTTATCACAGAGTTTATATTCGATTTGTGTTGCTGCAGAATCCACATAAATTTTTATATAAATAAATAAATAAATAAATATATACGGGACAAATTACACTGATTGAGTTAGCCTCGAAGTAAGTTCGAAACTTGTGTTACGAGATACCAACTCAACGATACTATATTTTATAATAAATACTTATATAGATAAACATCCAAGACCCAGGACAATCAGAAAAAGTTCTTTTCTCATCATGCCTTGACCGGGATTCGAACCCGGGACCTCCGGTGTCACAGACAAGCGTACTACCGCTGAACCACAGAGGCCGTTATAAGTGTGTCAGTTTATACATTTTTTTTTGATCTACGCCCTTAACTCTCCTACTTAAATAACTTTATACCAGACAAGCATGCGAATCAATTGACCGACAAATTAGGTTGAATAAACGAGAGCTCCGTTGCATATGTAACCTAGTCTCGGTAAGTGAATTGTTCCATCTTGTTTACATGCCCACATGTGATTGCATACTTAGGGTTATCATACATTGTTTATTGTTCGCACAGAATATAAATCTGGAGTTCAGGCCGGATAAGAAAAATAATTTGTAAATAATTTCTATGCTGTCTTTGTCAAAACTTTTTAAATTAGGAATTGTTTTATAATAAATAAATTTGATGAGTTTCCATGTTTAGGTTGGCAACCCTAATCAAACATTGTATGATGACTGCTCATAGGTGTGGCGCGGGCGTCTGTAGGTTTGAGTCGACCTAGTTTAGAGACTAAGCTTGTCTAACCAGACAAAATAATAGGTACATATTCATATGGTGCGCCGCCGCAGCGTCGATCAATCATTCTTCTGTATTCTTGATCTTCATGAAATTTATCTTTTTTCTTTAATAATGAGTGCGGTAGGAATTTCAAAAAATAACTTAAGCGATGCACAAAAGGCAGCATATCGCATTACGCAAACCATTTTAAACAAGTTTAAGGACATTGCATGAGAGATTTTTTTTGTGTCAACTAAGTTACATTGATTTTCATCTTGTGCCTAAAGTAGCTGTCAGTATAAATTAACAAATGTAGTAAGTGGGTGTAAATTAACAAAAACATTAAATTAATTACAGGATCTGAGTAGTCAGTCCCAGATTACTAAGTAAGATAACTTTTCGCACGGGAGAACTAAAATAAGAAATCATAAGATTTGAATCTTTCGGAAAAGTAACTGGACATTAACATTTTTCTCAAGCAGCACGGCGACAGGACATCTTGTTAACTCTGTGAGGTAATAATGACGGTAGTATCAAGCAAACTTTGAAACTGTCTTGTGAAACTCCAACGTACACGAACTACAGATCCGATTATATTGCTCCTGAAGTACTTGGTGTTCGCGGTTTTGTGACGTCATCGGATGTGTTACTTGGAATAGTTTCAAACAATTCAAACGTTTCATAGTTTGTTGTACGTGGCTGTTTAACGATACCGGTTAAATTTTATTGTGCTCTATGTTTGTTGCAGAGTATGATTTAGTGGTCTCGTCTTGGTGGATCGTATCAATCTTATATTTGTTGGAATCTATACTTACATTAAATTTGATTGTGTGTTCTCAATGTCGATGTTCTGTTTGTATACGTATTTGTATATTTGTGGAAATTTCTAAATAAATTTGAAACTTTTAAAATATCGTACTTTACGTTTTTTTAGAATTTCACTCATTTGGAAAGTCAAGAAAAGTTTTTTTATCGTCCCCTTCATCTTATTCTGAATCGCCACATTCAATACGTCCTAGGTGGATGACAGTAACAGTGATGACACTCAGCTGTCGTGACGCCATCGTTGGGAGTATTTATAAAGCCGTTATGTCAGGAATACTTTTGTCTTAATTCTTCCTCTAAGTATTTTCGAAAGAAATGTTTAAATTTCTGTCAGATCAATAAGATTAATATCGTTACAGATGGCGGCATTATTTTTATTTTTTGTCAGACGATTTTATATTGTTTAGACAATTTTATTAAATAGAATCTTTATTTGTTTTCTTTATCCTTATTAAATCTGCATTGAAATAAAAATTAAATAATATTCGAGTTTTTATTTACAAACTAAACTTTCATTTTTTATTGCGCTTTAAAATGTTCCAAGTTCATTATATTACCTATGAGCGGTACGGACGAATTCTCTAACCTCACTCGAAACAACTAAGTATTATTTTTCTCATTTCTTCAATAGTTGAAAAAGCCTTGTGTATGTAGAGTTTTTATGGCCTTTTTTACTTTTCTGATTATAATCATAAAAACTTTAAAATGTTTTAATAAAATCAAAATAAAAATGTGTTGTTTACTGTTTAAGGTCATCATTAATTATAGAATATCGGGTTTGGTTATTGGTTCATTAATTTCCTTAACACGGCCCATCGTTATCGGGTCGCCGACGAAAACGCTGTAAATTTCCCGCCTGTTATCAACATTAACGATTTCACAATTTATGATATTAGCATAGCTCTACGTGGGTTCCGTATTAGTTTAGGTAATAGTACGGTAGTCCTAAAACAATAATTACATTCCGTCTCACTTATATGAAAGCTAGGATCCTGTTGCTAAAATTACATTAAATAACGTGTTTAAAACTGAAATAGGTAGTTGGCGTGACACACGCGTGAGAGACATACGTTTAGTGAACATCGCTACTGATGTGGCATCTTTTTTAGAGTGTCATACATTATATATATGCGCGATTAAAAGAATCCCGATTGAAGGACTATCTGTTTGTGTTACTGCTACTACGCTTTTTTACGTTTAAAGTGTAAAACAACATTCGTGGCTCTACGCTAATAAAGTTTAGCATTTCTACTTTAACAGTCGCCTTTCATTTACAGTTCTGTAAGCTCATTTACAACTTGTTCTATCTCTCTTTTATGGAATATTCTTTTTATGTTGAAACACTGGCTTTTCCGCGAAGTGTTTCCATCACAAATAAAACTGTTCAGCTTGACGGTTAATCAAAAGTTACATTCGTGGCGACAGTGTTACACATTTTATTTTCCATTCTCAATAAAATGCGTATAGGAAACCTCGAGAAAGGGGAATGCAGCTGCATCGTGAGGGTTGATCGGGGTTGGATCCGTTATCGCAAGCAACGGTCCGGCGGAGTCTAGCCGAGACGTCGTCGGCGCGGCTTGTCCTATCGCTGGAGCCGCCATCCGCAGAGATGACTATGCTCGCTCTCATTCATTAGAGGGGCGCGAGGGTCGGGACGCAAGACGTCGCGCGCCGCCCGACTATATCGATTTTGTACCACCGGCCTCCCGCGCCCACACCACACACCCCCGCTCTCAGCATCCGACCTCGAGTGCTCTCCTCTCGCGCCTACTGGACACCTCCGACAGAAACTACGCCTTAACGACATGACGCCACAGCTCAAAATTCCAATCCCCGACCTACATCTCGCGACGTCCCGACGATTCCTAATGGACCTTCCGAGCGAAAGTCACTCGGTCGAGATTGCAACGATGGTGGCGGCGTCCGCGTCGATGGAAAAAATAAGCTTTTTGTTACAATTAAAATGGTAAATCAAACCAATTTTAGTAATTGCGAGGTCAAACTTTGAAGTGGGAGAGCGCGCTGATGGGGATTTTTGAACGCGTACGATTTATAATGGGCTGTCAGCCGTCGCAGGCCTTTCAGCGATTCCCTCAAATGAATAGATAGGTACATGCTTTGCACCCTCATTGTTCTACATCGGCGGCTGTACTGGGTATGTGTTGTGAAAGCTATTTCGTGTCCGATTCACATCGTTGCCGTGTCTTTCTTGCTCACGTTTACGACTTGGCAATTTCATAATTAAATCTCCGGTTTCATTTTGAGTTAGCAGACAATTAAAGATTAATGTGACTTATGATTAATATGTAGACGACCTGTTCCTTAGGAAATTACATTTGTTAGTTCCTTGTCTGTTATTTAGGCACTTAGATAACCATGAGGAGACCTTACTAATGTCTTGTGTGGCTAATACCTTCTCAGATAACAAAGAGTCTGGCTCATCAAATTAAAATTTTTTTCTAATAATCCCGTTGCCTGTTAGTGTCTCTTTATAACAGCCAAAAATAGACTGTTTATTCCTACGACTTCTATAATAATACCTTCTAGAAAATCTATTTACTTTGAAAATAGTACCTACGCAATTTTTTTGTTCTTATTATAGTTTATTCCAGAACATCTGCTTTATATTTTGGTTTCAAATGATATCAATTTCAAAATGTTGTTTTCAAAAAGTTATGTTAACGTATAATAATGTTGCAGTGTAGTTTGTTCCGCCGCTTCTTCTACAGATGCGCTTTGGAAGCGGCAGTAGATATAATTAGAACGTCATTAAATGATACTTTGTATCCAATTATGAAATTAAATCTATTCTATTACTACATTAATGATACTACATTAAATTCACCCTAACAGAAGCGTTACTACATAAAAAAAAATTGACATAAAGAACTTTGCACACATCGGCCACATTAAAGGCGAAACAATATGAGCAAACAAAAAGTTTAACTTCTGCGATTGCCTTCACGCCGGACCACCCACAGGCTCGCTCGTTGTAAGGCTGTGTTATAAAAGTCGAGATAAAAAATTACAATAACATTACTGAGTACGTAGTGAGCTAAAGCCGAACCCTGACCCAAGTGATAAGGTGTTTGTGTTGCGGTAGGTCCGGTGCGTGCATTGAGCTAATCGGGTTATACGATTGCACTATCAGGGTAAATGTGAGACTAGACCTTTTGTGCGATTTAAGCCTATTGCACACTTTATGCCTGTTTGTATTCGGATTTGCAAAAAATATTGAAATTCTTTACGAATTTGCATATCAGTTAATAAAGTTGGCAAAGCCTTTATTTTTTTATAGTTTACTTCGATGACATTGTGATTAAACTTAAACACTTCCAAGGGCCGTTGTCATGGCTTGGTATACATAGATGACATTTTGGTATATCGGTAAACGTAAACACATTTTTTTTATTTTATCATATTTACCTTATTTAGTTTTGCTACAAATCATTAGTTATCTTTGAAGTAAATATGAAGTTATTGTTTTGTTCATAACAAATAGTGGAAATATAGATACAATATTCGCATACTATTCATCAAAGTCTGTCTTTTGATCGGCTTTATTCGCTTATTCAGTACAAACTATATAAGTACGAGTTACATATATAAAATGAATAACATATTCTCGGTATGATTTATGATCTCGGTAACCGATCTTTAATATTGTAGACGGAAGAGCTTTCAAAGAAGCACTTGAGGGATCTTTATTTTACCCATTGCAAAACAGCAACTCTCTTGTTTGCGTTTTCGACTTCAATGGAATGTAATTTTACTATTACACTTTCACTATCGAGAATCGCGGCTTGTTTACTTGTTTTTGCATCTTTTTTTTTATCGTATTGTGCTAATTGTTTGTATAGTACAAAGTTTGCCAGTTACCATTGGTTACTTAGTTGTCGTAAGATAGTAAGACAAGAGTGACGATGACGATTGTGACATAAGACTCTGCGTAATGATCAAGACAGCTAACAATTTCTGTCATGAATGCTGTCAGCCATATCTCTAATTTTTAACGAATTTACGAGTACACAATGATGTAACATGAATGTACATGTGCCGTGTGGTTCAATAGGCTTACAAACCTGAGATTCTTTTTTTAGGCGATGGGCTAGCAACCTGTCACTATTTCAATCTCAATTCTTCCATTAAGCCAAATAGCTGAACGTAGCCTTTCAGTCTTTTCAAGACTGTTGGCTCTGTCTACCCCACAAGGCATAAAGACGTGACCATTTGTATGTATATGTATGTAACATGACGAATCAGCGATTGAGTAATAACACGTTGTTATATTACTTATCAACGGCGGCGCGCACATTGTTATTGTTATTATCAATTTCACTTTCGATGAATATGCAATGTAACGTAAACATCGGTATCTTGGTGCATTCCGTTTATTAATGAATAACAGCGCGGATATTATGGAAATGTCCGATCAAAGCGGCCCCGACCTGCCCCAACGAGGGGAACGCTTGGGGTAGGTTATGGCATTGCATCCGACGATTTGCCGACTGCAAGTGCGGTTAGCATAAGTATACCTTGCCTCATGCACCCCCAATGTGTCTGTCTAGCCGCTGGATTTATGAATGCACCGCTTTAATTATGACGTTGTGCGTTTTACATGTCTAAATACTCGGCTATTTCATGTAGGGTTGCCAGTTTGGGCTTTTTCTCACTTTTTTATTTTTTATTTTAATGATTATTTGTATAATGTGAACCATTATCAGCTTGGTAATCATAACTTTATGCGTTCATTGAGCCACTCAAACGTTGTCAGGTATTGATCACGGTCAGTTTTAGTCCTTATAAATATTAAATCGTTTATCTAGACTGGACTGGAATTGAAAATAGACGCGAGATCGATATGCCACTGTTCGGCCCAAACTCCGCTGTTTATATTTTGGCTCAGAGCATAGACTTATAAAGCGATAGATCTGCCATGTAAAATGTGGAGTCGGAAAATATCATATTTTTCAAACTCATGCCACTGAAAATACTGAATACAGATTGATTGATTGCAGTCTGTGTTTTTTTCATACTGGAGTAAGATATCAACAGAAGAGCAGATTCTACAACGGTTCAAAGGAATGAACGTTTGAAAATCCTATATAATTACTTTTATTACCATTACAAATTGCGATTCCATAGTTGGCTTTTTCCTTTTGAGTAAATTTTTAGCGGACATGACGTGTCCGTCTTTTTCTAAAGCCTATATGTCTCAAATCTGTACTATTCTGAAGCGCATCTGGAACTTGCCTTGCATCGAATTGTAACAGATGGATTCTGATTTAAGAGCTGGCTACGTTCCGTTTGCTGTAAAAGAAAAGATGGAGTATAATACCTTGGGGTATTAATTTAAGTAAATGATATGCTGGCAATCCGTTACTTTTTCGCATTTAAGTCTGATTTTTATGATGACATTGCATGGAATGCAGCGAATAGTAGTAATATTCTTCGTACTTTTGACGAAGTTATTTGTCCTATCTTAGTTGTTACTTCATTTAACATAAAAAATCAGTACGTGCCGTATTACCGGTGATGCACTCTGCAAATTTCTAGCTGATGAAAAAAGCGTGCGTGGCCACTTGACGCACAGTGTTAGCTCCCTGCGCCGGTGTGCGTTGCGGTCGCACTAATGAAATGGTACCCGCGTGTGCGTCGCATCGGGCCTACGTACGAGCCTTGCATTGGGTCGGGTCACTGAACCCGCCCGCCCACTATCGGGGTAAATATGCCGAATGCACACAGATGCGCGCGCCGCGGCCGGGGGGTGCCTCTGCCGTCGACGCTGCCGCTGCACTCCGCACGCATCCAAACCCCCTCCCCCCACCACCTCCGCCACCCTCTTAAAACTCCTAATTGATTGCACAAATTTTCTCGCAATAACTGTCTTTTTATAGTGTTAATGATGTAAACTTGCGCCTTCGCAGACTTCGCTAATTGATACTGCATCGTCGACGTTGCGAGTGTTGTAACAACTTGTGCACTTGTGTTTGCCAGTTTTGATGATCGTACGTATATTTGGTTTTTTAAACCCCCGATGAGGTAGGTGTGTGTTGGTATGGACCGATTTGGACGCGCATTTGTGTTAGCTTTTTTTAACGGCATAGCAAGAATACGATGGATTTATTTCGCGGGAAGACATAGCCAACAGTCTTAAAAAGACTGAAAGTATGATGGTAATAAGATAGTGAGAGGTTGTAAGCCCATCGCCTAAAATGAGGAATCCCAAGTGTCCTATCCTATCCCTTAGTGGCCTTTTACAACCATCATGGGAAAGAGAGTTATCTAATTCTAAAGTACCGAGATCCACACGGCATATACATTACTTATATTTTTTAACCAAAAAAATACATACATAAAGTATCACACCTGGGATTTGTTCTTGACCTTTCCGGCTTTTTTCAAAGCCTGTACAGTTCAGAAATTTATGGCGCAGCAAGACATTACGGGAAAGTTTATTTGTAAAATTAAGTATTAGACAGATTGTTTAGGTAGGTACTTATATAAGGTTAAAGTTGTCGTAAAGTTTAATTAAGCCAAATCCGTTTCGACAAAATGCGCGTAGGTTCCGACAACCCACGTGGATTGGATGAAATGATGGAAACAAGACGTTTCTTTATAATTCGTGAACTCGATTGGGAAACTTTCAAAGATTGAAAAGTCCTGGGTTAAAGGTTTCACAATGAGTATCTGCTAATTCTTTGACTCACGCCTGAAATTATTTTGCATACATACATATAGTCACGTCTATATCCCTTGCGGGATCCAACCACCAAATCAAGAAGTGATGATATTATTCATCTTATTTGATGACAAAAATATTGAATCGGTAAACTTATAATGTCTCTTTTCAACGGCCTCTGTGGCGCAAAGGTGGTGCGCTTGTCTGTGTCACATAATGTCCCGGGTTCAAATCCCGGCCAGAGCATGATGAGAAACGAGCATTCTCTGATTGGTCTGGGTCTTGGATATTTATCTATATAAGTTTTTATTATAAAACACAGTATCGTTGAGTTGGTATCTCGTAACACAAGTCTCGACTTACTCCGTGGCTAATTCAATCTGTGTGATTTGTCCCGTATATATTTATGTATTATGTATTTATAAAGTAAGAATCCGTAATAGATTATTTATTTATTTATTTAAAATTTATACACGTAAAATGTACAACAGGTGGACTTAATGCCACAAGGCATTCTCTGCCAATATCGAACCTTTGGACCAAACTAAGAAGAATGAACGGGTTGTGATATTAATATTAATAATTCCCATTTAGGTAATCTCTTTATACTGGCACAAGACTAAGGCTATATCAATTTGAGTAAATAACTAGAAATACTAAGAAAACATTGGGGTTTCAAATCTATCTGAGAACTTTTATCTGAAAATAGATGACCCTAAAGTGCTCGTGATAAGCTCTGTAACAAGTGGAGAATTTAACAAACGAACAAGTTTTGGTTTCAACTTATGAGAGTTCTCGAAAGCAACTTTGAGAAATTTATTTAAGTAAGATATCGCTGTAAGTTCAAGGGTCAATTGTATTAAGTATAGGAATAATTTTTCACTAACACATCGTGTTTTTCGATGACTTTGTCTATTACGCCCTGTTATTTCCTTGTTTGCAAATTACTGTCCCGTACCACCGCCCACGTGGAACACTATATTTAGAAAGTCTACACCAGAGAACGTGGGAGTATTGGATTAAATTTTTTGTTTGTCTATATTCAAACCAAAGCTACGAAAATAGAGCAATTTTTCATAAGCTTGAAGAAGCTACCGGACCTGACCACTATTATGAGGAACTAGAGGCCGCCCGCGACTTCCGCATGGAAATGCTATCAATCCACCGGGAAATCCGGGATAAAAAGTAGCCTATATGTTATTCTAGGTCTTCAGCTACCTACATACCAAATTTCATCGTAATCGGTTCAGTAGTTTTTGCGTGAAAGAATAACAAACATCCATACTGACATCCTGACATACAAACTTTCCCATTTACAATATTAGTAGGATGATACCTAATTTCGCCGGCTTATTTATGCTACAATCAACATTAAATAGTTCGTCTCCATATTTTTCGATCAGGATAACAAAACATGGTGTGGTTATACATAACAACATTCACCAGCGAGCCTTTTATTACACGCTAGAAACCTTCACTTCAAAGGGTCGACTAGAGCAGCTGGTTTTGCGGGCTCGATAATATCCACCGTCTATAAATATGTGACGTGTGGTTCCCGCAACTTAATAATAGGACCGCTCCATAGAAAGGATTCCATGGATGTCGTAAAAGGCGATTTAGGGAAAGGCTTTAAACTCGAGATTCTTCTTGTGGGCGATAGCCAGTAAGTAAACTGTCACTATTTGAATCTCAATTCCATCATTAAACCAGACTGCTGAACGTGGCCTTCCAATGTTTTAAAGACTTTCCGCGCTGTCACAACGACAAATGATATAGACGTGATTATATGTATATTTGTTTATATAAATATCCACTGTGGCGTAAAGCATCAGGTGGCCCATATTCCCATCTGTCCGGTCAGTGGCATAAAAAATATTGCAAGATTGACATAGGCATACAAGGAGAGTGTGGAGGGAAAGGTCGGAGTGGGAAGACCTAGACGAACGTATCTTGATCAAATTAAGGACGTCCTGGCAAAGGGTCAGGTCAAGAGTACCCGAAACCGCCGAGCTTGCATGAAGAGAGTTATGAATGTGGATGAAACGAAGGAAGTAGTAGTAGTCTCTGCCTGCCCCACCGGGAAAGAGGCGTTATTTTATGTATGTATGTATGTATTTTGACATAAGCATTGAG
The DNA here is from genome assembly GCF_032362555.1 of Amyelois transitella. NCBI lineage: Eukaryota > Metazoa > Arthropoda > Insecta > Lepidoptera > Pyralidae > Amyelois > Amyelois transitella. The sequence continues at coordinate 899,968 of NC_083518.1, read as the reverse complement.
TTGAAAAGGACAAATGTGGGATCACTCCGGGACGCGCGTCTGATTTTCAACGTTGTTTTGGTATTTTGGGGGTTAATTCGAAGGTGTATAAGAGCAAGCTACAGCAATTTGTTGGACAATTGAAAACCTTAAGACGTAGTTTAGGATAAATGCATACGTATTATCACGTTTATAGCCCTTGCGTAGTAGACAGAGCCAACAGTCTTGAAAGACCGAAATGCCACGTTCAGCTGTATGTCTTTATAATGGATAGATAAAATAAAAAATTGCCTTTACTCAATCACAATTTTTTTAAACTTAAATAATTTCCTTGTTCACACATTTCCAATTCTGATTTGACTAAGTATATTATCATGCATTATTTTATTATTGTTCACTTTTCTATTTAAATTTTTGAAAATATTTATTTCTTCATTATTAATTATACTGCCGTGTGGTTCCCGGCACTAAAGAATAGGACCACCACATCTCTTTCCCATGGATGATTCGTAAAGAAAATGGGCTAGGTCAATAAACTTGGGATTCGTCTTTTAAGCGATGGGCTAGCAACCTGTCACTATTTGAATTTCAATTCTAATTCTATAAGCCAAACAGCTAAACGTGGCCTATCAGTCTTTTCAAGATCGTTGGCCCAAGTCTACCCCGCAAGGGATATAGACGTTATCACATGTATGTATTATTCGACCAAAGATTTTGATTAAATCCAAAATAAATGCAATACATGCAACAAACGTTGTTTCTATACAAGAAACTAGCATTAAAACAATGTAGTCAACGATCTCAATGCGCTGTTTATATATTTTTTTACTGTTGTACACGGATTACGTAAACATATTATACACTGCTTATTGAATATCAAACATAACAAAGCCACAATGACATTGAGGTGAATAACTCGCACAATATAATAGTGCTTGCTTACAATATTTCACGCGGTTACCCCGTGATGTGGATTTGCCTCGTGTTGTTAGTTTTTGATGTGAGAACCAACTGGACTTTAGAGTTGGTGATCAAATTTTTGATTGGATTTATTAAGAGGTTTTTTTTTTTAGAGATAGCTGAGATTTTTTTTTCGTGTTCAAAATATAACTATTGTAAGGACACCATTTTGCAGATGTTTATTGAGTTGTGTATCTTTCACTATTACAAAAATATACTAATTATTATTAATGTGGTTGAAATGACGATAAAAAATATATTCTGCCCTCCAAAGCTGTTACTGTATTGTCTATCAGATAAACAGGTTGATGTTCAACTTGAAAGTCTTATGTGATGTTTAATTGTTTGTGAGACATCAAAAACAGTTGAAGTCCAGATAACACAGTAATTAGGTACAATGTACGTCTGACATCGCAAACTGGATCACAATGTCACAAGCACATATGTTACTTTATGGAATTTTGAGATTTATTGGTGATTTTTCCAATCCTCCAAATTTTTCCCAATGCAATTTAATAATATGCCAATTATTAGGAAGGAATTAATAATTTCCAGAAATATGCCTAATCCGTAGGCCTGAACACTTATTAGTTGAATTGTGATTAAAGGTAAGACAGCAACAAATGAGGGGGGGCAGGGGGGATATTACGAAGGTGACGCGAATCACGGGCGGCCTCCAGTGTGTGTTCTCTTGTTAAATCTTGTTTCCATCTCCGACTCCGTTCATTAGACAGTTAACCGACGAGCGAACAGTGGATCACGTCCCGCTATCAGGTGTGCTGCAAACAAAACGTTGAATAGAGGCCGGGTTAAACATGCACGACGGGTGTACCGGTATAATTAAAGTTTAGGAGACGCTCACGTCGCCCGTTAACCTCGTTATCGGGCGCTGGAAGTGGGTGAGACGGCAGGCAGGGAGTTTGGGGGTGGGGGTGGGGAAACGGGGAAAATCAATGACAGCCGCCGCGCGCCGCGCCGGGCGGGGGAGACGCGCTCATCTCGCGACCACGTGCCTCGGTCACTGGCCCGACTCACCACACCGCTAACCACCACAATCATTTGAAGAATATATGGGATGAAGAAAACAAGAGGTCGAACGTATTTGGCGGTGTCCGACCTTTACACAAAATAGTTTATCTGAAGTACGTTTACGTAGAAATGTTTCTGGCAATTCTGTGCTCTCAATAATTTATTTTCATCCATTCCGGCTGTCATAGCCAATTTAGGATCAATTTTTTTTTTTAATAGATTTAATCCCGTTCTTATCATTGTCCCCATTCCCCAACATTCGCAGTATTTGTAAGACCATTAAAGTTGAAAGATTTAACTGAGTAGGCTCTGGAGGACTTTCACAAAGTCTTCAGCAGAGTTCTGTTGATTGATACTTTGAGTTGTGAAGTTTTGAGGACTCCTCCAGAATTGAAATCCTTTATTTCTGGAAGTTTATAAAGATTTATAATCAATTCTCGCTTTTTTTCACGTAAGGGCTTTTTGTGATTACACACACACACTTATTTCGTTCAATATCGGCCAATAGGCGGTTGCTATGCGGACTGTACAGCGTACATAGGTTTATATCTTTCCGAAGGCTCGCAGTTGTCGGGGCGCGCTCGGTCGCCTGTAAAATACACTCTCTAATATGTAGGTCGCTGTCAGAAATTTGGGTTATCGTTTGGCCGCGTCGATATGCGACATTTCCGCACCGACACGCGGCGAATTCTATGCACTAGCCAATATTATCGCTGTGCTATGTTGTCATGCCGTCTCAGTTATGTAATGGCTGTCAGGAATGCCAGATATTATTCCCGTAACGCTTTCGAGCACTTGGATACAGTTAACAAATTGTTTGTGTAAATTTTCTTCTCCCCTGTCAAATATTACATCACGTTCAATAATAGCACTGTCAGCAGCATTGACATTACCGACCAACAACCTAATAACCTCATTACGTATGCTTTTGTTACACACGCGTACATTTGTTATTTTAATTATTCGATAAATCTACATCATATTACCCCTCGTGGCATAGGGGAACCGGCACATAATGTTTGTCTTGTATCTTCCTGTCATCGCGTCAGTCTTGTCCCTACGAGCATTATATCATCTACGTATCTCTTGGTTTACTCTGAGAAATAACATTACCACATTATATTATAGATGGATCTGAAATGAATTGAACGACAATTACTTATGACTACAAATACTGTCAATTTTCAATAATCCAGGACACTATTCTATACGACAATGTCAATAGTCTGATTAATCGTTAGATCGATACGCATTATACAGGACATTCACACGCCATACCTACCAGTGAGTCATAGTCGTATCTGGGCGAGTCGCGACATAAAAAAACCCGTAGCAATGAACTTCCTAGTGGCCAATCCGCGTGTTCAAATGTTTTATTATAAGCATATGGCAATTGAACAATACAAAACAGTGAGTGAACAGCGTTAAAACTTCAACCAAAACCTTTCGAATGGTTTTTGTTATGTTTTCGTATCTTGAAGCGCGAATTGGGGGTAAAGTTGCCCACCGCTCCAACTATAGTTTCGGTCTTTCACTTTCGTAGTAAACTTATGGACCTACCAATTATGGATTTTTTTTTGGCGAAAAAGCAAAGTTAGCGGAGTTATTTGATTACATAACGCTTTAATACTTTTTTTTATATATTATACAATAGTACTTCCTATTCTTATTCTTGATGGCCTCTGTGGCGCAGCGGTAATACGCTCGTCTGTGACACCGGAGATCCCGGGTTCGAATCCCGCTCAGGGCATGATGAGAAACGAACTTTCTCTGATTGGTCTGGGTCTTGGACGTTTATCTATCTAAGTATTTATTTAAAAATATAGTATCGTTGAGTTAGTATCTCGTAACACAAGTTTCGAACTTCAAGGCTAACTGAATCTGTGTAATTTGTCCCGTACGTATATATATTTATTTATTCTTAACAAAACGATATTTGTATCACCATCACCTTGATTATCATCAATCAGGTGATATTGAATGGGACACAAAATTGGGATGTACCTCTGTGTTTTCCTTATTACACGGCGATGGCGGCCCATCGTCGATCAATGTCAACCGCATATTTGGGTCAGCGTCCGTCACCCGAATTCCCGCGTTCGTCTACTGTGTCCTGTAGTGTAGCAACCGCTTCATTGTTACACACACGTCATTACATATGTGCGTGTGCAACTGATTGTGCGGACTGTGGACTAAGCAAAAGAATAGAAAAGAATAGATTTATTTTCAAAATTGGATGCAAGGTATCACTTATTGACGTCATAACACTTAAATCCAATTATAACTACTACCGCTTCCAAAGCGCATGTGTAGAAGAAGCGGCGGTACAAACTGCACTGTAGCATTTTCACGTCAAATTACAAATATTGATCTCTTAAATCTAAATCGTGGACGAATGCAGATTGTTTACATTAAAAAACATGAATGAATGTAGATCTAATGAATTGAAATGGATGACCTTCGTCATCGTGAAGTTTATTAACGATGATGGGATAAATTCATTAATTCATTCATTATAGTCACGTGTATGTCCCTTGCAGAGTAGACACATCCAGTCAGCCTATCAGTCTTGAAAGACTGATAGGCCACGTTCAGCTGTTAGCTTCATGATAGAATTGAGATACAAATGATGAAGAGACGGGATTAATAGGTCGAAATATATATGGGAAGACAAATTAATAGTCATGTTATGATCTTCTTGAGAACACGCACAATGTTTACTCATAACAAGGTCCATATTTCGCGCTCGTCAGTACATTACGAAGCGTCTTCTTTTAGTGATCTTCTTGAGAACACGCACTGTTTACTCATAACAAGGTCCATATTTCGCGCTCGTCAGTACATTACGAAGCGTCTTCTTTTAGTGATCTTCTTGAGAACACGCACTGTTTACTCATAACAAGGTCCATATTTCGCGCTCGTCAGTACATTACGAAGCGTCTTCTTTTAGTGATCTTCTTGAGAACACGCACTGTTTACTCATAACAAGGTCCATATTTCGCGCTCGTCAGTACATTACGAAGCGTCTTCTTTTAGTGATCTTCTTGAGAACACGCACTGTTTACTCATAACAAGGTCCATATTTCGCGCTCGTCAGTACATTACGAAGCGTCTTCTTTTAGTGATCTTCTTGAGAACACGCACTGTTTACTCATAACAAGGTCCATATTTCTCTCTCGTCAGTACCTTACGAAGCGTCTTCTTTTAGTTGGTTGCATTCATGTTCTTGTTTATCGGGTTGAGTGAAGTGTCCATATAAACACTCTCAGTTTTGTCTTCACCTTTTGATATTTCATACGTAAATAGTCTATATCCCTTGCTGTCTGTGTACCCCACAGAGCCAACAGTCTTGAGAAGACTGATTCGGCCATTTAGCTTAATGATGGAATTGAGATTTAAAAGATATTTCATTAATTTGGAAAAGAGTTATTCTAACTAACATCTTGTATACTTATGTTGCCAATGCAATATTGTAATGTTAACCAACTATGTTTACATGATAAGTATGTGACCACCAGAGTAATGAGGAGCCGAGTCGTTTATCAATGTCAAACGTGTATTTGGGTCAATGTAACATCGTCTGTCAGCCTAATAATTTCCGCGTTCGTCTCATGAGAAGTTCACTTTTTTTGTCCAAACAATGGCTGTTGTGTTAACCTGAAGAGGCTCTGTCTGGCGGTTAAAACAAGTGATGTAAGTTCGTGTTTTGTGAAGTCTTTCTTAATGATTACGTTACAAACCTTTTCGAAGAAAGCATTAATGATGGAACTAGAAAAGAGAAAAGGTGGAAGTCTTCTTTCTTAGCCTATGATGCCAAGCAATACGATAGCGCAATATTATCAAAACAGTCACAATAGCATGCTTTCTTCAAATTTGTGTCAAATAGAACAGCAATAGAGTTCTCTAGCAAATCAAATGCATTCTTGAATTTACGTTTAAGATATATTAACGATAACTTTAATGTTATACAAACATTTTTATTTCTCCATTGAAACTTTTTAACGGAAAACTAGACGCGTTTGACATTTCATTGTCTAGCACGTTGACAGAGTATTTATATTTGTCACATTCAATACACAACACCCATCCAAACGCGATAATAACGTGATACATTTAGCTCTTTGAAGTTCCCAGCTTCAATATAAAGCCGACGAAAACCCTGGGAAACAATAAATCAACCGGTGTTGAAAATGAGGTGTTCTTTATTTATATAGCCGTCCAATAAATTTTATAATGTCGCTCTAGTTTTGTTACGCGATTTCAAATCTCACAAAAAAAATCATATAGTGCCGTGTTTTTCAACTGATTTCAACAAATGGGAAATTTCAAGAATGTTTTATAAATCTTCTTCATTCAATATTGCATACGGATTAAAATGTTTACTATGAATGTGGTCATGTCGATGAATCATTCGAGTGTCATCAACGTCTTGGGTTCACTGCCACAACTCAAGAGAAATATTATAATCGAAAATGTGTGTATCCAGACTGACTATTAGATCGTTCAATGCAATCGTGGATCATGTTATATTGTGTCTAGCATTCAATGTCATACAGGTGATGGTTTATTAGGACATCAGTTGATGCTTTTCTTTATCAATAGTTTGATCTTTAGTCTCTGTTGCGTCTTTTTGAGATTCTCCAGCTTGATGTAAACAATAATTTAAATTATCTTGTGGTTGTGATTTTGCTATGAATTCTTGCATGAATAGAGTTATGAATGTGGACGAAGCGAAGGAAGTATGCATAGAGCGTGGCAAGTGGAAAGATGTAGTCTCTGATTACCCCTCCGGGAAAAAGGGGTGATTTTATGTATGTATGTATGTATGTACCAGCGAAAAGAGGCTCATGAGATGATTGTAAAAGATAAAGACTTGAGGTAACGTTCGTGACGTTGGCTGTGCAAAATGTCGTCTATACCATGTCAAGATCTAGAATCTTATCCACATCCTTATCAACGATTTGCATTAGACGATTGATTTTATCATCTAAAACTCCAAAACAACACTTTTTAACCAGAAAAATTTCTTATTGCCCCCCAGGTGTACTACGCGAAGAAGAAGCGGAGAGCGCAACAGTACCTGGGCGAGGATGGGTCGCACAAAAAGGAGAGGAAACTGTACAACGACGGGTACGACGATGACAACCACGACTACATCATCAAGCAGGGTGAGAAGTTCCTCGACCGGTACGAGATATCCTCGCCGATCGGCAAAGGATCCTTCGGACAGGTGAGTGATGTTTCCCCCTACTTTTTTTATTTAGATCGAATTGGGATTGTGCTGACGTATTGACGCGATTGGGTTAATATATCAATTTAATAAGCAATTGGGTCTTGTTGGTCTAAGTACATGCATAGTACATGTATACAGTCACGTCGTATCTCTTGTGGGGTAGACAGAGCCAGCAGTCTTAAAAGACCGGAAGGCCACGTACAGCTGTTAGGCTTAATAAGCTTATCCATAAGTCGCCTTTTAAGACATGTATCACGACAACTCACTACTACGTTCTCAATTCCAGGTTGTGAAGGCGTATGACCACGAGGAGCAATGTCAAGTAGCGATTAAAATAATTAAGAATAAGAAACCCTTCCTAAATCAGGCACAAATAGAAGTCAAGTTACTAGAAATGATGAACAGAGCGGACGCAGAAAATAAGTATTATATAGGTAAGAATCATTTTTTTTTTTAGTTTCAAATGGTATATTCTAGAACAAGGCAAAAATATTATCCACATCCACACTAATAATAAAGAGGAAAGATTTGTATTTTTGTATGTTTGTGTGGAATAAACTCAAAAACTACTGGTCCGATTTTGATAAAATTTGGCACAGATATAGAATAGACCTTCAAAAGTGACATAGGCATAAATTTGTTTTGAAATAAATTTATTTCGGGCGGGCCGCTAGTTTATTATAATTTGACGGCCTTTGTGGCGCAGCGGTAGTGCGCTTGTCTGTGACATAGTAGCCCCAAATTCGAATGAGAAACGAACTATTCTTGATTGGCCTAGGTCTTGGATGTTTATCTATATAAGGATTTTATATAATTAAGTTCTCGTTACACTAGTTTCGAACTCACTTCGAGGCTAACTCAAACTGTGTTATCAAGTAGCAGATATCCATCAACGCTTCTTTTTCTTCACAAATTTACAGTATAACTAATCTTGAAAAATCTTCTTTGCCAACCGAAAAATTTTAGTAATAAAAAAAAAATCTGTTTTATTGTGCGGTATATATAAATACCATTTTATTAATTATTCATTTAAAAAATACCGTCAATAGACAGAATGGTTTTGGGAAAATCAAAAAAAAAGCTAGAGTACACTCGCGGTTTCACCCACATAGAATCCTATTTATTTCCTCTCCCGCGGTAATTTCGGAAAATCTTCTCTTATCGCTCCCCTAGACCACATGACGTTCCACAAACCTTTATGCTAAATTTAAAATCTAGATCCAGTGGTATAGGCTATGCGGTGATATGTTAGTCAGTCTGTCAATCAGTAATTGTAATGGTACAGTATATTTTAACAAGAATCACCCCAAATTTACCAAGAAATGTTTGCTTAAAATAGGCACGTGTTACACATAATGAGAACGCGTGAAAGTTATTTCACGATAAATGACGTAAAAGTATATAAATACCAAATTAGAACTAGTAGCGAACCTATATTTAGGCATTCTATAAATATCGCTCGATGTTATGCGATAATTTTGCGCGTAACAGCGCTATTTATGAGTTAAGTACTTATTATTATAAGTGAGCTCATGTTTATCAATGAATTTGTAAATATTAAAAAGAGGGTTTTAAATTAAAAAATGAAATTGTTTATCTAATAGTAATCTTCACCTTAGTACAAAGTGACCCAAGAAACTGGAGAATCTTTTCCCCAATACCAATGCAAACAAACAATTAATTTCAAGTATAATGACGTGACAAGGTTCGTAGGTGTCGAAAGTACTGTTTGGGATTAATGTATGATTTACTAGCTCTCACCCGCGACTTCGCCCATGTGAAATGTCTAAATATCCGGTGCGTACCCGTTAATCCGTTCATACCCCTTAGTGATAAGTGTTTTCCACCTTTTACATTTTTTTTTGACCTAGAAATTACTGAAAACATTATTTATATGGCAAAACAACGTTTGCCGGCACAGCTAGGGTATAATAAAAAAAAAAGTTAAAAATCTTTATCAATTGGTATCAATATATGGCAAAACAAAGTTTGTCGTAACGGCTAGGGTATAATAAAAAAAAAGTAAAAAATCTTTATCAATTGGTATCAATTTTTTGTTCGACAGTGAAACTGAAGCGTCACTTCATGTGGCGGAACCACCTGTGCCTAGTGTTCGAGCTGCTCTCGTACAACCTGTACGACCTGCTGAGGAACACCAACTTCAGGGGCGTGTCGCTGAACCTCACGAGGAAGTTCGCCCAGCAGCTGTGCACGGCGCTGCTGTTCCTTAGTCAACCTGGTGAGTGTGGGGGCGAGTGTCTTCTGGGGACGTTGGAGCGGATTTTTTTTTTTGCGGCAGTGGCCAGTTTAGTTTACTTTGAAAATAGAGAGGGAATATGACTGAATAGATGGACGTACTGGACGTCCTTGACTCCTGGCGTAAGGTTAGGTCAAGATTACCCGAAACCAACAATTCAGAAGAAGAGTTATGAATGTAGATGAAGCGAAAGTATGAAGTGGCAAGTGGAAAAATGTAGACTCTCTGCCTCCGGGAATGAGACGTGATTTTATGTATATATTAGAGGTCGCCCGCGGCTCCGTCCGCGTAAAACAAACAATCACCATAATTCCCGTTGCCACGACAATTTCAGGATACATACATACATATAATCACGTCTATATCCCCTGCGGGGTTGACATAGCCATCAGTCTTGAAAGACCGATAGGCCACGTTTAGTATACCCTATAGAGCACATAATTTGGTCTAGGTCTAGACCTAGCGGTTTGGGCTGTGCGCTGATACGTCAGTCAGTCATTCACTTTCTTCTTTTATATATTTAAATGTGTTAATGTTCTAAATACTTACTCTTGTTTGCTTCTATAACCAGATTACTTAAACGTTAAGTTTGAAAAAAAAAAACTTCACATAAATAAGCCCTTCTTTGGAGTGTACTAAAAACTAAACTATATTTTTCTTTCTTTTTCAGAACTTAATATAATTCACTGTGATCTTAAGCCTGAGAATATTTTACTATGCAATCCGAAAAGGTCGGCCATTAAAATAGTGGACTTCGGCAGTTCATGTCAACTAGGTCAAAGGGTAAGTAGTTTTATGAGAGCATTTTGTGTTTTATTTAATCATAGATTAATATTAACGCTTCAAAATAGCAGACGTTCTTCTACCGCTGGCGACAAATCTGAAATTTGACTTTGAATTTGAAGTCGACACATTATTTATTTACAATTTTATATAAGTTTACATACATATAATCACGTCTATATCCCTTGGGGGTTGGATAGAGCCAACAGCCTCGGAAAGAGGCCACGTTCAGCTGTTTGGCTTAATGATAGACTTGAGATTCTGATATTGTCTATAAAAAGTTTATTATTCTTTTAAATTGCAAACGGTGTCCTTTATACATAAAACATTATCTTTAGTTTCTCCTTAGTCAAAAATCCTTGATACATAAATATGTAAATATATATATATTAAAAATAAATAAATATATTTTCAAAATTTCTGTGTACATGAACCATTATTTGGGTGATATAACATTGATTAAAAAATGGTTGTATATTTATTTTTCCACCCGTTAAAAATTTTTCAAGATATCAGTTATCAGACATATAACAAATTATGACAAGATATGAACAGAATCTTTTTTTTTGAAGTAATGAATTCGTGATGTATGTATCATAATCATATGATAACCTATATAAAACACCATTTTTTCTATGTATGTTTTATATGTATATGTATGTATAACCTTGCTCCTTCATAACTTACTTTAAAACATTTTCAGAATAAAAACAATTTATTACAACAATAAAAAAAAATCCAGTTAACAACATTATCATTAAAATGAAACTCATAAAATGTTTTCAACGTCTGGTACAATGAAATATTGAGTTTACATAATCACTATGATATAACATATAAATATATATATATTTTTAATAACTGGTTTTAGTCAAACGCTTGTTATTTACATAAACGGACGTCATATTGAGTTTAATATGACGTCTATGACCCCTGACCTCGTGACCAACGTCACAACTTGCGATTTCTGTATAAACAAACAGCTTTTGTTATAATTATTGCCGTCACAATTATACAATGAGTTTTAGCAAATAAGCACCTTGCCGTTCTCTTTAATATAAATACATTGTTTAAAGTGTAGATTTAGATCAATTTAAAGAAATAACAAAAAAAGTAAATAAATTTGTATGCAATAAAGAATATTACAAACAAACAAACAAAAATCGGTTTCTTACGTCCTTGGTTTCCTGCCACCCAAAGGTTGACGGGAAGAGATTGCATTAGCGATGAGTCCGCCTTTGTACCATCTCTGTCTGTTTTGTGCTGTTTTTTTTATGTTTTACTCTTATGGTGCAATAAAGAGTTTTATCTATATAATTATGTCCAATAATTCCGGCTATACTTTGTCATTTACAAATACATACAGATATTAAACGCGCACTTTACATAGTACCTTTATTTTATCTCGGACGTTTCCAATCATGTTACAATGATCCGTGGTCAACGAGCGACTCGAACGATGATGCAACGCCAATGTTAAAAATCAGTTGTACTTTGTCATTTGAATAGATTGTTTACAATTTTGATTAATCATTTAATAGTTTTTACTATTGTGGGTTGTATTTTTGCAGACATACCATTTTGAGTTTATTTAGATTATTTGTGTGTGGTTCCCGGCACCAATACAAAAAAGAATAGGACCACTCCATCTCTTTCCCATGGATGTCGTAAAAGGCGACTAAGGGATAGGCTTACAAACTTGGAATTCTTTTTTAGGCGATGGGCTAGCAACCTGTCACTATTTGAATCTCAATTCTATCACTAAGCCAAATAGCTGAGCGTGGCCCATCAGTCTTTTCAAGACTGTTGGCTCTGTCTAGCCCACAAGGGATATAGACGTGACCATATGTATGTATGTATGTTTAGATTATTTAGAATACTATAATCATTATTCATTGAATTTAATAACATTCACACAAATGACACTAGTTAAAGAAATATATTATCTGTCAGCCAGAGGGCGTGTGATTCACAGTATTCTCCGGAGAAAGGTTATCACCAACTGCGTCTTAATATTTTGTTATTACAATAATATAACAATTATTTATCCGAGCCGGCGGTATTAATGACAGCAGAAGAAAGATAAAATCCATTGATCCAGATAGGGTTGCCAGATGGTCGAGATTTTCGCGGATGCTAATTCCTGGAATTTTGCGTGTACAGTAGTAATCTTAGTTTGCTGTTCCATCATTTAAAAATATATATGTAAAAGTCAAACCACACGTAGGTCGCTCGCGCTGCGTATTATGCGCAAAGTTTAGATTCCGTACGTGACCCTGAAATTATCAAGAAACTAACATCCCTAGCCCATGCTTGGCGCCATTTTGCTCGTACGATCACCAATTAGCAAGAGGTTATCGTGTCATCAACATGTGTTGAATGATTGCCTTTTAATTGGCGTAATTTTTGCGCGATAAAATCATAGAAATTTACATGTTGTTATGTGTTTATGATAATGCTGTTTTTACTTCTCGCCTTTCCTGTAAGGTTTTATGATTAATTACGACAGAGAAACTTGATTGGGTCGTATGTACTGGGTGTTATATTTCTCTGAAATTGACTGTATATTCAATTTCGCCAATATTTCGCGCTAATTTACAAATGTATCGTTTGTTGGCAAAACATATTACAAATAAAAAAAAAACTTCTTAGCCTCGAACTATTCCTTAGACAGATTCTATTTACTAGTATCAGCGTTGAATTTAACAAAAAAAATTAACGATTTATCTAACATTATCATTACAGATATACCAATACATACAGTCAAGGTTTTACCGCTCACCAGAAGTGCTCCTGGGCATTCCGTACGACCTGGCAATAGACATGTGGTCGCTCGGCTGCATACTGGTGGAGATGCACACGGGGGAACCACTGTTCAGCGGTTCTAACGAGCAGGACCAGATGAACAAGATCGTCGAAGTCCTGGGAATGCCGCCTGACCATTTACTGGACCAGGTGAGAGGATTTTGGATTTGGAGTGAAGGGAACATGTTATATTTCTTTTTATTTCTCTTGGCGTTTGTTTCGGCTGTGTCCTTTTTGGGGAGAGATCCAGATTCCGTAAAGTCCAGCAGTGGGTAGGTGGGTAGTCAGATTAATATCACGAAGCGATTCCATTCCGACCTCCTAGATCCTTCAGACCAGGAGAACCTAAGAGATATGGTCGCTTGGCTATTTACTGGTGGAGATGCACACAGGTTAGTCACTATTCAGTCGTTCTAACGAGCGGAACCAGATGAACAAGATCGTCGAAGTCCTGGGAATGCCGCCTGACCATTTACTGGACCAGGTGAGGGAATTTTTCTAATAGTATGGATGTGCAGTAGATTATCTTGGCGGATACTTGGCGTTGAAGGATACTCGACACTGCAAATATGAGTCGTTGAGTATTTGAATGGTTATCTTCTTTTCGTTGTCCTGCCTATATCTTTCCTTGAGAGACATCTGGGAGAGAGCCTGTGACCAGAAGCAGTTCAGTCAGATAAAACTCTCTCTGAATATGTCCCACCTCCTCGATTCTTTAGATCTATCGGAACTTGAGTAAACCAATAACATGTTTATTTTTCTTCTTACAGGCTCACAAAACCAGAAAGTTCTTCGACAAACTACCAGCGTCAGAGGGCGGAGGTTACGTGCTTAAGAAAGTGAATAATACGGGGAAAGATGGAGTGTGAGTTTCTCAATTTTTTTATTCTAATATTTTATGGAGTTTGCAATTTTTCTTTGAATATGTATGTATTGAGATAGCGAGAAACAGTTTCTCAGAGCCTCCGTTAAAATAATTAAGGTGTATACCAAAATGTTTGGTTTATACAAATAATACTGTATGGCTTTATGTAAGAATTGAGATTCAAATAGTGACAGGTTATTAACCCATTGCCTACTAGAAGAATCCCAAGTTTGTAAGCCCTTTCTATAGTCTCCCTTTACGACATCATACATACATACATACATACCCGCTACCGAACGGAGACCGTACATACATACATATGGTCATGTCTATATTCCTTGCACGGTAGACAGAGTCAACAGTCTGGAAAAGATTCGAATAGTGACAGGTTGCTAGCCTGTCGCCTAAAAAAAAAGAATCCCAAGTTTGTAAACCTTTTCTATAGTCTCCCTTTATGACATCCATGGAGAGATATCGAGTGGTTGTATTCTATTCCGGCCACCACACGAAGCCACTAAGATACTGATGAAGCTATTTGTCCCCCCCCCAGCGTGGCCCGCAAGTACCGCGTGGCGGGCTCGCGGCGGCTGCACGACATCCTGGGCGTGGAGGGCGGCGGGCCGGCCGCGCGCCGCCGCGGGGAGCCCGGACACTCCGTCTCCGACTACCTCAAGTTCAAGGTATGCCCTTATATTATATCCTATGACCTATGTGCGTTGCAGAATCCAATCAACAAATACTTTAGTGCTATACAAGATGATGCATGGTCAATACAAGATGACGTCCTACATTGTAAAATAATGAAAGAAAACAATTCATATTAACCTGATAATCTTCTAACCTTATTTACATACATACATACATAAAATCACGCCTCTTTCCCTGAGGGGTAGGCAAAGACTACCTCTTTCAACTTGCCACGATCTCTGCATACTACCTTCGCTTCATCCACATTCATAACTCTCTTCATGCAAGCTCAGCGGTTTCGGGTACTTTTGACCTGACCCTTTACCAGGACGTCCTTAATTTGATCAAGATACGTTCGTCTAGGTCTTCCCACCCCGACCTTTCCCTCCACACTCTCCTTGTATATCTGCTTAGTCAACCTGTTTTCATTCATCCTCTCCACATGACCGAACCATCTCAACATACCCTTTTCTATTCCTGTAACTACATCTTCTTTCACATCACAACATTCCCTTATCACGCTGTTCCTTATCCGGTCACTCAATTTCACACCGATCATACTCCTTAACGCTCTCATTTCCACTGCATTTATTCTGCTTTCATGCTTCTTTTGCCATACCCAACTTTCACTCCCATACATTAATGTCGGGACCAACACGCCCCTGTGCACAGCCAGTCGAGCCTTTTTGGATAGTTTCTGACTGCTCATAAAGGCATGCAAAGCTCCATTCACCATGTTCCCCGCGTTCACTCTCCTTTCAATATCACTATCACACTTGCCATCTTATGTAAACTTTGATCCTAGATATACAAACTCTTTCACTTGCTCAACTTTTTCTCCTCCAATCAAAATATTACATGCTGTCATTTCTTTCTACATTTCAAAAACCAGTGTTTTAATTTTACTTACGTTCACTTTCATTCCTTTCTCTTAAAGCTTCATGCATTCATGCACCTTATTTATGCAGTAATTTATATAGTATTCTAAATGCCGTTACAGGACCTGATCATGCGCATGCTCGAGTACGACCCGAAGAAGCGTGTGACGCCGTACTACGCGCTACAGCACAACTTCTTCAAGCGCACAGCGGACGAGAGCACCAACACCCAACAGCAACATTCTCATGGTTAGTTATCTGCACGGCGTTATTACGTCGCTCACTTTGCGAGATTGTAGGCTCTGTCTACCCCGTTAGTGATAAAGATCTGATTGTATGTTTATGTATGTATGCTCCAGTTAAAGATGGGGCTGTTGATTGATTTCAACATGGTAGAAACTAAGGTTCATTCCATTTTGGTCTTAGTGGTGTTTTTGGTGACACGAAAAGATACTAGACAAACTTACAGTATTTTTTTCTAACTTTATCTATAACAAAAGGCGCACCCCGGGCTCCACATCCAGAGAGGTGAAAATGTAACCAGGATTAACGTCAGGGGGAAGAAGAACAATATTCTCTTCTAGAATACAGTCTGAGTAGGGAGAATCTCAACTGACGTAGAAGTGAGCGGACCCAAGGCCCTGAAGCATAATGGCAAAGGGCAACTGAAACTCACGTAAAGATGAGAGAGAAAGATAGTGACGTCAATTTGAATACCAGTATTAAATGACCCCTTGACATTTTCATGAATTTTTGAATTTGGCTCACTTTATTTTTTTAATTCATTCGTGATTTTCCGATGATATTTTCCATCTCAGCTGTTCGTTTTCAAGTGTAAAAACGATGTGGAAAATTTTCATCAGTCGGTCAGGTCACTGTGACAACTACATTATCATCTGTGTAGAATGATCATAAAGTCTAAATAAGCAACTTGTAGAAAAAAAATTGTAAAATATATTGTGCAAATGTAAATTTAATCACTTTGGAAATGATTTTCTATTTTGTAAATCGAATCATTTTAGTGTATAATCATGTCGGCTTACCTCATCTTCTACGCTGTCGCTTCGCCATTAACTTGATTAACATCTGTGCTCAACTCGACCCTTGTTCTAATTAGCATGTGAAAGTTGTCCGTTCGTCATAATTGTGTGGTTGAGACATATTGGAAATATTGCCTTTAAGAATTATGTGCCGTGTGGTTCCCGGCGCCGATATTAAATAGAAAAGGACCACTCCATCTTTTTTCCATGGTTGTCGTAAAAGGCGACTGGTTTGTAAATTTGGGATTATTCTTATAGGCGATGGACTAGGAACCTGTCACTATTTAAATCACAATTCTATCATAAAGCCTAACAGTTGAACATGGCCTGTCAGTGAACTGACATATATGTGTATATATATATAAGTCAGTCTATCAGAGATATAGACTTGACTGTATGTATATAATATAGTCTGAGGTAGATATATCTGACGCCTTTTTAAACCAACGCCGTAAAGGGGTTGGTTAGTTGAAAATTCAGTACATTGTAATAGTTTCAATTGTCGAAACCACACAAGAACAACTGTACCATGTCAATCTCGTATAACTTTCACACACATTTTCCAAAGTGTTAAGTACAAAACGTGCGCTTCGCAAAACGGTCTACAGATATTGCTTAATTAATTAATAAATAATAATTTTATGAATTTAGTTATTATGAACATAATATTTCGTGTTTTTGGGAAATATTTCGTATTTTTTGTTGTGCAAAATTATTAAAAAAAAAAAAATTTTTGTGTTTTTTTTTTCCTATTATTTTTCGAAGTGACCACGTTTTGCGCATGACCATTGTCTAACATAGATGTATAACAGCGTTGTCTCGCGACAGATGGTCCGTCGGACCCGCGATGACTAGAGCGGTCCGGGGCGCCCGCCTCGAGACACTAACGCCGGCTCGGGCCGGACTAAGACAGGTCGGGACATGTTTGTGAACACAACCCTGTAGGGGCCGCCGAGGTTTGCCACCCTACTTTAAATATTCTATAGTGTAATTAATTGTTGGTCAAAAAATGGAAAATATTTTGTGTACATATACTTGTCTATAAAGATACATGACGTTCATATAACCAAAATTATAAAGGGTATGAACACGTGGTAGTTTTAATAGGGCACATTAAATAACCAATTAAAAGTTGATAATTAAAAATCTATTTGGTTTTACATTGATTGAACTACTCGGTTAAATTATCCTGGTTTAATTTATTATGCCTATTTTTAAAATGAAAATTTTACAGATTTCTTGTTCTTTATATTAGTGTTTTTGTTCTATTTAAATTTATATAAATATTTTTGTATGTGTGTAGACATTAAATAAATAGACAAATATATTATTTTTTTTTAACTACTCAAAGAAAGGTGGCAACCCTTAGTATTGAAACCCTTTTGATGTTGATGAATGCCAAGTCTGCCGCATGTTCCGTTGTTGCATGTGTTCTTATTGTGTAAAAAAAATCTGCAGCTCCCACTTATATATTTCCTGATGAAAAGTAGAAATAATTACAAAAAAAATGCCTACTGCAGTAAGAGAAAAATATAATAAATTATTTTGATTGATACCCAGCTGTAATTTTGTCTATAAAACATGAATAGCCTAGTTTTTTTTCTGTTTATTATTACATATGTTTCTTTTTTTGGAAATTCCACTTTATTCATAATAATCTATGGTGGCTGATGCAAAAAAAAGGTTCTTAGTAAAGTTTCTAATATTTTCTTTTTATTTCAATTATTAATCATGAAGAGTTGCAGATTATAAGTTTTCAAGATTTTGTTTACGGTTTTGTTTTCATGATAAGCTATGCGTTTTTTTTTAAAAACGATTCAAGCAATTTATTTGTTAAGATTAATTTCATGGTTCACATTTCATTTTCATCTTCCATTTAAAACGCTTTCAATAACAACACTAATATTTGTTATATCACAAATTGCTTACAATCCATTTGATTAATTAGGTTATATTTTAATGAGTATATTAACCCCGTAGTAGTTTGTAGTGATGAAATTATATACACACGGTCTACAGAAATCGCTATTTATATTATTAAAATTATTTTTTCTTAAAATTAGTTTATCGACTAGGATTCATAATAAACATTGAGATAAAACTGTAACTGTTAAACATGAAATTTAGTTCATGTCTGATTATTTTCTTTGCAAATGGACAAACATATATCCAGTCGATTTTTGTAGACCTTAGAAGATGTTGTTAAAGTCTTCTCTTTTTTTTAAAATAATGTATATTTCCCCAGCAGTGGGTGGCGGCGCCGCGCCCGTGGGCCGCCTGTGGGGCGCCAGCGAGCGCATGGAGGTGGAGGCGGCGCGCCGCGACGACGACCTGCTGCCGCAGCCCGCCGTCTGCCCGCTCGCGCACAGCCCCGTCGCCATACACTAGTGCGGGCAGTGCGGGCGCAGTGCGGGGACAGTGCGGGGACAGCGCGGGACAGTGCGGGGACAGTGCGGGGACAGTGCGGGGACAGTGTGGGGACAGTGCTCAAACGTGTTGTGTGTGTGACTACCGACTGAAGTGTTTAGTCAATTCGTGTGATGTTTTGTCGTGACGCCGAAGACACTAGTGTAAGTATAAAACAAACGCTCTATGTTTAAAAGTGAAGTAGACTAGTGGAGACTCAAAGACCCTCGGTGGACTGGGACTCTAGCGCGATCTGTGGCAGGACTCGAACTGAATCCAATATTTATAATACTATTTTTATTTAATGCGATAAGTCTGACTGTAAAAATACTATGAGGACGATTTGTTACTTTGTAACATGTATTATTTGAACTTAACCGCTTCGATCGACAGTACTTAGAGAATGATCCCGATGACTGCATACGAGTCTTATCACCAATCCGGATGCATAAAGGGCATGAAAGCTAGGTTTTTTTATTGTTACGCAATGCATATCAAGAACGCAATATGGTAGAAAATAAATATTGTATATATATTAGGAAAACTGACTACTAATGGACAGACTGCAATTTAAACTGGATAATCTAGTGTTTAGTTCGATCTATGCTAGTTAGGCTTTCATTCAGTTTTTATTATCGCAAGCTTTATATTTTTAAAAGTGTCGGCAACTGATGACTGAAATTCAAAGGGCCAATGACAATTTGTTTTTACACAAACAAAACAAAATAGATTTAAGTATGTTTTTTAATGCACAAACAGTTTGACAGTGGAGATAATTATTTGACTGATTTGTTTCAATTTAATGTCCGAATATAATTTGATACTCCTCGCCTTTCAGAATTGTATTATATGTAAAATTATCTGTCTCACCGCCGTACTTGTGACTCGCGTCTGAAGTACCATATTGAATCATGTGTATAGGTTTATTTGACCCGTTGGATTATTCACACGTGTAAAACAGAATAGTGTATAGGTAATTCTATAAAAAAAAAAACACAAAATGTACTTGTAGGTTACGAGAATGTTGAATCATATATAAAAATTTTTGGGTATTTCAGATAGAAGTTAATAAATTTGAATAACTGACTTGTTCAACCTTTTTGGATTTGAATCTACAATAGAGAAACCTCATTGCAACAGACTGGACGAAACTTTGTATCGGAGATATTTTGTATAGCATTAACTGAACACTGCCTTATTGTGCCGGAAATTTTTATGAAGAAGGCTCGGCACTCATGCCTCATTTTTGTTCTTTATTTTGTTTGATCGCTTTTATGCGGCTTTTAAAAAGGCTTATACAGCCAATGTGCAAGCGGTAAAAATCGTATGAGCGTCATCAAAATATGGTCGGGAAAAATGATTGATAAATAACGTAAGTTCTCGGCAGATGACAGTATATTATACATGTGTAAAAAAATAAACTTTAACAGCATACTTGCTAGTGTTATTTTATGTGATCGTAATGTTTCGTGAGTGCCGAGCCCGGGATTCGGTCGCGTTGATTCGAGCGGGTTATTAGCGAAATATAATAATTTAGAATTGTTTTTAGTTAATTATTGACTGAGACTCGCCCGAATCTGCGCGGGCGACGATACGACGCAACCAAAAGCAGATAATATACTGACTGCATAACGTTGCTGATTTTATTATATAAAAATGGAAAAAAAAACCACTATTAATTTAGTTATCCTAAAATGTTTGTATGGTACTGGCGATTTGTGTTACATGAAGCATTAAAGTATTTCTCAAGTTTTATTTCATATATAGTGCTGTAATAGTTTAAACCGTTTCATTGTAGATTTGAAACTATTTCTAATCTTGCTGTTATGTACTATAAATTTTCAAATAACTGTATAATATTTATACTATAATACTTTTCTGCTTCATGAGATTATAGGATTGTTAGAAAGAGTATAAGAAAATACATAGGTATGGGAATCGTGTTTATTTTATCTTAAAGCAATAAAAGAAATTGTATCAAAATAGTGCAGATTTCCAAGTGAATACAAAACTGCTTTTGTATTATATTGATGAAAAGACATTGCAATTATATATTATATATTTTTATTTTGAGAATATTTAATTTTTTGTTCTGATTTGATTTTGTTTTGTGACATTGATGGGAATCTGCTGCTCACTATTATTGTAAACAGTTTGGGAGATTGAGTGATAATAAACACAAATAAAACACCAACCTATTTGAATAGTTGATAATGAAACAATTACTCAAGGTGGCCCTAGCTATGTGCGCTGGAGCATGAAAGGTGGACGTCGAATTGTCTGTCTAGTGCTATAGCAAAGATTATATAAAAAATGGTTTTGTTATTCAGGCGTAGTTTTTTTTTTAATTAAGTTTTATTTCCCCTCCATTTATTTCTTGTATTGACTATTGCAAGTTAGATCCTTGATCCTTTTGTGAAATGTAACTAAAAACAAGAAATAATAAGGAAATGTAAAAAGTTAAGGCAGAAATATGTGTAAGTATATAGCATTTCTATACCAAAATGTCATTGTAAAAAAGAATGTTTAAAAATAATAATCAGATACCATTTTGTATATTATGTAAATAATTTTTTTAAAGACAATTTGTAGTTAGATATAGCCAATTTACCCATGTCATACCAAGAGTGTAAAGTTTTTTCTGCTTAATTTCAAAATGGCGTAATAAAGTATTATAACCATTTTTTTGGTATTTGGCGGGGTCTAGTTAATTCAACCACTACAAAAATTATTCGGGCCATAGTTGACAAAATTCTAACGAACAGCCAGACAGCTCATTCGACGTCCACCAGTATACACTATACTTATTTATTTATACTGTGACAGGATGTAATAAGTGAAGAGGAAGGGATGGGCATGTGCGCGATATAACTTTATTTCCTATCGGATTGTCAGTTCGCAGGCACTGTAACAATAAAAGGATAGAGCTTTATGTCACTAAGTTTTGTATTTTAAATCAATAAACTATAGCAATGACACGTAATTTTATTTCTTTAATTTTATCCCCTTAGCTGTTGTTACCACATTAAGGCTCATAACTTTGTTTGCTGTGCCCGAACACTGCACAAGAATGACTCAATGGAAAGTTGAAACATATCTTCGTTCTATTATTTTTAAATACTATTCGATGTCCATATCAAGAGCGAACTCATTCGCTAAGCAAACTTTTCAGCCATTTATACTAGAACAGTCCCTCTTTTTACTTGTATTCGCACTCGAGAGCCATCTAGCGAACTGTACCGAATATTGCAGAAAACCATGGAGAAGATCTCGGAGCAAGTGGCGACACTATTCGCGAATTTCAATGAAAATCGAAGTTACTGTCGTAATTCTGATACTATTAACCTAGCTACCTAGATGGCGATACTGTCTGCTGTATACTTTACTGTATTTGGCCAAGAGTGCCCAAAACCGCCGAACTTGCATGAAGAGAGTTATGAATGTGGATGAAGCGAAGGAAGTATGCAGGGATCGTGGCAAGCGGAAAGATGTAGTACCCCTCCGTGAAAAGGGCGTGATTTTATTTATATATGTATTTGTGCACTCGTGCGTCTGGAAATAGCTCTGTGTTTTCGATAAGAGATGGCGCGACCTTTATGTACTATCCGGGAATTGAAATATGATTTTTAAATTGTCGCATACAAAGGGAATAGTCACATCCATCTAGTGCAGCTTTTACCACGATGCATTAAGGGTAACAGTCGTGCAAATTATCACTATGAACATGGTAGTAGGTCGGAATAAACTTATTTTCCTATTTCTCGATCCCAGTCATATGAGGATTCCAAGTCGAATAGAATATTATACACTTTCCGTGTCGTAGAGAGAACGTGCAAGCGCAAAAGAGAAAACTTGGTAAGACGATGAAGCAAGATAAACCTTTATTTTGTAGGCCCTAAATATTCTATATCCATAGCGATTTAGAAGCCTTAAAAAACAAAGACCGTCAGACTGACAGTGACAGCAAGTTGACAGAAGAAAACTCATAGGGAGAAAAGTAGATAGGTAGGTACCTATTTATTTTTTATTTGTGTCTAAGGCAAAAAGAGAAAGACAAACAAACCGAATCTGGCGTCGGACTTTCGCGTTTATTGTATTTTATTTTGTTTAATTTTCCCGTTAAATTAACAGAATGATAAATGAAGACCAAATACGTGTTATGATTAAATTCATGGAGCGGTAAGTTGACGCACTTTTGCAATGGTATAATTTTGCTAGTCGTATCAATTTCTACCTATTGAGTTTAAAACCGTGTTTACCTAAAAACTGACTATCAAACTTAAAAAGATTTTTTAACTGACTATTAATGACTGGTGGAACTAAAGAATTTATTGTTCGCACTATGGAAAGTTAATATTTAGCCAAAGCATCAAAATTCATCTCTACACATAGTTAATTAGTTTTTTCCAGCCTTACAGCTAAACAAAAATCTTATTAAACTAATAAATAATTGGTGTGGTTGAAATAGAACACAGATAAGCCTGAAACTTGGACTAGAAGAACTATTACCTAAAACGATTAGCTAAAGAAAATTAAATATAATTTTTTCAAGGTATCTTAGCAAAGTTTGTAATTTTTTTAGCCATGGTGATCTACGCCGCTCGGGCGATGTTCGTCAACGGGAGAGGATAAAGAAGAAGTGGTTGGAATTGGTAGCAATCCTTAACAGGATTGGGGAAAAGAAATCATTGAGACAGTGGAGTAAGGTATGTTGAAATAATTTCAAAGAAGAGGCATTAAGTATATGAGTTTGCATGTACCACATTAAACCTTATCTTTCTAACCATCAGGCAGAATGAGATTGATTGCATTAACAGTATTTTTTTTTATTAATAGGTTTGGAGCGATACTAAATACAATACGATAAAAAAGTACAAATTAAGTACAAGAGGAGGACCCAAATTGACAGAGAATGAAAATACTATCATTCGGGTAATAAGAAATCAACCTGGAAGGAATAGTCAGAGGATAGCACAAACAAATGACCATAGTCCTGTTAATTTAGAGGTAATTTTTTTAGCTTCTCAACTTGGGATTCTTCTTCTAAATAATAGGCTCATCTCAATTCCATTATTTAGTCATTCAGTTGAAAATGGTGTTTCAATCTTTTTCAAGAAAGTTACTTTTGCCTAACCTGCAAAAAAATAAAGACCTGATATACTCTATATTCAGCTGTATGGCTCAATGATGGAATTGAGACTTAAAAGACATATAAGTGTATTATTATTTTTACTTTAATTGAAACTTGAGATTCCACTTAGGCTGTGGGCTAGCAAATTGTCTCTAAAATACCAATATTTGTGAGCAAAGTCTTTCATGTAAACATAACATGCATTATGTTACAGTTGTCAGTCCCATCAATTAACAACATATGCAATTCATGCGAGAACCCAATCAAAGAAGAATTGAGCAGAGATCAAGACCTACCCAGTCATGACCTTCCGGAGCCACTCCCCGAACAGGTCTTCTACGTTCTACCAAGAACGGACCAACGAAGAGACTCTTTACTATCATCCGCCAGCTCTTCGAAATCTTTTGCAGCAGAAAGAGATAGTGATAATGCTAGAGCAAGAAGAAGCAGTACGGATAGCATAGAGAAATTGACCGAAATAGCGGATAAGTTTTATGAGTTGGAAAGGGAGAGGGATAGGCTCGCTCATGAAAGAGAAATGGCTAGGATCAAACAGCATAGTGAGCTTCTTTCAGTCATGTCTCGAATGGTAAACGTGGTGGAATTATTGGCGCCAAGTTTAAAGAGATTTATGGACAGAAGTGTTAATGAAGGTGGATGATTGTGTCATTGTTATATTAATGTGATAGTACAATAAATGTGTCTTTTAAAATTGTTTGTCAAGTTATATTTTTTTTTGAAGTACAATTTATAAGAAATTAAGCACATACAATTTTGAGAATAAGTGTTTTTTTTTTTTGTAAAAGTAAAAAGTACGTTGTTCTTAAAAAATATGAACAAAATTGATGTTCATTTTTGAATTGTACCAAAAAACCAATTGTGTGATTTAATTAAATCCTTCATTTTCATTATCACTACCTATGTTAATAAAATTGGGCTTCGAATGACTATTTTTTGTGGGCTCCGTAATATATGTAGATAGTACTTAAGTATATTGTGAGTTACTACATCTTAGAAACCGAATATGTAATAATAAAAACAGTGATGAATGTTTTTATGAAACTTTTGTATAATTTGTTGAAGAAGTTGACAGTCAAAAATATTCCGACGAATTGAGAACTTCCTTTTTTGACGACGGTTGAAAATCAAGTTTTAGAAACATAGCAATAAACAGAAAGAGAGACTGTCATTCCGAATTTAACTATGTCGATTTAGTCGTCAATTTCAAAACTCAATATTTTTGCAAATAAATCCTGTCTTAAGAATTAACTCTGACGAGACTACATTAGTAAATGAAGTGGACATTATAACTATTTTTAAGAAGTGGGTAAAATTATGAGAACTGCAGTATATGTAAGTAAATTTCGTGGCCCGCTTACCTCCTCCGATAGCCGTGATCGTCTAGTGGTTAGGACCCTACGTTGTGGCCGTAGTAACCCAGGTTCGAATCCTGGTCACGGCAGTGTTAAAACGCTAATGACGGAAGGAGTATCTACAGTTTTTTTTGTTTTATAATGTTATATTTGTAAATTTTTGTAGTATGGCAGTAATGTTAATAAAATAATTGGAATTTTAAGAATTTTAAAATACTACAGCCATCTCTTGACCAACCTCCGAATCAACAACAACTTACTAAGTTATAAATATACGAGTATTCAAAGAGCAGACGTCTCACCATGCTATCATGATGCTTGTAAAAATGTTACGGACATAACACCAATAGATGGCGTTACTAGTATTTGTTTTGGTTAACATCACGCACCGCAGCTGTTCGCTATCATAGAAATACGTGAGAGAAAAGGAGTGGTGATTAAGCCTGTCTTAGCCTTAAAATTACGTTTTTTATATGGTTCTAGGACCTTTTACGGCCTGTGCTCGATATATGTGGGAGGTGTAGTGTTCCTACGTGTGCTGTATCGTTTGTGGTGGTGAAAAACATTGTTATGTGGCGAAATTATTGATGTAAACGTTGATTATGACGTTTACTACGGTGATTTGTGAATGTGTGAGTGAGCCGCGACATTGCCTGGCCGTTGGAGCGAATCTTGTAACGGAATTGTATGGGAATGCTGCTTTCGGTAAGTCAAGTAATGTTTGGATAGAAGCCTAACCTATACCTACTAGGTCACTGCTGAGAATTACTTCATAATATGGTATGACGGCGTTGTATAATACGTTTTTTAGACCGCCAATTTTTCTGCAGTTTTAGCTAGCTGCCTATTTAGAGTTCCACACGTAAACCGCATTAATGTTAAGTAATATTTAATTACTACCTACATTATAATACTAATAAAATGTTAATTTTTCGGAAATTTCGCGGCTGTCTTTATCACTTCTATTCTTATGGTAATAAGGTCGATATTTTTTGCTAACGACAGTATTGTTTTTATGGCAGCTGGGTACAGTTGACCTCGTGCAATACTTCACGGATTTGTTTATGAATTTCTTTTTGCGATTGTCATTGCGGTATTGTAAGGAAAAGTTGACTGGTTCCTAATCAGTTAATGGTTTGGTGATCATCTACCTACCTTCCATTCCAACTTACAGTAGGCCACACGTACGAGTATCATTATAACAAGAGTCCGTATTCTGGAGCGCTGCCGTATCATGGAGAATATTCTTCCTATCTAGGTAGGTACATAATACCTACTACCTACCTTGTTAGTGAGTTTGCGGATAATTTCCGTGAGTTACCTAGGTACTTGCTCGATATCAAAGTACCTACCTTCAATTAGCAAAATTATGCTCATCTGAACACAAAAAGCCATTTGTAATGTAGGTATACGACCTCTCAAATATCTAATTGACCTTTATCGTGTAAAAAATGTATAGGTACTTATTTAATTCCAGCAAAGATGAGGTCATTCTCTATTTCAAGATTTATTTATTGGTCTAACTAAGTAGTTTTTATTTCTGAGTTTGAATACGGATTTAAATATTTAAACGACATTGTTGACTCCGAAATTGATGATATAAAATCCTTATTTTATCATCCTTATTAATCATACGTTATTATTTTAAGTTATAAGTTCTACAATAAAATCTATATCTAGGTATATAGGGTTGGGTATTTCCAAAAATAAGTGTAGTGGTTTTTCTTATTTATCCGTCATTTACTTCACAAAATTCCAAAATACAGATCTTTTATGAAATTATCCATCTATATGATCACGTCTGTATCCCTTTCGCGGTAGACAGAGCTAGCAGTCTTTAAAGACTGACAGCCCAGATTCAGCTGTATAGCCTAATGACGGAATTGAGATTCAAAATAATTAAGACAGGTTGCTAGCCCATCCATCACCTAAAGAAGAATCCCGAGTTTATGAGCCTATCCCTTAGTCTTAGTTATGAATGTACATATGTATTGAATACATTGGCTACAATATAATTAAACCTAGTTGATCTTTACTGAAATGTTTTTATTGTTCCACTTAGATGAATTGATCAAAACTGTATGTTTGAATGTGTATAATTTGCCTTCTTTAAGAAGTTACTAAATATAATAAATTACTCGAGTAGGTACATACTTATTTGATATGTATGCTCGTAAATTCTACCTGGTTCTGGTGCCTTGTGGTTTCCGGCACTATAGAATAGACACTCCTTCGCTTTCCCATGGATGTTTGTTAAAGGCGACTAAAGGATAGACTTACAAACTTGGGATTCCTCTCGTAGTTCTTTTAAACTTGGCCTTTCAGTCTTCGAGACTGCTGGCTCTGTCTTCCCTGCAAGGGTAAACTCTACCTACTTACACGGTATTTTATTGTTTCCTTAGGAAGGGACTAGGAAGAGAGCAAATAGTTATTACTTGCACTGGATTTTAACATACATACATACATACATATGGTCACGTCTATATCCCTTGCGGGGCAGACAGAGCCAACAGTCTGGAGAAGACTAAATGGCCACGTTCAGCTACTTGGCTTAATGATACAATTGAGATTCAAAAAGTGACAGGTTGCTAGCCCATCGCAAAAGAAATCCAAGTTTGTAAGCCTATCCCTTAGTCGCCTTGTACGACATCCATGGGAAAGAGATGGAGTGGTCCTATTCTTTTTTGTATTGGTGCCGGGAACCACACGGATTTTAACCTACATACTATAATAAAACTTGTTCGTATTTGTTCTTTTTTCACCTCCTACGATTTTTATAGGGAACAAAGGACTGTAGGTCGGTGTAATGGCAGCAGAGGGTGCAACTGGGAACATTGAAACATGAGTGACATGTACATATGTAAAGGAAAACTAGTTTATTTCCGGAACTGAAGCTTTGTGGGAATTTTCCAAAAGCATATCGCTAACTTCAGATATTTTTTTTATTCAATATTGGATTAGGCACTTGTCTTCCATCTCACCTGAGGGTAAGTAATTATATTAAAAAAAAATTAAAAACTGTTCCAGTGATAAACGCGAAATTTAGTAACAGACGGAAATATTGACTTTCGCGTTTATTAAACTCCTATGGAGTGTGGTATGAATGGATATTGTTATGGATTCGTTTGCCCGGTAGACCCGAAGCTCTCCTTGTTCCAGAGATGGCCCTAAATAGCGGCAGGAATAAATAAAATAAAGAGATAGCAAAAATACGGTCTTTATTTTTCCACTGACAAAACGAGGACACCAACAAAAACCCTATTTAAAATGTTGCATTAAAAATAAAGAAATAAGTAGATAATAGAAACTCAAAGGAGCGCTTCAATTTTTATAGCGATGCCCAAGGCGCCACCCGCAGTCTGCGTAGCACGGTTACCCTACGACTAAGACTACCGACATCCAATACCAATTTTTACTCCCACTCTTTTACTGTACAAGCTGTCCGTCTATGGAATGCTCTCCCTGTAGATATCAGGAAAGCCCAGACTATTAATAGTTTCAAAAATCTCGTTAGGTCTCATTATCTTTCTACTCTATCCTAAGTATATGTTATTATTATGTATTTATCTGTATTTATGCGTATTTGTATGTATTTATATGTATTATATTATAGATATATATTTTATTATGTTCAAACATTTATTTATCTTGCTCTGCGCCAACGCCAATCTCCTGTTGGATTTCCTTCCACCCAAAGGTTGACTGGAAGAGATTGCTTTAGCGATAAGTCCGCCTTTGTACCATCTACATCTACTTTGTGTTGTTTTGTATGTTTTACTCTTATGGTGCAATAAAGAGTTTTATCTATCTATCTATCTATCTAGAAACTCAACCTTTTTAGTCATCATACATACATACATATAGTCACGTCTTTATCCCTTACGGGGTAGACAGAGCCAATAGTCACGAAAAGACTGAATGGCCACGTTCAGCTGCTCGGCTTAATGATGGAATTGAGATCCAAATAATAACAGGTTGCCAGCCCATCGCCTAAAAAAAAGGATCGCAATTTTATAAGCCTATCCCTTAGTCGCCTTTTACAACATCCATGGGAAAGAGATGGAGTGGTCCTATTCTTTTTTGCATTGGTGCCGGGAACCACACGGCACTTTTTGGTCATCCCCAACAGATATTATGGTCTTGTTACTCTGTCGCGAACCACCTGGCATTTCATGCAATTCCATTGGTGGATTTTTATCTCGCTTCACGCTCCGCCGCTTCGCTCCGCTCCAATGGCCGACCTAATAGAATAAGATGCAGTTTTGGTATCTATCGCTACGAGAATAATTCCATAATCAGGAAGTTTGGAGCCATTTTGTAGAGGATACCGCGAGCCCATTGAGATAATAGACGGTAATAGAACTAACTGGGTCTATTTGGTTTTTCATCTTAAAAGTACAATAAAAAAAAACGTAATACTAGCTGTCCCCGCAACTTCTTCCGCTTGGAATACTTATTTTGGGTATCATTCCCCTTTTTTTTCACATTTTCCATTATTTCTTTGCTCGTTATAGTTGCAGCGTGATGTTATATAGCCTAAAGCCTTTCTCGATAAATGGTCTATTCAACGCAAAAAGAATTTTTCAATTCGAACCAGTAGTTCCTGAGATTAGCGCGTTCAAACAAACAAACTCTTCAGCTTTATAATATTAGTCTAGATTATAATGTCAATCGTATAAAAAGCGCCAGTTTGCGCTCAGCACTGAACCCCAAATTTAGTGACATAGCCAAAAGAGCGGTAGACATAACATTGAAAGATTTTTTTTTGTTTTGTGATAATAATTATCATTTCATGTGACAACACATATTTTTACCTTTTTTCTTTCTCTTAGTTGGCAACACTGCTTAACGATAGTTATTAACCATTTCTTTATTTAAGTACTCAACGATATTGATACGACTTCTTGTTCAAAAATACATTTCTAAGAAGTGTTAAGACAAGATTATTTACCTATCTGAATAAATGAACTATATACAAGAATGTATACCCAATTTTTTTAACAGCACGTAGGTGTATCTTAGCCATCACCGCGGTCCGCATACTTTCAATTTATTCCTCAATCATGATCTTTTGTTAGACCACCTTCGGTTCTATCTGTCGAGACAATGGGACGTGTGGATTCGTTTACTAAACCGTTATTATAGTGTTAGTTATTGTGGTCAATGACCTACATTACTCTTTTGAACATATATAAGAGTTGTTACATTGAATTTATTGAACATATAAGACTTCAATGTGCGTTAAAGTTTTTAATAAAATCCTACAAGACATACATTTTTTTAGGTCAAAGTTTATTTCAAACTAATCTAAATGAATGGCTTAAAACTTGCAATTTTTATCATATCCGTCAATTATTTCAATAATATATCCAATTGCCTTCTTGTGAATGACATTAAATTAATAATGATGTTCCGTGTTTGTTTTTTGTGTATTATTCGATATTTTATATAATCATGTATAAGTTACAAACGGCCAATACGATCTCTCGTAATCTCACATTACAATCTCATTCATATTACTTACCTATTAGGATTTTCCAAAAAGACAATCTCTCAAAACGGATTAGTATCCCAAAAAGGTATTCATAAACCGTAAAAGCCAATAAATCATAGAACTATTACGCCAATTACGGAGTGGCCAGTCCCTTAATCCGTATGCTGTCCCAACTTAGAAAAAGGGCCGGTTCCTTAGAGGACGAATGCTCTTTCTATGTACAGTAGAGCGCGCTTCACCAAGTTACATTTAATGAGTTCTAAGTCCCGCTGGTATAAAAAAAACCTTTTAAAATAGATAATGATTGTTTATTTTTTAACAAAATTGGACTTCTAATTCTATTGTTTCTTCTAATATTTTGTCTGTCGTTGTTCCGAATAATATCTATATTGCTATGTTAAGTTTTTCAGTTGCTTTGTCTTAACTACGAGAATAATTACAAACCCAAATCTTTATAAAAATGCATCTTATATTTTACAAAAAAAATATATTTTGTTTATTTTCTTAAAGTTATTAAGTTAGTCCTCTTGTTATGTTTTTGTTTGATTTTCTGATACAAGTGAGTTGAGTAAGTGCCAACCATTTTATATGTAAGATTGAGGGAGGGGATTGTCTATAATTTTAAGTCACGCGTCTCCGCTGTATGAAGGAAATTAGGAGCAATTGTAGCAAACGTATGTATTTTGTTTCTCAAGTTGTAGATTATATTTGACGGAAGTCTATTATCTCGTAAATTAACTAACGAAATAGAGAACATTTAACTACACATTAGGATCAGTTTTACAAGACATCCTAACACACTTTATCGTCGATCACGACGCGTTCTATAAGGTGATATCCACTCTAATGTCGGACCGAACCCAACTTATACCGGGGCCATGATTCAAATTGATTTATGTCTACCGATAAGCAGATTGAAAGTTTACAGAAGCTTCCTGGGCAAAGCTTCGACATTCATTACATAACGTCAAAACAATAATTGCTACCCGGCTAACTCCCTGTGCCGTGTGGTCCCCGGCATTTAGAATAGGCAACAACTCTTTCCCATGGATGTCGTTAAAGGCGACGAAGGGAATAGGCACATATTAATCTTGTGTAAGCTTCCATGCTGGTCTGGTAGCAAAGTAAAGATGTAGTGTATGCCATCTGTTTCACTTCCGTGAAGATAGTTAAAGTAAAAAGTAATAGAAAAAAGAATAGGACCACTCCACCTGTTTCCCATGGATGTCGTAAAAGGCGACTAAGGGATAGGCTTACAAACTTGGGATTCTTCTTTTAGGCGATGGGCTAGCAACCTGTCACTATTTGGATCTCAATTCCATCATTAAGCCATACAGCTCAACGTGGCCGTCCAGTATTTTCAAGACTGTTGGCTCTGTCTATCCTGATAGGGATACAGATGTGTGTTTAAGTATGTATAATAAGGTCTGGAGGTCAGATTAATCTCCCATACCGTGGTCGTGTATAAATAAACATCAAAAGAATGACAACTAAAACATACCCTGTAGACTGAATTATCACATTGAGCTAGCCTCAAGTAAGTTCAAGACTTTTTGTTAAATATGATTATATTAACTCAACGGTTATTTAACTTAAAATAAAACCGTCCCACAATCCAAGTTGAACGTGGCTGAAAGTGGTAAATTAGAAAAAGAAATCTTTGATTGTCATAACAATTTCATCTAAGTCATGACATGACCGGGGTTGAATCTGGGACTAATGGTGCAGAGGTACTCGTAGGATCACCCTCAATACGATGACATGACATGATGGGTGCTGTCAATACGATGACATAAATTATCTTTGTATATTATAATATTCAGGGAATTAAATATCAAAAACGTGCAGTATTGATGACAAGGTATTTTATTAATTCAGTACAGGTACAATATTGAAGTGCAAAAAAATAATAATCGTGTCGGGCCAAATGTGCTGTTTGCCCGCAAATGAGCCTCCATCCATCACGAGTAATCGGAAGCGATCATT
Organism: Amyelois transitella; assembly: GCF_032362555.1. Lineage (NCBI taxonomy): Eukaryota > Metazoa > Arthropoda > Insecta > Lepidoptera > Pyralidae > Amyelois > Amyelois transitella. The sequence goes on along the minus strand of NC_083518.1, from coordinate 867,062 downwards.
GCAAAAATGAGTATAATTTACTGAGAGTTTTCCATTTTGCAGTCCTTCCAAATTGCCACCATTACGTGCGCCATGACACTGCGGTGCACAGTAACGATTGACCATTATATATGTAATATTTCTGTGTTCAATGATTCCAGTTATTATATTACCTACATGACCTTTTTAGTCTTCATCGGCGGCCCTAAGAACAATTTCTCCTCTCTCCGCCTCTTCTTGAAAGGAACAGCGCATTTCACACTATTATCAATGACTATTCTCTCCGAGATACGATATTGTTTCTCAGAGAAAGGCCTGAGAACTGCGAAATTTATACCAAGGGCCTTACCCTTCAATAAATCTTCCTTCAAAACCATGTTATCATTTAATCTAGTCTTAATAAATTTGATCATTGCATCAATTTCCGCGCTCGGCATTTTCAGAAGAGCTGCTACGGCGATTTTGTCGTGATCCTCGGACTCTTTCGCCTCAACCTCCAGTTTCACGTTCTCATCCTGCGCTGGGTAGATGACTTCTTGTAGTTGGAAACGATTAGGTCCGGCGCCCGTCATGAAGACGCATTTGAAGTTGTTCTGCCTGTCAATTATACTATTCAGCCATCCAGCGTTGCGCTCAAGAGCTCCGAGGAGAAAACTCATGAATTCACCTACTTCTTTCTGTTTCTTGAACGAGGCAATGGCCGCCAAAGCGATGTCGGGTAAGGCATCAATATTTTTGTCATTACTATCTCTGCTGGTTCTCGTAACAGATTTTTTCGTCGTCATTGTGGTTATTCTATCAATTACATTGAACACATTTCTTAGAATTCTCGAACGTTTGTTTCTGTGACTAGAAATTTTGATTAATTTATTTAACGATTTTCAGAAGTAGGTGACGGTTGCCTTGTCATCGGTTTTTAATCATCAAATAATCATAAATCTGTTGTTTATGATTATTACAAACTCTTTTTTTCTAATATTTTATCCAGTCCATTCCCTCCTCCTTGTTAAAAATGTTTCATACTTTGTCTTATTATTTGCAACGTCTTAATTAGAGAATAAAATATCTTCTGATCTAAGAACATTAGTTTAATCCTCTTACGATTCGGTATTTGGCTTGTAATTATTCTCACCCGCCTCCGCATCCGTTATCAAGCTAACTGTACGTGAATTACTAACAGTTTCGTTGTTAAGATCAACTCGAGTAATGTCAGTATTATATGGCAGATAATTGCTGTATTATACATAATTGTATTTATAGATCAAAATATTATTTTTGTTTTTACTTTTACAATATGATTAGAGAGAAAAAAATATTACAATTTGAATAATGATCGAAAACTAATAAGTTATTAGGTGGTTGTTTGATTCCGAATTAGATAATTATAACGGAAACAGAAATGGAGTTTACGCGTACGAAGTCACAGGTTAAATCTAGTTTCGTAAACAAACAATTCCTCTTTAACTCAGTAGACTAATAGGATTTTCTTCACGATAAGGTCGTCTAAGTAGGTCAAGGGGATACGGGCTAAAATAATCTTTAAAATAAGCGAATGTTGAAAGTCCTGACGGGCCATAATGTTAATATTTTATTTATTCCATAAATAGTGTGATGTACCACCTACTTTACTTCCTGTGCTGATTGTAAAAGTCGGTCAAGGGAAAGGTTTCTTGAGGTTATTCCTTTAGGGGATGGGCTAGAAACATGTCATTAACTAAATCTCATTTTATAAGCCACCCAGTTGAATGTGGCGTTCGAGTTTTTTGAGACTATTGGTTCTGATTACCCCGTAAGAGATAAAGTCTTTACATACATACATACAATCACGTCTATTTACCTTGGGGGGGGTAGATAGAGCCAACAGTCTTGAAACGACTTATAGGACACATTCAGCAGTTTGGCTTAATGATAGAATTGAGATTTAAATAGTGACAGGTTGCATTTTACGACATTCATGGGAAAGAGATGAGTGGTCCTATTCTTTTTTCTCATGTACGTACAAACAAAAAGACGTTATGTAGGTACATATATAAAATATATAAAAACAAAAGAGAGGCAAAGACGTTATGTATGTACGTACATATATAAAATAACGCATTCCTTCCCATTACACAAGAGAGGCTAATTCGAGCTGACGCATAACACCTAAGTCCGTATAATCAAGATTGAGGTCAAACGCACTCAAAATATTAGCCGACAATAGCTTGAGCACATATCTGGATCAGCAAAGCTCAGTACATCTCCGTTTACGTTCATCCCATACGCTCGAAGCTGTACATCAAAGGCCGAGCTAAGCCTTTGCCAGGAATTGGCTTTGTCCTGTAGGTTTAAATCCAATTGTCACTGTGTTATCTTTTACATCATTGTGATTGTACGGCCTATGTGGCGCTGCGGTATTTATTTATTATAGCCTTTCCTGTAGTCAATTTTTACAACATCCGTGGGAAAGAGATAGAGTGGTTCCTTTTCAAAAGTGCTGGGAACCACACGAAATTTAAGCTTTCTACGCCCAAATGCCTCGGCTGTACGTTTTATCAGTAACGGAAAAGTAAGACATTGATTAGTTTTTATGGAGTAATCACGAATAAAAAACCTAAAGAAAAAACAAATTATTAAAACTGGCATGTACCAAAATAACTCGAAGCATATTACAAATCCCTTCGAACGCCTCAGGGCATGTCTTTTTAGATATAGGAATACCAACAAATAACCTAACGATATCACAACACGCGTACATAAATCATAAATATTTGACTTATAATGTTTCTATCGAACTAACAGAGACAGTTCGTTAAAATTTATTTGCGCCACATCAATTTATATCACGGCATGGAATTGTCACCACTAAATCAGAGATGATGCATGTGTCCGTCCGTATGCTGCCGTAGAAATGGCATATTGAATCACCAATCCCTTTGCCTTAAGGTGCGACTCCATAACTGCGCACAACTATGTCGTCAACATACACTACACAATGTCGCTACATTGACATTTGTAGATAAAATCGTCCTTTCCATCGTAGTTAGAAGCAGGCCTTTATTAAACCTGGTGAGAAAGAATTAATTTGTTTTGAGAACATTGTACAAAACAACGCATTGTTTTATGAGTATTTATAAGCTTGTAATTGTACAATACCTTTTTCCAGGGACCTAATTTTCTTTATTTGAGAATTCAAAATGGATAGTGGCGACTTACTTTAATTGGTTTACCAAAATACCTACCTGTCAATGTAAACTTCGCATACAACTAACACGACAGCCACGAAAATTTTAAAAATTTTGTGCCTTTATTGAGCATCTACGGAACTGTACTCTTCTCTATGCTATATTATTGCAGCTCTAAATCTAAGCTAACGCGTTCTACGACGTGGGAGGGCCATCAAAATCCCTTCCTATGTTTAAAATAAAAATTTAACCCTAAAAGCAGTTTCATTTTATGAAGGTTCTTTATGTGCCGCCGCATCGCGGATGCATTTATTTGTTCTTATAAAATTGTTATTACCTCGTTTCACAATTTCGTGAGCACTTACTTTCAACGCCATTTTGTATAAGTTATGATGGTCGCTATTAAACTTTGCTGGTCTGATTTCATATTGAATGAGCGTTTTTGAATATTCAAATGAAAGTAAGGTTTTGTCTCGTTAAACTTCTTTGTTCTCAAAGATATATTCAAAAATTTGTTTCTGAATTTCTGAAATCTCATATTTCGAAAGCCCAAAAGGGACAATGCCTCTAAAGAATTTGCTGAAGAAAAATGGTGAAAAATTTCGCTGCAAGGAATGTCGGATGCGAATCTCAGATGTAAATTAAATCTGCTCCGTGGTCAGAATGCAGCGACCCAAACGTGGGAATTTAACGCCAGAATATTTTTATCCTACAAAAGTTTACAGCAATGTAGTTTTAGGTGGCGATGAAATTTCTAACGCTGAAGAGGCATTTTATGGTTTTTCGTTTATAACTAGATCTTAAAATAATTTTAATTTTGACTTATTGCAAATTTACGGGACATTTGTCTGAGCTGACTGAAAAAGTCATTTTGGGTTCAAATAATTTCATTTATATATTGTAATCACTTTCTTTTCTTAATTCATCTATTCAATCACAGCTAAAAAAACAAATTTGCGAATAGCAGCCGGAAATGAAAAGAAGTAATAAGTTTAAATAAAATTGACCAATTAATGGAAATAATATTGTCATAGTGCTTCTCAGGGAGGTATACAACAACACCTGCAAACAGAAAAAGTTCGTTTTCCATCATGTCCTGACCAGGGATCGAACTTGAGACCTGTGTTTTAAACATACATATAGTTAGTACTTGTGGAGTAGCCAAATGCTGTATGGCTTAATGACGGAACTGAGATTCAAATTTAATATTATTAATTAAATTCAAATTATAATTAACTTCAGTCATTATTATCTGTAAATGCTTCTGTTTTATGTCCAAAAGCTAAACATTCAAATTGATTGTCACAACAGGGCTCTTATCATAATTCTCTCTACATAATCCCTGAATTGCCTTTCAGACCCTGTCATAAACCCTCTGCAGGTAGACGTGTCCGAATAGATACATATTAATTGTCGCATTACGCTGCATTAGTTCGGGGATTTCCTCGCCCCGGTCATGTTTTTAAATACCTTGTTTATGGAAGTTTTTAATGGAAAAATTTGCTCTAGAGTTTAAGTCTCCGTTTTGGTCGAGATTTCTCAGTCATCTGTTTTGATTCATGTTGTACCGCCCAACCTAACCCGATTGGATCGATCATGGTTACACATCCAGTTGCCTGAATGTGCAGGTTTCTTCACGTTTTCCCTCACAATAAGAGCATCGGTTAGTATTCAAACTAACGTACATATGTAACTTCGAAAATAGTAATTTGTACATGGCCTAGGTGGGATTCGAACCTGTGTCTTCCTGCGCATTTTAACCAGACACCTAACCGATTCGACCACTGACGCTCTTTGTATTTATCTCTTTTAAGTCAATATGTTAAACATTGGACTGGATTTTATCTGGAGGTTTCAAATATCATAGCGACTTGCTTGCCAAATGTTAAAAATCTCGTTTTAGAATTCGACACCTCACCACCATAATTCTCCTGGCGATTACACCAGAAAATACTTGCCACGATCCCTGCATACTTCTTTCGCTTCATCCACATTCATAACTCTTATGTATTCTTGACCTGAACTTTCGCCAGGACTTTCCTGATTTCAAGATACGAGTATGTTCGTGTAGGACCTTCTACTCCACGGTTCCCATTCGCCCATTTAGTCAAAACAACCCAAATTTTGCCTTAAACTGGGTTTAGTATAATTTATCTTGCCTTTCATACTAATATCTCGTTTAATTTCCGTTTAAGCGCCGTGTGGTTTTTGGCACTTAAGAATAGAACCACTCCATATCTTTCTCATGGTTGTCGTAAAGGCGACTTAGGAATAGGTTTATAAACATGGGATTCCCCTTGTAGGCGATGGGCTAACAAGCACTATTTTAGTCTCAATTCCATCATAAAGCCATACAGTTAAACGTGGCATTTCAGTATTTTCAAGACTGTTGGCTTTGACTACCCCGTAGGGTTGTAGACGTGTAATGTTATATGTATGTAATTACCGTTCTCGCGGAAATTTTGGGAATTAATAGTGTACATACCAAACCCACATGCCAAGCGGATTGTATTTTTGAGCTGATAACGCTAACAATACGTTCAAAATTGTATTGCCAATTCTGAAAATGCTATCTGAAAAATATGAAGCTAGTTGGGGCCAGTAATTTTACGCATTATATATCCCGTCCCGACGCTGAAAACGGGCATCAGTCATACAGCATCCGCACTGGGGATGTTCCCTTTTATAGACGTAAGTTGTAATAGATGACGCATTTAGTATGCAGAGATAGTGGCAAGTGGAAAGAGGTAGTCTCTGCCTACCCCTCCGGGAAAGAGGTATGTAGAGTGTATGTATGACGCATTTTTATGGCGTCAGCGGTCGAGCGGTTAAGGTGTCTGAAGAAAAAAGGTGATGCACAGGGGTTTACTTAGAACAGTACCGCCTTAAATAAGGTATTCTTTTCTTGGTGCCGTGTGGTTCCCGGCACCAATAGAAAAACGAATAGGACCATCTCTTCCGCATGGATGTCGTAAAAAGCGACTAAGGGATAGGGTTATATCCTTGGGATTCTCCTTTTAGGCTTCATACATATAATCACGTTTTTATCCCTTGCGAGGTAGACAGAGCCAACAGAAACTTTTGAAGAAAAAGACTTAAAGGACACGTTCAGCTGTTTGGCTCAATGTTAGAATTGAGATTCAAATAGTGACAGGTGGCTAGCCCATCGCCTGAAAGAAGAATCGCAAGTTTATAAGCCTGTACCTTAGTCGCCTTACGTTCTTCCTTTTCTCTATTGGTGCCGTAAATCACACGGCACTACAAAGCATTAATGACGATGTGCTACCTATCTTTATGTTGGTCTATGGTTCCCTTATTTTGAAAGGACGGATAAACGTGTATCCGCGCTAAGATTTATTCCCCCTACATAAATTTCTCACATGAAAACGCCTGATATATCTCACTTCTACCGTTGTTACATTCGCAAATAAAGATTCTTTTTCTACATTTTGCCGCGTTTTGTAGCTAAACTGCTTAATTAATTTGGCTTCTATAATAAAAGGGAAACCTTCATGGGATAAGTCCGCCATTGCAAGTGATTTGTTTATTTTATAACTATGTACTTACTATTTTCTTGTTACTGTGTAAATTTCTATGCAATAAAGATATTACAAACAAACAAACAAAAGGGAAAATATTTGTGTACACTTCTTTGTATTTTTGTTTTTTAAGAATAAACTCGTAAACTATTGAAACCGATTTTAACAATGTTCAGCACAGATGTAGGCAAAGTATTCAGGAGTAACCTTGTCTAAATTTTAGGTTTAAGAAATTCCCACGGGGACGAAAAATATGGGAATTTCAGTTAAACTCTGGAGCAAGTGCGGTTATGTTAACCGCAAGAATCTTGAAAATGCTGCACTGTAGTTTGTTGCGCCGTTTCTTCTACACATACGCTCTGTCTGGCTCTGTCTACCCCACAAGGGATATAGACGTGACCATATGTATGTATGTATGTATTTGTGGACTTTTCGCCAAAGTTGTAGCGCCGTTTAATATAACATACAGAGGCTATAACTAAGCACGTCACGAGAACGTGTGACTTGCATAAAAGCACGTTTGTAATGACTCGAAATTATTCTAAATTAAAAACGTGACTGCGCGAAATTTGTGTGTTTGTAGGTTACGTCCTTTTAATTTGGGAAAAAAATGTTAGTAGGCGACGTGCGATTCCCGGCACCAATTCATACATCAACGTCTTTTCAAGACTATTGGCTCTGTCTACCCCGCAAGGGATATAGACGTGACCATATGTATGTATGTATGTATTTTCGTGGTCTTAAAAATGTCAAAGAAATTCTGAAATCACGAAAAACATTTTCTCAAGACACAAACTATCTTCCCACATCCCGACTTGGAAACCATTTGAATTTCCATCCAGTGGAAACGTGTTTATATCGAACCTTACGGTGACAGCGGACAATGATACATATTTATCTAACAATATTTATGGGTGTTCCGAAAAAAACCCGCCGTTTTCTCCTTTCATATTTAAAGTTTGAATGGTTTATGAGGGGTTGGAGTCGAATTGGTAACGATGGTATTTATCATGTGTGTCTTTTTATCATGTGTGTATTTTATGCAGTGTAACGATTTCAGGATTCGTGTATTTTAATATTTTTGACTATGGGAATAGGGTTATAAACTTCTTCTTTTAGGCAACCTGTCACTAATCTCAATTCTATCATTAAGCCAAGCAGCTGAACGTGGGTCTATTAGTCTTTTTAAGACTGTCGGCTCTGTCTACCCCGTAAGGGATATAGACGTGATTATATGTATGTATTTTTTACGTATAGAGTATGCTGAACCTGAATGAAGCGGAAGATGTATGCAGGGATTGTGGAAAGTGGAAGGATGTAGACTCTGTCTACCTCTTCAGGAAAGAGGCGTGGTTTTATGTATTATATCATATACCTACCTATATACCTCTCTCCCGGACATTTTCACGAAAATTTTTGTGCTTCTTAATTTTTTATGCAAGCTCTTTATACCTTTGTATGAATTTTGGACAATGCAAAGAATTAGAGTAATTATTTTTGACAATCCTTTCGGCCTAGTCTCGCCGGTATCTTAAGAATATATCTTTATTGGTAAATCCAAAATAAATACGTTGAATACCTTTTTGAATTCAATTCTATCATTTAGCCAAACAGCTGAATGTGGCATATCCGTCTTTTCAAGACTTTTGGCTCTGACTACCTCCCGAGGGATATAGACGCCGTTATATGTACATATGTATGGATATTCCGCACACGAAATTAAAAAAACACAAAAGAAATCATGTTTTTTTTTTGGGATATTTCGTTTGATTATAGGTATTCGGTCTTGTATAGTAGTTATAATTAGATTTAAGTGATGTGACGTCAATTAGTGATACCTTGTATACAGTTTTGAAAATAAATCTATTCTATTCTTGAATTACCTAACTACCTTTTGAAGCCATCTCCACTGAAGTTATCATCCGTGAGTATTACGTAATACACGAATTTGTCCTGTGACGAGATGCTATCAGAAATTGGGGGTCCAGGCGGAGATGCGATCAGAAGGCTCGTTTATCAAAAACGGGAAAGGGTGTTGGGAGTGACCGACATTTTTAGGGCGAGTGGAAGGAACATTTGTAAGAAACCGGCTCGTGTCTGTAGATACACATGCTTTTGGTATCTAAGTTTCATACATACATTAAGATCCCCCAATAACGAATCAGAAACTAAGATGTGCCGTATGCCGTGTGGTTCGTTTACGACATCCATGGGAAAGTGATGGAGTGGTCCTATTCTTTTTTCTATTGGTGCCGGGAACCACACGGCACACGGCACATCTTAGTTTCTGATTCGTTATTGGGGAACGCCTATAAAAAGTTTGCATGAAGCTAATGCTTTGGAATACATTAAGCCAAACAGCTAAACGTGGCATATCAGTATTTTCAAGTCTGTTGGCTCAGTCTACTCCGCCAGAGATATAGACGTGATTATATGTATGTATGTTTATTTATAGACTCCTTAATCCCGTTTGTCCCGGAGGAGCAGATGGGTCGCTAAGAGGGTCGATGTGGATGGACTGATGTGAATTCCTTTTTTAATGGAACACCCTTTTTTGTAGCGTATGCAGATGATTTAATCATTGTGTCCGCCCGTTTGAAAAATACACACTATTTGTATGCAAAATTTGATAGAGATCGGTTTAGTGGTTCTGACGTGAAAGACGGACAATCAAACACGTAACTAAAAAAACTTTCACATTTATTTATTTACATTCATATTTTGCGAACGTTTCGTTTTAAGTTTTCTTAAATTTAAGTAAGTATTGTTATAATTTATTTAATAATGAAGCTTTTAAATAACATGTAATATTACTAGCTGGGCCCGCGAATTCGTCCGCGTGGAATAGTTATTTTGGGCATCATTGAATAATTTTCCCCGGGTTTTTTTTTCACATTTTCCATTATTTCTCTTCGCTCCTAAAAGTTGCAGCGTGATGTTATATAGCATAAAGCCTTCCTCGATAAATGGTCTATTCAACACAAACATATTTTTTCAATTCGAAACAGTAGTTTCTGAGATTAGCGCGTTCAAACAATCAAACTCTTGAGCTTTATAATATTAGTAAAGATGATTAGAAGAAGAATTAATAAACGTAAGGTTTTTACCAAAACATGACTTCCCTTCCGCCAAATTTCACTTGTAACTGAAAACGGAATTACTTACCAAAAAATAATGGAATCATTTTATTAAAATAGCTTTATGTAGCCCATGGAACGTAATTGTAAATTAATTACGATATCATAAGGAAGGGACCATCTAATAGCTAATTAGAGAAACGATTAATTTCATGAGGTCTGCGCGGTTAATGCCAAAATTATTCCTTACATCAAGTAATTTCCTTTTATTTTTAAATGGCTAGCTTTTACCCTGCTGCAGCTGTTATCATAAATAAAATAAGGTCTATAATTTTGTGTTGCAGATAGAACATATAATCTCGTCTACATCCCCTGCGGGGTAGACAGAGCAAACAGTCATCAAAAGTCTGTAATTCCACGTCAGCTGCTCGGCTTAATAATAGAATTGAGATGCAAATAGTTACAGAATGCCTAGCCCATCGTCTAAAATATACGTCTTTTACGACATCCGTGGGAAAAAGATGGAGTGGTCTTATTCTTTTTTGTATTAGTGCCGGGAACCACACGGCTTTAAAATACCAACACTTGGACTTACCTATTTGCATTCGTACCTGTAGTTTTTAATCCATCTCTTATTCCAGAAGCATCTAACCAACTAGAGTAACAAGAAAAAGGTCTGTTACATTCGATCGTTCAGGTTTCAATCGCTGCTATATTTAATTAAACGCCGCCCCCTGGGGCTCCATCGTGCACGGTATTTGCTCAACGCCATCTGTACGTGGCGAGACATGTCTTTTGTCTTACAAGACATTCGACATTTCCGTGAAATGAGTTCATACATACATCAGACATAAAATCACGCCTCTTTCCCGGAGGGGTAGTAGCCACTATCTCTGCATACTTCCTTCGCTTCATCCACATTCATAACTCTCTTCATGCAAGCTCGAAATGAGTTCTCCGTTTGTTTTCCTTAGTTTTCGCAATTCCCAATGTATGCCTTGAATCTAATACGGGCGAATGAATAAAAGAACTAATGTAATATTAAGGGTTTGACCCATTATAGCCACACAAAATAGCTAAACTACACACAAATTTCAATGTTTTTGATGCCTTTGCATTTCAGACCAGTCTAACACTATCTCAAAACTTAATTAATACATGTGCGCTCTTGAGTCTGTATAGATTGTTGAGATATGATTCCCAATTAAATAGACAAATGAAGGCGAACAGACGACAATTTGTCCCAGAAAGTAAGTGTATGTAAAAAAAGCGGTCGAATTGAGAACCTCCTAATTTTTGAATTTGGTTCAAAATAAAAGACTTTTCTAATGTTATGTCTTGTCTAGACAAGAAGGCGTCTTATCATTTACAACAACTAGTAAGATTTCATATTTTCAGTAAAATAGCGTTATTCAACGCTCGTAACTTTCATCGCTAGAACAAGAATGTTGGTATTTTCATTACTATTGTGTTAAAAAGTACAGTTAATTTTATATTTGTGGTCGTTAATAGCTACATCATTAAATATTTTATGTTTGTTTGTAATATCTTTATTGCAAAGTTTATATAGAAACAAGGAATAGTAAATAGTTATAAAAGAAACAAATCACTTGCAATGGCGGACTTATCCCATGATGGGATCTCTTCCAGTCAACCGGCAAACAATAAATGTGTATGTTTATGACTCATATTAATAAACAGATTCTTTGGTGTCAGTGGAGAACGTTTTTCAAAGATTTTGTTTTATTTAAGTTTTTTCTATCTGAAAAAGAAACTTGGAAATTAATATATTTTTTGGATGATCTATATTTAAAAATTTCTGTTATGTCGTTTCTGAAATAAAAAATAATATTTTTGAAAACGGCTTTAACGATTTCGTTAAAATTTCACATTAAAAAAAATGATTTTGGGAAGATTCTTTTTTCGCACATTTTCACCCAAAATCATTTTCCCATAAAAATATGGTAGTTTTTCAGATGTCATTGGAAACAGTTAACAAAAACATCGAACACCGCTCAGTCACCCAGGTATAACAGTTTATATCTTTAATTAAATAATAAATATATATCCTCGTTTATATAGCTATGAGTAATAAAATAAATAAGCCAGAAATAATGTTGCAATTTAATAAGCTAATTACTGCAATTTAGTTGGGGATAGTTAAATGTATTTTATGCTATCTTGCATAATACCGTTCTCAGCGGTACTGCAAACTGCGAGTATGCACATTTTCGTGGGCTGTTTATTGCACTATGCATCATAAAGCTTAGAATTAATAATAGTACCTACTAAATGACAGTAAAACCGTCTCGGCATATTCAGACACCTCACTCCCCAGAATAAAGGTAAAATGTTAGCAAAATGCATGTTGCCGCGTGGTTCCCTGCACCAATAGAAAAAAGAATAGGACCACTCCATCTCTTTTCCATTGATTTCGTAAAAAGCGACTAAGATATTGGCTTATAAACTTGGGATTCTTCTTTTAGCCGATGGGTTAGCAACTGACTGGTAGCTGAACGTGGATTTTGAGTCTTTTCAAGACTGTTGGCTCTATCTACCTCGTAAGGAATATAGACGTGCCAAACTGCGAAAAAAGTCAAATTACCTCGTAATATCAGTTGACTCTTGTAAAAGATATTTATTTGCCCGATAAAGAAAAAATATTTTTTTTAATCATAGCTTTTGTCCCGGTTGGGTCTTCCTCAGGAAGAAATCCGGGTCAGCAGATAAGTCGAATCAAGTCATTAAAAGAGTGATTTAAAGTAAACTGGCGACCTGATATCTCACGGAATATTCTAGAATGAAAAAAAACGAAAAATATACGTATAAACATACGGTCACGTCAATATCCCTTGCGGGGTAGACAGAACCAACAGCCTTGAAAAGACTGAATGGCCACGATCATCTATTTATTAACGTATTAATGAAAAAATAATACCAAATAATTTTTTTTTTAATATGATTAATATGGCAACACAGATTGCAGTGGTAACGCAATAGTCTTGTTATTCCTCTATTCAAATTTAATTATAGTCCGGGAGCCAGGACCCGAGGGGACCCCGGGATTCAACTCGGCTTGAATGGGGTCCTTTGTTCTGCTGGCATGTATTTTGTTCGTTGTTTGACCCTATGCCATTTCAAATGTTACAGTGTATTGTTTCAACCACGCCTCTACGTGGTACGTTACTCTTGTATGTAAGTCTTTCTTTCTTTCTTCTTCTTCGTCGTGTTCTTCATGACTGAAGGTTGCTGGCTTGCTGTGAGACTGCTTGCAGAGTGAGGAGTGATACTGAGGATTGGAGTTGATGATGATGGAGAAGGTTAATTCCAATCACGTCGGGGTCACTAATGTAGAGGGAGCGATGATTCGGCTCGACCGCCACTAAAGGGAAGATCTTCCGCCAGGCTAGGTGTTATGCCTGGGGAACCGCGGCTCCGACGATGTTATGTCGGAGGTTGTATATATAGCTCCAATCCGTGAAATCTTTGAAATTTAGATTCTTCGCTGCTATTGGTTGAGCGCGTCAACTTCTTCGCGATGATTGACAGTTGTTGTGTGATTTGATGTTCTGACGAGTGGCGTAGAGATGTCGCCACAGATTCGCTAACCAACTGTTTCCAGGCTGTCCTGTCTTCAGCTTTTCTCAAGGCTGTGGTGAGTCCCGTTACTTTTTTGTCTTGATCCGACCAGCGGGTATGAGATCTGCCTCTTGGTCTTTTACCGTCTGCTTTCCCAACCTTCCCTTTCCCAAGCTATTCCCTTAGTCGCCTTTGTAGAGACTTTTGTATTACAAATTGCTGCGGGTCCGCTTTCAACTTGCGTTTGAAATAATCATACATACATATATAAATCACTCCTCTTTCCCGGATGGGTAGGCAGAGACCACATCTGTCCACTTGCCACGATCCCTGCACACTTCTTTCGCTTCACCCACATTCATAACTCTCTTCATGCAAGCTCGTCGGTTTCGGGTACCTATGGTCACTTCTATATCCCTCGCGGGGTAGACAGAGCCAACAGTCTTGAAAGGACTGAATGGCCACGTTCAGCTATTTTGCTTTAAGATAGAATTGAGATTTAAATAGTGACAGGTTGCTAGCCATCGCCATCGCCTAAAAGAAGAATCCCAAGTTTATAAGCCTATCCCATAGTCGCCTTTTACGACATCCACGGGAAAGAGATGGAGTGGTCCTATTCTTTTTTGTAATGATGCTGGGAACCACACGGGTACCTTGTACACTTGAAATGATCCGTTTCGTTTTTCCGATTTTTCTACAGAACCATAAAAGAAATAACAAAGCAACAATCTTCCTTGGTATTTTCTTTGAAAAACTAAACCAAATTTAAGTTTCTCAATTCGCTTTCAGCTACATTTTGACCAGCACGGGACGCAGGTGTACGCCTCCCATTATACCCCGGCGACCGGTCAGTCCCTTAAGAATACATTAGTTCCTTTATTCATTCGCCCCCTATTAGATTTAAGGGCTTTGTCTTTACTGGGTATCGTGGAAACTTGTTTTTTAAAGATATATTTTGTCCAACTTTGAATTGAACATGGCTTTTTGTTGTAATAAAACTATTTGTTTGCCTTTTTTTGTAGTAGATTGGAGTAGACGATAAATATAGTCACGTCCACACTCTCTTGTGGGGTAGACATAGCCAATAGTCTTGCAAAGGCTGAAAGGCCAGTTTAAGGCAGAAGTAACACGTTTCGATTGCAAAATTTCACGAAGCTTGGTCAAGTGACGCGACGAACAAACAAACTTTCCTTTTTATATCTAACTAAAGTAAGTAACTAATATAAGTATCGTGTGGTTCTCGGCACCAATAAAAAATAATTAAACATCTCCATCTCGTTCCCATTGATGTCGTAAAAGGCGACTGAGGGATAGGCTTATAATTTTGGGATTCTTTGAGGCGATAGGCTGGCAACCTGTCATTATTCGAATCTTAATTCTGTCATTAAGCCAAACAGCTGAACGTGGCCTGTTGGCTCTGTCTACCCCGCAAGGGTAATAGATATGATTATACGTAGGTATGTATGTATTTAATATATGTAATAGGGATGTAACCAAGGTCTTTAAATAGTATAAATTAGTTAATACCATGATAAAATACACATAAGACTTAGAAATATTACCTGAATTTCATGCCTCTTTGCTCTCACATCTATACTAATATTATAAAGCTGAAGAGTTTGTTTGTATTTTTGTGTTGATTAAACTATTCATCGGGGTAGGCTTTAGGCTATATAACATCACGCTGCTACTATAAGGAGCGAAGAGATAATGGAAAATGTGAAGAAAAAAAAACGAGGAAAATTATTCCTCCTTGAGGGCTTCAACGATGTCCAAAATAACTATTCCACGCGGACGAAGTCGCGGGCACAGCTAGTTCGACTATAAATCAATTTCGATACCATCAACGAGTACTTTAACATTAATTCACCGAATAAGCTTTATATGAGAACTTCCATTTGCCGCTCGCAAAACATAATATCTCAGATTTCTAAACGTGAATGCGGGATTGAATTCCCGTACCTTTATTGCCACTCGATTTATAAGGACCCTTGGATCTATATGTGTGTATTATGATTATACGTACTGTAAGGGCTAAATCACATTACATTGGAGAGGATTAAGGTCCCATTTTTTTATTTTTGTTTTATTATTTGGTTCGGAAATTGAATATATACAATTATATCATGACAAGGAAAACACCGGAGGCTTGGTAATAGGTTCTCATTTTTACATTTAAGATACGGAATTCTAATAATTACTGCACCTATTTTGATGACAGCACAGAAATAAAACCTTAGTAAGAGTAACAAAGATTTTTCTAGAAATTCCCACGAGAGTAAATCACCGCGCACAATTCTTCACAAAAAGATCTTACTGTTACTGTGACTGAAAATTTTAATATTTCCGATTACTGCAAGCTTTCCAAACACTATTTGAAATCCTGGCAAATGGATGCTTTTATCTTCGTCTGAAGTAAATACTTCTCGAATCTCCAGATTTCTTTTGACAACCACTGAATCTTTTGAGTTTTGAAACGCTTTTAAAACTGTTTTCAATTTGAAAGATGAATTCCACGAAGCCTTTGTAGACAGAGTTTAGTCAGAAGTGATTTGTTTTCATTGAAATCGTGTGGTTATGTTTTTGTTTACTGTTTAAACTGATCTTAATTCAATAATGTCATTTTAGTCATCACCACTCCATCTCGTTCCCATGTATGTCGTAAAAGGCGACTAAGGGATAGGCTTATAAACTTGGGGTTCTTCTTTTACGCGATGGGCTAGCTACCTGTCACTATTTGAATCTCAATTCTATCGTTAAGCCAAACAGCTGATCCTGGCATATCAGTCTTTTCAAGACTGCTGGCTCTGTCTGCCCTGCAGACGTGATTATATGTATGTATTTATGTATGTACAACCTTAAGTTTTAAAGTTGGAAGTAATAAAAAACTTACTTTTTTCTTTTAAATTTGTTTCAAAAACATTAGTAGAATCTTCATCTGTGATATACAGGCGCCCTCCGCAAATTTAATCATTAGAATGCCCCCCAAGATTCGTAATTGCAGATGAAATGTTATAATCATGAAGAGATGACGAGATGCTGGCTTGAATGATGGAGTAAAGAAAATTTAATAGTCCTTCCGAGAGCCTAATGACCCTGGGGGAAGAAACCAGACAGAATAAATATAAGAACATTGTTTTTTGACGGAGCAAAGCGGAATCGTTGTAAAACGCCGCGGTTTTCAAAAAAAACAATGCACATTGAAACAGTTGATAACAAGGAAAAAGCTTTGAATTAACTCTTTGGAGTCACAGGCATTCCGAGACAGAGATGGACTGATCCTATTACATTCTACCAGAAGCCACACGGTTATACATGACAAACATGATTTGTTTATTTTATAACTATGTACTTACTATTTTCTTGTTACTGTGTAAATTTCTATGCAATAAAGATATTACAAACAAACAAACATGTTTGACTTAATGAAATTTCTGATTATCGAACTACTTTGATCTATATTTAAAATTGAATTTGTATGTGATTGATGTTTTGGACGAATGGAATATTAAAATCAGTAAATGTCGCCAGTTTCGTCTACTGTATAATTACGTATGTATGAGTTAACATGTAAACATTATTACACTTTTCCAATGGGGCAAAGATAGATGTTTTACCAAATATACTGTTGGTGTGCCTTTTCTAAATAAGTAAGTAAATATGTATGTAAAGTGAATGAGTAAATAAATATTGCTCGATTGTTTCAAAGACATTTTCAAACAAACATTACAACGAAATTCGCGTTTTTGTAATTAAATTTAAATCTTTTCTTCGTACACTTTTATTTGTTACGTTTATCATTTCCATTTTATTTTGGAACTTTAATTTGTAGTTAACATTTCCGACAACAGAAATTTTTCTTGTGATATATTATGAGGTAAAATGGAAATGAACCGTACGCTCTTTTCCATGTACATATGTCATAAAAGGTGACTCTTGGAATATGCTGCTATAATGCAAGAAAAGAGAGCAATACCTACAGAGAGAGATAAAGAGACAAATCTCAACAAAGGTTCAACTGGTAACACCCAAAGATGAGTCTCAAAAGTTATATTATGAAACGGAGGGACTTTAAACTATTCACCTCTCGCTTCACGTCGGACGCAAATAAATCCAACGTTGCTGGCTTGCATGTGCTTTGATTAAAACCATTACAGAACGCGCCCTGGGGGAAATTGTACGTCCGTTTGTTAACTAACTCTTTATTTCGCTGTTTAATTAAACCAATTAATTCTTTACTAGCGCACTCTTTTGGTTTTTTAAGAAAAGATTCGTGAGTGTGGCTAAATAAGTTTTTTTTTTGCCTACCCCTCCAGAGAAAGGTATTATTGGTTTTTATTTTAACTGATTTTAAATGTACAGTAAAATTGAGATAAAAGACACATGAACAAAGTCACTTACCACTTTATTAGAGACAGTTAGAAACGTGCCAATAGACATTTTATTTGATAAATAATTAACAAAAACTAATTAAAAATTAAAATTACTCATTAGCCCATAAAATATGGCTAGATTGTATTTAAATATTAATATGTTTTATTATTATAAATATCAGTAAGTTTATGTAAGTTTGTATCATATTAATTAGATACATAAGCCAATGCCTTTCTTTACATTTTCCTGTCGTGGGCCTACTGTAACAAATTTTTCTGGAAATAAATAGTGCCCTTGTACCCAATTTAGTTAATTTATTTTAGTTTTAGTTTAATTTGAATTAATAAAGTTAATTAAGTACGGAAAAAAACTGAGAATAGTTATTGTGTTAGTTTTTTATGAGGACGTTGTTCGTTCAAATTGTTTTATGAATTTTGCAGTACGATTCGTTGTATTGACATCGGTTTTTTGTGATTTAAAATAAAGAAACGTGCTTTGATTCATCAATTACCTAATAAACTTTTGGCGACCAACGATCGGAGATATAATGTCGTCCTTGTCTGAGAGTAAAACAAACTAAGTACTGACAAAAGCATTCTAAGTCTGAGGTGAGCACTGAACTACACAGCTTCAAACAAGGTTTACCTCAAGCTAATTTGGTTTGAGAACGCTTCAATTTATTCCTATAATTGCCTTAGATTCGCTCCTCTAAAACAAGATCCATTGTAAAGGAAATAATGATAAAAAATATTATCAATAGTTCCATCATGTAATTGTATCACGTTAAGTACTAGTGTCAACGAACGAAATATTTGTATTCTTATGTGAAGCTCGAACATTCACAAATTGATCATACATACATACATATAATCATGTCTATATCCAAAGAGCCAACAGTCTTGAAAATACTGATAGGTCATGTTCAGCTGTTTGGCTTACTCATGGAATTAAGATTCATATAAAGTGACAGGTTGCTAGCCCGTCGCCTAAAAGAAAAATCTCAAGTTTGTAAGCCTATCCCTAAGTCTCCTTTTACGACATCCATGGGACAGAGATGGAGTGGTCCTATTATTTTTTTTTATTGGTGCCGGGAACCACACGACACAGCAAATTGATCCCTACATTAAAAATGATCAGAGACAAAGTGTTGGCACAAAAATTTAATTAGTATTGTTGGTGCCTAAGCTAGTGTAGGATTGAATAGGCACAGGGTCACGTAAAATAGGATGTCATTGTATGAATAAAAAGAAAAAGGTACACATGAATTACGCATATATTTATATACACTTACGGATACATTACGTAATTACATGTACCACGACCTCCTTCCAGAGGGGACTAAATCTTCCCACTTGTAAAGATCCTTACGTACTTCTTACCATTCATCTATCTTTTCATGAACCATTAATTTATTTATAGAAATGGGGTCAAACTAAAATCGCCAAAGCGAACACACCTCAAACAAACCTCCTTACAAATAAGTCCTGGTTGAAGGTGAATTTGCGTTGAATTATAAAGCTTATTAAGCATTGTTCCCCAGTGTACAGTAACGTGCAAAAAGCTTGGAAGCTCGGCAGAACTTGCCAGTTGTATTATTTACCGCCTGCCTGACGCTTTTGATTAATTAAGCTTGCCCCGGCTTTGCCCTAGGCACTAAAGTCGCGCAATTTCGAATGCATGAAGTTTTGTCCACATTTTGATCCATGACAGAATTAACTTTGTATTTGGTTCTTTGGGTGTCTGAAAGGGATTGATTTGCAATTTATTTAATACTCCATTGTAATGTTATCAATATCAACTCGAAAATTATTAAGGCAGAAAAATATTTGCGTAAAATTTCTTTTTTTGGAAATTAACACCTAACTTCTGGTCCTGGGCTTTTCCATCTCTGTCTGTATTGTATGTTTTATCTCTTATGGTGAAATAAAGAGTTTTACCTATCAATCTATAATAGGGCTAATAATCAGCATTAGATTTTGTTTAAGTGCCATTTCAGAATTAATTCCGCAAAAAAGGTCGATGATAATTAATTTGAGGTTCAATTTAATTGCATTTCTTCGACTTTTCTTCTTATTGTTGAAAGTTGACATAGCGTCAGTGTCAGAGCAACTTGGCATTTTGTGACTTGGTCACATCGAATCATAGAAATGCTCAGCCAAATTTCTACGTAAATCTTTTTAAATTCTGGTATGATTAATAATGGAAACTCCCCAAAATCTGACTGCATTGGGAGCTGAAAACAGAGAAGAGCTACATGGAGCTACCACTTCCACATTGGAGACTTCCAATCCTGCAAGCACATGCAACAACATGAATGATTTCAAGATGTTTGAATTCAACTCTGCTGATGAAGTCAGGTACCTCTCTCGCTCATATTTACAGGGTTTTGTAGTTGTACTTCTTGTGTATTTAATCCCCAAAGCCTTCGTCTTCGGAATTTACGATATCTTTTCTGTTTGACCTGAATTCTGCTTCCTCAATGTTAACTCAAACTGTTCCTTTATCATCACTTTTATCACCGAAATTGATAGTACTTTGATTCGCAGAATATGGAAAATTCATATGTGTAAATTTCAAATGTGCTGATTTCCTAATTTTGTTTCCATATTAATTTCATTTCGCGCATCTACAACTGTAACTTCAGTACTATATGTCAAAAATAGGTGGATGAAAATTTTTACTTTATTCTTTCATTGTTTTAGACAAGCCATGAAGGCAATGCTGTCTGGAAGCAAACCTCAAAATTCAGGTGATGAAATAAAACCACAAACGGTCAAAGCTGACGCGATCGTCAAGAGTCCCGCCAGAAGTCGGGTCAACTCCAATCATGAGCTGAAAAAGATTACTGGTCACGTTTTCAAAATAGTTACCGCTAAAGAAGAAGGAGCATTTTCTAGTAACATCAGAAAGAAAAGACCTGGCCGTCCTCCTAACGCTGGGCCTTCTAAAAAGATCAAGAGGACTAGTGTCACTAATATGTTTAAAGGCAGATTGACAAATGTGGTCCCGTTCAAGCATTGCGCTTCTGAGAGCGAATCTGACGACTATTTTTACTGATGTTATTGTATTTGTGTTTTAAATGATTGTTTTTCTTTTATCTGCAGTCGTTTCTTTTGTTTGTTCATTGTAATGGCGTATCAATAATTACATTTTTAACTAGACCATTTCCTTGCGGACTGATAGTGATAAATATTTACCTTGGGAGAAATAATAGAAAGTGCCATGTGGTTCCCGGCACCAATAGAAAAAAGAATAGGACCACTCCATCACTCTTCCATGGATGTCGTAAAAGGCGACTAAGGGGTAGGCTTATAAACCTAGCTAGGCTTATAGGCTAGTAACCCGTCACTATTTGAATCTCAATTCTATCTTCAAGCCAAATAGCTGAACGTGGCCTATCAGTCTTTACAAGACTGTTGGCTCTGTCTACCCCGCAAGGGATATAGACGTGATTACATGTATGTATGTATTTACCTTGGGGATTGCGCTTAACTATTTCTACTTGTTACTCACCCAATCTAAGATTCATGGTCAAAGGCATACCCGGGCTTCTCTCCACAGAGGTGAGGATGTGCAGATAAATAACATACGTAACATAATGCATTGAACTTACATTTCTAAATACATATAGTTCTACTCTTAGCTAGATTGTTATCCAACCGAATGCAGACTTTCAATGGACCAGAAGATTGATAATTTATATCTCATTGTTCGCTTTGTTAATAAATCCTTTCTGGAGCGATCCGTTTTCAACTCCGCTGGCTATCGTTTATGTTCAGAGTTGCGCTGAGAAGTGGCAAAGACCACTTATCCTAAGTAGAGTGGACATTAAATTAAGCGTTTTTCTTATGGAAAAACTGCATATGCACAATTTACGAAAGAGTAGTATTTACATGTAGGTTGAAATGTCTTATCGAAATGTTGAATCGATAATAAAATCGATAAAAAAAATAATCTTCTAGATTATCTATGATATCTACATATATCTACATCTATCTAGAAGATATAAATATAGATAATCTAGAAGAGACTGCATCTTTTCTGTGCCGTGTGGTTCCCGGCACTAATACAAAAAAGAATAGGACCACAACATCTCTTTCCCATGGATGTCGTAAAAGGCGGCTAAGGGATAGACTTATAATTTTTCGAGACTTTATTCTGTCTATTTCTTATTAAAGACGTGGGTGTATGTTTATATATTATCCATTTCTCCAAACATCAGCGCGTGTATCGCATTTCAGCAATCTCTTAGCGGATCGTATCATATCGGAAATTGAATTTCCGATTGGCTCCCGGGTAGCCGGTATGTAATGCTCTATGTTTACGAGTTCACAAGCATGATAGATAGATATACTTAACTTGGTCTAGTCTGGAAATTGGGAATATTTATGTCCAAAACCAGCGCTTCTCAAACTGAAGGATCGATTGTGAGTTGTTATCGGGTCATTATTTGTTTCGACATTTTTTAAGAGAATAAAGCGAAAGAAGTGTGCAGGGATCGTCGCAAGTGGAAAGAGGTGGTCTCTACCTACACCTCCGGGAAAGTGGCGTGATTTATGTATGTATGAATGTATGATCTTTAAATATTATTATAATTGAGAAGAAAATGTGGTGATTTGAAAAATAACAGGAATCAAAAGACAACATAAAAGTGGGCACTTGAGAGGTAAAATGCCAGAAGAATAATATTATACGTATTGTTTATAAATATACAAGTATTAAAGTCGCACGTAACGTACCTTTAATTTATCTTGGATATTTCGAATCATGTTACTACAATTCGTAGTCACTGAGGGCTACTCAAAAAATTAAAAAATAAATAAATAATACATACTAGTTTGGGAAACACTGACCTAGAATAATCTCTATACTCGTACTCTCTCTCCTTTATTGTTATTGTTTCTTTTTAGGACTTGATTTATTCATAAAATTTTTAATACATATTTTAACTGTCGTTAAGCCAAACAGCTGAACGTGGCCATTCAGTCTTTTCAAGACTGTTGGCTTTGTCTACCCCGCAAGGGATATAGACGTGACCATATATATGTATGTATTAATTTGATTTGAGTTCCACAAATGTTATTCTAGTTGCTTCTAAGTTTTCGCTCGTAATATTTCGTTTAGAATCCCAACAAGAATGTTTGTATACACGTGTGCTACGTTATTTAATTAAACACTTTAATACAACATATGGAGATGTAGAAGTGAAACTTGAAATTGGTCAAGTACCTTAATTTCAAGTCTAGGTACTTCTTTGACATTTTCTCAAATCAATGAAAAAGTTTCAATTAACAAGGAAAATGCAGGTTCACGCGACTAAATTCCGAAAAATCGTGTTAGTCATGTCGGAAAGAATGAAAGATACAATATAAAAAACTAGCGACCCGCCCCGGCTTCCAACGACAGCCTTTTGAATTACTCGAAACTATTAAAAACTGAATAAAATCCGTTGTGTAGTTTTAAAAGATGTAAGCATACATACAAGCAGACATAGGGACAGACGTAGAAAGTGACTTTACTACAAACTTTGTACTGATAAACAAATTATCAACACTAAAAAAAAATTATAAAAATAACACTAGTGGAAAAACACTCACCGAATCCTGTATCTTACTAAAGATTAATAATATATTTAAATTAGATAAGAAATTAAAATAAATAAAAATAAAAACAAATTAATTAAAAAAATTCAAAATACCCATTAGAATAATAAATCAAGAAAGTACATGTTCGATGCCATTCAGTCTTTTAAAGACCGTTGGCTCTGTCTACCCCGCAAGGGATATAGACGTGACCGTATGTATGTATGTATGTATGTACATGTTACACTTCTGTTCATTCCCTAGTTGTTCCCACAGATGTCGCGACCACAACCAATGAGAACTTTGGAATCGTGTGCTTCAGAAACTTAAAATTGCTACGTGGGTACCTACTACCTACTGACAGAGTCAATTTTAAAGTTTAGTTTGTTCTAATTCTAGTTCTTATTCTTGCCGTGTGGTTCCCGGCACCAATAAAAAAAAGAATTGGACCACTCCATCTCGTTCCCATGGATGTCGTAAAAGGCGACTATGGGATAGGCTTATAAACTTGGGATTCTTTTAGGCGATGGGCTAGCAACCTGTCACTATTTGAATCACAATTCCATCATAAAGCCAAACAGCTGAACGTGGCCTATCAGTCTTTTCAAGACTGTTGGCTCTGTCTACCCCGCAAGGGGCAAACAACAGGCAACGCAAAACCCCGTGATTATATGTATGTATGTATGTTCGTATTCTTCTTGATAATTCATGTTTTTATGTTCTTCTTCTTCGTCCTGCCGTTACTCCCGGTTACATCCTCACCACTCTGCAGAGGAGTCCGGGGTGAAAACTTCGGCGATGATTCTGTTTTTTTGGAGCGGCTCCAACCATATCCATGGTTTGAACGTCCTGAAAAAATAATAGAGCTACTGCTTTTTTGCCCATGGATTTACACACTTTTTGGTTTTAAATAGTAACTTTATACTACTCTTTTCTAAATATACATATGTATGTAATTTTGTGTGCGAGTTCGAAAGAATATTCCATTTTGTTTCTTTATTATTTTAAACAATTGTTCTTTTGAAGCACATCACAAACTCGAAGAAAATAAATATTTCAAATACAAATCAAAAATGTCTATTGATATTGAAAACTGAAAGGCTAAGCCTTTCGCAAAGTGTAGGAAAATTTGAATGTTCACAGACAAAATCGCGGTGAATTCTCAATGTAAAGCTTTGGTTCGACCTAGGGTTGAAAAAAGCGAGAAATTTTCCGGTTTTTTTCAAATTCCCTCGTTTTTATACAAGTTTTTTACGAAAGTTTCAAGAAAGATAAGAATGAAATATTTCATGTTTTTTATTAATAAAACGGAAAAATATGAAAGAAACGGAAAAATACGATAGGAAAAGTATTGATGATTACCCTACAATATGCATCATTGTTTCAAAAATTGGTAATTATACATAGAATATATATATAGTTCTTCAATCGTTTTTTTCTTATTTTTCGAAACAATCGACGAAAATCTCAATAAAACCGTTTTTTCCCCAAGGTTTTATTCTGATATATTTCAATGTAACAAACCAATAAAACGGTAAAAACGAAAAAACGTTTCTTTCACCGAAAAAAACAATTTGTTTCTTTCGGAATTTTCAACGCTAGTTCGACCTGAGTGGTTAGTTCGAGTTTTACTCGATCAAACGCGTCGATAAAGTGAATGCTAATTCGTATGTGATTGAATCAGCGCCATCTAGTGGTAATGCAGTGGCACTAATGCATAACTCAATACAAATTCGCGTTTAGTTGCTCGCCGCGTTTGATCAAGTTAAATTTGCACTAACCGCTCTGAAGCAAATCTCCAGCATCGTTACGTTTTCCCAATTCTTACGCTGGGTTGGCACAGTGTGTTAGTTTTTTTCCAATTGGTTCTTTCACTTACCATCTCACTCCTCTTATTCACCCCTTTTCTACTTATACTTTCCTTTATGCTGATTATAAAATTAAAGTACCTAGTAATTAAATTGTATTAAACCAAAAATTTTTTACGTGAGAATTACGTATGTTATGTGCGGCAAAACAAGGATATTATCAAACTGATTTTCACTTATATTTATATTTTTTTTTTTTTTGGTAAACCGATTTAGATATAACCTCAAATGTTTCTCTGAGTTAAAACAAAGCAATTGGTGAAAGTTTTAAGTAAATCGGTTCAGTACTTTCGGAGATAAGCGGATCAAACATACAGACAGACAGGACAAAAAAAAAATTGCTTTCTATTATACATTCTAGGGACACTTAGAATGTATAATAGAAAGCAAAATTTTTATCCATTTTAGTCAAAAATACTAAATGTACAGACAAAATATTTTTACTGTTTTATTATATCGTATAGATGAAGTTTGAATAACAACACACTTATGCTTACTTTTTGCTGAAATAAATAAATGTTTCAATTGGTTTGATAACATAAACGCTCGTCGCCGTAACACAGGCCGCGGCCCTAGGCTTCTGTTTGTGCACGTTTCTGACGCTAATGTAATATGTGGAGATTGTTCTCGCCGTCACACGCTATCGATTTTGACGGGTTTCGAGTAAAACAACATTACGCCCGTCAGGCTTAGATTGTGATCTGATTGCATTGGTCTTCGTTATGGGTTGGATATTTCGAAGTGGAAAACTTCTTTGAATAGTTTTTTTTTATTAATTTTAACTTTATTTATCACCTACATAAAATCAACATACATACATACATATGGTCACGTCTATATCCCTTGCGGGGTAGACAGAGCCAACAGTCTTGAAAAGACCGAATAGCCACGTTCAGATATTTGGCTTAATGATAAAATGCGATTCAAATAGTGACAGGTTGCTAGCCTGTCGCCTAAAAGAAGAATGGCAAGTTTGTAAGCCTATCCCTTAGTCGCCTTCTACGACATCCATGGGAAAGAGATGGAGTGGTCCTATTCTTTTTCTAATGGTGCCGGGAACCACACGGCATGTTCATATTTATGTAAATAAAAAAATGGTAATAAAAAAATATCAATATTGTTTTAGATTAAGGTAAAGTTAGCTCTAAAACATAAGTTAATTGAACGATTCGCCTTCATTCAAAACTTGAATCTAGTATTTAGATACACTCCGCCGCTGCACTATTAATAATAAATTAATTAATGCATCGCTCAAGTTTCGAGTCACGATGGAACAACTTTGCCGTGTCTACGAGCGGTGTAGTCTATGTTTATGATTTAGTAATGAGATACGGAAATCTTTTTGAGTTGAAAGTTTACATGGTAAAAAGATTGTTTTTTTTTTTTCATACACATGTTCAACTACATACGCATAATCACGTCTTTATCACTTACGGGCTGGACTGAGCCAACAGTCTGTAAACGAATAGACTGAAAAGCCACGCTCAGCTGTAGGGCTTAATTGTGGAATCTTTATAAATTAACTAGCTGACCCGACAAACGTTGTTTTGCCATATAAATATTTTTTAAGTTATTTCAAGTTAAAAAAAAATGTTAAGGGTGGACAACTCTTATCACTAAGGGTATGAAAAATAGGTGTTGGCCGATTCTCAGACCTACTCAATATGCTCACAAAATTTCATGAGAATCGGTCAAGCCGTTTTGGAGCATGAATATAATGGAAGATGGCATGTACAAAATAAGCTTAAAGTAAGCTGGCATGTACAAAATAAGCTTAAAGTAAGCTCTGAGAATCGGCCAACATCTATTTTTCATAAAGAAAAAGAAAACTTTAACATTTGATGCACATAAATAAGGCTTCTCATGTACTGAATTTAAAGAATAGCTTACAATCGTAAACAAAATCTTATCATGGCCGGCATTTACCGTAAAATACGTAATGGCGTACGGTCATCCGTAAACCGTTCCATCAAGCTGAAAACACCTCGTCAAAGGCACAGAGTAGAAATGATTCTAGATACTAAGTCATTAGCTTTGTTTTACGCGCTTTTTTTAAAGTATTTTCCGACATTCGGCATTATATTCTACTCGAAAGCTTAGAAAGAAGCTTCCTTGCATGCTTAAGGCTTGCTTGCTTTTGAAGAATCGTTAAACCATTTGTCCTTTTTGCAAATTGTCATCAAAAGGTCATTAACTATTTCTGAAGATATCAACGGTGATTGTGTTGAATTTGTGATTATTTTTCATGTGTACTTTTCGATTTCGATCTTGGACTTCTACCTCCTAGCGTTAGTTCCAGTAAAATCCTCACCTTTCCGGGAAGGAGTCCGGGGTGCGTTTTTACGACTATAATCTTGGACTTGGTGAGTCAGGTTCACACAAAGCAACAACTATCTGACCTTTTGAACTACCAACCGTAAGGGTAGTAGGTCACATCAGACTACCAAACCCGTATTAAATCATGGGTACACATTCAGTTGCCTGAATGGTTTCACTGCATTTTCCCTCAACGCAAGAGCATCGAAAAGCACTATAATTAATCATAACTAATTGGTACATATACGAGGTGCGATTTAAAAGTGTGATGTGTAAAATATGTTAATCTTTCAAATGCTACTAATATTATAAATGCGAAAGTTTCCGAATGTGACAGGATGTCAGTATGGATGTTTGTTACTCTTTCACGCAAAAACTACTGAACCGATTACGATGAAATTTGGTATGTACGAGTAGATAGCTGAAGACCCAGAATAACACATAGGCTACTTTTTATCCCAGAGTTCCCGCGGGATTGAAAGGGTTTCCATGCGGACGAAGTCGCGGGTGGCCTCATATCATGTTCATAGTTAAGGAAAATGTTTTTACCACCTGAGTCTCTAAGTGTAAATCTACTCTTAAACGCGTCGATACAACGCCGCGCATGAAAAATTGTTTACGGCGTCAACGAAGGTTCCGCTGTAAAAATCCCTAATTTCCTGCACCCTTTCATTTATCCCGAGCAATCTGGAGGTCTCCTGCTTATTTATAGAGGTCCGGCCCTTTGATGGGTGCCAGTCGGAATGCGTAATGATAAAGGATGTAAAAAATGGAGTGAACGCGCGACTTTTCAAGTGCGATTTATTATTGCGTGAACCGATTTTTTTGTGGTTTATACTTTTGTTAATAGCTAGTTTTGTCCAGGTTTCTATAGGAAGACGACGACGAGAGTTTCGTCTGTTAATCTAATAAATACTAATAGCTGCAAGTTTGACAGCTATTTATTTCTTCTTCTTAAATTTAAGCGCTTCCTTTTGTCTGTGAAGATTGGAGCGTCCTTCATTCATCAGTTCACTCTGTTATTTTTTTAATTAGGTTTGTCAGCATGGTGTTTTAATTGTTATTATCTTCCTAGCCTTTGTTTCCATGTAACCATTATCCAACTCTATGTACAAATCCAAAAATGAATAAAGATACATTGAAAAAAAGTAGCAAGTCTGTATTTGATCGATATAAAGTCGTGTAGAGCAAGTTTACGATCGTAAGTTCGTTATTACGTGTCTCGATGACGCCTTATCATATCTACGTGTTTTTGGGCCCCCTTTTGTGCCCCTCATATGCCAGTTTTATCCCTCTATATCACCCGAACACTATCACGTTTGGGTCAGTCGTATTTTGAATATTTTTGGCTTTCTTGATGACATTTTTTTCGTTTCGTCATAAGTTTTTTCGTGAGTTTTTATTTGTTTTTAATTTCATTCATCAATCGAATTTAAATGTGAGTATATACGCTTTATTGTACTCTGAAAATACCAAATTTCTGCTAGTTAAATCAGGACGAAACTAAGTTCGAAGGACGAAATTGAGGTTCTTCCTAAAACTAGATAATAATGTAGTAACTTTTGTATATAATAATATTTTTTACAAAGGCTATTAAAATTGCGAAAATTGTAAGTATTACTTATGTCCTTTCCTAAGGGTATAAAGACATTATCAAGTTACTCTGCACTGCAGGCCACTGTACAGTCTACTGCAAATCAAGTTACTTTACACGGGACACTATTATGCGGTAATAGATGCGAATTTACGTTGAATTTGGGTAGGTCGACATGCAGTTGACTGTACCTTTCGCTTATACATACTATCACGTCTCTATCCTTTGCGGTTAGATAGCGCCAACAGTTCTTAAAAGACCGAAAGGCCACGTTTTACTGAAGTATGGTTTAATAAT
Organism: Amyelois transitella; assembly: GCF_032362555.1. Taxonomy (NCBI): domain Eukaryota; kingdom Metazoa; phylum Arthropoda; class Insecta; order Lepidoptera; family Pyralidae; genus Amyelois; species Amyelois transitella. The sequence continues at coordinate 837,693 of NC_083518.1, read as the reverse complement.
GGAATTGAGATTCAAATAGTGACAGGTTGCTAGCCCATCGCTTACAAGAAGAATGCCAAGTTATATAAACTTGCCAATTCTATTTCTTTTTACTATATCGCTTAAACAGATTATGGATTACAAAGTTTCCCCTCAAAATGACCTCATAAAGCAATCAGAAATTATAACACCGAAGCAGTTTCCGACCTCGCATTAACAAAGGCCAAATTAAAGGTCTTACATTTGCGCCGTAAATTTTCAAAGCCATTTTTCTTAAAACTCTAAGCCCTGTATTTACTTACCTTTTTCCGCGTCCGCGATATAATATATTAAGTGAAACCTTTTGCCAAATCCCTCTGAATTACTTGCGGACTAAATTTGAGGGCGGATTTGTAAATGCGCGTTTTAATTACGGAAAGAAAGAGTTTTTTTTTGGTAATAAGGGCGTGATGTACGGCTGTTTATGCTGCATTAGGGCATAATTATTTAAATTTTAAAACGGGTTTTTTAACTAAGTACGTTTGCATTACTGACTAAATTGAAATTTCAACGCAAAGCCTTAATAGCGCGGATAATGATTTGAAATTTGGCATAAATACGTACGTATGATCACGTCTATATTCCTTGCGAGGTAGATGGAACTAACAGTCTAAAACAGCTGTATGGCTAATGATGGTATTGAAATTCACAGTGACAGGTTGCTAGCCCATCACCTAAAAATCCCTTATTCGCCTTTTACGACATCTATGGGAAATACATGGAGTGGTCCTATACTTTTTTATATTGGTGCCAGGAACCACACGGCACGGTGAAATTTTGTAAGTTTCTCATGTGATGTGCTCTAGAGGTGCACTAAGAGAGGATTTCCCGTAATTCCCGCGGGAACGGAACAAACAGGATTTTTCGTTCTCCACTTAAAAATATTTTTTTTATTGTAGACGCTTGCTCGATTTTTATCTTATTTTTTCCGATGTCTTCTCGAACGGGATCACGGAACAAATGACGTCATAGAACTGGCATTCAGTGCTTTGTGGTTCAGATATGTGCAGGCCTTCCCGTGACGCGTCTGTTGCCGTCACGACGACGTAAGATAACGTAAGACGGTGACATACGGGAATATATTGCACCAAAACTCTGTCTTGAGGTGAATGAACGATAACGAAACCAATAACCCGTCTTCACTGTAATTAATCTTAACTTCCTACTAATATTATGAATGTGAAAGTTAGTGAGTATGTCAGGATGTCAGTGTAGATGTTTGTTACTCTTTCACGCGAAAACTACTGAACCGATTACGATGAAATTTGGTATGTAGGAAGCTGAACAGAATAACATATAGGCTACTTTTTATCCCAGAGTTCCCGCGGGATTGATAGGGTTTCCATGCGGACGAAGTCGCGGGCGGTCTCTAGTATATTATAAATGCAAAAGTAAGTTTGTTTGTCACCTTTTCACAGTTAAACCATTGGCCTGAATTAGATAAAATTTTGTAGAAATATAACTTAGAGCTTGGTAAAGGACGTATGCAATTCCGACAGTAACGCATAAAATGGAAATTTTAGTAGAACTTTACCACACTAATAAAAAGAGAAATGATTTGTATCTTTGTATGTTTGTAACGAAGAAATGAAAAAACTACTGAACCGATTTTGATACAATATAGTGTGCGGATAGAACAGACCTTTAGGAATGACACAGGATACTTTTTTCTGAAAATTCCCACGGAAGCTACGCCCCGCGCATGAGCTAGTCCCTTTAAATAGTTTGATAGTAAGGATTTGTGCATAATGTGCCCGTATGTTCACCGTAAAGGCCCGTACACACACGACAGCCGGAAGATAAGGGCTCTGACAGACGGGCAGATCGAAGATAAGGCTCGCTTCCTTTAGTGGTGCAATTTTAGATTTCTAGTTATGGTAAAGTTGGCTACAGGGCTTTTGCAAACCCAAAAATACCCGTTTTAATGTGATTGCTTTAAAATGGAGGTACTCACAAAGCTAATTATTCTTACTACTTAAATTAATGTTTGTCTTGTTATTATATAATACAATACAAATTAACAACTTCCGAAGCATCAGCGCAGAAGAAGCGACAACAAACTGCACTGCAGCATTTTCTCTCAAGTTGAGCCAAGACAATTTAGAACTATGATTGTTACAACCAATATAACTTGATGTACTCCGTCGACGCGCCATTAAATTCTTAGTATGTACTTAAACCTAACTTGAACTTAAGTTCCTGCTTCTTGGAGCAAAGTTAGATCCTTGAGTTTCGTAAGTTTCAATGTGATGACGGCTAGTGATGTGTATTTGCCGTTAAGTTTAGTATCGATGTTGGTCGAACATATCGATGAACTCGAAAATCAGACAAATACAGGGCAATAATAAGCAGAATTTCGTAAAAACATTGTGAAATAACAACTCATTTCTTATTTGCTGTCGGACAAATCGTTAAAAACAATACCATACCCTACAATATATTAAACTGTAATACGTAGCGATTTCTCTCCGTATAACTTCTTTATCCTGGGCATTTGTCCTTCGTCTGAGGACCATTAAGCTCTTCGAAAGCTTTCTATAATGTACTTCTGAGGCATTAGTGGTCCCCAAAGGCTTTTTAAGACCTTCAGCGTTTAGACCCTCGGGCGCGTCCGGTCCGAATCAAATTGACTTCGAATATATTTGATGACTTGTGACATATAGAAACATTATGAGGTCAGCATTAAATATATAATAAATGTATGGGTTTATGATATAGTGGGGCATGAAATCGATAGTCGTTTTATCGATAAAGATTGAACAGATTAAAAATAGTAGAAATTGGTAGTAAATATTGCATTACGCAGCTCTAATAACCGAATTGAAACTCAAAGCGGCTTTATGCTTTTAAGGCAATGCCTTAAAAATTGACCTTTGATTTGGGGATAAAATTCCAAATTTAAGGGTAAGACGCCAGTCATTTTTATTAAGATTTAAGATTCCGGGCTAAACGTTACTGATGACAATAGGTATGTATGTTCATATGAGTTTTTCTTATAAAGTAGACAGACTCGAAATACTTGAATCATTCAGGCCTTATGATGGCAATAATCTTAAATTTCACATACTTATAATAATAATAAATATATACGGGACAAATTACATAAATTGAGTTAGCCGCGAAGTAAGTTCGAAACTTGTGTTACGAGATACTAACTCAACCATATTTTAAAATAAATACTTATATATATAAATATTCAAGATCCAGGCCAAGTAGAGAATCCCGATTTGGCATGATGAGAAACGAACCTCGTTTCTCATCATGCCAAGTCGGGATTCGAACCGGGACCAGAGACACTCAGTTTGAACTTATACATAAATTTTTATAATATTAGGAATAACTACAGGCTATCTTCAAAGTTGCTACAAGAAATATTATTCAAAATACCAAAGAAAATTCTGGCACAAGGAAGAAAAACAACGGAATATCTTAAAACTACGACTTACAAGGGACCAGAAGTTTTTCTGCCACAGAATTCCATATTTATGGAACATGGCACATTCCCCGATTCTCACGCTGTTCAAACCGAATGCAATCCGGCTCTTATATAAAGTTTTTATTCCCTTTATCCCTTGCCCAGAGCTCGGAGAAGTTATTAAAAGAGAGACCAAGCTTTTGTGTGATAAGAATAGACTACAGACCGAATGTTGAAAAAGATGATTATTATGTAACAATTCAGCGGGTTTACAATGAAGAAGTAATAAATTAACTTACTTTAGTATTTTTATATTATTATTGAGAATAGAAATGAAAGTCGGGTTTAACTAAGCAAATATTATTAGTCAAGTGTTGTGGGGACGTTGGATGGGGAAGGCCAAGATGAATTCTATTTAATTAAGTCGAATGCGTCTGGTCAAGAGTACTCTTAACATAAAGTGACATTGGAGCTCATGAGAAGAGATGTCAAAGAGAAATACAGAGATCGCGGAAAGTGGAAAGATCTAACCGAAAATTAAGAAAGAAAGAGAGAAAAGACTACTTTTGTAAAAACAAGATTTCTATTTTTGTAACCATTATTTCCTGAAAAACTCAGGTCGAGAGTACCCGAAACCGACGAGCTTGCATGAAGGTGTTATGAATGTGGATAAATCGAAAGAAGTATGCAAGGATCGTGGCAAGTGGAAAGATGTTCTCTGCTTACCCCTCCGGGAAAGAAGAGTGATTTTAGTATGTATGTATTACTTCCTAAAAAAATAAATGCTCTTCAAAGCTTGGGCTCTGTTCGTATATATTGTAGGTCATTTGTCCCCAACTTTCCGCTATGACACACTGATATACAATTTAAATTGTGTCCTTTCTCGTAAAGGCCGACCCGGGCTTGGCCCTTTAGTTTTTATAACCCTATGTTGTGGCATAAATAAGTTTCGACGATTCCAGTTTGATGAACAATTTGCATTATTTTATCCCCATTTTCACGTCCTCTGTGTTTGTATGTTTCGATTTGGAGAATTTGATGTCCGCGCTTAGTTTGAACATTTTCAATCAGCGTAGTTTTAGATACCATAATTGTTTCAAGTTTAATAATTGTTATATTAAAATTAGGTGTGTTTAGAAACTACGTGATTAGATTTGCTTTATTTTAGTTTTAGTTTGTTTGTTTGTTACCGCTTCTTCTGCACTGACGCCTTGGAAGCGGCAGTAAACTTAGTTTTTAAGTAATTTATTTGACGTCAACCAAGTTGTTAAACCATACGACAATTATTAAGCGATATAATTGTATCCTATAATAATGAATAAAAAATTTTGAATTTTTTGATTTTGAATTTTATCGAATCAGGTTTTGAAGATTTATTATACACCCGCGGCCCGCCCCGGCTTCGCACGGGTGGACATATTTTTGTGTTTTATATTATAAATTTATTTCAAAACAAATTTATGCCTATGTCACTTTTGAAGGTCTATTCTATATCTGTGCCAAATTTTATCAAAATCGGACCAGTAGTTTTTGAGTTTATTCCACACAAACATACAAAAATACAAATCTTTCCTCTTTATTATTAGTGTGGATTATTCTGCTTTTGCGTAAGATTTATTTTTTTGACGAAAATGTGCACAAAAGGTGACTAAAACGTTATGATATGAATGCTGATGAATGATGTGTAATGATCGTGGTAACACATACATCCAATTGTCCGAGTCTGAAGGTTTTTTTCCCAATGTTTTTCCTCACAGTAAAAATATCTGTTAGCATCCAACATCTAGTACAGATCATTGCAGGATTTGAACCTGCTAACAGACAATGAAACAGGGGTCACAGTCTTGAACTAACTAGGTAATGGTTCTTAATTAATGATGCACCTGAGATTAAAATTTGATAATGCACCCCACAATGCATATACAACTTGGTAATTAGAACGACGTAACTTCGGCAATGACAGTCACGAATAATTAAAATATTGCCGTTGGATGTGGGACACCAGGGTTGTGTTTAGGAATTAGCCTTTGTAGATATAGATTCAAGTCATGAGCAGTAGCGATGTAAATTTAATTTAAATAAAATTACGTATTTAAAAATTTTATTGGAACATATTTAAAGTACTGTTATTTGTATGGGATTCCACAGGGATCTGTCATAGGACCCACTAAGTTATAATTTTTTAATTTCAACGTATTTACATAGTATTTGTGTTGCAGTACATCTACATTGAAATAAAAAACGGCTACTGACAAACTAACTTTTAAGAAATCAATGACACAAAGGTAATTTAAATCTTTATCTTCACCAGAATATGTATATATCCTTTTCATTAAAATAAGTTTGCATTCCAATTTCACGGGTTTATATTAGCCTATGTCCACCCTGTTATTTCTTTCTATACGTTAATGAAATAAATTTGAAATGAAATAGCAAAGATTTTGCTTGAAATACAAGCCAACAAACACTTTGCTTATAGTATGCTGGTGAAGGCGACTGACTGATTAAATTTGAAAATGTTGGTTAGATCTTAAAAAAATTAACTTTCAGGTTAATTAGTTACAAAAACCGCCTCTCCCTTTACAATTAAATACCCCCTTCGAAACGGTAACACAGGGCCCTTTCTGAAGTTTGTCAACTGCGACCAAGGGAGCGATATCTCGAGTTGAAGTAATTTCAACTAATGACACTTCAGAACGCGCAGGTCTAGAACTTTGCGTTTTGAAGGCTTCCCAGTTAAGATATTACGTTGCATTAGTTTGAGGAATGTCTGTAAGTTCAACGATAAGATTGTCTACGTCCTCTCCTACCACGTTTATGACTTTTTCAAACTCGTGAAGTGTAATCGGATATCATCTGGATACTTAGAATATTCAAAATTTAATTTTAAGATAGTTTTAACTTTTGGCATGCGAACAATAACGTTTTGTTTGGTTACCGTTTTAGGTTTAGGAAGACTTCTGTTATTCTGTGTTTTTATGTTGACAAACAGTTTTTGGTCACTATCAGCCCAGCATACAAAAGGCAGACTTGTTTACCGATTTTAAATTTTCCTTGCCCATAAACGTATACCCACTTACCGTCATTATTGTCTCTGCAAGACTCTGTAAGACAATATGGCTCGTTTAATGAATTAATGAATTAACAAAAGGTCCCATTCCTGGCAATGTAACTTCCCCAATTTACATGCAAATAAATTGTAACAGATTGAAAGCCCTTCCCACCACAAATTGTATTTCATTTGTGTAACTCTCAAGCGTCTCCGCAGATTAAGTTATTCAACTTGTTATGGCAAATACCTTAGTCCCCTCGGAGGTATTTGTTCTCAAGTTTCATGAAATTTTTACTTAAATTTCATCCAAGAGCTTAATTGAACATTTTTTCCAACAATTTTTTCAGACAGTACAATTTTTGGAGTTAGTTTGGATAGAGAGTTGGAGGCGCTAAGGTGTTTAAGAGGTTTTCCTCAATGTAGCAATTATTTATCCAAACTAAAGGAAACTGTAGGTTCCTGAACTCTGGATCGCGGTGATGGACAGTCTTCGGGCGTCTCTCCTAATGAATAATAGAGGTTTTTTTAACGTACTCTCCGCACGGAGGCCGCAACCGATACAAGTTATGAGTTATGAAGAGTTGTTATGGATTTTGTTCTTTACTCGTCGTCTGGGATTCGTCGTCCTTCTCTACTTAGTCAGTCACAATATTGCAAGTTTATTCTTCTCTCTCTCTTGTGCATTTCATTAATATTGTCATTATTTTGATTTCAGGTTGGACGGCAGCCGTGTAAGTACAGACATGAATAAAATCATAACGAACGTTCGCGTTGAATAGGTGGTCAATCACCGCTTTGTATACTGCAAGTAACGCCGTGGCTAATAAAAGCTAGTTTAAACATACATACATACATATAATCACGTCTATTTCCCTTGCGGAGTAGACAGAGCCAACAGTCTTGTAAAGACTGATAGGCCACGTTCAGCTATTTGGCTTTAAGATAGAATTGAGATTCAAATAGAGACAGGTTGCTAGCCCATCGCCTAAAAAAGAATCCCAAGTATGTAAGCCTATCCCTTAGTCGCCTTTTACGACATCCATGGGAAAGAGTTGGAATGGTCCGATTCTTTTTGTATTGGTGCCGGGAACCACACGGCACCGCCGGGAACCACACGGCACGTTTAAAATTAAAATCAATCGTAACATAGTTGCATATACAAAACACTTAAAATCCAGAAATCAAGACTGGTGATGTCGTAAGATTTATATACATTACAGCAATTTCCAATTACTTTGAAACTACCCGAGTATGTCCAAAGTTGCGCAGTCTGTCTCTCCATCACGACTACACTGTTGTTTTAATGTACCATTAAAATTGTTGCAGTGGAAACCTTGTTGCAACTGTTTGAAGAAACATACAACATTCGTCTTCATTATTTTGGGTTTAACACGAGTTTTATGAGTTTCATTGTCTCATGTTGATTGCGGGTAGTTTGAACTAATGACCTGATTAAGCATCTTTGTTGATTTGCCAGCAGAGGGCGCTAGTAGATTTTGTATTTATAGTGCTGTTCTGTAAAAGTTATCATTAATTTTTTTATAAGTGTTACGACAACGAAATTTGACAATGGCATTCTTAAATCGAAATAGGAAAAGAATCAATCAGAGATAATGCGTCAATTAAAAATAAGAGAAAAGACACAGATGTATAACATCGTTATCTGTTTTGGGGTAGACAATGCCAATATTTTCAAAATTACCTAGAAGGTCCCGTTGTTGTAAGGTTGCTATCTCGTATCTAAAATATTATCCCAAGGCTTTCTTTTGACTGGTGATATACGCAAATAGAATCCTTCATTAATAATTCCAATAGAGCCTTTATTTTTACGAATCATTCCATTCTAATCACCTGAGTGGTAATACCTGGGTGATCAAATTCCACATGTAACATGTGCGGAAAGACAATGAAAGGACCACACACAGACGTTTCACAAAATTATAATACTGTGTGGTTCCCGGCACCATTGAAAAAAAGAATAAGACCACTCCATCTCTTTCCCATAGATGTCGTAAAAGGCGACTAAGGGATAGATTGGCTTGCAAACTTGGGATTCTTCTTTAGGCGATGGGCTAGCAACCTGGCACTATTTGAATCTCAATTCTATCATTAAGCCAAATAGCTGTACGTGGCCATTCAGTCTTTTCAAGACTGTTGGCTCTGTCTACCCCGCAAGGGATTTAGACGTGACCATATTTATGTATGTATGTATGTATAATAATTTAAAAGTCACCCAATGCAACAAAGTGCAGATCTTGGCACATTAATCTCAGTTGGACGATAACCACAAGCCGGCGCAAAATGGCGGCACTTAAAATAATAAGTGGACCACAGGACTGCGTCACAAAATTTAGAGGTTACAGAAAGATAACAGAGCTATCTTCATCAGAGCTAAATGGTGCCGAAAAGACTTAATCGTCTGAGTCTATTCTTTAACTTACAATTTGGAACATAATTTTCTTATGTGGTTTAACGGTGAACAAAAAGAGGTTTTGGCAAAATTCCCGCGGGAACGGTTTATGTATGGAAATTTTCAATGTCGCGGGTGTAGCGATGGCGTCCTCTAAATACTTATGTTAAAATGGATGGATGCTGAAAGATTGCTAGCCTATCGCCTAAAACAAGAATTCTCAATTTATAAGCCTAAAAAGAAATACTAAATACATATATACATATAGCCCTTGCGGGGTAGACAGAGACAATAGACTTGAAAAGACTGAAAGGCCTCGTTCAGCTGTTTTGGTAAATGAGTATGTGTGTGACTCAAAGATGGAATTGATATTCTAATAGTGACAGGTTGCTAGCCCATACAACCAACAAAAAGAATTCCAAGTTTAAAGCTTATGCCACAGTCGCGTTTTACGACATCCATGGGAAAGATTTGGAGTGATCCTATTCTAAAGTGCAGAGACCACACGGCAAATACTAAATAATATAAGCGATATGTATATTTAAAATAATACATACATACATAAAATCACGCCTCTTTCCCGGAGGGGTAGAGAGAGACTACCTCTTTCCACTTGCCACGATCTCTGCACACTTCCTTCGCTTCATCCACATTCATAACTCTCTTCATGCAAGTTGCAAGCACAGGCGATTTCGAGTACTCTTGACCTGACCCTTTACTAGGACGTCCTTAATTTGATTTAAAATAAACTGCTGTTAATGCATGTCTAACTATGTCTTAACATGAAGAAATAATGAAGGGTAGCAGATTTACGAGTAAAATAAAGATTAATCAATTTAAGAGTATAGGCTAGTTGTGGATAGAGAAATTTGGAAGAAAACAATTTTCTTTCTTAAACTCTTCTATGCGCACTTCTGTAGATACGTTGTTCTGTGTCAGAAATTGTAAAGAACAGAGCCAGTCTGGAGACATTTTTCATTAGACCCGGGTCTCGGGAACCAAACAATTGCGACTAATTGCTTAAGTGGTTTGTTCTCTGTTATAATAACATTTTGTGATGTATGACTTGGTTAGAGAAAGTGTCTCTCTGCAGCGCTGAATACATCAGAATATTTTTAATTTATGATTTAAGAAATACATACATGCATATAGTCACGTCTGTATCCCTTACGGGGTAGACAGAGCCAATAGTCCCGAAAAGACTGAATGGCCACGTTCAGCTGCTCGGCTTAATGATGAAATTGAGATCCAAAATGATTTGAGAAAGATGAACCTTCAAAATGATCTTATTGTTAAGATAAAATAATTTTACTAAACAGATAGTTAATTATTTAGTTACATTGTTTAGTTAAAAAACGAAAGTGCCGTGCCGTGTGGTTCCCGGCACTAATACAATAAAGAATAGGACCACTCCGTCTCTTTCCCATGGATGTCGTTAAAGGCGACTAAGGGATAGGCTTAAAAAATTGGGATTATTTTTTAGGCGATGGGCTAGAGCAATCTGTCACTATTTGAATCTCAATTCTATCATTAAGTCAAATAGCTGAGCGTGGCCATTGAGTGTTTTCAAGACTATTGGCTCTGTCTACCCCGCAAGGGATATAGACGTGACCATATACATACATACATGTATGTATGTTTAGTTAAAAATTATTTCGAAAACAGAGACGTTCATTTGTTATTCATCTTCTTCTGAGGGCAGTGATTGACTCATTGACTGACTTATTTATTTACACACAGCCTAACGTTAACCGTAGGTAGATAAGTTCAATGGCCTATAAGCGCACTAAGACTAGGGTTTCCAAATATTGCAGGCAGAGTCGCGGGCGTACATTTATATTCATAAAAATTTACTATCAGATTTTATAACAATGGCAGTAAAATTTCTCTTTTTTAAATCTATTTCAATTACGTGAATAATAAAATTTAACGTGGAATCGTAAAAACAAAAAATCTCAACAAATTAAATTTTTACTCCGGACAATTCGTCGCGAGCCATATAAAGCGACTTATTTTAATAAAACCGAATGGCTAAGGACGGTTATAAATTCTGAAGACCTGAATTAATGTTAGGGATGTTATTTTGTCCGTTGGTTTAAAACGTTTGTCGTAACGTTTTTTTATTTTTCGGACATAAAGGTTTCGATTGAGTTTTACCACAGATTCATCATTCCGCATTTAAATTAAACCTTAAAAAAGTCGTATACTTTAGTCTTTTCAAAACATACATATATATCACGTCTCTATCCACTGCGGAGTAGACAGGTCCAATAGCAACCGGGTTTAAAAGTCACGTTTAGCTGAGTTTAAAAACTTGGTAAGAAAAGGTTTACACCTTTATCTTAACACTAGCTGTGCCCGCGACTTGACATGACAGCCATTACGGCGTTTGAGGACTTCTGCAGCATCCGCATCTGAGCCGGCTGAGTGGGACTGGTGGGCACCAAGGTGTCAACACAAGTGGCATCCCAGACAAGGGGACGTCCCAATTTCCAATTTGCTATTATTCGATTTTTTTTATTAAGACGGCCTCTGTGGCGCAGCGGTAGTACGCTTGTCTGTGACACCGGAGGTCCCGGGTTCGAACGGCCAGGGCATGATGGGAAAATAACTTCTTCTGATTGGCCTGGGTCTTGGATGTTTATCTGTATAAGTATTTATTGTAAAATATAGTATCGTTGAGTTAGTATAGTCAAGTAAGCAAGTCTCAAACTTACTTCGAGGCTAACTCAATCTGTGTAATTTGTCCTGCATATGTATATATATATATATATATACGTTCCAACGTACGGTCACGTCGCGTCGTAACGCAAGCGCGTTCAGTCTTTATCGCTTTCTGTTGTGAAAGATCGGAAACTTCCGACAATTACCGGCATTTTTCCGATTAATGGGCACATCCCTTTATGAGTTCGTCTAAGTTCATATAGTCAGCTGTGAGTGATGGACTTTGTTTGTATGACCATTGTTTATATACTTAGAGAAATGTGTTATGGGTTTGAGGGAAGGTCTTAAACGGTAACAAAAGAAAATTGTGTTTCTTTGTAATGAATGAAGTCGCCAAAATTAACCCTTTGGTAAGGGGTCAAAGGGTTAATCTTGGACATGTTTTAGAGGTCTATCGGAAATTTTGTAACAAGTTATAGACATTTTTAATTGTCAAGTTTTGTGTTTGTCAAAATTTAACGGCATGAGGTATTAGAATGACTTGAGACGAGTTATAAATTAAAAAAAAAGAACATATATATACATATAATCCCGTCTATATCCTTTTCTTGTTAATGAGCCTATCCATTAGTCACCTTTTACGACATCCATAGGAAAGAGATAGAGTGGAGTAATTAATTTCATTCCCGTTGGCTGCATTTCATTTAGGATGCGGCGCCGCAAGTGTTTATCATACCGAGTCTCGAAACTTTGCCCATACAAGTTGCGAACTTCCCTTTTTTGCCGGGTCTAAACTTTAGCTGGAACCTCGATGGATTGAAAAATATTTTCTTTTTTGTTTTGTTCGCTTGCAACATTTATTACGGCTTTGTTGTGCAGTAGAGTATGAAATGTGTTAAGGATATATAGATGATACATACGTGTATATATGTATGACATGTTAATGCTTTACAGGGTAGACAGAGCCAAGTTGTCTCGAAAAATGTTTATATTTAACTATAAATTTGTTTTATTGACGTTTGTCGAATTGTTTTTCTTTTTTGGAAAATAAAAAGGTAGCTTAACTAATTCTTTTATTTCGATTTTTTTTATTACCATCCTACATTACGTTCATCCTTCTTGTGAATTCCGACTCGTACTTGGCCGATTTTTATGGGTTTAAACAGCACCTGAGTTACATCGGTTTACGACTAAACTTGTGTATTTAAACTGTCGTATCTTAAAACAGTACACTCGCTGTTAACTGGTACAGAGTTCTGTGATTTTATTGCTAACATTTTATGAGATTTCAAATAAAATAAAATTTATTTCTTTATATTGTTTTAAAATGTTATTGTAGCGTGCTTTTGAGCTTATATGTAGCTTAAAAGCACGTCAAGTCAATTTCAAGTCAATCTATACCAATATTATAAAGCTGAAATAGCTGAACGTGGCCTATCAGTCCGCTCAGGACTGTTGGCTCTGTCTACCCCGCAAGGGATATAGACGTGATTATATGTATGTATGTATTACAAAGCTGAAGAGTTTGTTTATTTGAACGCGCTAATCTCAGAAACTACTGGTACGAATTGAAAAATTATTTTTGTGTTGAATAGACCATTTATCGAGGAAGGCTTTAGGCTATTACATTACATCACTCTGCAACTATTAGGAGCGAAGAAATAATGGAAAATGTGAAAAAAAACGGGGTTAATTATTCACCCTTGAGGGCATCAATGATGCCCAGAATAACTATTCTACGCGGACGGAGTCGCGGGCACAGCTAGTCTTTAATATTGCTCTAAAATGATTTCCTTAACGACTAAATTTACGAATTCACGGTCCTAAATTAAATTTGCTGAGAAACGCTTAAATTTGTCGTAGCAAAGCGGACTGGCTTAAAGTCTAGATTTGTCGCAGGAGATTTGTTTAACACTACAAACTGTGTAGCCTAGGTCCTAGGTTTCAGACTGGCAATTTGTCATGTAATATAATTCGCCTCTCTTGGTGCCAAGGAACGAAGGAATTGAATATTCCTGGCGTCGTGGAAATATGTTTTTATTCCATTTTTATTACCTGTGAGAGATTATGCAATATAGTAACAGAGTTTCTCTAAAGAGTTTGCTTTTTCTTTATTTATGTTTACATACATACACACATATAATCACGTCTTAATGTTTTTATTCCATTTTTATTACCTGTGAGAGATTATGCAATATAGTAACAGAGTTTCTCTAAAGAGTTTATTCTTTTCTTTATTTGTGTTTACATACATACATATAATAATCACCCCGTAATCCCTTACGGGGTAGACAGAGTACACAGTCTTTTAAAAAGTCGATGCCCACGTGCATATGCCTGGCTTAAAGGTCGTAATTATGAAGGGTCAAGTCAAGCAAGAGTTCTTTAAATGGACGAGTGTGCAAGAGAGTTATTAATGTGGATGAAGCGAAGGAAGTATGCAGAGAATGTGACAAGTGAAATGATGTACTTTAAGATAAAATAAAGAGAATTCCAGCTGCTTCTCTTCCCGTGCTTATTTTAAAAGTCAATTAAGGGTGTTAAAGCTGGTCTTGGTTTGATATTGAGAAATTGACGGTGGGAATTTATGATGGTAAAAGTAAAACTGCACTTTTTCTTTTTTTTCTAAGTGGCCAGTTTCAGTCATGAATAGTTTGAACAAAGGGAGAGATTAATAAATTTTGGGAATCTTCTTTTGGGCGATAGGTTAGTAACCTGTCACTATTTTAATCTCAATTCTATCATTAAACTATACATCTGAACGTGGCCTTTCGGTATTTGCGAGACTGTTGGCTCTGTCTACCCCGCAAAGGATGAAGACGTGTATGTACATTTAGACTTTATTACTCGCTGGCAGGCATAAATTAAATGCAAATTTTGTACAAGTATGAAACAAAAGTTTAGAATCATTTGTTATGCACCACGCGTCTCAGCTTACTACTCATTAGAGATGTTTTACGAATGTAAATTAAACAAGTATTGTTTTACGTTCACATTTGTATTCTGTGTTTGTTTATTTAAAACAGGATATTACATATAGCTAACTAGCTGTGCCCGCAACTTCGCCCGCGTGGAATAGTTATTTTGGGCATCATTGAAGCTCGCAAGGATGAATAATTTTCCGCCGTTTTTTTTTTTACATTTTCCATTATTTCTTTAATCCTTATAGCTGTAGCGTGATGTTATATAGCCTGAAGCCTTCCTCGTTAAATGGTCTATTTAACGCAAAAAGAATTTCAATTCGAACCAAAAATTTGCGCGTTCAAACAAACACACTTTTCAGCTTTATAATATTAGTATAGATATTTTTTTTGTAATGACATTTCTGCAACCTACTGGGTCCCGGATCATTACCCCGGGGCCTTTTCCAGGTTCCTTGTAAGGTCACATGACTCTTACCCCTAACATCTAACGTTTGTTAATCTTTATCCCCTACTCGCTTTTAGTATTTATATTTCTTTCTTTCTATATCTTCTTAAGAGAATATCTTCATATTTACATAATTATTATGCCAAACGGCATTAAGTCCGCCCTTCGTACAGTTCTTTATGTCCAATAAAGTTTTAAATAAAATAAATAAATTGAATTATCTGATGACAAATTGTATTGTTTAGTTCAGTTTCTTTTTATCTGGTATATTTTTTAATATTATTGTCACTTGTACTCGTTTAATCTCTCTTAAATAAAATAAAATAAACCTCTTAAATTCATAAAAAAAATCGTATCACTTAAGAAAATAACATTATAAGTACAAAGTTTCAATAATTCATTTTTGTCTTCGCAAGGATTCACCCCTGTAAGTCTAGGAATGCTTGTATTAAACAAGTCTATGTCCATACATAAAGATATGGCAAAGATAAAGGAAATAAATAAATAAATATTTACGGGACAAATTACACAGATTGAGTTAGCCTCGAAGTAAGTTCGAGACTTGTGTTACGAGATACTAACACAACGATACTATATTTTATAATAAATACTTATATTCAAAAACATCCAAGACCCAGGCCAATCAGAAAATGTTCTTTTCTCATCATCCCCGGCCGGGATTCGAACCCGAAACCCCCGGTGTCACAGACAAGCGTACTACCGCTGCGCCACAGAGGCCGTCTAAAAAGCGAGGAGAGACGTTCTTAAGAGTAAATTAGTTCCTAAATGCATTATTTTACTTCGTGTACATTTAAAAACAATAAAGTCGTCTAATTAAAGAGTGCTCAAGTTAGTTCGTGACAAAGTTCACTCATTTTAAACTCGTATTGTGACAAACTCTTTGAATTGTTTTTATCAACAAGTTGAGACTGAGCAGTGAGAATCGGTGTCTAATACACAGAGTCTGGTGTAAATGGAGGCGCGATCTTCATTGCTCTGTGCAGCTAATACAATTAAACTTGCAGCTTTGTTGTTACTCTGTGTAGTTACCCTCTCCGGTGTAATCCCTTAGGATGAGAAGAAAGGATTTTTCCGCTTTACATCAGACAAAAAAAAAGCGAAGACGCATGGAGTTAAATAAATTACGTGATAATATATATATTACATCATGCGTTATGAATAAAAAAATGTTTAATTTTTTTGTTCTTTGGACCACCCCATCTCTTTCCCATGGATGTCGTAAAAGGCAACTAAGGGATAGGCTTGGGATTCTTTTTTTGGGCGATGGGCTAGCAACCTGTCACTATTTGAATCTCAATTCTATCATTAAGCCGAATAGCTGAACCGAATAGGTCAACCAATGTTGTGAAACCAAATGAAATGACAATTATGAAGTGATATTGAAGTGTCCCATTATAATGAATAAAAATTGAATTCGAATTAAGAATATTATATTTTGAACAAAACTGGTTCTTTACGAATTTATGCAATACTCCGAGTCAATATATTTTGGCGTCGCTCAGTCTCAATTTTTACACCTAATTTTTTAGCTGCAAGAGTTGGCGAAGTCATTTGCGTTTCAATCTGAAGCGTCTCAGTTTTAATTGAATATTTTTGCGAAATTAAATGGAAACTTGCTTAGGATTTCTTTGTAGTGTTTTTGTAATTGCAACTCGCTGAAGTAAAAAAGATGGTTAGCGAAAATTGCCGGCTTCCTGGTATAAATTGACGAGGAAAGTTATAAATTCTGATGGTTGTTTTTTGTGATGCTTTGTCATCATTACATATACAATCATTGTCATCATCCTGGTAGGTATGGATTGTGGAAGTCCACAGAAATAGGTTCGATTTTCTATAGTCAGAGCCGACTAGAGGTGAACTATCGGGTCATGGAACAAATACATATGGTCACTATATCCCTTGCGGGGTAGACAGAGTCAACAGTCTTGAAAATACTGACTGCCACGTTCAGCTGTTTGGCTTAATGATAGAATTGAGATTCAAATAGAGACAGGTTGCTAACCCAACGCCTAAAAAAGAATCCCAATTTTGTAAGCCTATCCCTTAGTCGCCTTTTACGACATCCATGGGAAAGAGATGGAGTGGTCCTATTTATTATAATTTTTAACAAATGTTAGAATTCAATATTTCTTTAAACGAACATAAAATAAAACTGTGTTTCTACAGAAATAACATTTACAAATCCCAACACTTAGTTTGCTAAACTTGAAATCTGGATTCTCGCACCTTCATCCCGGCACGGCTCCCGAGCAATTCTCAAAAATTTTGCCTCTGTTTCAAAAACAGCGGTGAAAAATAAATTACCATAATTTTTATTTTTTGTTACGGATTTTGGTGCATAATTTTGTTAGGTTTTAGATAATTCACTTTGTTCTTGATTTTATATAATATTTAATAAAATAAATTGAAAATATTGAGATAAGGTAGAATAATGACTCCTATTTTGTTACTTTGTTTATCTCCAAAAGTAATTAAACTAACCAACATTTGGAAGTGGTTGCTAATTTTTAATAAAATTTATATATTTTTTAACAACATTAATAAATAAATATACAAAAAACTAATGAAACCAGTTTAAATTTGAATGAAACTTTTTTATTTTGTTACCCTGGACGAAAATTATCTTTAAAGTTTTGGTTGGCCTTAGAATAGATACAAAAACGCAATAAATTATATTTAATATAAATTGTGTGTGTATATATATACTTACACAAATATATTTTTTAAAATAAATTATCAATAGAAATAAATTACGATGGAATTGTGGATTCGTTTTTCTGGGACAGTAACAAAATAGGAATATGTTGGAACAAAATAAGAAATGTAAGGAAGTGTGTGCACAGTTACATATTTTAATAAAAAATTGAGAAGTCTTTTTTTCACAAACGTGTAATTATTTGGCAATTAAAAAACTAACTTCCATTTTTTATCATTTTTATTGATAGAAAAGTTTAAAAGTAAACATACATTACGTTACTCGTACGTTGCACAAGTTATAATATACCACGTATTTTTTTTTATAAAATCCAATCAGATAAACAACAACATTAAAGGCACATTTTACTTAAATCTTACCCTGAGATATTATAGGCTTGAGGATATTATAGCCAGAGATCGGAAATTAAATATAACATTACAAAGTACTTATAACGAACCATTCTGAACAATTCTGATATGCGTCCAATCAAAAATGCATACTTACAACAAGCTATAGATATATCACATAATCTTTATAAAAACAGTCAAAAAAATTAACAATATAAAGGCACATTTTACTTAAGGCCAGATACGAAGGAAAGTGCTGCCACTTTTGATAATAAATTATTAAAAAAAGGGATGTAATTTAAAATTTGGGTAAAGCTAGGACCTAGATAACCCGATAAGTTATTTTATAAACTACTTTTTACAGTTTTTAGTAATAATGTTTAAGCTTTAGTGTGCGTTTTTACCAGGAACGGCCGGTGTTGTCGAAAATGCCCACCAAAGCTTAACATTCTTACATAAAATTATAAATAGTTGTTCATAATAGTTATCTAGGGCCTGGCCTTGCCCAAATTTTAAATAACATTACCGTTTTTCCTATATAAATTATTTTCCAAAGTGGCAGCACTGGCGCGTCGTATTCAGCCTTAACTCTTACGTTATAATTATACCTGAGATCAAAACTTAAAAAATAACACTTAAAACTATTCTATCTATATATTTCAGGTCTTCATAAACAACAAAATTGGGCACATTTTACATATAACATAATGATAAACATTTGTGGAGATTTAATAAAATTAAACATAAACTACAGTCACAGTATTTGCAAGGATAACAATATATCTCTAGTGAGTCTTTAATCTCTTTAGTATTTGTATTGCTCTTAAAAATAAAACATGAGTGATTGAAAACCTTAGAATAATAACGCCGTTATTATTCTAAGTTGAAAACGTTTAACCTACGCGAATAATTTTCATTACAATCAACAATTTATGTAAGGCAATTATATAATATTAATTTCGCTTTTATAATGGATAAACATAGCATTATTGAGTGAAAACTGATATAAAATAAACCGTCATTAATATGAGCAGAATCAGAATCAGATGCAGTATTCGCATTCGTCAGTAGGAAAATGATCATACAAACTATTGTGAATGCATATTGGACACCAAAAAAATTTGCTTTTCATCAAATTATTTACATTTGTTCTATTCATGACCATGACGAAATGGTTTGGTAGAGTTGGAAATTGATTGCCGACAGGATTTTTACAGCCGTGGCATCGCTTTGTTAATATAAAATGTGTCAATAACCAGGGCCACTCGTAGTTTCCTTTGACAAATACTTTAAAGTCATGTTTCACGAGGAACTTATCAATGTCGAAATAGATTACCATTATTATGAAATGCTGAAAGAAAGAAAAATGTTACTAGATTAATTGTCCTTATGTATTATCGTAAACGTACCATATATAATTGGAAAATTATGTCAGTCTTATATATTAACTATATAATTTTCAAATGAAATGCGACCCAATTCTAGAGGCAGTGAAAAAATATGTTTTATCTTAATCATCTCCAAAACAAGCATTACAAATATAATCAAAATTTGTTTGATTTTCTGTACAGTTTTTACAATAATTTTTTTTACAACACATACACTTCACTAATCCATGTATCGGAGTCGGATTTTTACACTGAATGCATAATACTTGACGAGTTACGACAATAGACAAAGATTTATTCTTGAAAGGTTTTTTGAGCCTTTCTTCCTTAGGACATTTCCCAGAATCACATCCAGGCAATATTTTTGGGTCCTTCTCTACTTGATCAGATGATACAGTTAGATTATTATTTAAGTTTTGCACAGTATGATCAATTACTTTCCCAGAATCACATCCAGGCAATATTTTTGGGTCCCTCTCTATTTGATCAGATGATACAGTTAGATTATTATTTAAGTTTTTTAAATTATGGTCTATTACTTTACTATCGGTACAAATAATAGGACGGTTATTATTTTCATTCAAATCACATACTTTTGGTAAATCAGTCTCGTCAAGAAATATTATTGGCAAATCGTCTATTGCATCTAATAAACTTAAGTCACTTTTAAAACTAACAGTTTCCAAGTCAGGTGATGCAGGCGACTTGTCAATTAAAATGCGATTTTTTGCTTTAGTAGCAGTCTCAAATGTATGACTAATTGGATCATAGCAAGAACAAGATATTTTATTATTACGAGTACTACAAAAGCAACTCAATTTACGATGTTGTATATGGTCATTGTTTGGCTCAGAAATAATTTGATGGATTTCCATAGTACCCTTTATAGTTTTGACATTCTTCGGTATGTACTCTTTTATCGTATTAATTTCTGCTTCGCTTATGTAAAAAACATTAACTGTTTTGACAGACGATTTCAAAGTTGACAAAACATCAGAAGCGTTCATTATATCTTCTCCGTAACAAATCTTTCTGTCAAGAGCCCTTTTTACTATCCCACCTATTGCATCAGCGACACCTTTGCCGTGACCACTTTCAAAAAATGACCAAGTAATATTTACGCCATAAAATGCTGAAAAAGAATTGATTAAAAAGAAATTGTTCTTTTG
This sequence comes from Amyelois transitella, assembly GCF_032362555.1. Taxonomy (NCBI): domain Eukaryota; kingdom Metazoa; phylum Arthropoda; class Insecta; order Lepidoptera; family Pyralidae; genus Amyelois; species Amyelois transitella. The sequence goes on along the minus strand of NC_083518.1, from coordinate 817,142 downwards.
ACGATACTGGGAGCTAGGACCGTCTGAGAAAACGTGAATGTTTCTAAGATTACTAACCATAGTCTTTCCTAAATCTATAATTGGTTTAAGGTGGGCCCAAATGGCGTGCGGCTGGTGCACATTAGAAGGGGATACAGAGCAAAATGACTTTTGTCCATCTTTAAAAAATATGACGCCTGTATGTAAGGTTATCTGTGATTTTGACGCACCAAAATGCATTGATTGCACCTCCTCTGACATTTTACCTTCATAATTTTGGGAAAAGTCACAGTGAATTGCTATTTCATCCTCTGCCAAGTTTTTGATGCATGTTTGATAACATTTTGATTGATGCCACATGTTAAAGCTATGTTTTTTGAATGCCGCTATATCAGCCTCAAAGGCAGTTATCAATTGTTTAAGTGTTCCTGTCTTATGTGTTTTTACAGTCTTTTTGGTTTTAATTTCTTGTTCACCATTTGAGGTAATTTTTTTATAGAAGTGATTTTCAGTTTCCCATGCTTGCCATGTAACTGCCTCATCCATGGATACATTTTGTAAATCGTAATTCAATGAAATATTTGTACAGTTTGTACATTTTCCATACATGCAATCAAACGTCTCTACACTACAAGAAACTTTTGCTAACAAATCATCAGTATTACGTAAATCAATCGTTTTATATTTTTTAAGAGCCAAAAGTTTATAATTTATATTAGAATGTTTAATGCAAAGGCATGTGTTCCGATTACGTAAATTTGGAGTTAAAATGTAAAATGGCTTGATCTTACAAAAGGTAGAAAACGAAACTCTACCACCTTCTTTTTTATATTTGATGTACAAATTACGCAGGCTATTAAGAAGATATCTAATTTGCTGTTTATTTTTTTTTAATGTCCTACACTCTCGTTTACCCGCCGTGGCCCTACTTACGTCATCACGATGAAAAAATTCTATAATATTTTTATTAGTTTCAAATGTACTTCTCCTTTTATATTTGCTATCTCTTACCCTTACACCGATTTTTTTAGAAATAAATGATTTTGATTTACTATTAATAACTGTATCATCTGTTACAATATTTTTTAAAACATTCCTTTCTTTATTTGAACTGCACTTTTTGTATGTCGATTTCAATGCATATTCTAAAATTTCATTTCTTGCCTTTATTTTACTAATTTCCGCATCAAACTTCTTCATTTGCTTTTCAGTGAAAATTTGCAGTCTTCTATATTTTTTTCTTGCTGTCTCATTGTTTCGTTCCAAGACCACAATTCGAGTTTTTGCCTTACTCAGGTTCAATCTTAATTTTTGCGTACACCTACGTAGGCGATTATATTTTTTTAACCATTGGTCCGGTGGATTTGGTTCAATATCTGGTCCCTGTGTAGTGTATGTCGTTGCTGTTGGAATCGATTGTTTTGTCGATTCGGCTGCTGTTTCCGAAGCGGAACCTGCAGTACTTTCCTTTTTTTTTCGTTTTTGTTCTCTCCATTTTGCTCGAACTTTTGTTTTTTCACTTTCTGTCATGTCAGATATCTTTTTGTACTTATATTTTGATTTTATTCTTTCTAAGTTCTTTTTCCTTAATTCCTCATGTTTTTCTGGATTTAACTTTAATCTTTCTCTGTAGCGTCGCATTTTCTCAGCTGCGGATGATAATGCCATTTTGTTGAGCTGCAGAATGTAAACACAGCTTTACATTTTCCGTTTTTGATATTTTATTTTCCCCTTATACGTTACCGTATTAAAGTAACAAAAGAAGAAGTAACAAAACAAGTGGAAAAAAAGATTTAGCAACGAAAAAACATAGGTTAACTTTAATTTCAGACGTTTTGCTAATATATTCACATATCTAATGATACTACCTAAAGAAAATTATAAAAATATCGTAAATACAGTCAACAAACTTACCGTTTTTCAGCTGTAACAAAAAGTGGATACTGCTCAGAACACAATCAACACGTTTGGTGTACGACTACAGAATGGCCAGTAAATATTTTTAAACAACCTGGAATGACTTTGACAGGAGTTGCAATGTTGCCAACGCCAAAAAAATAAATGCTTTGGTAGTTTTATATAAGGTTTACTAGTTCAAAAACAGGTAACAAAAGTTGGAATGAAGTTTTGGAACTTCTTCTGGGACAAGACTAATAAGTTAATTTTAATTGTAAAATATTACTAAACTACTTTGTTACGTTGCTTTTCTGATATATTACTAGTCATACTATATTAAAACATCATAAAATTCTTATAGTTTACTTGGCGATGACTACAATAATTGAGGTTGAAGTTTCGTTTTTCAGAATGGGACACATGGTTTTTCATACATTCACGTTTTTGGTTTTCGACAAAATCAATATTTTAGAAGAAACTTAACAGTTATAGAGACTTTCTATTTTTTTTTGTGTGTCTTAAAACAATCAGCTATATGTATAAAACATCTTCCGATAGGTATTAGTGGTTAAAAAAATAATATTCACATATAAAGTCACGGGACAAACTCAGTTATGTTATTGGCAAAAAAAATGAGAATCGCTCTCCCGCGGGAACCGGGATTTTTCCGTTCCGAGTCCCGGACACTTGCATAAATCAGAAGTACTAAGGCGAGCGGTTGCAAGTTCGCCGTTTTGTCAGGATTGTAGGGTTTGAAGTTGGTATGTGGTCAAGCTGTCTTTACGCGGATTTAGTGACTGTGATATGTGTTAAGTAATAGTTATGTGCCGTGTGGTTCCCGGCACCATTACAAAAAAGAATAGGACCACTCCATCTCTTTGTCACGGATGTCGTAAAAGGCGAATAAGGGATAGGCTTGTAAACTTGGGATTCCTCTTTCAGGCGATGGGCTAGCAACCTGTCACTATTTGAATCTCAATTCTATCATCGAGCCAAAAAGCTGAACGTGGCCTTTCAGTCTTTTCAAGATTGTTGGCTCTGTATAGCCCGCAAGGGATATAGACGTGATGATGGATGTTGTAGTTAGTTACGTGTAAGGTTTACATGCAAAGGTTGCGGAGGTCAGATGGGAGTCGGTTCGTGTAAAAATCTGACTCACCCAATCCAGGATCCATCGTCAAAGGCACACCCCGGGCTCCTCTCCAGAGTGGTGAGGATGCAATCGGGACTAAAGCCAGGGGGAAGAAAAATATGTTTTATGTAGTATAGTATAAGTTTTGAGTTTCGTTCAAAACATATTGATCGAAAATATCTCACATATATCCTACTACTATTATAAAGGCGAAAGTTTGTATGGATGTTTGTTACTCTTTCACGCAAAAACTACTGAACCGATTACCATGAAATTTGGTATGTAGGTAGCTGAAGACCCAGAATAACACATAGGCTACTTTTTATCCCAGAGTTCCCGCGGGATTGATAGGGTTTCCATGCGGACGAAGTCGCGGGCGGCCTCTAGTTAGGTATAAATACGGAAGTTGGTGAGTATGTCAGTATGGATGTTTGTTACTCTTTCACGCAAAAACTACTCAACCGATTACGATGAAATTTGGTCTGTAGGTAGCTGAAGACCCAGAATAACATATAGGCTACCCGCAGTTCCCGCGGGATTGATAGGGTTTCCATGCGGACGAAGTCGCGGGCGGCACTTAGTTCTAAGTACGTCTTTCATCGTTGCGTTTTCTCAGTAACGCTCTCTGCCATAGCGTTTCAGGGCCCGGGGCCCGCTTTCCTTCATTTATCTCCAACTTTATCTGGTCAGTAAAGTCATCAGTTTTAAGACCATTGGCACGTATATCATCTATGTCAAGCCAAGTTCCTTCAGCCTACACCTTCTGCCTGATTCAAGTAGGTGGGGTTTGACCAGACAGATTTCAGGGTTCCGTGGTCACAGGCGGAACCTATATTCCTCTCTAGAGAGAGGAATAGTCCTCTCTGGAGAGAGGTAATGTCTTCTTCCACCCCTCGCTTTAGAAGCCAGCTGTAAAATTCATACATACATACATACATAAAATCACGCCTCTTTCCCGGAGGGGTAAGCAGAGACTACCTCTTTCCACTTGCCACGATCTCTGCACACTTCCTTCGCTTCATCCACATTCATAACTCTCTTCATGCAAGACGAAAACGACGATGAAGACGTCCGATGAAAATGCTGCAGTGTAGTTGGTTCCGCCGCTTCTTCTACACATGCGCTTTGGAAGCGGTAGTAGTTATAATTAGATTTAAGTTATGTGACGTCAATAAGTGATACCTTGTATTCAATTTTATCCTATTCAAGCTCGGCGGTTTCGGGTACTCTTGACCTAACCCTTTACCAGGACGTCCTTTAAGAACTCAATCTGGATTAAATAAGCAACATGTGACAGGGACCAAAAAATTCAAAACATCGGGAAACATTCAAATATTCCCATTTATTATTCATCCCGACTTCATCCCAACAGGTTGAATCGTCGAGTTGTGTTCGAAATTCCTTAGTAGTCCCTTGCGAGTTGCGTGACTTTTGCTACAGCATGTCTGGAATTAAATTAATTGTCTCTATTCTTAAATTTAGGATTGGATCACAGCTTAATATACTTTCTGGTACAGCCAAACGTGGTCTTTCAGTTTATTAAGACTGCTAGCTCTGTCTACCCTGCAAGGGATATAGACGTGTATATAGGACTAGTAGAGAAGAAAAAGTATAGTGTGCCAACTATTGAAACTCAATCAAAAGGATAAACAAAAGCCAATCAAGGGACAGGCTAATAAACTTGTTTTTTTTTGTAGCTATCAACCTGTCACTATTTTAATCTCAATCCGACCATACAGCTTAACGTTTACGTACCCGCCTTTCAGACTCCATGGACTAACAGACTCTTTGACTTAACTTTTTAGATGATCAAAACTGACAGACTAATGAAAAAAAGAACAATTATAACTAAGACAAGACGACGACATCTTGAACAGCTAATATTCTGTTTTATTTAGACAAGACCTAACAGACCCTCGGCCCGTCCAGTTACGTTTCGGAGCCAACAGTCTTCAAAAGTCTAGAAGACCACATACATACATATATATAGTCACGTCTATATCCCTTGCGGGGTAGACAGAGCCAACAGTCTTGGAAAGACTGAATGGTCACGTTCAGCTTTTTGGAAGTTTGGAAAAGTACATGAGGTAGTTTTCCCATGGGCGGAAGCTAGTGTATGTATAAAGATAAATTTATTTTTTTAATAGACCGAACCCGTACTACAGATAAAAAAGCCTGTTGTATTCGCCTACAGCCGAGTCGGGGGAAATCTGCGTTTTTTTTTTAATTCACCGTTCGTGTTTCCGTTTTTGGACAAGATCCTACCTGTTCTGATATACTTACTCGTTTTTCATGTTTTTACACTTTTGTATTTTATTATAAATTTGGCTTAATTTTTTCAGCTCGTTCTTTTGCCATGCAGTGTATAATAATCAACCAAGGGATAGGCTAATAAACTTTGGGTTCTTTTAGGCGAGGAGTTTGTAAGCCTATCCCTTAGTCGCCTTTTACGACATCCATGGGAAAGATATGGAGTAGTCCTATTCTTTATTTTTATTGGTGCCGGGAACCACACGGCCTGTAGCAGCAAAGAGTCTAAATCGCACAAGCAAAGATTTCTCGGATTGGAACAATATATACAACTTTCGACACCACATCGTCGGAGCCGCGTTTCTCTAGCCTGACGGTAGATTAGAAGTTTCTCGATAAATAAGCCGTTCTATTCCATTTTCAAACCGCGCCTACCCGCCATTCGTGACATGCGACTGTTAACACTAAAACAATTACAATAATTTGTGTTTTATCTACCGGCTATCGGTTATTTGTGCCCGCCGTCGCGCTCAAAGGAATAATTAAATAATTTTTTATACACCACATCGCGAGTAATCGGCCCTTATTGAGGACTTATTTGGCTTTATGGTAGTAATTCTGGCATTTTATTTGTACGATTTGATCGCGCGCGTTGGTACGGTTTTAAACATGGAATCTTTACTAATATTATAAAGCTGTAGAAATGCGCTAATCTCAGGAACTACTGGTTCGAATAGAAAAATCCTTTTTGTGTTGAATACACCATTTATCGAGGAAGGCTTTAGGCTATATAACATCACGCTGCAGCTATAAGCAGCGAAGAAATAATGGAAAATGTGGAAAATAAAAACGGGGTAAATTATTCATCCTTGAGGGCTTCAATGATGCCCTTAATAACTATTCCAAGCGGACGAAGTCGCGGGCACAGCTAGTTTAAGAATATTTAAGCTTCTGTTTTCGAACGGTTAAGGAAATATTGGTACGTATGGACTGCGTGATTCTTCTACCTCTCAGTCTTCGCATAGAATCAGAAAGGTCAGGTCAAGAGTAGTCTAAACCGTCGATTAATTCATTTTATAATCATATATATCTCTTGCTGGTAGCCAGATGTCTTGAAAGACTGATAGGCCACATTCAGCTATTAGGCTTAATGATTTGAGATTCAAAAAGTTACAGGTTGCTATTTTATAAGTTTGCATGAAAAGAGTTATATATGAAGCGGAAAAAAGTATGCAGGGATAGTATCCAGTGTGGAGATGAAGTCACTTCCTATCCCTTCGGGAAATAGACATATATGTACGTAAAGGAAGAATAAAGATAAGACATGTGCTTTATCAAAGTCAGTGCATAGACTACCAAAAGGTAGTAGGTTCCGGAAGAATCAAACAGGAGACTGATGAACCACCTAATAGTGGGTGGATGTCGTAGGAAGTAACTAAGGGAATGAATAATTAACAAGTTCATATTAATTGACAAGAAACTGACTGTTAAATCTTTACAGCGTGTAATTCGCCATTATGTATGTCTGTGACGCCGGAGGTCCCGGGTTCGAATCCCGGCCAGGACATGATGAGAAACGAAGTTTCTCTGATTGGCCTGGGTCTTAGATGTTTATCTATATAAGTATTGATTATAAAATATTATATCGTTGAGTTAGTATCTCGTAACGCAAGTCTCGAACTTACTTCGAGGCTAACTCGATCTGTGTAATCTGTCCCGTATAAGTCGCGTATTATAGAATAGAATAGAACAGATTTATTTTTAAAATTGGATACAAGGTATCACTTGTTGACGTCACATCACTTAAATCTAATTATAACTACTACCGTTTCCAAAGCGCATGTGTAGAAGAAGCGGCGGAACAAACTACACTGCAGCATTTACATCAGACATCAATATACAAATATAGATCTCTTAAATCTAAATCACAGGCGAATGCACATTGTCTACATTAAAAAACATGAATGAATGTAGAACTAGTTCTATAATCTCTTAGGATAGACAGAGATTTTAATCATGAATGTGATGTTAAAGTAACTTGCTTAACTACAAAGATTAATTGCTTGTAGTGGATAACTTGAACATGATAAATTAAACCAAAATTCGTATAACTAACTAAAGGAAGTTACCGACGTTAAAAATATTTCACTACAATTATTACTATGAGTGATCGCGTTTTTGCCTGACCGAAAAACGTGGGTATTATATCTGCATTTTGTGTTATCTGATAAAAGAAAAATAGCGTTATGCTTGTCGAAATGATTAGTGTATTATGGCATTTGACCTGATAATAAATTACTATATATTGTAAGTTGGCTAACAAATCAAGATGTTTAAAAATTTTGGATTAATTTACACGTTGGGCGAGTGCCGTGTGATATCCGGAATTTAAAGAATAGGAACACTCCAAATCTTTCCCAAGGATGTCGTGAAAGGCGACTAAGGGATTGCCTTATTAACTGTATTTAAGTATGTATTTACATCTTACGGGGTAGACAGCTAATAGTCACAAGATCTGAAAGCCACGTTTAGCTGGAATGGTTTATGATGGATTTTAGAATAGGTCTTTTTTACTTTTCCGTGATAATGACCTGACCTTTTGCTAAAACCATGTGAATTTGTAACTTTTTTTAAGCGATTACCATATCGTTTATTTTCAGGATTACATTCTATTATCAGTCTGGAGATAAGAAAATCGGTTTCCAAATGAATCACTGATGTTTTGTTAAATTCCGTCTATTCATTAAGGGCCCGAAACCTACTAAAGCTGGCTTCTCACGGCGCGAGTTCCACGAGTCGCGCCACTTCTATTTGTGCGAGTAATGTAGAGTAACATACATACATACATATAATCACGTCTATATCCCTTGCGGGGTAGACAGAGCCAACAGTCTTGAAAAGACTGATAGGCCACGTTCAGCTGTTTGGCTTTATGATGGAATTGGAAGTGACAGGTTGCTAGCCCATCGCCTAAAAGAAAAATCACAAGTTTATAAGCCTATCCCTTAGTCGTCTTTTACGACATCCATGGGAACGAGATAGAGTGGTCCAATTCTTTTTTTATTGGTGCCGGGAACCACACGGCACAATGTAGAGTAAAAAGGCATAAATTCTGGGTACATATGCAACTTAGATGTAACAATAAGATGAAAAAAAAACTAGCTTTTACCCGCTGCTTCACCCGTGTGAATTTAACGACATTTACAAGAAGCGAATAATTTAAATTTAAAAATTTAAGGCCATTAATCAAAAATGCGACTAAATTAACGCTATCTACGTCCGATGAAAATGCTGAAGTGTAGTTTGTTGTGCAGCTTCTTCTACACATGCGTTTTGGAAGTGGTAGTAGTTATAATTAAATTTTAATTATGTGACGTCAATAAGTGATACCTTGTATCCAATTTTGAAAATAAATCTATTCTATTCTATTCTATACAAAAAGAGACGGATTTTTTCCCGGGAAAAAAATACGTGATATTTCAAGAAGGTTAATTCAGTAGGAGAGGTCACAAACAAATAAACTTACTTTATCATTTATATAAAAGTAGTTCGTTTTGTCATAATTATGTATTTCATTTTGCTTTTTTATGGCTATTAATAATAATACTTTTAAAATGTATTTTTCAACAAATCAACGTATTAAGATTCAGTATTACAACGAATGTACTGTAACGGCGACTTTTTATATACCGCGCCGTGAGGAGCCAGCTTTAGGCTGAAATGCTGAATTCGTTAACACCGCAAACGACGGATTACACCGTTCACGGATTCGAACCCGCTACCCCCTTGTTCTTAATTCGGTTTTTAGATCATTAAGGGGTATTGTCAACCATTTAATGATGTAAATCGTTTCTTGCAATCTGTGGAAGTGAATTCATTAATAAAGATTTAAGTGTGTAAAGATTTTAAACGTTTTATATGAATGGAATATTTTGAAGAAGTAAGACTTTCTTCTTTAAGGAGTAGACGAGACTCGAAAGTCTTGAAAAGACTAAAAAGCCACGTTCAGCTGTATGGCTTTATGATGAAATTCAAATAGAGGCAGGTTGCTAGCCCATTGTAGGTGACAAGAGGAATTCCAAGTTTTATTAGCCTCTCCCTTAGTCGCCTTTTACGACATCCATGGGAAAGATATGGAGTGCTGATTACTTAAATAAATAATTTGCGTTGGAATGAAAGTAATCATTAAGTTATACGGCTACAATGGTCTTTTTGTTTGTAAGACTGCTATATACGGCTATATCCCATACGGGATAGACAGAGCCAGCGCTCTGTCTACCCCGTATGGGATATAGCCGTATATATGTATGTATGTTTCGGTCAAAATACAAACAAAAAGTTTATAAATTTTATTCGTAAGACAGGCTTTTCATTTTTCAATTTTCCTCATAAATTTCCCGTGCAATATAAATTTTTCCTGATAGTAAACACTCGATAAAGCGTTATTAAAAATTGCTAAATGAAAAATTTTCCATAAGCAAGGGGTATGGAAAATTTTTCATTTAGTAATTGTCGTGAAAACTAATTTGTTGAAGTTGATTGAGCATAACGCATTAAAAATTTTTAATCATGACTCGAAAATATATAAAAATTTAAATATAGAATAAAGAAGTATTATGTCTCGTTATTTCAGTAAAAGTAAAAAGTATTTATTTAATTTAAATTAATTTGAATGGTTTTTAACTAATATTTTAGAGAACTACGTTGGTGTACCTTAAGAATTTCGGTGATCGGTTAAATATTATACATATATACATTATGTTTTAGCTATGTGATTTTTTTTCTGAAATTGTCGTGGCTGGAAATACGCCGCAGTGTAGTTTGTTAGTCTTGCTACTAAGCAGCTTTAATTATGGCTATAAAAATGAAATTATGCATTATTTCAGTTATTTTTTGTGACGAATTAATACGGGCTGTTTGAAATGAAAAAAAAGGGTATAGATTTTAAAAATAAAAAAATGTGTCACTTTGGTCTCAAATTCAATATCTTTTTTATCTGATGTAAGTTTTGGTTTGGTTAAAGTTTAAAGAATTTTTTTTTTGTTGAAATGCGTTAATATTTTATCTCTGTAATGTCATACGAAATCAATCGAGAATTCTGATCAGTTTGTCTTATCCTATTTTTTCGAACATTTTCTTCAATGAAGAGGCTTTTTCCTTCGGTCCTAATTAAAATTCCCTCTTTACCCCTTAAGGGGCAAAAGGGAACTATTTCAAAGCCGCCGTATTTCCACCGATAGTATCTGGACATGATTATTTATGCCAACATTAGGGGAAGTAACCCCATCGATGTGGCTCTTTATATGCGGCCGAGGTACAGTCAAGTTCAAAATTTTTGTTTCATATTTTTGATGAAAATATCGTCTAAGGACACCTGAAAATTAAGAATGATATCTTTAAGGTTTGTTCCTTTTTGTAAATTATATTTTTTACATACATACATACATACATATCATCACGTCTATATCCCTTACGGGGTAGACAGAGCCAACAGTCTTGAAAAGACTGAAAGGCCACGTTCAGCTATTTGGCTTAATGATAGAATTGAGACTCAAACAGTGACAGGTTGCTAGCCTGTCGCCTAAAAAAGAATCCCAAGTTTGTAAGCCTATCCCTTAGTCGCCTTTTACGACATCCATGGGAAAGAGATGGAGTGGTCCTATTCTTTTTTTTATTGGTGCCGGGAACCACACGGCATACGTATATATAGTCACGTTTCAATTCCTAACAGGGTAGAGTCAAGGCCAACAGTCTTTTATTTATTTTTTTAAATCATTATAGTTAAATATTTTTATATATTAAGAATAGTGAAGATAATTAATAAAAAAAAAATATACCGTGATTATAAAATATGATACTTAATCGTATGTATAGTAAAAGTTGCTAGTACCATTATAAAAATAAGGCAAAAGGTAGGTATATTTAAATTTACAAATACATTTCATAAGGTTCAAAAATAACCTATTTAAGTCTGTGAAGTATATTGTATATATTTAAATCTTCTTATTTTTGTATGTGACTATACCTAACCCTAAGAGTTAGATAAGTTTTTCAGTTCATTCGTTAAGTGGGCCGTGAAACAGCGATTTATGGTGTCTTAACTGCCTGCCTGATAGTTGCACGCTTTCCATCGGAGAAATAACGTCTTCGAAGTTGGCATAGAGAAAGATAAAATAAACAAAATGAAGAAACTAAGGGATCGAAATATATTCTGGTTGAAATCTATGAAATTTAATGTAAGTAGTTATCATTTTATCATCCTTCAATCCTATGTTCTATTTGCGTCTTCCCTAGGGAACAAATAGGTCTAGAAGCAATCTTAAAGCGCACCCTGGGCTCCTCTCCAAACAGGTGAGGATGTAACCTCGATTAACGCTAAGGGGAAAAAGAATCGCGTCCGACCTTCTGTGTCTTTTTGTGAACAAAAGACATGTGATTGGAGTATAGGATTCGAACTGGGGTACTTTGGAACGAGTACGCATTTATAACAAACATAATTTCGACCATCTTCCTACTCTGAGCTTAATTGCCTTAAATCAGTTCTAAGCGAAGTAAGTGAGGAAAAAACATCAGAAGTTTATTATAAACACAAGAAAGAACATTAAAAATAATTATATGTATTTTTCTGAAAAGAACGTACGTATATCGCAGTATTATTTATCAAGCGTGTTTTTCAGCTCGCTTAATTAATTGTTCAAACAAGTACATATTTGATTCCCCGAACTCTTCAAAGGAATAATTAATTTCCATTAAATCTCTGACTGTTTAAAATTTCATTTCATATTCAATTTCATATTCATTACATAATTGCTAAGCGAATATAACATTATCTTTTATCTAGTTTAGTTGGAAATTATGATTTCATCCTCATTTTATGAAATCGTATGGCTAATTAGTTAATTACTTACATAAAATTTCAGTTGTGCTAATCTTATTTTTCATTTGGCTATTTATTTTATTATAGCTACATTAAAAATTTTAGTTTTTTATTAGCATAAAGTCCATATACATTTGAAATTCGTATCCAGAACAAATATGTATATACTTCCTTGAATTTAATTTGGATTTTTATATCAGCAGAATCAGTTGTCATTTTAGTCTGCCAATGACAGCCGGGTCTGTAGTCTTCATAAAATTATGCAAATTTAAATCACAACCATTTTAATTTAAAAACTTGATGAGAAAAAACAAAAGCTAATGAACATTCGCCTTATTCAGGAAAACTGGGGGTATAAAAGACGATTGTCTCCCAGATAAATGAAGAGAAGAAATCAGGACGCTTCACTTAATGTGTAGCGAAATAGTTTCAAGGAATTCTTAGCGGGGCACATCGGGACCCGAAGTGGGTGAATAGAGAACTCGGCGGGGGGCGAATAGGAACGCGCAGTTATGACGTGACAATTTAATTCCGCTTCAAAAAGGACCTAAGTAGGTTCAGTGCTTGATGTTGTTTTGTCGGGGAGTTTTCTCTGTAGAATTTGTCTGTTTTAAATGTTTTTGTTTAGAATAAACATTTTTACTTTTGTTCATGTTACTGTTATTGTGAATCTTGTCTAGTTAGGTACATTATTAAGGGTATATTAAGAGGAAATATTTTTTAGGTTATTTACATAAGTTTAAAAATTAAAAAAAAATTGCTTTTTTCAAGAAGCTGAATAAAATGGTGGTTTTAGGAACGACGTTCTGCATATTTGACTTTCTCACATCTGGATAGTGGTAGGAAGAGCCCAGGGTCTGACTATACCTCGGACTCTATCCAGGAATGTTATATTTTTTTCGTTAAACTAAAACCACAATTAAACTTGTTATACAGTGTACCTAGATAGATAAAGTGTTTATCCCGCAAAGGAAATAAACGTGACTATATGTATGTACAATGTTCATATGTATACAGTGTCTTTTTCAACTTGTCTCAGTAACAAAACAAACGATCGTATGACAGATGCTGTATTGTTTGACCTACTTTACATCTCGGGTTTTTCCTGTCAAATTCTGACAACTGACGATCTTCGGATATTGGCGCGGTAGAGAGTTAATGAATATGTCTACTTTAAAGTCAGTCGCGAATGACACCACGACCTGCTTATGTTACTGAAGTGATATTTATATAAACTGTTATTCCTAACGAATGTGTAGGTATATCAAGGAGAGGATGGAATCATAAAAAAAAAGATATCAGTAGAAAAGTAAAGAAACACGTAAAATTGGCAAAAAATCTAAGGAATTTTCTTTAATTGTTACTAGTTTTATTGATATATATACGTAATCAGTGTTACCAACTCTTAACACGAACAAAACTATTATATTATTATATGGATGGGAGTCGCTTCGTGTAAAATCCTGACTCACCCAATCCAGGATCCGTGGTCAAGAGCTTACCCCGGGCTCCTCTCCAGAGTGGTGAGGATGCAACCGGGACTAAAGCCGGGAAGTAGAAGAGAAGAGATTTTGTTTCTCTTCGAAACTTGAAAGTGCTTAGAAACTTGAAACAAAAACGGAAACATATCTTAATCCCATCCCAGTCCCGGAGGGGTAGACAGAGCAAAGATTTTAAAATAAACGAATAAAATGTGCCGTGTGGTTCCCGGCACCAATACAAAAAAGAATAGGACCACTTCAATAGGACACTCTTCCCCGTGGATGACGTACAAGGCGACTAAGGGATGGGCTCACAAACTTGGGATTCTATTTTTAGGCGATGGGCTAACAACCTGTCACTATTTGAATCTCAATTCTATCATTAAGCCAAACTCAAGTCTTTTCAAGGCTGTTGGCTCTGTCTACCCCGCAAGGGATATAGACGTGACCATATGTATGTATGTACGAATAAAATTACAACACCCATAACGTTTTACAATCCAAACCCTATCTCGAAGGTAGCCAGAAGCCTTTAAACGCTTACAACTACTTAGCAAAGTAAATACACGCTCGGAAATTTTTGATGCAGTATATTTGCAATCTTTAGTACAATATTTGCTTAACATTGGGACGAGACGCCGCGTAACACCGACGGGTGCTTCGGATTTACTAGACTGTGTGAACTTATAACTTCAAGTTTGTAATTCAAATCCAAAATTTTATTCATTATTATAGGATACTATCATATCGCTTAATAATTGTAAAATCTTTTGGTGGCACAACATTGGTTGACGTCAAATAAATTACTTAAAACTAAGTTTACCGCCGCTTCCAAGGCGTCAGTGCAGAAGACGCGGTAACAAAAAAAAGTGCTGAAGTCCAATTTGAATTTACGAAATTTGAATCTGTGAAACAGCGGTATCGCGAATCGTAGCCCAAAATAAATTTGGAGGTCGTCGGGCCAAAGTTGGTCTTAAACTATTCGAACATTCTTCATTACATCATCTCTCGATGACGAAAAATTTGCCAGCGAACTTATGCCAGACAGCTGTCAAAGAAGAGATTGAGACTCGAATATACAATCTTTTGAAGTAGTTAAAATCGTTTCAGTTTTCATTACCATAAAGTGAGCTATCCCATATTGCCATTACCGTGAAGAAACTCTATAAAATGGCCCATAAATAAAAGACTTTTATATCTTAACAGAAAGTGCATCTCTTGGGCGCAGTAGAATATAGAAATAACGCCATCTAGCGGCAGCTATTATGAATTGACAGAAACGTTATAGCACGCATGGGAATTATTAATTTTTGATGCATAATGTAGCCTTTGGTTAATAGCATTTTCATGGTAATTTTTCTGTCAAGGTATTTCCACATGCATACTTTTCACGTCTACGTCCCTTGCGGGGTAGACAGAGCCAACAGATTGATGTATTTCTGGTTTCTGGTATCAGCTTTTACTTAAATATTCAGATGGTTATACTGCCGTGCGGTACCCGGCACCAATAGAAAAAAGAATAGAGCCAATCTTCCCGTGGATATCGTAAAAACCGACTAAGGGAAAGGCTTATAAACTTGAGATTCCTTCTTTAGGCGATGGGCTAGCAACCTGACACGCAATTTTAAAAGCCTATCCCTTAGTCGCCTTTTACGATATTCATTGAAAAAAAGGTGGAGTGGTCCTATTCTTTTTTTGTATTGGTGCCGGGAACCACACGGCACTTTTCCTTAACATGGTATATTTTTACCAGCGACCTGAATAAGGGATTCAATTAAAGGGAATTCCGCTTCGAATCGCCTGCCGGCCGTCAAACGCTTACATCATAAACTTTTACGCGAGCGTTTTATCGTCTTTTCGTGGGGCCAGGAAACATGCGTTGTTAGATAGGAGTCGCTTCGTGTAAAAATCTGACTCACCCAATCCAGGATCCATGGCCGAGGGTTTACCGAGGGCTCCTCTCCAGAGTGGTGAGGATGCAACCGGGACTAAAGCCAGGAGGAAGAAGAAACAAGCGTTATCATCTGCTGTTGTATTTTTTGTATTCTTTACAAGATTACTTTCATCTACGCCCGCGCAAGTGTAAGTTTTTTAACCATACTTAAAAAAATAAGACTCTTCGTAGGATCTGATCGTCATGGTGGAAATGATTCAAAATTCTTAAGTAGTAAAAATTCAGCGAAAACGGTTCAATGTTATTTAGTAATTTTTGCAATCTGTGTGATTTATCTCATATTTATTTAATGATTTTTGTATTTATTATAACTTATGCCCGCAAATTAAACTGACCACGGGTATCAAAATATACATGCATACATATAATCAAGTCTATATTCCTTGCGGGGTAGACAGAGCCAACAGTCTTGAAAAGACTGATAGGCCACGTTCAGCTATTTGGCTTTATGATGGAATTGAGATTCAAATAGTGATAGGTTGCTAGCCCATCGCCTAAAAGAAGAATCCCATGTTTATAAGCCTATCCCTTTGTCGCCTTTTACGACGTCCATGGGAACGAGATGTACTCGTAGTGGTCCTATTCTTTTTTTTTATTGGTGCCGGGAACCACACGGCACAGATCAAAATATACCTAAATAAAATCTGCCCAACGGCTAAGCCGTTTAAGTGTTACAGATATAAAAAAAAATTATATGTCAGACACGCTTTCGTATTTATAATAGTAAACATATTAAGATATGTTTTCCGCTCCTGGTTTTTATGGCCCGACACACGTACGCACCCCATCAATCATTGGAGGCGCGGACAGTGTAAACGCCGCTTAATTTCAACATCTGCCAAATTAATTTTTACCGTCCGACGGCGGTATTGACGAAATTTCTTATTTATTGACGCATTTTAGAAGTTGACTGTACTGTAAAATACCTATTTACCTATTTTAGAATATTTTATTAACCTGCTATGTACGTTCGCATAGTAAAGCGTGGGCAGTGTGGCCTATCAGTCTTTACAAGACTGTTGGCTCTGTCTAGCCCTGTCTGGATATAGACTTGATTATATGTATGTATGTAAGTTAACAGTTAACCTCTGATACAATTAAAACAAAATTTTGAGGCAAATATCTGCAAACCATTGAGTTGATTTTTTTTTATTCGTTAGGTTTGTATGACAAAAGCCATATGCTTTTGGAGCAGCCAGAACCAGCTATTGCCCTGGGAATTTCAAATATTATTTCTTTGGTCGTTTTATTTGCACAATGTATATAACCAGGAAATAGTCCATTAGTCTTTTAAGTTTTTTAGTCCCAAAAACTGTCTAGGACATTTTCGTACCTAAGAATTTTATAATATCCTTCAATGAGGGATGCACGCTTATGTTTATCTATAGAAACTAGCCTAATTTTATGTATTAAGTACTGCTAACTACGAATTAAACTATATATTACTATCGCCGTTTTCATTTGACGAATCCCAGCTAAATACCACTGTCATTTAGCATTGTAAGCGGACGTTTTGTAGGTTTTTGTCGACTAACAACGCTCATTAGTGTCTGTCTGGTTGTTACGACGTACCGTCTTTATGTTGGTAATGGCGGAGCTTTTTTGTGCCCAAATGGCGGACGCATTGTTCGAGTTCAGAGAATTACTATTTTTTGATGAATGTCGATAGAAGTTTTATGTTTGTACTAGCAAAGGGTATATTATATAAATACATACTATAAATATATACGTATCTTGATCAAATTAAGGACGTCCTGGTAAAGGGTCAGGTCAGGAGTACCCGTAACCGCCGAGTTTGCATGAAGAGAGTTATGAATGTGGTTGAAGCGAAGGAAGTGTGCAGAGATCGTGGCAAGTGGAAATAGGTAGTCTCTGCCTACCCCTCCGGGAAAGAGGCGTGATTTTATGTATGTATGTATGTATACATACATAATTATATTCACATCTATATCCCTTGCGGGCTAGACAGAGCCAACAGTCTTGAAAAGACTAAATGGCCACGTTCAGCTATTTGGCTTAATAATTGAGATTCAAATAGTGACAGGTTGCTAGCCCATCGCCAAAAAAAGAATCCCAAGTTTGTAAGCCTATCCCTTAGTCGCCTTTTACGACATCCACGGAAAAGAGATGGAGTATTCCTATTCTTTTTTTGTATTGGTGCCGGGAACCACTTGGCACCTATATATCTATTTATATGTGAAAATAATTCCAAAAGGCTGACACCACTTGGGTTTCAAAATCACAGACACACATACATATGTAGGTTGTAACTCAACAATAGTCACACAATTGCGTTAAAATTGCAGGAAATGATTTCCGAATCAAAGCGTTTTGTTGGACAATGCCTGTGGTGTGATTTGGGGGCTGTTAGCATAGAGCAGGTTAATGGTAAAGAGACAAAGTCCTGTTTTCCCTGTAGCGTCTTTCTTTTTCGACTTAACGTATTATGTTATGTATTAGTTGTGTAGGTGTATTGAGTGTATGTGTATACGTATCTCTGTAGGTACATACATATTTATTGTTTTTATATTTATGTAAGTAATAAACTTTCATATGTCGTGTGGTTCCCGGCAACAATAGAAAAAAGAATAGGACTACTCCATCTCTTTCACTTGGATGTCGTGATAGACTTACATACTTGGCATTCTTCTTATAGGGGATGGGCTAGCAACCTGTCACTATTCGAATCTCGATTCTATCATTGAGCCAAACAGCTGAACGTGGCCATTCAGTCTTTTCAAGACTGTTTGACTCTGTCTACCCCGTATACATAAATCATGATTCACTGATAATTATATAAGTTAAACTTGGGTATTAAATAAGAATACATGGAGTTAATATGAAGACAGATTGAAATATTGTTTTTTTTTAGTCTTTTTTTTTTACTGTTGGCTCTGTCTATCCCGCAAGGGATATAGATGTGATGAAATGTATGTATGTATGTTTATTTGCGATAAAGAATACTCTATCTATGTATAATATTTAACTTCTTTTTAATAGATGTGGACATATTGTATTTTTGTAAAGCTTGGACTCTGTATCAATTTATAACATTATAAAGTTCAGTACGTTACGACCCGAGCTGTCAGCTGACTCGTTTGACCACAAAGTGAAATTCAATTTGGTGATGGAACACTGTATTTCATTGGAATTTCAACATTTGTCTCTCATGTGGCTTTTACAAGCCTTTTGCACAAACAAATAGACGGTGACATTTTCTATTTTATACTTCCTTCATTCCAAAGCGGATTTTCGAAGATTAAATTAATAGTACTTTTTTGTTCTTGGCTGGTTCTTGGCACCTATATAAAAAAGAATAGGACCACGCCATCTCTTTCCCATGGATGTCGTTAACGGCGACTAAGGGATAGGCTTACAAACTTGGGATTTTTTTAGCGATGGGCTATAAACCTGTCACTATTTGAATCTCGATTCTATCATTAAGCCAAACAGCTGAACGTGGCCTATCAGTCTTTTCAAGTCTGCTGACTGTCTAAGGGATAAGGACGTGATTATATCTACGTATATGTATGCCCTCATCTCCCTAGAGAGGAGCCCGAGGTCACCTGTGACCATGAACCTGGATAGGTTAATCCAGTTTTGACTTCTGTCTGTAGTCCGCAACTTATTATGGGTCCTAACTCATATTTTTTTTTTTTTTTGGACAAATTACACAGATTGAGTTAGCCTCGAAGTAAGTTCGAGACTTGTGTTACGAGATACTAACTCAACGATACTATATTTTATAATAAATACTTATATAGATAAACATCTAAGACCCAGGCCAATCAGAAAAAGTTCTTTTCTCATCATGCCCTGGCCGGGATTCGAACCCGGGACCCCCGGTGTCACAGACAAGCGTATTACCGCTGCGCCACAGAGGCCGTTAAATTGGATCTTGGTTATACATCCAGTTGCCTGAATGTGAAGCTTTCTAATTCATTTTCTGATTCATCCATTTTTTAATTAAATCTTGTCCATTCAGGATACTTCTTCCATTAGTACCTACTATATCAAATCACCATATTTAGAGCCAGTTGATTCCACATCACCCACGCAATAGTACAAAGCCTCCGTTAATGTAGCAAACAATAATTACGTTGTTTACCCGACATCTCAAACGGCCCGAGGACTTGTTGTGTTCCCTTTAGTTCTATTAATTAATTCCTTATTGCCGTGTGGTTCCCGGCACCAATACAAAAAAGAATAGGACCACTCCATCTCATTCCCATGGATGTCGTAAAAGGCGACTAAGGGATAATAAAATTGAGATTCAAATAGTGACAGGTTGCTAACCCATCGCCTAAAAAGTATCTCAAGTTTGTAAGCCTTTCCCATAGTCGCTTTTTACGACATCCATGGGAAAGAGATAGAGTGGTCCTATTCTTTTTTGTATTGGTGCCGGGAACCACACGGCCTCTATAAAAATATAGTCTTTTGAGGTATACAATACATACATACATACAATACTCGAAGGTCACCATCTGCTGGATGACTTAATGATGAAATTGTAATTCAGATTGTTCAGCTTTTATATCAATATCGTTATATACATATATCGCAGAAAATACAAAGTGTAATTTTTACACAATCTCCATCCAACGATAATTAAATATTCCCACTATAATATTCTGCCATTTTAACAGCTTCAGCATTGACTGTCATCGGATCATCCCGACTGACTGACATTTTACTGATAATCTGTAAACTCGGGTGTAATTAAACAGCACAAACGGGAACCCACCTCATACCAGAATTCGCACAATACAGACGAACACAAAAGACGGCTATGTTAGTCCCCCGGCATTTCTCGTAATTAAAATCTGCCTTTTAGGACGGCTGTGTGTGACTTTGGCCATGTTTTGGTGACCTGGAAAGTATTGTTGGATAAATAAAGTGATGTGATTGCTCTTTGGGGCAGATTTATAATTGTTTTGACAGAATAGAATAGATTCATTGTCAAAATTGGGTACAAGGTATCACTTATTGACGTCACGTCACTTAAATCTAATTATAACGCATGTGTAGAAGAAGCGGTGGAACAAACTACACTGCAGCATTTTTATCGGACGTCAATTTACAATTATAGATCTCTTAAATCTAAATCGTGGACGAATGCACACACGAATGTAGACAACATTAAAAAACATGAACGAATGTAGAACTTATTATGTCAATCAAAATATAAATAACAACAATTTCTATTAGTATTTATGTTGTACATACATACATAAATATAGTCACGTCTATATCCCTTGCAAATTAGCAGCCAACAGATTTGAAAAGACTGAAACGTCACCTTCAGCTGTATGGTTTAGTGATTGAAATTGTAATTCATATAGTGACGGGTTGCTAGCTCATTGCCTACAACTATCCCAAGTTTATTAGCTATTCCCTTAGTCGCCTTTTACGTTACCACGGGTAAGTAATGGACTGATCCTTTTATATTAAATTGCCGCAAACCACACGGCACATGAAGTTTCTCTCTCAATTATTTCCGATCTTAACATCGACGTCACTTGTTACAAGTTCATTGGCCACTGGTATTTGTAATTCTAACAACATATATACATACATATGGTCACGTCTATAACCCTTGCGGGGTAGACAGAGCCAACAGTCTTGAAAACACTGAATGGCCACGTTCAGCTATTTGGCTTAATGATAGAATTGATATTCAAATAGTGACAGGTTGCTAGCCAATCGCCTAAAAGAAGAATCCCAAGTTTGTTAGCCTATCCCTTAGTCGCCATTTACGACATCCATAGGAAAGAGATGGAGTGGTCCTATTCTTTTTTGTATTGGTGCCGCGAACCACACGGCAATTCTAACAACGATTTAACCATTTCAATAACTCCTCCAAGTTTAATATTAATTTGTGTCAAAGTTCACTTAGGGTCAGATTAGGCTACGCTAGAAACTAGGACATCTAGACCGTAAGCCGTAAGATGTTAGCCTGCTGGCCGAATGCCAAATCGATCGGCTGTTCTACCAACAGTTGCTGGAATTACAATTTTGTATATCAGTTATTGCGTCTTGCTTGACCATTTGCAAAATTTGGTGCTATCACTATCACTACAAATTACACTACATTTAGCCGTGTGGTACCTATAAAAAAAAGAATAGGACCACTCCAGCTCTGTCCCATGGATGTCGTAAAAGGCGAGTGAGGGATAGGCTTTTAAACTTGGGATTCTACTTTTAGGCGATGGGCTAGCAACCTGTCACTATTTGGGTCTCAATTCTATCATCAAGCCAAATAGCTGAACGTGACCATTCAGTCTTTTCAAGGCTGTTGGTTCTGTCTACCCCGCAAGGGATATAGTCGTGACCATATGTATGTATGTACTATCACTACTTAGTACAAAACAAAGTCGCTTTCTCTATCCCTATGTCCCTTTGTATGCTTAAATCTTTAAAACTACGCACCGGATTTTGATGCTGTTTTTCTCAATAGATAGAGTGATTCAAGAGGAAGGTTTATATGTATAATAACATCCATTAAATAGTGTAGAAATACTGTTATTTATGAGGTTTCTAATGTGATGTCGTTAATTATCATATTTTATTCCGCTTACATTGCAAACGCAGGCTGAACCCAACGAGATTTATCAAAATAATGTACTAATTATTTGTACACATTGAAAAGGTCTACAGAAAACTCTTCGATGGTATATGTCTATCCCTCATGGATATCTCACAATAACATTTTTTTGTCATTTACTTTTGACGACAATTAGCATTGCACCCGTGCGAAGTCGGGGCGGGTCACTAGTGTATAATAAATCTTTCAAGCCTTCTTTACTTACCGTGGAAATTTCCTAAAATTAACTTTATCATATTCAAAATCAAATTTTTTCTTCATTATTACTGTCATATATCTTTTGGTTGCACAACATTGGTGGACGTCACAGACGCCACAGAAGAAGTACCACTTCTTCTGCACAAACTGCACTGCAACATTTTCTTTCATTAACGTCAATATCATTCTCATAATGAGTCATACTCGTAAAAACTGCACGTAGAAAATATTTTACTCAGCTACACGTGAAACCAATAATTTAAGCGTACACATAAGAACATTTTATCACGTCTATATGCCTTGCGGGGTAGACAGAGCCAACAATTTTGAAAAGACTGAAATGCCACGTTCAGCTTTATGTATGTAAGCGTATATGTAAGATTATTTCTCCAATTTTCTGTATTTTTATATATCGTAAAAACTCGCCCCTTTCCCAGAGGGGTAGGCAGAAACTGCACCTTTCCACTTTTTTACTTGATATCTACAAACGTACATAATTATTAAGTCTTTATGCTTTACTGGGTAGACAGAGCCAATCTTCTCGAAATGTCATTAACACGTGAATAACATCTAACCGAATAATAACCTTAGCGGTTTGCTGTAATCCTAAGGGTATTTTTCCACTACGAAAGCTACGCTTTGTTTGTGTTTCTGTGCTCAGCTTTTTAGCGGACTATTATTTAAAAATGTTGGACTAAAAGATTTATTATATTTAACGAAAT
Organism: Amyelois transitella; assembly: GCF_032362555.1. Lineage (NCBI taxonomy): Eukaryota > Metazoa > Arthropoda > Insecta > Lepidoptera > Pyralidae > Amyelois > Amyelois transitella. The sequence goes on along the minus strand of NC_083518.1, from coordinate 794,049 downwards.
TCAACCTAACTGTGGGACATCTTAATGGTTGACTGGTAGATAATGCTTCAACAACGCTTTAATGTATTTTGTACAATAAAGTTTAAATAAATAAATAAATATTTATTTTACCTTATGAAAATTTAGTGAACTAAGTTTCTGAGAACTTAAAAACTAGCACATTACTTAAAAAAAAATTCCAGAAACACAGAGATATAATATAAGATGGCATAGTAGCGAAGTTAGCACATATTTAGTGGAGAACAATCTTAAAGCTACCTGTGCTAAATTCATCCCACATTCTGACCCTTTAAAATATTTAATTAAGGGCAGAAAGATTCTTTTTCACCCTCAATTCACCACTTCTCCGACTGTGGTCCAGATTTGTAAAATTTTTGGTTAAAGCAGGTATTTAATTTATTTTAAGGGATTTTGTCAGGTACCATTTAATTAAGGACGTCCTGGTAAAGGGTCAGGTCAAGAGTACCCGAAACCGCCGAGCTTGCATGAAGAGAGTTTTATGAATGTGGATGAAGCGAAGGAAGTATGCAGAGATCGTGGCAAGTGGAAAGAGGTAGTCTCTGCCTACCCCTCCGGGAAAGAGGCGTGATTTTATGTATGTATGTAACATTTAAATAAATGTGCCGTGTGGTTCCCTATGGCTATCCCTATTAGCTATGTTTGTCGCAAGGTGAAAAGACGTAATGTGTGTTATGATTTTAGAATACATACAAACTTATAATCACGTCTTAAGCCCTTGCGGGGAAGATAGAGCCAACAGACTGATAGGTTATGTTCAGCTTCTTTGTTTAGTGATAGAATTAAGATTTAATTAGTGACAGTTTGCTAGCCTAAAAGAAGAATCTCAATTTTTTAAGCATATTCCTCAGTCGCCTTTTACGACATCCATGGGAGGAGTGGTCTTATTTTTTGTATTGGTGCCGGGAACCGCACGGCACATTGTATTATATTCGGATTTCTATTTTATATACCTAAACGTTTTGTAAACAAGTCTTCGTCAATAGCAGAAGTTAAAAAAAGCATCGTCGAATTCCCCTATAAACTTTTTTGTTTGCACGAGCGATAATCGCGATCGGTTGGAATTGGCCACGTCAGGCCCAAGACTCGTCAATCTTGATCGGGATTCCCACCCTGATCGTCTTCCTGGGTCAAGGTGATTTAATAGATTAAAAAAAAAGGATAAGACCCCGTGAGTTTGCGAGATATTTTTACAAAAATACATACATACATAAATAAAGTCGCGCCTTTTTCCCGGAGGGGTAGGCAGGGACTACATCTTTTACAAAATGAAGATTTAATTAAATTTCTTGTGTAAGTCGCGCTAAATTCTCGCTGGAAAAGCTAGCCGCGTGTAAGAGCTAGTATATTATAAAACTCAAAAACAATTCTTACTTAAACATACACATATCATATACCTAATTTGGGTCAAAAATCTTTATCAACCACCTAAATAGACCACCCAAAAATTCAGATCAACCATTCTTTATAAGGTCAATCACGTTATCGCCGGAACGCAGAAAGGTGAGCCCGCCATTTGACGCCACAGCAAAAAGATATGATGAAACGGAATGTTAACTTAATATTTCATTCTTTTTATTTTCCTCTCATCAAAGCTAAGAGTCTGCTGAAGACTAATATTCATCTATTATTATGAAGCCTCGCTCATTGTTACAAATGAATAAATCTATACTAATATTATAAAGCTGAAGAGTTTGTTTTTGTTTGTTTGAACGCGCTAATCTCAGGCACTACTGGTTCGAATTGAAAAATTCTTTTTGTGTTGAATAGACAATTTCTCAACTATAAGAAGTTGAAGCGTTCCCGCGGTTGCCATTCTTCGGGCGCTGGACTTAAAATTATCTTATAGGTATCTAATATATTTAAACGAGCAATTCTTGTATATATATAATCCGGATCTCGGAAACGGCTCCAACGATTTTCATGAAAGTTACAGATTAGGGGCTTTTCTGCTCAAGGAATCGATTTATCAAGGTCCTAGGTTCGAAAAAAGCTCGGTTCCCAAGATATATAATCATTCTAAAGTAAGATGTTTGCAAAACTTGACTAATATTAAAACACGTTCTACCAAAAACAAAAAACCGAGCAAAGCTCGGTTAACCAGGTACTGTCAATGTTATTTACGATGACATTCTGAAGTTCAACTTTTACTGTACACAAACGTAACCATAATGGCGGATATTTACGCAACTCTAAAATTAGGGTGATCGATCCTCGTCTTGAAAATGGCAGCGATTCCGAGGGATCCCGATAGCTTTATCGGGCTTTTTTTAAGCTCTAAGGAATGATATTTTGGCGTGACGCATTATAATCCCGTTCAGCGCTCCTTTGAATTTGTTTTCGTGGTAGGTTTTAAGTTTGGCACGTATAAGTTAGTAGGTACATTTTGTTAGTAGCAGACGTTTAATCAACAGTATAATGTGTGATAATAAGATTATATACTTTATCCGAGGTCAAATTTCAGCAATTTTTAGTGTGAAAACCCGTCGAGCCTATTAATTATATATTGGCTCTTATAAAAACTTCTTATTATTTTTTACATATTCTATTTCAGATTTAACCATACCTACAGAAATAACGCCTCTTTCCCGGAGGGGTAAGCAGAGACCACATCTTTCCATTTGCCACGATCCCTGCACACTATTCTTACACTTCATCCACATTCATAACTCTCTTCATTCAAGCTCGTCGGTTTCAGGTACTCTTGACCAGACCTTTTGATAGAACGTCTCCGATTTGATCTAGGTACGTTCGTCTAGGCCTTCCCACTCTAACAGTCCCATTCACACTTCCTTTGTATATTTCCTTAGTCAACCTGTTTTCATTCATCCTCTCGACAAGACCAAACCATTTAAGCATTCCCTTTTCTATTCCTTATTTAAATTAAAAAAAAATATTTATTATGTACTAGCTGTGCCCGCTACTTTGTCCCCATGGAATAGTTATTTTGGGTATCATTGAAGTCCACAAGGATGAATAATTTCCCCCGTTTTTTTCACATTTTCCATTATTTCTTCGCTCCTTATAGTTGCAGTGTGATGTTATATAGCCTAAAGCCTTTCTCGATAAATGGTCTATTCAACTCAAATATATTTTTTTAATTCAAACCAGTAGTTCCTGTGATTAGCGCGTTCAAACAAACGAACAAACTCTTCAGCTTTATAATATTATAGTATAGATGTAAAATATTAAAACGAAATCCCTGAGTTTTTATTATCAAACAAACATACTTAATTTTCATCGTGACACAAATGGGTAAAAAGTTTATGTGATAACGTTAAAACAAATAATTTGGTTATCTGCTTTGCGAATCGCAGGAGGCTTTGTGTAAAACATTTTAAACAATGTAAACTCAGATAAACGTCATAACTTGAGATAAAAATATCCCGTACAAAAAGGGTTTGACCCCATTTCCGAAGCGATTTGTTACAAAATAATTTGAATACAGGTGTGTAATCTACATACATAATCACGTCTATATCCCTTGCGGGGTAGACAGAGCCAACAGTCTTGGAAACACTGAAAGGCCACGTTAAGCTGTTTGGCTTAATGATAGAATTTAGATTCAAATGGTGACAGGTTGCTATCCCATCGCCTGAAAGAAGAATCCTATGTTTACAAGCCAATCCCTTAGTCGCCTTTTACGGCATCCATGGGGACGAGATGGAGTGGTCCTATTATATCACATATCATCGCTCCCGCTACACTATAATCAATGCTATTTGCTAAGGCTAAGTATGTTAACCTTGCTTTTTCCTTTTTTATATATTTTTTTTTCTATTATGCCGTGTGGTTCCCGGCACCAATACAAAAAAGAATAGGACCACTCCATCTGTTTCCCATGGATGTCGTAAAAGGCGACTAAGGGATAGGCTTACAAACTTGGGATTCTTTTTTAGGCGATGGGCCAGCAACCTGTCACTAGTTGAATCTCAATTCTATCATTAAGCCAAATAGCTGAACGTGGCCATTTAGTCTTCCAAGACTGTTGGCTCTGTTTACCCCGCAAGGGATATAGACGTGACCATATGTATGTATGTATTAGATTTTTTCTATCGTTAACCCCTTTCTTTCTTTTAATGTTGAGATCTGTGTGTCTCATCTGTACATTCGTTAATTTGCCGCCTGATAACCTGGCTGATAACATTAATCACCCATATAGCCTGGAGATGGGGTCAATCGCCAATTTTCTGAGCATGCCTCTTTTAATTTCGGGCCCCGGCTATTTTTCACCCCAATTGGTACATGATAAACAGGAGGGGGTTACCTTTGAAATCAGTTTCAGTTACAGGTAGATACATTTTCCCTCCATTCTGAAGTATACTGGAATAACTCCCAAGTTTTTATTTTATATACTAGCTGTGCCCGCGACTCCGTACGTGTGGAATAGTTATTTTGGGCATCATTGAAGCCCTCAAGGGCGAATAATTTTCCCCTTTTTTTTCTCATTTTCCATTATTTCTTCACTCCTAATAGTTGCAGCGTGATGTAATATAGCCTAAAGCCTTCCTCGATAAATGGTCTATTCAACACAAAAAAGAATATTTCAATTTGTAGTTCCTCAGATTAGCGCGTTCAACAAACAAACTCTTCAGCTTTATAATATTAGTATAGATTACAATATTAGTAGATATAGATAACACTTCCTTCATGGAATTCAAATGTAGTATAGTGACATATAGTATCATCTATAACTGATCTAACTAACCAATTACAATATGGGCACTTACCATCTCAATTGTCCATAAAATTTAAGGTCGTGTCTTGGCAGAGACCGTGCAATGGGAATATATGGTGTGGCTTCTGATAGCAAGATTATAGGCTCGGAGGAGTAACGTGCATCTGGCTGTATGCGGTTTGCTTGAGTCATTGACCTTAATCTGAATACATACATACATACAGGTCACGTCTATATCCCTTGTGGGGTAGACAGAGCCAACAGTCTTGAAGAGACTGATAGGCCACGTTCATCTATTTGGCTTAGTGATGGAATTGAGATTCAAACAGTGACAGGTTGCTAGCCCGTCGTCGCCTAAAAAAATAATCCGGATTTTGTAAGCCTATCCCTTAGTCGCCTTTTACGACATCCGTGGGAAAGAGACGGAGTGGTTTTATTCTGTTTTGTGTTGTCCCGGTCAGGGCATGATGAGAAAATTACTTTTTCTGATTGGCCTGGGTCTTGGATGTTTATCTAAATAAGTGTTTATTATAAAATATAGTATCGTTGTGTTAGTATCTCGTAACACAAGTCTCGAACTACTTCGAGGCTAACTCAATCAGTGTAATCTGTCCCTTTTATACTTATTATCTATACTAATATTATAAAGCTGAAGAGTTTGTTTGTTTGAAGGCTCTAATCTCAGGGACTACTGGTTCGAATTTAAAATTTTTATTTTTTGTGTTGAATGAACCATTTATCGAGGAAGGCTTTAAGCTATATAACATCACGCTGCAACTATTAGGAGCGAAGAAATAATGGAAAATGTGAAAAAAAACGGGGGAAATTATTCATCCTTGAGGGCTTCAATGATGCCCAAAATAACTATTCCACGCGGACGAAGTTGCGGGCACAGCTAGTTTATTTATAAACTGTATCTAAGTGAGTCACGGATACGGAAACACGTTTTATTCCACTTCCATTTCGTGAATATCAGATTTATGTGCTGCCCCGTATTTCGTCATGGCAAAATATTACGCGGCTTAATGCATTATTAAACAAAGTTCCTGTCGTTTGATGTGGATCATATTTCCTGTGGAAATCCCGGGAGAAATCTAACGTAACCCGCTTAGTTGGCAGCGTTTTTTTTTATGGAACATTTTAGTTTGTTATTATTCTAATTACAATTTCTTCCGAGAGAAGATAAAAACAGCAACATAACATTGTAAGCAGCTAGCTGTTTTTCTTTCAAAGGAGATTGTAAAAGTAATCAATGGAAGACTAAATTATACATATTTATATGCATACATACATATAATCACGTCTTTATCCCATGCGGTGTAGACATTGCCAACAGCTTTGAAAAGACTGAAAGGCCACGTTAATGATGCAATTGAAATTCAAATAGTTACAAGTTGCTAGCAAATCGCCTACAAGAAGAATCCCAAGTCTATTTATTAACCAATTTGATTCTATTACTGTTATTGCATCACTATATACATACATCTCAGTTTGGTCCAAAGGTTTGCCTGGCGAAAAATACCTTATGGATCTGTTGTATATTTTACGTGTATAAAGTTTTAATAAATAAATCCCCTTTTTAGGCGACGGATTTGTAACATAGGTAAGCAAGCATTCCAAATACATAATTCACACAATAAAATGGACTTCCAATCGTATAAGAATTGGCTCTGTCTATCCCGTCATATGGGTATTTTTAAATTGAACGCTATAGACACATCAAATGAACACCCTCACTATTGCCGGACGTTAAAATGTCATCCACATAAATAGCACTCCTATAGATATTCATAAACAAAACACACGTAACACCAGTTTTCAATAAGCTATTCATCTGTCCACGGCATTCAGACTCGTCTTTGTGTATGGCAGTCCATTCAAATGAGCTGTTACTGCTAAATGTACCGGTAATCTGATTCGTCAAACCTATGGTTCCTGAAGTTTAATTTAAACTTATTAAAGAAATAAATTTATACGTGACTAATAACATAAATTGAGTTAGCCTCGAAGTTAGTTCGAAACTTGTGTTACGAGATACTAACTTAATGACACTATATCTATACTTATATTATAAAGCTGAAGAGTTTGTTTGTTTATCGACCATATATCGAGGAAAGCTTTAGGCTATATAACATTATGCTTCAACTATAAGGAGGGGAAAAATGGGCAAAATTATTCATCCTAAGGCTTCAATGATGCCCAAAAATAACTATTTCACGCGGACGAAGTTGCGGGTACAGCTAGTTTTATAATAAATACTTGTCAATCTAAAAAAAACCGACTAACTGACAAAGTCTTAAGAGTACGCTAAGATGAGAATTCCCGAATTTACGACGAATAATTAAAAGAATTTACAGATTTACATGGTGAAATTTAAACAGAGATAAATAAGAATGTGGCGACTTCACTAACGTCACATGCTATCAACCAATGACAGTGATGAATACAATACGCTCAGCCAATAGCGGCGAGAGTCTGTGACGACATCTCAAACGTCACACGCTTCCAGCCATTCACAGCGCGTATGCAAAATGGTGACGTAATTATTTCACGTATTGAGCATAAATACAACTAAACATCGTAGGAGTCGCGGTTTCCCAGGCAACACCTAGCCTGGCAGAAGATCTAACCTTTGTGGCGGTTGTGCCTGATGCATCACTCCTGCTACAAGACCTTGTAAAAATTATGATAAAATTAAAACATTGCGAAAGAAAAACTCAATAAAATATAGCCAAAAACTATGTCTTCTTCGTCATTTCACAAAGTTTTACAAAGACCAGTAAAAGACTATTACCATTATTGAACTGACAATGACTCAGTTCGACGATCTTTGTCTTAAATTACTTAGCTCCACAACACAAAATTATGATAACTCAAATATAGTTTAGATGCAATCACCAAATTAATGTTCCAACCACATCATTTAGGTACGTCACAGTCGCAGGTGTGACTAACCTAATTAGCATCATAAATAACACACTTTGGGAACCACACGCGTCGCCGGGACGAAATTTTGAATATCAAAGAGTTTGTTCCTGGGTGTTGTTCTGTTTGTACTGTGTTGCGTCTTAATTCTATCATTGAGCCAAACAGCTGAACGTGGCCCATCAGTTTTTTCAAGACTGTTGGCTCTGCCTACCCCGTTAAGGATATTGACGTAATTTTATGGATTTAGGTGTATGTGTGTTGCGTCTAGTAGACACTGTTTGTTGTCTACCGTTGGTCAAACATATTTGTGATGTCATATATGTGTATGTTGTTGTTTGATTTAGGATGAAATAGGGCAAAAAGACAGAAACTCAAACAAGAACAAGGGTTAATTAACACATATAAAATCGAAAATGTATGTTGGTAATCTTCTTAAATTTAAGAGCTAATTCTAGTCGGTGGAGTTAAATGTTTATGGATATTGGAGTTAAATTCTTCCATTCATCTCTTTTCTCTGTTTTTTTTTTATTCGTTGGTATGTTGTAACGTTTCCTTTTGCTTTATTCATTCAAAACATTTTATTCCTGGTCTTCCTATTCCTCTTGTCTAGGGGACCATAATTCTTGTGGTCTTCTACCACCTCCCTAAGTTGATACTAATTTAGTTAGACATAGTGGTGCCGTGTTAAACATAGTTATTTCATCATCTGTGGCTGCCACATTTTCGGATGGGATTTTAAGCGCTCATTAAAAATTTTCGTGATAAATTAGTATGATTTATTCGTGTTATGATTTGTGGCTTTTAATCATCTCTTTCATGTAGTGAAGCGATTCCGTTTTGATGATGTGAACGCGGTCAGTGAGAGTTATTTTAACAGCTTTCCATTATTCTTATCTTTATGATCATTGACAAAAATGTATTATGTTTTATTTATCATCACAACTAATTTTAGAGTTGGTTTTTAATTTGTACCTTCGCTTTCCATACAAAAAAATTGAAAATGCCAATTTTTAGAAACTAAAATACCATAGTTGTTTTAATTTCTTTAAGTTTATCGTTTGTCTCTTTATGGTTTTTAATTCCCATTTTCTAAGGAAAAAAATAGTTCCCTAAATAATGTCTAATCTTCTACGACATAATAAATAAGACTAATGGATCTTACAAATTCAAAAAGTTGACGTGAAAGGAGTTGGGTCATTCGCTACTCTATAATAATTACCGCAGCTAATAAAACAGATTTCACAAACGAACCGTGCATCCGGTCGTCTGTCTGTCTGTGTTGACAAATCTCAATATATCACTGAGTAGTAGTTAACTCGAAATAGTTTCATCGCTCGGTAAGACGATATTAAAACTGTGGATTAGTGTTTATTTGTTTTGTTCTCGTGCGACTTTTATTGATGACTTGTTTTTAGCCGCAGCTCTGCTAGCGTGGTTTTTAGTTTATAGAGAATTCCACGAGTATTCTTTTATTTTTTTTTCGGGATGAAAGGTTTATATAACCATCTCAATACTCTTAAGCCTGTGCCAAATGGCAAATGCGTGAAGAACTCTAACAAAAATCACATTTATCTATCTCTTCATTTTGACGTCAATAAAACACAAACAAATACGGTCTCTATTATTAAACTACATTTAAATGCCAAAAGTAATATTTCTCTTCAAACAGGAAGTCCCGGCATCTAACCACACAACAATGATTCCTAGAGATCTCTTCAAACCCCTTTCTGCCGACATTATATTTTGACACCAGTCCAAAATGTCGCGCTAATTATCTCACCTTACCTAATCTCTCACTTGCAACCGTTCCGACGTGTCAACTCTGAGTGTCAACTAATCCCTGTTATTTCTTTTTCAGTTCTAAATACGGAGCGAAGGCGCATTAAACTGTAAAAACAAGAAGCATCATGGCGTCGCCCAATTCGCGCCAAATCCCGCGTCACGCCGGGCGCCATCTGCCGTCGCCGGAAAACTTCCGCAGTTTGAATTCGAATTCGGAACGTTCGAAATAGTTATTCGTGAATGGACATTGACGGGGCAGTGTCGTGATGTGATTTTTTTTTTGTTTATGTGCAGTGTTGTGTTTGTGTTAAGTGTTTAGTGATAAGTGACGATGTCTGAGGAGCGTTCGCGACGTTTGTCGCAGATTTTTGACCCACTCTCGAGGTTCACGGATCACAGTGGTGCTGGACATTCAGCCAGCACTCCGAACAGTCCTCGGTTGCTGCCGCGGAGGACAAGAGACCCGCCCCCACCTCCTCCTAGGTATGTTTTGTTTTGAGTACTAACTTTTAAAATAACAGTTGTCAGGTATTGAAACAGCCCGTCGTGGTGGCGCTAGTGTCGTTTTTAAACCATTATCGGACAGGGAACCTGTTAAACTTTGACCAATTAGTTGAAGAAGCCCTGATAATTGACGATTTGGGAAACTTTATCCAGAAGATACTCGTACTTATCATTTATAAGGAGTAATGAAAGAACCTGAATACTTATAAATATTTCTTAACGGATGGTTCGACGTGTGCCTCGTGTGCCGTGTGGTTTTTGGCAGTTTAGAATAGAACCATATTTTGCTACTACAGATGAACGTAGCCTTTCAGTGTTTTCAAGACTGTTGGCTCTGGCTATCCCGCAAGGGATGTAGACGTATATGTATGTCATCAACTGATTCTTAACAAAAGCCAGGACTATATCAAATGACTTTTGGTATGCCTCGTTATCTTAGGATTCTTAAAATTCTAAGTAAATGAATCATTTTCGCCCATGACTTGTAGGAAATATATAAATGGTTGTCTTGGATCTTATCACTTTGACGAGACAAAAAGTAGTTGGTACTTTTATAAAATATAGTATCATTTGAGTTGGTATCTCTTAACACAAGTGTCGAACTTACTTCGAGGCTTACTCAATCTGTGTAATTTGTCCCGTTTATATTTATTTATTATTACTATTATTTTCGACTTATAAATACATATATGTACACATACATAAAAGCACACATACATTAAAAAAATCTTTCCAATTGCTACGATATCTGCATTCTTTCGCTTCATCCACATTCATAACTGTCTTCATGCAAGCTCGGCGTACTCCATCTCTTTCTTATGGATGTCGTAAAAGGCGACTATGGGATAGGTCTTGATATTCAGTATCAGGGAATAAAACCACGGCTTATTAACGCAACAGAAAACGCATTACGAAGTTTTAAACATTCATTAAAATTGAATAGTTAATTATAAATGAACTGTAAATATATTTGCTTTGTTCATTAATTTAAACGCGCCATATTTGCCGGTCCGGGATTAATGTGCACAGTGGTGAACCATTACGGATTATAGTGCAAATGAACCTTGTTAATTTTAATTCTTTGAGAATAACAGACATATCATACATACATACAGACGGCCTCTGTGGCGCAGCGGTAGTGCGCTTGTCTGTGTCACCGGAGGTCCAGGGTTCGATTCCCGGCCAGGGCATGATGAGAAACGAACTTTCTCTGATTGGCCTGGGTCTTGGACGTTTATCTATATAAGTATTCATTATAAAATATAGTATCATTGAGTTAGTATCTCGTAACACAAGTCTCGAACTTACTTCGAGGCTAACTCAATCTGTGTAATTTGTCCCGTATATATTTATTTATTTATTTATTATACATAAAATTACGCCTCTTTCCCGGAGGGGTAGGGAGAGACTACATACCTCTTTCCACTTGCCACGATCTCTGCATACTTCCTTCGCTTCATCCACATTCATAACTCTCTTCATGCAAGCTTCGGGTACTCTTGACCTGACCCTTTGCCAGGACGTCCTTAATAATATTATAGGTAAATTTCTGTTGGTAGGTAAAGCCTGTTGGCTCTGTCTACCCCGCAAGGGATATAGACGTGACCATATGTATGTATGTATGTATGTAAATTTCTGTCTAGAAAATTTAACATTTTTCAGGGGTAGGTATCTTCTTTATTCCTTATAATAATAATAACATTAATGCCCAATTACATAAATGAACCTTGTGCCGTGTATATGGGTGGGTACATATATACATATAATCACGTTTATATCCCTTGCGGGATAGATAGAGCCATCCGTCTTGAAAAGATTGATAGGCCACATTCAGCTGTTTGGCTGAATGATAGAATTGACATTCAAATAGTGACAGGTTGGCGGCCCATCGCCTAAAAGAAGAATCCCATGTTTATAAGCTTAATTTAGTCTTATTCTTTTTTTATGGTGCCAATAACCACACGGCGGTTAGTTTTCTTTCCAATCACATATTCATATCGCTGTTTATGTGACTGTCAACAAAAGAATATCCACTTACCCAAAATTCACAACGGTCCATTCGTGTCCAGAATATTAACACTGATAAATTTGACCAGGCCAATCGCCCACACATCCCGAGTGGACCCCCTGGAGTACGAGCTGGCGGCGGCGGAGGTGGGCTCCGTGAACTGGCAGGAGAGGTGCCTGGAGCTTCAGCTGGAGCTTCACAGGAGCAGGCACCAGGCGACCAGGGTGCGCGACATGCTGAGAGATAAGGTAAGGTTACCTATACGTCACCAACAGAAAGATGAATAGGACCACTAAGGTTGTACGTCACAAACAGAAAGATGAATGGGACCACTCCATCACTGTCCCGCGGATGTCGTAAAAGGCGACTAAGGGATCGGCTTATAAATTTGGAATTATTTTTTTAGGCGATGAGCTTGCAACCTGTCACATTTCATTTTTTTTTGAGAGCAACACTGTTCACTGTAAGTACTTATTATATGCTAGTGAAAAAAACATTTATTTTAATTCCTTGTCCTATATTTGAATGAACCAATAAAAAAAAGAATAGGACCACTCCATCTCGTTCCCATGGGTGTCGTAAAAGCCGACTAAGGGATGGGCTTGTAAACTTGCGATTCTTCTTTTAAGCGATGAGTTGGCATCCTTTCACTATTTGAATCTTAATTCTATCATTAAGCCAAACAGCTCAACGTGGCTTATCAAGACAAATCGGCCTTTTCAAGACTGTTAGCTCTGTCTACCCCGCTTAGGATATAGACGTGACTATAATGTATGTATGTATATCTAGTTATCATTGACATTGTTAAAAAAAGCGAGTGATACAACAAGTCTAGATTATACGAAGAATTCTAATGTCACTTGAGAGAAGAAAAAAAAGGATAATAACTTCCTAGGCTTTGTCGCGGCGTTCAAGAATTGCGAGCAGACGAGGTCACGGGGTCAGACCTAGTTTCACAAAGGGAAAATTACCTTTTTTCTCTTTAATAATTCCTTGTCCTATATTCTACTGTGCCTTAAGGTTCTCTTTACCAATAACAAAAAGAATAGGATCACCCCATCTCGTTGCCATGGATATCGTAAAATGCGACTAAGGAGTAAGCTTATAAACTTGCGGTTCTTCTTTTAGGCGATGGGCTAGCAACCTGTCGCTATTTGAATCTCAATTCTATCATTAGGTAAGCCAAACAGCTGATCGTGGTCTTTTCGAGACTGTTGGCTCTGTCTACCCCTCAGGGGATATAGACCTGTTTTTATTTATATTTAAAGAAGGGTAGTTCTAAAATACAAATAAAGATCTATCATAGTCTTAATATATTTATGGAATAACTAGCTGTCCCGGCAAACGTTGTTTTGACATATAAATAACTTTTAATTATATTTAGTTAAAAAAAATGTTAAGTGTGGACAACCCTTATCACTAAGGGGTATGAAAGATAGATGTTGGCCGATTCTCAGCCCTACTCAATATGCTTACAAAATTTCATGAGAATCGGTCAAGCCGTTTCGGAAGAGTACGGAGACAAACATTGTGACTCGAGAATTTTATATATAAGATTTTATTTCGTAACTCCGAAATCTCTTAAATAAAATCTCATCTGTTTCGGAACTACAAAAATTAGGTATGACTCAAATACTTGACTATTTATTTCAGTTTAAAAGCAACTCCTATGCAACATGCATTCTTGTTCAACATGTTCTTCAGGACCAATTCTATCCCTGTACCAAACTACATCAAAATCGTTTCAGTGGTTTAGGCGTGACAGCGTAACAGACAGAGTTACTTTCGCATTAATAATATTAGTACGGACTGATTCAGGCCTACCATCTTGACACTACATACTGATTGTTACATCGTACCTGACATTTATAATTTGATTGAGGGCTCAGTACGCCGGCGGTTTGAGCTAGACTTAATAATGAGGTATTGTAGCAACCGATGTATCGATTCATCACGATTAATTACGGATTGGCAATCGTGATTTGTCAGTATCGATTTGTAATCATGTCGTCTTCAGTCAGATGAGCGTCGACGGTCGAATGATTAAGGTACACTTTCTTGAGTTATAGATTTGAGAGATAGAAGAAGAAGAAAATGCTGCAGTGCAGTTTGTTACCGCTTCTTCTGCACTGACGCCTTGGAAGCGGCAGTAAACTTAGTTTTAAGTAATTTATTTGACGTCAACCAATGTAGTTAAACCATACGTTTTGACAATTATTGAGCGATATGAAGTATCCTATAATAATGAATAAAAATTTTGAATTTGAATTTGAATATAGATTAGATTTGAAGAGTTATACCTAACGTGCCGTGTGGTTCCCGGCACCAGTATAAAAAAAGAATAGGGACCACTCTATCTCTTTCCCTTGTATTTCGTTAAAGGCGACTAAGGGATAGGCTTACAAACTTGGGATTCTTCTTAAAGGCGATAGGCTAGTAAACGTGTCACCTAACAGCTGAACGTGACCCGTAAGTCTTAACCCGTAAGGAATATAGACGTAATTATATGAATGAATGAGTTTTGCCTAACTCAGGTCAACCAGAAAAGTCGAAGGCTCATCTATAGTGATACTATAAAAAGGTAAAGTTTGTGTGTAATCTTCAGAATACTGTGATGATCATGAAAATTGTAAAGTTAACGTATCACGGACGCAGGCGCAACGGGCCGCTATTGTAAAATGATTCGATCATTTATAAATTTACCTATATAACTGACTCACCCAATCCTAGATACAATGTCAGAAGCATCCTTTCTGACCAACACTAGTGGTTCTACCTAGTGCATATATTCATACATATAATCACGTCTATATCCCTTGCGAGGTAGACAGAGCCAATAGTCTCGAAAAGACTGATAGGCCACGTTCAGTGTTTGGCTTAATGACAGAATTGAGATTTAAATAGTGACTTAGTGTTCCACAATCAACTATTTGTAACCCTGGTGTTCCAATGATAATACCCCGGGCTCCTCTCCAGAGTGGTGGGGATGCAACCGGGACTAAATCCAGGTCCAAGATATATTTGCCTATACATACATACATATAATCACGTCTATATCCCTTGCGGGTTAGACAGAGCTAACAGTCTTGTAGACTGATAGGCCACGTTCAGCTATTTGGCTTTAAGATAGAATTGAGATTCTAATAGTGACGGGTTGCTAGCCCATCGCCTAAAAGAAGAATTTCAAGTTTATAAGCCTACCCCTTAGTCGCCTTTTACGACATCCATGGGAGAGTGATGGAGTGGTCCTATTCTTTTTTTCTATTTGGTGCCGGGAACCACACGGCACATTTTTTGCCTCATCATATTTGCCTATAACTATTGCTATTGGCTACCGTTTTCCAAGTCACCCGCGGAGCTTCGTCAGCTGTTCTTTATAGCTTGATAGTCCAAGAGCCCATATATATTTTATCTGTGCAAATTGTTTTCGTCGAGGTTACAAAATGTTGATAATATGAATGGTGCTATTCATCATTGTTTAATTTACAAACAAAATAATTTAAATTAAAAATAAAATATAAAAGATACTGACAGGCTGATATATTTGCGTAAAACGCTGGGTCAAATGATTAATGTGCCTTGTAGGTTCTTTTTATGATCTATGATGGGTGCCCTAAGAACGGATTTCCCGTCATTCCCGCGGGAAAGTAAATTGACGGTATGTATCTTTTTACCGTGTTAAAAGTGCCGTGTGGTTCCCGGCACCATTACAAATAAGAAAAGGACCACACCATCTCTTTCCCACGGATGTCGTAAAAGGCGACTAAGGTATAGGCGTATAAACTTGGGATTCCTCTTTTAGGCGATAGGCTAGCAACCTGTCACTATTTGAATCTCAATTCTATCACAAAGCCAAACAGCTGAGCGTGGCCTATCAGTCTTTTCGAGACTGGTGGCTCTGTCTACCCCGCTAGTGATATAGACGTGATCATATGTATGTATGTATGTATCTATTTACGCTAGCGGTCGAGCCGCGTTTTCGATAAATAAATGACGTCAGGCTCTTAGCCTACGGGATTTAATTTCGCGCGACATTATTCACTGTCCCTGCAACTTTTTCTGTGCCGAACATCGGGCATCGCCGAAAAGAGTTTGTGATAGATGCCTGATCCATTTTTCATTACTTCCCCAAGATTCGTACGAACTTATCTTTGAATGGGCGCGTCTTGTGAGCTTTTATGTAATAGGAGTAGACTGCGGCATCTCTTTTGGAAGAAGTTCTTTAAATTTTATTATTATTTAATTAATTATTATATTTCTTTTATTTTTATTTGTAGTTTAGATTAAGTGCCGTGTGGTTCCCGGCACCAGTACGAAAATGAATAAGACCACTCCATCTCTTTCACGTGGATGTCGTAAAAGGCGACTAAGGGATAGGCTTACAAACTTGGGATTCTTTTTTAGGCGATGGGCTACCAACCTGTCACTAATTGAACTTCAATTCTATCATAAAGCCGAAAAACTGAACGTGGCCTATCAGTCTCATCGAGATTGTTGGCTCTGTCTAGCCCGTAAGGGATATAGACGTGACTATATGTATGTATGTATTTCTATCCATGACTCTGGCCGGATACCGTTTGCAGAAATTTTTAAACATCATTTGAATGACATTAGATGATCGAGGTGTATTTTTGTATAATCTACTAGCTGTGCCCGCGACTTAGTCCGCGTTGAATAGTTATTTTGGGCATCATTGAGGCCCACAAGAATGAATAATTATCCCCGATTTTTACTACGCTTTTATTAGCTTGGGTTGTATGTATGTATGTATGTATGTATGTATGTATGTATGTAACGGAATCTTTGAGCTTAATTTTCACTGATTTCTAAACGTCTGATCAACTTGAAACTTTGCACACGTATCAAGGACCGATGACAATGCAATATTTTGATAAGAGTTTCTCATTATCCTTATTAAAACTGCCAGGATTAATAAATTCATTTTTAGATCCTTCGTATGAGAGTAAGAGAGACAGAGATAGCACCAGTGCCAGTAATCTCCATACAAGAAACCAAGAAGTTCTGACGTATAAGGAGTCCAAAAAGAGATGTAATATATTTCCATATAATGTTACTATTAACCTGAGGCTTTTTTATTTCATCGCATCGCTCCATTTAGAATTACCATTAGAAACAATAGTAGAATTAGTAGAATATTTTAAAACAATAAAAAATATATAAGTAATAAAACAAAAGTAATAAATGAAAATTGAACAACTAAATTTACAACAATACAAGAATAAAGTTACTACCTACAGAACTTTGCGATATTTAATACGTATTTAACATATTAATGCGATTCTTGAATTAACATTATGTAACTTTTGCATATTTATAATAGCAACACTGTAATACTCGCTTGTAAAATGAGTGACAGTTTGTTTATTTATGTAAAATAAGTTTTGCAGTAAGTTTTGAATTCGATTCTAACACCTGTAAACTTTCTTTCTGTTTTTTTACCGGTGCCTGTGTATTTACCTATTTGCACTTTGTTTTGTGCTGATAACTTGTCGTTATTTGGAGTTTGGAATCTTCCGTTGAGTCGAGCTTTGTTCTTCCGGATATTCGTGTGATTTTATCATCTGAGATTGGACTCTGACTGTGTTCACTGTGTTGTGCAGATATTTTGAGATAGGACTCCTGTAAAAAGTACCTGATTATTTGAGATAGGAGTCCCAAGTTTGTGTTTGTTTTTGTGAAAGACAGATTTTACTACAAAAGTGCCACGATGTCTTCAGATAAACATTGTTGCGTTCCTGGTTGTAAAGGCAGTGGAGGTATGTTTGAAATATTTTTGTTCCTGTATCAATCTGCCTCTTAATCTTGTGGTTTGATTCCTGGCAAGGCCACATTCGAAAATTGTTATGTTTGCTGGATAGTCAAAAATATTATTAACAGTGATTTATCACTATAAAATTCTTTTCAACTGGGTTTAACAATCATCATACATACATGCATACATATAATCACGTCTATATCCCTTGCGGGGTAGACAGAGCCAACAGTCTTGTAAAGACTGATAGGCCACCTTCAGCTATTGGGCTTTAAGATAGAATTGAGATTCAAATAGTGACAGGTTGCTAGCCCATCGCCTAAAAAAGAATCATGATGATGAGAATATTATGAGATTTAATCCAATCAGGCCACATATAACTTTAAGAAAGTTAGTTGTGAAAACCTCCGGTGATGGGCGCATGGTTGCGAAAGTCATTTCTAGTAAGATAGTTATACAGCGTAGTAGAAGTAGTAGGAAGTTAACACTTCTACCAAAAAATAATTGTATAAAAAAACTAAAAAACTAGGCGTTTTATTGCTAATCAAACTAAAAAATAGAAAATAAATAATAGTTTAAAAAAAACTAAAAAACTACGCTTTATTGCTAATCAAACTAAAAAATAGAAAATAAAATTTAAAGACAAAGGAATTATAAAACAGTAGTAGCAAGTCGAACAATCGGTTATAGTCAATTACCTCCGATTAAAATTATAACAAAATTAAATTTATAAACAAAACAATTTAAATCAGAGTAAAAAGCGTGGGGTGCATTTTACTTCATTTTCATAACTCTCTTGTCATAAATATATGCTAATAAAATGATTTTAATATTTACTACATCAGGCACCCCACGCTTTTTACTCAGATTTCAATTGTTTTGTTTATAAATTTAATTTTGTTATAATTTTAATCGGAGGTAATTGACTATAACCGATTGTTCGACTTGCTACTACTGTTTTATAATTCCTTTGTCTTTAAATTTTATTTTCTATTTTTTAGTTTGATTAGCAATAAAGCGTAGTTTTTTAGTTTTTTTTATTTTCACATTTCTTCGCTCCTTATAGTTGCAGCGTGATGTTATATTATATATACGCAAAATTTCAAGGTAGGTAATTGGTTCAGTTGATAACCCGTGAAGAGTTAACAAACAAATAAACTTACTTTCGCATTTAAAATATAAGCTGGAATCTATTCCAATCGTTCCTCAAATGATAACTTACATTCGCATTTCCTCATCGCATATAACACAAGCAATTGAACAAGCAAACGCATCTCAAATTTGTCACCATACTCCCTCCCCCTCGACTCCATTATTGCTGAGTCAGCGCCAAACACGTCAGATCCCGTTTCTATGAAGTATAAGATAAAATGCAGTCGGGCAGAAGACGCGATAATACAAACATTTTAAGAATGCCGTGTGGTTCCCGGCACCAGTACAAAAAAAAATAGGACCACTCTTTCTTATGGATGTCGTAAAAGGCGACTAAGGGATAGGCTTACAAACTTGGGATTCTTTTTTTAGGCGATGGGCTAGCAACCTGTCACTATTCGAATCTCAATTCTATCATTAAGCCAAATAGCTGAACGTGGCCTATCAGTCTTTTCAAGACTGTTGGCTCTGTCTACCCCACAAGGGATATAGACGTGACCATATGTATGTATGTATGTATTTTAAGAATACTTTGAGATATGCACGCATTTTTATTATCAGAAGTAGGTGTATGTAAATCTACATATACTCGTACTAATATTATAAAGCTGAAGAGTTTGTTTGTTTGAACGCGCTAATCTCAGGAACTGCTGGTTCGAATTGAAAGATTCTTTTTGTGTTGAATAGACTATTTATCGAGGAAGGCTTTAGGCTATATAACATCACGCTGCAACTATTAAGAGCGAAGAAATAATGGAAAATGTGAAAAGAACGGCGAAAATTATTCATATCTGCTTGAGGGCTTCAGTGATGCCCAAAACAACTATTCCACGCGGACGAAGTTGCGGGCACAGATAGTATGTTCAACTAGTATATGTTATATTTATATCTGAATATAACAAAGTTTCACCATAAACATCTCAATCTGTTCCCTATTCCTTCCCGACCATAGATCACAGGTATGACTCCTCCAATGTGTAAGGCCTATGGGGAGAGGTCATCAGTATAGTATGCAAGTATTTCCGCACGGCTGATTTATACTAGGTACCGTGATGTATGGCTCTACTGAGATTCGCATAGAGTAGGCGCAGACAGAGTTTTCAAGGATTATTTTTTTTTCACGCTCTCAAAATATGATACAAACATACATACATATAATCATGTACCCTTGCGGGGTAGACAGAGCCAATAATCTTGAAAAGACTGATAGACCACGTTCAGCTGTTTGGCTTAATGATAGAATTGAGATTCAAATAGTGACAGGTTGCTAGCTCATCGCCTAAAAGAAGAATGCCAAGTTTATAAGCCTATCCTTTACTCTCCTTTTACGACATCCATGGGAACGAGATGGAGTGGTCCTATTCTTTTTTTTATTGTTACCGGGAACCACACGGCACCAATTTTAGTTATTTATTAATTTAGTATCCGGTCTACCAGAGATGGCGCTGATATAGTTTCTTAAAACGCGGTTTTTAAAATGTTTATATATCTTGGGAACCGAGCTTTTCTCGAACCTAGGTCCTTGACAAATCGATTCTTTGTGCCGAAAATACCATAATCTGTAACTTTCATGAAAATCGTTGGAACCGTTTCCGAGATCCTGATCATATATGTATATACAAGAATTGCTCGTTTAAATATATTAATTAGATTAGATAATATCAGTTGGAATATGAAGACTGCACCTACCTACCCTCTCTGTGCTCTTTACTCTGTGCTATGAAGACTCTGCACCAACTTACTCTGTGCTCCTTCGTCAGGTGTTGCGATTTGTAAAAGCAACGTTGCCGGGCCGTGTAAGAACCGCATCGGGAATACGTTATTTGTATATTTTACTTTGTAAATTGAAAAGAAGCCAGTTGCAACCAGTGTGGTTTCCAGCGCCATTAGAAAACAAAGAATGGGACCACTCCATCTCTTTCCTACGGATGTCGTAAAAGGCGACTAAGGGGTAGGCTTACAAACTTGGGATTCTTCATTCAGGCGACAGACTAGCAACCTGTCACTATTTGATTCTCAATTCTATAATTGAGCCTAGTAGTTCGGATTCGCATGTTAAAATCATTCTTCACATTTGAACTTCCCAAAAAATACACTAAAAAATCTCGTATCTAATATTTCAACGGCTTAGAGCAACGAATATTTTACTCCCTAGACATAAAATTATCGCTGGCGTTGCAAAAAACTGCGGCAAATTGCATAAAACTCGGTACTGCACTTAGTCAAGGCACTGTGCACGTGTAACGTAAATTATTGTTCTGGAGAAATAACATAGGACATAGTTTGAAATCCGGGTTGTAGCGAGAACAGGCTATGTGTCTTTGTGGTGCATGTTTTATGTGTATATTGCCGTGCCGTGTGGTTCCCGACACCATTACAAAAAATAATAGGACCACTCCATCTTTTTCCCATGGATGTCGTAAAAGGCGACTTAGGGATAGGGTTACAAACTTGGGATTCTTTTTTAGGCGATGGGCTAGCAACCTGTCACTAGTTGAATCTTAATTCTATCGTTAAGCCAAATAGCTGAACGTGGCCATTCAGTCTTTTCAAGACTTTTGGCTCTGTCTACCCCGCAAGGAATATAGATGTGACCATATGTATGTATGTATGTAGAAATAACATAGGACATAGTTTGAAATCCGGGTTGTAGCGAGAACAGGCTATGTGTCTTTGTGGTGCATGTTTTAAGTGCATATTGCATCGCTTTGAGAGATTCTGACAGTGATTTTAAATCGTTAACACACGGCACACTATAAAAGATAGTTGACAATATCTATACGTATAATAAATCAGTAAAAATATTTTATCTGTACATTTAGTCACTATTTGAATCTCAATTCTATCATTAAGCCAAAGAGCGGAACGTAGCCATTCAGTCTTTTCAAGACTATTGGCTCTGTCTACCCTGCAAGGGATATAGACGTGACCATATGTATGTATGTATGTACATTTAGTATTATTGACTGAAATGGATAGAGGGACACTTAGAATGAATAATAAAAAGCAAAAATATTTTTTGATTTTTTTTGTCTGTATGTACTTATAATCACACTAATCTTCGAAAGTACAAAACAGATTTACTTAAAACTTTCACCAATTGCTTTGTTTTAACTCAAAATACACATACAGTTTGTTTCATCAATATCGGTTCACAAAAAAAAAGTTATCGTCATTTGAATAAACTCAAGGCATGAGTTTGCCTGCAAATAAGTTACGAAATTTAAAATTCATAGTCATTCATCATTGTACGACAGCATTATACCTATAACATATAAATAAGTGAAAATCAGTCGACTCGAAATTTACGCGGACGAAGTCGCGGGCAACAGCTAGTATCCTCTATAGCAATATCACGAGTCGACACTCCAGTAATAATATCTATTCCATTTGCAATATCTTCATATTGCTCGATATGACTGGTTTCAAACGGCTGTCGTAATAGCTGGCGGTATACCTGTTCGATTTCACTACTGTTATGTTATCGCGCTAGGAATATAGACAACAAGTTATTGCAATAAATATCTATTGAATATATATACATATATGTATATAATCTATGTAATTTGTCCCGTATTAGGTATTACACAGATTGAGTAGCCGTATGGTTCCCGGCACCAATAGCAAAAAAGAATAGGACCACTCCATCACTTTCCCATGGATGTCGTAAAAGGCGACTAAGGGATATGCTATTGTGATTCTTCTTTTAGGCGATGGACTAGCAACCTGTCACTATTTGAATCTCAATTCTATCGTCAAGCCAAAAAGCTGAACCTGGCCTTTCAGTCTCTTCAAGACTGTTGGCTCTGTCTACCCCGCAAGGGATACAGACGTGATTCTATATATGTATGTACTAGCTGTGCCCGCGACTTCGTCCGCGTTAAATAGTTATTTTGGGCATCATCGAAGCCCTCGAGGATGAATAATTTTCCCCGTTTTTTTTCACATTTTCCATTATTTCTTCGCTCCTAAAAGTTGCAGCGTGATGTTATATAGCCTAAAGCCTTCCTTGATAAATAGTCTATTAAACACAAAATAATTTTTCAATTCGAACCAGTAGTTCCTGAGATTAGCGCGTTCAAACAAACAAACTCTTCAGCTTTATAATATTAGTATAGATGTGTCCTAATTAATCATTACCTTACCTTGCCGTTTTTCCGTATTTCATTCCTGATAACGTTTACTTTCGTGACCTCTTTATAATGCCCATTAATAATATTCTATGACCCATTCTTGTTTAGTGCTCATTGGGGTGGTTATGTCCAAATTAACCTTCGGCCGAGGTGCTTATAGCCAGTTTAGATTGGAATCTTGCGAACGACTTCATTTAGTTAAAAATACATAACATACATATAGTCACGTCTATATCTCTTGCGGGGTAGACAGTGCCAACGGTCACGAAAAGACTGAAAGGCCACGTTCAGCTGTATGGCTTTATGGCGGAGTTAAGATTCAAATAGTGACAGGTTGGTAGCCCATCGCCTACAAGAGGAATCTCAAGTGTACAAACCTGTCCCTTAGTCGCCTATATTTTTTTGTGGGCCGTATGGTCACTAATTAATAGGACTGCCCTATATCTTTCTAATGGATTTCATAAAAGGCGACTAAGGGATAGGCTTATAAACTGGGGACTCTTCTTTTAGGCGATGGGCTAGCAACTCGTAACTATTTGAATCTCAATTTCTTAAAGCCGACATCCATGGGAGAGTGATGTAGTGGTCCTATTCTTTTTTCACTACACACATACATTTTTCTATTGGTGCCGTGTGGTTCCCGGCACCAATAGAAAAAAATATGTGTGTAGTAATGTTTTTTTTTAACATAAAGATCTACTACATTCAAAGCAGACACAGTGGTTTTAATTCAATTTAAGTCTCTTATAGACCTTAATCAGTGAACTATCTGGGTACGAATGAGCAGTTAGGAGCTATCGGAAAGACATTAGCCGGCTGTAATTAAGAGGGAACGCAGCAGCCGCAACGTATAAATTTGCATGTTCCGTGGTCACCACACTCGGCACCTTATTGTGGTACAAGTCATAGGCGTAAAGAGTACATACATACATATGGCCACGTCTATATTCATTGCGAGGTAGACAGAGCCAATAGTCTTGGAAAGACTGAGTGGCCACGTTCAGATATTTGGCTTAGCGATAGAATTGAGATTCAAATAGTGACAGGTTGCTAGCCCATCGCCTAAAAAAGAATCCCAAGTTTGTAAGCCTAGCCTAAGCGAAAAGAGTCAATCCTACTTATATTATAAATGCGAAAGTTTGTATGTCAGTATGGATGTTTGTTACACTTTCACGCAAAAACTACTGGACCGATTACGATGACATTTGGTATGTAGGTAGCTGAAGACCCAGAATAACATATAGGCTACTTTTTATCCCGGAGTTCCCGCGGGATTGAATTCACGCGGACGAAGTCGCGGGCGGCATCTAGAATATATATATGTAAGTTACATCATGTGAAAGGCTAATTATAACATTGGTGTTCTTCTTTAAGTATAGCTAGGTTTTAATTTAACCTTTATGCAGCTAGCTATAACATGAAGTTTTAAGGGAATCGCAAGGGATAATAACGTGATTAAATATTAGTATGTACAGACATTACGCTTAAAAAGTAGAATGCTAACCGATTCTCTTACAGCTTAGAGAAAATTTCGTTAAGAAACATGCACATAATCACGTCTATATCCTTCGCGGGATAGATAGAGCCAATAGTATTGAAAAGACTGATAGGCCACATTCATCTGTGTGGCTTAATGATAGAATTGAAATTCAAGTGGTGACAAAATGTTACCTCTACCTTAAGATATAAGGTATACGCGCGATGTGTGTGTATTTAAATGAAGCTTGTTTTATTTTCGCTTGGACCGACGACAAACGATTTGTTCACCAACGATAGAAAGATATTTTATACGAATCGCGTGCATGGTATCCTCAGAATAGTTATTCAGTAGATAGTTCGCGTTTAAAAACTATTCCGACGTTCAAATATGCGATGAGGAATTTCGGATATTTTGTGGTAATTTGTTACCAAAGACATGTATCAAGCTAGATACTGCAAGTGACAGTTTGAGGATTGTTCATCAATTCTTGTTTATTCACCTGATGGCACTCTAATGCAGATTCATTTACACTTGGAAAAAATATAATTTATGTACTTATCCTGAATGATAATATAAATAAATAATGTGTATATATGTAATACATCAAGTCTTTATCCTCTACAAAGCAAACATACATACATAAAAAATCACGCCTCTTTCCCGGAGGGGTAGGCAGAGACTACCTCTTTCCACTTGCCACGATCTCTGCATACTTCTTTCGCTTCGTCCACATTCATAACTCTCTTCATACAAGCTCGGCGGTTTCGGGTACTTTTGACCTGACCCTTTACCAGGACGTCCTTAATTTGATCAAGATACGTTCGTCTAGGTCTTCCCACTCCGACCTTTCCCTCCACACTCTCCTTGTATATCTGCTTAGTCAACCTGCTTTCATTCATCCTCTCCACATGACCGAACCATCTTAACATACCCTTTTCTATTCCTGTAACTACATCTTCCTTCACATCACAACATTCCCTTATCACGCTGTTCCTTATCCTGTCACTCAATTTCACACCCATCATACTCCTTAACGCTCTCATTTCCACTGCATTTATTCTGCTTTCATGTTTCTTTTGCCATACCCAACTTTCACTCCCATACATTAATGTCGGGACCAACACGCCCCTGTGCACAGCCAGTCGAGCCTTTTTGGATAGTTTCTGACTGCTCATAAAGGCATGCAAAGCTCCATTCACCATGTTCCCCGCGTTCACTCTCCTTTCAATATCACTATCATACTTGCCATCTGATGTAAACTTTGATCCTAGATATACAAACTCTTTCACTTGCTCCACTTTTTCTCCTCCAATCAAAATATTACATGCTGTCATTTCTTTCTCCATTTCAAAAACCAGTGTTTTAGTTTTACTTACGTTCACTTTCATTCCTTTCTCTTTTAAAGCTTCATGCATACAGTTTACCATCTCCTGTAACTCCTCCGCTGATGACGCCAGTATAACCTGATCGTCGGCATAGAGCAGACATTTGACGAGTAACTCATTCATCCTTAATCCACTTTTAGACTCTTTCAAATCTGTCAAACAGCTATCCATAAATAGGTTGAACAGCCACGGTGACGCAACACATCCTTGCCTAACGCCTTTCTCAATCTTAAACCACTCAGTGTGCGCTCCGTTTATCCTGACACAAGCACTCGAATCCTCATATAAGGATTTCAGTGCTCGTATCAAGAGACTGCTCACCCCATGCATAGAAAGTGCTGACCACAATTCATTCCTCTCAACTCTGTCATAGGCCTTTTCCAGATCTACGAATGTGCAATAGACTTTTTGACTCTTGGCCAAAAACTTTTCGGCTATGCACCGCAAGGAAAAGACCTGATCAGTACATCCCATTCCCTTTCGAAATCCCGCTTGAGCATCCCATATTTTGTCATCAGTTTCATTCCTGACTCTATTAATCAATACCTTAGCATACAATTTGCCGACGACGCTAAGCAGGCTTATACCACGATAATTTTTGCAGTCCAGCTGTGACCCTTTTCCTTTGTAAAGTGGCACGATAACAGCCTTACACCAATCTTTTGGTACTCGGCCGCTTCTCCAACACAAATTGAAAAGGCAGTACAACTGACTAGCTACTACGCCTTTTCCTGCTTTAAGCATCTCGACCGACACTCTATCACACCCAGCAGCCTTTCCCGCTTTCATACTCTTAAGTGCTTCCACAATTTCGAACATTTCAATTTCGCCTTCCATCTCATTCTCTTTTTCTTCGCTATAGCAGAAATCTTTCTTATTTCCTTCCTTTTTTTCAAATAAACTTTCAAAATAGTCCTTCCATATCTTTAGTACACATTCTTCTCCTTTCACAACGCTACCATCCTGGCATCTGATCCTAGTCAGCTCTCTGGTTATAGTATTTCCTCGGGCTCACCTTACGGATTTCCAGAATACTTTCAGATTTGACTGAAAGTCTTCTGATAGCCTTTTATCAAAATCCTCTTTATACTCTTCTTTCTTTCTAATCACAGCTTTCTTAACCAAATCTTTCATTTTCTTATATTCCTTACGTGCTTCATTCACATCTTCATCTATAACCTCTTGCATTCTTAAGTTAGCTTTTGCTGCTAACAAATCCAGCCATGCTTTCTTCTTTAATCGCACAAGTTCTTGCACATCTTTACTCATCCACGCATTTTTGTGATTTTCCCTTTCCTTCTTCTACTTACACCACACACTTCAACAGCTACTTTCACAATTCTTTCTTTAAATTCCTTCCATCCATCTTCAATATCGCTCATTTCATCTAAATCTTCAAATTCATCCTTCAGTCTATTAATATACTTCTTACCTACATCCATATCTTGCAAATTTTCTACTTTTACTCTTTCCAAAGCGCTGGTTTGCTCCCTTACCCTGTGCCGCCAGCGATTGAAGATACCCCTTATCCGGGATATCACCAGTAAATGGTCCGAGTCAATGCCAGCACCGCGATATGCACGGGTGTCCAGCACTTTGTTCTTCAATCTTTCATCTACAATCACAAAGTCTATCATACTTTTTAAAATACCTTCCACTCTTGTGTAGGTGTGGATCTCTTTATGTTGAAACATTGAGTTCGACACAAAAAGATCCCACTCTAGACAAATTTCTAATACACTTCTTCCATTATCATTCACCTTTTCGTCACCAAACGCACCAAGCACCTTTTCATATCCATCACGCTTTACACCCACCCATCCATTAAAATCACCTAACATAATAATCTTCTCATTTGGCTTGGTAACTTTCAATATTTCTCTTACACTATTCCAGAACTCCTCGTTTTCGCTTTTTGCTGATGTTGTACCCCTCGAACCCACATCCCAAGGTGCATAAACACCCCATCACGTCTCGTTCCCGGCGGGAGCGGTATGCGGTCTGCTGAAAGCCGCTTTGCCACGATGAATGTAAGAGGAGGAATGAAGGATAAGATTGAGGAAGTATGCCAGATGATGGATGAAAGACGTTTGGATGTGTTGTGCGTGAATGAAACGAAGCGGAAAGGATGCGACGCGACGCAGCACGGCCCTTACACGGCGTATTGGTCTGGAATTTCCAGTACCAGCCGAGGCTGTCAAGGGGTCGGTCTAATTCTTTCTGCACGAATGGCTGAGTGCGTGAATGAGTATGAGTGTGTCAGCCCTCGTCTTTTATGGATTAGGCTGAAAGTTGGAATCACTCGGATCTTCGTTCTAGGTGTTTATGCACCTTGGGATGTGGGTTCGAGGGGTACAACATCAGCAAAAAGCGAAAACGAGGAGTTCTGGAATAGTGTAAGAGAAGTATTGAAAGTTACCAAGCCAAATGAGAAGATTATTATGTTAGGTGATTTTAATGGATGGGTGGGTGTAAAGCGTGATGGATATGAAAAGGTGCTTGGTGCGTTTGGTGACGAAAAGGTGAATGATAATGGAAGAAGTGTATTAGAAATTTGTCTAGAGTGGGATCTTTTTGTGTCGAACTCAATGTTTCAACATAAAGAGATCCACACCTACACAAGAGTGGAAGGTATTTTAAAAAGTATGATAGACTTTGTGATTGTAGATGAAAGATTGAAGAACAAAGTGCTGGATACCCGTGCATATCGCGGTGCTGGCATTGACTCGGACCATTTACTGGTGATATCCCGGATAAGGGGTATCTTCAATCGCTGGCGGCACAGGGTAAGGGAGCAAACCAGCGCTTTGGAAAGAGTAAAAGTAGAAAATTTGCAAGATATGGATGTAGGTAAGAAGTATATTAATAGACTGAAGGATGAATTTGAAGATTTAGAGGAAATGAGCGATATTGAAGATGGATGGAAGGAATTTAAAGAAAGAATTGTGAAAGTAGCTGTTGAAGTGTGTGGTGTAAGTAGAAGAAGGAAAGGAAAAAATCACAAAAATGCGTGGATGAGTAAAGATGTGCAAGAACTTGTGCGATTAAAGAAGAAAGCATGGCTGGATTTGTTAGCAGCAAAAGCTAACTTAAGAATGCAAGAGGTTATAGATGAAGATGTGAATGAAGCACGTAAGGAATATAAGAAAATGAAAGATTTGGTTAAGAAAGCTGTGATTAGAAAGAAAGAAGAGTATAAAGAGGATTTTGATAAAAGGCTATCAGAAGACTTTCAGTCAAATCTGAAAGTATTCTGGAAATCCGTAAGGTCAGCCCGAGGAAATACTATAACCAGAGAGCTGACTAGGA
Source organism: Amyelois transitella (assembly GCF_032362555.1). Classification (NCBI taxonomy): domain Eukaryota; kingdom Metazoa; phylum Arthropoda; class Insecta; order Lepidoptera; family Pyralidae; genus Amyelois; species Amyelois transitella. Next base: position 764,899 of record NC_083518.1, on the reverse strand, counting down.
TCAGATGCCAGGATGGTAGCGTTGTGAAAGGAGAAGAATGTGTACTAAAGATATGGAAGGACTATTTTGAAAGTTTATTTGAAAAAAAGGAAGGAAATAAGAAAGATTTCTGCTATAGCGAAGAAAAAGAGAATGAGATGGAAGGCGAAATTGAAATGTTCGAAATTGTGGAAGCACTTAAGAGTATGAAAGCGGGAAAGGCTGCTGGGTGTGATAGAGTGTCGGTCGAGATGCTTAAAGCAGGAAAAGGCGTAGTAGCTAGTCAGTTGTACTGCCTTTTCAATTTGTGTTGGAGAAGCGGCCGAGTACCAAAAGATTGGTGTAAGGCTGTTATCGTGCCACTTTACAAAGGAAAAGGGTCACAGCTGGACTGCAAAAATTATCGTGGTATAAGCCTGCTTAGCGTCGTCGGCAAATTGTATGCTAAGGTATTGATTAATAGAGTCAGGAATGAAACTGATGACAAAATATGGGATGCTCAAGCGGGATTTCGAAAGGGAATGGGATGTACTGATCAGGTCTTTTCCTTGCGGTGCATAGCCGAAAAGTTTTTGGCCAAGAGTCAAAAAGTCTATTGCACATTCGTAGATCTGGAAAAGGCCTATGACAGAGTTGAGAGGAATGAATTGTGGTCAGCACTTTCTATGCATGGGGTGAGCAGTCTCTTGATACGAGCACTGAAATCCTTATATGAGGATTCGAGTGCTTGTGTCAGGATAAACGGAGCGCACACTGAGTGGTTTAAGATTGAGAAAGGCGTTAGGCAAGGATGTGTTGCGTCACCGTGGCTGTTCAACCTATTTATGGATAGCTGTTTGACAGATTTGAAAGAGTCTAAAAGTGGATTAAGGATGAATGAGTTACTCGTCAAATGTCTGCTCTATGCCGACGATCAGGTTATACTGGCGTCATCAGCGGAGGAGTTACAGGAGATGGTAAACTGTATGCATGAAGCTTTAAAAGAGAAAGGAATGAAAGTGAACGTAAGTAAAACTAAAACACTGGTTTTTGAAATGGAGAAAGAAATGACAGCATGTAATATTTTGATTGGAGGAGAAAAAGTGGAGCAAGTGAAAGAGTTTGTATATCTAGGATCAAAGTTTACATCAGATGGCAAGTATGATAGTGATATTGAAAGGAGAGTGAACGCGGGGAACATGGTGAATGGAGCTTTGCATGCCTTTATGAGCAGTCAGAAACTATCCAAAAAGGCTCGACTGGCTGTGCACAGGGGCGTGTTGGTCCCGACATTAATGTATGGGAGTGAAAGTTGGGTATGGCAAAAGAAGCATGAAAGCAGAATAAATGCAGTGGAAATGAGAGCGTTAAGGAGTATGATGGGTGTGAAATTGAGTGACAGGATAAGGAACAGCGTGATAAGGGAATGTTGTGATGTGAAAGAAGATGTAGTTACAGGAATAGAAAAGGGTATGTTAAGATGGTTCGGTCATGTGGAGAGGATGAATGAAAGCAGGTTGACTAAGCAGATATACAAGGAGAGTGTGGAGGGAAAGGTCGGAGTGGGAAGACCTAGACGAACGTATCTTGATCAAATTAAGGACGTCCTGGTAAAGGGTCAGGTCAAAAGTACCCGAAACCGCCGAGCTTGTATGAAGAGAGTTATGAATGTGGACGAAGCGAAAGAAGTATGCAGAGATCGTGGCAAGTGGAAAGAGGTAGTCTCTGCCTACCCCTCCGGGAAAGAGGCGTGATTTTATGTATGTATGTATGTATAAACACCTAGAACGAAGATCCGAGTGATTCCAACTTTCAGCCTAATCCATAGAAGACGAGGGCTGACACACTCATACTCATTCACGCACTCAGCCATTCGTGCAGAAAGAATTAGACCGACCCCTTGACAGCCTCGGCTGGTACTGGAAATTCCAGACCAATACGCCGTGTAAGGGCCGTGCTGCGTCGCGTCGCATCCTTTCCGCTTCGTTTCATTCACGCACAACACATCCAAACGTCTTTCATCCATCATCTGGCATACTTCCTCAATCTTATCCTTCATTCCTCCTCTTACATTCATCGTCGCAAAGCGGCTTTCAGCAGACCGCATACCGCTCCCGCCGGGAACGAGACGTGATGGGGTGCGGACACCATCGCCGCCATTTATATGCTTTTTAAGGTTCATAATGCGATTCCCACGAGACGCTAGGGAAAAATTTTGTCCGCCCCAGCAGAGCCCCGCATGCCAGGGTAAGGCTAGCCATTACCTGGGGGTCGCCCAACCCCATGGCGGAAGTGGCACGCTCGAGACTAGGCTCGCCCCTAGCCATGCATCCATCGGCGCGGCAGACCTTAGATTGGCAGGGATTTACATTAAAGAGGAATCCCAAGTCTATCCCTTAGTCGGCTCTTACGACATCCGTGGGAAAGAGATGGAGTGGTCCTATTCTTTTGTAATGGTGCCGGGAACCACACGGCTCATTAAAATACGAAATAAATCATTTTTCTTAACAATAAATTATTGTTACAAAGCAAACAGTCTTGAAAAAACTAAAATATACGTTCAGATAGTGGTTGACTGTATCTTTTGCGGGGCAGACAGAGCCAAAATTATTGAAATGACTGAAAGACCACGTTCAGCTGTATGGTTTCATGATGGATTTGAGATTCAAATAGTGATTGATAGCCCATCGCCTACAAGTAGAATTCCAAGTTTATAAGCCTATTAAGAATTGTTACAGTATTGAGCTGAAATCGCTTAAAAAATATTTCCGAGCCTTTTCCCTTGATCGTATTTTACAATCTGCACCAGTTTAGAAGCAATTAGCTGGAACATTTTTTTTCGGACGATTCGCATCATTTTTCAATAATACCTGTCACCGAGCGATTTAACGTCTGAGATGAAATAAAGTTACGTTACGTGCGCGTTTAATAGCTGTATATATCTATAAATATATCAATGCAACGCCAAAATTTAAAATAAAAAATCTTGTCCGGGCCGTGTCGAAAGTTTGTGTCATTGTTCTAAAAAAAAATAAAAAGAAAATTGTACTCAAATATCTACCACAATATCATGTCTTGGGATGTTTGGCCGATCTTATGCAAGAAAGAATACTTTTTCCATAGTGTTTTGTTTTTTTTAATTAAAAATTATAATTATTAGCTCGAAAAAGCTCACCGCATATGAACAGGACATAGAAAAACATGGTTTCACCGCACCAATACTCACAAAATGAAACACAAACACAAAAAGTACATGATACGACAAGCGACTGTCATTCATAAAAGCGATATAATATCCAGAAATATCCGGAATTTTCCACAATATTCCGGAATCGAAGTGCCGTATCGCTGTAACGTCGCGAATACGGAGTTATCGTCTGAGGCAAACTAATTTATATCTGTCACTTTGTATGCGCACTTTATTGTACAGTTTCATGTTTGTGGAATACTCAATTCTAAAGGAACAAATACAAAGTTACAAAGGGATGAAAGCGTTTTGCTGTAAATATATACACGGTGTTATAGCCGTGTGGTTCCCGGCAAAAAGAATAGGACCCCTCCATCTCTTTCCCATGGATTTCGTAAAAGGCGACTAAGGGATATGCTTACAAACTTGGGATTCTTCTTTAGGCGTTGGGTTAGCAACCTGTCACTATTTGAATCTCAATTCTATCATTAAGCCAAATAGCTGAACGTGGACATTCAGTCTTTTCAAGACTGTTGGCTCTGTCTACCCCGCAAGGGAAATAGACGTGACCATATACATATATGTATGTATGTGTTTTAGGTGTGAAGTGGAAGTTATAATGGTTTTTTTAAATTCAATATATGATTAGGTATTTGTCTTCCATTTCACCTGATGGTGAGTGACGATGAAGACGAAGATGTCACACGCCCATCCAGGAGTTACCCATTTCTTCTACTTTTGAATGTTCGCGGACAGAACTTGTCTGGGTTAATTTCCAGACTTCCTTCGTTTGATGTAAGAGTTTTATTTCATCATACGCACTTTCTTTATGGGTTAAACTAAACAGAGCCAATAGTGACAAGAGTCCAACGCCCTGTTCAGTTGGATTACATACATATACATATGGTCACGTCTATATCCCTTGCGGGGTAGACAGAGCCAATAGTTCAGCTATTTGGCTTAATGATAGAATTGAGATTCAAACAGAGACAGGTTGCTAGCCCATCGCCTAAAAAAAGAATCCCAAGATTGTAAGCCTATCCCTTAGTCGCCTTTTACGACAACCTTTGGAAAGAGATAGAGTGGTCCTATTCTTTTTTGTATTGGTGCCGGGAACCACACGGCATTACATCACTTTTAAAATACAAAACATTTAAAAAAAAAACAAGTATTTTCACATAATTGGGTGTGTTGCGGTTACGTCCTTGCTGGGGACGAGCCTAGGGCCTCTTTCCCGCCTCTTTCCCGGAAGGGTAGGCAGAGACTCCCTCTTTCCACTTGCCACGATCTCTGCATACTTCCTTCGCTTCATCACATTCATAACTCTCTTCATGCAAGCTCGGCGGTTTCGGGTACTCTTGACCTGACCCTTTACGAGTACGTCCTTAATTTGATCAAGATATGTTCGTCTAGGTCTTCCCACTCCGACCTTTCCCTCCACACTCTTCTTGTATATCTGCTTAGTCAACCTGCTTTCATTCATTCCTCCCCACATGACCGAACTATCTTACTTATTACAATTGTTGCATCTTGTAAAAGAACTTACTCCCATATTTGCCTCTTAGGATATCCGCGTGGAAGACAATCTAGAGGTTCTATTCTACAGTAACTATAAATATTTGGCAATTTACGGCATAAACTTACATATATACACGTACCTAGAAAGCATAAACCTATATATCAACAGTGACCTTGACCGGTGTTAAGCCCCGTCTATCCCGTAAGGTGTAAAACGTGTTATAACCGAAGGTTTTGGAGTTAAGTTTAACAATAATTAGTATTCAAGAGACGTAGGCCTTCGGGAATGTAAACGGCATGCTATATTATTCGTGCGAGCCCACGCTCTGACACGGACACACTGTTTGTAAGGATAGTCAACAAATTAGCAAGAACAATATTGTTCTGCAAAAAAATTTTGACTTAGCGAGCAAAACGGGAGAGGTCTGTTGTAACTTCGCTAAAATTTCTTATCTCTGCATGTATTTCGTGGTCTTATTTCACAATCGACTTCCGTGTTTTGAAATAGCTTTGGAATTAAGAAGATAATCGGTAGTCGTGACATGATCTAGGAATGTTTTCAAACGAAAATAGGTAGATACCTACGCGAGGTCTACCTTCGTGACGAACAATAGCAGTTTAACACGGTCTTCAAATTTTGTTAAATTTCTTGGCTCTCTTCGTGCTTTCTCTATAAAATTTTTAGTAATAATAAATAAAAGATCTATCACAATTTAAGTTGTATATAGATTGTATTGTAATATCTTCCTTATTATTTGTCACTTTTGAAAAACGGTGAATTTTTTTCACAACTTAATTCTTATTTACAGCTGAACTTGGCCAGTCAGTCCTTCAAGACTGCTGGCTCTGTCAACCCCGCAAGGTATATAGACGTGATTATATGAATGAATGACTTTTTTTTTAAACAAAGCCTAATAAAGTTAAAAGAAATGGTGATTCTTCCCAGTCGTGTGTCCGGAAAACGCATGATAACAAAACATGACAGCTACACGAGTACACGACACGATGTTGGTGGCGGTTGAAATTATAATTACATCATATTTACACATCCACTAGCTTTAGCAGAGGACTTCGGTCGCATGGGAATTTAAGGAAAAATTTTATTTTACTATCGATTTTAGGAAAAGTGACTTTGTCAGGCACAAGATACAAAATAAAATACAGAACAAAACTTTTCTTTTCACAATATTTATAAGAAAATGTTGACACAGATAGCCCATCTCCTAAAAGAAGACTCGCAAGCGTTTAAGCCTTAGTCGCCTTTTACGATATCTATGGGAAAGACATGGGAGTCCCATACTTTCATGCAATTGTTGCACATTTTGATTGTTTTCTTATGCAATGTTTGACAATTTTTCGCAATCACTACATAGTATAAAACAAACTCACTTCCCGCGTCTGTCTGTATGTCTGTATGTACATATAATTCGTATTGAAATAATAAGTTCTACATTCATTCATGTTTTTAATGTAGACAATGTGCATTCGTCCATTATTTAGATTTAAGAGATCTATATTTGTAAATTGACGTCCGATGAAAATGCTGCAGTGTAGTTTGTTCCGCCGCTTCTTCTACACGTGGGCTTTGGAAGCGGTAGTAGTTATAATTAGATTTAAGTGATGTGACGTCAATAAGTGATACCTTGTATCTAATTTTCAAAATAAATCTATTCTATTCTATTCAATTATATATATTTACCTACCAATGTAAGATGTTTAAAACTACCACAACGGATTTTGATGCAGTTTTTTTTAATAGAATGATTCAAGAGAAAGTTTTGTTTGTATAAATGTTGCACGTGCGAAGCCGGGGCGGTTCTCTAGTGAATACTAAGACACTAACCGTCCTTTAGCATTGCTAGAAAAATGTATATAATGATTCCCATGCCAAAGCGGGAATATTTTAATATATACATCAAGAATTGTTAATTAAAAATCTGAACAAAGCAATCGTGAAAGAAATCAGAGTTTTTCACAAAAGATTTCTTGAGTACTTATTTATGAATCGTGCTATAAGAAATGATTGTTTGTTTAGTCTTCATGAACTCCTAACGACTTTTGATGACAATAGGTTCTTTGTAATGGGCTCACAATTTTTTTTTATTTTATATTTGCCTTAAAAATTTTTGGGCGAGGTATTATTTATTTGAAATTAATATTATTATTCATTAAAAACTTTTCTGAAATTCGCTTAAATTTAATTCGGAAATATTTTCATATTTTATGTTATACTATATTAATAAGTTTGTTTAGGACTATAACTAGGTAGTCTTTTTATCAAAAAAGTCTAGATAGTTTATAACTGTATTTGTACAATTAAACAATAAAACAAAATCTCTTATAATGTACCTACTATTAAAACAGTTTAAAACATAAAAAAATCACTAAAATGTTATTATTATTGTAATTGTACCAACGAGTACATAACTTTTTGAATATTTTTTTCCACGCTAACAATTTTCTAAAAAACAACGACAAAAAAAAATGTCGGTAAAATAAATTCGTAACCAAATCATAAACCCGAAACACTGTTACCAAATTCAAATTGGTCCGCGTTATAACTTTTACACGGCGATTCACGGACAAAAAAAAAACAAATATAACAAAGTTACACCAAGTCGGGGGGGAACCAGTTTATTAGGCCTCTCATACCTGGTAATCGATGTCTGGCAAAAGTGAAATTAAAAAGATGACAGAGGTATCCCATCGTCAAACATAAGCCAGACGGTAGGTAGTTGATTGAATTAGCGGTAACTTTGAAAATTTATTGCGATTCCAATGTATGAATTTAAGGTGGTTTACACACTTTACGTTATTTTGTCTGAACTGACTGAAATGTATTTTTTTTACATACATTTAATGGTTTAGGAATTTTGAATTTGTTAGTTTTACCTAAGTTATTTATTTGACTTCAACCAATGTTGTGAAACCAAAAGGTATGACAATAATTAAGTGATATTCAAATGTCACATAATAATGAATAAAAGCTTTGAATTTGAATTTATATTAATGCAATTTATTACCATGCCTTTTCACTACAACTTGCGTTAAAATTTCACAAAAATGTTTTCATTTAGGCAGCTCCTTTCCAGTAATAATTCCTAAATAAAAACACCTAAAACCATAAAAAAATATACGAATGGCCAATTACGGAAATTTATCAATCTTTCCACGACATTTGGAACTGGGAAATCGCGCTCATTTCGAGAAAAGAAAAGAAATACCCAGGGGAGGTTTATTCCCTTTAACACCGTGGAGAATACTAGTATACAATAGCCATCCATTCATCTATATACGGTTACGGAGTAGATTAAGCCTAACAGCTGAACTTCGCCTGTCAGTCTTTCAAGATTGCTGGCTCTGTCTACCCCGCAATAAATATAGACGTGATTATATGTATGTAAGTATGTATTTTCAATACATTTGGAATTATAGCGAATATCATCAAGCCAAAAAGCTGAACGTGGCCTGTGAGTCTTTGAAGATTGCTAGCTTCGTCTACCTCGCATGTAATATAGACGTGATTCTATGTTATTTTCAATACATTTAAAAATAATTGCAGTTTTCCATATCTGTTTTTCCGGTTGCATGAGGAGTAAACTCTTGCAGGGAGGGTTAAAAAAACCGGCCCCATCTCTTAAGAGGTGGGTCATTAAACAAGATCGGTATCATAATTGAATTAAAAATTCCGACACGAGCGTTCCTTACTCGGCCTTTACTGCAGTTTTCAGTTTAGGGGACGAAATTCTTAACGTCAGAACGTGATATTATTTTTCATATTAAACTTCATGTAGCGGTCGAACGGTTAAGATGTCTGAATGAAGAAGTACCGTGTGGTTCCCGGCACCAATACAAAAAAGAATAGGACCACTCCATCTCTTTCCAATGGATGTCGTAAAAGGCGACTAAGGGGTAGGCTTATATACTTGGGATTCTTCTTTTAGGCGATGGGCTAGCAACCTGTCACTATTTGAATCTCAATTCTATCTTAAAGCAAAATAGCTGAACGTGGCCTATCAGTCTTTTCAAGACTGTTGGCTCTGTCTACCCCGTAAGGGATAAAAATGTGATCATATGTATGTATGTATGTAGAACATTTCCAAATTGCTTCAAAATAGTTGCCATCATGAGCGAATAAATACCCCTTGTATCGTGTCTGAAATTGAAGCTACTGAAACAAGGCATATACCTATCTGCCGACATCTGGTTCCGTAGCAGACGTAGCCGCGGGCGTAGCGTAGCAAGATAAGAGAAGTTTCCGGAGAGTTGTTTGTCTATGATTATCGTGACGTCACTCAAATGTAGCCGTAACAGATGGGCAGATCAAATTCGCCTATCAGCTAGATAGGCGAATTTGAACCATATTCTCAATCCCAACTAATATGGTAAATGCGAAAGGGAGTTTGTTTATTTGTTTGTTGTTTTTTACGCGTTATTTACTGAACCAACCTTTGTGAAATGTGTAATTTGGAAAAAAAAAACGTCTGATGAAGGACATAGGTTACTTTTCATCCCTTTAAAAACTAAAGTTCCCGTTGGATTAAGAATAATTAACCAGATAGCAATATCTATGATTTAAATTTGTATCATCATCTCTTTCCCATGGATGTCGTAAAAGGCGACTAAGGGGTAGGCTTATAAACTTGGGATTCTTCTTTCACTTGTCACTATTTGAATCTCAATTCTATCTTAAAGCCGAATAGCTGAACGTGGCCTATCAGTCTTAACAAGACCGTTGGCTCTGTCTACCCCGCAATGGATATAGACGTGATTATATGTATGTATGTATGTATCATCATATTTTCACCAAACATCAATTTATGCAAGAACGACTTGTGTTTGCAACACAAAGATTCAACGATCTGAAATTTCCGCTACCTGCAAATACCGCAAGAGAACCCTTACTTAGCGCCTGAAGCGACCATATAAATGCATCCAAGGTAGAAGACCTTAGCGATCAAACTTCAACAGACTCAGTACCGCCGTCTAACCGTCTATTAATAAACAGAACATCTATAAGGCGTCGTCTACACCGGAGGTGCACGAGATTTGCCCGAGGCAAATTCCAAAATTGAATTTCAAACGTGCGTCGCGTAAACTATCCCCAAGATGGCGCCTCAGCCGCGGTTTCTATGGAGCGGTAATGAGCCGTAGAATCTGAATGAACGCCACCTGTGTATAAGTATGTGGGAAATAACGCCCTTTGCATATGAGAGGTCGAGCAGTTTGAATGTAAAAATGGTGAAAATTCGGTTTTCGATGAAACGTAACGCGCGTAAATTGTGAAAGGTAGGAAATGCGGCGGCGCACGGACCGATGGTAATCGGTGTCTTGTACCTATATAAAAAAATGTAGGTAGGTATGTAATGTTAGTTGATTTTATAATGGATTTTGTTGCTGTAGCTTCCGAATGGGTTTCAGACTAGTCAGATCCCATAAAAACATTTCATGTTAAATGTTGCCAATTGATACGAGACCATATAACTCGCACTGTCAAAAAGTAATCAGATCTCGTGTAGAGTCAAATTTCTAACCCCTCATGCCCAGCCCTAAATCGATAAGCCCTAATTTTACACTCAAGTTACGGGGAAATACTACAGCCATAGCTCGTACTGCGTAGTTCGTAGCGCGTAGCAGAGTTTTGCCACTATAATCTCGTAGGCGAGCAAACCGTAGACGTAACTGGCGAGTTGGCCGCACGGAAAGAGTTCAAAAGATTGAATAGATTTCTAAGCTCAAGCCCATATGACGAATAGCAAAAAGTCCGTGCGGCCGACTCGCCAGTTATCACATACATATCATCACGTCTATATCCCTTACGGTGTAGACAGAGCCAACAGCCTTGAAAAGACTGAAAGGCCACGTTCAGCTATATGGCTTAATGATAGAATTGAGATTCAAATAGTGACAGGTTGCTAGCCTGTCGCCTAAAAAAGAATCCCAAGTTTGTAAGCCTATCCCTTAGTCGCCTTTTACGACATCCATGGGAAAGAGATGGAGTGGTCCTATTCTTTTTTGTATTGGCGCCGGGAACGACACGGCAGTGCAATAAAGCTTTAAATAAATAAATAAAAATCTGGATTTTTAAATCTTCTTATATATCAAGCTCTACGTAAACAAATAAATACTAGACTGTAGTATAGAACAAGAGGGTCTGAAACTTTATCACCCCCTCTCAATGTCATCCCTAAAGAATGCCATCATTTCTCAAATACCTACATATGCTGAATAAAACGCACCCTTTCTGAAATTAAGTTCGAATTTCGTATTTCAAATGTCATTACTAATAAACAATTCGGCGTACTGTCACGCTTCGCAGATAAGTTTAATCGTCTGTGTGTGACTGCGCATAATGAGACGCGCACGTGTGTAGTCGCCTTTATGTAAGGTTTTGTGGAGTTCGATGACCTTTCTGTTAAATACTAGCTCGTGCTTGGGACTTTGTTTCTGTTGGGGACGTACGAAATCCTTTGCTTAGTAACAGAAACATGACCTTTGTCATTCGAAAAATGAAAGCGCCGTCGTGAAAGGGATAGCCATAGATAAATTTATCACTAGATGGAGTGATATCATACAATTATTGCTACAAAAAGAAGGCAATGTTTTTATTTTAGCTGCTACGCGGTATCTAGGAGTACAATAATCTAAAGCGTTAGCGGCTAGTAATATAGAAACGTTTCTGAACGCAAGACACTAGGCTTGAAGAAAATAACATAGTGTATGCTACACGCTTGTCTTTGCGTGCAGATTGTAAAAGGAGAGCAAGGATATAGCCTTTAAAACCAAATAATGTGCTAGAAAATTAATAATTTATAAACTCATCAGTCATCTGTCTTTCTGGCTCAGCCTACCCCGCAAGGATTATAGACGTTATTATATGTATATATGTAAATTCGTAATATTATTTTGAAAGTATACGTGTTAATCTCTGAAATTTTTAGCAAATTTGTAAATAAATATGCTATAAATTCATAGTGGTTCTGAAATTGGCAAACAATTCCTCTTATACATAAAATATACTAGAAAATTCATAGTATTTTTTGATAATATACTTGTTAATATCTGAAATTTCGAGCAAATCTGTAAATAATTCCTCTTCATCCAGTGCGCAGGACTCTTCATTTCAATCCACTTGATAACAATTACCCACCACTTACCGCTTTGAAGTGGAAATCGATCGGCCATCTTCTGCTTTTGTCATATCAATTAAGATGGCGGTCCGTATCGGGGAAATTACTTTTTCAATTACAGAAAATATAAATGTATAAATGAAATTTCTTTGTTGCTTTACATCATGTATGTTGTAAATTTGAATATATACATATAAACAACTTAGTGATCGTAAGAAAGGATGTTCAAATCCTACCGTGGCATTGTACCAATGATTCTGAGTGATGTACATTAGTTTGTTTGCTAACCGGTGCTTATACGGTGAGGGAAATCATCGTGAGGAAACCTGCACATTCAGGCAACTGGATGTGTAACCATGGTACAATATGGGTTGTCGCAACAATTCAAAGTGGTCATTTATTTATATCTCTTTTTTAACCATCAACCAAAGATGGAGTAGTTGTATCCTAAAGATAATAGCGAGAACCACACGTCATAAACGTATGTGAAAATATTATAAATATTATAGTTCATTGAAGAAATAAAATAAATGATTTTGTTCGCTGTTCATTCGTGGTAAACAAGGAAGTCATTTGTGGTCAAAATGAACTAACAAAAGTATACAATGTGTAAATATTCGCGGAGTGAGTGCAAAATCTCATAACAGTGGCAACTGGGAACAATTCCTAAGGGAATGAAGAGAATATTTAACCCACGACAAAACTACTGAACCGATTACGATGAAATTTAGTATCTAGGTAGCTGAAGGTACTTTTTATTTTAATTTTTTTTTAATGTAGACAATGAGCATTCGTCCACGATTTAGATTTAAGAGATCAATATTTGTAAATTGACGTCCGATGAAAATGTTGCAGTGTAGTTTGTTCCGCCGCTTCTTCTACACATGCGCTTTGGAAGCGGTAGTAGTTAAAATTAGATTTAAGTGATGTGACGTCAATAAGTGATACCTTGTATCCAATTTTGAAAATAAATCTATTCTATTCTATTCTATCCTATCCCGGAGTTCCCGCGGGATTGATACGGTTTCCATGCGGACGAACTAGCAGGCGGTTTCTAGTATAAAATAGATAACACACTTATATTTTCTCAGCACAAGTATATTGCGCATCGCGTAGAAGCGTTGCAGCAAAAATGCATGGCGGCCATAGTAGGAATTCAATAAAGAAAGGATTATATCCCGACCGCAGTCTGCACCCCATACCGTTATTGCTTTTAAAGTTTATACGCGCCATTGTGGTGGGATATCCAGCAGGATATCCCATTTTCTAACAGAAATACGAAGCAAGAAAGCATTCTTGCTTCGTATTTCTGTTAGAAAATGTTTTTGCTTAAATATAGATATTACATACGCCGTGTGGTTCCCGCCACTTTTGTATACCACTCATATCTTTCCCATGGATGTCGTAAAAGGTGACTAAGGGAAAGGCTGAATTGGGATTCATCTTGTAGGCGATGGGCTAACAGTCACTATTTGAATCTCAATTCAATCATGAAGCCTAACAGCTAAACGTGGCCTGTCAGACTTTCAAGACTGCTGGCTCTGTCTGCCCCGCGAAAGGTTATAGACGTGATCATATGAATGAATCTTTCCCATGGATGTCGTAAAAGGTGACTAAGGGAAAGTCTAAATTGGGATTCATCTTGTAGACAACTTGTCATTATTTGAATCTCAATTCTATTTTATTGAATAGGTCAACGTGATCTTTCAGTCTTTTCAAGACAGTTGGCTCTGTTTACCCCACAAGGTATAGACGTGATTATATGTATATATGTATCATTTAGCTATGCAGCTGACCGTGGCCCTCAGTCCTTTTTGAAGACCGTTGGCTCTGTATACCCCGTATGTATGTAGAATTATAATTCTACCTGGAAACCACACGACCATTAATCCAATGCACTTAGCTCATAAAACCTACATCTGTATAAATACATCATTGCGAATGCGTAAATCGAAAGTCCCAGACGATTTACGGGACTGCAAGTGATGGATGCGCACGATTAGCCCGATCTATCTCACTGTGTTGCATTATTTATTGCAAATATGCACTTAAGTGCAGCGGTTTAGGGCACCGTCGAAAAATCGACTCATTTTTCAGACATGAATATTTAAAATGGCGGTGTTTGATTGCTCTTTTGATAACTTAGGATGTCGTAAAAGGCGACTAAGGGATAGGCTTACAAACTTGGTATTCTTTTTTTGGCGATGGGCTAGCAAACTGTCACTATTTGAATCTCAATTCTATCATTAAGCCAGATAGCTGAACGTGGCCATTCACTCCTTTCAAGACTGTTCTACGGCGTACTACGTCTAGAGACAGGTACAGTGTTTAATGAACATGCATTTTTCTCTTCTAGTTCATTCTCTTAAAATCCTATATCCCATCACATCGTCGCAAAATAATAACCTATATTTATATAGCGCACCTGCTCTTTCATAACAATTACCCGGGTTGCGCATTACCAAAACGCGACTGTTCTTTATCAGCGGCTATAAATCCGAGTCGGGCCCAAATTGCATCAGCCATCAATCTAAACGGTGTTATGTAGTTACGCACCCTACTTTAGGGTCCTTTGTTTGGGGTGGGGCTCGGTTAGAAGCGGGGGTTTTTCAGATTTTGGTTTTTACATGAACATACGGCACCTGTATGGCTTAGTTTGTAAATAAATTTGTTGGTGAGGGAATAGTGAATATTTTTGTAATGATGTGTTTTTTTATATAATAAATTTAATTCTCTGTCACGGCGTGAGGAATAATCTACACTGCAGCATTTTCACCGGACATCAATTTACAAATCTAGATTTTTAAATATAATTAAATTTATCTACAAAACAGTGATGCCAAAAGGACGGATGTCAGACGTAGTGAAGGAACTAATTCAAAAGTATTTTATTATGATTTCGAATTTGTTTTATCGCGTATTCTGAGACCAAACCCTACCTGCCCCCAGCCAAGAAACTCGCTGTTTCGTCAGTTATTTCTCTTCGTTAGACAGCGATTTGTCACGATATTGTTTTTATATTGAGTGCAATGCAATGCGGTCACTCCCCCTCGTAATGATAAATTAATGATACTCGTATATTTAATTAATGATTTCCAATGAGAATGGGATTTCGAATAGCGGCAATAAAACGCGTTGCGTCGGTTAATTGAAATGTGTTGTAATTTGGATTAAAATTTCCGTTTCGTAATGATATTGTTTTTGTGCATAATAATAGCTTTTGTTATTTTAAAGGCATTCTTTAATTTCCAATTAAAATTAAAGTATGCCTTTATAATATACATACATACATACATATAATCACGTCTATATCCCTTGCGGGGTAGACAGAGCCAACAGTCCTGAGCGGACTGATAGGCCACGTTCAGCTATTTGGCTTTAAGATAGGATTGAGATTCGAATAGTGACAAGTTGCTAGCCTATCGCCTAAAAAAAGAATCTCAAGTTTGTAAGCCTATCCCTTAGTCGCCTTTTACGACATCTATGGGAAAGAGATGGAGTGGTCCTATTCTTTTTTGTATTGGTGCCGGGAACCACACGGCACACGGCCTTTATAATATCTATTCTATACATATAATAAATCTGTAGAAGGGTCAATTCTGTACATTGAAAATATTGAAAAAATAAATAGCAGCGGGTGTTACTGGATCGATACCAAACACAAATATGTGATTAAAAAAATTTTTGTCTGTCTGTCTGTATGTTCAGGCATCACGTGAAAACTAAAGGTTCGATTTTGATGAAACTTGGTATAATTATACCTTATTAGCCTGGGCATAAAATAGCATACTTTTTATCCTGAAAAAATACGAAGAAAAAAAATCTTAATTTTTCAGTTTTCCATAGACGTTGTTCTGTAGAACCGCGAACACACGTTACTTTACGCGGGTAAAGTAACGTGTGTTCGCGGCGTGGATTCAGCGCCGTAACCTGTAGCGCCGAAAGTCGGATTTAGCTTGAACCGTTTGCGGCACACGCGGGCCGCTACTAATTACTATGAAAAAAAATACTACATAGCTACATTAATTCCCATCAAGCTGAAAATGAGTATGATTGTTTAAAACACAATCAAAAGCATTATTTCAAAATTCCCCATGATTCTGGTTTAAGGAAAAAAAATTAACCAAGGTTAAAGGTAAAAAATTGGTGTTTCGCGATTTTCTACAAAACGGTAAGTTTTTCAAATCAGAAAATTACCTCAGACATAAATTGTAGATCATAAAGTTATCTATAAAAAAGGTATCAATAATTTTTTTCAATAAAGCTACCGTTTCTGAGACATAACGATGCAAAAAGTTGCAAGCGTCATAATATGCACACGTTTCCACGCCACCTCTGAGGTAGTGTACTATTAGCGCGTTTTTTTAACATTTTTATTATTAAACTTGAAAAAGTCTCAAATAGGTTACTTATAAAAAGAAAGAAAAAAGATGACTACAAACTAAAATTTAATTTATAAATTGTACAGTCCCTGCATAGTATCAACATGCGGGAGTGTGCCCAGAAGGCTGGCAACATTGCCAATTTGAATGGCAATGCTGATTCTCTGAGCCAGATAATTTCCAGCCCTCCGGTCAAGAGATACCTCAAAAAGCTTTTTCGACAATTGTCGGAAAAGCTAATGGGCAGATAGGCCCCCCGGTCCCAGAGTTTCTACCCCAAAAGGTTCAAAAGTATAGGTATTACCGATATATTTGCGGCTTTTGAGTTTTTTTGCCTCATTTGAAGCAGAACCGGCCTTAGATTTAGTAACCTGAAGATGAGACGGCGCAAGTGTGTTGACACAAGTAGCATCCCACACCAAAGGCCGCCCCAATCTCCAGGGTACCAAAGTCATACCATCCGATCTCTTGGCATCATCCCGAGCCAGAACATGATGGTTGGAACATGGATGGTGGCAAGAGCACGGAGGATTATATTATTTAGGGCGGCATGGCGCCCTAAACGGCCGGCACTCCTAGGGCATGAGAGGCCGTGGTGTCCATAGCCGTCAACGGTATCCCCGCAAGGACGACTATTATTAAAGACTAACGGTATTTCATGTATTGAGCATTCTGAGATAAAGCAGTATACGACCCTAGCCACGTACACAATTAAACAGAGAGACAGATGTTGTCTTAAGGTTTCACTACAGTATAAATGTAGGGACTGGGTTTCATTATACTTATGTATATTTTATATTTTGAATTCAAGTTAATTTTTTGTTAAGTTTTTGCATCGTTATATCTCAGAAACGGTAGCTTTATTGAAAAAATTATTGATTCCTTTTTATAGATAACTTTATGATCTACAATCCATGTCTGAGGTAATTTTCCGATAAAACTTACCGTTTTGAAGAAAATCGTGAAAACCCCATTTTTTTACCTTTGACCTTGGGTATTTTTTTTTCTTAAACCGGAATCATGGGGAATTTTGAAATAATGCTTTTGATTGTGTTTTAAACAATTATACTCATTTTCAGCTTGATGGGAATTAATGTAGCTTCATTCTTATTTTTTGGTCTAAATTGACCAGACTACCTACTACAGAACGCGAACTCAACAGCAGTAGCTCAATAGAGGGATCTCTTTAATTATTATAGGCCTAGCTGTAATTGGGTCCAATAGATATTTTTAAGATGTCATTGTCAGAGTAACTCAAAATGGAGAAATAAACCATCCACGCGAAGACCGACATCCGCGCGGACGGAGTCGCGGGGGGAAGCTAGTATATCATATTACATACATACATACATACATAAAATCACGCCTCTTTCCCGGAGGGGTAGGCAGAGACTACCTCTTTCCACTTGCCACGATCTCTGCATACTTCTTTCGCTTCGTCCACATTCATAACTCTCTTCATACAAGCTCGGCGGTTTCGGGTACTTTTGACCTGACCCTTTACCAGGACGTCCTTAATTTGATCAAGATACGTTCGTCTAGGTCTTCCCACTCCGACCTTTCCCTCCACACTCTCCTTGTATATCTGCTTAGTCAACCTGCTTTCATTCATCCTCTCCACATGACCGAACCATCTTAACATACCCTTTTCTATTCCTGTAACTACATCTTCTTTCACATCACAACATTCCCTTATCACGCTGTTCCTTATCCTGTCACTCAATTTCACACCCATCATACTCCTTAACGCTCTCATTTCCACTGCATTTATTCTGCTTTCATGCTTCTTTTGCCATACCCAACTTTCACTCCCATACATTAATGTATATCATATTATGTTTAAATTAAAAGTTTTTCATGTATGTTAATAATGTATGTGACGGCCTCTGTGGCGCAGCGGTAGTACGCTTGTCTGTGACAACTTAGGTCCCGGATTCGAATCCCGGCCCGGGGCATGATGAGAAAAGAACTTTTTCTGATTGGCCTGGGTTTTGGCTGTTTGTCTATATAAGTATTTATTATAAAATATAGTATCGTTGAGTTAGTATCTCGTAACACAAGTTTCGAATCTACTTCGAGTGTAATTTGTCGCGTTTATATTTATTTATTTAATCATTTGATTTCAATGTAATATGTGTTGATGAAATATTGTTTTTATTGTTACAGGTAAATAAACTTGGCGAATTTACTTAGAATTATTTTACACCAAAGTAAATCTTATCTTGTAAGTATTAGTTAACTAAATAATTATAAATTTAACAGTGTTCTTTAAGCACATAACTTCAACTTATGTGCCTATTGCTACTGTAAGCAATAGGCACATAAGTTGACCTATGTGCAGTGCACGTTAAGAGACAAATCAAGGTAAAGGCTAAAGGTCTTTAAAGGCCTTTAAAGGTCTTTTCGTTTGCCGCCGCCACCATTTTTTTTCAACTTGTATTTTTTTTAATGCGGTACAAGTAAAAGTATATTCAGGGAATGACAACTGATATGTGTTATCAATATCTGGATATTGATAAGTTCTTACGTTACTAAGGTATCTGTCACAAAACCAACAACATAATGTTCTTGAGGAATATATGCATATATGCCATATGTTCCTTAGGAAGTGTAATCAAGTCTATATCCCTTGCGGGCTAGACAGAGCCAACCGTCTTGAAAAGACTGATAGGCCACGTTCAGCTGTATAGTTTAATGATAGAATTGACATTCAAATAGTGACAGGTTGCTAGTCCATCACCTAAAAGGAGAATCCCAAGTTATTATATATATGCTTATAGCATATCCCTTAGTCGCCTTTAACGAGATCAATGGGAAAGAGTGGTCCTATTCTTTTCTTTTTATTAGTGCCGGGAACCACAAGCAAATCGTTCCCATAAGTTCGTCATCACGCACACAAAAAAAAAGAAAAACAAATGATTAATCACATAACGTCTCAATCCTTCATGATTTGTACCAGACACGTGTCCCCCGCAGATCGTGACAAAACGGATGCATTACTTTATTGGGTGCAACCTTCGATACATCTGTCAAAGTCTACGGCGTCACAGCCCATTTTACCACAATTTGCACGGCTCCCTTGAGAGTTTGGACTGTGTCATAAGCGGCAGCGTTACGCGAACGATAAAGTTCATAATTTTAATATACATACATACGTGCATATGGTCACGTCTATAAAATCGTCTTGAAAAGACTGATAGGCCACGTTCAGCTATTTGGCCACGCTCAGCTAAATTTTAAGATAATTGCGAAAGTTACCAAGTTTGTATAGGAATAGGATGCGTGGTCAAAGGTATACCCCGGGCTTCTATCCAGGATCGTGAAGATGCAACCGGGACTGAAGACCAGAAGGCAGAAGATCATTTTGGCCTTTTCTTATGTTTCTAACCTAAAGCCTTCTCGATAAATGGTCTATTCAACACAAAAATAATTTTTCAATGTGAATCATTAGTTATTGAGATTAGCGCGTTCAAACAAACAACTCTTCAGCTTTATAATATTAGTATAGATTGATAAAATCTAATAGACAGAGCCAATAGTCTTGAAAAGGGATATAGATGTGAACATATGTATGTATGTATAGATTGATTACCTTTTTATTATAGCGATACCAGGGCCTCGGTGCTTAGTGGCAGCAGATACAACTGACTAAACGGAAGGATGAAATAGTCTTTTTTACTTAATAACGTAAATAATAATAATTGGTGTTTTCACAAGAACAATATGTAAGTATGTCCCTCTCATTTAATGTAGTATGTAAAATATTTACATACATACATACATAACATCACGCCTCTTTCCCGGAGGGGTAGGCAGAGACTACCTCTTTCCACTTGCCACGATCTCTGCATACTTCTTTCGCTTCGTCCACATTCATAACTCTCTTCATACAAGCTCGGCGGTTTCGGGTACTTTTGACCTGACCCTTTACCAGGACGTCCTTAATTTGATCAAGATACGTTCGTCTAGGTCTTCCCACTCCGACCTTTCCCTCCACACTCTCCTTGTATATCTGTTTAGTCAACCTGCTTTCATTCATCCTCTCCACATGACCGAACCATCTTAACATACCCTTTTCTATTCCTGTAACTACATCTTCTTTCACATCACAACATTCCCTTATCACGCTGTTCCTTATCCTGTCACTCAATTTCACACCCATCATACTCCTTAACGCTCTCATTTCCACTGCATTTATTCTGCTTTCATGCTTCTTTTGCCATACCCAACTTTCACTCCCATACATTAATGTCGGGACCAACACGCCCCTGTGCACAGCCAGTCGAGCCTTTTTGGATAGTTTCTGACTGCTCATAAAGGCATGCAAAGCTCCATTCACCATGTTCCCCGCGTTCACTCTCCTTTCAATATCACTATCATACTTGCCATCTGATGTAAACTTTGATCCTAGATATACGAACTCTTTCACTTGCTCCACTTTTTCTCCTCCAATCAAAATATTACATGCTGTCATTTCTTTCTCCATTTCAAAAACCAGTGTTTTAGTTTTACTTACGTTCACTTTCATTCCTTTCTCTTTTAAAGCTTCATGCATACAGTTTACCATCTCCTGTAACTCCTCCGCTGATGACGCCAGTATAACCTGATCGTCGGCATAGAGCAGACATTTGACGAGTAACTCATTCATCCTTAATCCACTTTTAGACTCTTTCAAATCTGTCAAACAGCTATCCATAAATAGGTTGAACAGCCACGGTGACGCAACACATCCTTGCCTAACGCCTTTCTCAATCTTAAACCACTCAGTGTGCGCTCCGTTTATCCTGACACAAGCACTCGAATCCTCATATAAGGATTTCAGTGCTCGTATTAAGAGACTGCTCACCCCATGCAAAGAAAGTGCTGACCACAATTCATTCCTCTCAACTCTGTCATAGGCCTTTTCCAGATCTACGAATGTGCAATAGACTTTTTGACTCTTGGCCAAAAACTTTTCGGCTATGCACCGCAAGGAAAAGACCTGATCAGTACATCCCATTCCCTTTCGAAATCCCGCTTGAGCATCCCATATTTTGTCATCAGTTTCATTCCTGACTCTATTAATCAATACCTTAGCATACAATTTGCCGACGACGCTAAGCAGGCTTATACCACGATAATTTTTGCAGTCCAGCTGTGACCCTTTTCCTTTGTAAAGTGGCACGATAACAGCCTTACACCAATCTTTTGGTACTCGGCCGCTTCTCCAACACAAATTGAAAAGGCAGTACAACTGACTAGCTACTACGCCTTTTCCTGCTTTAAGCATCTCGACCGACACTCTATCACACCCAGCAGCCTTTCCCGCTTTCATACTCTTAAGTGCTTCCACAATTTCGAACATTTCAATTTCGCCTTCCATCTCATTCTCTTTTTCTTCGCTATAGCAGAAATCTTTCTTATTTCCTTCCTTTTTTTCAAATAAACTTTCAAAATAGTCCTTCCATATCTTTAGTACACATTCTTCTCCTTTCACAACGCTACCATCCTGGCATCTGATCCTAGTCAGCTCTTTGGTTATAGTATTTCCTCAGGCTGACCTTACGGATTTCCAGAATACTTTCAGATTTGACTGAAAGTCTTTTGATAGCCTTTTATCAAAATCCTCTTTATACTCTTCTTTCTTTCTAATCACAGCTTTCTTAACCAAATCTTTCATTTTCTTATATTCCTTACGTGCTTCATTCACATCTTCATCTATAACCTCTTGCATTCTTAAGTTAGCTTTTGCAACAGCTTTTTTTTTTTTTTTAACAAATCCAGCCATGCTTTCTTCTTTAATCGCACAAGTTCTTGCACATCTTTACTCATCCACGCATTTTTGTGATTTTTTCCTTTCCTTCTTCTACTTACACCACACACTTCAACAGCTACTTTCACAATTCTTTCTTTAAATTCCTTCCATCCATCTTCAATATCGCTCATTTCCTCTAAAAATAATTGACACCAAATATTTGTAAAATATTTGGTGTCAATTAAATACATAAATACATACATACATATGGTCACGTCTAAATCCCTTGTGGGGTAGACAGAGCCAACAGAGAGTGGTCCTATTCTTTTTTGTATTGGTGCCGGGAACCACACGGCACCAATTAAATAAATAAATAAAATGAAAATTATTTTCAAAAGTTTATAACTTGCGCCATACAAAGTGCACACATCGGAGTGCCCCCGGGATTCGAACCGCAACTCAGTGCAGGTGATTTGTCTGCGAATCCGAAAACGATTAAGAAATTGTCCCGGAGCGGTGGTGGAGCCGGGACGCTCGCTAGTATTACTGTTGCATTTTGTACTGAAGATTAAGATTGATGTATTCGGGTGTGTCTTCTTTCGTTTTATCGGCGTTTCTTGCAAACAGTTTTTAGGAATCTGCATACATACACATAGTCACGTCTATATCCCTTACGGGGTAGACAGAGCCAACAGTCCCGAAAAGACTGAATGGCCACGTTCAGCTGCTCGGCTTAATGATGTAATTGATATCCAAATAGTTTTTAGGAAACTCTCTTTGTTTAATTTATTTATATAGTCTGTTAGGGGAGATTCAAATCCGACTCGCGCTTGGCCGATTTGCATTCAATTCCTTTGTACTACAGGTAGTTTAACGTTAGTCTGATTGCCAACTCTCCACACCTTTTCCATGGATGTCGTAAAAGGCGACTAAGGAATAGGCTAAATAAATTGGGATTCCTTTTGTAGGCGATGGGCTAGCAACCTGTCACTGTTTGAATCTCAATGCCTTCAAATCATACAGCTGACGTGGCCTTTTAGTCTTTTCAAGATTGTTGGCTCTGTATACCCCGCAAGGAATGTAGACGTGACTTTATGATTTACGTAAGATAGCCAACCATATTTTTCATGGCTATATTTTTTTATTATGCACATGTTACCTTTCAATACTTCACGGCCAATTCACATAGAACATGAACCATCTTAACGCCAAACAAAATATTTATGTAAGTTGTAAGGCAAAAATAACAGGTCAGTGATGAGTTTTTCACGGAATATAAACAATATTTTCCATATTTTCTCAGATCAGTGACCTTTCAAAACGATCATTAATTCCACTTTTCCCAAAATAAACATCGGGCAAAATACCAATAAAGATAAAATAAAGATAATTTATTGGCTAATGTTAGTGGAATTCCATTCCGTCTCTTTGCCATGGATGTTGTAAAAGGCAACTAAGGGATAGGTTTATAAACTTGAGATTCTTCTTTTTGGCGATACTCTAGCTACCTGTCACAATTTGAATCTCAATTCTATCATTAAGCCAAACATCTGAACGTGGCCTATTAGTCTATTCAAGACTGTTGGCTTTGTCTACCTGGCAAGGGGTATAGACGTGATTATACGTATGTATGTCGGTACAAATTGAACCAAACCGAAATAGAATGTTTAGCGCTAAGTTCCCCCTTGGGATTCACGAGTTTTCTGTTAGTAAAGCGATGACCAGACGTGTTTATTTTCTTTTGTAAAAATGTGGGAAAATATGTTTTTCTCACATATTTGTCGTTTTTGGTTTACATATATATATGTATATCTTACACAAATACATACATATAATCACGTCTATGTCCCTTGCGGGGTAGACAGAGCCGACAGTCTTGAAAAGACTGAATGGTCACGTTCAGCTATTTGGCTTAATGATAGAATAGAGATTCAAATAGTGACAGGTTGCTAGCCCATCGCCTAAAGAAGAATCCCAACTTTGTAAGCCTATCCCTTAGTCGCCTTATACGACACCCATGGCAAAGAGATGTAGTGGTCCTATTCTTTTTTGTACTGGTGCCGGGAACCACACGGCACTTAACTTAAACTAAAATTTAACTCCACCGATGCTATCCACGTAGGTATTCCAAAATGGCGTCATCCGCACGTCGCGCCTTAATCACGCGCGTGTCACAATAAACCAGGCAGAGTCGCGGGCAACAGTGTATGTTGGCCGGATCCGACGGATATATCTCACGGGTAATGGTCGACAAAACAAATGTGAACGCCGTTCCTGTTTCCCGAATTGAAATTTGTCGCTACTATAGTTATACGTGTTTAAATTATAGAGATCGTGGCGAGTGGAAAGATGTAGTGCCTGCCTACCCCTCCGGGAAGGCGTGATTTTATGTGTGTGTGCATGTATGCGTTATACGTGGCGTTTAACTTATTATACCGTATATATGTATATATTTATTACTTAACTTATACCGTTACAAACAGTGTATCTAATACTCAGATTGACAGAGTCGCAATGTGATCGTGTAAGTGCCGTGAGATTATAAGGGATTAGTCGCCTTTTACGAAAATATACACAATGTATATACACTTGGGATTCTTCTTTAGGATAAATGTTAGCAACCTGTTACTATTTTTATCTCAATTCTCCAAACAGCCGAACGTGGCCTATCAGTCTTTTTGAAGAGTGTTCGCGCTGTTTACCCCGCATGGGATATAGACGTGATTGTATGTATGTATGTTTGTAGTTGCGATTTTCGATGCTATTTTGAAACCAATGTAGAATTCAGAAGAAATGTGTGAAACATTGATAGATCTTAAAAACCATTTGATAGTCAAGCAAGATGTTTACACAAAGAGTTTTCTGGAAACTGCACGCGTATTGACACACCCCTTGTTCCCCTTTCACAAGATAAATTTCAAAGAAAACCGCCTCGGGCGCCATTTTAATGGTGTTTGCTTTCAATAAGGCTGCGTTGGAAAACATTGAGGGGACAAAGATCAAGTTAAGAACTTTACTAAACGTATGACAGTATGTTGCTTCGGTTAGGGCTCTAAAAACTTCGAAAATGGGAGGTCTTCAAATTTTTAAAAAGGTGTGAAGTTATGGTTCATTCAGTTTTCGTACATTCAGTTTTGGTACATTCAGTTTTGGTACATTCAGTTTTTGTACATTCAGTTTTTGTACATTAAATTTTGGTACATTCAGTTTTGGTACATTCAGTTTTTGTACATTCAATTTTGGTACATTCAGTTTTGGTACATTCAATTTTGGTACATTCAATTTCGGTACATTCAGTATTGGTGCTTTCCTTATAAAACACTCGGGATCGGAGAGTTGATTTAATTTAGTAATTGGAGTTAAACACTCTAGAATAGGTGAGGATGTGACCGGGACTAATGCCAGGAGGAAGAAAATGTAATTTAGTAAGCATTTTAAGAAACTAGTAATTAATATCGAAAATATTGATATAGTGTGGTTATACCGTGTGGTTCCCGGCACCAATGTAATAAGAATAGGACCACTCCATCTCTGTCCCATAGATGTCGTAAAAGGCGACTAAGGGATAGGCTCACAATATTGGGATTCTTTTTTTAGGCGATGAGCTAGCAACCTGTCACTATTTGAATCTCAATTCTATCATAAAGCCAAATAGCTGAACTGGCCATTCAGTCTTTTCAAGACTGTTGGCTCTGTCTACCTCGCAAGGGATATAGACGTGACAATATGTATGTATGTATATTTATATCGGAGCCTATAAAAATCGGCATCCATCTTCTTTGCTCAAGACACGAAATATTGAAGTATTGGGTTAAGAATTGATAAATTACTCCCTTATTCTTCATATGCTTTGAACACTTATGTATATGTATTTATTTATGTTATGAAGATTGTTCTTAACAGCTGAGTATTTATAAATAGTATAATGCAACGCAGAAGTTTAAAATCAGTCGATTATATGTTATCGATATTTGTCAGAGATAAACAAACATTTTCAGCTTAATTTCCACAGTCACACTGTTTTATGTTTATATCTGAAATCCGTGGGAAACCACCGTTGTCTCAGATTTCCCTTGTTTCATACGGGAATCTCGGCTGATAACCAATATTTGTTTAGGCACCCGAAATCGATTTTTGCACATAACGCAGGAGAGGATACTTACACAAATCCAGAATCGTGTTAGGTTGAGGTTTTAAGAATTTATTTTCAAAAAAAGATTACAAATAAACATTCTTTTATGAGTCAAAGACGCGTAACTTTGATTTGAAATTGTGAAAGTATACTACGTTTTTTATACTAGTAGATGTTTCTATTGTGATTCGGCATCAATAAAAAAAGAATAGGATAGAAAATAAGATTTGAAAAGATGAATGGCCACGTTCAACTTTTTGGCTTGATGATAGAATTGAGACTCAAATAGTGACAGGTTGCTAGCCCATCGCTTAATAAAAATCCCAAGTTTGTAAGCCTATCCCTTAGTCGCCTTTAGTAAAAGGGGCATGCTATGTTCATTATCTTGTTATTATTAGAAATAAATTAATTGTTAACCACATAGCTAAAATATTTTCCAAGTTTGTCACAATTCTCAGATCGGCACAAATTAATTCCGTCCCTATGCTTTTCAGTAACAACGTATTGCTAACTTCTCGAATTATTAGCTTGCCAAGTTTAATTCCGAATTGGCGAAGGGCGTACTTATAGGCCCTTGGGGACTTAAAATTTGTAGCCCTGTAGTTCAATTTATTTATTGGGCCTAGTTCGATGTAATTATACTAAGTTGGCTCTCAGATTGAGCATTTAAGAGTTATTTAAGGTATATTAAAGCTAGAGAGGACGGTTGGCGTAATTAAGTTATTAATTCGTATTATGAAAATACGATTTTAAAGAGATTTGTTATTTAATTTATAATTTCTTTTCTATGTTTGGATAAACTTTGACGATGTTGAAGAAAATGCTGCAGTGCTGTTCGTTACCGCTTCTTCTGCACTGACGCTTCGGAAGCGGCAGTAAACTTAGTTTTAAGTAATTTATTTGACGTCAACCAATGCTGTGAAACCAAAAGATATGACAATTATTAAATGATATTGAAGTGTCCCATAATAATGAATAAAAATTTTTAATTTTGAATTTTTTGTATTAAAAGAATAATCTCAAAAACTAGAACTTTTGTAACAAACTTTGATGCCTTTTTTAAGAGTTTTAATTTCATTATGAAGCGATACAGCTGGCCTTTTAGTCTTTGCGAGACTGTTGGCTCTGTCTACCCTGTAAGAAATGTAGACGTAGGTATGTATATACGTATGTATGTGTGCCGGTTGTAAAGTTACAAAATAAAACAACTTTAAGCAATTATTAATGAATCAACCACACATTTCAAATATCGCTTGAAATACATCTTTCAAATTTAAATTCGGAATAACAAAGCGCGGGAATATTTTCGGCCATTTTGTGAAAGTTTCCGTTCCATTTCACAAGTTTCACATACCTACAAGAAACGTCTCAAACTGAACCGGGGACATTTTAATTAAAACTGCGTGGAATGAGTCGTTTCTTGACAAGTCGCTGAAGTTGTGAATCAAAGTTTTACATTAATTATAGTAGTATGGGCTACTGTCTGCCTGCAGTGTAGTTTGTTCCGCCGCTTCTTCTACACATGCGCTTTGGAAGCGGTAGTAGTTATAATTAGATTTAAGTTATGTGACGTCAATAAGTGATACCTTGTATCCAATTTTGAAAATAAATCTATTCTATTCTATTCTGTCTATGAAAGATGAAAGTTCTGTAGAGCAGGTATGTAATAATTATAAAGTACTAGCCACCTACAACTTCGCTCGCGTGAGTTTAACGCCACCTACAAAAGAATACAGGTTTTTCGCAAATCCCGCGGGAACTATAGTTTTTACCGGGATGAAAAGTACCCTATGTCCTTCTAACATACATACATATGGTCACGTCTATATCCCTTGTTGGGTTGACAGAGCCAACAGTCTTGAAAAAACTGATAGGCCACATTCAGCTACTCGTATTTGGCTTAATGATAGAATTGAGATTCAAATAGTGACAGGTTGCTAGCCCATCGCCTAAAAAAAGAATCCTAAATTTCTAAGGCAATCCCTTATTTTCTTCTTCAGACTCTTAATTTTTTATACTTGACTTTCCGTTTCACGCAGGCGAAGCGAAACGCGGACTTAATCTAGTCTTTTTTATACATTCATAAATTTTAGTCATTCACATCAAGTAGTCTGCCAGTATTTACACATACACGTCCAAGCGTCGCCAGTGGCGTGGTACAGTCAGTTTCGAGACTGTTGGCTCTGTCTACCCCGCAAAGTGTATAGACGTGAATATATTGTAGCCACTCAGCTGAACGTGGCCAATCAGTCTTCTCAAGACTGTGGGCTTTGTCTACCCCGCAAGGGATATAAACTTGATCATATAAATAATAAATCAAGCTCTTCACGTCGTCTAGAAGTTTTATAAAAGACATCTTTGAAGTGCATGTGATTGCACCTTTATTGCACTTTCTGAAGGCGCCGGCGCCATATTGACATTAGCTTTAGTCGCGGTGGCTAAGCCAAATTGAATTTATTTGGAAATTTTATTTAAACACTAGCTGTGCCCGCGACTTCGTCCGCGTGGAATAGTTAATTTGGACATCATTGAAGCCCTTATTTCCCCCGTTTTTTTTCACATATTCCATTATTTCTTTGCTCCTTATAGTTGCAGCGTGATGTTATATAGCCTAAAGCCTTCCTCGGTAAATGGTCTATTTAACGCAAAAATTATTTTTCAATACGAACCAGTAGTTTCCGAGATTAGCGCGTTCAAACAAACAAACTCTTCAGCTTTATAATATTAGTATAGATGTAGGAACTTGTTAAAAAGAGGGATTTTAAGGGACAACTAACCAACAATGGAATCTAACCGATTACTCCTTAAAAGGAGGGTAATGTTTTTCATGCATGCATACAAATTAACATTAAAAAAGTTAACATATTTCTTCGCGCATGACGCTTGTGACACCGCAATATTTAAAGATAATTTTATTTCTGTGCGACATGCGATACTATATTTTGTACAAGTTTATTATGTTTTCAGCTAGTGGAACATTATATATGTTGACGTTACCTTCGTTGGTATACTATATTTGCTGCAGGAATGATAAATTTCAATACCTATAATTCTTTTATTATAAAATTTGGACTATTGAATTCTGAAAGTTTACCAACACTCACATACACCAACCGTGTCTATCATTTGTAATAATAAATTTTAATTATTATTAAGAATTGTTTAAAATGATAATAATATGATAATCATAATAATGAATAATAATTACGAATTTGCACAAGCTATACAGCTGAATATGACCTTTCAGTCTTTTGAAGACTGTTTGCTCTGTCTACCCCTTATGAGATAACGATGTGATTATATGAATGTATGTTTATCAGATTTATCGTCCTCCTGCCGTTTTTCCATACCTTTAAAATCATCGTTATAATATATTTCTCAGATTTTTTTATTATTATATAGACAAAAGATTATAATCAAAACACAAATTGAGCGTTACGTGCGTTCCGCCTTTGGCGTCGCCATTATGGAAATAAAGACTTAATTAATGTCGCCCCCCCGATGGTAATTTGTATATGACCGAGTGTAGTAAATTTTAGTGATGTTTGCGTTTTTCAAACGACCAGCCAGGGACTCCGATATGGCAGGCTCACGCTAGACTGAACGTTTGACATCTGAATTTCATGCGTTCGAAGTGCGTAGTGCCGTGTGGTTCTCGGCACTATTACAAAAAAGAAAAGGATCACTCTATTTCACTCTTTCCCACGAATGTCGTAAAAGGCGACTAAGGGATATGCTTATAAACTTGGGATTCCTCTTTTAGGCGATGGGCTAGCAACCTGTCACTATTTGAATCTCAATTCTATCACTAAGCCAAACAGCTGGTGGTGGCCTATCAGTCTTTTCTAGACTGGTGGCTCTGTCTACCCCGCTAGGGATATAGGCGTGATCATATGTATGTACGTATGTGCGTTTTTCAAACGACCAGCCAGGGAGTCCGATATGGCAGGCTCACGCTAGACTGAACGTTTGACATCTGAATTTCATGCGTTCGACAAGTCTATTAGACAGTCATTAGTGCGTAGTCTCGTGTGATTCTCGGCACCAATATCAATAAGAATAACGACCACTGCATGTCTTTCTCATGGATGTCGTAAAAGGCGACTAAGGGATAGGCTAATAAACTTGGGATTCTTCTTTTAAGCGATGGTCTAGCAACCTGTCACTATTTGAATCTCAATTTTACCAGAAAGCTGAACGTGGTCAGTCAGTCTTTTCAAGACTGTTGACTCTATCTACCCCGCAAAGTGTATAGACCTGAATATATTGTAGCCACACAGCTGAACGTGGCTTGTCTTTCCAAAACTGTTGACTCTGCCTATCCCGCGACGGATATTAACGTGAATATACATATGTATGTAAAAAACTTCAAACAAAATCTCAAACGCAAAGTATCGTACTCGTAAAAGTCGGTAAAGATTCACGAAAACTGTATCCACTTGTTGGAACTTGTTCCACCGAATGAGATGATTTAGATGGAAAAGTTCTCTGAATGGAGTGAAGCTTTTATTTTATTTGTAGCCGACGCGACGTGTGAATGATGGCGGCTTGTTTTCATGCAAACGTCCGCTTTATACCGAGAGGTATCTTTTAGGTTAAGTTAAATAGGCATGTTGCAATTTGAATAAATTTTTTTTTATTATTCATATAATGATATGATTTTTGTGAAATAATAATCTGTTGTATTGCTCTAAAAAGAGAAATTTATTATTGAAAAGTAAAAGAACGCAAGATGAAAATTAATGATCATGAATGAAACGCTAAATCAAAACAACTTAAAAGTTTACCTTTTATCAAATACATACATATGGTCACGTCTATATCCCTTTTGGGATAGACAGAGCCAACAGTCTTGAAAAGACTGAATGGCCACGGTCAGCTATTTTGCTTAATGAAAGAATTGAGATTCAAATAGTGACAGGTTGCTAGCCCATCGCCTAAAAAGAATCCAAGTTCATAAGCCCATCCTTTAGACGCCTCTTACGTCATCCTTGGGAAAAGATGGTGTGGTCCTATTCTTTTTTGTATTGGTGCCGGGAACCACACGGCACTTACTCTCATCAAAGCAACATTGACGAAATTTAAGCATAATTTCCATGATGAAGCTCTGACGAGGATGAATTACGTCGGCATAACCCGGACAATTCTGGAAGTATTGCGGCCTGTGGCGCCATCTCTACTACGCCACTCGTCAACAACATCAAATCACACTTTAAACCATTACGTGTTTCACTACATCTCCTTGCCGGACAATCGGCAAATTGGTGACCCCGACGAACAGCAAGCAACTGACCAAGAAGAAAATTCGTCAAAACAAAATGTACACCTCGGCACAATCACCCTGCAAATCAAGCAACAACGCACAAGAAACCTTCACACCTTCTACGTAAGATGCGAGTGCTGAGTAAGGAAAAAATCGGCGACGACACCATAAAACTCCTATGGTTGAGGCTTTTACCGCCATCCGTAACCACGGTCCTGGCTGTCACAGAAAACATGGACGTCAACAAAATGAGCGAGATCGCCGACAAAATATTAGCAAACTCACAGATTACAGAAGTATCAGCCGTGAATCGAAACAAAACAAATGACGACACAATGACGTGCATATTAGCGCAATTAGCAAATATGCGAGTAGAACTGAATGCAATTCAGCAAGGTCATCGACGCAGCGGTCAAGATTATTACAATCGTCAGCATTATCCATTAAGGTCAAGACTAAGAACAAACAGTCGGGAAAGAAGACACCTTTGACCGACGTGATTGGAAGCAACCTTCTCCATCATCATCAACTCCAATCCTCAGCATCACTCCTGACTCTGCAAGCAGTCTCACAGCAAGCCAGCAACTGGGTATCGCAGCAGGTCCATCGCAGCCGACTCACCGAGCTTCCTGGTCCTGTCTCCACCCGCACTCACTCTAATCGACTTCAGCGACCGACGCATCGACCGCAGCCCACGCCTGGATCTCTTCGACGGCCGCTCTTCTCTCCAGCGTGGCAGCTCTGCACGACTTCTACCGGCGCCAACAAGTCGACTTCGCTCTCTACTGTCTCGACTCACCGCAGACTACGAGCAACGCAACGGCTCACTCCTGACTCACTAGGACTTCGAGCAACTTCCGACTCACTGGAAGACAACTGGCACTTGCAAGCTACTGAAGCACAGATTGCACAGCAAGAACAAGACTTCAGACCTCCGGTCTTGGGGGGGAGTACTGTGGCGCCATCTCTACGCCACTCGTCAACAACATCAAATCACACTTTAAACCATTACGTGTTTCACTACATCTCCTTGCCGGATCATCGGCAAACGGCCCGACGATAATTCGGGTATTTCACCGTCATTCCATTTGGGCAGGGTGCATGAACACAATTGTAAATAATGAATTCTGTATAAATGTACATATTTCACGCGCGCGTGCTTATTCTCTATCGTTTTTAGCGGAGCCGTCAAAATACTCCTAATATAACCTGGTGACTGAATAATGTTTAGGAATTGATATAAATTTACTTTTTGCCTTTTGCCTTAGAACTGGTCCGTGAAAGAATACAGAGTCAAGTTGGCAATTTTAAAATGATCTGCTTGGATCTTTTTGGATTCTCACATATTCTTTTCTTCCTTCATTTCAACTTAAAAAGGAACGTGTGTGAACTTTCCCATGGATGTCGTAAAAGGCGTCTAAGGGATAGACTTATAAACTTGTAATTCTTCTTTTAGGCGATGGGCTTGCAACGTGTCACTATTTGAATATCAATTTCATCATTGAGCCAAACAGCTGAACGTGGCCTATCAGTTTTCTCGTGACTCTGCCTACCCCGCTGGGGATATAGATGTGATTGTATGTATGTGGCATAAAAGTCCAGTTTCTAAAACTCTAATTTTCCGAAGCCCATCACCTAAAATCCCCAGTTCACAATACTTAAAGAGAGAATATTAATTTATTGAATTATAAAGTTTTGGATCAGTTTTAAATGAAATTGGCCACAGGGATAGATTAAGTAGGTTTCTACATACATACATACGGTCACGTCTATATCGCTTGTGAGGTAGACAGAGCCAACAGACTTGAAAAGAATGATAGGCCATGCTCAGCTATTTGACTTAATGATAGAATTGAGAAAGATGAAAGAAATAAAATCCCAAGTTTGTAAGCCTATCCCTTAGTCGCCTATCACGACATCCATGGGAAAGAGATGGAGTGGTCCCATTCTTTTTTGTACTGGTGCCGGGAACTACACGGCAGTGCAGAGCACGGCAGCATGACAGTAGGTTTCTTTTTTAAGAATGCCCAAAAATCTAAATACCTGGGCAAATGTCTAATT
Organism: Amyelois transitella; assembly: GCF_032362555.1. Lineage (NCBI taxonomy): Eukaryota > Metazoa > Arthropoda > Insecta > Lepidoptera > Pyralidae > Amyelois > Amyelois transitella. Next base: position 731,534 of record NC_083518.1, on the reverse strand, counting down.
TTACATTCGAATATTTCATAATTCGTAGCAACAGAGTTCCCTTCATAATCACTTCACTATTACAGAATACTCCCCCATCGCCCCGGTCGCCTCGTAAAGCCGAATTGACAATTTAAATTTAATCTACTTCAAGGGAGCGATGCTACATGCACTATTACACGGTTATTCCATTAAATTACACTTTTATTTTGCACTAAACACGACATTGTATGAAGTTCATCAGTGGATGCAAGATACTTTGTATGCGTAATATGGAACGTAATTTATCTTTGGGAGCTCTTAGTTAAGAGTTGTTTGTCTTATTCAGAGTGAACTCAGCGTTGTTGTTATTATACGAATTAAATGTTGCCGACGACTTTGTACGCGTGCGTTTTTTTTTTGACGAATTTTGGAATTTTCATAGAATAGCCTCTCAGTGCATGCAGAATTTTTATTCTTTAGACCCAGCGACGGCCTTTGTGGCGCAGCGGTTATACGCTTGTCTGTGAAATCGGAGGTCGAGGTTCGAATCCCGGTCAGGGCATGATGAGAAACGAACTTTCTCTGTTTGGTCTGGGTCTTGAATGTTTATCTATCTAAGTATTTATTATAAAATATAGTATCGTTGAGTTAGTATCTCGTAACACAAGTCTCGAACTTACTTCGAGGCTAACTCAATCTGTGTAATTTGTCCCGTATATATTTATTACTAGCTGTGCCCGCGACTTCGTTCGCGTGGAATAGTGACTATGAGCAGCGTTTTTTTTTAAATATATACTTATTTTTATTTTGGATCATAATCACAGTCATTTTGGGTAGCTAAAAAACCTACTTTAATGGCGCGGCGCGGTTCTCGGCGCGCTTTATATACCTACCCGCGCGCGCAGTCGTCGTATGCAACCGACAAACGTCCATCCTAAGCTGAACCGCGATTCCTAAACCGATAATTTTTATTTAACTTCTCTATAAAGATATTTATTATAAATAAAAATTATTATAAAGTTTCAGTAAATTCTACTAACAGAGAAAAAAAGTAGTTATTCGTAATAGAATTAACTCTTACTAATAATATAAACGCGAAACTTTGTATAGACGCATATTTGTTAGTCTTTCTCGCAAAAACTACTGAACAGATATGGATGAAATTTGGCAAACAGTTAGTTTAGGCTTGGAAATAACAACACTTATGTTACTTTTTACCGCGGGATAACATCTCAGACCCACGGGAAACTGGAAGGAATCTGTTCGACATTATTCTTAAAATTCAACAGCTTACAAACTACCTTCAGCCGTAAAAGAACAATGTTTTTTCATTCCCATGGGAGTACTATGATTTCCCTCGGTAAATTATTCTTATAGTTTATGATATCAGCCTAAACTAACTTAAGTAGAAAGAATTTAGATGAGCCCTTTTAATTATTTTCCCATGGTAATCCAGTCAATTCCAAGGTAATAAGTAACTATAACATATTCTATTAATGATTGTAATTTACCTATCTAGTAACAATGATCGACGTCGTTCGTTGACCGGAACAGGCGTTAAAAAAACAATATACTACCGATTCCCATGGGAAACGGATGTTTTCCCGCGGTAAAAAGTAGTCTTTATGTTGCGCCAGGCTCTAAAATATGTCGGTACAAAATTTCAACCAAATCCGTCAAATAGTTGCGGAGATTAATGGTGCCTATGTATAAGCATAGAATAGTGTTCGACGTGATTCTTTAATTTGACATAACTTTTTTATTTATGAACCGATTGACATGAAACAAACACTAAAGCATAACTGAAGCATACCACAATATACTCGTGAAAACCGCATCCAACTCGGTTCAGCCGTTTCTGAGATTAGCGTGAACAGACAAACAGACAAACAGACAAACCGACAAACAGACAAAAAAAAAGTTAATTACGTTTTTGGGTTCGACATCGACATAACAATAACCCCTGCTATTTTTTTTATTTTTATTTTCAATGTACAGACAGCACTTTTCTACAATTTTATTATATGTATAGAAGATTGTAATTTACCTATCTAGTAACAATGATCGACGTCGTTCGTTGACCGGAACAGGCGTTAAAAAAAACAATATACTACCGATTCCCATGGGAAACGGATGTTTTCCCGCGGTAAAAAGTAGTCTTTATGTTGCGCCAGGCTCTAAAATATGTCGGTACAAAATTTCAATCAAATCCGTCAAATAGTTGCGGAGATTAATGGTGCCTATGTATAAGCATAGAATAGTGTTCGACGTGATTCTTTAATTTGACATAACTTTTTTATTTATGAACCGATTGACATGAAACAAACACTAAAGCATAACTGAAGCATACCACAATATATTCGTGAAAACCGCATCCAACTCGGTTCAGCCGTTTCTGAGATTAGCGTGAACAGACAAACCGACAAACAGACAAACCGACAAACAGACAAAAAAAAAGTTAATTACGTTTTTGGGTTCGACATCGACATAACAATAACCCCTGCTATTTTTTTATTTTTATTTTCAATGTACAGACAGCACTTTTCTACAATTTTATTATATGTATAGAATAGATGTACAGACAGCACTTTTCTACAATTTTATTATATGTATAGATTGTAATTTACCTATCTAGTAACAATGATCGACGTCGTTCGTTGACCGGAACAGGCGTTAAAAAAAACAATATACTACCGATTCCCATGGGAAACGGATGTTTTCCCGCGGTAAAAAGTAGTCTTTATGTTGCGCCAGGCTCTAAAATATGTCGGTACAAAATTTCAATCAAATCCGTCAAATAGTTGCGGAGATTAATGGTGCCTATGTATAAGCATAGAATAGTGTTCGACGTGATTCTTTAATTTGACATAACTTTTTTATTTATGAACCGATTGACATGAAACAAACACTAATGCATAACTGAAGCATACCACAATATATTCGTGAAAACCGCATCCAACTCGGTTCAGCCGTTTCTGAGATTAGCGTGAACAGACAAACAGACAAACCGACAAACAGACAAACCGACAAACAGACAAAAAAAAAGTTAATTACGTTTTTGGGTTCGACATCGACATAACAATAACCCCTGCTATTTTTTTTATTTTTATTTTCAATGTACAGACAGCACTTTTCTACAATTTTATTATATGTATAGAAGATTGTAATTTACCTATCTAGTAACAATGATCGACGTCGTTCGTTGACCGGAACAGGCGTTAAAAAAAACAATATACTACCGATTCCCATGGGAAACGGATGTTTTCCCGCGGTAAAAAGTAGTCTTTATGTTGCGCCAGGCTCTAAAATATGTCGGTACAAAATTTCAATCAAATCCGTCAAATAGTTGCGGAGATTAATGGTGCCTATGTATAAGCATAGAATAGTGTTCGACGTGATTCTTTAATTTGACATAACTTTTTTATTTATGAACCGATTGACATGAAACAAACACTAAAGCATAACTGAAGCATACCACAATATATTCGTGAAAACCGCATCCAACTCGGTTCAGCCGTTTCTGAGATTAGCGTGAACAGACAAACAGACAAACCGACAAACAGACAAACCGACAAACAGACAAAAAAAAAGTTAATTACGTGTTTGGGTTCGACATCGACATAACAATAACCCCTGCTATTTTTTTTATTTTTATTTTCAATGTACAGACAGCACTTTTCTACAATTTTATTATATGTATAGATTTATTATTATTATAGAGACGAGCTGTGGTTTGGGCTGTACATTTATATGACAGTCAGTCAGTTTTGCCTTTTATAAGAGCTCTTAACTTGTAAATTGACGTCCGGTGAAAATGCTGCAGTATAGTTTGTTGCGCGTTTGAGAGAGCCCATCGCCCTAATAGAAGAATCCCAAGTTTTATAAGCTTATTACTCAGTCGCCTTTTACTACATTTATAGGAAAGAAATGAAGTGGTCCTACTCTTTTTTTAAATTGTAAACCACACGATACTTTTTCTAGATTTATACATGAAAAAGTTACAATAAAACTGATCAATAGAATTATCTCTTCCAAATCTGCGTTGCAAAGCATAAAATAACCTATGTAGACTGCTCGAGCCAGCACGAAATAGGTCATCTAACAAATATATCAGGATAAAATACTAGCCCACTAGACTTGGGCGTTTGATAGATGGGGTGCCAATGTTCTTTTGAAACCTATTTTCTATTATTGCGTTTACTTGACTGTCGGAAAAGAAGTATCATGAGTTCAGTCTTGAATAGATTTTCTCCAAAATACTCGCAACTACTTCTTTACATTTTTTATACCCTTTTTGGCTACGAGTATATTTTGTTTAAATGGATATAAACAAACATACCTACACGCCTTTTTCCCAAAGGGGCAGGAAGAGACTACATCTTTCCACTTGCCACGATTTCTGCATACTTCTTTCACTTCATAAACATTCATAATTCTTTTCATTTTTTAATGGCTTATTATTTAAAATTATTTAATCATAATATGTATCGCACGATCGATTTCCTTAATTTTATCCTGTGCCGTGTGGTTCCCGGCACCAATAAAAAAAAGAATAGGACCACTCCATCTCGTACCCATGTATGTCGTAAAAGGCGACTAAGGGATATGCTAATAAACTTAGGATTCTCCTTTTAGGCGATGGGCTAGCAACCTGTCTGTATTTGAATCTCAATTCTATCATTAAGCCAAACAGCTGAACGTGGACTTTTAGTTTTTTGATGACTGTTGGCGCTGTCTACCCGGCTAGGGATATAGACGTGATTATATATGTCAAATTCTGTTTTCTAATGTGAACTTATAACTTTAACTAGTGGTTGTACGATTAAACGCGCTAAAGTATATACGAGTATATATCTTGCTACACTTATGTATATTGTAAGTTTCTCAGTAAGGGAATTGTTAATTCTTTGTGGGGAAATAAGTAAAAAGTATAAAGATAAAACCTCATATCATAACCATAAATTATGAACAATGTAAGCAGTACTTAGTTTCAGGAATGGAAGATAAAAGTATCTGAAACTTGAGTCTGGTAAATATGGCCACTCGTAAAACCCAGCGCGCCATTTTCTGCAGATACCCGGTTTTGCGCTGTGCCGTTACTCAGTATAAACTTAAGCGTAATCATAGTTTAATGTTTTAAGGTATAATGATATAAGAAATCTTTTATTGAAGCGGATGTTTTTTTTTATTTCGAAAATTTTTGTGCTTTAGACATCGTTCTGCATGCTGGTAAACAAGTTGAAGCTTAAAGTGGTACACGCAAGTTTATTTTTATATAACCTAGGTCCGTGTGGTTCCCGGCACTTCGTTTCATTTCCCATGGATGTCTTAAGAGTCGACTAAGAGATAGGCTAATAAACTTGGGATTCATGTAACTTACAATGTGTACCCTTGGAGGAGCGGAGTCTCCTAACACAGGTATTACATACTTAACAGGAGACTTCAAACACTTTTGTTATTTACCATATTGTAAGTTAAAGAATAAATATTTTTTTCATTTTTTCATGTGTTAGGCGATGTGCTAGCAACCTTTGCTATTTGAATCTCAATTCTAACATAAAGCCAAACAGCTGAACGTGGCCTATCAGTGTTTTCAAGACTGTTGTCTCTGTCTACTCCGCAAGGGAAACAGACGTGACTACATGAATGAATTGAAAACTTACTGCCGACCTCTGGCCTCATTACCTCTTTTCAAAAACGTTCTCCCAATAGTCACAGATAATGTAGCCAAACAGAATCCCGGGACCCCATTAAAAAGCTCATTCCTCTGCATCAAAGTCGTCAAGATGTCATCTTCCAATCAAACTTGTTTGGAACATACAACCTCAATATTGGAAGTGACAGTTTTAATTGAGGACTTTTTAAAATATCTTTCGCACGTGTTTTATGGCATTTTCCCATGGATATAGCAAAAGGCGACTAATCAGGCACTTAAGAATAGGCCCATAACTTCCATGGATATTGTAATAGGCGACTAAGGTTTTGAAATTGCCTGTGAAAGGCTTGATTGGTTGCAACTCCAATCGCCTAAAAGAAGAATTCCAATTTTGTCAGCGTATACCTTAGTCGTCTTTTACTACATCCATTGGTATGGAGGAGAAGATGGAGTGGTCCCACTATGAAGTGCCGGAAACCAAACGGCACAAACTATGTTTTGCAATAATAAGTGGATCGTGGTCACAAGGCTACATACATACATAAAATCACGCCTCTTTCCCGGAGCGGTAGGCAGAGACTACATCTTTCCACTTGCCACGATCTCTGCATACTTCTTCCGCTTCATCATTCATAATTCTCTGCATGCAAGCTCGGCGGTTTCAAGTACTCTTGATCTGACCTTTTGCCAGGACGTCCTTTAAACTAAAAATTAAATTATTAATGACGACAATTTGAATTCATTCATTCATTCATCCATATTATCACGTCCATATCCCTTGCGAGGTAGACAGAGCCAGCAGTCTTGAAATACTGGCCAAGAATATTCTAAACTGTCGAGCTTGGATGAAGATAATCATAACTTGGGTGAAGCGAATGAAATATTCGGGGATCGTGGCAACTTGAGATGTCAACAGATTCATACTCGTATGTCTCTTGAATTTTCCCAACACAGAATGTTGCCTATTTCACACATACATACATACATATGGTCACGTCTATATCCCTTCCGGGGTAGACAGAGCCAGCAGTCTTGAAATACTGGCCACGTTAAGCTGTTTGGTTTAATTAATAGAATTGAGTTTCAGATAGTGACAAGTTCATCCATATTCACAAGGCTCTTCTGGAACAAAATTATATTTTCCATAGATCCGTGTGATGGAACGATCGAGTTTTATAGCAGCCGCCTTCATTATGCTAATAGGTGGTCGATTTCCACCCCAAACCGCTGATTTTTGAGTTAACTGAAAAGCCGTATGGTTTTCGCTGTTTTGAAAGATATATCATGAAACTAGCTGTCCCGGCAAACGTTGTTTTGCATTTTGTGTGTATGAAAAATAGATATTGGCCGACCTACTCAATATGCTCACAAAAATTCATGAGAATCGGTCAAGCCGTTTCGGAGGTGTACGGGAACGGACATTTTATTACAATTTTAAATATAAAATTGTTTTAATCTCATCTCCTAAGAGAGAGCTCATCTCCCTCTCTCTCTCCAGTGAGGTGAGGATGCAACTGGGACTAAAGCGAGGAGGAAGAATCCGAACTAATATTAAAAATGCGAAAGTAAGTTTGTTTGTTACACCTTCACGCGTTATCTACTGAACTGAAATTACAAGAGGCTCTTGAAATTTCGCGTATATATAATTCATAGTCTGGAGAAGGACATATTATGGTACCTTTTATCCCGGTAAAAACTCTAGCTCCCGTGGGATTTGTCGAAACCCTGTTTTTTTATGTAGGTGGCGCTAAATTCGCGTGAGCGAAGTTGCGGGTAGTTAATTTTATAAATTATACATGTACCTACATAGATGTCACATCACTAACGCTTATTTTTTAACTGTTAGTGTATACGAAATTAATGTTTTAAATTGTTAATTAAGGATATAGACGTGATCATATGTATGTATGTATTAATATTTTCAAACTTATCTAATGAATGACCATATATAATATTTGTTTTAAATTTCAACAAAACTAATATAAAATTACAACATCCTATTAGATGGTCAGATTCAATTTGCCCCGTCAAAAACATATCCCGGTTGTATACAGGAATTAAGTTCGTTAAATTTTGTAATATTACTGGAAATTTCGAAACAATACAATATACTTCGCATTCAATGCGACTCATTTAATTTAGCTGTAATGAGAAAAAAAAACTTGGGAAAACGTTGGTGTAAGGCATTTCTCACATTAGACGGAGTGCTGGCCGTGTACCGATGGGGAAGGGCACAGATTTTATCCGTTTTTAGTAAATATAAATAAAAATGCTAGCAACCTGTCACTATTTGATTCTCAATTCTATCTTAAAGCCAAAAACTGTACGTGGCCTATCAGTCTTTTCAAGAATGTTGGCTCTGTCTACCCCGCAAGGGATATAGACTTGATTATATGTATGTATGTCTGTATTAATAAAAATATTTACCGATTTTTAAATACATCTGAAAAAGAACAAAAATTTATTCCTACAAAATAAGTCACTTGTAACTTTGTACTAAATCCATCGTGGCGCGATTTTGCACTTCAGCGATTTAAGTAATCGGTATGGCTATTCGAGAACTGATTTCGAAGACTTAAATCAGACAGGGAAAAAATTTAATGGTTATTTATTTATTTCTACATAGTACGTCATTTCAGATATATATCGCTTCCAAATCCAGCAGTTTTCGCCTTAATGAGATTTGAGAGTTTTTATTTAAACTTTAGCGTCGCATTATACTATTTATCAATACTACAGGTATTAACCGCGCACGTAACGTACCTTTATTTTATCTCGGACGGGCGATCATTGTTACATGAATCAAAACGTCCGTAAAATAAAGGTACGTCACGTGCGCGGTTAAAACCTGTAGTATTTATAAAGAGCACAAGTAGACAGTACAGTGTGAAAGCGGCCTTATCATGGGCTCGGTTCGGTTAGTTACGACGGCGAGGGAAGGCCTCGAACAATTTCTCTACAAAATTTATAGAGAAAATGCACGCACAAGTGTGTTTGTTGGCTGTTTATCATTTCTCAGCAACCACCAACAACTTGTCTAATTTGGAAGGAATTTCGCCGATTTGTACAACTTTTTTTTGGGGGGATAAAAGTTTTCATGTTGATTTTTTTTTGTTGACTGTTTTTTTTTCATGTTTTAGTCAAAACGGTGGCACTTGATTTATGGACGGTAATGTTATGTTGGCCGTTTTGTATAACATTTCTATTTACTTTTTCGTTGATAATTTTAAGTTTTTTTTTTATTTAGTGAATGTCTGTTTATTATTTTCATCCAACTTTCGATAATTTTCCAGACTTTGGCAGTATTGAAACTTTAAGGGGTCTAAAGTTTGAAGTCTTATTTTATACCAAATCACGAATACTTTGGACTGCGGTCTGGAATGAAGTATTCTATTTTGAAAGTTTAGTAATATAAGTATGTGTGTGTGTATTCAATTTAATTCCAGTTTATCAAACCATAAAAATAACACACGAAAAATTAAAATTTTGCCACCATGAAAAGTTAACGATTTATATGATACAACTTTAATGACAGTCACCCATAATTTTTAATCTGCACCACACGTGCTCATAATTTCTGAATCCCGTGATGTATATCCCGCGTTTAATGTTCAATGCAGAAATACAAATATGCAGAATTAATGCATATGCAGGGTGCATGCGATGTAGCATGTGTTTGTTTTCAACGTGGAATATGCATTTGCGACGGTAATTCTGTTAGGCACAAATATATGATATTTAGTCAAAAGCAAAGTCTCTATCCCTATGTCGGTATATATGTATGCTTATAATGGCCACGTTCAGCTATTTGGCTTTAAGACTTTTGACCAAGTTAAAAACCTACCCCTTAGTGACCTTTTACGAAATCCATGGGAGAGAGATGGAGTGATCATATTCTTTTTTTCAATTGGTGCCAGGAACCACACGACACTAAAAGTTTTTGAATTTGAATTAAATCTATAACTTGTGAAATATCAACTTACAGCGTCAGGCCGATAAGAACTAGCGAAATAAATAAAATACAAATAAAACTCATTGTATAGCGCCGAAGCTCGCATTGTGAAAAAAGCTTATTGTGGTAAAGCTCCATTGCGGAGGCTGACTGAATAACAAACAAGAATAGTTTCGGCGGATTAGCCGGGGTAAAATAATTTGTACAGTGTGTACATATTTTATTTTATCTCTATCACTGTATGATAAATGTGATAAACTGTATGATAAACGACAAAGTCGTCAAATAAATAATGATTTACTTGACGAAATATTCGTATTGAAATAATTAGTTCTACATTCATTCATGTTTTTTAATGTAGACAATGTGCATTCGTCTATGGAGAACCGCGCGACAGACGATGTTGACGGAAATTGTATATATGCTCCAATCAGTGAAATCTTCGTAATCGCGATTAAGATTAGACTCTTCGCTGTTATTGGCTGATAGTGTCGCGTAAAGGTTTTGTGGCGTAGAGAGATCGCCACATTCATTTTTTATACCAGTCCTACAAAAAAAGAACTGATGTGACAAAAGAGCACAAATATTTTTCAAACTAGGAAACGAATCTGAGACTTTCATATGGCATGTCTGTTCTCATTGTCACTGCGCCACGGAGGTAACAATCAGATAAGAGGGGGTGCGGACTGGGGAGCTAAGAAAGCTTTATTAATAGAGGTAGCTAGAGCTGGCTTTGGGGATTCGCCTTGGACACTTTAGCAGCTCCGATTTATTGCAGACAGACGTCATTTGTGCACAGAATGTTTACCTATATAAATACGATTATATATGACTGAATCACATATGTATAATCACGTCCATATCCCTTGCGGGGTAGACAGAGCCAACAGTCCCAAAAACGTAATGTTCGTTACGTCGTAAAAGGCGACTAAAAGATAGGCTCATAATATAACCTGGGATTCTACTTTTAGGCGATGAGCTAGCAACCTGTCAATATTTGAATCTCGATTCTATCATTAAGCTGAATTACTGAGCGTGGCCTATCAGCCTTTATAAGACTGTTGGCTCTGTCTGCCCCGCGAGGGATATAGACATGATTATTTATATGTATGTATGACCATGAATGACTCATAATTTACATATAATTTGTGTTTATACAAACTTGTCACTTTATTTGGAAAAATGTTAATACTGCTTATATGTATATCTCTCACCCTATCAAGTTCACGTGTACTCTACGTACATAACTGTCGAGTTCGCGTGCACTCGTAAACTTGACAGTATACAGCCAATTCTAATCCTATGCCCCACTAAAACTTTTCATTAAGAACACCTGAAGGTGTGTTCACATTGGACTTCAATGAGAAATGTTTTTTGTGAAAAAAGAAATGAAAAAATTTCGAAGTATTTTTTTTTATATTGTAATACGTTTTTTTTATGACGTATGTCTAAGTGGCCAGCATTAGTGTTACATTTTTCAGGCCGCCTTAAGTTCATCTGACGTGGATTTACGACAGTGTGTGTACCACCTAATGATTAAAAAAATCTAAAAATCTAACATTATGGAATCAGTCAAACACTAAATGAATAAAGAAAGAAATCCACAATATAGGTGCAACATCGTGAACACACCCTAACATCTCCCCTTGGCGTCCATAAGAGACACTTCAGTTGTAATACCTATCTTCTTAAATCTCACATACGTGTTCCCGCAGGACAGTTTATTGTTATTGCCCACGGTTCAGGAGCAGTGTAGCCAACCACTCCATTTTAACTATTAGTACAGGTATTTCGATGCTAAATCAGTTTTCAGTTTCAGTTTTTTTTTCGTTATTTTACGTTTTTTCTAATAAAAAGGAGAATTACAGGGAAAACCGACAAAATAATTACGTCGAAAATACACTAAAAATGGACCTTAACGTTTCAAAAAATTCAGGTTTGGTTTTTATACATACTTACATATAATCTCGTTTTTAGCTTACCAAGTAGACAGAGTCTCAAATATACTGAAATTATTGAAACATCTATCTTAAAGCCAAATAGCTGAACGTGGCCTATCAGTCCGCTCAGGGCTGTTGGCTCTGTCTACCCCGCAAGGGATATAGACGTGATTATATGGATGTATGTATGTATTGAAACAGTGATAGGTTGCTAGCCCATCGGCTAATAAAGAAACCTGTTTATAAGCCTTTTCCTTGATTAACTTTAGGAGTAGCTGGCAAACACAAGCTTTTTAACACAGCTTTTTACAGTTTTCTGAAAACTTTTATTATTTTATTCTATTTTGGAGTTGGTAACACTAGCGCGGGACTTCAAATCTACAGGAATACTTCACGCTTAAGACTTAGTAATTAAATAGTTCAGCTTTATAAAGTGCAGTGTGGATTGCAGTGCGAAATTTTTCAATTTAACTTCAGTTGGTTTTTGTAATTTATTTTGTCAGTTTTATTGCATTTTTTAATGTCTTTATTTCTTTTATATTTCACTAAGACTATTTTCATTAATATGACATTCTCCGAGCTTGCATGAAGAGAGTTATGAATGTGGATGAAGCGAAGGAAATATGCAGAGATCGTGGCAAGTGGAAAGAGGTAGTCTCTGCCTACCCCTCCGGGAAAGAGGCGTGATTTTATGTATGTATGTATGTATGACCTGATGTTATTTGCGTGTTATAAATACCTACCTTAATTTCTTTGCTCTACAGAATTCAAAACATCGTCCACCTTTTCATTATCATATTAAAAAAGCATGTTTTTCATCCTGCCATCGTCTTTTGGTATGTTGATTTGTCCTTTCTGTCACCAAGTTTATGAATATTATATTAAATCCTTACCACTTGCTCGTAAACCATTTCGCAATTATTAAAAGGCGACTTTGGGAAAGGCGTATTAGCTTAGGATTCTTCTTTTAGGCGATGGGCTAGCAACTTGTCACGATTTGAATCTCAATTCTATCTTAAAGCCAAATATCAGAACGTGGCCTGTCAGCCTTTTCAAGACTGTTGGCTCTGTCTACCCCGCAAGGGATATAGACGTGATTTTTTTTATGTTTGTACCACTTGCTCGTAAACCAGTTCGCAATTATTATTGTTTTTACTAAAAAGAAGAAAATATTTACGGGACAGATTATACACGCATTGAGTTGTGTTTCATTATTTTTGCAGTATCATTAGTGTATATCACGTCTTCGTACGGGGTAGACAGACCTCAAAGTTCGGCACTAGTTTAGGTTTAGTCAATGATAAAATTGATATCATATTAAGGTTGCTGTTCCATTGCCTAAATGTAGCATCCCATGTATACATATAACCACGTCTTTATCCTTTACGGGGAAGACATAGCCGACGGTCTCGAAGACTGAAAGGCCATGTTCAGCTGTTTTGTTGTCAATTGAGATTCAGATAGAGACAGAAATAAATTAATTACTTCCTGGCAAAGGGTCAGGTCAAGAGTAGCCTAAACCGCCAAGCTTGCATGAATAGTGTTATGAATGTGGATGAAACGAAGGAAGAATGCAGAGATCGTGACAAGTGGAAAGATGTAGTCTCTGCTTACCCCTCCGGGAAAGAGGCGTGATTTGATGTATGTGTGTATAGAGACCTCTTGCTTTAACACATCGTCTAAAAGAAGAATTTTCATTATTTATAGGTAAATCTTTCCCAAGAAATTATCACCAAAAACTGACCTTTTTTTAAATCGATATCCGCATACAAGTGGTCCTTATTTACGGTAACTTAGTCGTAAAGTACCCCAAATCCATACGTTACGTTCCCTACGTCGCCTTTTACGCTACATTGAACAATGATAGGGAATTTCGGATGCCTCCTTCTCTTCTGAAATATTGATATGTTGCGAAGTTTGTTTTTGATTTTCCACTTCGGTACTCGTCGTTTGAAATGACAAATGATACGGAGCGGTTCGGATAAAATATTTTTTGTATAAATTTTACATTGATAATTTTACACGATTCTACTGGTTTATTGTTCTCTTTGTTTGCATACATTGTAATGCATTATTGATTAATTAACCCTTTGAATAAAACCTTAAATTTACTACATCGCATGTAATATTGTTAAATTTGCTCACTATGTAATCAAATATAATTTTTATCTACTCCACTAGCTGTGCCCGCGACTTCGTCCGCGTGGTATAGTTATTTTGGGCATCAATGAAGCCCTCAAAGATGAATAATTTTTCCCCGTTTTTTTTTCACATTTTCCATTATTTTTTTGCTCCTAATAATTGTAGTGTGATGTTATATAGCCTAAAGCTTTCCTCGGTAAATAGTCTATTCAACACAAAAATGATTTTTCAATTTCTGGTTCAAATTGAAAAATTATTTTAATTCCTGAGATAAGCGCGTCCAAACAAATAAACAAACAAACTTTTTAGCTTTATAATATTAGTATAGATCAAAATCTTTCTCAGTTATTCCATGTAATATTTTCAATATAAACTGCAGAATATTCATAAGTCCATTTACATTAAAGCCAAAAATGTGAAAGTAATTTCTGACCCGAAATTTATTCAAATTCAAAATTTTTGATAATTTTTATAGGATACTTCATATCGCTTAATAATTGTCAAAACGTATGGTTTGACAACATTGGTTGACGTCAAATAAATTACTTAAAACTAACTTTACTGCCGCTTCCAAGGCGTCAGTGCAGAAGAAGCGGTAACAAACTGCACTGCAGCATTTTCTTCAAAAACGTCAACTTCACAATATTAATTAAACTTAGAATAGAATGTGGACGAGAGAATACATTATTTCTGAACCATTAGCCCAATCGTGAAATTTCAACATCAAACGAAAATCTTCAATGGGTCAGTTACTCAAACTTACTATATTAGGAATCCAGCTATCGAAAATAAGTAATAGTGAAAACACCGAACATTTTATCAAGATCTCTCACATAATACTTTTTTAAAGAAAATCCAGTTCTTGTTATGATGGTTCATCTGACATTGCGTTCGGTAGATTATTGTCCTACCAAATTTCTCGGGAAATCTGGACGTTATAGGAAGACAATCTAGCAGTTAATACTGATACGGTATTAAGTAGAAGTATGGTTATTTCTTTCTGTAGAATAGAATACAATAGAATAGATTTATGTTCAAAATTGTATACAAGGTATCACTCATTGACGTCACATCACTTAAATCTAATTATAACTACTACCGCTTCCAAAGCGCATGTGTAGAAGTAGCGGCGGAACAAACTACACTGCAGCATTTTCATCGGACGTCACTATACAAATACAGATCTCTTAAATCTAAATCATGGACACATTGTTTACATTAAAAAAACATGAATGAATGTAGAACTAGTTATTTCAATACGATCTGCAATTGCGTCCTTTCAGATGAAGAGATACACGCAGACTGATTAGTAGAACCGAAGTTAAAAGCAACTAGTAACCAAGAGTAGATTTAACGATGGCAACACTAGGTACTGACGCACTGTTGACATGAAATCTTTTAAAACCATATTTAAATAAGATTTCTATGATATAACAAAAACGCTACTATTTTATTATAATATATAAGCCGTGTGTTTCCCGGCACAAAAAGAAAAAAGAATAGGACCACTCCTATCTTTTTCCCATGCATGTCTTAAAAGGCGATCAAGGGCTATCCCAAAAAAAAATAAACATATGTTTATAAACTTGGGATTCTTCTTTTAGGCGATGTGCTAACAACCTGTCACTTTTTGAATCTCAATTGACTTTTAGAAGCCCATCGCCTATAAGAAAAATTCCAAGTTTATAAGACTATCGCTTAGCCGCCTTTTACGACTTCCATTGATACGAGATGGAGTGCTCCTATTCTTATTTTTTATCGATGCCGGGAACCACACGGCACGTACAAAAAATGTTTAACAAATTTCATCTGAAACTTTATAACAACGCAAGTTAATACCAAGTAAAAGTTTCTTCTTAAACATTTTGAAGTCACATTTTTCAGTGTGAAATGGGACAATTCCACACTGAAAACTAGTTCGCTCCGAGTTCTTACGGAGCGCTGTCGGAGTTCGTGGTCAAACCATTCTTTCTAAGCGCTCAAAGTCCGAAGTTCCCCTCGGAGTTTTTTTTGATTATTTTCCTCTCCCGTCTTAGTTTGTGAACTTTATAGACGTCTAATTCTAAAGATTTCACGATTTCTTATCCAATTTGACTCTTTTAAAATCAAGATGATGTAATGGTTTTAGAGAGAGATGAATGGACAGCGTAAATTATGAGTAGGGATGTAGTGGCTGGTGAGTGAGACGGCAAATGTCACAAGTAATTGAAAAACTTATATACTGTGCCGCTCCTTTAAGCCCCGCGTGCCGTGTGGTTCCCGACACCAATAGAAAAAAGAATAGGACCACTCCATCTTTTCCCCATGAATGTCGAAAAAGGCGACTAAGGGATAGGCTTATAAACTTGGGATTCTTCTTTTAGGCAACGGGCTAGTAAGACTGAAAAGCCACGTTCAGATTGAAATAATGACAGGTTGGTAGCCCATCGCCTTAAAGAAAAATCGCAAGTTAATTAGCTTAATTAAGGACATAAAAAATTACGTGCGAGAAGAGAAGAGACGCTTTAAAAAAACCTAAAACAAATTAAAACGAATCCTCCAAACCTATTCTTGAATTCAAATTTAACATCTTGTTAATACATTTATACATATGGTCACGTCTATATTGCGGGGTAGACAGAGCCAATAGTCTTGGAAAGACTATCCTTTAGTCGTCTTTTATGACATCCATGGGAAAGAGACGGAGTGGTCCTATTATTTTTTTATATTGGTGCCGGGAACCACGCGGCATACATGTTAATACAATACATTGTAAATAAATTGTTAACACTTCATGCAATAACAGGAGAACAAACAGTGCATTTACAGACTTGAGCAACACTCAATTTGATTTACTCACCTCCATCTTAATCCGTACAATCCAATCTCAACCTAAAACCCTTACCAATAAGATTTATTTATCCGCAGCCCACTCTCAGTTCATCTTTACATCCTGTGACATTATTTGTCTAAGACCTTAGACGCTTGTCCCGAGATTTTCAAAGAACCTCTAGTAAAAACCAGTATAAGTTGATCTGCTTACCCCCTCTGATATCATACAAAATATGGTCCCTGAGGGGCATGTTTTATAAGATTTTGGGGGTCAAAGGTAATGGGCGATAATGCATGTTTGTTGTATCCCCTTGAGACATTTAACGTTGTGTTAGGGTCTAAGCATTTAGCCCTAGTAATTACTAGGGCAGCGTTGATAAGTATATGTGCTTGAGAAGAGTGAAATACGACAAGATTTGTTTGGCAAATCGCTTGAGAATTGTTTCTTTGGAAGGATTTAAGGTTTGTTTGTTTATCTGACAGGCCACGTTCAGCTGTTTGGCTTAATGATAGAATTGAGATTCAAATAGTCAAGGTGGCTAGCCCGTCGCCTATAAGAAGAATCCCGAGTTTATGAGCCTATCCCTTAGTCGCCTTTTACGACATCCGTGGGAAAGAGATGGAGTGGTCCTATTCTTTTTTTATTTGTGCCGGGAACCACACGGCTTATGTTATGTTTGTTTGTTTGTTTATTGTAATATCTTTATCGTACATACGATAGAACACAAAAATACAGTAAATTTGTAAAACAAATTATACAAAGGCGGACTTATCCTATTTAGGGATCTGTTCCAGTAGACCATTGAATAATTAAGTGGAGATTTACATGAATAGGTTAGGAATCAGATAAGATTAGAAAACAGTCATTGGTACATGGCCGATGTGGGATTTGAACCTGTGCCTTTCTGCGCATCACGCATTTTAACCGGGCACCTTACCAATTCAACCACTGACGCTCAATACAAATCTTTATTTGAGATCCCTTTGTTGTAAAAGTTAATTTTATGTACTTTATTAATATTGCAACATGAACATACATACATATAATCACGTCTATATCCCTTGCGGGGTAGACAGAGCCAACAGTCTTGAAAAGAGTGATTCAAATAGTGACAGGTTGCTAGCCCAGCGCCTAAAAGAAGAATCCCAAGTTTATAAGCCTATCCCTTAGTCGCCTTTTATGATATCCATGGGAGATAGATGGAGTGGTCCTATTCTTTTTTCTATTGGTGCCGGGAACCACACGGCACACAACATGAACATACATACCATCACGCTTGTTTCCCATTGGGGTAGGCAGAGACTATGGATTTCCACTTGGTAAGATCCTTACAGACCTCTCCCGTTTCCACACTCATTACTCTGCATCATGAATTGCACGTAATATATTAATTCTTCATTGTTCAAAGTTCAAAGTTGCGAAGATTAATTTAATAACATCAGAGATATACATATATTCAAACCCGTGTGGTTCCCGGCACCAATACAAAAAAGAATAGGACCACTCCATCTCTTTCCCATGGATTTCGTAAAAGTCGACTAAGAGATAGGCTTACAAACTTGGGATTCTTTTTTAGGCGATGGGTTAGTAACCTGTCACTATTTGAATCTCAATTCTATCTTAAAGCCAAATAGCTGAACGTGGCCATTCAGTCTTTTCAAGACTGTTGACTCTGTCTTCCCCGTAAGGTATATAGACGTGACCATATGTATGTATGTATATATATTCAAAGGTAAGCATAAAGCAAGTCATACTCCCCCCACATTTAATATAGTAAACGGGACTGTTACTAATCTACTGAAGACAATGCGCATCATACTAAGCTGGTAATCCAATTACTATAATTACGGGGTGTGTATGAATACACCTTAATCTGTTTGGTTTTAGATTAATATCTTTGCTTAATTAATTTTGTATGTATGTATAAATTATATATAGAATTAATTCAAATTAAAACTAAAACTACTTATAAAAAAGAAAGAAAATAAGATGATGGTTTTAGATATATTGAATAAATGGTATGACAGGCACATATTATTTATTTATATTTATTTAATACAGAAACGTAATTTCAGATGATCCGAGAGAAAAGATAAGAAACAAAATTATAGCTTCCTGGAACCTCTATTCTATTCTTCTGAATCTCAATTCTATTATCAGGCCACACAGCCTTTTGGCTCTGTCTACCCCGCAATGGAAATAGACGTGATGTATGAAACCCCGCAATGAAATATATGTATGTATGTATCCCTGTATTTTTCTTCCCAAATACTGAACAGATTTTCGTGAAACTTTGCAGTTAAGTATACCTTGGACGTTTAAATTTTAGTTTTTGAACGGACTAAGTAGTTGTAGACTTGTAAATAATATATAAAACATATCTTTGTAAGATCTATGAAAAAAAACGTGCCTACCCTGCCTACCGTGTACTTTGAGCTCCTACATTTTTTATTCGAAAATATTCCACATTGTTGTTATTAACGTTAGAAGTAACATTAAAGTGTTTCCCTGGCTTAAATACAGCTGTGTTGTCGTTTTTTCACGTTTAAACTGGACTACAAAGAAGAAATCAAGAGAAAGATAAGTTGCAATTTTTACACTACTTTGGACGTGAGCGCGGAATTTTTCTACCTACCTTCGACTAAACTTGCATTTTAAGTTGTCAATAGTGTCAATATCAATTGAGTGACAGTGACAGTCCTCTGACATCTGTCATCTGAAATTCGACTTTGACGTTCGACGTACGCATAGTATTGCCATTATAAAAAAAAAAAAAAAAAATTGCAAGAAATCTTTGAATGCTGCAATATGAGTCTCTGCAAAAAATGTTCAAAGCAAATTAAAGCGAGTGATGTAAAATCTTGCTCTAGATGCCCGAATTCTTTTCATTACCAGTGTTTGGGTGTTCCTTCAGAGAATTTCAGCAAGGAATCTAAGACGTACAAGGCAACTTGGAAGTGCCAAGATTGTAAACTTGCTGATAGTCGAGTGACCACTCCTTCACCAGCAACAACAGACACATCTCCCAGTAGTATTAGCGAGGATTTGAAAACTTACTTAGAAAAATTGCTTGAAGAACACCTATCAAAATTCTCTAGAGATATCAAACGCGATTTTGCGGCTGAAAGTGTGGACACAAGGAGCAAACTACAGGAACTTACGGAGAGCATTGTCTATATGTCATCTAGGTACGAGGAAGTTAAAGCTGACCTTGAGTCTAAGGAGAACAGGATAAGGACATTAGAGACTGAAAACGCTGGGTTAAAATCGCAAGTTGTAGATTTGAACACCAGGCTGAATAATCTTGAGCAACAGTCACGCGACTGCAATATTGAAATCCAGTGCGTGCCTGAACACAAATCTGAGAATCTGAGCACTATTGTAAAGCAACTCAGCGCCACTGTGGGACTAGGTCTTCGAGAGCACGAAGTACTCAACTATCACCGAGTCGCAAAGGTCAACCAGGATTCATCCCGTCCTCGTTCTATAGTCGTAAAATTATCCAGCCCACTGGTCCGTGACAATCTAATTGCAGCAGTCAAGACCTTCAATAGGGTCCACCAACACGATAAGCTGAATTCTTCTCATTTCGGGTTAGCAGGCGAAACGGCACCAGTGTACATCTGCGAACATCTATCTCCCAGCAATAAGCAACTCCACGCAGCAGCACGGAAATTCGCAAAGGAGAAGAAATACCAGTTCGTGTGGGTCAGAAACGGCAAGGTGCATTTGAGAAAAGACCCAACCTCAAAGAGTTTTGTAGTTAGAGATATAGATTTCTTGAGTACCCTGTAATACGTCGTATTGTACCTAGTTGAAAATACTTTTCACTTTTCATCCTTAAACTTAATTATTTGAATGGTATCTTTAAAAACATTAAATCTAAATTTTCTGTATCAAAACGTGAGAGGTCTCAATACAAAAACTGACATAATTCTGGCCAATGCACTGAAACAAGAGGCGGATGTTATTCTGTTGACGGAGTCATGGCTGAAGGAATCTGTTTTTTCTCACGAAATTATTGATAGCCGTTATACAATCTTCAGGCGTGATCGTTATTCTACGGCATCTGAGAGGGAGGGGGGTGGAGGGGTCATCATTGCAGTCCTTAAAAAATACAATCCAGTGCGTAAACTGAAATGGGAGTCAAATAGCGAGGATATGTGGGTGCTACTCAAAGTGAAAAAAGGAAGCTCCATTATCCCAATATGCATAGGCGGTATATATATTCCCTCTCCAGTATCTTATACGAATATGAAGGAAGCAATGTCTAACTTAACGGACGTTGTTCAACATAAGCTTCCTCAACAATCTATTTTAATCCTGGCTGGTGATTTCAATCGTCCTGGAATTCGATGGAACCTTGATCCTTCGTCCAATTTTCTTTTACCTGATTCCTCTACCGACCCTATTGACAACCTACTAGTAGATGCTCTAGCATTCAACAGCCTTAATCAACTTAATCATATTCCAAACTCTAACAACCGTATACTAGATCTCGTAGTTACCAACTCGAACAATTTTTTCAAAGTATCCAGTTGCAGCAATCCTTTGGTGCCGGAAGATACCCATCATCCAACCTTAGATATTTCATTCAAATTGCCTTCTTCTAAACCACCTAAAATTAAAAAAACGATGTATCTTAATTTTTCAAAAGCAAACTACTCAAAAATAAACGAAGAGTTGGAATTAATAGATTGGACCACTTTATTTAAACCTACGCAAAGTATTGACGAAACAGTTGAATTATTTTATAACACTATAAATCCTATCATTGAAAAATATACTCCCACATGTTATAAAGGTAATAATAGCTACCCCAACTGGTTTAGCAATCCCCTCATCAAAGCTTTAAAGGAGAAAGCAAAGTTTCACCGCAAATACAAAAAATACTTAAACCCTCGAGACTTACTATCCTATCAAATTCTTCGCGATCGTTGTGACAAATTACTACAAGACTGTTTAAACAAGTTAAAGATTGACTCAAAATCTTACATCAAAAATAACCCGAAATATTTCTGGACATTCATTAAATCCACTAGGTCAAACAGCAATGATATACCCGATGAAATGTTTCTTGGTGACCAAACTGCCAGTGGTGGTCAGGAGATTTGCGATTTATTTTCAGATTACTTCAACTCGACATACTCACGTGATCAATCATCAGCCTCACCACAGAACCCTGATACATCATCAGTGAGCCAATCTTCTTTGGGTATAATTCAGCTTTCAAAGGACGAGATTCTTAAGTCACTTGAGTCCATTAACACCAATAAGGGACCTGGTCCTGACTCTATCCCTTCTATTTTCCTCAGAAATTGTGCTTCACAACTTGTTACACCTTTGCATTATATTTTCGACAAATCTCTCACATGTGGCCAATTTCCAACTCAGTGGAAACTTGCTCACATTACTCCAATACACAAGCAGGGAGATTGTTGTGACATCAGAAATTTCAGGCCAATATCCATACTGTCTGCTATCCCGAAGCTTTTTGAGTCATTGGTTCAGGAGAAAATACTGTATCATGTTAAACCTATCATAGATTCTCATCAACATGGGTTTTTGAGGGGCAGGTCAACCACATCAAACTTGCTTGAATACGTCACTGACATTTATGATGCACTGGATCATAAAAATGAAGTAGATTCCATTTATACTGATTTTTCTAAAGCTTTTGATGTGGTTGATCACTCTCTACTTGTCCAGAAGTTGGAACATGTGGGAATTTGTGGTAGCCTTCTGAGATGGTGTGAGTCATATCTTCGAAACAGATCTCAGTTAGTCAAGATAAGGGGTTTTAAATCAGCAGCCAAAGATGTTCCTTCGGGTGTTCCTCAAGGCTCTCTTCTAGGGCCTTTGTTCTTTATATTATTTATTAATGACTTGGGTACTACTATATCCTCTAAATATCATTTGTTTGCTGATGATCTTAAACTTTACCGTGTCATAAAAAGTGATGATGACATTATTCAACTACAAAACGATATTGATCGCTTGATTTTATGGTGCAGTAAAAACAAAATGTCACTCAATGAGTCTAAGTGTTTCCACATAAAATTTTCACGTAAAATGTGCCCTAAGTCTTCATTCTACCACATCAATAATCATCCCTTACCTCAGTTGTCTCATACCCGTGATTTAGGCGTGATCATAGACAGCAAACTAGATTTTAAAGAACACATTGATCACATCGCCAAAAAAGGCTCTAGATTGGCTGGTTTTGTAATAAGAAAATGTAAATTTTTTAATGATCCTGAAATAACAATTCTCTTGTTTAATTGCTTCGTGAGATGTTTGTTGGAATATTGTGCTGTTGTTTGGAACCCGTTTTTTCAAGTCCACTCCGGTCGATTGGAAAAGATTCAAAAGAAATTCCTGTATCACCTAACCTACTCAAAAAATATGTGTCGCACTTTGGAATCTTACGAGTCCAGACTATCATATTTTGGAATTAATTCACTGCATCAAAGACGTAACACATTGGATATTTTGTTTTTGCACAGACTAATTAATGGTCTAATTGATTCCCCTGAACTATTAAGTAAAATAAACATATCTGTTCCACGTCCAAGCAGCCGACTTCACAACAGAAAAACTTTTTCTATCCCTTTTGCACGCACATTGTATTTGGTTAATTCACCGATGGTCCGCATCTGCTCTGCA
Source organism: Amyelois transitella (assembly GCF_032362555.1). Taxonomy (NCBI): domain Eukaryota; kingdom Metazoa; phylum Arthropoda; class Insecta; order Lepidoptera; family Pyralidae; genus Amyelois; species Amyelois transitella. Next base: position 708,405 of record NC_083518.1, on the reverse strand, counting down.
TATAACGATGCGGCAACAAAATTTGATATTTTCGGTGCATCGACCAACACTGCCAGGAGAAATATGCTCACATGATTGTTATTTTCTTGTTTTCAACTTCAATTTTATTATTCAGTGTATGTACTACTTTATTTTTTCTTTTGTTTTAATAGAACGCATGTTGTGTTCACTTCGAGAAGATGTTACACTTTCGCACGAGTCTCTGATGTGTTACTAAAGATTTGTTGTTGTGTAATGTCAGTTTTGTGAACCAAATAAAAAAAAAAAAAAAAAAAAAAAAATCTATTATATTTTCTGCTTTTATAAGAAATTGTTAAATCATTCACGAAATACAAAATAAAAGCAGCAATAAACATAAATTAAATTTAATGGAGATTTTCTTTTGGCAATTTCGTTGCTATTTCTATTCCAAATTTATCGTCGTAAGTCATTTAGACTTTTTTTCCTTTATAAAAATGGTAAATACAACATAAGCCATTTCCGAAAGTAATAGAAACTCATAAAATTCAAGTAATTGTGTTCCCAATTCACTACAGTGTAAAGTCTACATGGGTAGTTGTAACTTCAGAATATAGTTTCATAGGAATTCTTGGCAGACCATCAACCCGCTGGTCCGACGACGTAAAAAACCATACATATACATACATACATATAATCACGTCTGTATCCCTTGCGGGGTAGACAGACTCTTAAAAAGACTGATAGGCCTTTTGCTAAAACAGTTGCTAGCCTGTCGCCTAAAAGAAGAATCCTTAGGTTATAAGTCTATAAAAAACCATACCGGGATAATATGAAAAAAAAGGAGCCTGCAGTAGGCGAATGTATGTTTAAAAAGAAGAAGAAGAAAAAGAAGATATTTTCATCAAAATAAAATGCCTTTGGAAGTGAAAGCGACACTACGTTGTTTAAAAAGCCCCTTTATTATCTTGACACTTACGGCAGTTATAAAAAATCATTATAAAAATCTATCTTATTGTATTCCCAGTCCAGGATACGTTTTGCAACATTTTTCTGTGTACTTTATACGGTCTCCCAGAACCATGGTTTTGAGTCTATTGGCCCGCATATCATACCTGCTGACCTTAAGCCAGAATTTTGTCAGTCTTTCCTATTTTACATTCATGAGAGTGGGTCTGACGTATCCTTTAGTTTAGTTAATATCGGTTAATTTTAATAAAATTTATCTTTTTCTTTCCGTTTTTCGGAGCTTCTTGAGCAGTTCCTAGAAGAAAACCGTTTAAGTATTTAGAAATTTTGAACACTAATGTGATATGCAATGTAATATGTTTATAAATTACCTATCCCCGTTTGGTGTCAAATTGACATTTGAGGGAATGAGACCGTAGTGAAATAGGAAATGCGACAAGGATCTCTGCCAAAAAGTCAATGATATCTGCAAATGTTTTGCATGTATATTGATGTAGAGATTAAATTTACTATACATATCTTAATTTTATTTATTTCTATGCAAGCGGCAATATCTTCAACTTATTATGTCAAAATCAAGTTATTCGAAATGAAAAATGTAAAGTCCAAATGTTTAAATTCTTAATGTCTTGTTGAAATTTAGAAGATTAGAGATTATTTCATTTAGTGATCGTTTGAAAAACCACACCATTGTTGGGGCTGTCGGTTGATTGAAAAAAATCCTTTTGTCACCGCTTCTTCTGCACTGACGCTTTGCAAGCGGTAGTAAACTTAGTTTTAAGCAATTTCATTGTCGTCAACCAATGTTGTGAAACTGAACGAAATTTCAATTATTAAGTGATATTGAATTATTATTTTTTTATATATACGGGGCAAATTACACAGATTGAGTTAGCCTCGAAGTAAGTTCGAAACTTGTGTTACGAGATACTAACTCAACGATACTATATTTTATAATAAATACTTATATAGATAAACATCCAAGACCCAGGACAATCAGAAAAAGTTCTTTTCTCATCATGCCCTGGCCGGGATTCGAACCCGGGACCTCCGGTGTCACAGACAAGCGTACTACCGCTGAGCCACAGAGGCCGTCAAAAGTAATTGTTCCATAATAATTAATAAAAGTTTTGAAAATTACCTTTTTTAAATAGGTGTGAAATCTTAGAAAATTTACTTACTCCGAGACACATGATTATCCCAAAACTAGAGTAATACAGGTACTTTGATAAACCCTCCTGAAGGCAAGTATTCCACTAAAATCCCTCAACACGTAGTTGAATTAAAATACCCCGTCACCCTTTTTCATTAATAAGAGATCTTCGCCTCACACTGAATATTTATGCTGACGTCTTAGAGTCGAAGTTAGAAGCGAGAGCGTTTTTTGATATAAATAATATTTGACATACTGTTAGACTTGGTATTTTATTAGACGTTTTATATTTATAATTTTCATCAGAATGAACTTAATGAGATATATAAAAAAATTAAGTGCCGTGCGGTTCCCGTTGTCCCGAAAAAAGGATATTACCACTCCATCTCTTTCCCATAGATGTCGTTAAAGGCGACTAAGGGATAGGCTTATAAACTTGGGATTCTCCTTTAAGGCGATGGGCTAGCAACCAGTTACTATTTGATTATCAAGTCAATCATTAAAAAATGTAGCCTCTGCCTACCCCTCTTTGAAAGAGGTGCGAATTTATCTACATATTACAACAAAAAATATAATGTTAGTTGATTCAATACCGACATGACTTTCAACAATTCGAAATATAAAGCATTAGCTTTTTAAGTATACATATACATACATATAGTCACGTCTGCATCCCTTACGAGGAAGACAGAGTCTACGGTCTTGAAAAGACCGAAAGACTCAGTGTTCAGGGAATTAAAATTCATCTAGCTATACCCTTAGTCGCTTTTAACGACATTCACGGGTAGGAGACGGATAGGTCCTATTCTAATATAGTGTCGAGAATTATAAGGGATGGGCTTACAAACTTGGAATTCTTTTTTTAAGCGATGGGTTAGCAACCTGCCACTATTCGAATTTCAATTCAATCATTAAGCCAAATAGCTGAACGTGGCCGATCAGTCTTTTCAAGACTGTTGGCTCTGTCTACCCCGCATGGGATATAGGCGTGACCATATGTATGTACGTATGTATGTATTCTATCATTAAGCCAAATAGCTGAACGTGGCCATTCAGTCTTTTCAAGACTGTTGGCTCTGTCTACCCCGCATATACACATACATATGTATGTATGTATGTAAACTACACGGCACTTATTTTTCAAGCGTACCTCTTACATTTGCACCACGCCCGAAGCCGAGACGTGAAGGCGGTTACTTGATTTTTCTGATACATTTTCATGAGCTTAGAAGCCCATGTTCGAGTATATTTGGCTGTTCCAACCGGGATTGGTTGTAAACGGATTAGGGTAGTTCGCAACTAGTGGGGGCTACGATGCTCATTCATTCGGCTAATGAACGCTATTGTCTTAGGTATTTGGATGATGTTTTCATAATATTCGGTATAATACTTGGCGTACGCCCCGATGTTACACCTCACGAATTTTTTTTTTACAAAATTATATCTTACAGTCCCGTGTACAAAAAAGAATAGGACCACTCCATTTTTTTCCCATGGATGTCGTAAAAGGCGACTAAGGTATAGGCTTACAATCTTGGGATTCTTTTTTAGGCGATGGGCTAGCAACCTGTCACTATTTCAATCTCAATTCTATCATTAAGCCAAATAGCTGAACGTGGTCATTCAGTCTTTTCAAGACTGTTGGCTCTGTCTACCCCGCAAGGGACATAGACGTGACCATATGTATGTATCTTATAAACGGTTTAATCGATTTTGTAGTTTATTTATCTGTTTATTCGTGGCACGGTTTTCTAAATGTGCTTGAATATGCCTTTGCAGGTAACTTGAAGCGTAACGAGTAACTTAGGTTATTTTAACTTGAAAACGTAATAGACTCCTTCGGTTGGAAGTACACATTAAGTCGGCAAATTCTCCCTAAATTTAAGGAAATGTGATACAAATTAGTTAAATTTCAAAAGTATGTAGGATTTGCCAATTCTATTCAGTTCGTGTTGAGGCATCAGAATCGGTTAAGTTGTTTTTGAGATATTCTCAATTTTATAAAAAAATTATCGCGAGGTCCTCGCGGCGAACAAGTAATTAATTTAACTAGGAACATGCCAAAATGAAAGAAAGAGAGAATCATTCCCGTTAATGTCATAAGAGACGACCTAAGGAAAAAATGATGACAGCTGGGTATACTCCCAGCGTCATAAAGGTGAGACATTACAGACTCTTAGTACTGGATTCGAAAAAAAAAACACTCTTGACGCGTGTTCAAGGCGGTAACGAGTGGAGTAAAAAAAGTAGTTTCTGTCTACCCCTCTGTGAGACAAACGTATATACATACACACATATAATCACGTCTACATATGTCCCTTGCAGGATAGATAGTGCCAACAATCTTAAAAAGACAAATGCCGCTCTCAGCTTCATGGCCGAAATAGTGGCCTATTAGTATTTTTAAGACTGTTGGCTCTGTCTACGCCGCAAGGGATATAGACGTGATTATATGTATGTATGTATATATTATATATTGTATATATTTAATCAAAACCAATTTACAGGTTGAGCGGTGAAATCTTAACATCATATTCGAATTAGTAAATTTTTAAAACGTTGGGGTAAAAATCAAAAACTGGCAACATTAATAAAAGCCAGGAGCCAGTAAATGGGTTAACACCGTCGATTCAGTTAGTGAGTTTTAACTGGTCCGTAACTACTCGCTCGCAGGAGAGGAAACGAAATTAAAAGTGACGAAATAACGCGAGGCGATTTTTTTTTTAAAGTCGTATTATGTTTTTAAATAAGTAGCTGCTTAAATCCTAAACTATATAATAAGTAATGCGAAAGTTTGTCAGGATGCCAGTATGGATGTTTGTTACTCTTTCACGGAAAAACTACTGTACCGATTAGGATGAAATTTGGTGTGTAGGTAGCTGAAGACCCAGAATAACATATAGGCTACTTTTTATTCCGGATTTCCCACGGGATTGATTCCACGTGGACGAAGTCGAGGGCGGCCTCTGATATTTAATATAAGTGACCAAATTGCTTTGTCTTGCCTTGGATGGACTTGCATAGGTTTATGGAAATATATGTCTATATCCTTTGCGGGGTAGACAGAGCCAATAGTCTTAAAAAAGACTGATAGCCCACGTTTAGCTGTTTGGCTTAAATGATAGAATTGAAATTCAAATAGTGACAAGTTGCTAGCCCATCGCTTCAAACAAGAATCCCAAGTTAGCCCTAAGCCTATCGCTTAATCGCTTTTAACGACATCCACGGGACCTTAGTGGAGTTTTATTCCTTTTTTGATTGGTGTCGGGAACCACATGGCAAATATAAACCAAGCTAAAAGTCTGTTCGTTATTTTCCGTCAAATATCCAAAACAATTGTTTATCGACTAGTCCGGGAGATTCGACAATACACATCAGATTGTCCGTCATTCATCGCCCTTTCTCAGAAACTTTAGTGACCGTTCATTTGCACAAAGAAATATGTTGCAAACATACCAACAAACCTGGCTGTAGGGATACTGGATGTGACATATCATAGATAAGAAATTTACTTGTCAAAGTAAGATAAAATAGGATCATTCCCCTTTGTGGATTACATAATAGAAGTTGACATCCCTAATCCAGGATCATCTTTTCAACAAAAGCCCTCAAACGTACACAACATAACACATAATCACATCTATATCCCTTGCGGGGTAGACCGAGCAGTCTTCAAAAGACTTAAAAGCCACGTTCAGCTGTATGGCTTAATGATAGAATTGAGATTGAAATAGTGACTGGTTGCCAGTCCATCGCCATTTTTATTATGACGTAAAACGGGACAGCGATTGCTTTTCACGCGATAAAATGGCGTCGCGCGTGACATGCTACGGGGTCTGGAATTCATTAATGAAGTTAAAGGGAAATGTGGAAAAAATATCCAGTCGCGTTTCGAGAAATCCTCGAGAGTTGTTTTAACGCATACTCCGCTTGAGTAGAATTATGCATTTTAGAATTTCTAAATACGATTTAATTTTTCTTCATTTGTTAGTGAATCATTTACGAGGAGAACGCCTTAATCTAGTCAGACGGAATACCTCTTTAACCGAACCCCAGGCCCGGAAATATAGTGACGGAGATTGCAACTAAAATACGGGAAAATGAGACGGGACTAAATAAATCCTTATATATAATCATCCAATAATAAATGATTTAGTTTCTTAAGTTGTTTCTTAGTTGGCTCTTATGCGGCGCCATCTTTAAATACTATCAAAGCAGCTGAATAAATGCACTATCTAGTGCCTTTAGATCATGGTAGCCATCCATGTTTAATGAAGGTGAGTGCGGAACAACAGCTGCTCTGAGTAACTGTTCAAGTTCCCATGGACGCATTGTGCCTGCTCCCCCCACGTGCGTGGAGGAAATTGAAATAAGGAGGTGAGAATTATTTCTTGTTGAGCAGAAAGTATTTATATTTGTTAACCTCAAAAGAATCTCTAGAATGAGAATGCAACTATAATTTTCTGGGAATTATCATGTTCATTTGTTTTTTTTTTCGAAATTTAATTCTGCCGTCAGTGTTGGTTTTTGAAAATCGAAATTTGTTCAACACGATCAATAGATACATATGATATAAGCGATCTTACGTAGACCTACTTCTCGAGATCACTGGACTAGATAAGTATTGGACATTGACCTATATTTTAAAAATCTCAGCTGAAAACGATAAAACCCCAACAGAGAAAATAGCCAACACAAAAACAAGCTCATGCATTTGACAACAAATTGAAGGATTTTTTAAATATTATCAATATCTGTTTCACAATAATAAATGTGAATTAAAAATACATACATACATAAAGTCACGACTATATCTCTTGCGGGGTACACAGAGTCAGCAGCCTTGAAAAAACTGATAGGCGACATTCAACTGTTTGGCATAATAATAGAATGATTGAAATAGTGACAGGTTGCCTAAAAATCCCAAGTTTGTACGAGTTTGTAAGTTTCTATCCCTCAATCGCCTTTTATGACATCCACGGGAAAGAAATGGAGCGGTCCTATTCTTTTTACTACGCTTTTATTAGCTTGGGTTGTATGTATGTATGTATGTATGTAGGTATGTATGTATGTATGTATGTATGTATGTAACGGAATCTTTGACCTTAATTTTCACTGGTTTCTAAACGTCTGATCAACTTGGAACTTTGCACACGTATTAAGGACCGATGACAATGCAATATTTTGATAAGAGTTTCTCATTATCCTTATTAAAACTGCCAGGATTAATAAATTCATTTTTAGATCCTTCGTAAGAGAGTAAGAGAGACAGAGCTAGCCATTTCCATACAAGAAACCGAGAAGTTCTGACGTATAAGGAGTCCAAAAAAAATGTAATATATTTCCATATAATGTTACTATTAACCTGAGGCTTCTTTATTTCATCGCATTGCTCCATTTAGAATTACCATTAGAAACCATAGTAGAATTAGTAGAATATTTTAAAACAATAAAAAATATATAAGTAATAAAACAAAAGTAATAAATGAAAATTGAACAACTAAATTTACAAAAATACAAGAATAAAGTTACTACCTACTGAACTTTGCGATATTTAATACGTATTTAACATATTAATGCAATTCTTGAATTAACATTAGGTATCTTTTGCCTATTTATAATAGCAACACTGTAATACTCGTTTGGAAAATGAGTGACATTTTTTATGTCAAATAAGTTTTGCAGTAAGTTTTGATTGAATTCGATTCGAACACCTGTAAACTTTCTTTCTGTTGTTTTTTACCGGTGCCTGTGTATTTACCTATTTGCACTTTGTTTTGTGCTGATAACTTGTCGTTATTTGGAGTTTGGAATCTTCCGTTGAGTCGAGCTTTGTTCTTCCGGATATTCGTGTGATTTTATCATCTGAGATTGGACTCTGACTGTGTTTACTGTGTTGTGCAGATATTTTGAGATAGGACTCCTGTAAAAAGTATCTTATTATTTGAGATAGGAGTCCCAAGTTTGTGTTTGTTTTTGTGAAAGACAGATTTTACAACAAAAGTGCCACGATGTCTTCAGATAAACTTTGTTGCGTTCCTGGTTGTAAAGGCAGTGGAGGTATGTTTGAAATATTTTTGTTCCTGTATCAATCTGCCTCTTAATCTTGTGGTTTGATTCCTGGCAAGGCCACAATCGAAAATTATTACGTTTGCTGGATAGTCAAAAATATTATTAACAGTGATTTATCACTATAAAATTCTTTTCAACTGGGTTTAACAATCATCATACATACATATAATCACGTCTATATCCCTTGCGGGGTAGACAGAGCCAACAGTCTTGTAAAGACTGATAGGCCACGTTCAGCTATTTGGCTTTAAGATAGAATTGAGATTCAAATAGTGACAGGTTGCAAGCCCATCGCCTTAAAAAGAATCATGATGATGAGAATATTATGAGATTTAATCCAATCAGGCCACATATAACTTTAAGAAAGTTAGTTGTGAAAACCTCCGGCGATGGGCGCATGGTTGCGAAAGTCTTTTCTAGTAAGATAGTTATACCAGAAGTGTTAACTTCCAAAAAATAATTGTATAAAAAACTAAAAAACTACCCGTTTTATTGCAAATCGAACTAAAAAATAGAAAATAAATAATAGTTTAAAAAAAACTAAAAAACTACGCTTTTATTGCTAATCAAACTAAAAAATAGAAAATAAAAATTAATGACAAAGGAATTCAGTAGTAGCAAGTCGAACAATCAGTTATAGTCAGTTGTAGTAGTAATTACCTCGGATTAAAATTATAACAAAATTAAATTTATAAACAAAACAATTTAAATCAGAGTAAAAAGCGTGGGGTGCCTGATGTAGTAAATATTAAAATCATTCTATTAGCATATATTAATGACAAGAGAGTTATGAAAATGAAGTAAAATGCACCCCACGCTTTTTACTCTGATTTAAATTGTTTTGTTTATAAATTTAATTTTGTTATAATTTTAATCCGAGGTAATTACTACTACAACTGACTATAACTGATTGTTCGACTTGCTACTACTGAATTCCTTTGTCATTAATTTTTATTTTCTATTTTTTAGTTTGATTAGCAATAAAAGCGTAGTTTTTTAGTTTTTTTTAAACTATTATTTATTTGTATTGTTGCCGAAAAACCACACGGCAATGGCGGAATTTAAAAATAAATGTGTAATTAAGTATTACTTATGTACCTATTAGTATATGTATTTTCCGAGCACGGTTTATTCTCAACTCGCACACAATTAAAACGAAGCGGCGACGCGACAACGGAAGCGGAGTCGCGGAAGCGGCGAGCGATACCGCGGTATTTGTTTGTATGTAGGGCTGCCACTAACGGGCAATTTGTTATTTCATTTGTTATACAAAGAGAAATCATCTATGAATCCCTTGAAGAATTATGCGTAGAATACAAGAAAATAATGCAGATGCTTAAAGAGAAAGTATTAATAGTTTTTCATTTTGACGAAATTTCACACAAAAATAGACCAAACCTTCATTCAGTAGTGAATTCGACTTCGTTCAGTTCGACGGCCTCTGTGACGCAGCGGTATTACGCTTGTCTGTGACACCGGGGGTCTCGGGTTCAAATCCCGGCCAGGGCATGATGAGAAAAGAACTTTTTCTGATTGGCCTGGGTCTTGGATGTTTATCTATATATAAGTATTTATTATAAAATATAGTATCGTTGAGTTAGTATCTCGTAACACAAGTCTCGAACTTACTTTGAGGCTAACTCAATCAGTGTTATTTGTCCCGTATATAAAAATAAAAAAATAAAAAATAATAATTTTTTTTGCGAGTGAAGCTCTGAAATAATATTATAATTTTAGGCAATATTATTATTAATAATATTATTTAGCCGCCTCTCACTTAGTCGCTTCTTACGACATCCATGGATATCCATTCTTAAAGTGCCGGGTACCATACGGCACTATATTTTTTTCAAAGTATTCCTATTCCTACATTAAAGACTTTTCCAAATATAATACAATTACATACATACATACATACATGGTCACGTCTATATATTTCCCTTGCGGGGTAGGCAGAGCCAACAGTCTTGAAAAGACTGAATGGCCACGTTCAGCTATTTGGCTTAATGATAGAATTGAGATTCAAATATGACAGTAATACCTACAATTATCCGATTAAATTCCTTAGAGCATTTTTATAATAAGAAAAGACGAGTACCATTTATTACTTAACTTAGCGTTATCGGTAAGTGACAACCCTGCAGCGTTGGCTATTCGCCCCGCCCAGTGGGTAGTGAGTTATTATGCATCGTTTGCATTATATCAGTGCTCAGTGATGCTGTTCACAAGTGCTAATGTACCATTAAAGATGCATCAGCCTTGCGAATTGCGACATCAAAAAGTACGATGTTTTTAAGACCCTTTTTTGGGATTTTTTTTAATGAATAAATTCAGCCTGCGCGGAGATTTTAGGAATAACGGGACAAATTACACAGATTGAGTAAGTTTGAAGTAAGTTCGAAACTTGTGTTACGAGATACTAACTTAACGATGCTATATTTATAATAAATACTTATAAAAGTTCATTTCTCATCATGCTCTGGCCTACATTCGAACTCGGGACTTCCAGTTTAAGGTTAAGTTTAAGGTTATATAGTGTCTAAGGCATGCGTACAACTGCTGCGCCACAGAGGCCGCCAAAAACGGTGTTACGTTGAAATGATTTTCTTAGCCCAATATAACCTGGTTCCTTAAACGAAGCCAGGGGTTTATTACTAAGCCGCCATTATGTTTTGGCAATGTCAACAAACATCACGAGTCCTCCTCACGTGAATTTTAATCCTGAATCATAGAAAAGAGAAGATGTCGCCCGTGTCAAGTTTTTATTGAATATGCATAGCGTTATTAAATATCTTATACTGAGCTTTATCTTTTACAAATGGGCATGTGATCTCACAATCAATTAAATTTGAACGAATAAGGTGACAATAACAGTAAAAAAATTTAATAGTTTTATATTTTTTGCATAAATCAAGTAAAAGAGTTTTAGCCTAGGTTAGACAAAAGTCTGTGTTTTAAGTTACAAGCTACCAAATCTCCACCCGTAAGAAAGTTGCAGTTATACAATAAACTATTACAATACAGTACTATTCGAATCTCAATTCCATCATCAAGCCAAAAAGCCGAACGTGGCCTATCAGTCTTTTCAAGACTGTTGGCTCTAAGGAATATAGACGTGAATATATTTATGTATGTATACAGTAAAGAAGTGAGGTTCAGATTTTTTATAATACAAGACTTAAATTCCACACATTCAGCTGGTTGGCTTAATGATCGAAGCGTTGTTAAGAATATGGTATTAACACTCTTTGTAAAAATTTTTGATCTTTTACTTGTCTGTTTATTTACAGTAAAATATATTTAATTTAAAAAGTTAATGGATGTTCGAAAAGCCACATCTCCCTTCTTCTCTGATCTGAGCTGCGAATTAAACACCCCCGGTTTTTCATTACCAAGTAAACGTTCTGTTGAATATTTATGTTTTGTCTCATTTCGCCTTCATTCCGTCTCACTGGAGAACCGGCGTGACGCCTTGACAATTGTTCTCTTTGATACTAAAGTGTCACATGCCTTGTAGAGAGGGTATAAAGTTGATTTTTGCCTTAAATAATGTATTTCTAAGACGCTGTAGACAAGGGAATGAAGAAGAATCGGAAAGCAGACCCCCGAATATTGTGGTGGAAAGTGCAGGAAGCCTTTAATCATATCTTTAATCATCACAGATAAAAAAATTAAAATTGTAATGTCTTTAGTTTTATTATTTTTCGTAAATGTTCGTTATTATTATTTTTCGTCTGTATCGTTATTATTATTTTTACTAAAGAATATTTTTAAACGTTTTTTGGAACCTTTTACTGACCTGGTCAATCAGAAATTGTTCGTTTTTCTATCATAACCTGGTCGAGTATCCAAGATGTGACCCACAGGTCACATGTATCAGGAGCAAAAATTATACAAACATCAAAGTTTGAAGTAGGAGTGAATGTGTTACCCTTTTTTAATCTGTTTTAAACTTGGTCAAACTATTCCTAGACTCGGCCTTTACTTTGAGCCTGTGGCAATTTCAATCTAGCCAGTCACAAAGACACGACATGTGACGCTGATGCGTTTGAAATGTAAATGTTGGCAACACTCGGCGTAGTAATTATTGCATTTCTACTTGTGGGTTGGTAGCACTGTTTGTTGATTGCTTTCCAGTGGATCCTGGGGGACGCGTGTTTGAATTTCGAATATTTGTTTACGAAGGGTTGGGACTGTAGGTCTGAAGTAGTATAAATTAAATTGAATCAAAAATAACAGTTTATTTTGTATTTCAAATTACGATACTAATAAATTATAATGCTTATGATGACTTTAATTTAAAAGCATAGAGTAATACATTTGAACGTTGCAAGGTTGCAAAATTAACTGTTATACCCATTTTACGCTATATTAATAAAATAAAACTGAAAATCAATAGTATTTCAACGTACCTACCCACATTTCTCGCGCCATTTCGAAAATCGAACAAAGAGAACGAACAAAAAACTGGAACTTTCTAGAAAGTTGTGGGTACTCTGAACACGCCGCTAGAGCAATGGCCCACTTCTGAAGTCGGTTCCCGGACATCGACCACGAAAATAAAAGATTCCAGTCGCTATGTGACCGAAATACTACCAGCTGAAAGGTGGCTCCTACTATTTGCCCAGTAAAAGTTATTGATTTCGACTAAATTCCAACTAATAATATAAATGCGAAAGTTACATATCTTCACGAGTTATCTACTGAAATAATCAAGAAATATCACGTATATATAATTAATAACAGCCTGAAGTAGGACAAATTGCAATCATCACGGTAAAATCTATAGTTTTTGTGTATTTTTTTGTATGTAGCGCTAAATTCTTCGCTTTTTTTTACGGCGTTTAATCGTCGCTGTATTGTAGATGGCGTTAAATTCGCTGCTTTTTGCAGAAAACCCATATACGCAGGCGAAGCTGCGGGTAACATCAAGTACTTAATATAAAACAAACCGACAGAGAGTTTTTTAATTTATAAAAAAAAGCGCGAATGCTCTGGTTCAAATATAACGGCCGCTGCCACGTACCAATGATTTTGACTGACATACATTAGTTTCATTGGTAACGTTTACTCTTAAAAACACCTGCACATAATCATGATCAAGAATGGGTAAGATTTTCCTGCAATCAATGCGGAGGTCAGACGGAAGAGAACTCGTGTAATAAACCTGACTTAATCCAGGTCACAGGTGGACCTCGGGTATCTCTCCAGAAAGTTCTCCCAAGCTTTCTGTTGCTCGTCTAAAATTGTAATGTATAGAAACTAATAAGCTAAATTCGTGTAAAAACCTAACATAATCCAGGTCACAGGCAGACCTCGGGTTCTCTCCAGAAAGTTCTCTTAAGCTTTCTTTTGCTCGTTTTAAATTGTAACTTATTGAACCTAATATTCTACAAAAATCTGATTATCATTTTCTTTAACCTTCAGAAATGTATGTGACATCGAACGTTCGAGAACTCATAGTCTGTATAAATATACGTGCAGTTTTCAATACCGCATCTTATCTAGGTTGCATTGGACGGCGTAATATGAAAACTTGGTAAGAGATTGCTTGCTTTCTTTGACATAAAGCTTGCTTTTACTTGCAATGAGGCGGTATTCCTCTTTCAGTTTAATTATATGGAAAGTGTCTTTATTGAAAAAATATAAGGAAAACTATTTTTAAAAAGTTTTATTAAGTTGGTACACGTGAATGTTGTCGGACCAATGGGGACCCCGGTCAAATTGGAAGAACTTGAATAATATTATTTTTTTAGAATAGTATTGTTTTTTTATTATCAATTAAATAATATTAGTTGTATTTTTATGAAATACCTAAAGATTCTATAACTTTTAGAGTTATCGTTTATTAAAAAATCACATAGTAATAACGATGCATACAACATACATACATACATACATAAAATCACGCCTCTTTCCCGGAGGGGTAGGCAGAGACTACCTCTTTCCACTTGCCACGATCTCTGCATACTTCTTTCGCTTCGTCCACATTCATAACTCTCTTCATACAAGCTCGGCGGTTTCGGGTACTTTTGACCTGACCCTTTGCATGCAAACATACATATAATCACGTCTAAAAGACGGGAAAGACCAAGAGGCCACGTTCAGTTGTTTATAAGAGAAACAGCTGAATCGAGATTCATATAGTGACAGGTTGCTAGCCCGTCGCCTAAAAGAAAAATCCCGAATTAATAAGCCTATCCCATATTCGGCTTTTACGACATTCATGGGAAAGAGATACTCCATCTCTTGTATATGGTGCTATTCTTTTGTCTATTGGTGCCGTGAACCACACGTTACTAAAGATGCATGTGTCAATTCTTCTTGTACAGATTGTAAAAGTCTGTCAAGGGAAAGGCTATAACAAGCTTGGAATTACTCGTATTTTAGCCGATTTGAATCTCATTTCATCACTAAGTCATACAACTGAACGTGGCCCTAGTATTTTCAAGACTGTGTGCTCTGACCTCGTAAATGGTAAAGATGTGATTGTATGAATGCATATTTTATCAGAGTAAGTGATCGTTTGACATTCCCCTAATATAACAAAAATAAAAACAAAAGAAAAACAGCAACGCCATACCAGAAATTTTTACAGCTCCTTTCGTTTTTAAACCCATATAATAATTACGAAATATATTAAAAAAAATTCAAGCAATGCCTTTAGAAAATTACTTTTTTTAAGGAGGTAAATTTATATATATATATATTTGACTCTCCAGGTACACACGTCTTACCCGGGTGAAGTATAACCGATCTTATCCCCGCCCGGTTACGGACGGGTTAAAACTTCCCCGTCTCTTTGTTCCAAATTCGATAGCTTAACCTGTCCGAGCGTTTTAGGAATTAAATTTTAAAGTGTAAATAAATTCCCGTCGATACTAGCTCTGGTTTCTTTTCGCCTTTATTTGCTGTCGTTTGAAAATCTAATATTATTTTTATACATACATATAGTCACGTCTTGCGGGGTAGGCAGAGCCAACAGACTGAAAGACCTAAAGCTGTACGGCTCTATGATGTAATTGAGATTCAAACAGTGACAGGTTGCTACCTCATCGCCTACAAGAGGAATCCTAAATTTATAGGCGCCCTCAGTCGTCTTTTACGACACCCATGGGAAAGAGATGGAGTTGTCCTATTCGTTTTTTATTGGTGCTGGGATCCACATGGTTAGCCTTTCGCTTACAAGCGGAACCCCAAGTTTATAAGCCTATCCCGTAGTCGCTTTTGTTTTAAAGAATAATCGGGATTTTATTTGTGTACTTACCTTTGCTGTTCATAATATTAGAGTGAATTTTTTTTAATAAATTTGTACTGACATAAAAAAACTACGAAATAAATTTCGCAATACAAATAAAAACATTATAAAATATAACCTAACCACGTCTCAACTCAAACGAAGACAAATGAAATTGTTTTTTTACGGAATGAAGAAATCATAAAATACATTTTGTTCGGTCTGATCCCTCAAAATGGCGTGCCACATGCAACGCTTGGTAAAAACCAAAAGAGAAGTATGGCATTGCGCAGAAAAAAAAAACATCAAAATTGCACAAGTTGATTTAGTGAGATGGGGTCTGTATTAAAATTTATGTTTCAATGGTAATTTTGATGATTTAGTTTAACTTTTGGGCGAAAATCAAAATATTACTTAAAAACAAAAATGTTACGAAACAGACGAAGAAGAAGTGGTTACAAACTGCACTGCAGCATTTTCTTCAAATATATATTAATAACGTCAAAATGCGGACGGGAGAATACATGTTTGTTTAAAAATATTTAAATATTTTTAACAAATCATAAAAAACTGGTCATATTTCATGAAATTTAACTGACTAGCGTAACTAACTTTGTAACACAGGCCACTTTATTCTTAAAAATCACATGGAATCAAACCTTGGAAAACTTTGGAACAAGACTAGTCGTCAATAAATGAATATTTATTTCGATCAAATATTAATAATAACACTCCTACTCGGCTTACTCGTAACAGATAACTTTTAAAGAGATTACAGACTGTTAAAATAAAGGTAAAATTTTGCAAAACAACAAAGTTTTCTCGGAAATTCAACAACTAAATATGAATGTATATAAATTAAAATGAAACGAGAAAGCGCTCTATAAATGCAATTTTAATATTATTTTAAATTAAAATAAACCAACGAAGTGGCAGAGAAAATTCAACAGAAAATATACAACAAGAATATTACAGAGTGTAATATGAAACGGAGGGAATTCTCAAATATAATAAACATAGCTTAGTAAGAAAATAGAGTGTTAAAAGAAGATTTTATTTATTTTAACAGAGACTTTGGGATAGAATTTTGTTCATTTATCTTCTAGTTTTTACCAGACAAATTGAATAACTACCAAATTATAATGTTCACGGTCGCATTTGTAATTCTTTTTATTTATTTATTATTTTATTTTTTTTGGACAAATTACACTGATAGAGTTAGCCTCGAAGTAAGTTCGTCTGTTCTTCTTTCTAACTTTGGTCGGTGGATTTAAGGGTTAACATATTGATTACATAATTCATGTTTTATTCCGCACATCAAATAACCAAAAGACTTCTGTTGTTTAATTTTAGGTTTTCATATTTTTTTTTAAATTAAATTTGTAGCACATACAGAAGTATTGTCCACTAAAAACGTAAAAGAAACCGAAATTTTCAAAAGAAGAAGTTTATCAAGAAGAGAATATAGAATTCTTAATTACCCAAAACCCCAAGCATAGCTACAAAAAGTATTTAATTCATATAATCACGTCTATATCCCTCGCGGGGTAGACAGAGCTAGCAGTCTTGAAAGACCAGCCATGTTCAGCAGTTAAGCTTAATGATAGAATTGAGATTCAAATAGTGACAGGTTGCTAGCCCATCGCCTAAAAAGAATAATTCCAAGTTTACAAGTCAACAAAAAGTGACTCGTCCGCAAAAGCCTTTATAGACATTACCTGTTTTCTACGTACAAACAAAGTAAGTTTTACACGGCCATATTAGATACCCCGCCAACGGCCAGCGTCAGTCTGTTTATGACGCGCATTCTCAACAACTTTTGATAGTTTCCCAAACTAGGATTTTGTAATACCTTTGTATTGCATTTGAGACTAGTTTTGGAGTTTAAATTCGGTTCTGAATAAAGGAAATATTGTAAAAAGGTATGTTTGTTTACTTATTCTTATTTACTCTTAATAAAGTTAGTACAGTTTACATTGCACATCAAGTTACGATGCATGGATCTATGACGCAGTAATAGAGGTGAAAAAAAACTAGTATTTTATGTATTAAATGATACATATAGTCACGTCTATTTCCCGTGCGGGGTAGACAGAGACAACAGTCTTGAAGAGACTGATAGGCCACGTTTAGCTGTTTGGCATTATGATTGAAGTGGTGACAGGTTGCTTGTCCACCGCTTGAAAGAAGAATCCCAAGTTTTTAATCCTATCCCTTAGTCGCCTTTTACGACATCCATTTGAAAGAGATGGAGTGGTTCTATTCTTTTTTTCTGGTGCAGCGACATCCCTTTGAAAGAGATGGAGTTGTCCAATTCTTTTTTCTTTTAGTGCCGGGAACTACACGGTCAAATGTTAATATCAAAACTATTATTAAAGGAAGTAGTTACTCGGCAAGGTATCTCATAATTGACACCATCTGAACCTCTCAAAGGGTAAGCGAACCCTATTAGGGTCGGGAGGAGCATCCATCGCCACTTTATACATTAAGTGATATTTCTTGACATTATAAAAGGATTATGTAAGTGTCTTTGAGATTCGAATAGCTGTTTTAGGATGAATTAACAATTCTGTTTAGATAAATTTGAATATTTTAATGAGTACTCGAATGATCTTAAGATGTTTCAGGGTTTTGTAAAAAATATAATAAAGATCTTAAAGCCATAGTGGCCGTTCAGTCTTTTCGAGACTGTTGGCTCTGTCTACCCCGCAAGGAATATAGACGTCATTATATGTATGTATGATAGATACAATATCTTATTACACACGATCGCATTCACTTTCTGTAACCAAGTAAGGCGTTTTAGCTTCATACAAACATTTTTATTTATACGCTCGCCGGTATTTTTGTATTACCGAAAAGATTTTTTAACCGTCACATAAATACGGTCGGTAAATCACCCAAGTTGCCGAAAATAGGGCGCCCGGTGACAAATAAATATTGTGACTTAGCTCGCTTTACGGTTATTTTTGGGGAAGGTTCGAATTATTTATGCACGGTTATAAAAGAATTACAAAATTACGCCGCTTTCCTGTCAAAGTAGGCTGTAACTAATTGCTCTCTTCATTGTAAATTTTGTATAAAACTATTGGAAATAAGATTCAGATAGGAATCTCAATTCTATCATTTATATCTTTTGTCTAATCCTTTCGAGACAAATGACTCTTATAACATATTATGTACTTTTATAAGAGCTATATTATTGTCTCGAAGAAAATAGAAGTAAATCTGTATGTATGTTAATCTCTGAAAGTCGTGAACGGGTCATGTTTGTGCCGTGTGGTTCCCGGCACCAATACAAAAAAGAATAGGACCACACCATCTCTTTCCCATGGATATTGTAAAAGGCGACTAAAGGATAGGCTTACAAACTTGGGATTCTCTTTTAGGCGATGGGCTAGCAACCTGTCGCTATTTGAATCTCAATTCTATCATTAATCCAAATAGCTAAACGTGGCCATTCAGTCTTTTCAATACTGTTGGCTCTGTCTACCCCGCAAGGGATAAAGACGTGACCATATGTATGTATGTATAACAATGTTCTGGATATAACCTCTAACCAGCTTAGCGCAGCAATATTTGGGTTCGTACAACACACCATTTGTCATATGAGAGAAAGTATCAATATTGCCTGGCGGGGTCGACAGTAACTAATGGTAGAAGGTGATGTATCGCGTGGACGTGTGGTAGACGAATAATTATGATTGCGTTGAGATTTTCTACTATTTTTTTAGTTGAAAAAAAACTACTATTTTTGTGTTAATCATCGATAGATTTTAGAAAGAATTTCGATATAGTATAAAAGTACTTAAGTTTGACATTTTACTGGATAACGCTAAAACTTACGTTATAAATTTGTGCCGTGTGGTTCCCGGCACCAATAGAATAAGAATAGGATCACTACATCTCTTGCCCATGGCTGGCGTAAAATGCGACTAAGGGATAAAACTTGGGATTATTTTTAGGCGATGGACTAGCAACCTGTCACTATTCTAATCTCAATTCTATCATCAAACCAAACAGCTGGCGCGTGGCCATTCAGCCTTTTCAAGACTGTTGGCTCAGTCTACCCCGCAAGGGACATAGACGTGACCATATGTATGTGTATGTATGTAACCCTTGCTATTGGCTGTCCCGTACAAAAGGATACCAATGAAATCAGACCAACTTTAACGGAACAAATAGAGTGTAGCCGAACCAACAGCCATTGTATTTAAACTTTCTGATAACATTATCAGAACTTGTCTGAACTCGCTCGGGCACAAGGTGCATAATGTACATACCTGGTATTGTACACATAGAGGCTGACACGCGCGACGCCGTATTTATCGCGCGAAATAGTATCGCTGTTCTGAGGGGTTAGTGCGTGTTTTACTCGGTCAAACGCGTCGAGCAAGTAATCACGAATTTGTATGGAATTGCATTAGTGCTATTGCGTTACCACTAGGTGGCGCTGATCAAATCACATACAAATTCGCGTTTACTTGCTCGAAAACTATGCTTTAGGGTAGTCATAGTGGATTTACGTCAAACCGGAAGTACGGGATGACGGGCTCAAAATAACGTATTTTCCTCCATTTAGTAAATTTATTTTATAACAAATGTTATATTTTAACATTAATATTTTGAGTGAAAATAAGTATATCGGTAAAACCTTGGCAAGTTTGATAACGTACAAATATATTGTAACCATTTCTTAGAATTTCAGAAGTACGAATCAGACCATGAGATTGATTCAAATGTTGATAAGACTTGTGAAATCTTCGCTCTTACTCTTAACCTACGGTTAACATCAAGATAGAAGGAAAGAGTAGTTAACATAGTCGAAATATTATCACAATAAGTCAGGTTTTGACCCCGTTAAACAGAACCTAACCCATAAGCCATGCAATTCCATACAAATTCGCGTTTACTTGCTCGACGCGTTTGATCGAGTAAAGCTCACACTAACCCCTCAAATTCACGTCATTATAAAAAGCGAATTAGCGATAGCTCTCCGAGATAAAAACAGCATCGCGCATGAAAACAGGGGAAAATGAATGGTAATTCCTATTTAATTTATTTTTTAAATAATATATAATAATAATACGTTGTTATTCCTTACGAATGGATGGCTTAATAAAAAAAATAAGATTAAAAATTATACATACATATAATCACGAATTAGTATATATTTTATACGTTGAAAAGACTGAAAGGCCACATTCAGCTGTATGCTGGAATTGAGATTCAAATTGTGTATCTAATAAAATAAAACAAGTAATACATGAAAAAGCATTAAAAAAAACATGCCGCCGAGTTCTGACACTTGCGAATGAAACTCCCATTGATTTATCGGGCGCGGATAATCTGATTCTGCGGGAATGTATGTATGTATGTTAGAACCACAATTTATAAACAAAACTTTATGAATTGGAATTGTTTACTTACATCGTCGTTGGAAGAATTGTTTAGAGCTGGAATAAAATGAGTGTTGCAATGGAAGACACAGGTTCGAATTCTACCGCGGTAAGTACCTATGACTTGTTCCTTTTGAGTTATATAGGATTACTTGGACTGCTAATCCGTACTCTTCAGTGAGAGAGAACATATTTAGGCGAATGGTTGTGTAATCATAATCCGATATGGGTTAGGTTCTTTTTAACGGGGTCAAAACCTGACTTATTGTGATAATATTTCGACTATGTTAACTTCTCTTTCTCTCTTCTATCTTTGATGTTAATCGTAGTTTAAGAGTAAGAGCGAAGATTTCACAAGTCTTATCAACATTTTTTTTTTGCTGTGGGTAGTTGCAAATAATAGACCTAAAATCAGCTGATCCTTTTATTAAAAAGATTAAAAATAATATACAATAATAATAATATATAATTTTGACATATATATATAAACAATAACTTTAGGTTTATGTGCATATAATAAATTCTGCGCTAGCCTGCCTTTCTGGACTCCCACATCACAACACATTTTATCACAATGGAGACATCAAACCATTCTGAATTAGAGCAGGTACAGATGACACAGAGGCAACTGGAGAAGTCACTGGCTGATCGCATGGCCAATTTTGAGAAGCGGCTAACCATCACTCCTGCTGCAGAGGTTAGTCAGTTGCGGGAAGAGTACTCAGATTTTAAGAATATTGTGCACTCAATCTTCCTTCTGTTAAAACAACAGATCTATAATTTGAGCAGCAAAATTGACTCCATTGAGATGAGGACTCGTAGGAAAGTCTTGCTGTTTAATGGCATACAGGAGGACTCCGATGAAAATATCTCTCATACAATATGCAGCATTCTTGCTGACCAATTTGGTTTCACTGATGGTAGTAGTCACATCAAAGTATGTCACCGCTTAGGAGCTACTAAACCGGATCGTGCAAGACCTGTTCTTGTCCGATTCAATTCGACAGATGCCAGAACAACTGTGTGGAACAAAAAAACTGTTCTAAAAGGATCTCCAATAAGTGTCTCAGAGTTCCTCACTCGTGCCAGGCAGGAGGTGTTCATGGCTACTCGATTGCACTTTGGTATGAGGCGGTGTTGGACTATGGATGGCGTAATTTGTGTCAGGACTCCGGCGGGTGACCGCGTGAAGTTGACCACAGCTGCTGAGTTGGCCGTTTTGACGAAGAGGTTTCCTGCTGTAGATGCTGATAACAAGCGAGTGTCGCCAGTGGAAAACAAGCAGCGAACCGATCAACCGCGGAGCTCCTTGTTGCAGACGCAGCCTTCCAAAAAAACTGCCACCATTGTTGCTAAAAACATGACTCGTCGTCAGATGCAGGCAGGCAAGTCCAAGTAAAGGGTGTAACGTCTCCTTATTGTACTGTTTGGTTTGTGTACTTTTGCCTGTAGGCTATTTCAATTGTAAAAAGTAGGTAGCTAGCTTACAAACTCAGAACCTTTTAATACATAGTTTTATATTATTCAAAAACGGGTAGACAGTTTTAAAATTTATAGTTATTTATTTCGTAAATGGCACTTCACAGGCGTTATTTAAATATTTTGCTTTGTTTTTTTCCTTCTTTTCTATTGCCGTTCGCCGTTCATTTCGTGAATGTCAATGTCAACTTTTTTTTTTTTTGTTTTTGTAACTGTCAACTTCATTCAATTGTATGCTTAGTTGTTTCTTACATACAGCCATGGTGTTCTTGCTTCGGTTTGTGATAATTTGTGTTTTTACTTTTTTATTTCTTTTGTTTGTTAAGTCCGGCTGGCGGGTTTGGCGAGAACTTTTGCTTTAGTTCGTCAAACTAAATACACCCTTATATTAATAGTTAGTTTGTAAGAACCATATATATATATATTGTGTTTATTTATTATGCAGCAACAGCAACATTCAATTAACAATAATGACTCCTTATGCACTGCAGAGGACTCTGGTTCCTCCAGTTTTGCCTCTCATGGCTCTTCAGGGACACTGGGAGAATTTGTCAGGGACGCCTTCCACCGCTTTTCTCAAAATTTCAATGTGTGCCACATAAATGCACAGAGCATTCCCGCTCATTACTCTGACCTCGTTGAAGCTTTTTCTTTTGATGAACTGAGTGCAGTACTTGTCTCAGAAACCTGGTTTAAGCCTAGTCTACCTTCTACTAGCTACTCGTTGCCTGGATTCGTACTGATACGAAATGATCGTGTTGATAAGGGGTCGGGAGGTGTTGCTATATATTTGCGTAGTGACATTCCTTACCGCGTAATCTCTATGTCACCTTCTGAATATTCGGCTTCAATGGAGTATATCTTGTTAGAGGTCACAGTTAAGGGTTGTAAATCTATTCTTGGCATCTTTTATTCCCCTTCTTTAAAGATAGATTATTTTTCTACCTTTGAGTCGCTTCTGGAATCGGTTTGTTCAGACTATGCACATCATCTGATCCTTGGGGATTTTAACACGTGCCTTTTGAAGGGAAATTCTAGAACTTCTAAATTACTAAATATTGTCAAGTCGGTTAATTTTTCTATTCTCCCATCTGGGCCAACACACTTCACAGAACATGGACCTACCTTGCTTGACTTGATAATAACTTCCTCAGAAAAGCTTGTCGCCAGTCATGGTCAAATAGCGGCCCCGGGATTTTCTCATCATGACTTAATTTATGTCTCTTACAAGCTTAGAGTTCCCAAAATAAAGCCTAAAATCCTCCAACTGCGCTGCTTCTCAAAAATAGACCACAGGGCCTTAATAACTGACGCCTCTAAAATTGACTGGTCTCCGGTGACTGCAGCGAATACAGTGGATGAGAAAATTTCTCTGTTTAATAATAAAATCTTGGCTCTGTATGATGCGCATGCTCCAGTGAGAGCAGTCAAAATAAAGCGTCCTCCCGCACCGTGGATAACTAATGCAGTTCGTATAGCCATGAGGCGACGGAACAATGCTTTTCGTAGATTTAAACGGGAACGCAGTAATGAAAATTGGTTATTGTATAAAGCTGCAAGGAATCGATGCAACCAATTTTGTAGAAACGCTAAACGCCGCTATTTCACTGAACACATCGAAAATGTTTCTTCTGCTAATCTCTGGAAATTTCTCAATTCTCAGGGCATAGGCAAAATAAAAAATGAATCTTCAAAAATACCTTTTTCCTTGAATGCTCTCAACAATCATTTTACAACTGTCCCACTCTTGGATCGCACAGTTAAAAACTGTACTATTTCTTATATTTTTGATTTGCCTGTTCCTGATGGTAGTTTATTCGAATTTTCCACAGTCACCGAGGACGATGTCTCAAAAACCATCCGATCTATAACTTCTAATGCTGTTGGGCCAGATGAAATTAGTCGCGTGATGTTGATCCCAATTCTCAGCTTTATTCTCCCTGTCATCACGCACATTATAAATACCAGCTTCATAGAACATCGTTTTCCTACCTCATGGCTTAATGCTTTTGTTCGTCCTCTCCCCAAGATTCCTGATCCTATCCGTTTAAATGATGTGCGTCCCATTTCCATCCTTCCCTTTCTGTCTAAAATCCTCGAAGCATCTGTCTTTAATCAGTTTTTAAAACACTTGATTGACAACAATCTTCTCAATCGATATCAGTCTGGTTTTAGGCCCGGACACAGTACAACTACTGCACTGCTTCGTGTTACTGATGACATAAGAAAGGGGATGGAAAACCAAAAAGTTACCATATTGGTGTTAATTGATTTTAGTAACGCGTTTAATACTGTCGATATTGATATTTTATTAACTATTCTAACCCGTTGCAACGTATCCCCTTCGGTGATTGATTGGTTCTCGAGTTATCTTCGCGGTCGTCGGCAGCGGGTTCGCAACGGTGCGGAGACATCCGACTGGTGTGATCTGAAAGCCGGCGTACCGCAAGGCGGCATTTTATCTCCTATCCTTTTTTCTATTTTTATTAATCTTCTCTCGTCTCATATAACATGCTCTTATCATTTTTATGCAGATGACTTGCAGCTTTATACACATACTAATATAGACGACATAGATAGTTCAATTTCCATATTAAATCACAATTTAAACGCTATACTAGGGTGGTCTAAAAACTTTGGGATTCACGTTAATGTAAAAAAGTGTCAGGCGGTTGTAGTGGGAAGTGCCTATCAAATAAATAATTTAGACCTCAATAGTACGCCACCTCTGATGTTCGACAGCACTCCGATACCTTTTAGTCCGACTGTCAAAGACCTCGGTCTTCTTATTGATTCAAACCTTTGCTGGAACCCATATGTCGTTGAGCTCAGTCGAAAGGTCTACGGGTCCCTACATTACCTGCAACGTCTTAAACATTTTCTTCCCATCAAAACTAAGGTAATGCTGGCGCATGCACTTGTTATACCCATTATTGATTATGCTGATGTGTGTTGTTTGGATCTAACTGAAGAACAACTTAATAAGCTTGAACGTCTTCTCAATAACTGCATCAGATTTATTTTCTGTCTTCGTAAGTATGACCATGTCTCTGAATTCCGTTCTCAGCTTAAGTGGCTGCCCATCCGACAACGTAGGAATCTTCATATTCTTTGTCAACTTTATAATATTCTTAATAATCCCCTAGCTCCAGATTATCTTAGATCCGAATTTCAACTTTTAAGTTCCACCCATGAAAGAATCCTACGTTCCTCTAACAGGTTGACCCTTGCAACACCTTTTCACCGTACAGGTTTCTATTCAAATTCTTTCGCTGCTACAGCTGTCAGACTTTGGAATGCACTTCCCGATTCCGTTCAAGCTTCTCCGAGCCGCGCCAGTTTTAAGTCGCACGTGGTCCAGTTGTTTCTGACCCAGTCATGAGAGAGTAAATAATCTCTGTATGTAATCTGCTGCAAATATATATATGTATATATATATATTTATATATGTATGTATGTGTAGTGTAGTTTATGGGTATATACATGTATATATTAAGTATAGGTTTATAGTATAAATGGTATAGTAAGTATGTTTATTATAAATTTTTATTATCACCCACACAAAGGTTCTCTGCTTAACCCAATGGTAGACTGTTAGATAATGCTATTAGCATTAAGTCCGCCTATTGTACTTTACAAATTGTAATTGTTACAATAAAGAATAAATAAATAAATAAATAAATAAACATTTGAATCAATCTCATGGACTGATTCGTACTTCTGAAATTCTAAGAAATGGTTACATAAATCTGTACGTTATCAAACTTCCCAAAGGTTTTCAACCGATATCCTTATTTTCACTCAAAATCTTAATCTTGATATATAACATTTCTTATAAAATAAATCTACCAAATGGAGGAAAATACGTTATTTTGAGCCCGTCATCCCGTACTTCCGGGTCGACGTAAATCCACTATGACTACCCTAAAGCATAGTTTTCCAACAGCGACATAAGTCGAGAGTCTACTAGTAATCGTGGTTCATATTGTGCTAGTGATAGGCGAGTATGTGTCGAGAACACCACAGATTTATTTATAATCTATGTATATATATTATGTTCGCGTGCACCACCTTAGGCCTTATCAAGCTTACCAGGCAGATAGTGGTTAAATGCACTCAAATCTTTCATTATAAAAAGGGATAGGCTTATAGACTTGGGATTCTTCTTTTAGGCGATAGGCTAACAACCTGGCACTATTCGAATCTCAATTCTATCATTAAGCTAAACAGCTGAACGTGGCCTATCAGTCATTTTCAAGACAATTGGTTCTGTCTACCCATCGAGGGATATAGCCGTGACTATACGCATGTACGTAAAAATAAATAATTTGGTTTGATACTTAGGCATTATTGACTCGCCTACTCTGAAGTTCGGTCCACTAATGCATCCCCAGAAATACCTACTTAATCAGAGCAGAGATTTACTGAAGGGGTCGGGCACAATACAGGGGGTGGTACAATGGTGAATTGCAGTTTTTGTGGCGTTGCACCCAGGATTGGAATGAAAAAATGGGAAGCAATCGTGCCCTTTTGTTAGAGGAGAATTTGTGGTGCCTATCTTATTTTATTACCTTATAATCACGTATAATTTTTTTTATTGTATAACGTATATAATATAATCGATTTCGTTTCAAACGTTTCGGTGTCCTATGATTCCCGTCAGTGCCGTGTGGTTCCCGGCACCAATAGAAAAAAGAATTGGACCACTTTATCTCTTTCCCCGTGGATGTCGTAATAGGCGACTAAGGGACGGGCTTATAAACTTGGGATTTTTCTTTTAGGCGACAGGCTCGCAACCTGTCACTATTTGAATCTCAATTCTATCATTAAGCCAAACAGCTGAACGTGGCATATCAGTCTTTTTAGGACTGTTGGCTCTATCTACCCCGCAAGGGATATAGACGTGATTATATGTATGTACGTTTTGAAGTTTGGTTTTTGATAACGGGTCATTGTTAACATACAAATTTAAATTTCAACAAATCATAACAATGTATTCTCTAATCCACACTTTTATTCGCACTTTGGATAATTGTGAAGTTGACGTAATTGAAGAAAATGCTGCAGTGCTGCTTGTTACCGCTTTCTCGTACTGACGCTATTGAAGCAGCGGTAAACTTACTTTTAAGTATTTTTATTTGACGTCAACCACAATATTTAGTGATATTTAAAATGTCCCATAATAATTAATATTTTTTTAATTTGAATCAATTACGAGTAGATTGGATGTTCTCGCATTGAAAGAGGCAAACATACATACATAAAATCACGCCTTTTTCCCGGAGGGGTAGGCAGAAACCACATCTTTTAATTTGACACTATCTCTGCACACTTCTTTCGCTTCATCCACATTCATAACCTCTTCATGAAAAATGAAAAAGAAAGTGCAAATTATTCTCATGAGTTTTTGATTCTCATTTTGAAGAACTAAAATACACATAAATAAAAAAAAAGCAACACCAATAGTAAACTGTTCCTATGTGTACTAGGTATTTACTCATTTGTAAAAACTAACTTATGCAAAACACATAAATACCAAATGCAACGCCTAATAAAACTGCCCTTACAAAAAACACCCTGTATAACCACCATAGAACAGTTTATTTACAAACAGTAATACCGCGCCGTAGGGGATAACTCATTACTAACTTTGTGTGAAGTCGGTTAGACGCTTGTTATAAGTTCGCCATTTCTTTTGGTTCCAACAGGAGTTTCTTACGTTGAGTTACTTTAGGAAGGAAGGTTGTATGTTGTTTTGTTTGTTTATACATATGTATATTCTGTTACGAGGGGACATGGGGATTCTGATTTAAATACATACGTATAGTCACGTTTATTTCCCTTGCAGGGTAGACAGATCCAACAGTCTTGAAATTACTGAGAGGCCACGTTCAGCTGGGCTTAATGATGGAATTGAGATTCAAATAGTGACAGGTTGCTAGCATATCGTCTAAAAGAAAACTATCAAATTTGTAACCACGTCAAAACCACTGGACCGATCTCCGTGAAATTTTGTATACATATATTGCGAAGTAAGGGTTCTTATCACGTGGAGCCCCGGGCGGATCCTCTTTCCCGGAGGGGTAGGCAGTGACTACATCTTTCCACTTGCCACGATCACTGCATACTCCTTTCGTATCGGGTACTCTTGACCTGACCTTTTGCCAGAAAGTCTCTGAACTTGTAGGTTACAAAAATGTCTACATATAAACAATTACGAGTAAAACATAGTCATTGTCAAGGTAGGTACCTTATATACCTCCGTTTCATAAAAAAAAACACGTGTAAGTTGTGTTTCATTGTTTTGTATGTTTGTTTGTACAAACTTTCCCCTGTTACTGTGAGCCATTTCCCATTGTTTGCAATTCCATGTTATATCGATATTTGGCGTATTGCAATTGCTAACATTCTCATTTCAAATGCTCTTTGATTAAAACTCCTTTATTTATTTTTCATTTAGTAATTTTTTTCTTTTCTATAAACATGTGTACATATGGTAATAATAGATTTTCTTTATTTTCAGGCATATAGATGAAACATTAATAAAAATTAAAACATTAATTAACATAATTTCATCATTCAGCCATAGTTTGAACCACTGAAGGTGAACTTTCGTTCTTTTCAAGAACGTGGTCTTTCAATCCACCCCATAAGGGATAAAATGTGATTTAATGTATGTAGTTCCGTGTGGTTCCCGGCACTAATTAAAAAAATAGGATCACTTCGTCTCATTCCCATGGATGTCGTAAAAGGCGGCTAAGGGATAGGCTTTTAAACTTTTATTCTTCTTTTAGGCGATGGGCTAGCAATCTGCCACTATTTGAAATTCAATTCTATCATTAAGCCAAGCAGATGAACGTGGCCTATCAGTATTTTCAAGACTGTTGGCCCTGTCTACCCCGCAAGGGACATAAACGTGATAATATGTATGACTGTATGTATGTTTGTAAATAAATAGATCTTTTAGCGCATAGGTACACCAAAGACAACATGATATTGTAAGCCGTTACATTTAACGAAATTTAATATTCGTCTTTGATTAAAAAAATAAAAAAAATCACTTCTAAAAAGCAACTTTAAGAGTCCAATTCTCTCAGTCCGTAGAATTACGAAACTTATAATAAAACGTCAACAGCGAAGAACGTAAAACTCGCAATTATTCAACTCCCCCAATTTTGTTCGGACCAACTTTCAAATGTCAGGGATTTAATTATCAAAGCCATTTCTATTCACATTGCAAATCAGACTTTTTGAATGATACGAATTAGGGAAATCCAATATTAAATTCTCCTTGGAGTTTGACAAAAGTTGATATTTAGGTTAATTGGCAATCAAAGGTAACGCGGACTAATCAAGTGCGCGCTCTGATTTTTCTTTCGTCTGTGGATATTGATTTACGCATTTGCCATTGCCTAGAAAAACTTGGGACGATGGTGAAAATTTGATGATTTATTAAAAACTAGAGGCCGCCCGCGACTTCCTCCGCATGGAAACCCTATCAATCCCGCGGGAACTCTGGGATAAAAAGTAGCCTATGTGTTATTCTGGGTCTTCAGCTACCTACATACCAAATTTCATGGTAATCGGTTCAGTAGTTTTTGCGTGAAAGAGTAACAAACATCCATACATCCATACAAACTTTCGCCTTTATAATAGTAGTAGGATAGTGTTCCAAATTTAAATAATAGTTTGTTATTTTAAATAGTAATGTGTTTACAAAATTTAACTTTGGTTTAATTAGATAGTTTTTGTTTAGATAATTAAGCCGGGATGTAAAATTAAAAACCGGCTTGATAAATATAAAAGAAAAATATAATATGAAACATAAAAAATGTTGTGAAAAATTAACAATTGTCGATCACCATTTTTCTTTGATTAAAATTTTACTTTTTTTCTCAGCGGCCAGTGGGCTATACAATTTTACACAATTTTATTATTAGTTAGGTTCAATTATATATTTATTTCCTTATTCATAATGTTAACCTCTCTTGATACAGTATTTTTAGTGCAATAAATTCATTAAATTTAAAAAACAAAACAAATTAAAATTTAAATAATGGTTTATGTTTCTTTTTTTCTGATTTTAAATAATGTCTCTACGCATATTTTGTAGGCTTCACTTTCAGACACAGATTTAGTAAGCCTCGAAGTAGTAAGTTCGAGACTTGTGTTACGAGATACTAACATATGGATCAAACTACTCGTAAGAATCAAAAAATCAGTACGTGTCAATGCACACATAATATCTTGAGTTTCGGGTCTAATGGGGAAAATGTGTCGAATGCCACACTGTTGGGGTGAACCGTGACGAAAAAGGTAATCAGGGGAATTTTAACCGCGGACCAATTTTATTATTTCTGTGAAAATGACTAAAACTTCGATTTCATTCGGCAGTAGGTTTCGAATATTACCGAGGCGCGCTTTAAAAAGCAGTAATACCTCAAATTTTCTCACAATCATATATACATATAAACACGTCATCTCTTGCAGGGTAGGTAGACAGAACCAACAGTCCTGAAAAGACTGATAGGCCATGTTCAGCTATTTGGCTTTAAGATAGAATTGAGATTCAAATAGTGACAGGTCACTAGCCCATCACCTAAAAGAAGAATCCCAAGTTTATAAGCCTATCCCATAGTCGCCTTTTACGACATTCGTGGGAACGAGATGGAGTTGACCTATTCTTTTTGTTATTGGTGCCGGGAACCACACGGCCACGAACTATTAGGTATATTAAGTTAGTACGTACTTTAAATACAGTACTTTTAAATGACCAGACACTAATAGAAGTAAATTCACCTTAATATATTCTATTTACTCCAAAAGGAACTATATTTCTAAACATTTTCAAAACATAACTAATTTCTTTACATGAATATTTTCACATGGTAAAATTTACATTCATTCCATACAACTGTCATGAATGAACAACACAGGCTCGTTCGTTGTGTATTTCAAACTAACACGACATTATAAACACTTGTTTTGTAACCAAAATGTACGCGACTACATATACATTTCACCAGTATAAACAGACCCCCGACCATCTTCGCATCTCTTGGTGAAGTGTCGCAATTTGGGGTAGATAGGGAATATTCGAAGTTCAACATAGATTAGGCACGCGGTGAGACGAAAATGTTATAAGTAACCATGATACCCCATCGCGTACTTAGAATAAATTTTCAATAGCTACTCTTGCACATTGTAGCAGACTTCTACAGATGACAGATAGTTTATGTTTATTTTAAGGAAACTTTTTTAAATATTCTACGTCTCATTTATAAATGTCTCAAAAATAAATAATGCCGTCTGGTTTTCGGCACCAATAAAAAAAAGAATAGGATCAATCCATCTCGTTCCCATGAATGTCGTAATTGGCGACTAAGGGATAGGCTTACAAACTTGGAATTCTTTTTTAGGCGTTGGGCTAGCAACCTGTCACTATTTGAATCTCAATTCTCTCATTAAGCCAAATAGCTGAACGTGGCCATTCAGTCTTTTCAAGACTGTTGGCTCTGTCTACCCCGCAAGTGATATGGACGTGACCATATGTATGTATAAACAAATAAAAGTTTTATATCTAGCGCAACAGACCTTAAAAGTCTATGTGATCGGCACGGATCGTTAGTTCTGTTCAAAGGTTCCGTATATTTACGCACAAGGCTTATCTCTTCGATGCGCGTATCACAGGGGAGGACAGAGGCTGAAAAAGTTTCCAACGTAATGTGTTTTTAATACTTGGGAAGTTTGATATGATTGATTTTATCGGGGTGAATAAAGGCTAAGTGTACACGTGAAACAGTTCACTTTAAGTGCAGTTTTGGAGTTGTTTATGCCTTTAGAAATGAAATAACGATAAAAATATAATACAACAGAGTGGTTGGTTATTTTTGTTTAATTTTATATGCGCGCTAGTTTGTAAGTTTGTTCCAGTGTTAGCATTTATGAAAAATTTCAAAAAAAATATGCAATATTACTGTTTAATTATTTCAGTTGTTTTATCTACGTCATTTGTACATACATACATACATGCATATGGTCACGTCTATATCCCGTGCGGGGTAAGCAGTGCCAACAGTCTTGAAAAGACTAAATGGCCACGTTCAGCTATTTGGCTTAATGATAGAATTAAGATTCAAATAGTGACAGGTTTCTAGCCCCTCGCCTAAAGAAGAATCCCAAGTTTGTAAGCCTATCCCTTAGTCGCCTTTTACGACATCCACGGGGAAAGAGATGGAGTGGTTCTGTTCTTTTTTCTATTGGTACCGGGGACCACACGGCTCATGATGTAACTTAGAATAAAAAGTGCGAAAATTATATTACATGCAAATTCTACAATGAAAACTAATAAGATTTGTCTTCCCACGCTGGGTAATTAAATATCTTTGTAATCCTTGCAGAGTCTGGCTTTAGATATTATGAAACATATTCCGTCCTGTTAAAACGATGAATTAATTTCCTACAAAATATTTTTCATATTATCAGTCATGATTACAGCAATTTCTTATATCTGTCGATTTTTTTCCTACCATAAAGGAGAGATAGAAAGTATGTATGGTATCCATAACATTGTAAGTATCAGTAGAAATACAAACTCTTGTCCCGACTTTATATCTCACTAGAGGCCGCCCGCGACTTCATACGCGTGGAATCAATCCCGCGGGAACTCCGGGATAAAAATTAACCTATATATTATTCTTGGTCTTCAGCTACCTACATACCAAATTTCATAGTAATCAGTTCAGTAGTTTTTGCGTGAGAGAGTAACAAACATCTATACTGATATCCTGACATACTCATAAACTTTCGCATTTATAATATTAGTAGGATTCTCTATCTCCTTTCCTTTCCCAGCATAAAAAGAATTACTTATTTACTGTTTATTGAGAGTTCCTTTCTTAAAACAAGAAATCAGTGAACCTGGCACAACAACATTGACAAAGAAAAACAAAATTTGAAAATAGAACTGTTCCCAGTGTCACTAAACTCGAGCGCACTTAAGGCAGAGATGGCAGCACTTGAGTGAATGACTGCAATATTTTGAGCGGAGACGCGCGCTACGGAACGTGATTACAGAGTAATGAGCAGGCAGATCCGGAGTTATGTTTGTACAAATGTTCACACACACATATCACATTCAGCGCTTTTAAAGTAGTCATAGCCAATAGGGCTATTTATTCATTTTATTTATTGGAAATAACCAACAGCGGCCCAAAAATAATGTTATCTTAATCAGGCAATTCTATCGATAAGCCATACAGCTAAACGCCAGCGAGTCTTTTTGTGACTGTTGGCTCTGTCTACCCCTGAAAGGAAAAAGACGTATATGAGACATAATATATACGTTTATGTACAATGCATAACCTTGCACAAGTGCATCGAACTCTTCAAACCGCAAACTATAGTATCAATTGGGAAGCATCAAGCCGTGATTCCTTTACACCCCAGCATACGTCCTTAACACTTCGCCTTAAGCGCCTAATATCTTTCATCGAAAAATAGACTTTAAGTTCAGCAACTTTAAAGTAGACTTTCCTTATTTCTGATGTAATGTATATGACGTTTTGTTGGTTAAGTTTCGTGTAACATTATAGTACGGTTCGTTAGTGCTTTGTTTATCAATTAATTTGGAATATAACGGGGCGCCATCGTGCCGTGTGGTTTGTGAACGGCACTGACGAAACAGAATGATATGATTCAGTCACACTTTGCGTCAATAATTTGTGAAATTGTGAGATTTAGATTGAGAGGGTTCCCGGTACCAATACAAAAAAGAATAGGACCAATCCATCTCTTTCCTATGGATGTCGTAAAAGGCGACTAAGGGATTGGATTATAGACTATGGATTCTTAATTTTAGGCGATGGACTAGCAACCTGTCACTGATTGAATCTCAATCCTATCATTGAAGCCAAACAGCTGAACGTGACCTATTAGTACTACAGTCAAGACTGTTGGCACTGTCTACCCCGTAAGGGATAAAGACGTGACTATATGTATGTATGTAAAGGAAAGGCTACTAAAGTTCGGATTGCTCTTAAGCGACGGATTAGCAACCCGTCACTAATTGAATTTCAATTCCATTATTAAGAGACACAGCTGAACGTGGCCTTTCAGTCTTTTCAAGACTGTTGCCTCTGTCTACCCCGTAGGGGATAAGGAGTATATGTCTAAAACTTAATTTAAAAAGTATTCAATAGACATAAACTCTGATTCCTCTCGTTTCGTATTCTTATTTTTCTTTATCAACTGAACGTGGCCTTTCAGTCTTCTCAAGACCGTTGCCTCTGTCTACCCCGTAAGGGATAGAGACGCGATTATGTTCACGTTTGTTATTCACCGCTCCGCAGGTGCGTGCAAATGTTAAATGAATTTAGTTGCATGCAAATTCCACGTTACGACACTTGATTATTCCATTCATTGGAATTCATTCGAATTCTCTTCGTCTGTTTCAGGTATCGCGGTAACTTTCCGTTGGAGTGAGGTTTTTTTTAATTCAATATCTTATTGCCGTGTGGTTCCCGGCACCAATAAAAAAAAGAATAGGATAACTCCGTCTCTTTCCCATAGATGTCGTTAAAATGAATAAGGGATAGACTAAAAAACTTGGGATTCTTCTTTTAGGCGATACATTTTAAGCTATTCAGCTTAATGTCTTGATAAAAGACTATAGATTCACAGAAAACGGCAAAATGACACCCATCGCTATAAAAAAACAAATCCCAAGTTAATGTTGCCGTGCGGTTTGTGAAACTTTAGAATAGGATCACTCCATCTCTTTCCAATTGATGTCTTAAAAGGCGACTAATGGAGTGGCTAAAATTGGGATTCTTGTAGGAGATGCCTATGTCTATTTGCCTTGCGGGGTAGACAGAGCTAGCAGTCTAGTGGGATTTTCTCCATTGTACTCGACAATTCGGGGTGGGATTTTTGACTGATTTACATAGGTTTTAATTATTTATTTTATTTAATGAGATTTAATTTAATGAGATTGCGGCGATGGTGTCCGCACCCCATCACGTCTCGTTCCCGGCGGGAGCGGTATGCGGTCTGCTGAAAGCCGCTTTGCGACGATGAATGTAAGAGGAGGAATGAAGGATAAGATTGAGGAAGTATGCCAGATGATGGATGAAAGACGTTTGGATGTGTTGTGCGTGAATGAAACGAAGCGGAAAGGATGCGACGCGACGCAGCACGGCCCTTACACGGCGTATTGGTCTGGAATTTCCAGTACCAGCCGAGGCTGTCAAGGGGTCGGTCTAATTCTTTCTGCACGAATGGCTGAGTGCGTGAATGAGTATGAGTGTGTCAGCCCTCGTCTTCTATGGATTAGGCTGAAAGTTGGAATCACTCGGATCTTCGTTCTAGGTGTTTATGCACCTTGGGATGTGGGTTCGAGGGGTACAACATCAGCAAAAAGCGAAAACGAGGAGTTCTGGAATAGTGTAAGAGAAGTATTGAAAGTTACCAAGCCAAATGAGAAGATTATTATGTTAGGTGATTTTAATGGATGGGTGGGTGTAAAGCGTGATGGATATGAAAAGGTGCTTGGTGCGTTTGGTGACGAAAAGGTGAATGATAATGGAAGAAGTGTATTAGAAATTTGTCTAGAGTGGGATCTTTTTGTGTCGAACTCAATGTTTCAACATAAAGAGATCCACACCTACACAAGAGTGGAAGGTATTTTAAAAAGTATGATAGACTTTGTGATTGTAGATGAAAGATTGAAGAACAAAGTGCTGGATACCCGTGCATATCGCGGTGCTGGCATTGACTCGGACCATTTACTGGTGATATCCCGGATAAGGGGTATCTTCAATCGCTGGCGGCACAGGGTAAGGGAGCAAACCAGCGCTTTGGAAAGAGTAAAAGTGGAAAATTTGCAAGATATGGATGTAGGTAAGAAGTATATTAATAGACTGAAGGATGAATTTAAAGATTTAGATGAAATGAGCGATATTGAAGATGGATGGAAGGAACTTAAAGAAAGAATTGTGAAAGTAGCTGTTGAAGTGTGTGGTGTAAGTAGAAGAAGGAAAGGAAAAAATCACAAAAATGCGTGGATGAGTAAAGATGTGCAAGAACTTGTGCGATTAAAGAAGAAAGCATGGCTGGATTTGTTAGCAGCAAAAGCTAACTTAAGAATGCAAGAGGTTATAGATGAAGATGTGAATGAAGCACGTAAGGAATGTAAGAAAATGAAAGATTTGGTTAAGAAAGCTGTGATTAGAAAGAAAGAAGAGTATAAAGAGGATTTTGATAAAAGGCTATCAGAAGACTTTCAGTCAAATCTGAAAGTATTCTGGAAATCCGTAAGGTCAGCCCGAGGAAATACTATAACCAGAGAGCTGACTAGGATCAGATGCCAGGATGGTAGCGTTGTGAAAGGAGAAGAATGTGTACTAAAGATATGGAAGGACTATTTTGAAAGTTTATTTGAAAAAAAGGAAGGAAATAAGAAAGATTTCTGCTATAGCGAAGAAAAAGAGAATGAGATGGAAGGCGAAATTGAAATGTTCGAAATTGTGGAAGCACTTAAGAGTATGAAAGCGGGAAAGGCTGCTGGGTGTGATAGAGTGTCGGTCGAGATGCTTAAAGCAGGAAAAGGCGTAGTAGCTAGTCAGTTGTACTGCCTTTTCAATTTGTGTTGGAGAAGCGGCCGAGTACCAAAAGATTGGTGTAAGGCTGTTATCGTGCCACTTTACAAAGGAAAAGGGTCACAGCTGGACTGCAAAAATTATCGTGGTATAAGCCTGCTTAGCGTCGTCGGCAAATTGTATGCTAAGGTATTGATTAATAGAGTCAGGAATGAAACTGATGACAAAATATGGGATGCTCAAGCGGGATTTCGAAAGGGAATGGGATGTACTGATCAGGTCTTTTCCTTGCGGTGCATAGCCGAAAAGTTTTTGGCCAAGAGTCAAAAGTCTATTGCACATTCGTAGATCTGGAAAAGGCCTATGACAGAGTTGAGAGGAATGAATTGTGGTCAGCACTTTCTATGCATGGGGTGAGCAGTCTCTTAATACGAGCACTGAAATCCTTATATGAGGATTCGAGTGCTTGTGTCAGGATAAACGGAGCGCACACTGAGTGGTTTAAGATTGAGAAAGGCGTTAGGCAAGGATGTGTTGCGTCACCGTGGCTGTTCAACCTATTTATGGATAGCTGTTTGACAGATTTGAAAGAGTCTAAAAGTGGATTAAGGATGAATGAGTTACTCGTCAAATGTCTGCTCTATGCCGACGATCAGGTTATACTGGCGTCATCAGCGGAGGAGTTACAGGAGATGGTAAACTGTATGCATGAAGCTTTAAAAGAGAAAGGAATGAAAGTGAACGTAAGTAAAACTAAAACACTGGTTTTTGAAATGGAGAAAGAAATGACAGCATGTAATATTTTGATTGGAGGAGAAAAAGTGGAGCAAGTGAAAGAGTTTGTATATCTAGGATCAAAGTTTACATCAGATGGCAAGTATGATAGTGATATTGAAAGGAGAGTGAACGCGGGGAACATGGTGAATGGAGCTTTGCATGCCTTTATGAGCAGTCAGAAACTATCCAAAAAGGCTCGACTGGCTGTGCACAGGGGCGTGTTGGTCCCGACATTAATGTATGGGAGTGAAAGTTGGGTATGGCAAAAGAAGCATGAAAGCAGAATAAATGCAGTGGAAATGAGAGCGTTAAGGAGTATGATGGGTGTGAAATTGAGTGACAGGATAAGGAACAGCGTGATAAGGGAATGTTGTGATGTGAAAGAAGATGTAGTTACAGGAATAGAAAAGGGTATGTTAAGATGGTTCGGTCATGTGGAGAGGATGAATGAAAGCAGGTTGACTAAGCAGATATACAAGGAGAGTGTGGAGGGAAAGGTCGGAGTGGGAAGACCTAGACGAACGTATCTTGATCAAATTAAGGACGTCCTGGTAAAGGGTCAGGTCAAAAGTACCCGAAACCGCCGAGCTTGTATGAAGAGAGTTATGAATGTGGACGAAGCGAAAGAAGTATGCAGAGATCGTGGCAAGTGGAAAGAGGTAGTCTCTGCCTACCCCTCCGGGAAAGAGGCGTGATTTTATGTATGTATGTGTATTTAATGAGAAGAAGATGCTTGAACTTGTCTTATAATTTATTTCTATTAAAACGCATTTATAGCACTCAGTATTAGTACTAATCTTAACTAAATCTCTTCACACAAATAAATCAACACCTACCCACAAAACTCATACAAATAGTACCCAGACATTATTACGAGTATTCTGAAACGCCCCTTGCATGGTCATAATTTAGCCACAGAAATGCAATTAGTGTTAGGTGATAACATCCGGCTCGTATATCAGGCTTGAATAAAACCTGGGTATAGTCCGATCACAGACATAGATCTGGCTAGACCGGGCGAATGTGGCAAAATGGCGTCCACAGATTCTTTCGAATATACTTAACAAAAAATTTATCGTCTATATAACTCACCAAAAAGTGCTATTCGAAATAAGAAAGTAACCCTAAGTCCTAACCTAACCTAACCATATTGTCTTTAAAAAATACCAAAAATGTCGAATGCCGTGTGGTTCCCGGCGCCAATATAAAAAAGAAAAGGAGCACGCTATCTCTTTCTCATGGATGTCGTAATAGGCGACTAAGGGACAGGGTTATAAACTTGGTATTCTTCCTATAGGCGATGGGCTAGCAACCAGTAACTATTTCAATCTCAATTCTATCACTAGGCAAAACAGCTGAACAATGCCTGTGTTCGAAATAAGAAACTTTATTACTAAAGCTTTTGCCCATGTCTTCACACGCACACTTGTTTATCGCAAATCGATTCGAGCATTGAATTGATTAGGAATTAAACGAATGTTCATTGTACAAAGACAACTCAGTAGGTGTCATCGGTGTCAGATAGTTCATTTTGAATCTATCAAAATTTCGAAAAGGCTCATTGGTGACGTACAGTACTGCCAAACATGTAAAACTTAACTAATCTGTACCAATATTATAAAGCTGAAGAGTTTGTTTGTTTGAACGCGCTAATCTCAGGAACTACTGGTTCGAATTGTTTTTTTTTTGTATTAAATAGACTATTTATCGAGAACTGTAGGCTATAATAATATCACGATGTAACTATTAGGAGCGAAGAAATAATGCAAACTGTGATAAAAACGGGGAAAATTATTCGTCCTTGAGGGCTTCAATCTTGCCCAAAATAACTATTCACGCGGACGAAGTCGCGGGCACAGCTAGTAAGAGTTAAGGCCGAACATGCCCTAACTTTTCGACCGACGCCTAATTGGATATGAACTAGTGGCATCTAACAAAATCTATGTCTGTGTCCTGGGTATAGTCCGATATTAACCGGGCTCAAATAATTCCCGCTGAAACCTGTGGTCGCAGTAATTTAATGAGCCGGTGACGACACTCGATTTATTAATTAATCTGATTAATTTAGTATTATTACTTAGTGCCGTGTGGTTCCCGGCACCAATACAATAAAGAATAGGACCACTACGACGAAGGGATAGGCTTACAAACATAAGATTCTTTTTAGGCGATGGGTTAGCAACCTGTCAGTATTTGAATCTCAATTCTATCATTAAGCTAAATAGTTGAACGTGGCCATTCAGTCTTTTCAAGACTGTTGGCTCTGTCTACCCCGCAAGGGATATAGACGTGTCCATATGTATGTATGTATTATTACTTAGTATCGTATTATCGGCTTATAAATTGAAACAATATGGCGGCATTATTCGCCGTCTGAATGGAAATATATATTTAAATGTCTAAGAGTAGAAAAAAATACAGATTTTTATTTTTTAGGTCTAATTTGAAAGAGATGAAAGGAATTCATTTTTATTTACATATTTTAATGTTAGTTTTCAAATTTTGTTGTATTTGCCATGACCGTCGAGGCCTTAATAATTTATTTGACGAAAAAAAATGAGGTCGATTTTTAAAATATAAATATTCAATAATTTTTTAAAATTTAAATTTAAATAAATTTAAATATAAATATTCAATAATTTTTTAAACCGTTTCAAAGTTTTAAATTTGGAAAATGTACAGAAATAAAAAAATCCTAGAACCTTATTATAAAACGTCTGAGACCACATTACCACCGCGGCGTTTTGACTTTTTTTTAAACCTGCTATTACCGCCATCTATTATCGTTTAATGGAGGTGTCATGTTACCTATCACATGATATCTTCAAGGCTCGTATACTCTCTTTTTACTTTGAAGAACACTGAAAAACTTTGAAAATGTACTCTAAGTGAGGAAATAAATACGAGTTTAATATAAAAGAAAATAAGAATAGGACCACTCCATCTCTTTCCCGTGGATGTCGTAAAAGGCGACTTAGGGACAGCCTAAAAACATCCAAGACCCAGGCCAATTAGCAAAAAGTTCGTTTCTCATCACGCCCTGGCCGGGATTCGAACCTCCGACCTCCGGTCTCACAGACAAACGCACTACCGCTACACCACATAGGCCGACAAATCTATACTAATATTATAAAGCTGAAGAGTTTGTTTGTTTGATCGCGCTAATCTCAGGAACTACTGGTTCGAATTGAAAAATTATTTTTGCGTTGAATAGACCATCTATCGAGGAAGGCTTAAGGCTATATGTACATATAACGGGCAAAGAAATAATGTAATATGTGAGGGCTTCAATGATGCCCGAAATAACTATTCCACGCAGACGAAGACCCGGCCACAGCTAGTGTATGTATAAAGCGATTAATTCCTAGCACATGCAGTTGTATCTGTGACCGGACATGTGTGCAAACAATTAATATGCTAATCCGATTACTATGCAGGTGTCTTACATAACGGGCATGTTTGGCAGTATAGGTACCTATACATACATACATACATATAGACACGTCTATATCCCTTGCGGGGTAGAGCCAACAGTCTCGAAAAGACTGAAACACCACGTACAGCTGTATGGCTTCGAGATGGACTTGAGATTCATATATATACTTACATATGCATACATTGCCGTGTGGTTCCCGGCACCAATATAAAAAAGAATAGGACCTATAGAAAATATAGAATTTTGCATATGAATATATAACTTGTATATATAAGATGACGTAGGTTTCAGCATGAGATGGATTTCAAGAAATTCTCATTGAATCAGATAAATATCTTCCTGGCAAAAGGTCAAGTCAAGAGTACCCGAAACCGCCGAGCTTGCATGACGAAAGTTATGAATGTGGATAAAGCGAAGGAAGTATGCAGAGATCGGGGCAAGTGGAAAGATGTAGTCTCTGCCTACCCCTCCGGGAGAAAGGCGTGATTTTATGTATGTCTGTGTCAAATGAACAATACATAACTGTTAACTAACAATTAACAATACCTACAAGTACACGTTAAAAGTTAAAAAAAATAAAACCTATTCCATAGTCTCGAACAGTAAAAGCAGTTAAAATGTTTCAAAAATCATAAAAGTTTATACGCTCTCGTTTTGTGCATATTGCTAGACAGTGTGCGGACATATTTTGTACTTTTCTAGGGTTCCCCAATATTTGACAATGGCTTTTTTACTCTCACAAGCTCGCATTGGAATTAAAAATAATATTGACTTTGTGTACATATATGTATGTACTACGTTAGAAAATACGTAAGTCAAAGAGTCAAATTATATCCAATATAATCTTAAAATTGCAAGTAAAATAAAATAGTGCCGTGTGGTTCCCGGCACCAATAGAAAAAAGGATTGAACCACTCCATTATTTGGTTTAATGTTAGAATTGAGATTCAAATAGTGACAGGTTGCTAGCCCGTCGCCTAAAAAAAGAATCCCAAGTTTATAAGCCTACCCCTCAGTCGCCTTTACGACATCCATGGGAAAGAGATGGAGTGGTCCTATTCTTTTTTGTACTGGTGCCGTGAACCACACGGCACACACCTTATAAAGAATTTTTTTTGGAAATCCTACGGAACCCGACCGCTATCCCTCTGACGGACATATAGCCGTCTCCCTCGCACACACGTGCCTCCATTTAAATCCAGAGGTAATTGAGAGTTATGTAAATTCGGACTGCGAGCGTCGCTATTGGAGTCCCACTTGCAATGGTTTGATAAGGTTTGAATATTGTTAATGTTGGTACCTACAATACTACATACATACATATGGTCACGTCTATATCCCTTGCGGGGTAGACAGAGACAAGACAATCGAGAAAAGACTGATAGGTCATGTTCAGCTATTTGGCTTAATGATATAATTGAGATTCAAATAGAGACAGGTTCCCAAAAAAAAGAATCCCAAGTTTGTAAGCCTATTCCTTAGTCGCCTTTTACTACATCCATGGGAGAGAGATGGAGTGGTTCTATTCTTTTTTGTATTGGTGCCG
Source organism: Amyelois transitella (assembly GCF_032362555.1). NCBI lineage: Eukaryota > Metazoa > Arthropoda > Insecta > Lepidoptera > Pyralidae > Amyelois > Amyelois transitella. The sequence continues at coordinate 665,782 of NC_083518.1, read as the reverse complement.
GGAACCACACGGCACTGCCGGGAAACACACAGCACCACCACCACGGTACAATACTACTAATATTATAAATGCGAAAGTTTCTAAGTATGTCAGGATGTCAGTATGGATGTTTGTTACACTTTCACGCAAAAACTACTGAACCGATTACGATGAAATTTGGTATGTAGATAGCTAAAGACCCGGAATAACATATAGGTTACCTTGTTATCCCGATATATATCTTAAAGCCTTCCTCGATAAATGGTCCATTTAACATTTTTCAATTCGAACCATTAATTCCTGAGATACATACATACATACATAAATCACGCCTCTTTCCCGGAGGGGTAGGCAGAGACTACCTCTTTCCACTTGCCATGATCCCTGCACACTTCCTTTGCTTCATCCACATTCATAACTCTACTAATTCCTGAGATTAGCGCGTTCAAACAAACAATCTCTTCAGCTTTATAATCCTACTACCTACTACTATTATAAAGGCGAAAGTTTGTATGGATGTTTGTTACTCTTTCACGCAAAAACTACTGAACCGATTACCATGAAATTTGGTATGTAGGTAGCTGAAGACCCAGAATAACACATAGGCTATTTTTTATCCCAGAGTTCCCGCGGGATTGATAGGGTTTCCATGCGGACGAAGTCGCGGGCGGCCTCTATATTAGTATATGTAGATGTTACATCGAATCATACAAGCAAATCTGTCGGCAACCCTTTGACGTACTAACTAATTCATGTCGAGTTTAACCATATTAGTTCATGTCACAAAGCCTAATACCTAGTAATTCACGCCCTTGCGCAAGTTACAACAAGGCACTTGGTAAACTAACTGTGACCAGTTTACCAAGACCTGTTCATGTTCGACACGTGTCATTAGTGTGAATGCGTGAGGGAGCTCAAGTTGAACTTGCCGCGTTGGCCAGTGGTTCAGAAACTGGCGATAATATAGAATTAGGGCTCCCTTTGAGATGTATCCTTGAAATAATTTATGTGTTTGTTCCCTGAATACGAGTAAATGTAATACGAAGTAAACTTAGGACGCTGTACGCTCAGGCTCTCCATACAATATTTGCTAAGTATAATAATTTAATATGCTTTGTGGTTCCCGGCGCCAATAAAAAAGAAAGAATAGGACCACTCGTTCTCTTTCTCACAGGTGTCGTAAAAGGCGACTAAGGGATTAAGCTTGTATAGTTGAGATTCCTCTTTTAGGCGATGGTCTAGCAACCTGACACTAGTTGAATCTCAATTCTATCATTAAGCCTAACAGCTGAACGTGGCATTTCAGTCTTTTGAATAGAATAGAATAGATTTATTTTCAAAATTGGATACAAGGTATCACTGATTGACGTCACATAACTTAAATCTAATTATAACTACTACCGCTTCCAAAGCGCATGTGTAGAAGAAGCGGCGGAACAAACTACACTGCAGCATTTTCATCGGACGTCAATTTACAAATTTGTACAATTATATATACAATTGATGACTATTGGCTCTGTTTACCCCGCAAGGGATATAGACGTGATTGTATGTGTGATATATATGTTATGTTGTTTTCCTCGTAAACTACGTCCAAAAGCGGCTATTTCTCCGCCATTTTGTTCTGTATTTGACGTCCAATGACACATCACTTCCGACTCATTACTTGTGTCATTTGCAAGGCACAGTGACCGCCATTAAATGGTCAGTTTCCTAAGAAAATGTTATCGTAACTTACATACATACATATGGACACGTCTATATCCCTAGCGGAGAAGACAGAGCCAACAGTCTTGAAAAGACTGATAGGCCACGCTCAGCTGTTTGGCTTAGTGTTAGAATTGAGATTCAAATAGTGACAGGTTGCTAACCCATCGCCTTAAAGAGGAATCCCAAGTTCATAAGCATATCCCTTAGTCGCCTTTTACGACATTCGTGGGAAAGAGATGGAGTGGTCCTATTATTTTTTGTAATGGTGCAGGGAACCACACGGCATTCATCGTAAGCTACATTATAAATTGTTAAGTATGTATGTTTGTTTGTTACCTCTTCACGGCTAAATGTAAGTAGTAGTATGTGAAGTCGCGGCTATTGATAGAAAATTTGAGTATTTGTAAACTTCAAGGGATCCATGAAATGTTTGTTGCCATATAGAAATAAAATAAGTAAATAATCAATAAAACGGAATAAAATAAAACTGGATGAAAATTAAGCTTTTTATAAACATCAAAGCGGTTTTAATTTGGTTATTAAAAAAAATTATAATAGAAAATACATTCTATAATATTCAAGTGCAAGATATTAGTCCATAGCACCAAAGAACATTACTATAAATTTTATCACACATTATAATTATTAAACTATTTCCATTAGGGACTATTTTTTATTATCGAAGCTTTGTCTATTCCATAATGGTCTTTAAAAAAAAACAACTCGAACCAGCCGTTAAAACCTCACAAAAAGCCATCAAACAGCATTTTTGTCACATGGCAACATTAAAATTCCACGCGAGTGATAAATCTTCGCGCCATTACACACGGAGGGGACAGGTGTTGTTATTTTTCCCGGGAAATTGGGAGACCACTTTAATTTTGGCAACATTACTTTGATATGCATCCTGTGGCCTGGGCTGTATGCTGGGTGGTATGCTGTAAGGGACCAAGTAAATTTGTGTTACCTATGATGAAAATTGTTTAAAATCTAGAGTGAATAGATTAGTATAAAAAAAATTATACTTATTCGAAGGTGAATGTTAGTGTTTTTTACTGTCATCTCAATCTGTCTGTTAAGACCTTGTCTAAGGGAGTGGGTAACTTCAGCATCCTGGTCGGAGACGGACTCCGGGTACCTGTTTATAGAGGTGAAGACGCAACTCCAACAGGATAATATGAAATAGGATTAATAAATTTGGAAGTCTAACAACCCTATAAAAAATAGCGCTATGTATGAGAAACGTATGGTCAATTACTGATACAAAACACATAAAAAAAGAAGACTTTCATTCTCAAATCAGTGTTATTTGTCCTATATATATTTATAATTATTTATTTATAAATTAAGTAAGAAACCCCTATAATGAATTAACGTAATACATAAATTAACTTAAAATTTATTTAAACCCATCTAAAAACATTAACACTACCTATTGCATAACACTTTTACGGTTTAAAAATGGCGTAGGCAAAGTCCGATTTTTTTGCTTCAAACATTGTGTCATTCTCTCTACTTAGCCTTCATTTCCTTTGTTTTACACAGTTTATTACCGTCCGAATAGGACCCATAAAAATGAAAGGACGAATTGTTCCGCCCGTCGCCATTTTTCATTTATTTATTTGCCATGCGAATTTGAACTTAATTAAAAGTAATTCTTGTGACTATTGGCTCTACCTTGTAAGAGAAGAAGAAACATGTTATTGTAACGTGATTAAGTAAATAAAAAATTTAAGTATCTAACAAAGATAAAAATAGATACAACGGTCATTATACTTCACTAAAATGATGTAACATTAGCTGACGTCACGCATGCGCTGTAGACACCGGTCGCGCGGCAACTGAGCGTTAATTTCGTCGGTTACCTCAAGAGCAGAGTGGCGCAGTGGAAGCGTGCTGGGCCCATAACCCAGAGGTCCGTAGATCGAAACTACGCTCTGCTATAAAAAATTTTTTTTTCTTTTTATTTTTACTATTAAGATTTTTATGTAACTTTATTCTCTTAAAACACTAAGAATTGAATGTACTTGTGTGTTTTTTATTTAAATTTTTTGATTAAGATTTTTTTTGCTTTTAGTTATCCACGTATATTATACTTATTTTTACATTAAATATATATAAAAAATAAAACAAAAAAAAATTATAAAAAATTAGTACATTTAAAAGACAAATATGTAATGCATACAGGACAAATTACACAATGACAAGTAATTGATATGATAAATATTTTTATCTTATCTTGTCCTACTAAGTTTATACAAAAATCTTGATATAAAACAGGCAGATTAATTCATTAAATATAGAGCGTCATCTAGCGGGAATTTGCAATGCTCAATTAATCCTTCCAATTCACCTTACATTCCTGTAAGGACCATAAACATATCTATACTAATATTATAAAGCTGATGAGTTGTTTGTTTGTTTGTTTGAACGCGTTAATCTCAGGAACTACTGGTTGGAATTGAAAAGTTATTTTTGTATTGAATAGACCATTTATCGAGGAATGCTAAAAGGCTATATATAGGCTATATAAAATCACGCTGCAACTATTAGGAGCGAAAAATAATGGAAAATGTGAAAAAGACGGGGTAAATTATTCATCCTTGAAGGCTTCAATGATGCCCAAAATAACTATTCCACGCGGGTGAAGTCGCGGGCACAGCTAGTATAATAAATTATTTTTATCAAAGAAATACATACATACATAAAATCACGCCTCTTTCCCGGAGGGGTAGGCAGAGACTACCTCTTTCCACTTGCCACCATCTCTGCATATTTCCTTCGCTTCATCCACATTCATAACTCTCTTCATGCAAGCTCGGCGGTTTCGGGTACTTTTGACCTGACCCTTTACCAGGACGTCCTTAATCAAAGAAATAAATCTGAAGAAACCAATCAAAAAGCTATCAGCATATTTCTACCTGTCTGCACTAAATGAAGCAACTGCTTAATATCTCCTCGGGCTAATTGTGCCCCCTATAGGAGCCGTTAGCGTTCACAACTTTAAAATATTGCAAGGTGAGCTGAATGAGGCTGTGGTGCAAGTTAGAATAGAATACATACATACATATAATCACGTCTATATCCCTTGCGGGGTAGACAGAGCCAACAGTCTTGTAAAGACTTATAGGCCACGTTCAGCTATTTGGCTTTAAGATAGAATTGAGATTCAAATAGTGACAGGTTGCTAGCCCATCGCCTAAAAAAGAATCCCAACAATTTAAGCCCCATTCTTGTGTGTCCCATTCTTTTTTGTATTGGTGCCGGGAACCACACGGCAATAGAATAGAATATATAATATGTATAGAATAGATTTATTTTCAAAATTGGATACAAGTTATCACTTACTGACGTCACATCACTTAAATCTAATTATAACTTCTACCGCTTCCAAAGCGCTTGTGTAGAAAAAGCGGTGGAACAAACTACACTGCAGCATTTCCATCGGGCTAGCAGTTCTAGAACAGAGTTCCCCAAACTTTTTCGTGTCGTAAACCCCTTTCTATGTTTTTCCGTGTTGGGTAGACCCCTTGCTTACCTGATATTGATTTCCTGTATCCTACAATTTACACAATATTATAAACATATATATAATAAATTTTTTACTTAATAGGTACTTTTATAAATAATGTATATGTTTTGACATTATAAGATAGTATAAATAAATAAATAAATATATATGGGACAAATTGCACAGATTGAGTATGCCTCGAAGTAGGTTCGAGACTTGTGTAACGAGATACTAACTCAACGATACTATATTTAAAAATAAATACTTATATAGATAAACATCCAAGACGCAGGCCAATCAGAAATTAATCTTTTCTCATCATGCCCTGACCGAAATTCGAACCCGGGACCTCCGGTGTCACAGACAAGCGTATTACCGCTGCGCCACAGAGGCCTTCAAAATCGTCGAAATCTTAATAAGTAGTTCTAAGAGTAAGCATTTCTTGAATACCTTTTTTTACTAAAACGATTAAAAAATCTAGGTGATTCTAGAAATTCTTTCAAAACATTCTCTCGTAACTTGGACCACAGCTGAAACAGTAGTGTTTTGAGCTAGGCACTGATTGCATCTTACGTCGTTAAGGTTTTCAGGATGCAAATTTGCATCCCTAATCCGAAAACTTGCTTCGAACTGAATTCCCGATTAAACTTAGTCTTGCCTGGTTTTTGGAACGTGGGTATATGCAAGATTCTGTTATGATTAAGACGTGGCATTGTTTTCAATCAACGAGCGAAGGCATACATACATACATATAATCACGTCTATATCCCTTGCGGGGTAGACAGAGCCAACAGTCTTGAAAAGACTATCAGGCCACATTGAGCTATTTGGCCTAATGTTAGAATTGAGATTCAAATAGTGACAGGTTGCTAGGCCCGTCGCCTAAAAGAAGAATCGCAAGTTTATAAGCCTATCCCTTAGTCGCCTACGATATCCATTGGAAAGATGGTGTGGTACTATTATAAAGTGTCGGAACGGAATACACTCGGCAAACTTCCAAGCATATTTGGCAATAACAATAAAAGACATATATGTTTGTCTAAAATAAGAACAAATATTTAATTTAAAATGCCAAAAATCGTGTCTTATCACAACCGCAAAGAAGCCATTACATTCAACCCACATGGTAACACAAGAAAACGAGCAACCAAATTAATGTGATCCTTACATCTTATTAAATACTAATAAACTTGACCAATCATGTATCGGATTGTTCCTCACGGAGGGGTCTTCATTAACTGGTTTTTTGTAATCCCCGCCAAAGGGTGAAATTCTGTGAAATTAGAAAATTCTCGAAGCGTGCCGTTGCTAAGCGACCGTTTGATAAGGGGATAAACATACTTTGATGAACTGTCACTTAAAAATAAGTGAATTCGCTTTGGAGTGGGTAATTTTTGGATTATCTTAACCAATCCACATCCACACTAATAATAAAGAGGAAAGATTTGTATTTTTGTATGTTTGTGTGGAATAAACTCAAAAACTACTGGGCCGATTTTGATAAAATTTGGCACAGATAGAGAAAGTGACATAGGCATAAATTTGTTTTGAAATAAATTTATTTCAAAAATATAAAACACAAAAATATGTCCACCCGTGCGAAGCCGGGGCGGGCCGCTAGTATTATAAATTTTATCTCTGACGGTCTCAGTGGCGCAGCGGTAGTGCGTTTGTCTGTGAAACAGTATGTCTTGGGTTCGAATCCCGGCCAGGATAGTTTGAGAACACGCCTTTTTTAGATTGCCCTGGGGCGATCTTTAGCTATATAAGTATTAATTATTTTTGAGTTAGTATCACGTAACACAAGTATCAAATTTACTTTCAGGGTAACTCAACATAACATGTAATCACGTGTACATCCCCCGCGGGTAGACAGAGCCAACAGTCACCAAAAGTCTGAAAGGCCACGCTCAGCTGCTTGGCTTATGATAGAATTGTGATTCAAATAGTGACAGGTTGCTAGCCCGTCGCCCAAAAGAAGAATCCAAGTTAAAAAGGCTATCCCTTAGTCGCCTTTTACGACATCAATGGGAAAGAGATGGAGTGGTCCTATTCTTTTTCTATTGGTGCTGGGTACCACACGGCGAGGCTAACTCAATCTGTGTAATATCAATTTATCTTAATTTTGTGACTCCATTTTCATTTAGAAATAATATTAAAATAAATACACCCTATAATCACATACGTTACAGCGAGGCAACTACAAAACCCTAATTGTCGAAACATTAGTTCGGTCACATTTCACCCTTATTAACCCCTCAAACGGTCGCCATAGCTACAGCTCAAGTCAGACATATGTCGCGTACACTCTGCAGTCACAGGGTTAACAGTAACATCCATTTTGTATATTGAAGTATTATAGGTTATCCATATAGGGATCTAGATTTTACCCGCAGCTTCGTCCGCGTGAATTTAGCGCCATTAACACGTACGAATTTGGCGCCATCTACAATTTGAGAATTGAGATTCAAATAGTGACAAGTGGCTAGCCCGTCACCAAAAAAAAGAATCTCAAGTTTATAAGCCTATTCTTTAGTCCCCTTTTACATCATCCATAGCAAAGAGACCCTATTTTGTTTCTATTAGTGCCGGGAACCACAGGGCACAAAAAAATATGCCCATAATAAGGAGCAAAATTTTTTTATTTAAATTTTGAATTTGAACGGTTTACTTGTAGATATTCGACGCGAATGAAATCGCGGGCAGGAGTTACTTAGTGGAAAATATCTTCGTCAACCCTACGGAACCGCTATTTTTTCAAACTAATTGCTACATGGTGCCGTGTGGTTCCCGGCACCATTACAAAAAAGAATAGGACCACTCCATCTCTTTCACACGGATGTCGTAAAAGGCGACTAAGGGATAGGCTTATAAACTTGGGATTCCTCTTTTAGGCGATGGGCTAGCAACCTGTCACTATTTGAATCTCAATTCTATCACTAAGCCAAACAGCTGAACGTGGCCTATCAGTCTTTTCAAGACTGGTGGCTCTGTCTACCCCGCTAGGGATATAGACGTGATCATATGTATGTATGTATGTATGTAATTGCTACACAGTGGAACTTTGCATTTCCACTGCGACTGGGATTTCGCCAAACGCTCTTTAACTAAAAAACCAAGGTAACCTTATAACCCTTATTTTGGTGCAATAAAACCTATTTTCGAGTGTTTTACATTAAAACTTAACTTGGTATTTTTAACGAAACAGTTCATACGGTATTGTGGGGTATAACAATGTTAATTAAATAAATCAGCAGAGAAATATTTGTAACTGACTTTTTTAAGCATATTCGTTGGCGCTTTTTATTTACTCGTATCGACATGATTGTTGTCTGATAGCGAATAAAAAGCTTAGTGTGTGATCTTAAGTAGATTATTATGGTCAATCAAGAAAATGCTGCAGTGCAGTTTGTTACCGCTTCTTGCGCACTGACGCTTCGGAAGCGGCAGTAAACTTAGTTTAAAGTAATTTATTTTACGTCAACCAATGTTGTGAAACTAAAAGATATGACAATTATTAAGTGATATTATGAAGTGTCCTATAATAATGAATAAAAATTTTGTAATTTTGTTTTTACCTAAGTTTTTCCCCGCTTTAATACCATCGTTTTGTATTAAAAATAATGTATGTATTAAAGAGATATTATTATTATTGAAGGTAGTCTCTGCCTACCCCTCCGGGAAAGAGGCGTGATTTTATGTATGTATATATTAAACTCAGAAAACTTATACTGATTTTTGTTTGAATGATTTAAATTGATAATTTTTTTTTTGTTTGTTTCAGGTAATTTTACGGATAAATGTTAGGGAACATAGTTGTAACATTATTTATAGATCCAACTTTGTCTTTCTTTTCATATATTTTTTTTCAGGGCATATTAATTATAATTATAATTTTACTTCAAACTGATTCGACAATTTTTTGCATCTTTTTGGTAATCCTGCGTATACATATATAATTAGGACTCATTAGAAGGACATAGGGTTCTTTTTTCCCTTGATCCCGTGGGATTAATGGGTTGGCGCTAAATTTACGCGAACGAAGCTACGGGCAAAAGCTAGTTCTAATATAATAATCACACAATCGAAAGGAGTCCAAGCTTCCAAATTTATCGCCTTCCCACTCGAGCCAGCCTCACTTTCATTACAAACGAAACGATTTACTCAAGGCCTATGCGTAGGCGCAGAGAGCTCATTCATAAAGACTATACAACAACATCAAAGAAATTTCGACCTTATTTTTTATTTAATAAAATTCAAACACCAATCACAAAAATAATAGACTGCGAATTTCATTTGTTTTATTGTTGAAACTAGAATTTGTGTCTTAAAAGGAATGCTATTAAGTTCAAAATCAAATAATTGATGTGGCTTTAGATGTCGGTTACCTAGTTCATTAAATAATAGTATAGTGGGCGCTAGACGTGCGTGAGTCAATCTATTATGGCCTGGAGCCAAGGTCTGATGACTTAAAGCTGTTGGGTTCGTATTAAAGTTTCATACATACATACATACATATGGTCACGTCTATATTCCTTGCGGGGTAGACCGAATCGCCTAAAATAGAATCCCAAGTTTGTAAGCCTATCTCTTAGTCGCCTTCGACATCCATGGGAAAGAGATGGAGTGGTCCTATTCTTTTTTGTATTGGTGCCAGGAACCACACGGCACAAAAATAAAATTCATTTATAAATGGAATACGCCATGATATGAATGAGGGGTTAGTAGTCGATTGGCACGAAAATTATTCGCACGATCGTGCGAATAACTAAATGTGATTTTAATTGTAATCTTGGTTATAATTATGGTTTTAAGTTATTTAAGGGACAGGCTTATGAACTTGAGATTCTTCTTTTAGGCAATCGGCTAGCGCTAACAAACTGTCGCTTCAAAAAAAATTCTCTGTCAAAAAAATTTTTCATAACAAATATCATACAAACTTTTTTTTCCATCATCACCTTACCGGGATTTGAACCCTGAACTGTGATGCAGTGCCAAGAACACAAACGGCTATTGTTATAATGAATATCCAATAAGGAAATACTCGAAATTCTCAGCTGAAATCACAACATCATCCATGTATAAATAGAAATAAACCCAAATACATGCCATTACTCTCGTTCTCATTTTATCGCGTCTCACCACATGAGACATGTGCCAATATTGTGTCACTCAACTGACAAGGTCGAGTGGATTACGGAGTAGAAATAAAAAGAGTCCTAGCCCCTAGCCCTAACACAAGGTAATAGAGTGAAAAGAGTTAAAAAAAATCGGTATGTTATTACATACTAAAAAATTATGTGCTTAACATTTTTTTAAATTGGTAATTTAAGTAAACTAATCATCTTTCAAAGATGGACGATTCTTTCTACATATTTCAATATTGTCCTAAAACGTGGGTAATATAAATAATTAATATGAAGAGCAATAAACAGGGCTAAATCGCATAACTAACTTATAATCTTAATAATTCAATTGTAAACTCTAATTAAAAAAAACTAAAAAACTACGCTTTTATTGCTAATCAAACTAAAAAATAGAAAATAAAAATTAATGACAAAGGAATTAGTAGGAAAGGAAATAGTAGTAGCAAGTCGAACAATCAGTTATAGTCAGTTGTAGTAGTAATTACCTCGGATTAAAATTATAACGAAATTAAATTTATAAACAAAACAATTTAAATCAGAGTAAAAAGCGTGGGGTGCCTGATGTAGTAAATATTAAAATCATTCTATTAGCATATATTTATGACAAGAGAGTTATGAAAATGAAGTAAAATGCACCCCACGCTTTTTACTCTGATTTAAATTGTTTTGTTTATAAATTTAATTTTGTTATAATTTTAATCCAAGGTAATTACTACTACAACTGACTATAACTGATTGTTCGACTTACTACTACTGAATTCCTTTGTCATTAATTTTTATTTTCTATTTTTTAGTTTGATTAGCAATGAAAGCGTAGTTTTTTAGTTTTTTTTAAACTATTATTTATTTTCTATTTTTTAGTTCGATTTGCAATAAAACGGGTAGTTTTTTAGTTTTTTTATACAATTATTTTTTGGAAGTTAACACTTCTGGTATAACTATCTTACTAGAAAAGACTTTCGCAACCATGCGCCCATCGCCGGAGGTTTTCACAACTAACTTTCTTAAAGTTATATGTGGCCTGATTGGATTAATCTCATAATATTCTCATCATCATGATTCTTTTTTAGGCGATGGGCTTGCAACCTGTCACTATTTGAATCTCAATTCTATCTTAAAGCCAAATAGCTGAATGTGGCCTATCAGTCTTTACAAGACTGTTGGCTCTGTCTACCCCGCAAGGGATATAGACGTGATTATATGTATGTATGATGATTGTTAAACCCAGTTGAAAAGAATTTTATAGTGATAAATCACTGTTAATAATATTTTTGACTATCCAGCAAACGTAATAATTTTCGATTGTGGCCTTGCCAGGAATCAAACCACAAGATTAAGAGGCAGATTGATACAGGAACAAAAATATTTCAAACATACCTCCACTGCCTTTACAACCAGGAACACAACAAAGTTTATCTGAAGACATCGTGGCACTTTTGTTGTAAAATCTGTCTTTCACAAAAACAAACACAAACTTGGGACTCCTATCTCAAATAATAAGGTACTTTTTACAGGAGTCCTATCTCAAAATATCTGCACAACACAGTAAACACAGTCAGAGTCCAATCTCAGATGATAAAATCACACGAATATCCGGAAGAACAAAGCTCGACTCAACGGAAGATTCCAAACTCCAAATAACGACAAGTTATCAGCACAAAACAAAGTGCAAATAGGTAAATACACAGGCACCGGTATAAAAAAAAAACAGAAAGAAAGTTTACAGGTTTTCTAATCGAATTCAAAACAAAACTTACTGCAAAACTTATTTGACATAAAAAACTGTCACTCATTTTCCAAACGAGTATTACAGTGTTGCTATTATAAATAGGCAAAAGATACCTACCTAATGTTAATTCAAAAATTGAATTAATATGTTAAATACGTATTAAATATCGCAAAGTTCTGTAGGTAGTAACTTTATTCTTGTATTTTTGTAAATTTAGTTGTTCAATTTTCATTTATTACTTTTGTTTTATTACTTATATATTTTTTATTGTTTTAAAATATTCTACTAATTCTACTATGGTTTCTAATGGTAATTCTAAATGGAGCAATGCGATGAAATAAAGAAGCCTCAGGTTAATAGTAACATTATATGGAAATATATTACATCTCTTTTTGACTCATTATACGTCAGAACTTCTTGGTTTCTTGTATGGAGATTACTGGCACTGGTGCTATCTCTGTCTCTTTTACTCTCATACGAAGGATCTAAAAATGAATTTATTAATCCTGGCAGTTTTAATAAGGATAATGAGAAACTCTTATCAAAATATTGCATTGTCATCGGTCCTTGATACGTGTGCAAAGTTCCAAGTTGATCAGACGTTTAGAAATCAGTGAAAATTAAGCTCAAAGATTCCGTTACATACATACATACATACATACATACAACCCAAGCTAATAAAAGCGTAGTAAAAACAGTATCTCCCGTAACGATATGCTTTTACAACAATCAATAAATAAATAGAAAATAATTTTCATTAATAAAAGTTGTCTTAACGTTATTGTACGATTGTAAAAAGCTTGACCTCCGTATAATATTTCCTGTATGTTGTCGGTGTCGCTTTGCTTTGACAAATATTTGATGTAACGCTTGATCAAACATTCGCGACAATTTCTGCCAAAAGTAGGTATCACTTCATGACTTTAAGTGCTTCCAAATTTATGTTAATAAATCTTCACAAAGTCACTTCACTTTCATGTAATTACATTATGCTAATTAATTTAACGATACTAATATTAAAATTGCAAAGTATTCTTCTATCTATCTGTTACGTTATCAAAATTACTTAAAGCTGTCGAATAAATGTCAATTGTCAATCGTCGCGAAGAAATTGACGCGTTCAGCCAATAGCAGCTAATATTCTAAATCGCGATTACAAAGATTTCACGGACTGGAGCATGAATACAACCTCCGACTCATCATACTTCTGCCAACTTCGTCCGCTTCATCCACATAACTAATAATTCTCTTCATGCAAGCTCGACCGTGGCAAGATCGTGGCAAGTGGAAAGAGGTAGTCTCTGCCTACCCCTCCGGGAAAGTAAAGTGATTTTATGTATGTATGTATGCAAGCTCGACGGTTTCGGATACTCTTGACCGGACCTTTTGCCAGAACGTCTTTCTATATATTCAGATGAAAACTACTTTATCTAAGTGGTTGTTATTTCATTTGTGCCGCGTGGTTCCCGGCACCAGTGCAAAAAAGAATAGGACCACTCCATCTCTTTTCTATGGATGTCGTAAAAGGCGACTAAGGGATAGGCTTACCAACTTAGGAATCTTTTTTTAGGCGATGGGCTGGCAACCTATCCCTATTTGAATCTCAATTCTATCATTAAGCCAAATAGCTGAGCGTGGCCTATCAGTCTTTTCAAGACTATTGGCTCTGTCTGACCCACAAGGGATATAGACGTGACCATATGTATGTATGTTGTTATTTTATTGTGTTTGAATTACTATAAATATTACTTAAAACGAGCGTACATAATAATTATCACGTCTTTATTTCTCACGTGGTAGACAGTGCCAACAGTGACAAGTCTCACATTGATCTACATAGCTTAACATTGCCGAGACTTATAATTTTAGATTAAACTTAACCCTTCAACATTAACCGTTAAACCAATCAGACCAACAATGATTAACCCTCCAATGGCTAATGAATTCGGAACTTGAAATCTGGTTCCATTAGCGCCCTAACCGGTTAATGCATAGTTAACCGGCCGACCAGACTCGTGTTGGGGCCTGCAAGGCCTTATTACCGGTTCATGATTAATTCAGGGCCAATTCGTCACCACATCTGTGTCGATACTATCGTGAATAGGGTAAGGATTGAGATCTTATATTTATTGAAACATATTTTATACATAGATACTCTAATATACATAGATATTTATAATTAACTTGCTGTACCTGCGACTTCGTCCGCGTGGAATAGTTATTTTCGGTTGGTAGTAGTTTTCTCAAGGATTAATAATTTTCCCCCGTTTTTTTTTCACATTTTCCATTATTTCTGTGCTCCTTATAGTTGCAGCGTGATGCTATATAGCCTTAAGCCTTCCTCGATAAATGGTATATTCAACACAAAAATATTTTTTTAATTTGAACCAGTAGTTCCTGAGATTAGCGCGTTCAAACAAAAAAACAAACAAACTCTTCAGCTTTATATTTATTAGCATAGATATACTACATAGATTAGAAAAACAACAAACTCCTTTCGTAGTTAGGCAAAAGCAATGCGTGTCAAATCCGCCACGATTTCAATACTGACACGTGTCACTAGATTCCAAACGCGTTGTTTCAGTTTTGGAGTTTAGACCCATGAATTATGTATAAAGGTACGTACAAGTCAAATTTTCGTCATGAAAACTCATCAATTTTAAACGAAACATGACTTCACACGTTCACGAGAGACTCAGAGCAAATTAAAAATTGTTCGGATGAGTCAATTTTGCATCTTAAGTAGAAAGATCCATGTGATATTTTTTAGTGCCGTTGGATTCCCGGCACCGATAAAAAAAAAGAATAGGATCACTCCATTTCGTTCCCATGCATGTCATAAAAGGCGATTAAGGGATAGGCTTATACTTGGGATTCTTCTTTTAGGCGATGGACTAGCAAACTGTCACTATTTAAATCTTAATTCTATCATTAAGCCGAACAACTGAACGTGTCAGTCTTTTCAAGACTGTTGGCTCTGTTTTTCCCGCAAAGAATATAGACGTGATTATATGTATGTATGCATAGTATTTTTTGTAAACTTTCAATTAAATAGATATAAGTTTCAAATTCCGCGAATATCATTAAAGGTGAAAAACAAGATGCTATCTAAATTTTCTTAACAGGTTCAATAAGCTAGATACACAAACTATTCACAGACAGTTATTGAAGATAAATATTAAATTTATAATTGCAAATAAATATTTCTCAAAGGAAACTGTTTAAGTGTCATCAACCCAATCAGTTGAGTCTACAGATTTGAAAGTTGACAAGTCTTCCATCCTTCTGAGTTTTAGTTGTGCATTTAAGGAGAGGATTTCTCAAAATTCCATAGGAACGAAAATATATAAATCAAATAAAATAACGCGGACATAACAGTATGCGTTCTCTTCTTTAAAAACGAGAAACACAAAATATGTGCATATTTTACATACATACATATAATCACGTCTATATCCCTAGCGGGGTAGACAGAGCCGACAGTCTTGAAAATACTGATAGGCCACGTTCAGCTGTTTGGCTTACTGATAGAATTGAGATTCATGTAAAGAGACAGGTTGCTAGCCCGTCGTCTAAAAGTAGAATCTCAAATTTATAAGCCTATCCCTTAGTCGCCTTTTACGACATCCACGGGAAAGAGTTGAGAGTGGTCCTATTCTTTTTTCTATTGTTGCCGGGAACCACACGGCACCTACACGTGCATATTTAACAGCCTTTTTTTTCGTCTCAGACGAAGTTTACACATCTGTACCTTTTTTAATCTGCACTCAGTCTCGTAGCTACGTAGCTACGGCGTAGCGGCGGCTGCTATAGAGACGGCTCCAGTCAGCGCCGCGGCCGCGATCCGCGTAGACGCGCGCTACGAGATCCGCGTAGCTAACAAATCCGAACTCCGCACTTTGTGTACAGGATTTTTAATTAAAGTGTATGTGAATAATCCGCTTTTCGTGTGTAATTTTAATTTTCGTGAAAAAATATTTTTTTTTCTCTTTTGTCGTTTTTTTTTCTGTGTCTTTTCTGAAGTGTTTGTTGTCTTCGAGTTCGTTAACTTATATGTATGTATTTTTTCGCATAAAATTGTCAGTTTTAAAATTGCTCGTTTCAAGATTCGAATCTATCGCGGTTTTTTTTTTTATTAATGTGCTGTCTTCTTATTGGTCGATTTGATGTTACGAGTAATTTTGTATTTTTGCATAAAATTGTCAGTTAAAATGTTCTCGTTAAAAGGGTTAGAATTTGTCAAATACAAATTTTTTTTTTGTATTTATTATTATGGGACATCTCAACATAACTTTATAATTGTCACAATGTGTATAGTGGTCATATCGTGATAACTGTGATCCATTATAGCGTGGTGATGTATGATAACCGGTACTTTGCCACTCTCCATCTCTTTCCCATGAATGTCGTAAAAGGTGACTACCGGAATAGACACATTCGTCTAGTGCAGGTTTTACCATCATTCAATAAGTGTTAGTTATATTCATACATATATTTTATGACGTCTATATACCTTGCGGGGTAGACAGAGCCAACAGTCTTGAAAAGACTGATAGGCCACGTTAAGCTATTTAGCCTAATGATAGAATTGAGATTCAAATAGTGACAGGTTGCTAGCCCATCGCCTAAAAAAAAGATTCCCAATTTTTTAAGCCTATCCCTTAGTCGCCTTTTACGAGATCCATGGGAAAGAGATGGAGAGGTCCTATTCTTTTTTTATTGGTGCCGGGAACCACACGGCACGGCAGGAGTATGATGAGTAAATTTAAAGTTACAGTTAGGCGTTTAATTAAAACAAAGGTATTAGGTTTTATGTGGTATTGTTTGTGAGGTCGCGTAGGCGAAACTAATGTCGGTTCGAGAAATGTGTGTCATTGAAAACGAGTGTACGAGTTACAATTGGATTATTAAATTCAATAACTGTACACTAAGTAAGTATTTATAATCTCGTTATAAATAAAAACATTTAGTTTATATTTCTTGTTTATTTTATTTTTGTTGTTCGGTTAATGATTTGTTAACACTGATAAATAACTTTGGACAAATTTAAAAATTTCTACATTGAATGTTGACATTGCTTAAAATGCTTAAATCTATATTAATATTATAAAGCTGAAGAGTTTGTTTGTTTGTTTGAACGCGCTAATCTCAGGAACTACTGGTTCGACTTGAAAAAATTGTGTTTAATAGACCATTTATCGAGGAAGGCTTAAGGCTATTTTTCATCACGCTGCAACTATTAGAAGCGTAGAATTAATGGAAAATGTGAAAAAAACGGGGAAAATTATTCATCCTTGAGGGCTTCAATGATGCCCAAAATAACTATTCCACGCGGACGAAGTCGCGGGCACACCTAATTACTATATATAATTTTTATACTTATCCGCCACTAATATAAAAATAACAGCCACTTCATATCCCATGAATATCGTCAAAGGCGACTTAGAGATGGGCTTATAAACTTTAGATTCTTCTTTGAGGCATTAGGCTAGCAATCTTGTACTATTTGAATCTGAATTCTATCATTAAGCCTAACAGCCGAACGTATCAGTCTATCCAGATTGCCGGCTCTGTTTACCCCGCAAGGAAATAAACGTGATTATGCGAATGAATGAATGAATATATCCAAGTATTCGTATGTAGTATTTGCAAATACATCGTGTAGGTATATCTAGTAAGTCCCAGCTGTTTCCTTCGGGAAATCAATCATCGTAAAAGTCGGGAGATCCAGGACGAACCATTTTATGTGCTGGGAATTCCCGATATATAGTTTTAACCAGCGATGTCCCGTCTTCTATAGGGAAGTGGAATGTATAACTAATATCTTAAAAGCTAAGAATTGCTTATTTTAGCTTAATTGGTAATCCCAATTTGTATGATAAATGCGAAAGTATGTTTATATGTTTGTTTGTTAAATCTTAACGCGTAATCTATTTTGGGTGTATATAAAAAAGAGTTTGGAGAATCTGTATTTCCTGTGGGATTTTTCGAAATACCTGACACCTACATAATTATATGATACCTATTTTCGAGCGGCGAAATATCTGCTATAGGTAAATGATAGTATTTCATATATAACTCTTTAATATAATTTATAAACTACAATTATCGTAAATCTTTATTCCAATTTAGATTTTTCTAATCGGTAACTGTGGGCGTTTTAAAAAAGAGGAGCCATTTTGACATTTGATAAAATTTCACCAAAACTGGCCTTACAGTATTCATTAGCTGAGAAAGTGTAACAGTAAGATGGACAGACTTTCGCATTTTTAATATTAGATTGTATAATTACAAAGCAATAATTAATAATGTTAATCAAAAACATACAATACTAGTTAATGTTTTTCGTTGTTGTTGTGAAATTGTGAATATATCAAGTACAACTTGACCGATTTTGATGCCCTACAAACGTAAAAATTCAATTGACTGATATCACATATATTTCAAATTTCATCAGAATCAAACTAACGGTTCGGAAGTTATCGCATTATAAACATACATATAAAAAAATGTGAAAACACATTTTTAGCCCCAAACCAATTGCTATTTAGATCATTTAATTTTTTTTATGACCATGAACATGACCCAAAGTCTTATTGATAAATGTGTATACAATCATCGCGCATGTTTCCCGAGGGGTAGGCAGACCATTTTTCTTCCAGTTCCCACTTCCCTGCACACTTTTTTTGGTTCATTTGCAATATCTTTGGTATACGATAATAATAAATTTATTTAAGTAATCATTTGAAAAATAATATAATTACATACATACATACATAAAATCACGCCTTTTTCACGGTAGGGTAAGCAGAGACTACCTCTTTCCACTTGCCACGATCTCTGCATACGTCCTTTGCTTCGTCCACATTCATAACTCTCTTCATGCAAACTCGGCGGTTTCGGGTACTCTTGACCTGACCCTTTACCAGGACGTCCTTAATTTGATCTAGATACGTTTGATAATATAGTACAGCTAAATAAATCTTAATAGCCATGTAACAATGTAAAAAATAGTATAGTGTCGTATCGGGAATCCCCTTAGATTCCCTAGGGATAAAATTTAATGTTACGATCATTGGAAAGAGATTTCATTGGTCTCTGAATATCTGAATTCAGGTTAACAATTCAGTCCAACTGAATTGGGATTTTAACTTTAAACTGTTATTGAGTTCACTGCTGGATTATAACGTCCGCTTTTTTCATTAATTTATGTACATTATTATTTGCATTTAAGGAGAATAGGTTTAAAATGGCTTCGTTTGAAATATATACATGGCATATATGCTATAGTCACGTCTATATCCCTCCCTAATTTGTTATATTGTATGTGTGCCCGCGACTTCGTCCGCGTGAAATAGTTATTTTGGGCATCATTAAAGTCTCAAGGATTTTTTCCCCGTTTTTTTCACTTATTCCATTATTTCTTTGCTCCTTATAGTTGCAGCGTGACGTAATATAGCCTAAAGCCTTCCTCGTATCTCATAAATGGTCTATTCAACGCAAAAATAATGTTTCAATTCGAACCAGTTCCTGAGATTAGCGCGTTCAAACAAACTCTTCAGCTTTATAATATTAGTATAGATATGTAGTGATTAAATCGAAGTCAATATCATAAAAGTCTAGACGAGTGGGCGAATCTCTTATAACCTGATTAGTGACTCTAATCTATATTTAACTTTAGCTGTTTGCTTATTAAGACTAGATCTTGGTATTCTTGGGTTCGAATAATACACAAGTACATTTAAAACACATACATAAAAAATCTGGATTTTGTTAAAAATAAACTTTGTGTGAATCATTTAAATAATCAACATTCTCGATTTGATCAAAGTACGTACGCACCTTCAGCATTTCGACTTGATGATAGAATTGAGATTCAAATAGTGACGATCGATACCCACAGTGTAATCATCATCATCATCATAAAATGACGCCTCCTTCCCGGAGGGGTAGGCAGGGACCACTCCTCACTTCTACTTCCTTCGCTTCATCCACATTCATAACTCTCTTCATGCAAGCTCGGCGGTTTCGGGTACTATTGACCTGACCCTTTGCCTGGACGTCCTTAATTTGATCAAGATACGTTCGTCTAGGCCTTCCCACTCCGACCTTTCCCTCCACACTCTCCATGTATATCTGTTTAGCCAACCTGCTTTCACTCATCCTCTCCACATGACCAGACCATCTTTACATACCCTTTTCTATTCATGTAACTACTTCATCTTTCACATCACAACATTCCCTTAACACAGTGTAATTTATTTCATGATTGTATGTTTCTTTCATGTTACCAAACCAATTTGTGATTACATTGGTTCAATGCTCATATGCTCCTTTTCATCAGTCGTAATCATGATCGTCGCTGACACGTGAGTTATTTTCTGTTCCGTCATAAGTCGTTCATGTAGGTTACTAGCGCCCCGCCCCGACTTCACATTGATACCATATGAATAAACCTTCCTCTTGAGTCACTCTATCTATTAAAAAATAATTGCATCAAAATCCGTTGTGTAGTTTTTAAGATCTAAGCTTACATACATACAGATATGTCTGTATGTATGTAAGCTTAGATCAGCGACGATCAGCTCAGAGGATAAAGACGCGGAAAGCGACTTTGCTTTTTACTATGTTGTGATGTGTTCATCGAAATCATTGCCACATACATACATATGGTCACGTCTATATCCCTTTTGGAGTAGACAGAACCAACAGTCTTGAAAAGTCTGATCGGCCACGTTCAGCTATTTGGCTTAATGATAGAATTGAGATTTAAAAAGTGACAGGTTGCTAGCCTATCGCCTAAAAAATGAATCCCCAGTTTGTAAGCCTTTCCCTAAGTCGCCTTTTACGACATCGACATATGAAAACGATAGGAGTGGTCCTATTCTTCTTTGCACTGGTGCCGGGAACCACACGGCCCTCGCATAAGTATTTATTAATAGTATAATGCAACGCTAAAGTTTCAAATCAGTTACTAGAAATATTTCAGAAACTTTCACGGTAATGAAGCGAATTCCATGTCGATGCATCGCCGATGACAAAAGGGATGCTTTTAGTGAATTAAAAGAACACAATACTCACTTTGTTTAGTCGAGTAAATGGCACTAAGTAAATTAAGTTGATACTTGTTTTCCACTCGTTTATACAAAGAGAAAAGCGTATTTGTTTTATGAGGATTATTTGGCGGTGACTTTTTTTAAATTAAAATTGAGTTATTTTATTGTCTGACTC
This sequence comes from Amyelois transitella, assembly GCF_032362555.1. NCBI lineage: Eukaryota > Metazoa > Arthropoda > Insecta > Lepidoptera > Pyralidae > Amyelois > Amyelois transitella. The sequence continues at coordinate 644,475 of NC_083518.1, read as the reverse complement.
TAGCTTAAAGAAACTAGATAGAAATAGTTGTGCAGGGCATGTAAAATAGCATTTACATGCTGTTTTTAGAGTACCACGATCTTCAAAGTCAGTAGTTAAAAATTAAATCCAGTGTAATGCTATAAGAAGAAACAAGACTGACTAGACCAATTTTCATTAAATCTCATACAGAGATAAACAAGACTTTTAGGGAGTTACATTGCATGGGAAATACCCAAGATATTGTTTCCTTTAATTTTTTTACAAAATATTATGTTTCTATCATACCTAAAACTGACTGAAGCTTGCTATTTTGTGAGGAGAGCCAGAATTTTGTGAACCTTTGCGACAAAACATACAAACATATAATCACGTCTGTAATCCTTACGGGGTAGGCAGATCTAACAGTCTCTAAAAGAGTGTAAGATGATCTAGTTACCCGTTACTATTTGAATCTCGATTCTAGCTTTACGTAGCGCTACAAAACAATTTTAATTGGAAATTTTTGAGTCATACCTAAAACTTATTCCGAAAATTCTATAAAAATAAACGGTAAAGAATTTGCTTTTCAACAACAAAGGTTGCTTGCCCAGTCGCCCATAACATGTAAATGTATAAAAAGTATATAACCCACACACTCAAAAAAAAGGGTTTTGTTTTGTTCAACGATTCTTTGTAAGCATTTCATTTGACGAAAACGAGACTTTGAAAACAAAATGAGGACTATTGTTACATTTCCCTTTGTTTTTCTGTGGTATTTGAATGAATGTACGAACGACGAAATGATCTAAAAGTACATAAATACATATAGTCACGTCTATATCCCTTACGGGGTAGACAGAGCCAATAGTCCCGAAAAGACTGAATGGCCACGTTTAGCTGCTCGGCTAAAAAGTATTTGGTAATAAAATCCTTGTCAATGAATGTTACTGTTATTTAGTTATAAGTCCTAATAATAAAATATAAAAAAAAAACAAATAGTTTTAAATCCTATCAGTCTCCTCGGGACTGTTGGCTTTGTCTACCCCGCAAGGGATATTATATATAAATAAATAAATATATACGGGACAAATTACACAGATTGAGTTAGCCTCGAAGTAAGTTCGAGACTTGTGTTACGAGACACTAACTCAACGATACTATATTTTATAATAAATACTTACATAGATAAACATCTAAGACCCAGGCCAATCAGAAAAAGTTCTTTTCTCATCATGCCCTGGCCGGGATTCGAACCCGGGACCTCCGGTGTCACAGACATGCGTACTACCGCTGCGCCACAGAGGCCGTCGAATATATACCAAGTATTCTGTACAAATTATTTTTAATGAACCCCACGATTCATGCAACCGAGTACTTATTTAAAACTCGGCAAACAGTTTACGAGAAATTAAATGGCATACTTACAAAGGAAAGTTTGAAAGAGCTGCGACCACAGTGTAAGCAAAGAAATAACTTGCATACAATAAATATAAACTTTTTCTAGCAATTATTGTTAGCGACAACTGTTCTGCCAAGTGCCGGAGCCCTTAGTTACTACACGCGCGATGCTGTTTTATACATACATACATAAAATCACGCCTCTTTCCCGGAGGGGTAGGCAGAGACTACCTCTTTCCACTTGCCACGATCTCTGCATATTTCCTTCGCTTCATCCACATTCATAACTGTTGTTTTAAACGCGCGAAAATCGATCGCCGTTTGTGATTTTTTACGTAACTTAATACTCGTATATATATCTTACTTATATTATAAATGCGAAAGTTTGTGAGTATGTCAGTATGGATGTTTGTTACTGTTTCACGCAAAAACTACTGAACCGATTACGATGAAATTTGGTATGTAGGTAGCTGAAGACCCAGAATAATATAAAGGCTTTTTATACCGGAGTTCCCGCGGGAATGATTCCAAGCGGACGAAGTCGCGGGCGGCCTTAAGTATTATAACAGCGATAGGTTCTTGCGCGATAAAAACGGCGTCGCGCGCGCCGTGATACATACTTATAATCACGTTTATATCCATTGCCGGGTTGACAGAGCCAACAGTCTTAAAAAAAACTGATAGGCCACGTTCAGCTGTTTGGCTCTGTATGTATGTATGCGCCAATCTCTTAAAGTAGTGAACGGAATTTGTTCCTCTTTAAAAATTTTGGAAAGAGAGTCATCTGAGGAATGTTTATATCTATAAATGCTACCCGTGTGAAGTCGGGGCGGGTCGTTAGTATAAATATAAAAAGGGCAAACTCGAAACTTGAGGTATATTCAGTACTGAACGATAGTGCCTTAATAATTAATATCACTACAGAGTCTGTAATGCAATATAATGGTTACATGCACTATTTATTAACTATGTTCCCACTAACACCGCAAAATACGACGGTAGGTCAGGACCGCTGACCACGGTGACAAATTAAAGGATTACAGATGTGACACTTTATAATCACTTTATGAATGCCGAGTCCGAATAATGATAATAATTGTTTAAGTCTTGAGCATCATACCGCGTCTTAAGCATCCGTGCCGTGTGGTTCCCGGCACCAATACAAAAAAGAATAGGACCACTCTATCTCTCTCCCATGGATGTCGTAAAAGGCGACTAAGGGATAGGATTAAAAACTTGGGTTTCTTCTTTTAGGCGATAGGCTGGCAACCTGTCACTATTTGAATCTCAATTCTATCACTAAGCCAAACAGTTGAACGTGGCATATCAACCTTCAAGACTATCAGCTCTGTCAACCCCGCAAGCGATATAGACGTGATTATATGTATGTATTATGACGTGACAAATTTGATATTTCCAATAATTTGACATTTCACAGTATGTAACGTGATTTCTGTACTTTAAACATTTTGTGTCATTGAAAAGTATCGTTTAATATATGTGTATATATAAAATACAATACTGAATGTTGGCGCGAGCTCTGTCTGTTCATATGTAAATGTATCCGAGCATTTTGCAATAGAAATATTCGATATTGCAGTATTTCTATTTCAAATCAATTCTATTGTGTTTGAGGTTACAACCTTGTTAGTTAGTCGAATATTATATAACATACATACAGACATACATATGGTCACGTCTATATCCCTTGCGGGGTAGACAGAGCCAACAGTCTTGAAAAGACTGAATGGCCATGTTCAGCTATTTGGCTTAATGATAGAATTGAGATTCAAATAATGACAGGTTGCTAGCCCATCGCCTAAAAGAAGAAACCTAAGTTTTTAAGCCTATCCCTTAGTCGCCTTTTACAACATCCATGGGAAAGAGATGGAGTGGTCCTATTCTTTTTTGTATTGGTGCCGGAAACCACACGGCACCACGGCACGGCACGAATATTATAGTACATGTGAATTAAAACAGGTAATATCTGTCTGGTTGTCTGTGACACCGGAGGGTCCCGGGTTCGAATCCCGGCCAGGGCATGATGAGAAAAGAACTTTTTCTTATTGGCCTGAATGGCCTGATTGGTCTTGGATGTTTATCCAATTGATTTATATATTTGAATCTCAATTCTATCATTAATCCAAATAGCTGAACGTGGCCATTCAGTCTTTTCAAGACTGTTGGCTCTGTCTACCCCGCAACGCCACGTTCAGCTATTTGGCTTAATGATAGAATTGAGATTCAAATAGTGACAGGTTGCTAACCCATCGCCTGAAAAAGAATCTCAAGTTTGTAAGCCTATCCCTTTATCGTCTTTAACGACGTATTTACTAAAATATAATACGGATTGCGACATATTTGATTAAGTCACAATTACCGAATGACATAATGCGAAGCTGAACGAAATATAATAACATGACTTTCATTATCCAAAAATAAATTGTTTTCCGATGATATCTGCACTTTGAAACAATTTGTATAATTGAAACAAATTACTCACTGTTTCTATTAGTGTCATTGATATTTAAGTGTCGGCATAATTTGACGTACCCGTAGTAGGTCAGGTCAAGTGCACCTTAAACCCTTGTGCTTTATACAAATGAAGAAAGTGATGAATGTGTGTGTAAGTAAGTAAGTAAATGCTTTATAGTACACTAAAGGAGTACATTACAATTATAAAACAGTACAGTACAAAGTGTGCCGTGTGGTTCCCGGCACCAACAATAATAAGAATAGGACCACTCCATTTTGTTCCCATGGATGTCGTAAAAGGCGACTAAGGAATAGGCTTTTAAACATGAGATTCTTCTTTTAGGTGATGGGCTAGCAACCTGTCACTATTTGAATTTCAATTCTATCAAATAGACAAATAGCTGAACGTGGCCTTTCAGACTTTTCAAGACTGTTGGCTCTGCCTACCCCATAAGGGAAATAGACGTGATTATATGTAGTATGTATATATGTATGTACAGTACAAAGGCGGGCTGATCCCTAAGTGGGATCTCTTCCAGCCAACCTGACAATGAGAGGGGATCACATACAAAATTGAGACAAGAGTAATCAACAGTTCATTGACGAATATGATGCTTAAGACTTAACAATTATTTACGTACATATATAAATAAAGTAAATATATAAACATGTTTGTATACTAAATTAAATTCATTACCAATTCAAGACTCGAGGAAGAATTAATTAAGCTTATTTTTGAAGGAATTAGAATATGATCACAGAGCGACTATAAAAAAAAACATCCGAGATGAAATAATTGTACGTTACGTGTAATTCTACCATAAAATATTATATTATGAAGATGTTCTTATTTTTATGTTATTCTGTCTCTAGTTTGTCTGGGATTATATCATAAAACTTCGTTGTTATTTCATAACTCTTTAGCTAATAGAAATCGAAGTGAAATCTTCGGATAGTTTGAAATAAAATACGAGAAAAGGAGCTTAAAAGTCAGAGTATGTGTAGGATTATTTATTTTATCCACTAGAGTGCGCTAAAAAAAATTAAATGTGGCGTGTGTGTTTTTTTATTGGTGCCGTGTGGTTCCCGGTATCAATAAAAAAAAAAGAATAGGACCACTCCATCTCTTTCCCAAGGATGTTGTAAAAGGCGACTAAGGGATAGGCTTACAAACTTGGGATTCTTTTTTAGGCGATGGGCTAGCAACCTGTCACTATTTGAATCTCAATTCTATCATTAAGCCAAATAGCTGAGCGTGGCCATTCAGTCAAGACTGTTGGCTCTGTTTACCCCGCAAGGGATATAGACGTTACCATATTGTATGTATATATGTAAAGATATTACAATCAAACAAATGAATAAGATGTGAAAGCTAATGACGAACTTCATATTAAAATTCTTACTCTAACAGTTCATAGTTATTCAGGGGAGCGCCGGCGTGTTGAGAAAACGCAATTTGAAATCCAGCTCTCAGCTCCTACTCTTACAACGTACACAACATTACTTGCTTCAAAATTGCCAAGGAGAATTCATAACAATAGTTTTCAAACGATTTTTGTGTAATTCATACTATTGTTTAGCTTTCATGAGCTTTTACTTGTGACTTGAGTGTAGGTATTGTGTAGTGGCTAATGGTTTATTCTTCACAGTCTTCTTAAGACTGTGGGTAGTTATAGATAAATATTCAGGCAAATTTTGAAACAACAATTCATTAGCTGGAGTCTAGCACTGATAAACAAGTGTTCTAGCTAGGCTAGGCTGCTGAAGGTAGTTGGGATAAATATTATAAAAGAAAGCTCTGGTAAACACAATTATCTAATGTACACAAAACAGGTTCTTGAGATAAGACATACATACATATGGTCACGTCTATATGCCTTGCGGGGTAGACAGAGCCAACAGCCTTGAAAAGACTGAATGGCCACGTTCAGCTATTTGGCTTAATGACAGAATTGAGATACAAAGAGTGACAGGTTGCTAGCCCATCGCCTAGAAAAGTATCCCAAGTTTGTAAGCCTATCCCTTAGTCGCCTTTTACAACATCCACGGGAAAGAGATGGAGTGGTCCTATTCTTTTTTGTATTGGTGTCGGGAACCACACGGCACTGCCGGGAACCACACGGCACATGAGATAAGACGGAGGGGAGTAATAAAGAGTTTAAACAGGACCCCGTTATTATGGATATTAATAATTAATGGATACAATCATATAATAATGTGTATTTAACATGTTTCTTCAGATTAAAATATTGTTTTTTTTATAAATTTCTATTTCTTAAATATATGTGAACGAAAAGAAAAATTACATAATACATACATATAATCACGTCTACATCCCTTGTGGGGTAGACAGAGCCAACAGTCTTGAAAAGACTGATAAGCCACGTTCAGCTATTTGGCTTGATGACAGAATTAAGATTCAAATAGTGACAGATTGCTAGCCCATCGCCTAAAAAAAGAATCCCAAGTTTGTAAGCCTATCCCTTTAGTCGCCTTTAACGACATCCACGGGAAAGAGATGGAGTGGTCCTATTCTTTTTTGTATTGGTGCCGGGAGCCACACGGCACGGCAAGCTTGATATAGTTACACCTAAACATACTATAGGTGTATATATTTGGTAGCGTTGGAAGCAGAAAGCAGCTCATAAAGAAAGTCAAGCGAAGCCGCGCGCAAAAACAAGCATAAACAAGCTAAGCCAGCTCATTTGCATCGCAGTTCGCGTGCGCTAATCCGCGGCCGCATTTAGTTCACCTCAAATATATTATGAGGTATTTACTATTGTTTTTCTATATGGTGCCGTGTGGTTACCGGCACCATTAGAAAAAGAATAGGACCACTCCATCTCTTTCCCACGGATGTCGTAAAAGCGACTAAGAGATAGGCTTACAAACTTGGGATTCTTTTTTAGGCGATGGGCTAACAACCTGTCACTATTTGAATCTCAATTCTATCATTAAGCCAAACAGCTGAACGTGGCCTATCATGTGTATGTATGTACGTCAAATACTATATTATTCGACGGCATATGTGGCGCAGCGGTAGTACGCTTGTCTGTGACACCGGAGGTCCCGGGTTCGAACCCCGGTCAGGGCATGATGAGAAAAGAACTTTTTCTGATTGGCCTGGGTCTTGGATGTTTATCTATATAAGTATTTGTTATAAAATATAGTATCGTTGAGTTAGTATCTCGTAACACAAGTCTCGAAAAATCTAATTGTATAATGGTTGCACATATAGTTGGGTGAATGTGTAGGTTTCCACACGATGTTATAGCATCGTTTAGCATTCGAAGTAATTCGGTGTGATTTGAACCTGTTCATTTCTCTTTTTGTCAGTCATTTTAACCTCTAGACCACCGTCGCTTTAAACTAATCACCGCAAGTTTTGTATGAAGTGTGTATTTGTTCTCGTAGCTCGTCCATCAATCCTTGTCTTCACGAGAAATTGCGTTGTATCTCCGATGGAAAGCTGTAATTTAATTAAAATTTGCTTTACACTTCACACGCCTAAATGGATTAAGATGGATTGAAAATGGATGATTTTTTTTTACTGGTAGGAAAGTATAGAATCATACATAATCATCATCATACATAAATTTGACGGCCTCTGTGGCGCAGCGGTAGTACGCTTGTCTGTGACACCGGAGGTCCCGGGTTCGAATCCCGGCCAGTTCATGATGAGAAAAGAACTTTTTCTGATTGGCCTGGGTGTTGGATGTTTATTTATATAAGTATTTATAAATATAGTATCGTTGAGTTAGTATCTCGTAGCACAAGTCTCGAACTACTTCAAGGCTAACTCAATCAGTGTTATTTGTCCCGTAGGTATATATTTATTTATTTTATTTATTTATACATAGGTACGTACGTACATATATTCACGTCTATATCCTTTGCGTGGTAGCCAGAGCCAACAGTCTTGTAACGACTGATGGGCCACGTTCAGCTGTTTGGCTCAATGACAAAATTGAGACTCAAAAATAGTGACAGGTTGCTAGCCCATCGCCTAAAAGAAGAATCCTAAGTTTATAAGCTTTTCCCTTAGTCGCCTTTTACGACATCCATGGAGACGAAAATCATTGTTTATAACTTCAGCTACTTTCATGTATATTTTTTTTCTTAGTCACAGTATCTAAGTTTACACCATGTGGTTTTCAGAACTGGTTACAGCATCCCACGCTTTGTTCAGATTTCGAACACATTTCAATATGAAACCTAAACAATTTCTCTACTTTGCTTAGTAACAGCACAACGTTTATATCGAAAATTTGTGTATCGAAGTTCCCTTTTGCCGTCAATGTATGCGAAGTCACGAACTATCCCTTCTGACTGTGTGGCCACCCTATCTTTATTTGTCCAGACCGAATCATCTGCCTGGTTACCATATAAATACACTTCTATAGCGATAACTTGAAAAATATAACTTTAATATTGTGACGAAACCGCCGAGCTTGCATGAAGAGAGTTATGAATGTGGATGAAGCGAAGGAAATATGCAGAGATCGTGGCAAGTGGAAAGAGGTAGTCTCTGCCTACCCCTCCGGGAAAGAGGCGTGATTTTATGTATGTATGTATGTATGTTACCATATAACACACTTCTATAGCGATAACTTGAAAAATATAACATCAATTTTGTGACTTCCAATCGACTTCTCAGTACAAATTTCTTTGAAATTTTCTCTGTAGTTTTGGAAGATAAAAGATTGCTTGTGATTTTTATTAGTGAGCTAGGTTTGGTCTGTGTTTAGCTTAGATTTTGGGTAGTCAGTTATTAATACTATTTATCAATAATACCGGGTCCGGGGTTTATATAACGGTACGTTACCTACACGTTTATAACGTTACATACCGTTATTTTATCTCGGACGTTTCGAATATTACAATGATGCGTTGTCTGAGTGACTGAATATATGTATATGTTCACCCAACGACTGTATTATTGATAAATTTATATAATGTCATGGATTTAGTTCAGTGGAATTTGATCACCCAGGTGATATCACCGGGTGATTAAAATGGAATAAATGAAATTGTAATATTAAATATAAATAGGACTGAAAATTATTCTGTTCTCTAAGGTTTGATGTAGACTATTTTCAACGACAATCCATTAAGTCTGAAACTAGGTTATCGCTATTTTAAAAAACGTTTCGAACAGTCTTATTTTCTTATTTTTTTATGTCGATCTTAAATATTGTTAGAATCTGAAATTTAGTAATAGATTCGGTTGTTTTTCGCAGAAATTCAATTCTTCCGCCCAACAAGTGTCCTCGCCCTCATTTCATGGCATTTGTCACAGTTTTTCCCAAATCGGACATGTCCCTTCATCAGTTCCGTAATAGTAAATATTGTGTTCTTTTTCTCATCAGTTTTATTTCAGTTTCCCGAAATCTGTCGACGCAGCATCATCCTCCTCGGAGCTTCGAGTCCCATTCAATTACTTCCACAAAATTCCCTTATTCGGCGAGATTTTTATCTCATATCTCATAAAAAAATTTAGCTTACAGTGATTTTTTTTTTCAATTTTCTTTCAGATACCAATTGTCTTCCTAAATCTAGTCCAAAATGCTAGTCTAAAAATACCTTTAATCAAAAAAGCCGTTACCAAAGTTTGAAAATAGAGAGTGAACTAAAAAAAAAAACGAACGTATATATTTAAATCAATTGGAACGTGTTCTGTGAAGTGCTCGTGAGTGTTTAGAAGTTGTGTGTTCTCATGCGGTGTGACTGCGGTCGGATGAAGCTCGATGACGAACAACAATAACGGTGTGAGCGGCAGCGCGGGCGGCGAGCCCGCCTCGGCCGATATGGACTCGCTGGAGGAAATGCTTCGTAAGGTGAGACTAAGGATACTAGCTATTTTCAGTGTTTAGGTCTAACTTACACTGGTGCATCCTTTTTTATATTTCAAAAAAACCCTTACACTCACCTCTCTGGAGAGGAGCCCAGGGTGCGCTAAAGACCGTGCTTCAGAATTGGGTGAGACAGGTTTTTACACAAAGCAATTCCTGATCTCCACAACCTTACCCCATAATGCGGTCATGGTTACACACATGCAGTTGCCTGAATGTGCAGATTTCACTGTCAAAACACGAAATTCCTTTACCACTTTTTACCTTATCCTAAAATGAATAAATGTCATGTCGTGTGTTAATTAACCTTAAACATTCAATTCATGGTAGTTTCAAAATGCAAATCTTCCACTTCTATTACCCGACGTAGTAAAAGTAGTATGCAAATGTATGCAAAACAGGGATTTCCTTCATAAAAGGCTTTGTGTAATATGGGATATGAAGTCGGTTCATGGCAAAATAATGCATGTTTAACTCCGGCAAAGAAAAATTAAGATTGAATTTCTTGGAAAAATAAAGGGGCATTATTGCGATTTGAGATTGATGATATAAAAGAAAACTTAAGTTTGCTAAGGTTTTGCATACATACATAAAATCATGCCTCTTACCCGGAGGGGTAGGCAGAGACTACATCTTTTCACTTGCCACGATCTCTGCATACTGCCTTCGCTTCATCCACATTCAATATAGTACGTATTTAGGTATGTAGTTATCGGCAAAGGAAGGAATTATAGAAATTTTATGCAGCAAAACCTTAGGTTAATTAAGGACGTCCTGGGAAAGGGTCAGGTCAAGAGTACCCGAAATCGCCGAGCTTGCATGGAAGAGAGATATGACTGTGGATGAAGCGAAATAAGTATGCAGCGATCGTGGCAAGTAGTAAGATGTAGTCTCTGCCTACCTCTGCGGGAAAAAGGCGTGATTTTTTATGTATGTACGTATGTCTTTATTCCCTATGGGGTAGACAAAGCCAATATAAATAATCACGAGAGGCCATGGTCACATACATGGCTTAATAATGAAAATAATATAGCCCATCGCCTACAAGAAGAATCTTAAGTGTTTGTAACTTTCCCTTAGTCGCCTTTTACGGCATCCATGGGATATGGAAAACCTACAAATTTCAGGTAAGGATCTGAATTGTGTTAGGGTTTAAATTTTCATACATACATATGGTCACGTCTATATCCCTTGCGGGGTAGACAGAGCCAACAGTCTTGAAAAGACTGAATGGACACGTTCAGCTGTTTGGAATAATGATAGAATTGAGATTCAAATAGGTTGCTAGCCCATCGCCTAGAAAATAATACCAAGTTTGTAAGCCTATCCATTAGTCGCCTTTTACGACATCCATGGGAAACAGATGGAGTGGTCCTATTCTTTTTTGTATTGGTGCCGGGAACCACACGGCACCTTTAAATTTTATGTAGAAATAACATTCCCACTTCTGGGTCGTGGTCATAGAACCTCCAGGACCCAGGGTCCCGGACAATTGCCAGGAGGATGATGATGACATATATCATCACTAATGATGGATTACGACTTGGCTTCAAGTATCATTAGCGTATCGTACGCTGGAATAGTTCGCAGTTACACCGCTAAATATTGTATGTAATGTAGGTACGGAAGTGTAACATGATTGTCAGATTATTTTTCTTAAGAATTTCATCTACAATAAAATGTTTTCTTATATTCTTTTTTCAAACATTATATAAACTAACTCCTTTAGAACTGTTAGAAATAGATTATAAAATTTCAACCAAAAATTGTGCCCGACACATGATGGCAATGGTCGATGTAAATGGTATATTCAACGCAAAAATAATTTTTCAATTCGAACCAAAAGTTTCCAGAGATTAGAGCGTTCAAACAAACAAACAAACTCTTCAGCTTTATAATATTAGTATAAATTTTATATATTCGCGAATTACCTTTTTGTACTTTCGTTATTTTGATGTCGCGTGTAGTAATTAGCATCCGAGCTGCTGTTGTATGCACGTAGATAACAGCTATTTATCATATCGTGCAATCAGCTGTATTAACTATGGAGTGTTACTATAAACTATGGTAATCAGTAATCGTTTTGATGTCGAATAATGTTTTATATTTAATTTGTTTACATACATACACTAGCTGTGCCCGCGACTTCGTCCGCGTGGAATAATTATTTTGGGCAGCATTGAATCCCTCAAGGATGAATAATTTTCCCCGTTTTTTTTTTCGTTTTCCATTATTTCTTCGGTCCTTATAGTTTCAGCGTGATGTTATATTCAACATAAAAAGAATTTTTCAATTCGAACCAGTAGTTCTTGAGATTAACGCCTTCAAACAAACAAACAAACAAACTCTTCAGCTTCATAATATTAGTATAGATATAACATACATACATACATAAAATCACGCCTCTTTCCCGGAGGGGTAGGCAGAGACTACCTCTTTCCACTTGCCACGATCTCTGCATACTTCTTTCGCTTCGTCCACATTCATAACTCTCTTCATACAAGCTCGGCGGTTTCGGGTACTTTTGACCTGACCCTTTACCAGGACGTCCTTAATTTGATCAAGATACGTTCGTCTAGGTCTTCCCACTCCGACCTTTCCCTCCACACTCTCCTTGTATATCTGCTTAGTCAACTGTATAGATATAATCCGGTATATAACCCTTGCGGGGTGGACAGAGCAAACAGTCTCGAAAAGACAGAAAGGCTCAGCTTTTTGGCTCAATGATAGAATTGAGAGTGTAAATGTAGTAAAATCACCCACTTCTAGAGAAGGCATACCTTGATAAAATGGGGTATATACTGGCTATGGATCAGGTCAAGAGTGTTTCACCGACTAGCATGTATGAAGAAAGTCACAAATGTGGATGAAGCGAAAGAAGTATGCAAGGATCTTGGCAATTGGGAATATGTTGTGTCTGCCCCCCATTTCCCGGTATTCGGTTCACTTTGGAATAGTACCAATCTTTACCATAGAAGTCGTAACAGGAGACTACGGGATAGGCTAATAATCTTGGTACTCTTTTTTTGGACGATGGGCTGGCAATGTGTCGCCAACCGGCCGAACGTAGCTTTTCAGTCTTTGTGCGACTGTTGACTCTGTCTGCCCCGTAAGGGATTAAGACGTGATATATATAGATACACATATGTGTGTGTGTGTGTAAATATGTATTTCTCCTATTATAAACACTTCAAAATAAAGCAACATCCAACCCATCACTTATCGAACATTTATTATCGACCAGGCATACGGCCCTCAATTTCCGAGAGCATTCGTTAAAATGACAAAAACCCGTCGTCGCCCGACAAAAAAAAAACAGCTGAAACGCGCTCGGGGGTGTTTTCGACACGTGTCGTGCAGACTAGTGCACCTGGAAGTAATTTTTAGGGTTCCATGTTTATAGGTGTCATATTGGGACCCCAATATTTAGGCGTCTGAGTGACTGTACTAATCTACGTACATTCATATAGTCACGTCTTTATCCCTTGCGGGGTAGACAGAGACGACAGTCTTGAAAAGACTGATAGGCCACGTTCAGCTGTTTGGCTTTAAGATAGAATTGAGATACAAATAGTGACAGTTATATTTACGGGTTGGTTTAACGAGACATTTCCATACCAGGTGCAGAATCAACTTTGACCCACATAGAAAGATAGATATGTAGATAGATAAAACTCTTTATTGCACCATAAGAAAACATACATTGTAACGTGTGGTTCCCGGCACCAATAGAAAAAAGAATAGGACCACTCCATCTCTCTCCCATGGATGTCGTAAAAGGCGACTAAGGGCTTATAAACTAGGGATTCTTCTTTTGTTGGATGGGCTAGCAACCTGTCACTATTTGAATCTCAATTCTATCATTAAGCCAAATAGTTGAACGTGGCCATTCAGTCTTTTCAAGACTGTTGGCTCTGTCTACCCCGCTAAGGATATAAACGAGACCATATGTATGTATGTATACATACATAACAACAGAGTGTTATCACATCTGTGCATTGGATCTGAGAACCAAGCTCATTTATAAAGGGTTCATTGTGCAAATACTTCTCGTTCATGTGGCGTAGTCATACAAATATTTAGCGCCCTCTGCCACCCTTAATCCAGATCACAGGCCGTCGCGTTTTCAATTTTAATTTCACTCGAAATTTATATGGCGTTCCTGTTTATTTTTATCCCATTGGTGATAGAAGGTAGACATGCAATCACCCTCTACAAGAGTCGCCTGTGTAAATCCCTAAATACTAAGTATACATACATACATATGGTCACGTCTATATCCCTTGCGGGGTAGACAGAGCCAACAGTCTTGTAAAGACTGATAGGCCACGTTCAGCTATTTGGCTTAATGATAGAATTGAGGTTCAAATAGTGACAGGTTGCTAGCCCATCGCCTTAAAAAGAATCCCAAGTAAGTAAGCCTATCCCTTAGTCGCCTTTACGACATCCATGGGAAAGAGATGGAGTGGTCCCATTCTTTTTTGTATTGGTGCCGGGAACCACACGGCACGTTCACATCGTATTTTGGATATTCTCAAGTTTCCACATGAGCGAATCACTGAGTAAAACCAAGTTAATATAAATCTATTTCAAGAGCAAAATAAAACCGTATAAGCTCATTGCACCGGCAAGCGAACTCAGTTTATTAAGTAAACTACTTCAACGTCTTTGAGAATAAAAATAAAAAGCTCGCATCAGCTAAAAGCTCCACTGTTTTCCCTGGGAAACACCAATTAGTGGTGTAATTTTATGAATGAATATTACACTATAAATTATTACAAGCTAAGGTTCACTTCACTTTTTAATGGCGTCGGTGGTCGAATTGTTAAAGGCACAGGTTCGAATCCCATCTCGGTTATGTACAAAGTACTGTTTTCTAAGTTATGTACATTAGTTTGAATACTAACCGATGCTTTTACGCTGTGGAAAAACTGCGTGAGGAACTTGCACATTCAGACAACTGGATGTGTATCCAATACGGGTTAGGTTCCCCTGCAAAGGTTGCGGAGGTCAGATGGGAGTCGCTTCGTGTAAAAACCTGACTCACCAAATCTAGGATCCATGGTCAAAGGCTCCCGGGCTCCTCTCCAGAGTGGTGAGGATGCAATAGGGACTTAAGCCAGGAGGAAGCAGATTCACTTCTGTGGATGAAAGTTAAGATTAAGACACATAAGAAAACCACTTTATTATGCTATACATATAAACAGACTAACAGACAATTTTTTTTTTCATATTAACCTTTGCAGGGAAACCTAACTCATATTGGATAGTGGTAACACATTCAGTTCCTTGAATGTGCAGGTGTGTCACGATGTTTTCCCTCACCGTAAGTCCACAAACGTTCTGTACATAATAAATATAAATAAAAAATCTCGTATTTTTATGTATGTCATTAAATAACTCTGGAACTGATTTAAATTTCACTTTTCTGTAATTTGTTGTAACTTAAAAGACAAAAATGTATGAAAAATGATATATTTAGTAGAGATATTTGTATTTTTTGTTTTATCAGCAACATAAATACGTAATTTTTAATTTCAGCATTCTAGCTATATAAGAATAGGGTCCCGTACAGAACCCTAAAATGGCAGATACGATTACTAGGTTACTGAGAATTAAGACATTGTTTATTTAAACAAAAGTGAATGACGAACATCATTTTTTAAACAAAAACTGAATTCTAACAACTATTTTTGATGCATTTGGCAGTTCTTCAAAAAAATCGTATTTTTATATATATATATATTTTCTACGAAAAATTTTGTATTTTCGCCTTTCCCTAACCTCAAAAATCTAATTTCACCCAAACCGAAGGGAAACTTCGGATCACACGGCTGTTTATTATTTATTGCCGGCGTAATAACTTTACTCAGGTTTATTTGTTCCAGTAACTCGTTATAAGATCCCCGCAAATTCCAAAAGTCGATTTATTTATTCATTCAAAACGTTGAATTTGTCGTCCGTCTTGTTTTAAGGCCGAATTGAATTTTAAAGGATACGTTTTTGATAAAAATTATCTGGTCCATAGACGTAGGATAAAAGCGGATGGGGTGTGACTTGAAAAAAAGTGAAGCATTGTAATAGCAGCGTTGTACGCATATTGAGTCATACATAACTTGCCATTTCATGAGATAATCTATGTCGCATCTATTTTTTATTTTATTTATTTTATTTATCTATGATGTAATGGCGGCCGACCGTCATTATGATGTATTGATGAGGTATGCGTGTGGCGTGTATATATACAGTAGGCCGGCATAATATTGATGCTTCATTTTGCCGTGTAGTAAAACCCCGTCCGCCTTTTTTCTACGTCTACGATCTTTTCGATATATTACGAATTAGAGAGATTTATCTTAAACTAGAGTACGGCCACTAGCCCCGCCAGCGTATGACTAAAAACCTCGCTTATTTCCGTTCCCGCGGGAATTTCGGGAAGTTTTTCTTAGCCTACATCACAGTAACTATGTGCATGCTAGATAAGCGTGTGATAGTAGGTTGAAAGATCAGTCAGTTAATCTCACTTACCGTAATAAGTATATGTACCAGCTGTTGTCCGCGACTTTGTTCGCCGTAAAAGTTTACTAATAAGTATTGTCCGCGAACATACAAAATTAGAATAAATGGGAATCTCTTGGATAAGTAACCGTCACTTACCATCAGGTGAGATGGAAGACAAACGCCGAATCCAATACCGAATTAAAAAAAAAACAGTATTCTTATTTCATACCCAAGTTTAACTTATACAATCATTAGTAAATCATGATATATGTGTACGGGGTAGACAGAGCCAAATAGTCTCGAAAAGACTGAATGGCCACGTTCAGCTGTTTGGCTTTTTGATAGAATTGAGATTCAAATAGTGACAGGTTGCTAGCCCATCGCCTAAAGGAAGAATCCCAAGTTTATAAGGAGTAGTCCTATTCTTTTTTCTATTGGTGCCGGGAACCACACGGCACATAATTTTACTTTCAGTGATTTTAATTGCAAAGGGACTAAAGGCGAAACTTGAAAGATTTTAAGCCGAAAGCCGTAAAAACTTGAGCCGATGACTTCGACGGCGCTTGTCGGCTTAACTTAGGCTTTCAAGTTCGGCTTTACGAAGACTTTGAAATGTTCTCATACGTGTACTTTTAGACGATTGTAGACGCTTTTGTGACGTAAGTATTTTTGATTGGTATAGATAGGAAAATCCCTCACAGGAATAAGTTCGCATCAAACGAACTTACAGTGAAGTTCGATCAGTACTATATGAGTCACTTTTTCGATAAAAAAAGATAAGGGCATATATGTGTTTTAATACATATATTCCCTAATCTTTATCTTCGAATAAAATGACGAACTAATAATTTATGAATAGCAAAATATATTGTTAGTAAAAACGAATAAAAAAACAACACTTAAATAATGAAACCATTGAAAAAAATTACCGTGTTTTAGTTTCAATTCATGTGGCGTTTACATACATACATAACTCGCATACCATTTGCGCCCAGTTAATTAAAGGGAATATTAAAACATAATGACGTCTCCTGCAATGCAGTTCAAAAAGGGGGGTTGGGGCCAGCAGGAGAGGGGGATGGGGGGGAGGGCAATTGGCATAAAATGCGCAGTTGGCGTTAAACCGATTAATGTACATACCACACGCAAGAATGCAGTTAAAGAATAAAAAGGTTGGGACCTGTTTGGATGACACCTGTTATACCGAAATTTATTGTAGGCTAATTCTACGAATAAAAATATTAATAAGAAAAAAAAGTGAGCAAAGGAATCCTAAGGCTTTTTCTGCTGTTTAATTTTTGACATTCTCTCACTTAATTTTTATTCATTACATTTTTTTATCTTTTTATTATTAGATTTTTATCATTTAATTATTTTGTATTCAAAAGATGTTTATACGATGTCTCACATTGTTTGATTCAATTATATTCACTTGTTTACATCTGTTATAAAAGGTAAAGAAAAGCAAACTGATTGATTTGATTGACCGACTGACATATCAACTCATAGCCCAAACCAAACCTAAATATATAATTATTTAGGTTTGGTTAAATTCTCCCACTGCACTCTTAGATCATATATGATCTAAGAGTGCAGTGGGAGAATTTAATTAAATTCCCGCGGGATCGAAAATTAACGGGATTATTCGTTTGACGCGAGCAAGAGACACCAGCGAACTTTATTAGTGAAAGAGGATTTTTTTTTAAACTAATCTTCAAGTCTGAATCAAACGATGGACATACTAAATACATTCTCTCAACGTCCTAAAGGGTTTGAACCCTCACTAGCTGACTACAGACCAAGTTTACAGTCAAGGTAACAGTAACAAGTTCCATACGAAGTTTCTAATACCATGCTTTTATGGTACCACGTTTACTTAGTTGCTGACTTGCCATGTAATATTGGGTGTTTATGTTAAGTCTCGCGCATTAGTGTAAGATTATTTAGAACATAGTAAAATATATTTGAATATAACTTATTTTTTTTTTCTTTTATTCGTTATTATGAAGCGTCTGGCACATAATATAATAATTGTCATATGAAATGATACTAGCTACGAGTATTAAGCTAAGCCCAAACAAGTTTTCTAGTATTATAGGACTAACTCTAACTTAGTGAAACGTATACACAATCATGCATCTTTCCCAGAGAAGTAGGTAGAGGCTACATTTTTTTTTTATTTTTATTTAGGCAACAAACCACTTGTATTTCGTCACTATTCTTGTGAAAGCTCATAGATAGGTTTAGGATTATTTTGATCGTTTGCCATTAGCACGATATTTTAAAACATGTAAGTATATTCAAACTAAGGTCAATTATAAAATGTAAAATTTTTATCACGATTTCGATGATCGAATTCAGGACTTTGCTTCTCATAAGCATGCACAATAACCACTACATTGTAAAAGTCTAAATTATTCAACAAATGTTTGAAACTGTAATTTTTTTAATAGATGACCGTTCACATTTTCACATTTCGTTCGACGCGTACAAATGCTGTTTGTAATTTCGCTCGGGGCGGCAACAATGGAGCTTAACGTTCCGTTTTTCGAAATTTTATTACCCTGGCCGTAGTGGCGATCAAAGGAACAGCTCAATAAAGTATGTGCCCCGAGCAATGCGGATTTAATAGACAGATTTCTGTTCGGAATGGAGTGTTAAAAAGATTCGTATTGAAATTATTAGTTTTACATTCATTCATGTTTTTTTACCCGTGCATGACGTAAAAGGCGACTAACTGTTACTATTTGAATCTCAATTCTATCATCAAGCCAAACAGCTGAACGTGGCCTATCAGTCTTTTTAAGACTGTTGGCTCTGTCTACCCCGCAAGGGATATAGACATGATTATGTATGTATGTATGCTCTTTGGTTGTCGCTGTTGCTGGTAGCAAGAAGTAAATATAGTGTATGTTAGCTGCCTCTTCCCGCGTATATTGTAAAATCCAATCGAGGGATAGGCTTATAAACTTACGATGCTTTAGATGATGAACTAAGTCACTTATTCGGAATCATGACTTACTTCGAGGCTAACTTAATCTGTGTAATTTATCACGTATATATTTATTTATTTATAGATTAAACAATTAATCCCTTACGAGGTAGATAGAGACAAACTTCTTGAAAAGACTAGTGTTATTTGAAAATGCATTATAAGTGATAGCTGAGGAATGCTTTTCTGTAAAAATATTAAAATCAATCATAATCACGTCTTTATTCGTTACGGGGTAGACAGAGCCAACCAAGGTGACGTTGTGAAAACTCGTTTCCCCTTATTTATCTCATAGAAAAACCACAAGGAAGAGGCAAAGTGTTCCTTGTTGAAGTTCCGGGAACCACACGAGACTTTTAGAAACGATGTCAAGGTCATATTGCAGAATGGGACAATTTCGTCCAACTGCGTTGTACTAAAAGTTTCACCTGGAATTTTGCGAGTGTGAAATTCCAGCAGTAGTTTTGATAAATCAAGCGATTTAGAGCATTGCTCGGTCAGCGACGAAAGACACAAGTTATAAGAGAGTGAAGTTTAGAAATAAATATTTATTTATTTAAAACATTATTGCACAAAAAATAAATTCAAAGAGCTCTATGAGATTCTATCACTAAGCTAAACAGCTGAACGTGGCCTATCAGTAATTTCCAGACTGTTGGCTCTATCTATCCCACAAGGGATATAGACTTATCTACGTGATATCCAGTAAAAATTTAAATTTTTTGTTAAAAATAAAATCTTCTGTAACTGAGTGGCTGACCGACAATGCACAGCCCAAACAACTGAATCTAGTGATTTGAAATTTGGCATCAAGGTACACTTCTAATGTGGTCAAGGGGAGGATAAGAGAGGATTCTCCAAAATTCGCGCCAGAACGGCAATTAACGGAATTAAAACGAGTGCCGTGTGGTTCCCGGCACCATAAGAAAAATAGTAGGACCACTCCAACTCTTTCCCATGGATGTTGTAAAAGGCGACTAAGGGTTAGGCTTATAAACTTGGTTTTCTTTTTTAGGCGATGGGCTAGCAACCTGTCGCTATTATTTGAGTCTCAATTCTATCATTAACACGTATAGCTGAACGTGGCCATTCAGTCTTTTCAAGACTGTTGGCTCTGTCTACCCCTCAAGGGATATAGATGTGACCATATGTATGTATGTAAAACGTAAACTCTTTAGCTGGCAACTCTAATAACATATAAATAAATAAATATAAATATATACGGGACAAATTACACTGATTGAGTTATAATAAGTCTAAGTCGCCTTATAATAAGTAAGATCGCCTATGACTTGGACCACACAATCACACCGTACCGACGACGTTCCGTATATTTTACGAGTGCCCACGGACGTCTGTGAACGGCGCCTTAGTGCACCTGATTGTTGGCTCTTAACTCTATAATTTAGATAAAACGGAACGGCGGCGATTAAGTCGAGACCTCTTTGACTCTTGAAGACAATATTTTATGGTCACTGTAACACTGAGAGCTTAGAAATTCTGTGATTTGAGATTTGTTTTTTTGAGCGTTAGCGTTTGAGAGAAATATACTTATATACATATAATCACGCCTATATCCCTTGCGGGGTAGACAGAGCCAACAGTCTTAAAAAGATTAATAGGCCACGTTCAGCTGTTAGGCTTAATGATAGAATTAAAATTCAAATAGTGACAGGTAGCTAGCTCATCGCCTAAATGAAGAATCCTATGTTTTTACACACCTACTCCTTAGTCGCCTTTTACGACATCCAAGGTAAAGCAATGGAGTGATCCTATTTTTTTTTTCAAAAGCTTTTATTTAGTACGACTTGTTTATATTTGTGCCGGGAACCACACGGCACATTTGTTCGACCACCAAGTGACTTAGTCGAGACTTGTCGAGCAAATCAAGTATACTGGAATAGGCGGTTCATCTGTCACGTAGTGTGAAGTGTCTCCTAGGACCATTTGAGGACCTTCAATATACAAGTGGTCCTCGTCAAGAACCTAGGGTCCAATGGGATCTTAAAATACATACATTTATTAATATAATCACGTCTATGCCCCTTGCGGGGTATACAGAGCCAGAGTCTTGAAAGACTGATGGTCCATATTCAGTTGTTGGGCGTAATAATAGAATTAAGATTCGAACAGTGATCACCCTATATATCCCTGAGTCGCCTTTTACGACATCCATGGGAAAGAGATGGAGTGTTCCTATTCTTTTTTATATTGGTGCCGGGAACCACACCTAATTATTGGTAACTCCTGTATAGGTAATCGTACTAGAGGCGTATTGACTAGCGAAATTTGTTTGTTTGTTTGAACGCGCTAATCTCAGGAACTACTGATTAAAAATGAAAAATTTTTGTGTTGAATAGACCATTTATCGAGGAAAGCTTTAGACTATTTAATATCACGCTGCAACTATTAGGAGCGAAGAAATAATGGAAAATGTGAAAAGAAAACGGGGAAAATTATTCATCCTTGAGGGCTTCAATGATGCCCAAAATAACTATTCCGCGCGGACGAAGTCGCGGGCACAGAAGTCAGTTAATGCAAAAGTGATCACATCAATGATGATGCTTTGTTTAGAATTGGTTCCGAAGCTGTACAAACAGATTATGAGATAAATGTTTAGTGAAGCGGCAGTAAACTTGGTTTTAAGTTATTTATTTGACGTCAACCAATGTTGTGAAACCAAAAGATTTGACAATTATTAAGCGATATGATAGTATCCTATAATAATGAATAAAAATGTTGAATTTGAATTTTGAATTTTGAGTAGACCTTTAAAACGGCTACATTTTTACATCGTTGAAAAAAAAAAGTCTGCAATAAATTTTTAAAAAAACATTCCGTTCTTTTAAAACACCATACGTACAATTTTCAAAAATTAAAACCATTCCATTTTCAAACCCCGATATCCTTCTATTTTTGAACATTCGAATCCTTAAAAATTCAACCCTGCAAACAGCGGTCTCGTCACGAAATGACAGCCGGGCGCGGTTCAAATGCAAATCAAACGAGCATTGCTCGCTTGGAACTGAATTGTTGATTTTAACTCTTAACGATCTGCGAAATGTACAATTAACTTCGGGCCGGCAGTCTGAGGTGAGCCGGCGTTTTTGTTATGATAAACTTTTCCCTGCTGAAACCTGTGGTTTTACCGGCTGGATTTATATTAATTAATTTCTGCTGAAGGTCTAAGTTTTAGGTATCTTACAAAACAGAGGATAAAATACACTTGCGTACCTACTTAAAACGTGCTACGTATGTAAAATGTCTGTTTTGCAAACAAAAAATAAATATATACGGGACAAATTACACAATTAGCATGGTCATATAGTGGCGCTGACCTCCGTAGCTGGACTGAGCTATATCAAGGATCAGTTACCTTTGAGCGTGGCCCAGTTTGCAGTCCAGGGGCTGGCCGAGTCTCTCATGGAGGATCTCAGGATACATAAGGTGGAAGGTGTCCATGTAACACTGACTCATATTTATCCGTTCATCGTTGAAGAAAGTTCAGATGTAAGGCTGAAAATACCAAGCTACTTCGGCCCCATAACGCCTGCGCTGGCGGCGTCGTCGATCCTCGACAGTGTCCGTCGGAACTACCACTCGGCTTCAGTACCGAAGCACCTGGTGTACCTCGGTCGCCTTCTACGAGTGCTGCCAAGGAAGGCGACCGTTCTCATCAGGGATTTGCTCGATACCGGAGTGGACTTTGCTTAGTGAAATTGTGAAAGTGCCGTGTGGTTCCCGGCACTATTACAAAAAAGAATAGGACCACTCCATCTCTTTCCCATGGATGTCGTAAAAGGCGACTAAGGGATAGGCTTATAAACTTAGGATTCCTCTTTTAGGCGATGGGCTAGCAACCTGTCACTATTTGAATCTCGGTTCTATCATTAAGCCAAATAGCTGAACGTGGCCATTCAGTCTTTTCAAGACTGTTGGCTCTGTCTACCCCGCAAGGGATATAGACGTGACCATATGTATGTATGTATGTACAAATTACACAGATTGAGTTAGCATCGAAGTAAGTTCGAAGCTTGTGTTACGAAATACTAAGTCAACGATACTATATTTGATAATGAATACTTATATAAATATACTTCCAAACAATCAAACATAGCCAAACCAAGACGCAGGCCAATCAGAGAAAGTTCGTTTCTCATCGTGCCCTGGCCGGAATTAGAACCCGGGACCTCCAGTATCACACACAAGCGCACCACCACTGCGCCACAGAGGCCGTTAAATTAAAAAGCAATCAGAAAAAATATACACTTTATTCAATAGCGCAAAGCATTGTAGCAACACATTCAGTCACCAAAGTTACTGTGGAAATCGACGCAGACATCCATCAAAAGATAACCGAAAAACGGAAGAAAATGCCTACCATCAATTAGGGTAACAAAAATTAGCAGTTAACAAAGAGTCACAGTAATAAATCAAAGGCGACAAGATCAACCGGGCCGTATCTGCACCTTAACCGGGTCTTAGCGGTCGTGGCGCGAATACATTAGCGGGTTATCCGCCCCGGGCGAGTTTTATCCGGACATCCGCGCACATGATTATCCGCATTTCCTTGATGTAACACAGATGTAGAAAAAATAGATTAAGCGTTCTTTTTTTTTTCGAACTTTAGCAATTTTGAATCCGAGATTAAGTGGCCTGAAATTTCTTGGGATAAAATAGTTAAGGTTCTATTAGCCCTTCACCAACAACTTCTTCTTTAAGTCAGCCGTTGTTACAATACTTTTTGCCAATAATTTTAAGATTTAATATTATGTAATTGAATTATTACAACAACGCAATACTACCATTAAAATCTGGATATCTTATAGTAATATACCTTATCTGAACTTATGATTTGTTCTTGTATAAATGAATAGACAAATACATTTAAAATCAACTGAAGTTTTAATTGTCGTCTCTTCCTGTAATACGTATTCACGCTATATCCGTGTTTTCTCCGTAATGCTAGCATGTTTCGTTTTTAATCTGCCCCATCTTGATTTTCTGCCATACCACAATGTTCACGAGATTTTTTCTTACATTTTGCTTTAAAAAGAACTGTCTTATCAAATAGGTTATTTTGAATGGTACATAATTTTGTGATTTTGTATATCCACATACATACATATCGTCACGTCTATATCCCTTGTGGGGTAGACAGAGCCAACAGTGTTGAAAAGACTGATATGCCACGTTCAGTTATTTGGCTTAATAATAGAATTAAGATCCAAATAGTGACAGGTTGCTAGCCCATCGCCTAAAAAAGAAACCCAAGTTTGTAAGCGTATCCCTTAGTCGCCTTTTACGACATCCATGAGAAAGAAATGGAGTGATTCTTTTCTTTTTACCAATACAAAAAAGACACATTTTGTATATGTAGTTAGAAGATTACGCATACTAGAAATTAAGACGTTATCCTACCGGGTAAAAACGTTTTAATTTTGTAGCAATTTTGTCGCCAAACTCGGCCCGGGTAACTTTCTCCGGGTAACTTTCCCGCGGCCCGGTCGTAACCGACGATCCCGCCCCACTTTCCAGTTGGTACGCGGCAGACCGCGCCGCGTGGTTCCCGGCACCAATACAAAAAAGAATAGGACCACTCCATCTCTTTCCCATGGATGTCGTAAAAGGCGACTAAGAGATAGGCTTACAAACTTGGGATTCTTTTTCGGGCGATGGGCTAGCAACCTGTCACTATTTGAATCTCAATTATATCGTTAAGCCAAATAGCTGAACGTGGCCATTCAGTCTTTTCAAGACTGTTGGCTCTGTCTACCCCGCAAGGGAACGGGGGTATGTATGCGTCAGGCACGTCTAGCATTGTCCCAATTCGACTTAGAAGCCCTTTGAATCGGATTATCGATTCTCCTTGCGTAGGTACTGTTGTTTGGAATAATTCTGTTTGCAGCCCAGGTGTTGTTCGCTCAGGGAATGCTGTCGAGGGAATAGTCGGTCGCGTTTCGAATAATTATGTCAAGCGGAGTTAATGTTTAATTTTAAAACGTTTACTAGAAAGTGTTAAGTTAATTAAAAAATCAAAGGAACGACCATACCGCCTTACCCGGGCCGCACTGTGATAAAAAAAGAATAGGACCACTGCATCTCTTACCCATGGATATCGTAAAAGGCGACTAAGGGACAGGCTCACAAACTAGGGATTCTTTTTTAGGCGATGGTTTAGCAACCTGTCACTATTCGAATGTCAATTCTATCTTAAAGCCCAATAGTTGAACGTGGCCATTCAGTCTTTTCAAGACTGTTGGCTCTGTCTACCCCGCAAGGGATATAGACGTGACCATATGTATGTATGTATGTACAGTTTATATAATACTTATAGTTTGTTACGCCAAAAAGTACACCACAGAAAAATATTTCAGTGCATTACCTAAGCCAATTTCGTCACACACAAACAGCAGATACTAATAAATCAAAAAACACAATAATGAATCGGGAATCATTACGTTACACAAGTACATAAATAGATGCGATAACTCCACCCGGGTCGACTGGCAACTAAGATAAATGCTCTTCGGAGCTAATTGGAGCTAAACGCTAATAAATCAATACTAGTGGCGAAGTCTTACCCGGGCCGCGCTGTGAACCGGGCGAAAAGTGTTACGTGGTACGTCACTAGCCTGTTACGATACATACATACATATATATAAAATCACGTCTATTTCCCTTGCGGGGTAAACAGAGCCAACAGTCTTGAAAATACTGATAGGCCACGTTCAGCTGTTTGGCTTAATGATAGAATTGCGATTCAAATAGTGACAGGTTGCTAGCCCATCGCCTAAAATAAGAATCTCAAGTTTAAAAGCCTTTCCCTTAGTCACCTTTTACGGAATCTCTTTAATAATTTCCTCTCGTATTTTATTCAAAAATATAACAATCGAAATAACATTTGGCAAATGGCAGCGGATTATTGTGACGTTTCGTTTCACGTAACCATTTTTTTTATCGGACTTTCAAAATGTTGGTTCAAAATGTCATATAATCTGGGCGCATGACGGATATGCTGATTGCGGATAAAGCTTTGAATTGATTTTTTTATCTTTACAAATTGAAAGGATTTTTATTTTATGAATTTTTCAATTGAAAGTTATTGTTTGAATTTTTTTGTTTTTTTTTTGTTTTTGTTACGTGTTGTTCTTTATTGCCGTGTGGTTGTGGTGGTGTGGTTCCCGGCACCAATAGAAAAAAGAATAGGACCACTCCATCTCTTTCCCATGGATGTCGTAAAAGTAGTCTTATAAACTTGGGATTCTTCTTTTCGGCGATGGGCTAGCAACCTGTCACTATTTGAATCTCAATTCTATCTTAAAGCCAAATAGCTGAACATGGCCTATTAGTCTTTTTAAGACTGTTGGCTCTGTCTACCCCGCAAGGGATATAGACGTGATTATACATATGTATGTTGTTTATTATCTAAATCATATTTCAATTCCATTTTGAGAAGAACAGTTTGACCTTTCAGTCTTTTCAAGACTGTTATGGAGAACGGGTGGACTGTATATTTGAGCTGCCTAACTTTGCTGTGTCATCTGACTTATAGGTTTATGAATAAAACACAATTTGATAGCTGAAGACTGGCCGGCGGAGTATGTGTGCACTAGTTGACTTGGTGTATTGAAGTCAACAAAGTTATAAGCTCGTACTGGCTTTTATTTAATTTTTAATAATATTCAGCATAAGGTAAATGAAAAAAATATTTAATTATATAATTTTTCACTTTGAGACCAGCGTTGTGGTATATACCACGACGAATGCTCAGGGGGGCACTTTGGTACAAAAGTTGTTTGGAGTTAATGTTTCCATTCTTGATACATAATTATGTACCAAATAAACATTTTTTCTTTCTAAATAAAAATATTCCTAGCTTCGCGTACCAAAATTGACATCAAATATCGTACAAAGGCCTCCGCAGACCTGATACTTTCAATCAAATAACGTTTTCCAATTTGGTAAAAGCTGGCTCATCAATACTGCAAAAGAATTTGAAGTTGACTGGCGGACAGGGTTATCACACGTATGGTCTTGTTTACATTAAAAATATATACATACATATGGTCACGTCTATATCCCTGGCGGGGTAGACAGAGCCAACAGTCTTGAAAAGACTGAATGGCCACGTTCAGCTATTTGGCTTAATGATAGAATTGAGATTCAAAGAGTGACAGGTTGCTAGCCCATCGCCTAGAAAAGAATCACAAGTTTGTAAGCCTATCCCTTAGACGCCTTTTACGACATCCACGGGAAAGAGATGGAGTGGTCCTATTCTTTTTTTGTATTGGTGCCGGGAACCACACGGCACTTACATTAAAAATGTAGCTTTAATTTAATGTTCTATGCATAAACGTAAAAAATGGTATTAGTATTTATGTAGGTGTATTAGGGTTTTATTTTTATTGATTAAAACATCAAATTAAGTAGATGAATATAATGCTGACATGTCATAACTGTAATTTACTTCATTGATAGAAAGTGAAAAAAATTAGGTCAGACGATATCGATACGTTGTGTATGGATCGCAAAATTATGATTGTGATTAGAGTTTTATGGAAGAAAAAAGGCGAGATCTTTGCCCAGCAGTTGGATACAAAAGCTTAAAAAAGGGAGTTAACAGTTAACAGGCAATTATTTTCAATGCAATCATTGCCAACCCTAATGGCGACAGACTGTGAATGTCACACGAAACGAATACCCTTGTGCTTTGTGTTGCTGATAAAAGTAAAAGAATTTTCTTATTTTTCACTAGCTGACCCGGCAAACGCTGTTTTGCCAATTATTTTTATATATTATTACGGAACCCTATTTTTTTCTAAAATAAAATATAGTCTATGTTACTCGTGGATATTGCAGCTTTCGAATGGTGTAAGAATTTTTAAAATCGGTCCAGTAGTTTTTGAGCCTATTCATTACAACCGAACAAACAAAGTTTTCCTCTTTATAATATTAGTGTAGATAAATCAACTTTGTTTTGGAATCTTAGTCATCTTTAATTGAGGGGGGAGTGCCGTGTGGCACCGACACCAATAAAAAAAAAGAATAGGACCACGCCATCTCGTCCCCATGGATGTCGTAAAAGGCGACTAAGGGATACCTAGGCTTGTAAACTTGGGATTCTTCTTTTAGGCGATAGCCTAGCAACCTGTCACTATTTGAATCTCAATTCTATCATTAAGCCAAACAGCTGAACGTAGGCCACGTTCAGCTGTTTGGCTTAATGATAGAATCATCAATCAGTCTTTTCAAGACTATTGGCTCTGTCTACCCCGCAAGGGATTGAGACGTGATTATGTGTATGTGTGTGTGTTTAATTGAGAAGGAAGAACGTCGGTGGTCGGTAAGGTAAGGTGTCAGGTTAAAATGCGTGAAGCGCAGAAAAGCCCAGGTTCAAATCCCACCTCGGCCATGTGCTATGTGTCCCAATAACTATTTCAAAGTTATTAACATTAGTTTGAAAATTATCCGACATTTTCCAAACAGAAAGACTGATTTTTTTTAAAAGACTTACTATTATATTTAAATTTTAACAAACCATATAAAAGACATATCTTAGCAGGTAAACATTGGTAAAACTAGCCAAAAAAAACAGGCAATTAGTGCCCATAAAAACGATAAGTACCAAATTAACCGGGTCGGGGTTATTCATGAAAGCAATAACCGGTTATAAGCTGAACGGCACAAAACGTCCGCGGGCGCGTTTAATCCCGCCGGTAATATATGCACGGCACGGCACGGCCGGGTTAAGGCTGGGTATAGCTGTGCAGTGTTCGGTCCTTATATCCGGGTTATAATTCCTTGATTGATCGCGCGCAGGGTTAATTTTGTGTTAAAGGAATGCTTTGGCCGTGACTTGAAATACGAGGCGTGTACTTTTAGTGCGCCGTGTGGTTCCCGGCCTTAATAAAAAAGAAAAAATAGGACCACTAATTCTCTTTCCCATGTCGTAAAAGGCGTTTAAGGGATATCTTAAATATTTGGGATTCCTCTTTAGAACGATGGGTTAGCAACCTGTCAGTAATTGAATCTCAATACTATTATTAAGATGAACGGCTGAACGTGACCTTTCAGTGACTGTTGGCTCTGTCTATTCCGCAGGGGATATAGACGTGACCAGACCATATGTATGTATGTATAAATAAATAATAAATAAATATATATATGGGATAAATTAAACAGATTGAGTTAGCCTCGAAGTAAGTTCGTGACTTGTGTTACGAGATACTAACTCAACGATACTATATTTTATAATGAATACTAATATAGATAAACATCCAAGACTCAGGCCAATCAGAAAAAGTTTCTCATTATGCCCTGGCCGGGATTTGAACCCGGGACCTCCGGTGTCACAGACAAGCGTAGGTACTACCGCCGCGCCACAGAGGCCGTCAAAATGTATGTAGGAATACTTATATATTCCTTTTTTCGCCAACTTTCAAATCATCTTAGACTTTAAAGAATTTATGAAATAATAAACATTTGTAAGATCAAAGATGAAATTGAGTAAGGTCCCTTGGCAAACTGAGGCGTTTCATCTTCACTTCGTTATATTCTATTGAATTTGCATTATTTTTCTCAGCCGCGTTAACCCATCTCTGAGAGGGGTCGTTTCCACCTTTTCACGACAGAATACTTAGTTATTCCATGGAATAATTTAACTGGAAATGTGAAAATTGTAAGCATCTTTCTTGGTGTTATTATTTTAGAGTTGAGTTTGGACAAATGTATTATATATTTAACATACATACATACAATCACGTCTATATTCATTGCGGGGTAGACAGAGCCAACAGTCTTGAAGAGACTGATAGGCCACATTGAGCTATTTGGCTTAATGATAGAATTGAGATTTAAAAAGTGACAGTTTTTAAGCCTATCCCTTAGTCGTCTTTTACAACATCCACGGGAACGAGATGGAGTGGTCGTATTCTTTTTTATTGGTGCCGGGAACCACACAGCACACACATAATTTTTTTTTGCAGTAGAATTAATTTCATCTCTTTTTTCACAAAAACAAAACGGCTATTCATTTTTATTATGCCACTAGGTACATCAAACCTCCAGATAACTCAGTTAACCTTTTTTCCTAATTGTTTCACCCGGTTTTCCTCGTAATTATTTGCCAGTACACAATCATATTAACGTGATGGATGGCTCGCATTGTCACGACACAGATGCTTTTAGATGTATTAGTCTGGCAAAGAGACACAATTTGTGTATCTAGTCAAATAGAATAAGGAAATTAGATTTTTGGTCATATATCCAGAATATATATCCGTGTGGTTCCCGGCACCAATACAAGAAAGAATAGGACAACTTCCCATCTTTTTCCCATGGATGTCGTAAAAGGCGACCAAGGGATAGGCTTACAAACTTGGGATTCTTTTTTAAGCGATTGGCTAGCAACCTGTCACTATTTGAATCTCAATTCGAGCATTAAGCCAAACAGCTGAACGTGGCATATCAATCTTTTTGAGACTGTTGACTCTGTCTTTCCCGCAAGGGATATACACGTGATTATATGTATGTAATAACTACTTAACACGTTGGTTCAACGCCATAACTCGTGATAATAACATTTTTCTCCGCAGACACCGCTTATTTCTTAAATTTCTAGACATTTTCACAAATTGTCTGCACTTTATTGTACATCCCGTTTGTATCCTGTCGTATGAAACACACACTACAGTGTTCGTTCGCGTGTAAATCGTAGCCCATTTGTCATAGTAATGATTTCTTATTAGTATTTTACATGTAAAAGTGTTTATTTTTGTCTTCCTTCACGTCAAAACCACAGAACCTATTTCTGTGTTTCGCAAACATATTAAAGTTATGCAGGGATCGTGGCAAGTGGACGGATGTCGTAAAAGGCGAAAAAGGGATAGGCTTATAAACTTGGGATTCTCCTTTTAGGCGATGGGCTGGCAACCTGTCACTATTTAAATCTCAATTCTATCTTAAAGCCAAAGGTTCCACTGGCAGAGAATGCCTCGTGGCATTAAGTACATCTGTTGTACATTTTATGTGCATAAAGTTAATATAAATAAATTAATCAGTTAATCCTACTTCAGAAAATGCGGAGTTCAGATTTAATCACCCAACCATCGATGGGCCATCAAAAACTTCTTTGTTTAAGCTCCATTATTCCTTCAACGTCGATAAATTAATTGAATTTCACTGCGGACTTCATTATTTAGCTGAAATTTCATAACTTTCGAGTTGAGTTGCGAATGTCTGTGAACGTACTTAGAACTGTATTGGATTTATTATTGTTTTGCATAATCCAACCGTGACTTGGAAGTTTTTGCGTTAGAAGTTTGTTAACGTTTTGTTAAATGTTACGTTAAATTTTGTGGTATATCGTTTCACGACAGACTATCCGGGTTTTATTCCCAGCAACAGATACTTTTAATTTTGTTTTTAATTTTTTGTGTGATAACGAATGTTTTCCAAAAAAAAAATAGTAGAAAAAAAAACGTTAAAACTGACCAGAAAAATTGGAGAAACTAAAAATTAAACAACCCGTTTCCAAGGAACGAAACTGGACACTTTGATTTAAGAAAAAAAAGGTGTAAGAAAGAAAATTAAAATGGACTTAAAATATTCCAATCTAGACGCTCAAATGTATAAATATAATTGTCAAATTCAACACATACATACATATATACTGTGCCGTGTAGTTCCCGGCTCCAATACAAAAAATAACAGGACCACTCCATCTCTTTCCCATGGATGTCGTAAAAGGCGACTAAGGAATAGGCTTAAAACTTGGGATTCTTTTTTAGGCGATGGGCTAGCAACCTGTCACTATTTGAATCTCAATTCTATCATTAAGCCAAATAGCTGAACGTGGCCATTCAGTCTTTTCAAGACTGTTGGCTCTGTCTATGTATGTACATATATAATCTAACTGCCACGGCTGCATGGGAAATTGTGGCGGAAATTGGCAACGTGACGCGACCGGATGTGACGTCACCGGCCGCTATCCGAGCTAGCCAATCAGAACATTCAATTACAGCCCAGCATGCGGTCTAATCCGGTTTGAAGATACATCGGCTACTTGCATTGGTGGGGGAATTTTAACTGGTATAGATAATTGAGTGCCGTGCGGTTCCCAGCACTTCAGAATAGGACGACTCCTTACCTTTCCCATGGATGTCTTAAAACGTGACTAAGAGAGAGACAAATAAGGTCTTTAGGGTGTGCGCTGATATATCAGTCAATTAGTGAGCCAGTCAGTGTAGTCTTTTTTTATATTAAGATGTACAAATTAACATCGAAATTGCTGCAACTGTTAATTTTTTCGTATTTAATTGATACTAATTTATCATTTACTTGGTTTCAGGTATGATAATGATCATCATGGATTTCTGGACTATAGCTCATTTGGTGAGAAATAAATTTAAATTCATCGCCGCATACTATAAAGCACAGTCGCATCCAGCGTCTATCTCTATGTTTGTATGCTTATATCTTTATAACTTAACATCGGATTTTGATGCAGTTTGTTTTAATAGATAGAGTGATTCCATAGGAAGGCTTATATGTTTAATTGCTACCCGTGCAAAGCCGGGGCGGGTCGCTAGTTTTAGTTTGAATTCTTAAAAAAACTTCAATCAAAAGTGCATCCACTTAGTTGGTGATTTCTCGAAGTTCCCACGGGGTCGGGAATTAGTAATTTTTTTAGTTTCACGCGGGTAGAACCGCGGGCGTTCACTAAAGTATAAACAAATAAATAAATCTATTGTATGTTTGTATGTACCCTCTAATGCATCTGTCTGGCGTCTCTAATGCGCCAATTAGTCTGCGCGTCTGTCAGTTGCGTTTCTGCAAAGAATCTGCGCTTGAGTTTTATTTTATCAATTTGTTCTCAAGAAGGAAGGATAGATTGAAATATGTCTAATGCTTTTTACTAAATCTAAACGTTTACTTTTATATTCAGTTAAATTTTACGGAAATGGTCATTATTAAGACATCCCTAGAGTTAATTTTAATAATCCATAGCTTTGCCTTATGGTTCTCGGCAACATTACAAAAAAGAATAGGATCACTCCATCTCTTTCCCATGGATTTCGTTAAAGGCGACTAAGGGATAGGCTTATATACTTGGGATTATTTTAGACGATTCTTTTAGGCAACAGGCTAGCAACCTGTCTTTAGCAACCAAACTTTAAATTCCGTTACTAGGTAGATATAACATCATTAAGTACGAAGATACGGTTGTATCATCCAACCTATCGATTTGCCACGATCAACTAACAAACTTTAAATTATTCGTGTCCTAAATGTAACAATTATTGTCTAATACCTCGACTATTTACCCGACAAACAAACTAATTCCGCGCGCAACACTCGCCCGAACAAAATCTATTTGGAGAGAAGAAAATTTCCAGCATTCTGTGCTTTGAATTTAGAGTAGGAACTGCTTATTACATGACTAGACTTTAAGTTCTTTAGTTACGATCATACAAACATACATGAATCATGTTTAAGTCTCTTGCAGGGTAGACAGAGCCAACACTCGTGGGAAGACTGAAAGACCACGTGTAACTGAAGCCTTAAAAATAAGACCACTACATCTCTTTTTCATGGACGTGTTAAAAGAAGACTAAGGAAGTTACACGTGGTCTTTCAGTTTTCTCACGAGTGTTGGCTCTGTCTACCCTGCAAGAGACTTAAACATGATTCATGTATGTTTGAATGATCGTATCTAAAGAACGTAAGGACATTTTTGTGAAAAGCAAATAAACGTTTATTTATTTATTTACTAGAGGCCGGCCGCGACTTCGTCCGCATGGAAACCCTATCAATCCCGCAGGAACTCCGGGATAAAAAGTAGCTTATGTGTTATTCCGGGTCTTCAGCTACCCACATACAAAATTCCATCATAATCGGTTCATTAGTTTTTGCGTGAAAGCGTAACAAACATCCATACTGACATCCTGACATACTCACGAACTTTCGCATTCATAATATTAGTAGTAGGATTTATTTATTGACCGCCATGCTGTGTGGTTCCCGGCACCAATATAAAAAAAAAATAGGACCACTCCATCTCGTTCCCATGGATGTCGTAAAAGGCGACTAAGGGATAGGCTTATAAACTTGGGATTCTTCTTACTGTCACTATTTGAATCTCAATTCTATCATCGAGCCAAAAAGCTGAACGTGGCCTTTCAGTCTTTTCGGGCCTATTGGCTCTGTCTAGCCCGCAGGGGATATAGACGTGACTATATGTATGTATGTATGTATGCGCTATACAGCTCTCGACTTGAAATTCACTGGTACTTAAGGCACCGACCCATTAAATCTGCCACTTAAGGCACTTCCACACCTCCCGCCTTTGGGATGTTATTAGATTCGCCAACACATGTTCTCATTGAGTGCTTTTATTGGCCATTCCGCATTTTGCGGCGTGTTTTTTTGAGGAAACTCGATCAAATTGGTGCATATATGATGGTGGCGCTTTGTGGGAATGTAAAAGGAATAGGAATGAAAAGAGGGCAGTTCTTTTTATAGAGAAAATGGTACTTAATCAGTTCACTCACATACATAAAATCACGTCTATATCCCTTGCGGGGTAGACAAAGCCAACAGTCTTGAAAATACTGATAGGTCACGTTCAGCTGTTTGATTTACTGATAGAATTGAGATTCATATAAAGTGACAGGTTGCTAGCCCGTCGCCTTAAAGAAGAATCACAAGTTTATAAGCCTATCCCTTAGTCGCCTTTTACGTCATCCATGGGAAAGAGATGGAGTACTTACATATTAAAGAAAAATATATATTTATCTTTAATATGTAAGTTCCGGCACTTATAGAGAAAATAATAGGACCACTCCATCTCTTTAGAGAAAATAATAGGTCCACTTCATGTCGTTAAAGGCGACTAAAGAATGGGCTTATATAATTGGGATCCGTCTTTTGATTACTGTTGGCTCTGTCTACCCCGCAAGGGACATAGACGTGACTATATTGTATGTAAGTACCAGAAATCAAAATGCACTTATCGATTTCCTTAACTTAATTCTTAAACATATCTAGGATGAAAAGGAACCCTAAAAACATTACCTGTCCAGCACGCGATGTAAAGACTTAATGTCGCTCGTTCGTTATAAACTTTATGACGTCATAAAACATGAAATAATGACGCATTTTTATAACACACTTTTACTTTTGTGATAACGCCGCTATTGAACGGCTTGGGCATGCATTATGCAGTATAATAAACTTTTTTTTAATATCCTTTTTTTATAAAGCTAAACATATACAGAATCTAGTTGCGCCCCGGAGGTTCGCTTTCATGGGAATTCGGGATAAAAAGTGCCTTATATGTTATTTCAGATTATATACTGCCAGTGTACTAAATTTCATCAAATTTTGTATTTTTTGCGTAAAGGAGTAACAAACAAACACACACGCATCCTTTCATTCTTCCAGTTTGTGTGCCATAATCCTACTAATATTACAAATGCGAAAGTTTGTGAGTATGTCAGTATGGATGTTTGTTACTCTTTCACGCAAACTACTGAACCGATTACGATGAAATTTGGTATGCAGGTAGCTGAAACCCCAGAATAACATATAGGCTACTTTTTATCCCGGAGTTCCCGCGGGATTGATAGGGTTTCCGTGCGGACGAAGTCGCGGGCGGCCTCTAGTCAATGATAAAACTAAGTTCGGAATTGGAAACATTAATTTACAAATTTCCAATTACCTCTGGCTGGAAACACTAAAACTTAAAACTAAAAATATTTATTTTAAAAAGAACGAAACGAAGTTCGAAATTCGAAATCTCAATTAGGGCGATCGATCAGCCGCGACAAGTCGCAGTCCCCGATGATAAACGAGCGACTAAGTTATTTTAATTGCCAGCGCAGATGATAAGTTTTCATGAAACTTTTCATCAACTTTTCATGAAAACTGCCATCCGTTGTGACATGATGATGGATTGGAACCATTCCGTTGATTGGCGGTTGGTTGTGGTTTTGTTGCTGAATAGGCAATAGAATTGGATAGAGTTTTCATTCGATTTTATATTGCTGTCTGTCAGTTTACGTATGTAGTGTTATTTGATTGGTTGGTTGCGAAACCTTTTTTAAAAAACGAAATATTATCGAAATTTTAGGCGTCTGTTTCATACATATTTATACATTATAATAAAATTATAACCGCCTTTCAGTACATGGGACATAATAAAGAAAAAGAATATGACTATTTTTTGTGGGACTAGTAGATGTAAAATTAATTTATTTTTCGATTTTTGATGTTTTTTTTTTTCATTTATTTAATTGTAATTTATTGTACAGAAATTAACACAGTTGCAAGAAATGATACACAGTTATAAAATACATAAATCACTTGCACTTGTTTGAGATTTAAAAAAAGAATCCCAAGTTTATGAGGAAACAACGTTCACTACTTCTGCGGAAAAGAGACGATATTACTGTGTATATATAGTAAGTACGTATGTTACACCGAATCCTGAATAATATCTGTGCATTAAATATATACATATTACAATTAGAGCATGCGTTCCAAAGCGCTACTTTCTCATGTGCATATTAAGCATGCATGCAGATCATGGCCCGGCTCGTGCCGACTGCGGTGTCCATACATACATACATATTGTCACGTCTATATCCCTTGCGGGGTAGACAGAGCCAACAGTCTTGAAAAGACTGAATGGCCACGTTCAGCTATTTGGCTTTATGATAGAATTGAGATTCAAATAGTGACAGGTTGCTAGCCCATCGCCTAAAAAAAAGAATCCCAATTTTGTAAGCCTAACCCTTAGTCGCCTTTTACGACATCCATGGGAAAGAGATGGAGTGGTCCTATTCTTTTTTGTAATGGTGCCGGGAACCACACGGCACTACGGTGTCCACGTGTTAGTTAATAGAAATCAGAATTCAAACAGACAACGTTGACTTTAGTTTATTTAAAGACTCGTGAGCATTACTTTAAGTCTTAAAATTAGGCTAAAAGTAAGGGCGTTGGCAAATTTAATTTAAGATTTATATCTTACAAAAAAATGCAAATCTTTGTCAATTTTTATTAAACGATTAATTAAATGTGGGAAATAGGGTAAAAAAAGATATTAATAAAGAAAAAGTGTGGTTCCCGGGACCAATTGAAAAAAGACCATCGGACCACTCCATCGCTTTCCCATGGATGTGGTAAAAGGTGACTAAGGGATATGCTAATAAACTTGGGATTCTTCTTTTAGGCGATGGGCTAGCTACCTGTCACTATTTGAATCTCAATTCTAACATTAAGCCAAACAGCTGAACGGGGCCTATCAGTCTTTTCAAGACTGTTGCTCTGTCTACGCCGCAAGGGATATAGACGTGTATCTGAAAAAAAAAACTAACATTACTTAATCGTGGTCACTCTATCTTCGCCTGCATTTATATCAAACGGTCCATTACACGCTCTTTGAAATAATGTGAATGATATTACCTAAATGTAAAAATAAATAAATAACAAGACAAATTACACTGATTGAGTTAGCCTTGAAGTAAGTTCGAGACTTGTGCTACGAGATGTTAACTCAACGATACTATATTTTATAATAAATACTTATATAGATAAACATCCAAGGCCCTGGCCGGGATTCGAACCCGGGACCTCTGATCTCACAGACAAGCGTACTACCGCTGCGCCACAAAGGCCGTCCAAAATATAATGTAAAATTAAAAAGATATTCTTATATTAATTTAAGCTTCGGTGATTTATTTCAGACAACGACATAATGAATGCACACGCTACTCCTCCAGGCTTCGCTTCCGTGAGAAAATCGGAATAAAAAGTGTCCTTTGATATTCTATCCGTGTACAAAATTTCGCTAAAATCCGTCAAAAAGTTGATTTTGCACGAAAAAGTAACAATCATTTCAAACTTTTGCAAAAATAATAGCAAGATACGATAAAAAAAAAATTTAAACCAAAAATACACATAATTTTTTTGTACAAAAAAAACCCTAACTGCTTCAAACCCCAACGAAGTTATCGTCCGTTTTAACTCAAAGTGAGGAAAAACAACAGGCAATTATTTAGGCAGCTTTTTAGGGAAAAAGGGAAGATATGTCGCCGTGAATAAATTGTCTCGTGGAGCTGGAGCGATGAAAAACTCTCCCATATGGGGCTCCGGGTCGGAATTTGTACGTATAGGTTATATTGAATATTAATACTATCATTTTGTGCCGTGTGGTGCCCGGTACTTTGGAATAGAACCACTTCATATCTTTTTTTTGGATGTCGTAAAAGGCGACTCGGAGAAAGGCTTATAAACTTGGGACTCTTTTTTAGGCGATTGGCTAGCAACCTGTCACTATTAGATTCTCTATTCTATCATTAAGCCAATTAGCTGAACCATTCAGTCTATTCGAGACTGTTGGCTCTGTCTACCCCGCAGGGGATATAGACGTGACCATATGTATGTATGTATGTATTTTCTGCCGTGTGGTGCCTGGTACTTTGGAATAGCACCATCTTTTTCATGGATATCGTAAAAGGCGACTCGGAGAAAGGCATAAACTTGGGATTCTTCTTGAAGGCGATGGGCTAGCAACCTGATGCTATTTGAATCGCAATTCCATCATTAAGCCGTACAGCCGAACGTGGCCTATCAGTATTTGCAAGAGTGTTGGCTCTGTCTACCCCGCAAGGAATATAGACGTGTATATATAATATATGTATGTATCTCCTAGCGTAAGCCCTGACTGGGTTCTCCCTAGGGAGGTCTCGGGTCCTTTCCTGGCTAACTTTTGTAATAAGTATTAATTTCAACTTTACCCCGTTTCCTCTTTCGTCAAAAAGGTACCAACAAACAGACATGACATACAATGATTTAATCCTGGGGGAAAATGTGATTAATTTTAATACATAACTGGGAATAGGTAATAATTATTAAATATTAAATTATAAAAAAAAATTGACATTTGAAAAAATTAAGATTAGTTCCATTTCTTGGATGTTTATCTGTATAAGTATTTATTATAAAATATTATTAAACTTTGAAATGATGGAAGACGATTTAAAACGAGAAAAAACTTTATTTTAATAGGAGCACATGTACACTTCGATAATGTCACAGAGTAGAGAGAGCAGCGACATGAGTGAGTGAATGAATCTATGATTCTATAAAGGCGCGAAGTTTGAATTATACATATTTAACACTCTCTCCAAATTCGAGCCTTCTTTGTTTATGAGAATATAAAAATACAAGGTTAACAAAAATAAACATAAGGACACATTAATTACAAACATATGTTATGTTTAGACATTCCAATATTACTTCTCATAAAACTAAATTTTTCTTTAGGCAAGCCTTTGGTAAACATATCAGCATATTGATGGTTTGTGTGTACATAATTAAGACTTATAACTTTTTCCTGAAATTTTTCTTTTATAAAATTATACTTGATGTCGATATGTTTGCAGTGTTTATGAAAGTCATTGTTTTTCACTACGTTAATTGCACTTTGGTTGTCAATATTTATAGTAACTGATTCTTGTTTAAATTCACCTAAATCCTGTAGTAACTGCTTCAGCCAAATTGCCTCTTTTGTGGCAGCGCAGGCTGCCATGAATTCGGCTTCCGTTGTGGATAAAGCTACTGTTTGTTGTCTTTGAGATGACCACGTAATAGCAGCTCCATTTATAATGAAAACATAACCGGTTGTTGATCGCCTAGTCTCAACATCATTGGCGAAGTCAGCATCACTGTACCCAATCAAATTGATGCTATCTGGTTTTGACATATTATAGCGCAAACCATAGTCTTTGGTATCTTGTAAGTACTTAAATATTCTTTTGACAGCATTCCAGTGAATTTCTCCATAACAGTGTAAAAATCTACTCACCTGACTGACTGCAAACATGAGATCAGGACGGCTTACTGTTGCAGCATGAATGAGAGATCCCACGGCCTCTCTGTAGGGGTATTTCCTCTCAGGTTTGTTTCCATCAGGCTTTGTGAGTTTGACATGTGGATCAGCAGGTACACTGTTGGAGTTAGCTTCAGTCATGTTGAACTTTCTTAATAGCTGTTCTATGTACTTGGTCTGATGAATAAAAATACAGTCATTATATCTTTCAATTTGCATTCCCACATAGCAGTTGAGTGGATATGTTTTAACATCAAAATTAGTTTGCAGATCAGTTATTACTTCAGTTAAAATTGATTTTTCTTTGCAAATTAGAAGACCGTCATCAACATACAGGCATAGATAGCATTTAGTATTTCTGACTAATCCAATGTAAACACACTGGTCTCCCTTACATCTTTGAAAACCAAATTTATTTAAAACAGAGTTGAATTTTGTGTTCCAACACCTCGGTGCCTGTTTCAGGCCATATAAAGATTTATTAAGTTTACATACCATGTTTGGGTTACAGTTCAATCCCTCTGGTGGTTTCATTAGAATCGTTTCTTTCAGCTCTCCATACAGGAAAGCAGTAGTAATGTCAAACTGAACTATTTCCAAACCTTTTTGAGCTGCAATTGACAATAAAATACGAATGGAGTCGTATCTTACAGTTGGCGAAAATGTTTCATCAAAATCGATACCCTCTCTCTGTGCATATCCCTTTGCACATAGTCTTGACTTGTGACGAGGGCCTGTCGGTTCGTTTTTTATTCTGAACACCCATTTGCATCCTATAGGTTTGACGTTGGATGAATTTTCCACCAATGTCCAAGTTCCATTTTTATCATGGGCTTCTAATTCTTCTTTAATTGATATTTTCCATTTTTCTGAGTCAGTTGAGTTTATAGCTTCATCATAACTTTGAGGTACAACGTTTGAGCTATCATTATCACTGCAGCACAGGTAAGTTAAATCTTCATTTTCTTTCAATTTTTGTAGGTTTTTTCTTGGTCTTAATGTTATGTTGGAAGGTGTTGATGTTTTGACACTTGTTTTTGGTATGTAATCTGGATCTGAGGTATTTCCTTGATCTGAGAAATACTCACTTGTTTTATTTGAATTATCTGATGTTTCATCAAGACTCTCAGATGTGTAATCATGATTTGTTTCGGATGATGAATTACACATAGATTCCTTCTCAGATAGATCTACAGGCACATAATTCCTTTTTACTGTAGTCTCAAAGAAAACAGCATCTCTGCTTTTAATTACTGTTTTGGATGTAGGTATTATAAATCTATAGCCTTTAGTATTTTCGCAATAACCAATAAATATGGCTTTCTGTGATTTATGATCCCACTTTTTGCGTTTTTCTTTGGGTAGATGTATCATTGCTTCACAGCCGAATATTCTTAAATGACTTAAGTTCGGTTTTCTCTTAAACCACATTTCCTCTGGAGTTTTAGAAGCCAGTGATTGAGTTGGAGATCTGTTTTTGAGATAAGCTGCTGTGTGTATGGCTTCTGCCCAATATTGTTTAGGTAGGTTGGCGTTACTTAACAGACACTTAGCTTTTTCAACCAACGTGCGATTCATGCGTTCCGAAACTCCATTTTGTTCTGGTGTATATGGCGTTGTGGTTTGATGAATAATGCCACTCTTATCTAGGAACTCAGAGAAAACATTGTTCATGTATTCTGTCCCATTGTCAGTACGCAGACATTTTATATTGCACTCTAATTGATTTTCAACTTGGCTTTTAAATTTCTTGAATTTCTCAAGAACTTCAGATTTCTTGTGCAGAAAATAGACAAACACCTTTTTCGAGTAGTCGTCTATAAAGGTAATGAAGTATTTAGCACCGCCAATTGAAAGGGTTTCCATTGGTCCACATATATCTGAGTGGACTATCTCAAGTAATTTTGTGGTTTTTGATGAACTTAATTTGAATGGGAGGCGTGTTTGTTTGCCTTCCAAGCAAGTAACACAGGTTAAATTGTCAGTCTTTTTGGATAATTGCACACCATCCGTATTTTCTTCTGCTTTCTTTAAATCATTGAAATTGAGATGTCCCAATCGTTGGTGCCAGAGATAAATGTCTTCTTTATCAACGTCGGATATGTATGCCTGACCATTTGGCAGATTTAGCCTGTACATATTGTTGATTAATATAGCTGTAGCAACAATTTTCTTGTCTTTGTTTAATATTACACAGCCTTCATTATTGAACTTAACTTCACCACCATGATTTACTATTTGACTGACAGATAGTAAATTTGTTGCTAATTCAGGAACATATAGAACATTTTGAAATAAAATCTTGTTACATTGACCTCTGTCATTATATATGTTCAGGTCAAGTTCACCAGAGCTTTCTACAGGCAAGGATTTGTCATTCGCTACTTTGATTGTCTTAATTAGTGGTATTGTTTCATTTTTCAATAAGTGTTTGTGTCTAGTCATATGCACTGAGGCGCCGGAGTCTATATACCACGCATTGTTATTGGTGGTTGAAGCCATGAATGCAGCGGCATAGCTTGAACTTTGTTGTTTTTGTTTTCGTTTAGACCTGCACTCTGTGCTCAGATGACCATATCGGTTGCAGTTATAACAGCGTGGCCCTTTCGGAAATGACTTTTTAAAAGGCTTTTTGTTTGCTGAATTCGCTGCAAAGGCACTTGTATCACTGTTGCTCATTTTCACATCCTGTAGAATTTTTGCTTTAACTGAGTCTGCGCTTATTTTCATACCAGAACTCTCGATTGCTATGATCATTGGTTTGTATGTGTCAGGTAGACCGGAGAGGAGAAGGGTCCCAAGCCACTCATCGTCTACTTTGAATCCAATATTGCGCAGTTTATGAGCAGTTGTCACTATTTTACTCACGTACTCTTCTACGTTTTGACATTCGGCGAGAGTTGTAGTGCATAATTCTCGAAGTAAACCTACTCGGCGTGTCAGCCCTGAATCGTCGAACGCATGAGCCAAATTGTCCCACACTTCTTTTGCTGATTTGGCTTCCTGAATGTGGACATAGTTGACAGAATCCACCAATAGAATTATCTTTGACTTTGCCTTAAGATCGCGTTTTTGATCCACAGAGTCGTCAGAAGAATTTTCAATGCAGTCCCACAGTTCCTCGTGTTCGAGGTATGTTTTTACGGCGAATCTCCACGTTGAGTAGTTGTCCCGGCCAGTTAATTTTTCAATTAACGTTAATGGATTGTTTGAAGACATAATTAAACACTTTTATGATGATTTTTCGTAACTGACCGGTTCCGTGTTTGAGGTTAGTTTTTTTTTTTCACTTTTATATCAACTGTCCAATTTTCAACAATACACTATCACAGGGCTTTCTGGGCCATAACCTATTAAACTTTGAAATGATGGAAGACGATTTAAAACGAGAAAAAACTTTATTTTAATAGGAGCACATGTACACTTCGATAATGTCACAGAGTAGAGAGAGCAGCGACATGAGTGAGTGAATGAATCTATGATTCTATAAAGGCGCGAAGTTTGAATTATACATATTTAACAAATATAGTATCGTAGAGTTAGTATCTCGTAACACAAGTCTCGAACTTACTGCGAGGCTAACTCAATCAGTGTAATTTGTCCCGTACATACAATATTTATTTATTTAAATTTTATTTATTTCTTATTTTTACTCACTTAATTCTGTTTAAGACCTCTATATTTGTGTTGTTGTTTTAACAATGTTCTAAATAAATATATTTTTTAAATGAACTAAATATTTAATCTTAAAAGATGTTATACTTAGGTACGAAACTAAATTAAAAATACAATTTTTTTTAACTTATTTGCAAACTACTACAAAGTAAAATACCCTTATATCATTTACTAGCTGTGCCCGCAACTTCGTCCGCGTAGAATAGTTATTCTGAGCATCATTGAAGCCCTCAAGGATGAATAATTTTCCCGTTTTTTTTTTTACATTTCACATTATTTCTTCGCTCCTTAAAGTTGCAGCGTGATGTTATATAGCCTAAAGCCTTCCTCGATAAATGGTCTCTTCAACACAAAAATAATTTTTCCATTCGAACCAGAAGTTCCTGAGATTAGCGCGTTCAAACAAACTCCTCAGCTTTATAATATCAGTATAGATTTTACTGCCCGTAATTATGTCACATCCAAATTTCCCAATTACGTTTAAGTATGAATTATTAAAAACGTCAATTCTTAACTCATAGCCAATCCAAACGTCAATTTCCCTCCACACCACTCAACAAGGGCACATGACACCTCCACATAATGCGCATATAACAGCTTAGGTTCCCCATTTTTCAACCTACCCTCCGCCGAATTAGTTACAAAGTAGGTCAGCCGTCACACTTGCGATTTTAAGGC
The DNA here is from genome assembly GCF_032362555.1 of Amyelois transitella. Taxonomy (NCBI): domain Eukaryota; kingdom Metazoa; phylum Arthropoda; class Insecta; order Lepidoptera; family Pyralidae; genus Amyelois; species Amyelois transitella. The sequence goes on along the minus strand of NC_083518.1, from coordinate 600,047 downwards.
CCCATACACACATGTGCGACTTGTCGCGGCGACCTGTGTAGCCAAATCTGCAATATCGCAGAAGGCATTAAAAATCTCAATTCTATCATTAGGATAAACAGCTGAACGTGGCCTTTCAGACTTTTGAAGACTGCTGGCTCTGTCTACCCTGCAAGGGATAGACGTGATCATATGGATCGTTCGATGGATGGCATTGAAAATTAATATTTTGTGGATCTATAGTCTGGTATAGTGAAATTGGCATTAGGTTTATTTTTCGAGTGCAAAGTTGCCAATGTCAATTTTTAATGTGTTTAGCATAAATATACGCGATTTAAAAAATATTTAAAAAAAAAAACTCAAAATCTCGTTGATACGCAGCACAGAAAAACAAGGCAGTTTTATTAGAAATTATTTCAGTTTAGTAGTTAAAGCATAGTTACAGCATGTAGCTGTAATTATAATAGCCCTAAAACACTCCGCTTCGAAATTACTATTACCTAAACATGCATACCTACATACATATAATTACCTCTATATACCTTGCGGGGTAGACAGCCAACAATCTTGAAAAAACTGATACGCCACATTCAGTTATATAATGTTGTTGTAAGCCTATCCCTTAGTCGCCTTTTACGACATCCATGGAAAAGAGTGGCCCTTTTTTTGTGTCAGGAACCACACGGCACTATACGGCTATTACCTAAAATCGGTAACTAATCCCCATCGTTGGAAACATTTTTGTGTCATACGTGGACAGGTCGCAGTGACAAATTGCGCAGTGAGTAGACGCCTTTATTTAGCAATGGCAACCTTTTGCATAATACATTCATCTTTATTTATCCCGGCCTGTTGTCATTAAGCGGTTTACGCCGCCAGATAAGGTGCTTCGCTCAAGTGCCTTAAATTATTATTTAGTAACTCCCGAGGAGGAGGAAAATTTGAGGTAAACATACTTTGTAAAAAAAAAATAGGAAAATGTACAGTCACCGGCAGAGGAGTGTTGTTTTTGGTTGGATGAACAGGTCACGTTTCTCCGTTGTTGACTGTACAAAAATGTTGAACTTTTCAGTAATTTTAACACTGTAAACGATCTTTTTCTTTGTCATTACCTTTTCCCACTTTCTACGCGGGGTCGGCACAGTATGTTAGTTTTTTCTAATTACTTCTGTCAATTGTAAATTCCTCCCTTTAACATCTTCTATTTAAGAACTATCTTTGATCAATAATTAGTAGAACGTCCTCTTTTGTTTTTTTTTTCTAGTAAATGTTTTTTTTTGTTAGGACCTCTATTTTTTATTACTATAAATAATAGAAGAATGTCATCCTTTTTTAGAACTATTAAAATTTAATGGAGATGTTTTTGTTTAAAAAAATTGTATCATTACCATGATTTAGGCATCAAATCTGGTTTGAACTGCCTTTATCCGGATAAAAGCGGTAAGAACCAGTAAACACGACAGAGGCGTGTCTGGGACGCGTGATGAATGACCGGTTGACAGGATTGACAGTAATGTTAGGCTACAAGTTTCAGGGGTCTGTAGACCAAGGTATACACACTTGTAGTAGAAGTAATGAGAGTTGATTTTATTTACTACATAATCTAGATTTGCGAGACTTCATGCATTAGACTTATTATGTAGAAAATCTATGTCTGTCACGCTTTAAAATAATTTCTTTCTTTTCTCATCAAATCTCTTTTCTTGTCAAAGGTTTCCACTACCAGAGAATGAAATACAAAAGACTCACTTAAAAAAAAAATTCGTGCAAAAATTCGAATTAAAATGGTGAATCAAATCGACATTAATTTTGTCGCGAAGTGTACACGATTTCGCGAGAATGTTACAAAGAGTACAAAGTTGGTACATACGATTGCATACTATCGCATATATCTCTTCCAGGTCACAGGTGGTGTATTTCCCGCGCCGGCCCGTGTACAAACAACTGCATATCAAGCCGCCATGCATGGAACTCTATGGCGCCGTAATAGAGTTCAGTTTGCAGTGTTTTGGACAGGTTGATATGCTGTTTTCAGTACTTATATTTCGGCACCAATGAATACGATGTAAACCTAAAATCTGTTCCTTTGATAGAAAAATTTCCAATCGATTTCCATTGGTTTCTCGATCGCAAGTCGCGAATGGTTTTTTTTTCAATTCAAAATTGGAATTTGATAGCAAAATAGATGTTGCATGTGGTTACTGTAAAACAGAACCGTAGTATTAAACATGTATAGTACTGTGGCGAAATCTAAACGCCACAAGTCACAAAATTAAAAAATTCACGCGACGCTATCAGTCAAAAACAGCCGTAAACTTAAATCGCGCACGCAAAGATTTTTCACGGATTGGAGCTACATATATATATATATATAGGGTAAGGTTGCTTAAGTCGTACCCCCTAAGGAAATGTTACTCTAATAATTACTACAATTGAAATTAAACACAACTTCTTACATCTGTCGAATCTTTATTTAGTTGCCTTTCCATCAACGTTTATAGAAACTAACAAATCTTTCATCAAAATAGTTAAATTAACAATTTTAACAAACCTGCTTTCGGTACGACTAAGGCGCCTCAGTTCCTAACTCGTACCACCTATAGCCTAAGTCGTACTTAGAAAATAGACTTCAATGAAGTCATAATAAACTATATAGAAATAATACTGAATAACAAGAGATCACTTGAAACATGTTTTGGTTATCAAGAAGTTATAATATCGAATCTACTTACTAACACAGATATCACAAATATATTTTTTAATGGTAGGTACTACTTTCTACACCAGCGCATAGGTCATGTATCCAGACTTTACATTTTATGCACTGGATCATGTTTTCTTCGCGATCTTCTTTACATAGTTGGCATAACCATAATGCTTTAGCTTTTATTTTTTTGTTTTTCTTTATTTATTCTTTAAATACTTTTATTAATTCCTTTTTCAATTTTGATTTTTTTCATATCTAGTACAGGCTTCTTCTTCTTCTTTATATTTTCCTTGGCTTCTATTATAGAGCCTGGTCCATATCCTCTTGCTTCCAAGTATTGTATTTTATCTTTTTTATGCTATGTAGTATTTATAACCTGATAAAAAATAAATTAATTGTTAAATAATTTTCTTTATACCTAAGTCGTACCGGTACGACTAAGGAATTTAGCACAGGTACGACTTAAGCAGAGGGGACTTCTGAATTTCAAATTAAAACAACTAACAAAACCTATAAATATCTCATGTTTGAGTATGCTTAAACTATTGCTAGATACGCACTCTAAATAGACATTGTCAAAGAAATAAATTAACTATCGCTATCCTGCCATAAATAGCTTATAAATGTGCCAAAAATTGTAATGCAATACGTATAAAATACTTACTTTTTAAATATCTTCGTTTCACGAAGCCGAGCAGCGTTCCACTTGTTTGAATTTGTTTGCCTGACTAAATAGTTCAGATAAATGTCATCAGATCGTGCATTTTTTGTGTATCAAGTGAGAAATTACCGGGGTACGACTTAGGCGGTGGTACGATTTAAGCAACCTTACCCTATATAACCTCCGACACAACATACATATAACTCACCGTAAGAGCATCGGTTAGCACTCAAACTAATGTACCTACATAACTCATAAGTCATTGATACATAACCAAAATGAATAGGTATATATATAAATATTTCTTATATATATAGCGCTAATAAATGAAAAGTTGAATGGTAATAAGCTGGGTTGATACGGACACATCATGAGAAGAGAGGAAGGTCATGTTACTAAAAGAGCCTTAAATATGGAAGTGAAAGGTTTAAGAAATAGGGGAAGACCGAAAAATTGATGGATGGACGGCGTAAAGGATAGTATGAGGAGAAAGGGAGTGACCAGTGAGATAGCAATTGACAGAAGTAATTGGAAAAAACTAACATACTGTGCCGACCCCGCGTAGAAAGTGGGAAAAGTTAACGACGAAGAAGAAGATACATACATACATACATAAAATCACGCCTCTTTCCCGGAGGGGTAGGCAGAGACTACCTCTTTCCACTTGCCACGATCTCTGCATATTTCCTTCGCTTCATCCACATTCATAACTCTCTTCATGCAAGCTCGGCGGTTTCGGGTACTCTTGACCTGACCCTTTACCAGGACGTCCTTAATTTGATCAAGATACGTTGGACTAGGTCTTCCCACTCCGACCTTTCCCTCCACACGAAGAAGATACATATTTCTTATTTTGCTTCATTCACATTCATCAATCTTTTATTTATTGCGAGTTCGTGGGTACAATACGTTCATGCCATCTTCCAAACGCTGTCATTTCCACTCCGTTTTTCGCAATTTTTAAAACAAACATAACAAGGAAGCATTAATTTAACTTCAGTCCAACTCGGCGTATATTAATGTTACGTACGGGAGTTAGGGCGACACAGACCGACGGACAGTCCTAATGATTTATTAACGAGAGGCCCGCCCCTGTTGTATGTTGGTATAATTACAGATCTATACTAATATTATAAAGCTGAAGAGTTTGTTTGTTTGAACGCGCCAATCTCAGAAACTACTGGTTCGAATTGAAAAATTATTTTTGTGTTGAATAGACCATTTATCGAGTAAGGCTTTAGGCTATATAACATCACGCTGCAACTTTAAGGAGCGAAGAAATAATGGAAAATGTGAAAAAAAAACCCGGTGAAAATTATTCATCCTTGAGAGCTTCAATGATGCCCAAAGTAACTATTCCACGCGGACGAAGTCGTGGGCACAGCTAGTTTCATATAAATGTACAGGTTATAATGACTAACTGACTCGCATTTTATCATTTAACCCTTGAGATTGTAAAGTGTTTGAAAATATATCTTGACAAGCTGTTACACACGACCTTGTCCGAATTAAATCTCTATAAATGTCAACTTATATTGTTGATCCAATGTTACAGCAAAGTTTCATGAAAATCTGTTAAGTAATTTTGAGGAAAAGAGTAACAGACACACATATGCAATGCACACCCTAACACATTTTCGTTTTTATAATATTAGTGGGATGTTACATTAGAACTTGTTAATTAAATAGATACAGTTAGGAACGAGTACCGAGTTAGGAGAGATATGCCGTAATCATATTTGTATTTTTTAAATTTCGATATAGACGAAAAAAAAGAGGTGTGTACCACTAAGCGTTTCTTTTATTTATTGTAAAAAATATCGTCAAACAATAATAAAGGCTGAAACTTTTTTGTTCACTAAAACAAATTATTTTTTCTAAAATAAAATAACAGTAAACAAACATAGACTAGAGTCGACAATACTCAGTAATGTGTGCTCTTATTAACATGAACAATAAAATTTAAAAAAATACGTCGAACCAGATTTTTTTTTAATTTTTACGACAAGAAGCCATTTTGAAAATCGAACCCTCTTCGCCGTCAACCTGTTGCGAAAAATAACAAATGAATAAGGAACATAATAATGACTGCGCGCTTTCTCAATTTCGCGTCGTTTGTCAAAAACATCTTTGCCCGGGGTATGAGGAATAAATTTTTAATAAACCTTATTTCCTGGGGGCACTCTTTGATCTCATGATTGGGTTTATTTTGAATGATAGCAACAAAAATATGTTCGGGGTGAACGGTGGGGTGGACAGACTTCAAAATGTCAAAGCATTATAGACATATCTTGGAAATGGATGCGAATTATTTTGGAAGATAGACGCGGTTTGATTTTTTTTTTTCGAAGATGTTCCTTCAAATGTTTTTTTTTACTCATTTCGCACACGGGTTAATCTCTAAGCTTATGTTACTGGTTATATTATTTTATTAAGTTATATTTTTTTTGTTCAGGCTTTACTATAGATACTATATATATTTCACTTCATTATTATAAAAGTCGAAAAAATGATGTGCCGTGTGTGTACACGGCACAAAATCATTTTTTGCATGTTTGTAGGTGTCTACAAACATGCAAAAAACGATTTTTTCAAATACTAATTGCATATTTTTATAAAAGCTCCATATCTTCCTAGATTCCCGTAGTAATACCTGTAGCAGACGGATTAAAACATGCAATAAAATCTTCAGAAAATATATATCTTGTTGCACAAAGCGCGGACAACGTGCCACGGCACGTGCAACAATACGTGCATTATAATGATCTGCATTGTCGACTGCTTGTCTGAGATGTAAGGGAGAAATTGTTATATACATACTTACATACTTGCGGGATAGACAGGGCCAACAGTCTTGCAAAAACTGAAGAAATTGTAATATATAACTTGATATCATTTTTTGTTTAATTATGCGATTATTTCACCAATGTTTTGAAACGAAAATGTTTTAATAATATGTAATATAATATCTTTATCTATAATTGCCGTGTGGTTCCCGGCATCAATTGAAAAAAGAATAGGACCAACACATCTCTTTCATACATAGGGTTATAAACTTGGTCACTTGACTCTTGACTTCTATCGTTAAGCCTAACAGCTGAGCGTGGCCTATCAGACTTTCAAGACTGCCGGCTCTGTCTACCCCGCAAGCGCTGTAGACGTGAGAATGTATAATATAATAAAACTTCATTAGGTGTGTGAGTGTGTGTGTGAGTAAATTTTTTTGCGTTTTTTTTTTATTACCAATTACCTACTCATTCAAATCGTGGTAAAATCTGTCCAAATGCTGAACAATCTGAACGAGATTTTCAATTAATCCCGCATTGGGATTTACGCGTGGGATTAGCATTGGTTTTAAATCTCCTATACGTATAAATAGGACATAGACGTAATTGTATGTATGTTTATATATGTACAGTTTCCTGAAATAACTGTTTTATTATATTCCATAAATCACGCCTCTTTCCCGGAGGGGTAGACAGAGACTGAATTTTTCCACTTGCACGAATACTTCTTTCGCCTCATCTACATTCATAACTCTCTTTTCATTCATTCATTCATATAATAACATCTATACCTCTTGCGGGGTAGACAGAGCCAGTAGTCTTGAAACACTGATAAGCCACGTTCAGCTGTAAACTCTTCATATTAACTTTCGTCTTAACGGGTACTCTTGACCTGACCTTTTGCCAGAACGTGTCCGATTCGATCAATCATTTCCATAAATAACTTTTTCAGAATAACATAATCTTCTTAACCCGTGTCATTCATAAATTAAATTCAATTTATCTTGCCACATAAGAATGCCGGCTGAAACGGCGGAGCTATCAAGGGTTTTGCGTCAAAAATCACTCGTGTCGAATCTAAAGAGGTTCCCTTATAAATGAACGGCCAGGAACTTACACTGAAAGCTTCAGGGGAGTCGTAGAATAATTTATTAAGAGCACCCTGTAAATGCAAATTAAAGATGGCCGCGGATAAACTGTCGGATTTGGGAAGCATCCGATTTTCTATTCCAGCTTCATTGTCAAGAAATAGAATCCAGTGGTGAGACAAGCATTTGTAATCCTCGTGAGAATAGAAAAATCAATTTCTGTTAAATTTTGGTAGTTTAATAGATGTTTTCAATCCTGTGGCGACATATCTAATGTCTCACACCAACTGTCTATCATGGCGAAGAAAATGACGCGCTCAGCCAATAGCGGCGAAGGGACTAAATCGCGATAACAAAGATTTCACGGATTGGAGCATAAATACAACCTGCAACTGAACATCGTAGGAGCCGAGGTTACCCTGGCATCACACGCAGTCTGGCAGAGCCGAATCAAACTACAAATCTAAATACTAAATAATTTTAGTGGTGAAGACATTCATAAAAAAATATATTTTCGCTCTATTCCCGATTGCATAAGTACATTAATAATAACGGTATTTTTTTTTTGGTTTTCCATTAAAATTTAATTATATAATATTAATTAGCCTAATAGCTGAACGTGGGCTTTTAAACTTTTCAAGACTGTTGGCTCTGTCTACCCCGCAAGGGATATAGACGTGATGACATGTATGTATGTATGTAATATTAATTATATAATAAATAATTGATTATATTAACAATTTGATTAGTATAACTATACTCTTCGACTAGAAACTTGTCAAATTTAATTTTTTAGTGGAGATTGTATCCACTTACATTCATATCGAATCTTAGATTGTAAGAAAATTAACACGATCTACCTTTCTGTACTCCTGCTATTTTGCTCTGCTTTGTTGAAAGCAGGGCTGGCACAGATGAATAAAATATTACAATTTTCATTCGTCAATCTCGTAGCCTTTTCATATTGTACGATTTTGTAGCTCATTATGATTTTAAATTGATTATAGTCTGTTATGTGGAATTAAGTGCTGTGTGTTATGGACTGAACGAGGTGAATATTGCTTGTTTGAATTAATTTCTACTTGATAATTAATTGTAAACCGTCAGAATTATTGGGTGGATATACTGTACGGGTTCATATATAAAATTATTATTATGAATATTTAATAATAGCCGTGCTGTGTGTTTTCCATTATAAAGAACAGAACCACTCCATCTCTTTCCCATAGATACGTAAAAGACGACTAAGGGATAGACTTATAAACTTCTCTTAGGCGATGGGCTATTGACCTGTCATTATTTGAATCTTAATTCTACCCAAGAGATAAAGACGTGATTTTATGAATGAATGAAATACTAGCGCTCCCGCGTCACCGCCCGCACGCTTTAGTACGAAAAATCCCGTTTTCCCCCGTTCCCGCGGGAATTTCCAAAAATTCTCATTAATTTCCGGGTACAAACTGCTTTTCGGGCATATTTCATCTTTATTGGCTCAGTGTTTTTTAAGATTTCCCGATCAGTGAGCGAGTGAACGAGTGAATGAGTGTTTTCGCATTTGTAATATACATAGTTATGAATTACTGAAAAGATCTTGCTAATCATTGCTTGCTTGCACTTTTCTAAAAATTATCATCGCCCTGATATTATTTTTCTCTTGGTTCATCTGAAGTCATCATCTTTAGCTATGTTTTTCTCTCTATGAGTATGGAGGCCACAGGCAACCCCTAGACCTCCTCTTCAAGATCCCAAGCAGGTCAAAAGTATGGAAGGTAATGACTGAAGCTTACTAAAACCTTTATTTTCTAAATACATAACAAAACTTAAGAACAACGTTAAAAATAATTTTACGACGTTGCGGCGAAACAACAAAATAAGGAAGCCTTCAAAGTGTCATTAGCGACGTCGCAGGTGTAGTGTGAACTTAAGTGATTTTATAAAGTTCCTAGTGCGCCATTATGACGCCGTTACGACGGCCCGTTTATGAATATTATTTCAATGGTACTGGATATTTTTCACATTTCCTCGAAAACTATTCTTCTACAAAATATTTTAGTGATTACATTCAAAATATTTCTTACTTTTTATACAAGTTTTTTTATTACAAATGCGTACTCAGTACGTGAATCTTAGCGAACTTGTAAAACATTTGGGACTGTATACTAGAAAATAAAAATATAAATTGATTGAAAGAAGCAAGTAATTAATACTAATTATATAATTTGAAATGACATACGTTTATTTGCAGTAAATGAAAACTATAGGCCGAACTAAAAGATAACTAAAGCATACAATTATATCTAATACTATAAATTAATAAATAAAAACTATTCTACTCGTATATGTATAATATACTAATAACAAGTCCATATTACCTACCGAACTTAACACTAAACCTTATATCGACGACATAGATTATCTTATTAAGAGCGAAACTTCTACGAAGTAACTTTACTTCTTTGCCAGGATTTCACGAACGACTGAAACAAAAATGTACCACAAACCAGAACACGCGTTAAAGAATCCCAAACCGCAAACAATCGTAAAGAGAAACGTACGGTACATTCGAATCGCATAAACGCGGGTAGTTTGTTAATATTTGAGCGCGCTCATCGTCTTGCATCGTCAGAGTCATTTATCCCCCGGCCGCCGACCGGAGCGGACGTCGGAACGTTATTATAAACGTTTATAGCTTTGAAATGTACTTTGCGGATTTGCGAATCGGGTTTTACATTTTTAGTATAAAAATGGTGGAATTTTGTAAGGATGATTCAGTTTTATTATTTGATGATTGTTTACATGTTATTAAATGCGAAAATAGATTGATATCCGCAACAGGACGTTACGATAAGTATGACATAAGTGCGAACAAAATAGATGTATGTATGCATTTGAAATATGTATGTCACAGAGATATATATTATACAGATTTCTTGTAGTTACATCTTGGACTCGTTTCTTAAGTATTCAAATTTAAATGAATATAATTAATATTTGAAAACGAACAAAGATAACCAAAACGAAATTATGTAACTACTTAGTTAATATCAAATATATCGTTCTTTATAACAACAAATAAAAAGCAATAATTCCTTATAATGTGCACAATTAACGCATTACGCCATTAACCGGTATTATGATTGATGCCGCTGTGGTAGACGCGATGTGCCAGTGATAATTGGTTTAGCACCCTCCCTGACCCATGGGGGTAAATTATGTGAACATAGCACAGTTGTGGTTATGATGTATGAAACTAATTAACAGATGAAGGTGTAAATCGCATGAGGAAAATATAAGTAGGTACATAATGTCACCTGGAGAGGTAGGCAGAGACTATCATTTCACTTGCCACGATCCCTGCATACTTATTTCGGAAAAAATAAACTTTAAATCAAATATAATCAGTTATGATAAGAAAATCAAAATAAAATAAACTGCATAAAAACATCTTTTATCACACAATACTCGTTATCTACACAAAGATAAATCCCTAACCCCGTGATGTTTTTAAAAAATTGATAAACAATATAGTCGATTTCGCCCGTTATTCCATGTCAGCATCAACCATATCATCCAAATAGCCTTATAATGGCCCCCTCGTGGAGAAACCTCATATTATGCACCCCAGGGCGCTCGCTAAATCTTAGATTTTTCAAACTGTGCTGTTAGGGCATTATGTTATGTTTTAGAAGAGGTTAAGAAAAAGGATTACACTTTGATCTAATGTAAAACAGTGGTTTTTGGTAATATTTCTATGATATGGTCACGTAAATCACTCTGATAGTGTTCTTAAACGGGCCTTGGGCTTCGTCCTCCAGGAGAATGCAATAGGGTCTAAGGCCAGAAAGATAATGTATAGTTTTAGATTAGACTAATTGGAATATAATTAAAGAAAATATGATTTCACTTCTTAGTATATAAATTGACGGACTGATTTTTATTGTATGTTGTATTCAAGTTAAATATATGATATGATTTAATTAAAAAGAGGAAATAAATAATACTTAACGACCCACCCACATTCAGTTCTAGAATTTTACTATTTCTAAATTCTTCTTTTAAATAATCTTTATTTTATGTCGGACGTTTCGAATCATGTTACAATGATCCGTGGTCACCGATAGACAAAATAAATGTACGTTATGTGCGCGTTTAATACCTGTAGTATTTATAAATAGTATAATGCAATGCAAAAGTTTAAAATCAGGATGTAGAATTTTCTCAATCTCCAATGAAATGGAAATATCAGTAAGATTATTATTTTGCCACAAAAATATTCCATATTTGTGACGGATTTACACTCTCCATCCAACCCGTTTCCAACACTCCGAATATTGGGCAAAGCACTACTTAGTTATGCCTCAGTGAGACATTCGTTTCCATGTGACGACTTCTGCTCAAAAGCTTGGAAGAAAAGGTTTCCAGTATTTACAGTACGAGTAGAAGTTTAGGCGCGGAAAATATTGAATTCGTTTGCTTGAATTGTAAGAAAGAATGTCGAGTTATACATATGTATAGATTCTTGCGTTATTGAGTGACTAAAAGACAGTGAACGTAAAGTCGTGAATGATAATGATTCAATATATGTATTTGTATAAATGTAATGTATATTAAATGGACGTCCTGGTAAATAGTCAGGTCAAAAGTACCCGAAACCGCCGAGCTTGCATGAAGAAAGTTATGAATGTGGATGAAGCAAAGGAAGTATACAGAGATCGTGGCAAGTGTAAAGAGGTAGTCCCTGCCTACCTCTCCGGGAAAGAGGCGTGATTTTATGTAGGTATGTATGTATATTAAAAGCCTTTTTTTTTCAAAATAAATCTAATCTTTTAGTGAATAACGGGTCAGAAAATATTGAATACTACATTTCAAAATAACGTTATAAAGAGTAGCTATATTTTCGTCAAACGAAGCCTTTGGAATACTTTGGCGGACGTCCTGATTTGATGCTTGGCTGGCCAGCGACCCCGATTCAGGGACGTTAGAGTCAAAGGATGCTGTCAACCAATAATTTACTGGGACTCGTCTGTTTTGTCAGTTTCGTTGCTTCGTTTGTAACTAAGATATAACGATAAGTTGTTCTTCAAACAATTTATACGCATTTATCTGCCTACTCCTGCGGTTTTTGTGTGTATATATATAATACCGGGTATAGTAGGCAGAGACTACATCTTTCCACTTGCCACGATCTCTGCATACTTCTTTCGCTTCAGCCACATTCGTAACTCTCTTCATGCAAGCTCGGCGGTTTCGGGTAGTAATCTTTAAGTTATACGTTTCATTCATGCAATAAATATTAAAAATGGGAAAGTTTATTAGTTTGTATGTATGGATGTATGTTACTCTTTCACGCAAATACTACTGAACCAATTGCGATGAGGTTTTGTATGTAGGTAAGGAAGATCCAGAATAGGCGACTTTTTGTCCCGGAGTTCCCGCGGAATTGATTCCACGCAGACGAAGTAGCGGGCGGCCTCTAGTTTATTCATATTCCATTCACACATACATAAAATCACGTCTTATTCCCGGAGGGGTAGGCAGAGAATTATTCGTTATTTCTATCAGAGCCGCCTAGTTTGTCCATCAACATAATTCAGTCCGCCAAATCTTAGCTATTAATCGGCAATAAAGTGTGACAGACGAACTACACACCACTCGCAGGCTCGTACAACGAATGTCAATAAAATTGACATTTCTCCGAGAGCTGTGTGACCCAAATGTGTCATATTATTACACTATAAATATACCCTGACCAGTGTTTGTGGACCCTTCCGAATTCGACCCTCAGGGAGATTGCAGTGAAATTGGAAACTCGTCACGGAAATAAGTTCGTCACGAAAAATATTAATAAGTCTTGAAATTTTTGTCTACTATAAAAAAATATTATATTAGCCATACAAGTTAACGTGGCCTATCGGTCTTTTCAAGACTGTTAGCTCTGTCTACCCCGCAAGGGATAGAGACGTGATTCTATACATGTATGAAAACTAATTAAACTATAAACTTAATTTACGGATAGGTTCCATTAGTAAGAATTGATGATGTCTATAATTTTAATTTTTCTATTGCTCTTCGCTTCAATAGATAACAATATTTAAGGAACGAATTAATTCTAGAGTAGTTCCTTTCTTTCAGAAATGTGAGGGCGAATCCGGGAACCGTACCAAAACCGTAATTACTACCTAGGTTTAAATATTGAAAATAAGTAAAATTTTAATAATAACATTAATAGCATAACACACGTGCATACCAAATTAAAGTAATCCATTCCTCTTCAATATCTTCGTAATTACTTGTGTCGAATTTACAAAATTGTGACGAATATCAACTGTGGCGAGTGTGGAAAATCTTTTTTCACCACATGTCTTGTTAAGTGGTTACTAGGAAGCGAGGCATCTATTACTTCGATTTAGTGGTGTTATGTGACTGCAGGCAATGTCACGCGCTAACACTAGTGTTGTAATCGTGAACAGTCGGCACTACTTTTATTTATAGCCAATAGACGAGTTATTGTTCTGCATTTTGGGTGTATGTAGCTTTGTTTATTGAAGCTTCTATTTAAAATAAATTAATACATATATACGCCACGTTTACTATATTGCTGTAAAAATATTAAACTTTATACTCCGATTTCTAAGGTCACTCACTAACTCCCTCAACAGGTAGGATAATAGTTGTAACTATATGTTGTATATACTGTACCGTGTGGTTCCCGGCACCAATAGAAAAAGCCTACGACCAATCCATGTCGTAAAATTTTCTTTCTTTTAGGCTAGGTGCCTGGGCTAGCAACCCGTCATTAATCTCAATTCTATCATTAAGCCAAGCTGAACGTGGCCTATCAGACATTTCAAGACTGTTGGCTCTGTCTACCCCGCAATGGATATAGAAGTGATTTTTTGTATGTATGTATATGTTGTAACAAACATTGTCATACAAGAATACAGTCGCATATTTGCTCGAAATCCCGAAGGTACGCGATTTATGACATAACGTTCAGATAACCTTTGATGTTAGCTCTCAATGCGAGCACTAGATATGAAAGTCTGGATTCACGACATATTTTTGCTGAAGTTTTCAAACAGATACTCAAATACATTACCTACATTGGAAAGAAATGTATGAAAAAATATTTGATCGTGGATATATTTATGTTATGATTGAGCTGAAATTGAAGATGTATAATTAATATAATATAATAACAATATAACACAAAATATCATGAGAATCGGTCAAGCCGATTCGAAGGAGTACGGGAACGAACATTGTGTCAAGAGAATTTTATATATAAGATGTAATACAAAAACAAAACATCTGTAACTTTCTGCCATATTTATTTATTTAAAACTTTATTTCACAAAAAGAATGTACCTACAAAAGGCGGACTTGATGCCTTTCTGCATATTTCTTCCGGATAAAACTAAAACCACCCAAATCCCTGTGTCTGTATAGTGTTGAAGTGTCCCGATTTCTCAGAAACCTGTCGATTGGGCGCGTCACGCGATGAACCCAGGATTTGGACTAATAACACGACCCGGGTTTATTTCCATTTCTGCCCGTGCCCGGGACACGAACAGATGAATTCCTAGTCACGGGATAACGTCGGCTTTCCCCGGGATCCCGGATGCAATCTTTGAAAAAATTTAGAATGTGTACCACCTATTTTGAGTAATCGAAGGGGTGTCAGCGGAGTTTTTCTGAAATTATATTAAGGGATTCGTGAAATACGAATACGTGAATACTCTGCCTACCCCGTAAGGGATAAAGACGTGATCGTATGTATGTATGTATTCGTGAAATGGGAATGGATTTGTGACTTTTAGCGTAAAGTGGGTTAGCAACCTGTCACTATTAGAATCTCAATAGAATCATTAAGCCAAACTTTCTGTCAAAATCTGTTGGCTCTGTCTACCCCGCAAGGGATATAGACGTGACCATATGTATGTATGTTGTGACTTTTATACCTAAAGAGAAATTATTTGCTTGTATGTAGTGTGTTAACCAAAAGAAACAGGAAAAACATGATAGTTTATGAAATTGCAAGAATATTGAACGTTTTCTTCAGTTCAAAGACTCTTTTTCCTCCTGGCTTTAGTCCCGGTTGTATACTTAAAACTCTGGAGACGAGCCCGGGGTTAGACTTTGACCATGGATCCTGGATTGGGTGAGTCAGGTTTTTACACGAAGCGACTCCCATCTGATCTCCGCAACCTTTGCAGGGGAACCTAACCCGTATTGGATCGATCATGGTCACACATCCACTTGCCTTAAGAATAGAATAGAATAGATTTAGGTATTTTCAAAATTGGATACAAGGTATCACTTATTGACATCACATAACTTAAACCTAATTATAACTACTACCGCTTCCAAACTGCATGTGTGTAAGAAGCGGCGGAACAAACTACACTGTAGCATTTTTAATCGGACGTCAATTTACAAAGTTCAAAGCCAACACACACAAAACTGAAGATATTTCATACTTAATATTAAAAATGGGAAAGACTGTTCGTTTGTATGTTTAGCGTTTACGGTTAAACTGTGAGATTGAAACTGTTTTGTATGAAATTTTTTATGGACAAAGTTAATTAGATAAACGAGACTATAATAGTTGAATACCTTCACTTGTCCACTTAATTGGTATTCACGTAACTCATGAGAAGGATATAGAGTCGTCCTATTTAACAGTGTCGGGAACCACACGGCACCCCGCAATATGACTTACTCGAACATCAAAGACAACGTGTTCAGTCGAAACGTCCCCGAACAAAATACGACCTCAATACAATCTAAGGCCTGTTTTCGCATCCATATCACTGCTATAAAATTTGCGAGCGCCGTACACCCTTTCACGAAGCGATTCGCCCCTCCCGGGCCTCAGAAACCGCACGAATACGCTCTCTTACATAACAATAATACCTTTTATACAGCCTCCCTGATAAATAGCTGAATATATATTATAGTACGTATATTATGCTACCCCTGCCACGTGGCTCGATAAAGTATGCGCGCGCAGGTGCAGCCATCTAGCGGGTGGTGGCGGAACTTTTTCGTGCAAGAGTAGTCGGTATGTAGGGTTCGTGTAAGGATTTTTAGGTGCTGGTGTAGTGTATTTATTGACGTGTGTAAACGATAGATGGCACTAGTGGTCCTTTTCAGCGCCTGAAAACTGAATTTTGTAATCATAAAGAGTGAAGGCACGTTAAATCTTTGACAAAGTATGGAATCGTTTAAGTTTTTTCATAGAAAATCTTTACGTTAAAAGTAAACATAGCGAGAATGTCGAATGAGAAATATAATATTCCCAATGTTATACCTACCTACCTGAACCATACGGTTTTTTTACCACTTTAATATCGTCTTGCGAGCTACTTAACATAATACAACAAGTTACAACAAGTACTACTGTTTTATATTTGTTATGTACTCCTTTAGCGAACAATAAAGCATTTACTTACTTACTTTTAATCTCATATTTACATCAAAATTTACATTGGTTTTTCTTCTTCAGCTCTCCGAGTTGGAGCAGAGGGTGCTGGAGGCCGAGGGTCGCGCAGAGGAGGCCGAGGACAAGGTAAATTACCTACTTTCTAAGCATTGTTATCCACATACATACATACATAAAATCACGCCTCTTTCCCGAAGGGGTAGGCAGAGACTACCTCTTTCCACTTGCCACGATCTCTGCATATTTCCTTTGCTTCATCCACATTCGTAACACTCTTCATGCAAGCTCGGCGGTTTCGGGTACTTTTGACCTGACCCTTTACCAGGATGTCCTTAATTTGATCAAGATATGTTCGTCTAGGTCTTCCCACTCCGACCTTTCCCTCCACACTCTCCATGTATATCTGCTTAGTCAACCTGTTTTCATTCACATGTTATCCACATGTATACAGAAAAGGGGACGGCCTCTGTGGCGCAGCGGTAGTACGCTTGTCTGTGATACCGGAGGTCCTGGGTTCGAATCCTGGCCAGGGCATGATGAGAAAAGAACTTTTTCTGATTGGCCTGGGTCTTGGATGTTTATCTATATAAGTATTTATTATAAAATATAGTATCGTTGAGTTAGTATCTCGCAACACAAGTCTCGAACTTACTTCGCGGCTAATTCAATCTGTGTAATTTATCAAAAAAAATAAATATGTTAAGATGGTTTTTTTTATATACTTAAGCGTTATATTAACAATCTTTTTACAAGATTGGGTTTTCATGATTTATTTTTAGACAGAAGTCGCGCTGATGGTCACCTGCTATTTGATACAGGTACCACATCTTTGCTATATGCCTATGTAATTTATGTAAGCTTAATGCCATTTATCTGCTTAAATGTGATGTTAAGATGGTTTGGTCATGTGAAGAGGATGAGTGAAAGCAGGTTGACTAAGCAGATATACAAGGAGAGTGTGGAGGGAAAGGTCGGAGTGGGAAGACCTAGACGAACGTATCTTGATCAAATTAAGGACGTCCTGGTAAAGGGTCAGCTCAAGAGTACCCGAAACCGCCGAGCTTGCATGAAGAGAGTTATGAATGTAGATGAAGCAAAGGAAGCATGCAGAGATCGTGGCAAGTGGAAAGAGGTAGTCTCTGCCTACCCCTCCGGGAAAGAGGCGTGATTTTATGTATGTATGATATCCACATTATTCTTCTTGATCAAAATAAGTAATAACTATCCAAAAATAACCAACAGTCTTGAAAAGACCGAAAGGCCACGTTCAGCTATTTAGCTCAATGATAGAATTGAGATTCAAATAGTGACAGGTTGCTAACCCATCGCCTAAAAAAGAATCCCAAGTTTGTAAGCCTATCCCTTTTACGACATCCATGGGAAAGAGATGGAGTGGTCCTATTCTATTTTTTATTGGTGCCGGGAACCACACGGCGCCACATTTTGTTACAAGTTTATAATTATCCCGAATATCGTAGCTGTAAATATATATATACCTATAATATACTTACTTATAAATATATAATATACTTACAGGACAAATAACACTGATTGAGTTAACCTCTAAGTTAGTGCGAAACTTGTGTTACGAGATACTAACTCAATAGCTGTTATAGAAATCGGCTGTCAATACAAATATTATAAATGCAAAAATCTGTATGACTTATAAATTATGAATTATATTTGAAGACCCAACATACTACCTACCTACTACTATTTTAGCGAATGAAGTTTAGATTGACAATTTGATTTTATAATTCAAAAGTCACCCTAGAGACTTGGTTCGTTTACCCCGATAGGGATAAAGACGTGATGTGTGTGTGTACATACATACATGTGGTCACGTCTATATCCCGTGTGGGGTAGACAGTGCCAACAGTCTTGAAGAATCCCAAGTTTGTAAGCCTATCCCTTAGTCGCCTTTTAGACGACATCCATGGGAAAGAGATGGAGTGGTCCTATTCTTTTTCACACTGGTGCCGGAAACCACACGGCACCATGTGTGTGTGTATGTATGTGTTAAAAACAATTTTTGCTAAGGGCTCCGAGGATCAGCAAAAACGCCATTACAACCGAATTTCAAAGGCTTGTGTGGCAAAACCTTCGTCACGGTAACACTTATGAATTTGACCTATTTGACACAAGTAGGACACAAGCTGGTGAATATATACATATATATAACACGTCTATATCCCTTACGGGTAGCCAAAGCCGAATAGTTAAAGACCATGGCCATATTTGGCTTATCTTGGGATTCCATAACTTTCAAAATAATGTGGCATTACAAAATAGATCTTATCCTACTAATATTATAAATGCGAAAGTTTTTGACTATCTCAGGATGTCAGTACGGATGTTTGTTACTCTTTCACGCAAAAACTACTAGGATTACGATGAAATTTGGTATGTAGGTAGCTGAAGACCCAGAATAACATATAGGCTACTATTTATCCCGGAGTTCTCGCGGGATTGATAGGGTTTCCGTACGGACGAAGTCGCGGGCGGTCTCTAGTTGAAAATAAAGTAAATATTTTTGTTGTTCCGTGCATCCAACACATTAATCTATCGGAAACCTTGCATTAATCTTAAGTAATTAATAATTTTGCCGTGTGGTTCCCGGCACCAATGCAAAAAAGAATAGGATCACTCCATCTCTTTCCCATGGATGTTGTAAAAGGCGACTAAGGGATAGGCTGACAAAGTTGGGATTCTTTTTTAGGTGATGGGCTAGCAACCTGTCACTAGTTGAATCTCAATTCTATCGTTAAGCCAAATAGCTGAACGTGGCCATTCAGTCTTCAAGACTGTTGGCTCTGTCTACCCCGCAAGGGATATAGACGTGACGATATGTATGTATGTAATTAATAATTTAAAACAAATGAAATATATTATTGCAAGTGGTCTGTCATTTATTGCGAGATATTTGTTAGCGTGGCGCTGACAACTGAGATACGTACTGTGGGATTGTGTGAGGGGTGACAGGGTAAGTAGAGACAGCAACGTAATCAAATTTATTTATTGTTAATGTTAATTGTAACTTAAATCGAGAAGCAATTGAGAATTTAGTGTGGCTGCTAGTTTTTTTTATTTACTTTTCAATTAATTAAAATAACTAGTCGTTCGCCTCGAAAGTGTTAGTGTGTTATTTACAAAATTGTGAATATCACAAAAATTACTTAACCGATTTTGATGTACCGCGAACTTTAATTTTTTTTTAAAGTTTCTTCATTTATTTTTAATTTCATCAAATCCAAATCACATAACATCGATAGTTATCGCGGTTCAAAATTAAAATACAAGAAATATAATATTTTCGGCCCAAATTATTAAAAGTCATTAAAATCTAATATGCCTTATAATTTATCTGCCAGTATCATGACCATGCTTTCTGCTATTGTCGATTTTATTTAAGTATACTTACTACCGCTGCGCCACAGAGGCTATCAATTGTATTAACTACACATTTGAACAAAATTATACGGTAATTTTATTGTTTCAGTATTACACACTTATCAATTTTTGCTGACGGTACAAGATTTAGAAGAGCAATGTGCACAAGTGCAGCCCCTTTATTGATTTTTCGAATTGCGGATTATGACTCACTTCGTCTTTTGTTTTGATGGGCATGGATGGATTGAATATGGGCAGTTATTGACCGACTTTTGAAATGAGTTTTGTATATTTCAGTAATATACAAAACTCATTTCAAATACCCAGGGTAGACAGAGCCGAAACAGGCAAGTTTAGCAATTGACGTTCAGAAATATTAACAGGTTGCTAAGTTTATTACAATCGTATTAAAAATTTTAATTAAAGTTTATACGAAAATCTATTTCCAGACACTTTTGGCTTTTGGTACCTAATTCAAATCTGAATTAGGATCTGAAATAGAATTATTATAAAATACAGAACCGTAAGTATCTCGTAACACAATAAGTCTCGAACTTACTTCGAGACTAACTTAATCTGTGTTATCTATCCCGTATATATTTATTTTATTACTTACGTAAAGTATTGTAGACGATTGTTTCATTTCACAGATAAACTTAGTTCTAATAATATCAATTAATTTGAAAAATTTAATGCGGTAAGAAATATACGCACCCCAACCCACTTTAAAAATTGTTGATACACTAGTTGTAAATACTATTTTCTTTAGCTTCCTCTTATAACAACTTTGACAGGGAAATAACCTTATTCTTCTAAAGTCGTCTAATTAATCTAAGTTTATTTCTCATACCACGAAGGTTATCTCAAACTTAGTTCCTTCTTGAATAGCAAAATTTATCTGAATTATAATCTGATATCTCAAAACATGAACGATGACATAATAACCCTACAAAACGTACCCCATCGCACCCTAATCAAAAAACGATGCCAGATTTTCAAACCCTTATCAAAGGAGCCGCGACCTTAATTCAAGGGAATAAAAACTATAAAAATACATCTTATATCTGTACTGGCAACAATAGGAATTTCAGCCCTCAAAATTCCACCCTTCCACGCATGCGCACCACCCTGCCACTCTTACGAACGTCACTATGGTACCCCGAAGCCATACTCCGCGACAACTTCGCGTTAAATGTATATACATAACAATTTCCCTTTATTTTAACTGTAAAATATTATACAAATAAGCCCGATCCGTCTTATAAATACGTCATTTTATGTATAAAACAGTTTTATCGAAAA
The DNA here is from genome assembly GCF_032362555.1 of Amyelois transitella. NCBI lineage: Eukaryota > Metazoa > Arthropoda > Insecta > Lepidoptera > Pyralidae > Amyelois > Amyelois transitella. Next base: position 578,689 of record NC_083518.1, on the reverse strand, counting down.
AAAATCTCCATTAGAAACGTGCTTAGACTGTGAAATTTCGCTTGAATCTATAGAATTTTTAATGTGTGTTCTAGATAAGCTTTATTGTGATATGTAAGTCTAAATTGACAACGAATTAAGCATTTAAGTGTGTAGATTTATCGAGAGAATATATATTTTTGGTCAATTCAGTGGTTAGTGTGATATAATGTCTAAACCCAACACGCTGAAGGCGCACAGACTGAGCGCTGAGTTCGCTGAGAAACGCCAAGCCATGAAAAAGGCTGATCCTTCTAATTCATAGCATACACCCGTAAGTAACTAAGCATTAATTAAATATGTGTGTTTAAAAGCTATCTAAATGAGTAGTTGCTTCTTTGTTGTGCTAAACTTGGTAGTAAATATATACAAGCTTTGAAGATCCTGCTCATAAGATCGTAAATATAAATTCAAAAGAAGAATTGCAACAAACATTTATTAAAACAAATCAGACTGGCTTTACTCTAGACGGAATTTTCCGCATAAAATAATGTCATCAAAAACATAAGTCATTTCTCATTCAAGTTTTTGTAAAGACCTAGAATTTTCTTCTTACGTTATAAACAAAGAGAAAATAACGAAGGGAATAGTTATTTTCTCTTCTGGTAAGTATCTCTTTTGCTAAGTTCAATGTCAAGTACCTGCGTGTGCTAAGTAAATTTTATTCGTTTTAACGTTCTTAAATACCAAATCTCAACTTCCTAAGTAATTCGTTTATAATTATTTTGTTTGTTTCCAATTCGCAATTTATCGACATCATTATGGTTTGAACTAAAAGTACAAATATACTTAAAACACAAAAGCTAGTCTTTCACATCAAAAAAATATTATTCCTTAAACGATAAACTAACCTTTATTTCGGGACAAGCTACTTACTTCGAATATTTGTGTTTTGGCCTTATGTTTAATCTATACTAATATTATAAAGCTGAAGAGTTTGTCTGTTTGTTTGAACGCGCTAATCTCAGGAACTGGTACGAATTGAAAAATTATTTTTGCATTGAATAGACCATTTATCGAGGAAAGCTTTAGGCTTTACAACATCACACTGCAACTATAAGGAGCAAATAAATAATGGAATATGTGAAAAGAAACGGGGAAAATAATTCATCCTTGAGGGCTTCAATGATGCCCAAAATAACTATTCCACGCGGACGAAGTTGCGGGCACAGCTAGTATAACATAGATATTCTAAGGAGATTAATCCACTGAACAGCGCTCACTTTGCACGACATCGGCTTGTTTGCTCCGCAGCTATAAATGTAATGTAATGAATCTGATTATAAACACAACGCCACATAAATTATGAGCACGATAATGCCTCACAATGGAAAAAGCCTGAATACATTTTCACACGCATAACTTTATCAATTTCTCGACTCTGATAACAGTTTATTTTGGCAGTTTTTATACTTACGTGAAATGTGCTAGCCCTCATTTTTTATACTCATTAGGTATAAACATATTGGAAGAAAACGTATAGGTACACATAAAAAATCACACCTCTTTTCAGGACGAGTAGGCAGAGACTCTATCTTTCTTTCTAGAACATACTTCTTTCGCTCCATCCACATACATAAATATATTAATTTTTATATTTTAGTTACCTCTCCTGTCTATTTTAAAACATTCACGAGTAATCAACATCTATGTACCTACTAATGAAACTTGTACCTATGACAAGATTTCATCACGATTTCATGATTACAATATCTCATTTTTCCTTTCTCTCATTTTGGCTAAGTAGACAACTTTTTAATACTCCGTTATTAAGCAACACGCCATTTTTTCATTTTATTTCAAGCCTACAAATTTCAATATTGCAATGTCTGTTTGTAATATCGTAGGTAGGTGTTTTTTGGTGTGACTCCTATTCTCAAGTTCAAAGATGGCGGGAACGCAGCGCGCATGCGTACACCAAACAGCTGGCGCCGCCATGTTAGTTGTAGGTTGTAGGAAATTATTGCATTCATGGTTTTATAGTTAGGTACAATATTTTGTTACATTTGTTGAAAATTTATTTTAATTTACAGTATTTCAAAGCAGTGAATAAAAGAGATTTTTTTGTATAAAAAAGGGAAACTCGTCCATAAACTTTTAATATCTACTACAATCATTAAATATCACGTCTTAATCCCTTACGTATTAGACAGAGCCAACAATCTCGAAAAGACTGGAAGGCCACGTTCAGCTACATGGCTTAATGGTGGAATTTAAATAACCCAAGCTTTAAGCCTTACCTTGATAGGCTTTTACAATTGCACGGGATGAGATGAGTTGGCTCACCTACTTTATAATAAATTTAATATTCCCTATATTAGGCATATTAAAATCAAATTAAAACTAGTTCGACAAAAATCAATTTCAAAGTACAGTCATTAAATTATTATTGGGCGGCTTGTTCAAAGCGAGGTCGTCTGACCTAATAACCTGAAATTTAAAATGTACGTAGATTAATGTCAAATCAAATCTATAGAACGTTAAAATTAGTCTGTGTTTTAAACTCTATAACTTTCTAGATGAACCCAGTTCTATACCTTAATATAGTTATATATATCTATAGTTATATATCTTTAGATAGAGAGACGAACAAACTGTATTCATAATACATAATTTAGACTGGCGGGGTCGTGATTTTCTGCCTATTTTACTAATAATTGATTTTTTCTTACATACATAGGTACATAGATATAGTCACGTCACGTCTATATACTTCGCAGGGTACACAGAGCCAACAGTCTTGAAAAGACTGATAGGCCACGTTCAGCTGTTTGGCTGCTAGCCCATAGCCTAAAAGAAGAATCCAAAGTTTATAAGCTTATCCCTCAGTCGCCTTTCACGACATCCATGGGAAAGAGATGAAAGGGCCCTATTCTTTTTCTTTTGGTGCCGGGAACCACACGGCATGGTATTTTTCTTCAGGGTAAGGAAACGTTAAAAGATCATGTTTAGTTAAAAGAAAGACTGGTGTGATAAGGCCTATTGCAAAAACAGGCTTCCATACCACCTTTTCGTATCAGTGAGTCAATTACATAAATTGATGTCGATCATACAAGTTTCGATCGATTAGATAAAGACGCACATGTGTGTTTGTGTGTTCGAAATAATCTCGTTTCAAAATGTTTTTCAAACGAAATCAATTTTCGAACACTTTCAAAATCGGGCCCCTCTATAGCAATACCTACTAATTCTGTTCTCCTAGTGAGACGTGAGTCACGGTCATGGGTGCAACAACCGACGCCAGACGGACTAACAGCCCGACCGGTCGCCGGATAAATCGCCCGATCGCTTTCAGCTCTTTCAGCGAGATGGAAAATATTGCCGTTTTATTGTTTGTTAGTTGAACTCACGAGTTGAAGAGTTTGAAATTGGAATCTTAAATCGTTAATATAAAATCGGATCGATGCTATTGTACTGATAGTCGAAGGTTATACATAACGATTGTAGCGTCAGCAAAATAATAAAATAATTTACAATCATCATCCATACTAATATTATAAACGTGATGTGTGATCGTATTTCTTTTATTTTTAATATATACGGGACAAATTACACAGATTGAGTTAGCCTCGAAGTAAGTTCGAGACTTGTGTTACGAGATACTAACTCAACGATACCATATTTTATAATAAATACTTATATAGATAAACATCCAAGACCCAGGCCAATCAGAAAAAGTTCTTTTCTCATCATGCCCTGACCGAGATTCGAACCCGGGACCTCTGGTGTCACAGACAAGCGTACTACCGCTGCGCCACAGAGGCCGTCACCATATATCATACTAGAGGCCGCCCGCGACTTCGTCCGCATGGAAACCCTATCAATCCCGCGGGAACTCTGGGATAAAAAGTAGCCTATGTGTTATTCTGGGTCTTCAGCTACCTACATACCAAATTTCATGGTAATCGGTTCAGTAGTTTTTGCGTGAAAGAGTAACAAACATCCATACATCCATACAAACTTTCGCCTTTATAATAGTAGTAGGATTTGTTAACCACTAAATCGATCTACGTGAATTTTTGTACAATGTAAAATATGGAGACGGACATTGGGTGCATTTTTGTCACGGGCGACAGCTAATATGTTTATAGTCCCAATTTAGTACATACTCGAAATACGACTCCTGATAAGAAAAAGACAATCTTACGTTAAAAAAATATAGAAGAGAGAAATCCCAGGATCCACCTGTGACCACGATCCTTGAAAGTAAGTCAGGTTGAGGGTAAATCAGGTTCTTATACATGCGCTGTGGAATCGGTAGTAGTTATAATTAGATTTAAGTGATGTGACGTCACTTAGTGATATCTTGTTTCCAATTTTGAAAATAAATCTATTCTATTCTTACTCGAAGCGATTGCCGTCTGACATCCGCTACCTTTGCAGCGAAACCTAATCCATATAAGCTCATGGTAACACATACAGTTGAATGTGCAGGTTTCAATGTGCAAGTGTCTCTATCTACTATTAATGTCCCGCGTACAAACTCGTAACTATCACGTACAAATACTATGTGACAGTTGTAATTGTAGCAGTTATGTTACGAGCATAATTTGTAAAACTGTAGGGGTATCACGCAGAAATCTGATAAACTTTTGTATAAATGCAAATACTTTATTTGCCATAAATGCGGTACAATTACACGTGTTACAAAGCATATACATTTCGCGCATTTAACCAGTCATGGCATGCAAAAATACAGAAAAATCAAATTAAATTAAAATTTAAATTGAAATGAAAATTAAAGTAATGTCATATTAAATGTTCTTGTCAAAATTTATTTTTTATAAAATTATTTTGTCACAATGTTCGTTCCCGTTCTCTACCGAAACGGCTTGACCAATTCTTATGATATTTTGTGAGCATATTGAGTAGGTCTAAGAATCGGCCAACATCTATTTTTCATACCCACAAAATGCAAAACAATGATTGCCGAGACGGCTAGTATTGTCTAGTTTTTCAATAAGCCGTGTTGTTCCCGGCACCAATAGAAAAAAGAATAGAGAGCTACTCCATCTCTTTCCCATGGATATCGTAAAAGGCGACAAAGGGATAGGCTTATATAAGTGCTTAGGATTCCTCTTAAGGCAACCTCACTATTTGAATCTCAATTCTATCATTAAGCGAAGTTTCACAGAAATGTAAAAAAAAAATAAGGTCAAACAAAAACAAAAATAACATTTACAAAAATTAGCTATTACATTTTCTATTGAAATTCGTATATCTGTATTTTATTGAACATGTATGTGACATCCCTGACCACACAGTATCGTCCGTACGTCGAGCTGACACTAAAATCGACTAACTCGACCAAACTCGACTAACTTCTCCCATTCAAAGTTACGTGCCTCGCACGGCTTCAGTCTGCTCTCGATTTACTTTGAACAATGGCTGTCTCTTTAGGTATCCTTGTATCCTAATCACGTCTTTATACATACGTACATATAATCACTTCTATATCCTTTGCGGGGTTGACAGAACCATCAATCTTGAAAAGACTGATAGGCCACGTTTCGCTGCTTGGCTTTATGATAGAACTAGCCGTACCCGCGACTTCGTCCGCGTGGAATAGTTATTTTGGGCATCATTGAAGCCCTCAAGGATGAATAATTTTCCTCGTTTTTTTTTTCACATTTTCCATTATTTCTTTGCTGCTTATAGTTGCAGCGTGATGTTATATAGCCTAAAGCCTTCCTCGATAAATGGTCTATTCAACACAAACAACATTTTTCAATTTGAACCATCAGTTCCTGAGATTAGCGCGTTCAAACAAACAAACTCTTCAGCTTTATAATATTAGTATAGATTGAGATTCAAAGAGTGACAGGTTGCTAGCCCATCGCCTAAAAGAATAATCCTAAGTTTATAAGCCTATCCCTTAGTCGCCTTTTATCCATGGGAACGAGATGGAGTGGAGTTTTGTTTTCAAAATGAATAAAATGCAAATTTTAATGTTGCAAAGCCTTACAGCTCATGTAATAATGTGTCAGTTCAGAAGCACTTCATGTCTGAAGTATGAAGAAGCGGCTAGTTTATTTACCATAAACCTATCAGGCGAGGCCACAAAGCCGTTTGTAATGATATCGTCTACACCAGTAGGGTTGGCACATTGAAGTTATTCTTCAGATCAAAACGCAAGGAAAGTCGTCAATACATTTTTATTTGTGAAAGCAGGTTACAGTGATATTACATGATTTTATTTATTGCTCTGTTTCCTAAAAGGCTTACAAAAATGTCGGATTTACGAATAAACGATTGGATGTGAAATTACTGGCAAAAAGCACAGATTTTTATTTGATGTTTGGTGAAAATAATGTTAAATTTAAAGTATCTGAGATTTCGTGTTCTTGCATAAGATTGGTATATAAACGTAGGCCAGGTCAACTCTACTCGCAAAATAAAACTTTGCGAGTAGAGTTGACCTGGCCTACCTTTTAAAATTAAAATTAAAATTTTGGCTTCAAAACAAAACTCAAGAGTTTTCAAAAGACAGAAAGTAAATGCGATAAGATTATATACTTTTTATATCCTCCGCTAACCCGCCTGTTTACACGATCAAATAATGATAGTAAAATCCGTATAAATCAAAATCTATAAGGAATAACGAACGCTCGCAGCCCTGGATATTCTCCATAATTCATGAGCGTGCGCATAGTATGACGCATTGCGCATTTACATAGATTCCCAAAGCCATCGGTCGCAGCTGCCGACTTATACATTTTTTATTATTTCCTCGTGTATTGAAAATTGATTTTTTAAGTTCTTTTTACCGTAACAGTAGGTAAAGAGTTTGTTCTATTTCCTTTTGCTTGCGACTATGTACCCGTTTTGAACCAAGTTGCCAGTCCATTGCCTACAAGACGAATTTATAAGCCTATCCATTAGTCGTCTTTTACGACAGCCATGGGAAAGATATGGAGTGGTCCTATTCTAAAGTCCCCAAACCACACGGCAGGATTTCTTTGTTAAATCTTTATTTGCTCTACGTCTAGCCACTCAAATCTGTATTCCTTGAACGATATAATACGTCATAAACACGTCTACAAAGGAAATCACGTCCAAAAATGTGACAGGAAACAGTTTCTTGAACTCCTTTATATATTGTCAACACGTCTAAATCGGTCTGTCTGTCCATCAGGCGGTAATGAGCTGTGTTGATGTGTTACTACATCGGCAGTCACAATACGCAGTTTGGTTGCTAATTAGAAATGGTGGACATTTTGTTAGGTTGAACTCGGTTTAATAAGTCATCCATCATCTAAATAGAATTGATATAAAATATAAATAAATATATAAATATATACGGGACAAATTACACAGATTGAGTTAGCCTCGAAGTAAGTTCGAAACTTGTCTTACGAGATACTAACTCAACGATACTATATTTTATAATAAATACTTATATAGATAAACATCCAAGACCCAGGCCAATCAGAAAAAGTTCTTTTCTCATCATGCCCTGGCCAGGATTCGAACCCGGAACCTCCGGTGTCACAGACAAGCGTACTACCGCTGCGCCGTCAGAAAATCAAAATAAACGAATACTTAAATATATTTGTTGAAAAAAAAACTTTCTTAAAACAACTTTGCGCGAAGTTCCCGTGGGAATTTCCAGTAAAACGTAGCCTCTGTTCAGTAACATTTGAAGGTTATACCTGTCTGTGGTAAATATGATCAAAAGCGGTCATGTTTTCGATTGAGTTTATAAAATACGAACGTAAAAACAAAACGCCAATATATTATTCTATATGTATAGTAAATAAATAAATAAAACTAAGATCAGGTCAAAAGTATCCTAAAATTACAAATTTTTATAAAGTGATGAAGACAAATTGAGCGAAAGAAGTAAGTTTACAAGGTTTGTTGACCAGACAACACCGCAAATCCATTATAAATCTTTCCCGGAAGAACGTTTATATTTTTTAACCCAAAACAATTCGTCTAACTGTCTTTCTAACAAGCACGTTTCAAACCAGAGACAAGCGAATGATAGAATTTCTCCTGGCATGCAATAAAACCCCCATTAACCTCAATTCCAACGTTTGGCAGCCCAGGAATGCAATTCATGCCATTTCATGCTCCAACCTATACTAAGTTGTACTTATATATGTCTGTTTTGGTTTATAAAAAAAAGAATAGGTAGGACTACTCCATCTCTTTCCCATGGGTGTCGTAAAAGGCGACTAAGGGATTGGTTTATAAACTTGGGATTCTTCTTTTAGGCGATGGGCTAGCAACCTGTCACTATTTGAATCTCAATTGTATCAATAAGCCAAACAGCTGAACGTGGCCTTTTCAAGACTGTTGGCTCTGTCTACCCCCAAGGGATATTGACGTGATGATATGTATGTATAGTTTATACTAGCTGTCGCCCGCGACTTCGTCCGCGTGGAATAGTTATTTTGGGCATCACTGAAGACCTCAAGGATGAGTAATTTCCCCCTTTTTTCACATTTTCCATTATTTCTTTGCTCCTAATAGTTGCACTGTGATGTTATATAGTCTAAAGAATTCCTCGATAAATGGTGTATTCAACTCAAAAATAATTTTTCAATTCGAACCAGTATAGTTCCTGAGATTATCGCGTTCAAACAAACAAACAAACTCTTCAGTTTTATAATATTAGTTTAGATCAAAATAACCTAATTTTTTTCGTCCACACGTATTCATTTCAAGATGGGTCCAATGATTTAACTGTAATGAAGTAACAAACCTATTCTCGCATTTTCATAACATATTTAAGGTTTTTTATACAAGAACGTACACACATTATTAAATAGGTATTTCATCTGACACAAGATAATATGGATGGTTGTTCCTTAGAATCTGCATTTATGCTATCTGCAAACAATTGCGGCTGGCTTTGGCAGAAAAATCCAAAAGAACGAATCGTAAACCCCCTCTTTTCATATCTTAAAAGTCAAAAAAGGAATCTTTCAACACACGAATATCAACTATTTACGGCTAAGCCGATTACGACGGGTAATGCTCTTTCTCAACTCACGTAAAACTCCTGTAAAAAGAAATATGCGGCACACTCGTTACTGTTTTTACGTCGGATTGTATAATAAACATCATGTTTTAATATCAGCATGGAATAAACTATAAGAAAACATGATACAATATTTTTCTTTATAAAAATATCTAATTGGGCATGTATTTCATACATCCACGCTTATAAAATTCAATCTTTTCAAATTATACGCATAATAATTGTTTTTAATGTAATTAATACTTATCAAAATTTACTTGCCGTGCCGTGTGGTTGCCGGCACCAATACAAAAAAGAATAGGACCACTCCATCTCTTTCCCATGGATGTCGTAAAAGGCGACTAAGGAATAGGCTTGCAAACTTGGGATTCTTTTTCAGGCGATGGGCTAGCAACCTGTCACTATTTGAATCTCAATTCTATCATTAAGCCAAATAGCTGAACGTGGCCATTCAGTCTTTTCAAGACTGTTGGCTCTGTCTACCCCGCAAGGGATATAGACGTGACCATATGTATGTATGTATGTATGCAAAATTTACTTATTCTCTTTCTGATCGGCCTGGGTCTTGAATATTTATCTATATAAGTATTTATTATAAAAATATAGTATCGTTGAGTAAGTATCTCGTAACACAAGTGTCGAACTTACTTCGAGGCTAACTCAATCTGTCTAATCTGTCCCGTATATATTTATTTATCTAGGTATATATATTATCAACAATATGAATCTATATTAAGAATATATGAATCTATAATAAGAAAATAATAGTTTCTAGATCTACTGCTAATAATCCTATTACTCTTACTTACTATGTATGTTTGTACCTAACAATAAAAAAAGAAATAGGACCACTCCATATCTTTCCCATGGATGTCGTATAATGGGCTAGCAACCTGTCACTGTTTGAATCTCAATTCTATCATTAAGCCAAACAGCTGAACGTGGGCTGTCATTCCTTTCAAGACTGTCCATCCCGCAACAGATATAGTCATGTATGTGCAAAATTCTTACTAATTGACACCCAACTTTGATCACAAATGTAAACAAACAGACGCATAGACAAACGGCGCCAATTATGCACGTTCTTATTGTGCTTGTTGCACAAAAAAAAAAGCATAAAAAGCACAGTTGCAAGGGGTTGAGTACGCCTGGCGGGTGGCCAACAGCATTTTATGAGTAAACGGGGAGATATGATGATAGTTATTGGGAGTTGCTGTGTGGTTCCCGACACTTTAAAATGGGACCATATATCTTTCCCGTGGATGTCGTAAAAGGCGACATGGGAAAGGCTGTATAATTGAGATTGTACTTTTAGGCGATGGGCTAGCAAACTGTTACTATTTGAATCTCGATTCCATCAATAAACTATACAGCTGAACGTGGTCTGCCAATGTTTTCAAAACTGTTTCGTCTACCCCGCAAGTGATAAAGACGTGATTATATGTCAGTATATATTAGATTTGCAAACATTTGTAGCAAAGATACTGAATTCATCATCGTCACAAGAAGAACTTTGAAGCCTTAACGCTATAAAAAAGGGGCACCATGCCAAAGACAATTTTCCATAAAAAAAATGAGCAACTTCACATTCGTTTATTACTGCACTGTACAAGTTTAAAATGCCCTTTTGACTGCACCTTTAGTCCGCAATAGTCGGCATATTGCCAAGGTGTTATTTTTAATTTTTGATTTTAGTGTTTAATAATCTGTGCAACACTAGTTTTATAGTAATAATGGCTGGTAATAATTTTCATAAACAAAATCTCAATTCTATCATTAAGCCAAACAGCTTAACGTGGCCTTTCAATCTTTTCAAGACTGTTGGCTCTGTCTAACCGGCAAGGGATATAGACGTGATGATATGTATGTATGTATAATTGTCCTTTTTATTTTCAATTTTCCCTCGTCAAAGATGACAAAGGATGAGAAAGAAGAAACTCTGTGACAGCAGGATGGATGGATAACTATGATAGGTGCGAAGAAGACAGACCATAAGAACTATGATGCAACCATATTTCTAATTAAGTCGATACTCTAAGAAATAAGCAGACCCTAAAAATATTTGACAGCTGTCACAGAAATCAAGTTCTCTAAAAAAAAAAAGAAATTCCCAGCTAAATAGTTATTAGAACGAATAAAAAATCTTTATGTTCTTGGTGCATGTTCAAATTTAGAAGTCGCAGTATATCTTGGGTGGCTTAGAGCTTAAGTTATCTTACAGTTAGTAGTTATACGTTTATATGTAATTAGATTTAAGTGTGTGAATGTGACGTCAATAAAAGTTATACCTTTTATCAAATTTTGAAAATAAACCTATTCTATTCTAGCTTACCAGTCAAGGTGTTATGAAATCAAACAAGCTCAGTTTATAAGATATACCCTATTCCAACTTACTTATACTTAGTCTTTACTTAGGTACTACGTGTTAGTAAATTAAACATCTCCTAACTTCGCACAAGCACCCCCACAGGATTCGTCGTATGTAACAACTATAAGCTGGTTTAATTAAATTTCCTTTGGCTTAACATGTTTTGGTTGTTCAAAGCATGCGTCCATAATCATAAAGTTACTTTGGGTATTTTAAATAGGAGTATTTTGGAGTATTACATGGGTATTACTTTATTTGGTTTACGTGATTTTATCAATTTATAGACTTTAACTCGGTGCTTCGATCACGTGGGTTGAAAGTTTAATTTTCAAAAAGGAAAAACGTGTCAAGTTCTTCCCAAATTTCATCTAAATTTTTCCTTTATTTATTACGTTTATGCTTTACAAACGAATCGTTGTCTTTAAAATTTCAGTAAGTATGGCTTTTTATCATGATTACAGAGTTGATGAGAACTACGTAACCCTTTTTTATATTCAATCTTAATCAATTTGAAACATTAAAGTGCATATTCTCTTAAAAGTTGTTTTGTTGCGCAATCCAATGGAAAGAGAGAAGAAATAGTCCTATCCCTTTCTAAAGTCACACACACGGTAAGTCTAAAATATCAATATATCAAAGATAATAATAATAAATCAAGTAGATTTAATAGAAACGTCGGCGTTTCATCAAGCTAATGGTCCAATATTTGATCGGCCTGTGTGCACAATAGAGGCAAGTGCATTTGCAAACAAATACCCCCCCCCCCCCCCCCCCCCCCCCCCCATGGGTTGATAATAAAACTTTGAATGTGTCAATGCCTTCATTAAGCTATCCAGCTGAACGTAACCTTTTAGTCTCTCCAACACTTAGTTGTCTATTGCTGTCTAACTAACTTTTTCCATAATGAGTTTTGTCATGTCACAGTTGTAAAGTCAATACCCAGTCAGTGATAATACTTACATTTATTGCGTCTTCTCTAAAGGCGTACAAATCGCTAATATCGTAATGAAATGAATCAATCCACACTTATAAAGTCAAAAAAGTTCAAATTTTAGAGCATAAAATATTATTTCTTAAATATAAGGTACTTATAGATTTTCGTTATTATAATATTCTCAAACTTAAAAGACATTACATTACAAACTTAAAAGAAATTAGGTTACAACTTCATTTGACAAACCTCAAAAACAATGAAATATTCACAAAAAGTTACTTATCCGTAAAACTTTTTAATTTTCGTAGTTAAGACCCCTGTCAGACAAGCCATGCAGTCCCCCGTGAGTCAGTGTTGCAAGGGTACCACCCTATTTAGGGTTGATTTTGACTCATTAATCGATATTTTTGCCCCAGATACCATAATGCCATGCATGATATGGGTCTCGGTCAATTTTACTGCATGGGATACTGTGCCAAGTGTTGTATTTTGGAAAATATCCAAATTGTTGATCTTAAAAACGTTGGGAATTTTATGTATTATTTGGAGGGTCAAGGTTTGTCAAGGGCGTGTATTTAATTCGCAATTTCGTAGGCTGCAAAACCTCTGAAAAACTATATACAAATGTCCAATTTCTTTTAAGAGAGTCGACTCATACGCATCCAATGTGAAAAGATTTTTTCCACATTTTGTTAAAAAAAATCTTTGTATACTACTATTACTTTGTCCTTGATTCTTCTTAAACTTCTAATTTTAAGTGAGACCAAAATTATGAGCTGATTTTGTATTGACATAATATCGTATCGCTGTCTCTGTAATGTTGGCAGGTAGGTACATGAACATCAAGTTATAAAACCAAATCAATAAAGTTACGAAGCACTTCCTCTCACAGAGCGTGTCGTACTAACTTCTAACTTTTTCAAAATTGAAAACCTGAGACACCGGTCTAATGACAGTTTGTAACTTTGCAACGTCATTCCCCAAGTTAGAACTAGTACTTTCAACGGTGATTTTATCCTGAACAGCACCTACCCACGCAGTATAGCCAAAAAAATGTTTTTTATAGAAGTTTAAACTTTAAAAACTTCACTAGGTGCACATTTTGCGGCAAGGTGGGGTATAATTATATAAATTTTGTTTTAAAACATGAGTAGTGACGTGCCCAGGATTTCTCTACTCGTGGCAATTTCTATAAATTAGTCAATATCACTCTTCAAGGTCTATGTTATTATAAATCCAAATATGTACATATAAACAGAGTCTCGAAAAGAATTAAAAAGCCACGTTCACACTTAATCCTTACACTTTAATATATTTACAAAAGGAATTGTACAAAAGACCTCACGTCGCGTCGTCTCATCACAGTACAGCAATTTCATTATTTACTAGATTTTCTTTGAACACATCCTCTTTTTAATAATCTTTATTAAGCCATTCCAAAAGTGCATTCAACAGTGTTTTGCGCTCATTTAAAAAACTAAGCGCATTAAGGTTTACGCTCATAGTTTCACCCTTTATTTCTGGATATCTAGCGAACACAGCTCTCCAGCTGAATATCCCTTTATCCCGGTTTCCCGTTATCTCTCCCACTGGCCGCGCTCATTCGCCTGGTTTTAATCCAATTGCTTCCGCTAGTATTGCTTTTGTTTCCTTTTGCTATTATGTTTTCCTTTGTAGTTGTCGTAATCCGTTTTCATTAGCATGGCCGCTTCATGATTTTCCGTGGACGTTTTGAGAGAGCCGTTCAGAGTAATTGTAAGCCCCATTTTGTTTTTGCACGCTAGGTAAATCCGAGCGGAGTCTAATTCGCTGCAGAGTTCTTGCGTTGTAATGTTGTAAAATTTAATGTTGTTTGTTGGGATTTTGATTAGAAGCTACGTGTAGTTGAACGATACATTATGTTTTACCATGCTTAACAGAAATGTTTGATCAATGTCAAACAGGCAATCTATAATAAACACTGTTCCACTGCTTATTAAAGTATGAGATGAATTCTAAGATTTCATTTCATAAAGATCATGACTCTTTCTTGAAGAGGATGACAGAAACGACATCTTTCCTTTTTGCTACGATCTTTGTATCCCTACTTTTGTTGTTAAATATACATGAGTACTCATAACGTCACTCATTTCATCAAGGTGCATTGTAAGAGAAAACAAACAGCTTATTATGATTCTTTAAATCCTCTATTTAATCAGGTCCAGATATTGAATCGGAAACAAATACGTCAATACATCATTCCAACTTGATACTTTTACAAACAAATATATCTCCAAAGAACTCCTTATTTGGCACGAAATCTCCATCGGAAATGTTTTTCAAGGCGAGTCTAGCCTTGGCAATTCTCCTACGAAAATCTGGATTACTTCCAAGATGCGTCACTATCTCCTTTACGTATTATATTTCAAGAGAAAGCTACACCTTTTGTTACTATTTCTAGGAGTTGATTCAGTAAGATTGTACTTTTTAGGTGATGGGCTAGCCTATAAAGTTTCTCAAGAGAGCTCCGCACTGAGTAGATGTTATGATAAAAAATCCTTTCCAATCTGAGAATGTCATGTGTCAGCTTTTGTAGGTTCGTTCATTTCATCTTTCGTAGAATAATTGTAAAAATATAATATTATATTACATTTTCACTATTGGGAAAAATTAAAAGCAAACCAATGACCTAATTGTAATTATTTCTTTATTTAAACCTAACGCAGGTGATATGTGCAACAGTTCATTGGTTTGCCAAAAATTTTCCCAGAAGTGAATTATTTATTTAAATTTTATTTCTTTTCTTTAAGTACTTTGATTAATATTGACCCTATGTACTACTCTGATCGGACAGCGTATTTGAATATATTGTAGAATCGGTAAAAATAGACCGGTACCTAAAAATAGTTATCAAAAATCCAGCTGTCTCTTCCTCTATATGTTTCAGTATGTTACCCCCATACGAGTAATGTCTGTGAACGCCGGGATAACACAATAAAACTATTGCGGACGGAAGATAACTTTTACAACGTAAATCTTATAAATTGCGAGTCTGCTTTAGTTATGACTTTAAGTTCGCAGTCGTTCTGATTTATTTTTACCATTTTATATATAATGCGATTTGAATTCCGGATTTACGTTTATTTGTGGAGTTAAGAACAGTCACTGTTTATTATTTTTAACTAAATTTTTTTTTGTAAGCAAAATTTAAGTACATAATTATTATTGAAACAAGTCTTTACGTGGAACAGGCTCAGTGTGCTTTCCGCTCTTAACATAGTGTATGTCGCCTGTATTAGTAATTTATTGAAAAAAATTATAGTAAATCTAATTAAATACGCCATATCTATCCGTTTGTATCAATCAATGAAGTAGTCAATGCAAAACGTATAATTTAGGGCTTCCTGCACTAGTATTATCATTTCGTACTGTTAGTATTATTTTTACACGTACTTTTGATAAACTAAATATTACCACGTGCCGTTTATATGTAAGTACCTACATAGATATACTGATATTAAAGATCATTAATAATTCAGAGACGGTATTTCCATACGTTTTGAGTAATTTACATAAATAGCGTAGGGAGAGGTAGTTCACTGCGAAACAGCTTTAATATGTAATTTTGTATGATATTTTGTAATTATGTGAATGTGATTATAAGGCGTTAAGATCTCCTTGTAAGACAGTCCTTTTATGGTTCATTTGTCGTTGGTGAAAATATTTTAGTTTGTATTGCCACTTTTTATTTATGTACTTTGAAAGCGGTAGTATCTTCTAGCTTCGTAATCGTTGTTACACTCTGTAGTAAACAATAAATCTTGCTTTTACATGTGACTACATACTTAAGATAATACAATTTATTTTACACATTATCTTGTCACACGAAGTTCTTGGTTCGTACTCCAATGAGTATCATTACTTCGTTCGTATTTTTAAAAGCCATTTCTATAACAGTCACGTTTTCAATAAACGCATGAGCACGAACAATGACGGAGATATGCTAAACTGATTTCAGGCGAAGGAAATCTATTTCTTACAGCAAATAGATCTATTTTATTTACTTTGAAGACGTGGGCGTGTCGCGTTACAAATGCGATTTGTAAATTGAATACGAATCATTATAATCGCATATCTGTATTCATTGGACTTGTAATTCGCATACATACATAGAGTATGCAGTGCCAACGGTTTTGGAAAGACACGACAGACAGTTTTATAAAGTAATAAGCATCGGAAAAATACTCATAACTACTTACTTGTACGAGTACTTAGTACAACGTATTGGCTACAATTTTGTGCCTATTTATGTTATTATGGAGAAGAAATTATAATCAAATATCTGACGAAATAAGTATTTAAATGTCTATTAAAAAGAATTTGTTAAATAAAATCAAAGCTTCCAGTTAACCATTTACTCAAAATATGTTAATATTTTACAAATATTGTACTAAACAAGCGGACCTCGGGCTGTGAAGCGTATCGACTAAGGGTGAAATTGGGAACACGCAAAGATGACAGACAGTTTTACGATATTATAAATTTAAAATAAATAAATAAATATAAATTACACAGATTGAGTTAACCTCGAATTAAGTTCGAGACTTGTGTTACGAGATACTAAGTCAACGATACTATATTTTATAAGAAATACTTATATAGATAAACATCCAAGACCCAGGCCAATCAGAAAAAGCTCTTTTCTCATCATGCCCTGACCGGGATTCAAACCCAGGACCTCCGGTGTCACAAACAAGCGTATTACCGCTACGCCACAGAGGCCGTCAAAATAATTAATTATTAACAGGCATTTTAGTCATAAACGTACCTTATTTTAACAAGTTTAAGTTGAAGAGTTAGAAAAATTGAGCAGATTTAGTAAGTATCCAATAAGTTTCTGTCCATCGTCTCAAAATAACTTATTTGACACAAACTACATCTTTCCACTTGTCACGATTCCTGCATAATTCATTTTACTTCATTCACATTTCAATTCATTCGATTTTGATGTGAATTGGGATAAATTATTTTTTACAACAAACTATCTCTTCTATCTGTCAAAAATGAAGAGATTACCTACTCATAGTTTCAGATTAAAATTATTACAGTGGGGGCATTGGTATGCACAGTACTCTGACAAGCAACTTGCTCCTCGTCGGACTTAATTCAGTCGGTATTTATAACCGTTAAAAATAGACTAAGGACAAATATCCCTAAGGACCAAACGGCGCTTCTTTGACGAACAAGTTAAAGTCCAGTGATCATATTTTCTAACAGTTAAATCAGGTTTTCCTTTATTTTTATTGTATAGGTTTTTTTTTTACTAAATTTAGGTTAGGTATGTTGCTAGATCGTGTATTAAGTGCAATTATACTATGTATTTGTTTTTTTTTTTACTTTTGAACTTTATTGGTAGAACCTACAGGAAATTTTTTACATAATACTTTTATCATATAGTAACTGAAAACTTGTATCTTGACTAATAAGGAACCATGGAAAAAGCTTGGCCAACAATGCCTTAACCACAAAATCTAAAATATACCTAACACCAAAAATAGTGTTCAAATATTTATAAAAAAAAAATTAACAAAGTTAAAAATTACAACAAAGATCTCACACACCTACTCGATTCACTTAACGTAATTCGTGTTGTTGCATATTAATAGCGGTAATGTAAATATCGATCCTGGTTGCGTCCGCGTATCCTGCCATCCTTAGCGGTTAGTACGCTTCCGTACCGCCGCGAGCGCGCACGTCCTCGCGTACTTGGTACTGAGTACGCGTACGTACAGTATCGGGTAGTGCAATTGTATCTCGGGTATTGCCGCGCGTGTGACGTTGCCTTTATGCGTTTTGTGATGTTGGATCGTTGTTGTGGGTTTGGTAAAATGTGAAAAAATGTACTTACATAATTTATTTATTTGAAAAAAAAAAATGATTACTTATTCAGATAGCTAGTAAAAAATCATACAATTAATATTTTACTGGTACTTATTAAGATTTTCTTTTGCGTGATGTAGGGATTTGAAAAAACTAAGAATGTTTTATCTTTATATAAGTATTTTTAAAAATACATAATCATATTTTATCATTATGCATAACAGCTGGATGTGGCCTTTCAGTCTTTGTAATACTTTTGATTTAATTTAATACTTTTTTTTTTAAATTTTTGGCTCTGTTTACTCTGCAAGGGATATGAACGAGACTATATGTAGGCATATTTACTTTATTAATTTTGTGCAACCGTTAAGGTATTTTATACAAATGTGTTACGTGAAACGAATTGTAATCCCATTCTCCTTCGTTCCTTGATCACAGGTCATTGAAGCTATTTTATGGCGAACTTTATGGACGCACTTCGCTAATGAAATTGAAAAATCTCGATTTCACAATAAATGCTGCACACTAATAAAAACGCTATGTAAATATGTATTTGTCGATCTTTTTACAGTTAAATTCTGCAGTTGTTTGAGTTTATTTATTAAAATAAAATAGAAAACTAAAATACAGACCCCAATAATCACAAAGTAAGAAATATTATGTACTTTATATATTATAAATATTTGTTAGTGTGGTTCCCAGCACCAATACAAAAAAGAATACTACCACTCCATATCTTTCCCCTGCATGTCGTAAAACGCGGCTAAGAGATAGTCTTATTAATTTGGGATTCTTTTTAAGGCGATGGGCTAGCAACCTGCCACTATTTGAATCTCACTTCTATCATTAAGCCAAACAGCTGAACGTGGCCTAACAGTCTTTTTAAAACTGTTCGCTCTGTCTACCCCACAGGGGATACGGACGTGACTATATGTATGTATGTTTGTTAGCAATATAAGTCCTATCTACTATCTATAGGTTCTATCTACCTAAATTATCTACAAAATGGATTTAAACAAAAATGATGAGATTATTAGATAAAAAAATAATGTAGCGTGTATTATTATAATAACGCGTAAATCAAAGTAAATCTACTTTGTGTTATTTTGATGTATAAATCAAAATAACACAAAGTAAATCCGCGTTTTCAGCAATAGTCAAGTTAAAAACTACACTAAGAATTAAAACAGAACGTATACGACCCGGTACTCGAACCTGTAAATCGTAGTCCCCGCGGACCGCGCCACAGGGGCTAGCCTTACTTAGCGAAGTTAATTAGAACTCGAGACTCAAGTTACCTTTGTTACTAATCTTACTTGTGTCGTGAGTAATTTTAACAAGAAAAGTTAAAGAGGATATTTTTACTGTTTTTCTTTCTCTCTCTCACATTAGTTATTAAACAATTTATAGAAAATATAAAGGAATGTATTATCGATTAGCATTTTGGGTCAGAGATTAAATAAAAACCTATTGAATTCCTTAAATCTAGAATAGACTATATTACACTTTAAAAAAAAAAATCATGAATTTACACTCCCAATATTTTTACTACATAAACTATAACTGCATAATCACGTCTATATCCCTTGCGGGGAAGACGTAAAGACAACAGTCTTCTTTTTCCTGATCTATAAACTATTTTATTGTAGTTTCATCATATTTTTCAGTTGTAATTTCCCAGAAATATCAATAAATTAATAATAATTCAATTTCAAAGTCAAACAGCTGAACGTGGCCTACTAGTCTATACAAGAGTGTTAGCTCTGTCTACCCCGCAAGGGACATAGACGTGACTATATGTATTTATGTATGAGTTGAAACCGTTCAGACTTTTTCTGAAACGTTTGAACCTCTAAGGAGGTCACATTACTTCCTGTAGGAGGCGTGGCTTCCTGTCACTATCTCAGGCGTGATCGTGCGCACGGTAAATCAATCATGGCGTATACTATACCTACTAATATTATAAAGCTGAAGAGTTTGTTTGTTTGAACGCGTTAATCTCAATAACTATTGCTTCGAATTGAAAAATTATTTTTGCTTTAAATAAACCATTTATCGAGGAAGGCTTTTGGCTATATAACATCAAGCTGCAACTATAAGGAATGTATATGAATTAAAAAGAAATAATGGAAAATGTGAAAAAAACGGGGAAATTTATTCATTCTTGAGGACTTCAATGATGCCCAAAATAACTATACCACGCGGGCACAGCTAGTGTAAATTTATAGAGATTTAGTTTTTAAAAACGTTTATACTTATAGGCGTGCCAAGTTAATGACAATAAGTTAAAATAATAACATCTTCGTGTGTATATGATGATAGTCACTTACCAGGAGATGTGGGAGACGAGGGATGTCTAATCCAATATTGAATTATAAAAATTAACATCGTATACAGCTTTATAAATTTACTAGAGGCAACTCGCGACTTCGTCCGTGTGGAATCAATCCCGCGGGAACTCCGGGATAATAGATATGTTATTCTGGGTCTTCAGCTACCTACATAAGTACCAAATTTCATCGTAATCGGTTCAGTAGTTTTTGCGTGAAAGAGTAACAAACATTCATACTGACATCCTGACATACTCACAAACTTGCGCGTTTATAATATTAGTAGGATAAATTCTTCTTTTTTATTGGTGCCGAGAACCACACGAGGAAGACGATCGATAATATCTCCAAAACGGTATTTTTTCCGGACCCAAAGTAAATAGTATTATTACTGTCCTTCTTAGATTTCCTTTATTTATCAAGAAGATTAGCTTAAAATAAATAAATATATACGGGACAAATTACACTGATTAAGTTAGCCTCGAAGTAAGTTCGAAACTTGTGTTACGAGATACTAACTCAACGATACTATATTTTATAATAAATACTTATATAGATAAACATCCAAGACACAGGACAATCCGAAAAAGTTCTTTTCTCATCATGTCTTGACCGGGATTCGTACCCGGGACCTCCGGTGTCACAGACAAGCGTACTACCGCTGAGCCACAGAGGCCGTCGATAAAAGATATGTAATTCTAAGTAAAAAAAAAATTAAAATAACTTTCGCGTTGTGTTTAAATGGGATGTGACACACAATGTCCTAACCCTTTCATCTGCGCCTGGTGTCAAATGTACGAGTTCCAAAGCAAACATCAGTACTTGATAGCCCTACCTCTCAAACAAACAGCGTTTCTTAGAATGTCTGTATGTATAGGAGTGTATTCCAGCTGCCGTGAAATTGTAAATTACCTAGACAGACAGACAGACAGGCTTTATTTTATACTGTTGTGATACCTACTTGATGCAGGCTGAAAAAGTAAATTAATAATTTTATAAAAATCCTGTTAAAGGTAACTAAGATCAGAGACAAAATCAAAGAGAATTGAAACGGTTAAAATTTCATTCGTAAGAAAATATTTTCTTTAGATTAATTAAATGCCTCGGTACCTAAGTAGGAAGGAAATAAATGTTCTACATGGTGCCACAGATTAAAATTTTTCTGTTCTGAATTTATATTCTTAAAATAAAAAAAAAAATTTGCGAAATATCTTTCTAATGTGTGGTAATTTTAATAAAAATATTATTTTATACATTGAAATGTAATTTACTACCAAAAATAAATTTGTATTTTGCAGTTTATGAAAATGGAAAAAAAGGAAATGTAGTCTGACGTCTCATCCGGTGCGGTGAACGGTGGCGCTAACCGATGCGTTCACTCGCGAGTTATTTTCAAATCGTAAATCAGATTGTGACGAATCCAGAGCGCGGTGACTAATTTTAAAACGAGAAAATTTCTGATCAAAGATTGATACGTACTGAATTAAAGAGATGTGTTGAAATTGTTGAAGAATGTTAAATTTATTTTTATTTTGTGACTTGGAACTTTTTTTCGTATTAAAAATAACGTATTACTTTGGTCAGGTCGATGATTATTATTACGAGTATGACTAAGTGTTTGTAAGAAGGAATTAAAAATTATCGATTTCTCTAAAATTTGAAAACCTGATTAATTATTATTTTTCAGAAAGAAATTACTTAGGTTTATGCAGAGCCGGATTAACCTTAAGGCAGAGTAGGCAACTGCCTAGGGGCCCAGCATCGACAGGGGCCCCGCCCACTGCACTGCATTCCGAAAATATTTTTTTTTTAATTGAACGAAAATGATAATTAACAAAACTTTTCTTTCTTTTTCAACACCCGTAACACTTTATACATACAGAACCATCTAGTATCTAATATAAGAACTAATATAATCCTTCGAATCGCAACTAACTGGACTTCATGTACGTTGGGGGAATCCCCGATTTGTTGGGTGCGTTCTGTAAGCTTCCGTAGGGTGATAATAATTTGTAGCGTAATAGTTCCGAAACTTTCAAAATACCTATAACCTACGTATCTTTAATTACAATATGTGATATGAGTTCTGCGATTGCAAGGTAAATTTTAAAAGTTTATGTGTTCTCCGTATTTGAAGACTTACGATTTTCACATACACAAAACCAAAAGTATTTAAAACAAAAGTGTTCCCGCTATTTCGGCATTCATAGAAAGGATTATGAATTCTAAATGGTGTGAAGAAAGAAACAGAGCACATATATCTTTTATACCTACTAAAAATGAGCTTTTGATTTATAGTTATTTAAAAATTTACTGCGATAAACCTTCTGCCAGTTTTATTGGAGAGAAAAAATTGTTAAAAAGTGCAAAAAAATATAGTTTTTGGCCAGTAAAAAATAAAAAATAAATTAGTAAAATGTAACTTAGGTAATGTTTTATTGTTCCCTACTAAAATACTATATTTATGTGCAAGGTACTATATTTTTAAAAGCTTTTCTTAAAAAATACTATATTTTGACACTAAAATGTTGGCAACCCTAGTAGAAGGCAAAAAAAAAAATACATCACATGATTATCAGTCAGAATAGGTAAAGAAAAGGGGCCCGAAAATGGTAGTGCCTACAGGCCCATGACAGGGTTAATCCGGCTCTGGGTTTATGTTAGTACTTTCTATATCGATTTTTAACGGTCCAAATACAGAAAACACTTAAAATGAAAAGTATTTCAAGAAGTACCAATAGAAGTTTATATTTAACAACTTGCAACTAGAATATTTATAGCGTCATATTCGTGCGCCGAAATTCAAATTTCTGTGCATGTACGTAGCTTTCGTTATTAATATTCCTTTTTAATGCCGGAAGTTGTAAACTGGAGTTAACTAAACAAGGAAGTTTGTTAGCAGACAATTCATATAGCGAACGGGTTAATTAGACTGAGAGCAGTAGTGGTACTGAATGAAGACGAATGTTTGTACGCGCACGTCCTATTTGCACTTGGACGTAAATTAGAATCATGACTACCTTTGATCTTGGCGGAGCAACTTATAGCTTAGTTACTTGGTTCATGGTTGTAAATTAGTATACATCTTGCTCTATATTGATACAACCAATGAATCTTTTAAGGCAAATTAACTTTTTAGGCAAATTGACTTGTCTACTATGAGCTATTATTTGCTTGTTCTATTCTGTTAATCAAAAATCTCTGATATCCATTTGGTTTTTATTTGCTATTATTCAGAATCTATTTCTCTCATAATAACATATTCAATCTCTATATTTAGCATAACAAAATTATTTTATAAGCTTTTTTGCACCCAGATCTAGTTCCTATTGCACCAGAAATTGACGCCATTTGATAAAAATAAAATAACATTACACACAAATAGATTCATTGTAGAAGTTTTCTAAATCTAATTTGCAGAATGAAACTTCTGTGTTGTGTTTTTCATTCTTAAAAACCGCATGCGTCAAATCAAAAGATGACACGTTTCTTATGTTTTCACTAGCAAGTGTTGCTTATTTTTCTCCACCACCAACGATGGGTTGTGTAGCCAGAATTAGAAATTCCCGATACGGCGTCCCCTCCTATCGTGAGTCAGGCAAATTACTGTGTTTGTGATTAATGCCAGCTATTCTTGTTCATACCCTTCACCCGGCTTCGCTTCCTTTGTTAAAGATTCACTATTGTTCCGCTAAAAAGGTTTTGCTTTAAGTTTGACACGTTTGAGATGGTAAAGAAAAATAACGCCCGCTCCTTGGCTATCCTATTTTCAAAATTTCCGCACTCAATTTATATTAGAAAATTTAAGAATTTTATTTTCAATTTGAGGGTACTTCAGGTTTCAATAAGTTTTTGTACAAAAACGAGTCTTATTTCCAAAACCACTATTTTTACGTCATTTTGTAAATATTTTCAGTGTTTCATATATTTTATCAGATTCTACTACCATACCTCTAATGATCTGCATACATTAACATAAACATACCACGTACGTCGTTATAAACTTGAAATGTTAGAAATGCATTAGCGTCTATAGGAAACTGTTCCTGTTGTTTTTATACTTTATACTTTAAGAAAGACAGTACCATTAAAACTTCTGAAAAACAAACCTACAACAACAATGCATTTTACTATTTAGCTGGTGGAACTTAAGTTGTTCGGGATTATTAGTCTGAGCATAACTGTGTAGTGAAGTCTGAGTTTAAAAATATTTGTCTGTGTATAACTGTGTAGTGTTGTGAACTAAATACAAAGTTGTTGAATGATTCATCGTCAAAATGCATAGCCGTGAAGCCTTCAGAATGCAGCTCTATATGATACAAGCGAAGCAATGTAAGTTTTGTTAGGATTATTAATGCATTAAGCCGTGTGGTTTCCGCCGAAATAGAATAGAGCCAATTTTAGATCTGAATATTATTGAATGCAAACCGTTTTGAAGACAAAATCACTTCAAACTTAGCTAATAAGTTATAATTTTGTAAATAAATACCTACATAACTTAGGCGTTTTGTAGTCAAGCCGTAAAGAAGTAACACCTGATTCACTTAATGCTGTTTGCAATAAATATAGCTATTTATTGCTTAAAACTAAGTATCCTAGCTGTGTAGTCTCGAGGTGAGATTGCAAATAAATATTTGCTGTGCTGCAAGTCTGCGAGAGATAACTGGTGTTGAATCAGTATAAGTAGTGCACTTGTACTAAATGTCGCGTTAGTCTAAGTTCTAGTCGTATTTTTTCCTTGATGTACATAAATAAATTACTGAGAGAAACATTATTGATGTTGAATGAAAGAGAAATAATTCCGCGTCGAAGTTAGGTAATCTAAAACCTTGAACACATAATTAAAAGAAACTTTAATTCTTGGGTAAGGTCAAAGACATCTGTGGCATTTGATCCACCGAGCAGCTAATTTTCAATATAATTCGGTCCCTGGGGTAGCAAAACGAAGTGGCAGTAATCCTCCCCGGATCGGATGACCGTTGTTTCTGCCCAGTGTATTATGTTTAATCCCTTTACGCTTGATTATTTAATCCACACGAATTCGAAACGTGCGAGTTTCGTGTTTGTAAGCTTTATAAAGAGGTTTATTGGACTTTTGTTATAAATGTTAACCAAAGGTTCGTTATTGATATTCTTTTGATGTAAACCTTCGGATTAAGCCTTTGTTTATTTTGAATCAGGTGAACTTTTCATCATGTTTAATGTTGAGTGGCTAAGGTTAAGGTATTTTTGGTAGATAAGTGTTGTAGAGTCCTTTGCAATATTCATTTAGGATAATTAACATGTTTTTATTGTACAAATTTCTATGAAATATAATATTGTGTGCTAAGTTGTAATGGATCGGATAAGGTATTGTGGTTCAGTATGTAATATAATAATATTTCATAAGACATTATGAAACCATATTGCGACCCAATGAAGATATTCCGGTTAGTAGCCTGCGCTTACGGGTAATAAGTTGCGTACCATTAAGTTATATTCGCTTATTAAGTTTTCTTAATTATTAAATAATGAAAAAATAGGCAAAATAATCGATTTATAAAAATCTGTCTTCGTACAGGCGGTACTTAGGTCATGCAGCGTCAATGCAGGTGCGCCTCAAACTGAGGAGAGTTACCACACAGGCAGGCTAAGCTTTAGCCCTTTATTTTAAAGAAAAATCTTAACGTCTTCAGTTTTTTTTTCTATCTCTCCTACCTCACTTTATTTGATGTCCATCGATCAATTTCCATCATTTCTTTATTTCAGGTTCGCGCCATGGAGCAGCGGCTGTGCGAATGGCCAACGGGCGCTGACGGAGCACCCAGAGCCATATCGAGATTAGAGGGGCAAATAGAAGAACAGGTATAATAAAGCTCATTTTTGAATGTTTATCTAATATAATTTCTATCTTTCAATTAATTTTAGGCGAATATACATTTCTTGTATATATGCATGTTGGTAACGTTTTTAATTTAATATATATGTAAGATTTGCCAATTGAATTGAAGTTCGTGGGGCATTAAAATCATATAAGGAGTTTTTGAGATATTCAAAATCCTTTGAAAATTTTAAGTGTCCGCGAGGTTAAGTTTGCAGCTAAGGACTAGTTATTTAAAATATAGTATCGTGGAGTTAGCATTCCCAAACTCAAGTAGCGATCCTACTTTAGGCTTTCTCAAAAGTGTGATTTGACCCGAAAGTATATTTACCTTCATATTTATTTATTGCTTTATGTGTTTTCCACTAAGTTGAATACTACTAGAGCAGTAACTGTGCTGTCATATTACTATTAACTGGGTTTCCATATTAATTCCTATTTTAGTTGGTTAGAATAGTAGTAAACCTGCTTTAGGGATAGGCAAATAATAAATCTTACATTGGAAGCACTGTTATTTCATCCACTTTTTCGAAATAAATTATTGTAAGTTAATTTTGGTATCTGCTTCTATTTCCTATATGTTCTTACCTAGTTCCCAAAAACACAGAATAAAAAAGTATTTTGTAATTTATGAACGCGACCTAACGGGATAGAAAGTCGTGACGTCATTCAATGTCATCCAATCATCTGTCAAATCAAATTAAAATTGGACAAATTTTTAAATATTTTGATTATTCTTTTATATTCTGAATTAAAATATTGAATTCAATGGCTGCACAATGAAGCTTAGAAAATATTTTATGCGATAAGCTCAATTCCAAGTTAAACTATTTGAAAAATGTCATGTTAATCATATCCTCTGTGTACGATTTAAAACGTAAACAAAAATGCAGGTAAACATACAAATTTTCTTAGCTTTACCCTCTATTTTCATCTACATAATACATTATCAGTGTAATCACATTTATACCCTCACTTTTGAGTAGTTATGAAATGTAATTGAAAATTTAATGTGATTTGAGAAGCTTAACTTTTTAAAGTTTCCTAAACTTTCTAAAATGCTATGACCTTGTTACTAAATTGAATTAGGTAACTTTTCTACAATTAGGATATATTTTATATGTTAAGAACAAGTCTCACAGAATAAACTAACCCATAGTAAGTTTTCTTGAATAAAATACTTTTACTATTACTAACAACTCATCGTCTTCAAACAAATTCTAATATAGGTTGACCATTAATACAAATTAACTGACTTGATAGAAATTATTAACCTTAGGTTGTAGCCCACACTTAGCTCTTATGCTTAATATGCAATCCTGGATGTAATCCCTACGTGAATGGTGACCACAAGTAACGTGAAAATATCTTAAGCTCCTTATTTATAAAGATTATATCGAGACTGACTTCAGATCATCATAACATGATTTGAAACTTCCAAGATAAATAAAGGTACACTATGTGTGTGTTAAGTAATACCTGTAGTATTTATAAATAGTATAATGAAACATGAAATTTAAAATCAGTTATCTTATGCTCCTCCATGCCTCAGAAGACCTACTAAGCCATTGATCATAGCTGTTTTCATTGATGGCAGTTGTTCATCCATGTTAGGCTAGAATCTTAGGCGGTTTAATACAAGGTTCGGCCACCTTCTTTGTTGTCTCTCTTTTGCCTCATTGTCTTCGCATGTGTTTTAGTTGGTTAGTCCAATGCAAAGATGATCAGCTGCATGATCTGATTCCCTCTACTTTTGACCACTTACACACACAAAAAGCAAACAACTGGCTATTGAGTTAATTCACTGAACACTTTCAGAAACAGCTGAGACTCCAAGACGCGAAGCAGGTAGAAGCGAAAGCGGCCCGGATCAAGGAGTGGGTGACGAACAAGCTGCGAGAGTTGGAACAGCAGAATCAGCTGCTGAGGGAGCAGAACGACCGCTGTAACCAACAGCTAGAGTTGTTAAGGAACCATATTGCCGCTCAAGGGAGCAGAAATTGTGCGGTATGTACCGTTGTTTTTTTAAAAATATTATTTTACATATTCATGTTTGAATGGTTGATAGAGCTATTTGCTGGCAAAGATTGCCACAAACGTATGTATAAGGAGAAATCCATTTAACCTAATTTAGAAATCTTCAGATCACTTCAGATCTATAATTATTTTATTGAACGTCAAAAAGAAGGAAAAAATATATATTGTTGTTAACTCTCTTTAATAAACAAAATATATAGATATAGAAATAAATCACTAACAGTGCATAATGATAGAAAATAATAAGTCAAATATTTGTCTTATCCTACCATCATGTTGATAAAAGACAATTTTGCTACAGTTCTATTTGAATGAGGTATTATTTGAATCACTTAAATTTATGAGA
This sequence comes from Amyelois transitella, assembly GCF_032362555.1. Lineage (NCBI taxonomy): Eukaryota > Metazoa > Arthropoda > Insecta > Lepidoptera > Pyralidae > Amyelois > Amyelois transitella. The sequence continues at coordinate 549,948 of NC_083518.1, read as the reverse complement.
TAACTGATTTATTACCGTAATGAAAACTAGTCATTTAAAAGCCCATCATTTTGATGCAAGTCATAAATCATTCATCTTGCTAAAGATAGTCAAGGCATAACACCACTATCTCACAAGAAAAAAATCTTTATGGTGCAGTGATAAAATTGATGTTTCTAAAAATGCAAAATGCTCGTGGGTTCAAAATTCCACTGAAAAAAAGAATTTCTTTTTTGTTAACTCTTAATACTATTAAAAATAGGTTATTTTAGGCAAATAAATATCTCTATCTTAAAAACCTTCCCCCAGTTTCTACCAAACCGAGCCAGTCTCTCTCTAGAGGTGAGATCTGAAGACGGGCCCTCGCGAGCCACTACCAGCCTTTTGGGACCCAACCGACGGCGTTCAGAAAGCCTCGAGGGGCCCCAGGTAGCACCGATAGGGCTCCATAGACCGCAGTTCCTTTGTTTGCTGTTTCATTCATTTCTGCACATTATAAGGCTTATGTTACAGTGTCTAAGTGTAGCAATTTCCATCTGTGAAACTAGAAGGCACTATGAAATCTTCCTTCTAAAGATCTTTTGTTTTAAGGTTGTATCATGTTGTTTCCTACATTTTATAATACAACCACTTCATATCTTTCCCACGGATATCGTAAAAGGCGACTAAGAGATAGGCTTATAAACTTCGGATTCCTCTTGTAGGCGATGAGCTAGCAACCTGTCACTATTTGAATCTCAATTCCATCAGAAAGCCATACATCTGAGCGTGTCCCTTTAGTATTGTCAAGGCTTTTGGCTCTGTCTTGCCCGCAAGGGATGACTATGTATGTTCTAAAATCCCCAGATAGCATCGTTAGGCTTCCATAGACCGTCTATCTTTGTTTTTTAATTTATTTCCGCACATTCAAGGCTTATGTTCCACTCTTAAGTGAAGCTAATTCCGTTTAATCTGTATTTGGCGGGAAATCAGAAAGGAACTTTAAAACTTTGCATCTAAAACACATTTTTGTTCTGAACTTGAATGTATATGTGACATATTCAAGTAAATTTTTGTGCATTTACTTACTTTTTTTTTTTTCATTAGCGCATAAATTTTAAATGTTTCAATAGTCTTTTATTTCTTCCTTTTCTACATTATATAGCTTCTAGGTGAATAGTCTGTATGGTTTGATAATGATGTTAACTTTCTGTTTTTATACTGTGCCCTTAATCATTAAAAAAACCTTGATTTCTATATGACTATTTCACATTTTTGCTTATTGTGTCAAAATTGTGTTAACTTTAAATAGAATAGCAACCTGTCACTATTTGAATCACAATTCTATCAGTAAGCCTAACAGCTGAACATGGCCTTTAAGACTTTCAAGACTGTTGGCTCTGTGTACCCCGCAAGGGATATAGACGTGATTATATGTTTGTAAGTAATTGTCATTTCTAGCTCATAGGGTTTAATAAAAAAAAGGCGAATAGACTTTAAAGTTTATTAGACAAGAGAAAAGTAAAAAAAGGAGTTGCAGACATTCTAATTGAAAATGCTACAGTGTAGTTTGTTCCGCCGCTTCTACACTTGCGCTTTATAAATGGTATCAGATTCAATTTTAACGTCAACACAACGTCATTATGAGATACCTTGTACGTATCAGATTTTGAAAACAAATCTATTACTCATTCCAGCTCCCGATCACATCATCGGAGCCCCACTACAGCACCCCGGTTAGACACAGGAGGAACCTGTCCATCGGCACCACCAGCCTGGTGAACAACTCCAGTGCAGCCAGCCCAGCGGCAGCGTTGAACACCATGAACCGTACCATGGACGAGAGGACCACTGCCAGCTTACTGGCTGAAGATTTGGCGGTTAGTGACTTTAGGCTATTTTGTTTTTCATACATACATACATAAAATCACGCCTCTTTCCACTTGCCACGATCCCTGCATACTTCCTTTGCTTCATCCACATTCATAACTCTCTTCATGCAAGCTCGGCGTTTCATATTACAAACATGTTTTATTATGTTTTTCATATTACAAACATATATAGCGTCGTGTGGTTCCCGGCACCGATACCAAAAAAGAATAGGACCACTCCATCTCTTTCCCATGGATGTCGTAAAAGGCGACTAAGGGATAGGCTTATAAAATTGCGATCCTTTTTTTTAAGGCGATGGGCTAGCAACCTGTCACTATTTGGATCTCAATTCCATTATTAAACCGAGCAGCTGAATGTGGCCATTCAGTCTTTTCGGGACTATTCGGGTTCTGTCTACCCGTTAAGGATATAGACGTGACTATATGTATGTATGTATAAACATATATCCCTTGTTCCTTCTTTACGGAGCAGAAAGAGTTAGTTAGAACTACAGTTAAATGCTACATTAGCTTTGGAAGCGGCAGTAAACTTTGTTTTAAGTAATTTGGGGGCACGGCAGTGCTCCCGCCAAGTCGAGCAAAAGAAGCGGCACGGCCGTACCGTCTTTTTCTCGAAGCAATTAAAGCTATTTTAGGCTATTTTATTAGGGGATTAACCGACTTGGTATTACATGGATCTCACAACTTTTGACAGTAGAAACGGTACGGTACGGTTACGGTAAACATCGTTTGTGAGAGAGAGAACATTATGAAGTGAGTTATGAATATGGATGAAGCGAAAGAAGTTTAGTCTCTGCCTTCCTCTACTACTCTGGGAAAACTTTATGTATGTATGTATGTATGTAGCGTTTTGTTCCCCAAAGTCGACAGATGTACCTACCTACATCAAATGACTTTGTTTCAATTTTTATATAATTTTAGTTGAAATTTTGACGGAATTTCTTGCATTTTGTGCCGTGTGGTTCCCGGCACCATTAGATAAAGGATAGGACCACTCCCAACTCTTTCCCATGGCATGGATGTCGTAAAAGGCGACTAAGGGATAGGCTTATAAACTTTAGATTCTTCTTTTAGGCGACGGGCTAGCAACCTGTCACTTAATATGAATCTATTCTATCTATATATCTATATATAATCATATCTATCTATATATAATTCTATCAGTAAGCCAAATAGCTGAACGTGGCCATTCAGTCTTTTCAAGCCTGTTGGCTCTGTCTTCCCCGCAAGGGATATAGACGTGACCATATGTATATATGTATGTATGACGGAATTTTTTGCATTTTTTTTTGTTTCTCAGACGGCGGTGGAAAAATTGGTGGTGTTGCCAACAACTCCGACCACGTCGACTGACGGCGACACCACGCACGATTACGCTGAAATATACACGCCTAGCAGGGGTTAGTGTTTGCGCATACAAATGTCTAGTGCCGTGTGGTTCCCGGCACCAATACAAAAATAGAATAGGACCACTCGCATCTGTTTACCATGGATGTTGTAATAGGCGACTAATCCGCGTGGAATCAATTCCGCGGGAATTCCAGGATAAAAAAAAGGAGCCTATATGTTTTTCTGATTTTTCAGCTAGCTACATATCAAATTTCATCGTAATCGGTTCAGTAGTATTTGCGTGAGAGAGATACCTACTCACAAATTTTCGCATATTTATAAAATTTATTACATTAGATGATTGTACATTAGTGCCGTGTGGTTTCCGGCACCAATAAAAAAAAGAATAAGGCCACTCCATCTCGTTCCAATGGATCTCGTAAAAGGCGACTAGGCGAAGCCTGTCCCTTGGCTTATAAACTTGGGATTCTTCTTTTAGGCGATGGGCTAGCAACCTGTCACTATTTGAATCTCAATTGTTTCATCAAGCCAAAAAGCTGAACGTGTCAGCCTTTTTAAGATTGTTGGCTCTGTCTTACCCGCAAGGGATATAGACGTGACTATATGTATGTATGTACATGATTGCCTTTTTCCCAGGGCGCATGTCTCACCCCCTACTTCAATGAGAGGCATTACATTTTATTAAGTATTATGTATTGAGATAATTATTGAACTGTAACGGCGAACGAAGTCGCGGGCGCATCATATATATTTTTGTTTCTTTTATAATTTAAATTTTCTGTATTTTTGCGCATGCCACGACTGGTTAAATGCGCGAAATGTACCTATATGCCTTGTAACACTTATAATTGTACCGCATTTATAGCAAATAAAGTATTTGTAGTTCTCCCCAGAGCGCATGTTTCACCCCCTAAATCAATGAGAGGCATTACAGCATCAACTTTTATGTATTAAGATAGTTATTGATCTTTAACTGCGAACGAAGTCGCGGGCGACATCTAATAATATAATATAATTTAATATATATATATATATTTTTGTCCCCCCAGAGCGCACGCCGGCGTGGGCGGAGGGCGCTCCCCCCGCGCCCCCCGCGGCCCCCGCGCGGCCCCCCACGCCGCCGCTGCACAGGTTCCCCAGCTGGGAGGCCAAGATCTACCAGGTGGGTGGGAGACAGTTACATCTGTACTGGATTTTACACTCAGTGAATTTAGCGCTATCGACAAAAAGCTACCGAATTAAACGCTAGATACGAAAAAGCGACGAATAAAACTACACTTATAAAAACAATGTGAATAAATAGCTGAACGTGGCCATTCAGTCTTGAAAAGACTGTCTCTGTCTACCCCGGAAGGGATATAGACGTGAATCGAAAAGCGACGTATTAAACCCCACCTATAAAAACAATGTGGCCAAATAGTTGAACGTGGCCATTCAGTCTTTTCAAGACTGTCGGCTCTGTCTACCCCGCAACGGATATAGACGTGACCATATGTATGTATCTATGTATGTATGAAAACAACAAATGTAACGCCACATACAAAGCATACAGATGTTTCGCAAATCTCACGGGAACTTTAGTTTTAAACGGGATGAAAGGTAGGTACCTCTTTCCATTTGCCACGATTAAGATTCTAATAGTGACGGGTTGCTAGCCCATCGCCTAAAAGAAGAAAGCCGAGTTTATAAATCTACCCCTTAGTCGCCTTTTACGACATCCATGGGAGGGTGATTAAATTATATAAAAAATTTTGTTTATTTTCTCTCCACATAGGTGAATATAGGTAAGTACAGACTTCTGTTGTAAAACTATTGATGGAGTGGTCCTATTCTTTTTCTATTTGGTGCCGGGAACCACACGGCACTGTAATTATATGTTATCTTTTCAGGTGGCAGATGACGGTCTCCAGCAATCAGTTGAGGAGGAACTAAGCCCACCGGCGACGTGTCAACGACCCTTACCAGACTCGACCAGTTACCAAGACATATCTGTGCCTGTTTATGCTACGGTGAAAGGGGTCAGTGCCTTACTTATTTAATCTGGTTGTCATCTTTCTCCAATTGTCGACCAATTATCAAGACCTCTCCATGCTAGTTATCGGCACGGTGAAAGAGGTCAGTGTCTTACTTAATTATTCTGGTCATCGTCTCTATCAGACTTGACCAGCTCTCAAGACATCTCTGTGCCAGTCTACGCTACGGTGAAAGGGGTCAGCGTCTTACTTAGTTATTCTGGTCATCGTCTCTATCAGAATCGACCAGTTATCAAGACATATCTGTACCTGTATATGCTACGGTGAAAGGGGTCAGCGTCTTGTTGTTATACTGGTCATTCTTCCTTCTTCAACATACGACCAGCTATCAAGACCTCTCCACACTAATCACCGCCACGGTGAAAGGGGTCAGTGTCTTATCGTTATACTGGTCATCCTTCTAAAGCTTGAGCAGAAATATAGCTTAGTCGATGAGAGCTCTAGTTCTGCGTTTCATATGGCTATATTTAAATACTATCGCTGTCCCATTCCACGTCATAATAAAGAGCGAAACAGCGATACTTTTCTGCGCGATAAAAAGAAGAATCCCTAGTTTATAAGACTTAAGTAATTAATATAGAAAACATTTTTTTTTGTTTCCACAGCGTGCTAGTCAAATAAGGTCGATGCCCTTCACCGGAGACTCGTCTGATGACTCATCAGACGGTGAAGACTCCATGGGCATCACCGTTCACAACACGCCTCACCATATACTTAGTGAGTATTATAATATTAAAAAAAAAATTTTTAAAATACATATCAGATAGAATAGAACCATATTTGATACAGGAAAATTCTTTTGACTTTTTCACATCGACCGTTGTTTTTTTTATATTATTTTAAGGAATGTAGTATAATATAGCAATCAGACTAATTGTAGTCTGCATCCGTTGTAGTATAAAAGCTTAATAAACATACATACATATAGTCACGTCTATATCCCTTGCGGGATAGACAAAGCCGGCATTAAGCTGTGTGGCTTCATGAATTAAATTGAGATTCAAATAGTGACTGGTGTCTAGCTTATCTCTTACAAGAGGAATGCAAAGTTTGTAAACCTATTCCTTAGTCGCCTTTTTCAATAAATTCGAAACTACAGACTTCGCCAAATGTATCATAAAAATGTATGCATGTTTATAATATTTTCATTGCACAGATCGTATAAAAGAAATAAATCACATGCAGTATCCAAAACAAAAAACAATTTCCACCAACAGGCGCGCACATACCTCAAACATCGAACCAGCCAATCAACATCAACTTGGCGTCCAATCAGCCAATCAACAACATCAACCTGACGCACACACTCCCGCAGTCCATGCAGCAGACCAATCACGTGACAGGGAATAATACTAACGGCCAATGTAGTTCTTCGGATACAAGTCTCAGTGCAAGCAGCCCGTCTAAAAGTGTCAAGACAAGTTCTAGTCTGAGCCCGGCGAAGAGGTCCAGTAGCGGGTCGCCGAGCAAGCAAACGAAGACTAGGGGTGAGTGGATTGATTGATTATTGTTTTGTCATGTTTGTAATAATTTTTTTTTAAGGGAAGACTGCCTTTATTAATGTATCTTATAGGAGGTATGCTACGCGATTATTGGAGTTTGTTGTATGAAATAGATTAATTTTATCTTTACTAATATTAATAAGCTGAAGAGTTTGTTTGTTTGTTTGTTTGAACGCGCTTATCTCAGGAACTGCTGGTTGGAATTGAAAAAATATATTTGTGTGGTATATTCAATACCATTTATCGAGGAAGGCTTTGATTATATAATATCACGCTGCAACTATTAGGAGCGAAGAAATAATGGAAAATGTGGAAAAAGGGGTAAATTATTCATCCTTGAGGGCTTCAATGATGCCCAAAATAACTATTCCATGCGGAGCAAGTCGCAGGCACAGCTAGTTATTAATATGAGACCCTTTGATGATCTAGTTTAGACAAAAGAAACTTTCGTTTTCTTATTCATTGGATTTCAATAATTTTGTAGAGATATCACAGAATAAAGAGCTTAGGTGGTATTAAGGCACAGGTTCAAATCCTACCTCTGCCATGTAACAATGACTATTATTAAAGTTATGTACATTAGTTTAAATACTAACCGATGCCCTTATGGTGAGGCAACACATTCAGGCAACTGCACGTGTAATCATGAGTGATCCAATACGGGTTAGGTTCCCCTGCAAAGGTTGTGGAGGACAGGTTTTCACACGAAGCGACACAAAAAGAATGCGTTTGACATGTACGTACACAGAGAGACTGTAGATTTATGTATGTGCCTTACTTCATCTGTTGGAAAGAGATGGAGTGACCCTTTTCATTAATGTCTGGAACCTCAAGCCATGATATAATAGTAATAACTGACACACACGTCAAACTAAACACCCGTATCTATCTAAATATAATAATAAACTAAATACCCTTATTATCTATCACACTTTTAATTATCTTGCCTATCAGACACGTCGTTCGAATCCGGCATGTCGGACGACTACGCGATTCCGCCGGACGCCCTGTCGTGCGACACGAGCGCTTCGCCGTCGCTCGCGTCGTTGTGTCGCGCGCCGCCGCACGACTCGCCGCGGAAACACGACGCTCTGGAGAAGAGCGGCCACCTGGCCAAGCTGGGGGGGAAGCTGAAGACCTGGAGGAAGAGATGGTGAGACTATTTAGCTTTATATAACTCCGCCGCACGACTCGCCGCGGAAACACGACGCTCTGGAGAAGAGCGGCCACCTGGCCAAGCTGGGGGGGAAGCTGAAGACCTGGAGGAAGAGATGGTGAGACTATTTAGCTTTATATAACTCCGCCGCACGACTCGCCGCGGAAACACGACGCTCTGGAGAAGAGCGGCCACCTGGCCAAGCTGGGGGGGAAGCTGAAGACCTGGAGGAAGAGATGGTGAGACTATTTAGCTTTATATAACTCCGCCGCACGACTCGCCGCGGAAACACGACGCTCTGGAGAAGAGCGGCCACCTGGCCAAGCTGGGGGGGAAGCTGAAGACCTGGAGGAAGAGATGGTGAGACTATTTAGCTTTATATAACTCCGCCGCACGACTCGCCGCGGAAACACGACGCTCTGGAGAAGAGCGGCCACCTGGCCAAGCTGGGGGGGAAGCTGAAGACCTGGAGGAAGAGATGGTGAGACTATTTAGCTTTATATAACTCCGCCGCACGACTCGCCGCGGAAACACGACGCTCTGGAGAAGAGCGGCCACCTGGCCAAGCTGGGGGGGAAGCTGAAGACCTGGAGGAAGAGATGGTGAGACTATTTAGCTTTATATAACTCCGCCGCACGACTCGCCGCGGAAACACGACGCTCTGGAGAAGAGCGGCCACCTGGCCAAGCTGGGGGGGAAGCTGAAGACCTGGAGGAAGAGATGGTGAGACTATTTAGCTTTATATAACTCCGCCGCACGACTCGCCGCGGAAACACGACGCTCTGGAGAAGAGCGGCCACCTGGCCAAGCTGGGGGGGAAGCTGAAGACCTGGAGGAAGAGATGGTGAGACTATTTAGCTTTATATAACTCCGCCGCACGACTCGCCGCGGAAACACGACGCTCTGGAGAAGAGCGGCCACCTGGCCAAGCTGGGGGGGAAGCTGAAGACCTGGAGGAAGAGATGGTGAGACTATTTAGCTTTATATAACTCCGCCGCACGACTCGCCGCGGAAACACGACGCTCTGGAGAAGAGCGGCCACCTGGCCAAGCTGGGGGGGAAGCTGAAGACCTGGAGGAAGAGATGGTGAGACTATTTAGCTTTATATAACTCCGCCGCACGACTCGCCGCGGAAACACGACGCTCTGGAGAAGAGCGGCCACCTGGCCAAGCTGGGGGCGAAGCTGAAGACCTGGAGGAAGAGATGGTGAGACTATTTAGCTTTGCCGCATTAATTTAACTTATTAACTTCGTCACTTAATGCGTTTAAACAGCCTTTAACATGCAAACGTTCACTTCCAGGTTCGTACTCAAAAACGGGACTCTGTCCTACTGGAAGTCGCAGTCGGATGTGAACCGCAAGCCCCAGGGGCAGATAGGGCTCGGGGAGGCCTGCAAGATCTCCAGGAACGAGGGCGCCGCCACCTTCGAGATCTTCACGGGCAGCAGGACCTACTATCTCACAGCCGACAGCATTGCCACTATGGAGGACTGGATCAGAGTTTTACAGGTTATTTCTCACATACATACATATAATCACGTCTATATCCCTTGCGGGGATAGATGGAGGTAACAGTCATGAAAAGACTGATAGGCCACGTTCAACTGTTAGGCTTAATGATAGAATTGAGATTCAAATAGTGAGAGGTTGCTAGCCCATCGCCTAAAAGAAGAATCCGAAGTTTATAAGCCTCTTCCTTAGTCGCCTCTTACGTTATCCATTGGATCGTTAGAGTAGTCAAATTCTTTTTTTTTATTGTTTCCAGGAACCATATTTCTCACATTTTAGGAATAAAAATGAGATTGAGAAAACAAAACCTTCTTCTACATTTAATACACATACAATCTTCACTTACTACACCTGTGGAAACAGGCGTAAACTTAAGGTGTAAAAAGCATGTACGTGATGGTATAAAAGAAACCGAGATTAGGTTCATGTAATATAATTTTTTTTTATGTTATATCATAAGTTCTAAAGTTTCTTTATCATATTCATATACCAGAACTGATAAAACTTATTACAAACAATAAAATATTCCTTCACTTTCGTAGCTACATTTCCTTCGACTCCAAATTGTAATTGTAACGTCATTCCTCCGCTCAAAACAGTAAATAAACATTATTTTCCAACAAATAAAGTATCAAATATTAAATTTTCTTCATAATACAAGCGTTTCACACAATACTTCTGATAAATTTCAGAACGTCCAAAGGCGGAACGCGACGAAACTCCTCCTGAGTAAAGAAGACAACAAGCCCACGATCCAGGGATGGCTGACCAAGGTCAAGAATGGTCACGCCAAGAAAAGCTGGTGCGTGCTCATCGGGAAGATGTTCCTGTACTTCAAGTCGCCGGCGGATCAGGTAATTGGAATTTTCACGTGGTTGGAGTGGGAATCTGATTCAATTGACGCGAGCGTTTGATGCGCTTGCGCATGTTAGAGTGTGGTCTTCACTTGGATGAGTGACTGTAAATGGCTATCTATAAAAATTTTGTTTCTGTGAACCAATTAAAAGCCAGAATTCTCTGTATTTGTTTTTTTTTTTTACTAGTTTGGTTATGTCAATAAAGCTGGAATTTTTGAATAAATTTTGTCTTCAATATTTTTCACACTTCCGAAATTTCAAATTTAAATGGTTTTTAGCCCCTTTTTTTCGTTTCGTATAACTTTCTGAGATTCAAATAGTGACAGCATGCTACAAGAAGAATCCCAAGTTTACTAATATGAGCTAGAAATAAATTAATTTGTACATCGTTTCTCTTCTTACCCCGCCGGGAAAGAGGTGTGATTTTATGTATGTATGTAAAGTTTTTTCTCTCATTTGTCATTTTTGTTTTAGTTCGAAATATTCCTAATTAATTTTGTTTGTTTGTTTTTAATATCTTTATTGCACAGATGTTTACACAGTAATATAGTTAGGTGATAAATTAATCACTTGCAATGTCGGACTTGTTCCATGTAGGCGATCTCTTCCATTTAAATGTTAGGTGATACATACATATAGTCACATCTATATCCCTTGCGGGGTAGACAGAGCCAACAGTCTTGAAAAGACTGAAAGGCCACGTTCAGTTATTTGGCTTATTGATAGAATTGAGATTAAAATAGTGACCGGTTGCTAGCCCATCGCCTAGAAAAGGATCCCAAGCTTGTAAGCCTATCCCTAAGTCGCCTTTTACGACATCCACGGGAAAGAGATGGAGTGGTCCTATTCTTTTTTTGTATTGGTGCCGGGAGCCACACGGCATATTGTATGTAATTCTATTTTAAATTTATCTTGTAAGCATTTTGGACGTAATATATGTTGTTAGCTTGTAAGATGTATTGAATAAATAAATAAATAGTTGAATAAATAAAGACACGTGTGCGCAGACGCCGTCGGGGCAGATCAACATGCGCGACGCCCGCGTGGAGGACGTGGAGCTGGGCTCCGACTCCGACTCCGAGGAGCGGGCCGACGCGCGCGCGCCGCTCACCGTGGCCATCTACCCGCACCACCAGCTGCAGCAGGTCTCGCAGCTCTCTCTCTCTCTCTCTCTCTCTCTGCCCAGCCAGGTGGCTCGAGGTTCCGGGTTCGAATCCCGGCCAGGGCGTGATGAGAAAAGAATTGGGTCTTGGATGTTTATCTATATATAAGTATTTATTATAAAACATATTATCGTTGAGTTAGTATCTCGTAACACAAGTTTCGAACTTACTTCGAGGCTAACTCAATCTGTGTTATTTATCTCGTATATATTTATTATTTATTTATTTAAGTAACTCGTTGTCCTCAGGCGGCTACTTGCTGGATCTGAACCCACGATCCCTTAAATATTGTTATAAACTAGTCCGCTAAAAAAGATTGTAATTATTTTATATTGATTTTTATATCGTTATTTATTTATCGGTTACTATTTCTATATAAATTTTTTTTTGAAAATATACCTACTCAATTTACAGACAATTTTTTTTTTTTTTACTGTTTCATTATAATTATACGTATTGATATTGAAATGTTCCACAATAACGAACGGCCGCCCGCAGACGCCCACGTACCTGCTGCTGGACAGCAAGGCGGACAAGGACGCGTGGCTGTACCAGCTCACCGTGGTGAGCGGCGCCGCGCCCGGCCGCGGCACGCACTTCGAGCAGCTCGTGCACAAGCTCATGGAGGCCGGCGGCGACCCCGGTCAGTGCTGGCGCTTTATAATGAACCGCATGGAAACCCTATCAATCCCGCGGGAACTCTGGGATAAAAAGTAGCCTATGTGTTATTCTGGGTCTTCAGCTACCTACATACCAAATTTCATGGTAATCGGTTCAGTAGTTTTTGCGTGAAAGAGTAACAAACATCCATACATCCATACAAACTTTCGCCTTTATAATAGTAGTAGGACTAGAGGCCGCCCGCGACTTCGTCCGCATGGAAACCCTATCAATCCCGCGGGAACTCTGGGATAAAAAGTAGCCTATGTGGTATTCTGGGTCTTCAGCTACCTACATACCAAATTTCATGGTAATCGGTTCAGTAGTTTTTGCGTGAAAGAGTAACAAACATCCATACAAACTTTCGCCTTTATAATAGTAGTAGGATTAAATATCTATCTATCACTGACAATACGTCTCACAGACGTAACGAAGTGTATATTTACCTATTAGAGGTGCGCCGCACATCCGCTCGCGCCCCCTGCGCGTGCGCCACTGGAAGGTAGGAAGGTACAGGAAAGGAAAAGTTCATGTGGGTACACTGTAAAAAGTTAGTGTTGTTCTTGTCGCACGCCTGCGTCTCACAGACGTACGTCAGTGGTTCAGGTCTAGACCAAGGTTATTTTTAACAAACTAGCTTTAACCACATCTGTAAAAAAGTAACGAATTAAGCACCCAAATAAAAAATGGATGAAAATGTAAGTTTTGTATTTTAAACAAATGAAAAATGAAAATATATGTTTAAATTTCCAGATTGCGTGTTATGGCGACATCCAACATTGTTATACTCCAAAGAAAACATCACATCGCCGCTCACTTCGCTCAGCTCAGAAGCTTTGCAAGCGGAAGCTTTGAAGCTGTTTAAGGTACATACATACATATAATCACGTCTATATCCATTGCGGGGTAGACAGAGCCAACAGTCTTGTTAGGACTGATAGGCCACGTTCAGCTATTTGGCTTTAAGATAGAATTGAGATTACTATCAAGGTGCGTTTAAATTTGATTTGTTTCACTGAGTGGCCAAACGATATTCGTTATTGGATTGCACTACTTGTGTTAAGTTTGAAGAAAATCCCTCAATGGCACCTTGAATGAATGTCGTAAAAGGCGACTAAAAGGTAGGCTTATAAACTTGGGATTCTTATAGGCGATGGGCTAGCAATCTGGCACTCAATTCTGTCAGTAATCCAATCATCTCAACGTGGCCTATCAGTCTTTATAAGACTGTTGGCTCTATCTATTCCGCAAGGGATTAGCAGTGATAATATGTGTATAACATATTGAATTTATAGTATTTATTACAATGGAAATCGCCTTTTACGATATCCATGAGAAAGAGATTGAGTGATCTTCTTTTTTCTATTGGTAACGGGAACCACACGACATCTGTGTGTCAACCCTTATCCCATTATTTGGGTTCGGATCTCCTCATTAATTTGCGCCAGGTTACTCTGTCCTGGGCTGTCACATCGGGAAGTTCTTGAGGTGCACGACCACCAGGTCAATAGTTGTATGATCTCATCTATACTAATATTATAAAGCCGAAGAGTTTGTTTGTTTGAACGCGCTAATCTCAGGAACTATTAGTTTGAATTGAAACACTCATTTTGTGTTAAATAGACCATTGATCGAGGAAGGCTTTAGGCTATATAACATCACGCTGCAACTATTAGGAGCGAAGAAATAACGGAGAATGTCACAAAAAAAACGGGGTAAAATTATTCATCCTTGAGGGCTCCAATGATGCCCGAAATAACCATTTCACGCGGACGAAGTCGCGGGCACGGCTAGTGCGTAAACGAGCTCCCGTTTCCCCCCCGGCAGTGCGTGCAGCTGTTCATGTCGGTGGCGGTGGAGCAGGCGGGCATCGACTACCACGTGGTGCTGGCGCAGAACGCGCTGCAGCAGTGCCTGGAGGCGCGCGCGCTGCAGGCCGAGCTGCTGGCCGCCGCGTGCCGCCAGACGGCGCCGCACGCGGGCAAGCCGGGCGTGCAGGTAACGCCGCACGCGCACGCCGCTAGGCTTGCTAAGGCCGCCAAGCTTAAGAATGTAAGTGCTGTTGAGTTTTTTTTTTTTGGTGGGCGGTGTGTGTAGTGGTCTTTGGTGGGCGTAGTAGGATCAAAAATTCAAAATTCAAAATTTTTATTCATTATTATAGGATACTATATATCGCTTAATAATTGTCGTATGGTTTAACAACATTGGTTGACGTCAAATAAATTACTTAAAAACTAAGTTTACTGCCGCTTCCAAGGCGTCAGTGCAGAAGAAGCGGTAACAAACTGCACTGCAGCATTTTCTTCAACAACGTCAACTTCACAATATTAAATTTAAACTTAGAATAGAGATAATAGATCGAGTTTGATATTTTTGATGTTTTGGTGGGCGGTATGTTAGTATTCTTTGGTGGGCGTAGTAAGATCGAGTTTGATATTTTTGATGTTTTGGTGGGCGGTGTGTTAGTATTCTTTGGTGGGCGTAGTAGGATCGAGTTTGATATGTTTGATGTTTTGGTGTGCGGTGCGTTAGTATCTTTGGTGGGCGGTGCGTAAGATCGAATATGATATTTTTGATGTTTTGGTGGGCGGTGCGTTAGTATTCTTTGGTGGGCGGTGCGTAAGATCGAATATGATATTTTTGATGTTTTGGTGGGCGGTGCGTTAGTATTCTTTGGTGGGCGGTGCGTAAGATCGAATATGATATTTTTGATGTTTTGGTGGGCGGTGCGTTAGTATTCTTTGGTGGGCGGTGCGTAAGATCGAATATGATATTTTTGATGTTTTGGTGGGCGGTGTGTAGGATTGATATGGGGTCGTTTTTGGTATGTGTGAGTGAGAATTATTTATTTAATGTTAACTTGTTACTTGTTATAATACAAGTTTGAGTTACCATTCAATATCTTAGATAGTACGTGGAAAATGTACGTAATATATTTAAAGTTTTTTTTTTTTAAGAAATTTGCAAAAAACTAGAAAACCTAATAGAATTATAATAAAAAAAGACCACTACTCTCTGCCCTCTTAACATAACTAATTAAAGTGTATCTGAAATAATAATAATTATATTTTAAACATATTCCCCCAACTTCTTGCGCCCATAATTCCTTATTGATTAAGTTCCCTAAGTATTTTGTTATATGGATCAAAAATTATAATTTCAGAAACACTTGTTTATTTTTTGTTTGCTGTTTATTGTACGGATAACTTTCATGAATGAATTGTTCATTAAAGTTATTCAAGTAACAACTTCATATATAGCATGGCTTTTGATGTAATAATTAAAAAAAAAACAATAATCATTGAATAATAAAAAACATCCATGCTAACGGAAATAAGACATTTTTTTATAGCAAATTCTATGTTTATTCCTTTAAACTTCAACTCACGTTAATTTTAAGCTTCATATTATTCGCAGAGCTTCAGCTATGCGTAGCTTTCAAGCTTTTCTCATATGTCATCATATCACGGGTTCTTTACATTGTACATAATAGTGATATATATATATCATACTTATATATAAGTATCTTTAATAGTAATTGATTTGCTCATACATGTTTAATTTTTTTTTACATGACACATTAATGTCATCTGTCAATGTCAATTAAATCTTAAGGTTGAGTAAGCTTGTTTTTCAGAATAAATATTAGCTGAGAATTTTTAAATGATATTTACATGTGTGAGCAACGTCTTATTCTCAAATAACGACAAATATTACATTAAAATAATATATATGTATAAGATAACACATTAAATTCTGTTCCTGTTACTCTTACAACATAATTAAAAAAAAAATACAATACCTTCAAAATTCTCTACAATGATTCAGTATAGAATTTTGGCAGTTTTATTTTAGCAAAGTGTAATTTGAGAATAAGTTTTTCATCGTTCAAACCACAAACGGTTAAGATTTTTGTCATTAAATTGAACAAAAATCCAAGTCAAATTACTTTAACACGCATATTTCCAAAGAAACTTATTGTTGATAAAATGTAAATATCAACCAATGAGATGAAGTTCGTGTTATCAATGGAGTGCTCTGATTGGTTGGCGTAACACATCCTGGTTTCTTTGAGAATTTTGTACACTATTTAGATTAGATAGCTTTAAAACTAACATATAATCTGCGTATACACTAACAAACCATGATATGTAGATATTAAGCTTTGAGTGTTGCTATATTCAACGCTAAGGAGCGATCAATTTGGAATTGTGGTATGTAATTGGCTTCGTCGAAACGCTAAAATGTAAGAGAGTACTGTATAAATTGGATTAGAAATAAGGGAATTTTATTCCAATTTGATCTTTGTGTTATGGCAACATTGATTTACTGTGACGCTTAGGTTTTTCAAAATTGCGGTGCGAATATGTGCAACGCAGTGTTATAATAGCAACTGACTGACACATTATGTGCTCTATAATGTGCAATAAATGATGTCTGTGCTTTTAACAAATTTGGTTATATTTGTCTAAAATGTAATAATAATTTTTGATAAAATTATAAATTGCAACGCTGGAACGATTACAGTTTTTTTTAAAGACATATTTCGTTTATAGTTCACACAAAGATTTCTTTTTTTGTGAAACGAGACCATTTTCTCCGTAATGTTATGGTTGAAACAAAATTCATCGTATTGTGACGTCATCAATTAGTACTGCTACAAAAACCTAAGTTACACAATACACGTAAAATATTATGATCTTAGTAAACTCAAAGTAAAAAATATAATTTTTTTTGTTTTTACGTTTTAACACCTATTAAATACTTACCTGCTTTTACTTTTGAATCAGTATTAAACTCATAGCTACTAAGTTCATGTAAAACAGTGACGTGCATTGCCTACAATTTTTCGATAAATATTTCGAGCAGTATCTTAAATAATCAATTATGTTTTTGTCATACCATTTGAACTTTTCTATTCATGCGCGTCACTGATTTGAACTATTTATATTTTTAATGTTGCCATAACAAAGACGGTTTGTTTCGTTGCGTACTTTCAAATGGAATGTTGGTGTAAATTTTCCCCCCATATTATATTTTTTATTTTCGAAAAGTTCCAAGAATGTCTTCCCCCGCCCTTTAGATTTAGGGAATGTTTCCATCTCTTTCATCCACTCTATCATAGCTAGTTCCTTCGCACTCTCAATCTCCTTTGTAATGAAAGGTTGATGTTGCATTTAGTCTGTTATTTTAAATTATCATAAGTGTATAAACTCCTTATATTGCGGGAGGTAAGTGTGTAGGAGTAAGTTTAAGTCACACCCAAGTATAACAGCATAATTGAAAAATGGAAATTACCCGCAAATAGTATTCAAAAACATGTGTTACTTTTTATGTCGCATTTGTGCGATTTTATGATAAAATTATAGATAAACAAATTATAATAATATCTTAACACATAGTGCTTTAGGTACTCGAATTGAAACAATTTAATTTTTATTCCAATTGTTTAAATAAAATTATTAAATATATACTGGAGAAATTATACATATTGAGTTATACTCGAAACAATAATTTTTAATAAATACTTAAAAACATCTAACACGTAGGCCAATTAGAAAAAGTGTGTTTCTCATCATGTTCTGGCCGGGAAACTGAGAAATTAATTCTAATATCTAATTTCTTAGTTTCTCTATTGCCTATAACACTATAATGTATTTTTATAACTATTTATTGCAAAGGTCAGCCGGCAACGTTGTGAATAAAAACCACTAAACCCGTTTACTCACTTAGGTTAGAAAATGGACCCCGCTGAACGAAGACGCACTGTGATCATCATCATTTTTTTAATTCATTCATAATTTTGAAATTAGGCAATGTCTATTTGTCCACGATGTAGATTTATGATATCTATATTTGTAAATTGACGTCCGGTGAAAATGCTGCATTGTAGTTTGTTCCGCCGCTTCTACATATGCGCTTTGGAAGCGGTAGTACATATAATTAAATTCATTTAACGTCAATAAGTGATACCTTGTATCCAATAAAAAAAAATTCTATTCTATTCTAAAGAAAAAACTAAAAAAATAACAAATAAAACAAAAACTACATTTTATACTACCATATAAAAATCAGATTTTTATGCAGTTATACTTACTATTCCTTCACACTACCTTTATTACCTTAAGAACCTGTAAATATATACCTTCTGGATGGGTTTAAAACGGTCTTAGGGTACACATAACTTGTCACAAAACACTATCATCGCACACGCCTTTAACATAACGTGGGTTTTCCGTCTATTTCTTATACTCGGGGTACACACAAATATATATTGATGCAATTCTTTATTGCTGATTTCAGGAAAAAACTTGTAAATTAAGTTAATAAGAATAATAGTCAACTATTTAAATTTAATGAATGACCTAATAACATTATTTAAACAGTATCACAAATAAAATAAATTGATAACCTTGAACATGTTTGCAATTTCAGCTGTCGACTAAAAGCCTTAAAAATTTTTGCTTACTAGTCCTTTAAAAAACCGATGTTCCGTACTCTTGTAAAGGTTGCGAGAGTCAGATGGGAGAAGATCGTGTTTAAAGCTGATTTAAAAAATAAATGTTTAACTCCTGTCTTAGCAGACGCTTTAAATCTTACAGAGTACAGTACAAATTATACTGAAAAACAATAAAAGTAATTATATTTCTTGGTATTAACTTGCAAAACGCCGGCAGATACTCGAGTACATTTAAATAAAACAGTATAAATTTACTTTTTTATAAGAACTTGTCATTAAGTAATTTAAAGCCCACCTAGCACACTCAAACTCAATACAGTACAAGATTATTTTAAAAATTTCATAGAAATACCCACTTCAATATGATACTTACTTAATACAATGTGAATTACACCAGCACTTGAGGAAAAATACCCAATACAGTATAAATAATACCTATAAGTATCAACAAGAACTCCTATCTAAAATGTAACTTAATGTATGGCTTCAATTTTTGTATTTCCACATTTGTATTCTTGTGAAAAAGCGCACTTAAGAACATACCTCTAATACAGTAAAAATGAGATTTACAAGTTGTCTCCACTTAAAATAATTCTATTTAAAGTCCCTGCACACCGATTCAGTACATAATATCTTATAAGTAGTTCCCACTTAAATTTACTTAATATATAATAATACACTTATCAAAATAAACTACCGCTGTACAAATAAGATTTGACAAGTATTCCCCACTTACAAGTTACTTATTATAAACCCCCCATCACACATAACAAAATAAATACATACGAGTAGTCCCCCACTTACAAGCTACTTATTATAAACCCCCCATCACACATAACAAAATAAATACATACGAGTAGTCCCCACTTAAAGTAACTTAATATAAAGCCCCCCGCACACACCAACATTTCATTTGTACAGCAACTGCTGCTATGCGCGACTCAGTCGCTGTTCACGTGCGACACTGGCGCCGCCTCGGTCGCCGGCGACAACAAGAGCGGCGATATGCAGCAGAACTCTGCGGGGTCGCCCAGTTCTATACAGGTAAACAGGGTAATTTTTAATTATAAAGGAGCTAAAAGTGGATTTTAGACCTAACAAAGGAATTCAATTAATGCAGGTACTTTTAGATTTTCCATTGTGAATAGAAAGCGCCGGTATGACTATTCTAAGTTTGGCAAAATGGCCGCCGTGTACGGGAAGAGACAGTAATTTCAATTTGATCATAATTGTCATTGCTTAAAATGTTATTGGGATAAGTATTTCGCAATAGTTATACGAGTATGTATGATTATCTGGTCTGTATTATTTTTTACTTATATGTCAAAATGGGTGAATAGTGTCAACAAAAATTTACTTAACTTTATTACTTAAAAAAATCCTAATATTGAGTTTCGACCATTGCACTGTACCGTACAATGAAAGTTTGATGTTATTTTCGTGAAGTAAATAAACAAAATTCCTGTATTAAAATAAATCATATGAGAAAGGCGAAGGCACAGAATAATACGTAACAATAAGTTAATAAAATGTTGTTTTTTTTTATGTTTTATGAGTTTATTGGCAAAGGAGAAGTTTAAGAGGAAAGACCTAGAAAGGCTAAAGACAATAGTAAACTAACGGTGAAGAAGGAGGTTTAATATATTTTTTTTCATGACGACCTCTGTCTTGTCATTGAACTTAGCCGTAGATATTGATCTCTTTTGGATTTCATTGGATGTTGAGTCATTATATTTTGCGAGGGAATACCGGGTATTCCCATCCGAATTCCCAGATAGAAAAAATAATTAGCAATACATACAGTTACGTCTATATCCCTTGCGGGGTAGACAGAGCCAGCACGCAGGCCACGTTCAGCTGTATAGATTAATGAAATTGAGATTCAAATAGTGACAGGTTGCTAGCCCATCGCCTACAAGCAATATGTGGAATTTATACAATGTGTATTTATTTATGTTTTTCCTTATGTATTATGACTAAAGATCGGAATAGGTAGATTGAATTGGGGTCAATGAACTAAAATATATATATTATTATGGACATGCCTCCGTCCGGGATTGCGGGAATTGTAAATTATTTAGATTTTTTCCGGAAGTTTTACAAGTGGGATGAAGAATTTATTAGTGGTAGCTGTTTTCCCTCGACTTCGTTCACGTAAATTGTAGTCCTATGTTACCCGCGGACAATGTAGTTCACTGTAAGTGTAAGTACTGAAATGGAATCCCGGTAAAGAGGCTTATCCGTGTTATGCTTTCTATGGTAATTCATGATGCAAGTACATAAAATCAATCTACCTATTCCGATCTCTGATTATGACATAACGGCCTCTGTGGCTCAGCGGTAGTACGCTTGTCCGTGACACCGGAGGTCCCGGGTTCGAATCCCGGTCAGGGCATGATGAGAAAAGAACTTTTTCTGATTGGCCTGTGTCTTGGATGTTTATCTATATAAGTATTTATTATAAAACATATTATCGTTGAGTTAGTATCTCGTAACACAAGTTTCGAACTTACTTCGAGGCTAACTCAATCAGTGTAATTTGTCCCGTATAAATTTATTTATTTATGGTACATTCCAGGCGCCCCTCCTCTCGGTGGACTGCAAGAGCAACCCGCCCACGTACAGCTTTGTCCAGGGCTGGCAGCTGTTGGCCCTGGCCGTCAGTCTGTTCGTGCCCAAGAACAACAGGCTGCTGTGGTATTTGAAGCTACATATTAGCAGGCATTCGGATACTAAGTGAGTATTTGTATTATCCTCCTCAGTCCTGACGCCCCGTACAGGCGCATTATATTATTTTAATGTAATAAGGTAAAGTAAATTTTCATAATATTTTCTAATTAATGGATATCTTTCTATTCTTTCGTTTAGTTTAGTAGTTAATTTAAAAATATAGAAAAAAAAACTTTTCATCGATTTTGCATTTTCTGCATATTTCGTGACGGCGAAAACGGCTCAATAGCAAATTACATAATAATCGGTAAAGTAGTTTTGAAACTTTTCGTTGCAAACAATAATTCATTTATTTTTCACTTCTCAATATGTATGTATATACATACATATAATCACACATTTTTTCCTAGAAGCAGAGACTACATCTTTCCAATTGCCACGATCTCTTCGCTTCATCCACATTCATAATATATAACTAAATTCAAAATAAATTGTTCACCAGAACGGAATGCGGCAAATACGCGGCGTACTGCGCACGCGCACTGGAGCGCACCATACGTAACGGAGGGCGAGAGGACAAACCTTCTAGGATGGAAGTTCTCTCTATACTGCTGAAGAACCCCTATCATCACTGCTTGCCACACGCGATACCTGTGCATATGCTCAACAATACTTATCAGGTGAACGAAATAATCTCTTTTACATCTTATCACTTGATATAGTACCAGAGTCAACAGTATTGAAAAGACTGATAGGCCACGTTCAGCTGTATGGCTTAATGATATAACATCTAGGTATACTAATATTATAAAGCTGAAGAGTTTGTTTGTTTGTTTGTTTGAACGCGCTAATCTCAGAAAACAACTTATCAAAATGGCTTTAGACTATATAACATCACGCTGCAACTATTAGGAGCGAAGAAATAATGGAAAATGTGAAAAAAAAAACGGGGTAAATTATTCATCCTTGAGGGCTTTAATGATGCCTAAAATAACTATTCCACGCGGACGAAGTCGCGGGCACAGCTAGTTTATTTATAAAATAATCGTAGAGTTAATAAAATATTGAGATAAAATTAAATTTCCAGGTGGTAAGTTTCGACGGTTCGACGACGGTGGAAGAGTTCTTATCAACTTTAAGCACAGAGCTCGGCTGCCGAGACACCGCCACTTCGGGCTTTGCTCTGTTCAGCGACGATCCCATTGAGAAGGACTTGGAGCATCACATTAAACCTGATAAAAAGGTACTACGTTTAATACGAAGGATTCTTAATTTTTAATCAGGGCGAGAAAATCATGTTTAATTGTTTATATATTTTGTTCGTTAATTCTTTACACTTTAAGTACAGTTAACTACAGATAAACTGAATGCTCAATGGTTTAAGTTTGAATGAATAGGGAGTTATGTTTCTCTGTGGACAACTCTTAAAAAATCTTCTTGAAATTTCTTAAACTTTTATTAAAAAGATAAACGATACTTACGATAAAATAAGTGGACAGATAAATTGTGTCAAGCAAGGTCGGAAAATAAAATGTAATGAACTAAAATTTTCAAAATAGTTTAGTTATCAGTGTTAAAACTACGTTACAGTTTTTCTATGACTAAGATTTGAATTAATAAAGACTTAATACATCATATAAGATTACTAATTTAGATTTCTGTTTCAGTTATGCGACGTGATATCGAAATGGGAGACGGCGTTGCGCGAGAAAGGCTCGGGAAAGTTCGAGAATTCTCGCGTAATCCGACTGACTTACCGCAATAGATTGTACTTTAAGAATTCAGTGAGAACCGAGACTGATAAGGAGAGGCTACTGCTGTGTTATCAGATCAATCAGCAAGGTGAGAAACACTACTTAATTTTAGTTTATTTTATGTTAAATTAAGTAATGTTCATAGTTTGGAAATTCTTGCGGTATTCAACTGATTTGCTGGAATAGAGAATTCAGTTATAACTGAGACTCATAAGGAGATGTTATTGCGTATTAGATAGTGTTATTAGATCGATCAGCAAAGTGAGAAACACTACTTAATTATTTTTATTTATGTTAAGAGGAGCGATACGGAGCGTTCTGGCGTTGCTTATTTGTCCTACAATAATTCACTATACTTAATTCAGGAATTTCTCTAATCAGCGACAAAGAAAATGAGTATTTATTCTATAAAATATATTTCCTATTGAAAATTTACTTAAATTAATTGACTTCTGATGCCTAGAAAGTAATAATAAGAAAAAAACTATAATAAGAAATATATATATATGGCTCCTAATTAAACAGTGAAGTGAGAAACGCTACTTAATTTTCCTGGGCCACATTTCTTTTTACTTTTTTCCCCTTTGTTTATAGATTACTTATTTAAAATTTGAAGCTGAGAATTGTTTTTGTTTATATTCGTCAGTGGTGGCGGGCCGCTTCCCCGTGAGCCGCTCGCTGGGCGCGGAGCTGGGCGCGCTGATGGCGCAGCTGGAGCTGGGCGACCAGCCGCCCGCCGCGCACGCGCAGCCGCTCGCGCACCGCTTCTACCCCTACCGCTACCGCGCCGGCCTCACTACCGACCAGCTCAGGTAATAATCATAATTCTTTTTTCCTTGAATATGGTTACAGTACATACTACTCTGTCAAGAAAGTAGCGGGAAAAGATCAATAATACACAAACTGTTTGTTATTCATCCAAATTTATTTTATCACCTTCAAAATATGCTCCTTTAGAAACGATACACTTACGCCAACGAATAATCCAATCATCAAAACATTTTTTAAACGCTGTTTCCGGAATTGAGGTCAGTTCTCGCCGCGAATTCTCTTTTATGTCTTCTACCGATTGAAAACGGGTGCCACGAAGTGGTAATTTGAGTTTAGGAAAAAGAAAAAAGTCGGCTGGAGCCATATCTGGTGAATATGGTGGTTGCTCGATGGTATTTGTTGAGTGTTTGGTTAAAAATTCGTTCACAATGATGGCCTTGTGCGAAGGTGCATTATCATGGTGCAAAATCCAAGAATTTTCTTTCCACAAATCTGGCCTTTTTCGTCGGATTTGCTCTCTTAAACGCCGCATAACACTCAAATAATATTCCTTATTTACCGTTTGACCTTCCGGCAAGAATTCCGAGTGCACAACACCGCGATAGTCAAAGAAAACAGTCAACATGACTTTGACTTTTGAACGACTTTGGCGTGGTTTTTTCGGTTTCGGTTCAGTTGGAAGGCGCCACTCCGAAGCTTGTTGACTAGTTTGCATGTCAAACTCGTAAACCCACGTCTCGTCACCAGTAACAATGCGTTTCATGAATGTTGGGTCGGAATTGACTCGTTCTAGCATGTCCTCAGCGACTCTCATGCGATTGAGTTTTTGAAAAAATTCAGGTCTTTTGGGACTAGCCGAGCGGCAACATGTTTCATACCCAAATTATGAGTTAAAATGGTACGGATCGACTCGTGAGATACAGAAAGTTCGGTGGCTATCTCTCTCAAAGTTGAATGAGGATTTTCAGTCACTATTTCCTTCACTTTTGCGATGTTAACTTCAGTTGCAGACGTTGATGGCCTACCAGAGCGAGGCAAATCTTCCATCACATCTCGACCGCTTTTGAACGCTTTGTACCACTCATAAGCACGAGTTTTTGATAAAGTCGATTCACCGTAAGCCTTCTGTAACATTTTCAGTGACTCCGAACACGATATTCCATTGGCAATGCAAAATTTAAGACAAACTCTTTGTTCGATGTTTTTATCCATTATGAAATTAGCAATACACACTAGATATGATATAACTAAAAATAGCACTGTATTTAATGTAAACAACAGATGCAACTCAAACTCCGCGCCAAAATGGAAAACAGTTGTGCCAATCTAACAACAACAAAAAAAAAACAAAAATTTGAATTTGGAACCATAAATAAATAATCCATTCCCGATACTTTTCTGACTGAATGTATATACACACATATTAGCAGGTCTACATCGCTCGAGGGGTGGACAGAGATAGCTATCTTGAAAACACTGGTAGCCCACGTTCGGCTGTTTGGCTTGATGATACAATTGAGATTTATATAGTGACACGTTGTTAGCCCGTCGCCTAATCGCATTTTTAGACTTCCATGGGATAGAGATGGAGTGTTCTATTCTTTTTTTGTTGGTGCCGGGAACCACACGGCACACACATTGTAACAATGTAATTGAGACTTAATAAGTGAGAAGTCTTAAAAATATAGGAGAATATGTGATTCATATGAAACATATGTTATATATTTTTCAAGTTTTAAGAAACATTCTGCCGTCATAAGAAAAGCAGTTTTTTTTTTGCTCATAATAAGAGCATGTAAATTTTATCTTGATTTAAATTTACCTTAAAACGGATACAATACGTACAAGTCTGGTCTGAATTTGGTTGTGCAGTTCAGATAAAAACTTCATATAAAAACCTGACTTAATCAACCCAGGATCCAATCAAAAGCCGCCCCTGGTCTATAGAGGTGAGGATGTAACCTGGGCTAACGCGAAGTGGAAGTGGACTTCAATAAGTAGAATGTAACTATGTATCAGACAATTAGGAAAACGATTTATTTTCAAAATTAAATATTTTATTTTTATTCATTATTATGGGACACTTCATATCACTTAAAAATTGTCATATCTTTTGGTTTTCAACAACATTGGTTGACGTTGAAACTAAGTTTACCCGCTTCAGTTAACTTAGTTTTAAGTAATTTATTGCACAACAAACTGCACTGCAGCATTTTCTTTAACAACGACAACTTCACAACTATCCAAACGTATAATAGAAATGTGTGTTGTGATCTTTGTTTGATACATTCTGTGACTTCTATGAAATAAAAAAAATAAATAAAAAGTAATAACTTCTGCTCATCTACTTAGTTTAAATAACAATAATATTTTTACAGGGACATTGAAGAAACATTGCGGTCGAAATGGGCCGCGTTGAAAGGGCGAAGTACGGCGGATTGCGTCAGAATATACCTCAACTGTACGAGGAAGTGGCCGTTCTTCGGTGCTACGCTGTTCCAAGCGAGGGTAAGTAACATACATACATACATACATAAAATCACGCCTCTTTTCCGGAGGGGTAGGCAGAGGGTGAGTAACAATGAATTCGAAGACATTATCCCATTAAGTTCTATCTACATACATACTTATATATGGTCACGTCTATATCCCTTGCGGTTAGACAGAGCCAACAGTCTTGAAAAGACTGAATGGCCACGTTCAACTATTTGGCTTAATGATAGAATTGATAGTTAAAATAGTGACAGGTTGCTATTGTTAAGTTCTATCTAATATTATTTAATAACTAGCTGTCCCGGCAAACGTTGTTTTGCCATATAAATATTTTTTTTGTAATTTCTAGTAGAAAATAATAATGTTAAGGGTGGATAAAACTTATCACTAAGGAGTATGAAAAATAGATGTTGGCCGATTCTCAGACCTACTCAATATGCTCACAAAATGTCATGAGAATCTGTCAAGCCGTCTCGGAGGAGGAATTTCATATAATCACTTCTACTTCCCATGCGGAGTATACAGAGCCGACAGTCTTTTAACGACTGAAATTGTTTTTTCATTCATTCATATATAAATTATTTACAAATGTTGAAAAAGTGCTCACAGAAATCAAATTCATCGATAATTTTGGAATATGAAGAACATCCTTGATAGTATTTTCTTCATTTTGAATACCGTTCAGATAAAAATTTCCTTTTGGCTAGGCTATTTGACAAAGTTCTAAAAACTAATTTAGGGTATTTATTTATTTATAAGGAGCCCTAAAAAATACTTTTCTGTCTTTAGCTATTTTATAAAAAAGTCCAAAAAGAAAATGCAATATTCAAATATGCCGCCAAAACGCGACTTTTAGCAATATGGCGGCCATGGCATGCAGTGACGTACATTTCGCATAAATATCATACAGAGCTTGTTGGTGTTTCGAATAGTTTTGATTTTCTCTTGTTTTATTTAACTTGTGCCACGTCATGTGTGTGAAAATTATTAAAATCAGTTCCTATAAATGTTGTGCAGTGCCTCAATGCACTAATACAACAATAAAAACTCTTACGAAACTGTATTTTTCTGTGCCGATGGATTTGAATATTCGCAAGAAGTGATTTCAGCTTGCTCGGCGTAATCCTCATGATGTATCACCAAAAACACGTCCTCATTTTTTTAAGACCACTTTGATGTGAGTATTTACGATGATAAGTTCTTATTATTCGGCAGCATAGAAATCTGGATTATCTTTGAAGAAGACGCCAACCATTATTGCGTCCACTTTTGGTAGGTTTCGACTGTCAGCTTTCTCGAAATTGGTTTCCATTGTTAAATACCTATGTTATCTGAGCAATCCTGAGCGATAAAACACTTATAAAATCTTGAAAAAAAAACAGCGAACACCAAGGAACGGTACGATCCACAGAATTTTTATGCGTAATCTACGTCATAATAGAAACAGCCAATCACGGTCGTTTTAATCACGTGACAGCTGCTTAATAAAACCTAATTTACGGAGACGGATTTTGTTAAAATAATGCAATATTTTTATTTCGCGTTATTACAAATCGCTCCAAAAAAATAATATTAAGACTGATGTCATAAAAAAAATGTATATTTTTATTACAGTCAAATAGCCTATTATTGCATTTTCATTAGGGGTTACTTCTGCAGCTAACTCATTGCGACGATTGGCTTCTTGCAAGAGCTTTGTTTTTATTTCCTCTAGCGCAATCTCTTTGCCATAATTATCTATCGCCATGATCAAGGGACCATATTCCGGCGTTAGCCCGCTCAATAAAATAGAAATAATCCTGAAATTGACGCGTTGATATTGGCAAGTTGCTGTGATAGAAACAACACTTTGGATATACATATCCAGAACTTTGAGACTGTGGAGAAGTACACTTCTCCACAGTCTCAAAGTTCTACAATTTGCATTGCCAAAGCGTTCTCTGAAGAGATATTTTACGACCCCAACCGTTGTCTTCATAACCTTTTTCTAAACTATACCAAGCCGCTGTCAGTATCAGCACACAATAATATAGTCACATCTGTATCTCTTGCGGGGTAGACAGAGTCAACAGTCTTGAAGAGACCGATAGGCCACGTTCAGCTGTTTGGCTTTATGACAGAATTGAGATTCAAATAGTGACTAGCTTGCTAGCCAATCGCCTAAAATAAGTATCCCAAATTTATAAGCCTATTCCCTAGTCACCTTTAATAACATCCATGGAAAATAAGATAGAGTGGTCCTATTCTTTTGTAATATTGGTGCCGGGAACCACACGGCTTACATCTCGCAATGTGTGGCAGATAAAGCAGCCGGACCTGTCCATGGTGTGGCTGGCGGTGAGCGAGGAGGGCGTGGCGGTGCTGGAGCTGGCGTCCATGGCGGTGCTGCGCCGCTACGCGCTCAGCTCCATCGGGCTGTTCGGGGGGCTGCAGGTGGGTGTGGGGCACTGTCTGCTGCTGGGGAGCACACAGGGCGGGGGGTGCTGGAGCTGGCGTCCATGGCGGTGCTGCGCCGCTACGCGCTCAGCTCCATCGGGCTGTTCGGGGGGCTGCAGGTGGGTGTGGGGCACTGTCTGCTGCTGGGGAGCACACAGGGCGGGGGGTGCTGGAGCTGGCGTCCATGGCGGTGCTGCGCCGCTACGCGCTCAGCTCCATCGGGCTGTTCGGGGGGCTGCAGGTGGGTGTGGGGCACTGTCTGCTGCTGGGGAGCACACAGGGCGGGGGGTGCTGGAGCTGGCGTCCATGGCGGTGCTGCGCCGCTACGCGCTCAGCTCCATCGGGCTGTTCGGGGGGCTGCAGGTGGGTGTGGGGCACTGTCTGCTGCTGGGGAGCACACAGGGCGGGGGGTGCTGGAGCTGGCGTCCATGGCGGTGCTGCGCCGCTACGCGCTCAGCTCCATCGGGCTGTTCGGGGGGCTGCAGGTGGGTGTGGGGCACTGTCTGCTGCTGGGGAGCACACAGGGCGGGGGGTGCTGGAGCTGGCGTCCATGGCGGTGCTGCGCCGCTACGCGCTCAGCTCCATCGGGCTGTTCGGGGGGCTGCAGGTGGGTGTGGGGCACTGTCTGCTGCTGGGGAGCACACAGGGCGGGGGGTGCTGGAGCTGGCGTCCATGGCGGTGCTGCGCCGCTACGCGCTCAGCTCCATCGGGCTGTTCGGGGGGCTGCAGGTGGGTGTGGGGCACTGTCTGCTGCTGGGGAGCACACAGGGCGGGGGGTGCTGGAGCTGGCGTCCATGGCGGTGCTGCGCCGCTACGCGCTCAGCTCCATCGGGCTGTTCGGGGGGCTGCAGGTGGGTGTGGGGCACTGTCTGCTGCTGGGGAGCACACAGGGCGGGGGGTGCTGGAGCTGGCGTCCATGGCGGTGCTGCGCCGCTACGCGCTCAGCTCCATCGGGCTGTTCGGGGGGCTGCAGGTGGGTGTGGGGCACTGTCTGCTGCTGGGGAGCACACAGGGCGGGGGGTGCTGGAGCTGGCGTCCATGGCGGTGCTGCGCCGCTACGCGCTCAGCTCCATCGGGCTGTTCGGGGGGCTGCAGGTGGGTGTGGGGCACTGTCTGCTGCTGGGGAGCACACAGGGCGGGGGGTGCTGGAGCTGGCGTCCATGGCGGTGCTGCGCCGCTACGCGCTCAGCTCCATCGGGCTGTTCGGGGGGCTGCAGGTGGGTGTGGGGCACTGTCTGCTGCTGGGGAGCACACAGGGCGGGGGGTGCTGGAGCTGGCGTCCATGGCGGTGCTGCGCCGCTACGCGCTCAGCTCCATCGGGCTGTTCGGGGGGCTGCAGGTGGGTGTGGGGCACTGTCTGCTGCTGGGGAGCACACAGGGCGGGGGGTGCTGGAGCTGGCGTCCATGGCGGTGCTGCGCCGCTACGCGCTCAGCTCCATCGGGCTGTTCGGGGGGCTGCAGGTGGGTGTGGGGCACTGTCTGCTGCTGGGGAGCACACAGGGCGGGGGGTGCTGGAGCTGGCGTCCATGGCGGTGCTGCGCCGCTACGCGCTCAGCTCCATCGGGCTGTTCGGGGGGCTGCAGGTGGGTGTGGGGCACTGTCTGCTGCTGGGGAGCACACAGGGCGGGGGGTGCTGGAGCTGGCGTCCATGGCGGTGCTGCGCCGCTACGCGCTCAGCTCCATCGGGCTGTTCGGGGGGCTGCAGGTGGGTGTGGGGCACTGTCTGCTGCTGGGGAGCACACAGGGCGGGGGGTGCTGGAGCTGGCGTCCATGGCGGTGCTGCGCCGCTACGCGCTCAGCTCCATCGGGCTGTTCGGGGGGCTGCAGGTGGGTGTGGGGCACTGTCTGCTGCTGGGGAGCACACAGGGCGGGGGGTGCTGGAGCTGGCGTCCATGGCGGTGCTGCGCCGCTACGCGCTCAGCTCCATCGGGCTGTTCGGGGGGCTGCAGGTGGGTGTGGGGCACTGTCTGCTGCTGGGGAGCACACAGGGCGGGGGGTGCTGGAGCTGGCGTCCATGGCGGTGCTGCGCCGCTACGCGCTCAGCTCCATCGGGCTGTTCGGGGGGCTGCAGGTGGGTGTGGGGCACTGTCTGCTGCTGGGGAGCACACAGGGCGGGGGGTGCTGGAGCTGGCGTCCATGGCGGTGCTGCGCCGCTACGCGCTCAGCTCCATCGGGCTGTTCGGGGGGCTGCAGGTGGGTGTGGGGCACTGTCTGCTGCTGGGGAGCACACAGGGCGGGGGGTGCTGGAGCTGGCGTCCATGGCGGTGCTGCGCCGCTACGCGCTCAGCTCCATCGGGCTGTTCGGGGGGCTGCAGGTGGGTGTGGGGCACTGTCTGCTGCTGGGGAGCACACAGGGCGGGGGGTGCTGGAGCTGGCGTCCATGGCGGTGCTGCGCCGCTACGCGCTCAGCTCCATCGGGCTGTTCGGGGGGCTGCAGGTGGGTGTGGGGCACTGTCTGCTGCTGGGGAGCACACAGGGCGGGGGGTGCTGGAGCTGGCGTCCATGGCGGTGCTGCGCCGCTACGCGCTCAGCTCCATCGGGCTGTTCGGGGGGCTGCAGGTGGGTGTGGGGCACTGTCTGCTGCTGGGGAGCACACAGGGCGGGGGGTGCTGGAGCTGGCGTCCATGGCGGTGCTGCGCCGCTACGCGCTCAGCTCCATCGGGCTGTTCGGGGGGCTGCAGGTGGGTGTGGGGCACTGTCTGCTGCTGGGGAGCACACAGGGCGGGGGGTGCTGGAGCTGGCGTCCATGGCGGTGCTGCGCCGCTACGCGCTCAGCTCCATCGGGCTGTTCGGGGGGCTGCAGGTGGGTGTGGGGCACTGTCTGCTGCTGGGGAGCACACAGGGCGGGGGGTGCTGGAGCTGGCGTCCATGGCGGTGCTGCGCCGCTACGCGCTCAGCTCCATCGGGCTGTTCGGGGGGCTGCAGGTGGGTGTGGGGCACTGTCTGCTGCTGGGGAGCACACAGGGCGGGGGGTGCTGGAGCTGGCGTCCATGGCGGTGCTGCGCCGCTACGCGCTCAGCTCCATCGGGCTGTTCGGGGGGCTGCAGGTGGGTGTGGGGCACTGTCTGCTGCTGGGGAGCACACAGGGCGGGGGGTGCTGGAGCTGGCGTCCATGGCGGTGCTGCGCCGCTACGCGCTCAGCTCCATCGGGCTGTTCGGGGGGCTGCAGGTGGGTGTGGGGCACTGTCTGCTGCTGGGGAGCACACAGGGCGGGGGGTGCTGGAGCTGGCGTCCATGGCGGTGCTGCGCCGCTACGCGCTCAGCTCCATCGGGCTGTTCGGGGGGCTGCAGGTGGGTGTGGGGCACTGTCTGCTGCTGGGGAGCACACAGGGCGGGGGGTGCTGGAGCTGGCGTCCATGGCGGTGCTGCGCCGCTACGCGCTCAGCTCCATCGGGCTGTTCGGGGGGCTGCAGGTGGGTGTGGGGCACTGTCTGCTGCTGGGGAGCACACAGGGCGGGGGGTGCTGGAGCTGGCGTCCATGGCGGTGCTGCGCCGCTACGCGCTCAGCTCCATCGGGCTGTTCGGGGGGCTGCAGGTGGGTGTGGGGCACTGTCTGCTGCTGGGGAGCACACAGGGCGGGGGGTGCTGGAGCTGGCGTCCATGGCGGTGCTGCGCCGCTACGCGCTCAGCTCCATCGGGCTGTTCGGGGGGCTGCAGGTGGGTGTGGGGCACTGTCTGCTGCTGGGGAGCACACAGGGCGGGGGGTGCTGGAGCTGGCGTCCATGGCGGTGCTGCGCCGCTACGCGCTCAGCTCCATCGGGCTGTTCGGGGGGCTGCAGGTGGGTGTGGGGCACTGTCTGCTGCTGGGGAGCACACAGGGCGGGGGGTGCTGGAGCTGGCGTCCATGGCGGTGCTGCGCCGCTACGCGCTCAGCTCCATCGGGCTGTTCGGGGGGCTGCAGGTGGGTGTGGGGCACTGTCTGCTGCTGGGGAGCACACAGGGCGGGGGGTGCTGGAGCTGGCGTCCATGGCGGTGCTGCGCCGATCATACAGGGACACTTGTAGCGGGAGCGATGATTCGGCTCGACCGCCACCAAAGGAATGATCTTCCGCCAGGCTAGGTGTAGTGAAGTGGTAGACGCCTGGAGAACCGCGCGACACACGATGTTGTGTCGAACGTTATGTATATGCTTCCAATCCTTTTTTCACATAGACAAAATACAAAATCTAGTTAGCAGCGTGGCCGTCGCTTACATTTTTGTCATCGTGTTTGCCGACGACGCTGCTAATAATAAATTTTAAATAATAATCATAGACCATAAAACACAACTTAAATAATAATGAAAACACTCATAAACATCTGGAAGATAATATAGATATGTTAAATGATATTTATACACACGCCATACCGCTCCAAAATTTATTTCTCCTCTCACGGGTCTACTGGAAGAGATTTTTTTTGAAATAAGCAGCACCTTTGTACTAGAATTACTGTAATAAATGCTCCTGTATATAATTTTGTGTGCACATATAAATAAATAAATAAATAAATAAACCTAACTTAAACCAATTTATTGTAATTTCCAGGATGATCTAATGATGTTGATTGACGGAGATGACGCCGCTAGTCCTGTGCACAAGATGCTGATCAGTCTCAATAAGCCTAAAGTGAGTATTTTTTTATATTTACAAAAAAACTAAAAACGAGTGATAAACATTTTAATTTAGATTAAATGAATATACTATATATAAGGAATTTAACTAACGTAATTTAATTTATCATACGGGACAAATTACAGAGAAGTCACAACAAGTAAAATTTATATTGATCTAAATTTATATATGTAAAAATATCGTATTAATTTATTACATACATACATACATAAAATCACGCCTCTTTCTTTTTCTTTAATTTATTACATTCGAAAATATTTTTAACTTCTGGAAGAAACATCTTTTGAATTTAGCACAACGGTGTTCATACATTCAGTGCAATGCGTCATCTTTACATTTCAAATCATTGAAACAACATTTGTCCGACAGATGGCAGAGCTGACCCACCTAATAGCGGACTACAAGAACGCGGTGCTGGGGGCGGCGGGCGGCGCGCGCAGCCCCCCGCCGCGCCGCGCCTCCCCCCGCCGCCGCAGCCCCGCGCCCCACGCCTCGCCCGCCACGCTGCCCCACGCCCACTCCCACTCCCACTCCCACTCCCACCACCACACCGGCCACAACACGCTCAACTCGCACACCACCACCATGACCTTGGGCTCGGATAGAAACGCCACTCTGACGCTCAGCTCCCACACGTCCAGCTTCAACCCGGATAGAGTACTATCCCATGGACAGCCGGACATCCTGAAATCCACACCGGATCATCACAGAGCTGATAAGAAGAGGACTCACACGCAAGACAGTGGCGTTGCGTGATTGTGAAACGCGTATCGATAATAGTGTAGCGAAGTGATTGTTGTCGATAATAATGTACGAGTACTATCGATAGTGTTCCACCCGAGACTTTTCGATTGTATACCTCATGTTTTGTAACGTCGGTTCGGCATCAAACTCCATTGCAAATACAACGACGTGTTTAAAAAGAAACTCGTTGCAAACGATAAATTCCCATACGTTCACTTTCAACCACAACGACAAACGGATATCCTTAAATCTACACCCCATCAAGAAGAGGATTCATGCCCCAAATAATGGCGTTGTGTGATTGAGAAAATATCGATAATATTTCTATCGATAAAAGTGCAATTATCGATGTATAAAATCTATCGATAGTGTGCGGACTCGATACCATTCCACCAAAAACAATTCGATTATATACCTCATATTTTGTAGCGTCGGTACGGCCTCGGCTTGTAATTGTTAGGTTAGGTTTAGTTCTATTTGTACAGTCTTGTTTACGTGAACTTCGTTAAAGTCAAATATTATTTTTAATTTGATTTCACTATCTTTGCGACTTCTGCTATTTTTATTCTTGTTCAATAATGATATTGAAATAAATATTAATAATGTGTTCAAAAAAGGAATGAAATAGTCGTCGACGAGTTCATAAGGTGACATTATTATTTACTAAACTTTCACATGTACATGTCTTTTAATTCGAACCACTAAGTTCATGTAAATGGGGCACCTAAAAGTTGCAAATTTTCCGTGCGGCTTATTTATATATAACCTACGTGTGATATGTATGAATGTGTTAATGTTTCTATACAGTCTAAACGCCAATTTTATATGTAGCTATGTATATGTGCAGGGTAAACAAATGTTATGTAGGAAGCTGTTCTGTAGATATATAGTAAACATACACATACACACATTTTCATGACTTCACAGTGACATGCGATAATTTTTAATTGTCATCTCCCCTCTACTCTCTTTCCCGATACCATACAACTTGGGGATTTTCAAGGCAAGAGTGAAAAGGCATTATTTGTATTTGCTTGTTGGTACACGTGTACCAACACGCAAATACAAATAAACTACAAATAACTAAGGTGGTCCTTAGGCCTCATCTTGCTTACCACCGATAGATTAAGGTCAAACACTCAAATTAATTTATAAAAAAAACTGACAGATTATTGATTAATTATTTGATCTTACACACTTTGCCTGCGATTTTTAATTAGGCAATAACAAAGAAGACACTGTCTGTCTGTTTGGATGCACGGCACTGCCTTGAAAATATACATAGTTTAATGTCATACGGGTTTGATCGTAACTGCTTCAAAATTCCCATTTATTTATGTTTAAAATTTTTTTTACAATAATTGCTTGTGTCATCTGACCGTAGGTAAATACTGTCGAATATTATCATGGCATGTAAAGTATTACTTATATGACTGATAATATAATAGGAATAAAGCTAAATTGACATAAATTTTATATTGATTTGTTTTGAAAAATCATCTTTTCACAGTCAAACCTGTCAAAAAATAGACAATTTCTGTCACATTAATCAGAATGATTATCACAAAACCTACGCATGTCTCTTAAACCCTGTCAATTGCAATTAATTTCATATGATACCAGAGCAAAGAAGGGTAATTAGAGCATACATTGATATCGATATTTTCATAATTTTCTAATCAACCATTTGTTATAATTTTGACAAGTCGTCAGCCAATCAGAGCGTAGGATGTTATACAGGCGACTGTGATTGGTCGCTGTATGTGACGTCAAGTTCAACTCGCGTTTAAATGAAATGATTTTAAAGGATTATCGTATAGTTCTTGGTGATAAACTCAATTTTACAGAATTATCATATTTTGATCGTGGTCATATGCGATACTTGGGCTTCTCTTAAAGACGCAACCGATTGAAGAAGTTAATAATAATCTAACAGATTCTTAGTACGGTAACAGCATATCAACCTATCCAAACTCACTGCAAATTCGACTATTGCATGTCATAGAGTTCCACGATGGGTAGCTTGATATGTGGTTGACTGTAGATAGATAGATAAAACTCTTATTGCACCATAAGAGTAAAACATACAAAACACTGTACCTACCAGAAGTAAAAAAATCTAAACGCGAATTTGACCTTACCTCACTCTTCTACCTTTTTGATTGGTTGATTTCAAAGAAATGTGTGCTTACAAAGTTTTATAAAACAATTTTTTTTATACTCGTATAGACTAGCATAGGACATTAGCATTGCTTATAAAACAATAGATCTGATTCTAAACTATTGACTTTAAATAAAAATGACACGTATTTTATTTATAAATATTTATTTGTTACACAATTATTTAATGCCAAAATCAATCAAAGACTTTTAATAATCATCACAATGTTCAATTTTTTACTTAAATAATATATAAAATAATTTAATATTTATCGACAGTAAAAAATCATTATCATTGACTGATTAATATTAAATATCATCAACGAAATTTTTACTGTTTTTGATGTAGTCTTTAGGTGAAATGTTCAAGTCTTATTTTCATACTTAATTTTCATAATTTTCATAATACGAGTAAGATGTCTACGATGACACATTATCTAATTTCGAACATGTATAAAATGGCGTATGATTGACTTTATGAAATGTGATTAATGAGATTAATTTATTGTTTAGTGCAGTTCAAGCTGTATTTCATATAAATAACGATTATTTGTATGAGGGTATGTGTTGCTTTTAATTTCAATGGTGTTTTAAATGAAATAATAGAATTTCGTTTTTAATTCAAATACAATAAGAGAACAGATTTTACAGCATCGGAGAAATGATTATTCTACTTGTGAATTAAATAAAAAATTACCTACTTACATTAAAAACATTATTTACAGAAATCATAAGTGCGTCATAAATTCTTAACAGACAACAAATAAAACGAATTTTCCTGTTGCGTTAAATCAGTTCCTACAAAATCATATAATTTGACATTGTTACCAAGCTTACTATGTGATCTTTTACAATCGTGTTGTATAACATAGTATGTATCGAGCTAGGAATGGCATCGGATTAGACGTAGCGTTTAGATGTAGCACTCCGGTGAAACTGTTGACCAATGGCTTCCGTCGCTGTTACCTTGTGGATCTATGGTATATGCATTTTTTTATTATATATATTGTTCTTATTCTTCAATTAAAAAAATATGTTGAACCTGTTTTTGAATCTCAATTCTATTATTAATTAACTGAATGTGGCTTATCAGTCTTTTCAAGACTGTTGGCTCAGTCTACCCCGCAAGGGATAAAGACGTGACCACATATTGAAGCGTCGACATTTAGACGTATACTGTACAAGTTAGGTGGATATAAAAAAAAATTTGACAATCAATGATTCACCCTAACGATGTATATAATTATATAAAGAAATACACTTTAATTTCAATGTAATGTGATAGGTAAATGTAATGTGTATAATTATAAATTTACTTTAACTAATGCGTATACCATAAGATAATCCGCTATTAGTATAGAGGTCCTGATTTACTGATCGAAATAGTGAAATGTGGGAAATGTAATCAGGGTTTCGAATTTATGATTAAAATTATTGACAAAGCATGACGGTTTTAAAATGTTTCTTTGTTTTTATCTTTATTATTTCTTTGGATTGATTATTCTGAATAAAAGTAGAGATCGTGCTATGTTTTGTCGATTTCGAGAACCCTGATTTTTATCGTAATGAAAATTTAAAGCAAAAGTATTAAATACTTTCTATATTTTTATGTCAAACGTAATTAGGCAATTTAATTCAAAATAATAATCTATTTGAAATTTAATTTGTGTTTGTATAAATGTGTGCTTTGTATAGTAGAAGCGTAGATGCATTTTCGATTAATAAATTTGGACCATATTTATTATATAATAAGAACGACTTTGGATTGCACTTTTTGGCATAACACTACTGTTGATATTATGTGTATAGAATATTTGCAATGTATATTATTACATTTAGAAAATACGAATTTTTATTTATAAATTAATTGATAAGCTATTTTATTTTGTAAATCGATCGGTAACTTATTTCGTATTTATTGTTTTCTTTAATTATTTTTGGATTTTGTATAGTTTTTCGATTTTGTTGTGTAAGGCCTAACTCAAAGACTAATAATTCTCGTGAAAGGGCCTAATTTCTTAACGATTTCTATTTTGATGGTGGTATTTTTGTTTGACGATGCGAGAATAAACGTGTATTATTAAAGACGTTTTGTGTTTTCTTTTGATTTCAAATTACGTACTAAATTTTATGAATTCTGTGCAATCTTCAATCTGAGAATGAAAACGAGACACTAAAGAAATGAGACGCCGCCAAAGGGAAGATCTTCCGCCAGGCTAGGTGTTACGCCTGGGGAACCGCGCGACAGACGATGTTGAGTCAGATGTATTCATGCTCCAATCCGTGAAATCTTTGCTTGCGCGATTTAGATTTTTCACTGTTTTTGCCTGTATGGTTGTTGTGACTTGTGGCGTAGAGATGTCGCCACAAGATATTATTACTATTTGTCCAGTAAACATCTCGTTTTGATATTCAGCACTTCTTTGATGGCGGAATGCAAACTAGTTTATGGTGAGAAGACAAATTCCTCATATTTCACATCCAAAGCCTTCAATATTGATTCCGTTGTATAAGGCGTGTCTGAAACATACAAAACACAATATTTTCTTGTCAGGCAAAATTTATGTTAAGATTAAAAAAAAAATTATCCTTATGTTTTAAAGTGCAGTAGAAAGCAGTTTCTAATTATAGGCAGAATTCATTTTTATGGCGAGTAGGCAAGGCTTTCAACACTGTTGCAAAAACCATAGACATTGATATTTTTAACACCTCTCCAGCAAGGGCTAAGCATTTGTTGTATGAAAACTTTTTTTGTGATTAAGTATTTACATTTATCTTCTTTAAGACTAATTATTCACAGTATGTATGCACTTAAGCATCTGCTTCAATGTTATAATTAACTGGTGTGTGTTTAATTGGCGTTCTCGAAAATCTTATTTTTTAAACTGTTTTTATTAGTGAAGACCTGTAATTGGCTCTTAAATGTATAATTGAAAATCTAATGATTGTATAACTTGCTGTTGGTCATCCAAATATATAAAATAAAATAAAATAATTTACGCGTGAAACTTATATCTAACCTGAGACACTGCAAGATATTAGTACTTTGTCTAAAGTTAATAAAAACCGCCATTAAAGTAAAATATCATCTCTGTAATCTAACTTCCCATACTGGATGTAAAAGGTTTCTCGGAGTTTCTCAGTCTCGATGATAAAAGCTGGGTTAGGTATTGAGCGTTTTTAAACATTGAACTGTTTCTCATCGGCTAAAACTTTAATGAAAATGATCAATGATTGTTTGATTAATCTGAACTTATTTTCTATGACACATACATGCATTTAATCACGTTTATATATTTAACTGGGTAGATAGAGCCAACAGTCTTGACCAAACTGGAAGGCCACGTTTAGCTTTATAATGGAATTGAGATTGAAATTGTGATAGGTTGCTGGAATTAAGTTTTAAAATCTCATACTCTAACGAAAGCCTACCAATGTCGATCCATTCGGCGGGATCATGCCCCGATTCCTTTCTGGACCTGGTGATGTTTTGTCTTAAAACGTGAGTGATGCCGTGGGCTGTGCAGATTCCCATCTCTCCTACCGCTGTTAGAGAAACAAATATTATTTAAAAACAGTTTTAATGCTTCGCTTTCACACGATTTGTAATAAACATTATTTAAAAGCAATTTAAATGAATTTACCATTACCAATAACCCTACATACATACATATAAACACGTCCCTTGCTGAATATATCTAAAGGCATACCCTGGGCTCCTCTCCAGAGGGAGGAGACATACATAAAATCCCGCCTCTTTCCCGACTAGACTCGAGGTAGGCAGAGACTACATCTTCCTACATTCATACTTTCGATTCATCCACATTCATAACACTTTTCATAAAAGCTCGTCGGTTTCGGGTACTCATGACCTGACCTTTCACCAAGATCCAAAATACTTACTTTTAGATCCCAGCACGCCTTGAGGATTCTTAGAGTTATATCTGAACTTGATCCTGAAGTCCACAGGAATGTCCATCGCCAGTGGAACATGGTAGGTGAGAGAGCGGTTGGTGAGGAGTCTGCCGGAGTGTTTGTCAAAGATGTACTCCTCTGAAGTGTAGTAGCCCAAACCTTGGATGTAACCACCTTCCAGCTATATCAGAAAATGTAACAAAAATATGATCACATTGATTTGAATGTGTAAAAATTTGTCAGTTTACCATTAGACCATCAAATTATCACAATGATTCTGCTGTATGTTGGAGGTCTTATAGCAACTATTTGATTGATTAATTGAAAATTTAAGCGTGTAGGGGTTAAAAAAGGTAGTTAGGAATGACACACGAACTGAAAGGCCAATATAATGAGATTAATAACTGTAACGAACTTAATAACTTATTCAGAATTGTATTTTTGTATCAGTTCATAAAACAGTCATTAATCAACTTAATATAGACCGATCATCTCTCTCATCTATGCGTATTCTTCGTTAAAACCCCTCATGCTTTCATTCGAAGTGTTACCACCGCTTACAAGTCAAAAATATATAAAAGTCATTACCTGTCCAACATCAATCAGCGGGTTGGCACTCAGCCCCACATCTTCTAAAATGTCCGCTCTCAGTTTCTCATACTTTCCAGTCAAAACATCCAACTGGGTTTCCAAGATGGCGACCGCGAACGCACTATACCCCGACAAATCCTCTTCTTTATCCGACATCATATATTTCGCTGTCAAATCTATCAACAACTCGCCAGCGCGCCAAATCAACTCTTTCCAAGTATACGGCTTGGTCATCTCCTTTTTCACAGGCTCCAATCGTTCCTTCAAAATATTACAAGCCCTAATAATAGAATAACACACACTTTCGCTCGTAATACTTGATCCGGAAAACACGTTGTTGGCCGCTATGTAGCTAAAATGTGGTAAAACTGAGACATAGTCCAATGGAATGCCCAATTCGTACGCGCAAACTTGAGCAGCCTTCGTATTCAAACCCTGACCCATCTCAATACCGCCTCCTGTTATCGTCACTGTACCGTCTCCCCTATAAATGGTAACCATGGCTGTATAATTCCCGTAATAAGTTACTGGAAACAGCATAATACTAATTTGGATGTCTCTTTTCATCCAACGATTTTCTTGATTAAATTTCTCGATAGCTTTAACTCTTTCGTCAATATCGACTTCTTTCTTGAGAGTGTCGATCATTTCGGGGAGGTCATTGTCGTCGGGTCTCATGTTGATTTTGCGGACATCTGTCGGGTTTTTGTTCACGGCGAAAGCAATGTGCTCCATTATGTGTTCTATGTGCGTGATGCCTTCGCACGTTCCTGGAAGATTGGTTATGAATAGGTATATAAGTCTGTTTGAATACAGTAGCGACCCGCGCCGGTTTTATGCGGGTAGCATTTATATATTAAACTTCCACAGAAAACCCTTTTCCAACATTTCAAACAGAAACAAAATCCGTCCACAGCTGTCAGAGATTAGTGCATCTATACAGACAGAGACTTTATAATATGTTTTGTGTGAGTGAAAATATGTCGCGTTTAAAATAAAAATATCTCCGTGTTGGTAAAAATAAGTTAACAATATCATAAAAACTCAAAACAATATAAAACAATGTGAATAATTCTAATCCATTCATGACAATAATTAAAAAAATATATGTACAAAAGAACGTGCTTATTCTTCGTTTAAAATAATTACATTTTTCTATGTGGCCAGTACGTAAATTAAATAAAACATTTTTAAACAATGTGACTGTTTAAAGAATATTATGTTGATTTCATGAGTTTGTAGCGGGAGCGATGATTCGGCTCGACCGCCACCAAAGGGAAGATCTTCCGCCAGGCTAGGTGTGACGCCTGGGGAACCGTGGCTCCGACAATTGTGTCGGAGGTTGCATATATAGCTCCAATCCGTGAAATCTTTGCTTGCGCGATTAAGGTTTTTCGCTGTTTTTGTCTGATAGCGTCGCGTGATTCTATTTTTTATTTTTGTGACTTGTGGCGTATGGATTTCGCCACAAATACCTATGTGCAACTGCTCACCTGGAGCTCGAGCGAAGGTGTTAGAAGCTTTATCAGTGGTCACATAGGCAGTCCTCAGATGCCAGTTGGCAACATCGTAGCAATGCTTGAAGCCGTCCACTACGTACGAGAGGACACTATCGTTGTGAGAACAACCCTCGTCTTCAATAATTTCGGCCTCCAAGTATTGAATCTTGCCGTTGTTGTCGACACCGACCTGAAATTTCAGACTGGGTTTTTGTACTTAACCTTCAGAATTATAACCTGGTTCCGTGATTTCTGGAGAGGAAACTTGGATTTATTATACATTCAGTCAGAAAAGTATCGGGAATGGATTATTTATTTATGGTTCCAAATTCAAATTTTTGTTTTTTTTGTTGTTGTTAGATTGGCACAACTGTT
Organism: Amyelois transitella; assembly: GCF_032362555.1. NCBI lineage: Eukaryota > Metazoa > Arthropoda > Insecta > Lepidoptera > Pyralidae > Amyelois > Amyelois transitella. Next base: position 507,386 of record NC_083518.1, on the reverse strand, counting down.
TTCCATTTTGGCGCGGAGTTTGAGTTGCATCTGTTGTTTACATTAAATACAGTGCTATTTTTAGTTATATCATATCTAGTGTGTATTGCTAATTTCATAATGGATAAAAACATCGAACAAAGAGTTTGTCTTAAATTTTGCATTGCCAATGGAATATCGTGTTCGGAGTCACTGAAAATGTTACAGAAGGCTTACGGTGAATCGACTTTATCAAAAACTCGTGCTTATGAGTGGTACAAAGCGTTCAAAAGCGGTCGAGATGTGATGGAAGATTTGCCTCGCTCTGGTAGGCCATCAACGTCTGCAACTGAAGTTAACATCGCAAAAGTGAAGGAAATAGTGACTGAAAATCCTCATTCAACTTTGAGAGAGATAGCCACCGAACTTTCTGTATCTCACGAGTCGATCCGTACCATTTTAACTAATAATTTGGGTATGAAACATGTTGCCGCTCGGCTAGTCCCAAAAGACCTGAATTTTTTTCAAAAACTCAATCGCATGAGAGTCGCTGAGGACATGCTAGAACGAGTCAATTCCGACCCAACATTCATGAAACGCATTGTTACTGGTGACGAGACGTGAGTTTACGAGTTTGACATGCAAACTAGTCAACAAGCTTCGGAGTGGCGCCTTCCAACTGAACCGAAACCGAAAAAACCACGCCAAAGTCGTTCAAAAGTCAAAGTCATGTTGACTGTTTTCTTTGACTATCGCGGTGTTGTGCACTCGGAATTCTTGCCGGAAGGTCAAACGGTAAATAAGGAATATTATTTGAGTGTTATGCGGCGTTTAAGAGAGCAAATCCGACGAAAAAGGCCAGATTTGTGGAAAGAAAATTCTTGGATTTTGCACCATGATAATGCACCTTCGCACAAGGCCATCATTGTGAACGAATTTTTAACCAAACACTCAACAAATACCATCGAGCAACCACCATATTCACCAGATATGGCTCCAGCCGACTTTTTTCTTTTTCCTAAACTCAAATTACCACTTCGTGGCACCCGTTTTCAATCGGTAGAAGACATAAAAGAGAATTCGCGGCGAGAACTGACCTCAATTCCGGAAACAGCGTTTAAAAAATGTTTTGATGATTGGATTATTCGTTGGCGTAAGTGTATCGTTTCTAAAGGAGCATATTTTGAAGGTGATAAAATAAATTTGGATGAATAACAAACAGTTTGTGTATTATTGATCTTTTCCTGCTACTTTCTTGACAGAGTAGTATATCAAAATTGGTGAATAGTGTCAACAAAAATTTACTTTTACATTATTACTTAACTTTATTACTTAAAAAATTCCTAATATTGCGTTTGGACCATTGCACTGTTCTGTACAATGAAAGTTTAATGTTATTTTCGTGAAGTAAATGAACAATATCGTATATTAAAATAAATCATATGAGAAAGGCGAAGGCACAGAATAATACGTAACAATACGTTAATTAAATGTTGTTTTTTTATGTTTTATGAGTGTATTGGCAAAGGAGAAGATTAAGAGGAAATATCTAGAAAGGCTTATAACAATAGTGAACTAACGGTGAAGAAGGAGGCCTAATATATATTTTTTCATGACGACCTCTGTCTTGACGTTGAACTTAGAATCTGCGGTTATTTCCAGATAGAAATTGATCTCTTTTGGATTTCCTTGGATGTTGAGTCATTATATTTTGCGAAGGTATACCGGGTATACCCATCCGAATTCCCAGATAGAAAAAATTATTAGCAATACATACATACATACAGTTACGTCTATATCCCTTGCGGGGTAGACAGATCCAGCACGCAGGCCACGTTCAGCTGTATAGATTTATGATGAAACTGAGATTTAAATAGTGACAGGTTGCTAGCCCATCACCTACAAACAATATTTGGAATTTATATAATGTGTATTTATTTATGTTTTTCCTTATGTATTATGACTGAAGATCGGAATAGGTAGATTGAATTGGGGTCAATGAACTGAAATGTATATATTATAATGGACATGCCTCCGTCCGGAATTGCGGGATTTGTAAATTATTAAGATTATTTCCGGAATTTTTACAAGTGGGATGAAGAATATATTTAGTGGTAGCTGTTTTCCCCCGACTTCGTTCACGTTAATTGTAGTCCTATGTTACCCGCGGACAATGTAGTTCACTGTAGGGGGAAGTCCCGTAACGCCGGACGGCACCTAGCGCCGGACACTCGTACTATTCAAGCGAGTACAAATCAGTTCGTTTCAAAATACAAGTGAAAGGGGTGCTGGGGCATACAGGTACAAGATCACGCGCCGTGCCTCTCCAGTGACGCACACGGCCGCGGCAAGAGTAACAATTTGCTGTTTTAGGCTCGAAATCACGGCGTCACCTAAATATCAATGTAAGTAATTCTAGTATATTTATGCATTTACATTTGAGTGGTATTCAAAGATAAAATCAGTACTCGATTGTTATCCGTAAAATGGTAGAATATTATTACATCTTTTAAACAATTTAAGTAGGTACCATCTAATGAACGAAAATGTGTGTCCCTTAGCACCGGACACTAAGTCGTCTTTTAGTGCCGGACAGTAAACATATTGATATTTCTTGTAAGAAATTACGTATTTTATTCTAATTATTTAATTTTGTTTTAGAGTATAGAAGAAAGAAGATAGTTAAAATGGAAGAGAAAGAAAAGAAAGGATCCTGGGATCCACAGAGCTTACAAACTGCTATTGATAAGGTTATGTCAAAAGAACTGAGTGTAAGACAAGCTGCAATGCGATACAATATTCCTTAAAGCACTATACATTAAATAAAGGTCCTAAATCGAGAAGAAGTAACAATGAAACCAAAGTTAGGTAGATTCACTAACACCTTCTCAGCAGAGTATGAAGAAGTCTTGGTGGACCACATTAAAGATTTATCGAATAGATGCATGCCGCTCATGAAAAAGAAGTTTCTTAAATTAGCATACGACTAAGCTGAAGTCATGAAGATTCCTCATCGATTTAATAAAGAAAAAGGCAGAGCTGATAAATAAAAAATAAAAGTCGCAATAAAAAATTACGACTTCATGAAAAGGCATTCTGACATTTCGTTGAGAATACCGGAATCGACAAGCATGATGCGCCCCGTAGGATTTAACAAACCACGAGTGGATCTCTTCTACGACAACCTTGAAAAGCTGATGAAACAGCACAACATTCACACCCTCACGAATTTATAACTGTGATGAAACTGGTGTCAGTTGCGTGCACAAATATTCGTCCGGTACTAGGTGCCACTTTTTAAAATTATGTTTTTTGTTACCAAAGTTTGTTTGATAGTATTAATTATTTTTTAGCAGAGGTTGCATTTTTGTTAAATTAATTTGATTTCTAACTTTGTTATCTAATATAAGTCATAATTTTATAAACATTCCTTAAATATTTTATGTTTTATTTTGAAATAACCTTAGGTGTCCGCCACTGGGGGACTTCCCCCTAAGTGTAAGTACTGAAATGGAATCCCGGAGAAGAGGCTTATCCATGTTATGCTTTCTATGGTAATTCATGATGCGAGTACATAAAATCAATCTACCTATTCCGATCTCTGATTATGACATTACGGCCTCTGTGGCTCAGCGGTAGTACGCTTGTCTATGACACCGGAGGTCCCGGGTTCGAATCCCGGTCAGGGCATGATGAGAAAAGAACTTTTTCTGATTGGCCTGGGTCTTGGATGTTTATCTATATCTTCTTCTTCTTCTTGCGTCGTAAACCTCATTACTGAGGGTCGTGAACTCCCCGGAAACAAGTCAGTTTAGAGCGCACTACGTCTCTCCACCTTGCCCGGTCCTTAGCGGTGTGGAGCGCCTCATGTAGGTCCTTATCCAGAGTCGAACGTATCTGGTCAGTCCATCTAAGTGGGCTACGTCCCCTTGATCGTTTCCCCTCTACCTTGCCGGTGATCATCAGCTGTTCCAAATTGTCGCCATCTTTGCGGGCTATGTGGCCAAAAAATTCCAGGATTCTTCGTAAACAGATGGTGGAAAGCCTAGTTTGGATGTTGAGTTCACGAAGAATAGACCTGTTTGTGCGAAATGCAGTCCATGGAATCTGGAGCATCTTTCTCCAGCACCACATCTCGAAAGCATCAATGCGGTTTATCTATATAAGTATTTATTATAAAACATAGTATCGTTGAGTTAGTATCTCGTAACACAAGTTTCGAACTTACTTCGAGGCTAACTCAATCAGTGTAATTTGTCTCGTATATATATTTATTATTTATTTATTTATGGTTCATTCCAGGCGCCCCTCCTCTCGGTGGACTGCAAGAGCAACCCGCCGACGTACAGCTTTGTCCAGGGCTGGCAGCTGTTGGCCCTGGCCGTCAGTCTGTTCGTGCCCAAGAACAACAGGCTGCTGTGGTATTTGAAACTACATATTAGCAGGCATTCGGATACTAAGTGAGTATTTGTATTAATTTTAATGTGATAAGGTAAAGTAAATTTTCATAATATTTTCTTATTAATGGATATCTTTCTATTCTTTCGTTTAGTTTAGTAGTTAATTTAAAAATATAGAAAAAAAATATTTTCATCGATTTTGCATTCTCTGCATATTTCGTGACGGCGAAAACGGCTCAATAGAAAATTGCATAATAATCGGTACAGTAGTTTTGAAACTTTTCGTTGCAAACAATAATTCATTTATTTTTCACTTCTTAATATGTACATATGTATGTATGATTATATGTATGTACATACATACATATAATCACACATTTTTTCCTAGAAGCAGAGACTACATCTTTCCAATTGCCACGATTTCTTCGCTTCATCCACATTCATAATATAAAACTAAATTCAAAATAAATTGTTCACCAGAACGGAATGCGGCAAATACGCGGCGTACTGCGCACGCGCACTGGAGCGCACCATACGTAACGGAGGACGAGAGGACAAACCTTCTAGGATGGAAGTTCTCTCTATACTGCTGAAGAACCCTTATCATCACTGCTTGCCACACGCGATACCTGTGCATATGCTCAACAATACTTATCAGGTGAACGAAATTATCTCTTTTAAATCTTATCACTTGATATAGTACCAGAGTCAACAGTATTGAAAAGACTGATAGGCCACGTTCAGCTGTATGGCTTAATGATATAACATCTAGGTATACTAATATTATAAAGCTGAAGAGTTTGTTTGTTTGTTTGTTTGTTTGAACGCGCTAATCTCAGAAACTACTAGTTCGAATTGAAAAATTCTTTTTGTGTTTAATAGACTATTTATCAAAATGGCTTTAGACTATATAACATCACGCTGCAACTATTAGGAGCGAAGAAATAATGGAAAATGTGAAAAAAAACGGGGTAAATTATTCATCCTTGAGGGCTTCAATGATGCCTAAAATAACTATTCCACGCGGACGAAGTCGCGGGCACAGCTAGTTTATTTATAAAATAATCGTATAGTTAATCAAATATTGAGATAAAATTAAATTTCCAGGTGGTAAGTTTCGACGGTTCGACGACGGTGGAAGAGTTCTTATCAACTTTAAGCACAGAGCTCGGCTGCAGAGACACCGCCACTTCGGGCTTTGCTCTGTTCAGCGACGACCCCATTGAGAAGGACTTGGAGCACCATATTAAACCTGATAAAAAGGTACGTTTGATACAAAGGTTTCTTTATTTTTTATCAAGGCGAGAAAATCATGTTTATTTGTTGTGTTCGTTAATTCTTTAAACTTTAGGTATAGTTACCTACAGATTTACTGAACGCTCAATGGTTTTAGTTTGTATGAATGGGGAGTTATGTTTCTCTGTGGACAAAACTAAAAAAATCTTCTTGAAATTTCTCAAATTTGTATTAAAAAGGTATACGATACTTACGATAAAATAAGTGGATCGATAAATTGTGTCAAGCAAGATCGGAAAACAAAATGTAATGCAACTAACTAAATAAAAAAAAAACAAAACTAAAATTTTCAAAATAGTTTAGTTTTCAGTGTTAAAACTTCGTTACAGTTTTTCTATGACTAAGATTTGAATTAATAAAGACTTAAAACATCATATAAGATTACTAATTTAGATTTCTGTTTCAGTTATGCGACGTGATATCGAAATGGGAGACGGCGTTGCGCGAGAAAGGCTCGGGAAAGTTCGAGAATTCTCGCGTAATCCGACTGACTTACCGCAATAGATTGTACTTTAAGAATTCAGTGAGAACCGAGACTGATAAGGAGAGGCTACTGCTGTGTTATCAGATCAATCAGCAAGGTGAGAAACACTACTTAATTTTAGTTTATTTTATGTTAAATTAAGTAATGTTCATAGTTTGGAAATTCTTGCGGTATTCAACTGATTTGCTGGAATAGAGAATTCAGTTATATCTGAGACTGAGATGTTATTGCTCTGTTATTAGATTAATCGGCAAGGTGAGAAACACTACTTATTTTTTTATTCATGTTATTAGGAGCGATACGGAGCGTTCCTGGCGCTATATTTTATTCAGGAATTTATCTAATCATCGAGAAAGAAAATTAATATTTATTCAATTAAATTTATTTTCTATTGAAAATTCTCTATAATTAATTGACTACTGATGCCTAGAAAATAATGATAAGGAAAAAAACTAAAGAAACATATATATATGTATGTATATGACTCCTAATTAAACATTGAAGTGAGAAACGCTACTTAATTTATTTCCCTATGTTTATAGATTACTTAGTTAAAATTTGAAGCTGAGAATTGTTTTTTTGCATATATTCGTCAGTGGTGGCGGGCCGCTTCCCCGTGAGCCGCTCGCTGGGCGCGGAGCTGGGCGCGCTGATGGCGCAGCTGGAGCTGGGCGACCAGCCCGCCGCGCACGCGCAGCCGCTCGCGCACCGCTTCTACCCCTACCGCTACCGCGCCGGCCTCACTACCGACCAGCTCAGGTCCGTGTTGCTTACACACACACATACATACATATAATCACGTCTATATACAAATATAAATATATACGGGACAAATTACACAGATTGAGTTAGCCTCGAAGTTCGAAACTTGTGTTACGAGATATTAACTCAACGATACTATATTTTATAATAAATACTTATATAGATAAACGTCCAAGACCCAGGCCAATCAGAGAAAGTTCGTTTCTCATCATGCCCTGACTGAGATTCGAACCCGGGACCTCCGGTGTCACAGACAAGCGCACTACCGCTGCGCCACAGAGACCGTCAACATATCACGTCACATACATACATATAATCACGTCTATATCCCTTGCGTGATAGACAGCACGAATAGTCTTGCAAAGACTGATAGGCCACGTTCAGCTATTGGGCTTTAAGATAAAATTGAGATTCAAATAGTGACAGGTTGCTAGCCCATCGCCTAAAAAAGAATCCCAAGTTTGTAAGCCTACCTCTTAATCGCCTTTTACGACATCCTACACACATATAGTCACGGCTACATACCTCGAGGGGCGGACAGAGACACTGATAGCCCACGTTCGGCTGTTTGGCTTGATGATACAATTGAGATTTATATACATATAATGACACGTTGTTAGCCCGTCGCTTGAAAGAAGAATCTCAAGTTTGATAAGCCTATGCCTAATCGCATTTTACGACATCCATGGGAAAGGGATGGAGAGTGGTCATATTCTTTTTTCTTTTGACATCGAGAACCACACGGCATCATTAGAAACAAAATTAATAAACCTTGAAACGGGTACGCTTCGTACGAGTATGGTCTGAATTTGGTTGTGCAGTTCAGATAAAAACTTCGTATAACAACCTGACTTAATCAACCCAGGATCCAATCAAAAGCCGCCTCGGATTCCTCTCTATAGAGGTGAGGATGTAACCGGGGCTAACGCGAGGTGGAAGTAGACTTTAATAAGTAGAATCAGACAATTAGGTAAACAATTTATTTTCAAAATTTTTTTTTTTTATGGGACACTACATTTCACTTAATAATTGTCATATCTTTTGGTTTTCAACAACATTGGTTGACGTCAAATAATTATACTTAAAACTAAGTTTCGCTTCCAAAGCGTTAGTGCAGAAGAAGCTGTGACAAACTGCACGGCAGCATTTTCTTCAACAACGTCAACTTCACAATTATCCAAACTTAGAATAGAAATGTGGACGAAAGAATACCTACATTGTTGTGATCAATTGACGTCTATGAAATAAAAAAGAAAATTAACCGCTTCTGCTCACCTATATACATACATAAAAGCACGCCTCTTTCCTGGAGGGGTAGGCAGAGACTACATCTTTCCACATGTCACGATCTCTGCACACTTCTCTTCATGCAAGCTCGGCGGTTTCGGGCACTCTTGACCTAACCCTTTGCCAGGACGTCCTTAATTACGCTCACCTACTTGGTTTTAATGCACTGCCGAGTGGCACCAATACAAAATAGAATAGGACCACTCCATCTCTTTCCCATGGATGTCGTAAAAGGCGACTTAGGGATAGGCTTACAAACTTGGGATTCTTTTTTAGGCGATGGGCTAGCAACCTGTCACAATTTGAATCTCAATTCTATCATTGATCCAAATAGCTGAACGTGGCCATTCAGTCTTTTCAAGACTGTTGGCTCTGTCTACATACATACATACATATAATCACGTCCATATCCCTTGCGGGGTAGACAGAGCCAACAGTCCTGAGCGGACTGATAGGCCACGTTCAGCTATTTGGCTTTAAGATAGAATTGAGATTCGAATAGTGACAAGTTGCTAGCCTATCGCCTAAAAAAAGAATCTCAAGTTTGTAAGCCTATCCCTTAGTCGCCTTTTACGACATCCATGGGAAAGAGATGGAGTGGTCCTATTCTTTTTTGTATTGGTGCCGGGAACCACACGGCACATGTCTACCCCGCAAGGTATATAGACGTGACCGTATGTATGTACGTACTTGGTTTTAATAAAAATAATATTATTACAGGGACATTGAAGAAACATTGCGGTCGAAATGGGCCGCGTTGAAAGGGCGAAGTACGGCGGATTGCGTCAGAATATACCTCAACTGTACGAGGAAGTGGCCGTTCTTCGGTGCTACGCTGTTCCAAGCGAGGGTAAGTAACATACATACATACATAAAATCACGCCTCTTTTCCGGAGGGGTAGGCAGAGGGTGAGTAACAATGAATTCGAAGACATTATCCCATTAAGTTCTATCTACATACATACATATATATGGTCACGTCTATATCCCTTGCGGTTAGACAGAGCCAACAGTCTTGAAAAGACTGAATGGCCACGTTCAACTATTTGGCTTAATGATAGAATTGATAATTAAAATAGTGACAGGTTGCTATTGTTAAGTTCTATCTAATATTATTTAATAACTAGCTGTCCCGGCAAACGTTGTTTTGCCATATAAATATTTTTTTTGTAATTTCTAGTAGAAAATAATAATGTTAAGGGTGGATAAAACTTATCACTAAGGAGTATGAAAAATAGACGTTGGCCGATTCTCAGACCTACTCAATATGCTCACAAAATGTCATATAATCACTTCTACTTCCCATGCGGAGTATACAGAGCCGACAGTCTTTTAACGACTGAAATTGTTTTTTCATTCATTCATATATAAATTATTTACAAATGTTGAAAAAGTGCTCACAGAAATCAAATTCATCGATAATTTTGGAATATGAAGAACATCCTTGATAGTATTTTCTTCATTTTGAATACCGTTCAGATAAAAATTTCCTTTTGGCTAGGCTATTTGACAAAGTAAAAAACTAATTTAGGGTATTTATTTATTTATAAGGAGCCCTAAAATATACTTTTCTGTCTTTATTTTAGCTATTTTATAAAAAAGCAAAGCAAATATGCCGCCAAAACGCAACTTTTAGCAATATGGCGACCAAGACATGCAGTGACGTAGATTTCGCATAAATATCATCCAGAGCTTGTTGGTGTTTCGAATAGTTTTGATTTTCTCTTGTTTTATTTAACTTGTGCCACGTCATATGTGTGAAAATTATTAAAATGAGTTCCTATAAATGTTGTGCAGTGCCTCAATGCACTAATACAACAATAAAAACTCCTACGAAACTGTATTTTTCTGTGCCGATGGATTTGAATATTCGCAAGAAGTGGTTTTAGCTTGCTCGGCGTAATCTTTGATGTGAGTATTTACGATGATAAGTTATTATTATTCGGCAGCATAGAAATCTAGATTGTCTTTGAAGAAGACGCCAATCATTTTTGCGTCTACTTTTGGTAGGTTTCGACTGTCAGCTTTCTCGAAATTGGTTTCCATTATTAAATACCTATGTTATCTGAGCAATCCTGAGCGATAAAACACTTATAAAATCTTGAAAAAAAAACAGCGAACACCAAGGAACGGTACGATCCACAGTCTGTTTATGCGTTATCTACGTCATAATCGAAACAGCCAATCACGATCGTTTTCAGTCACGTGACAGCTGCTTAATAAAACCTAATTTTCGGAGACGGGTTTTGTTAAAATAATGCAATATTTTTATTTCGCTTTGTTACAAATCGCTCCAAAAAATAATATTAAGACTGATGTCATAAAAAAAAAATTATTTTGATTACAATCTCTTTACCACAATTATCTATCGCCATGATCAAGGGACGATATTCCGGCGTTGATATTGGCAAGTTGCTGTGATAGAAACAACACTTTGGATATGTATTTCTCCACAGTCTCAAAGTTCTACAATTTGCATTGCCAAAGCGTCCTCTGAAGAGATATTCTACGACCCCAACCGTTGTTTTCATAAGCTTTTTCTAAACTATACCAAGCCGCTTTCAGTATCAGAACACAATAATATAGTCACATCTGTATCTCTTGCGGGGTAGACAGAGCCAACATTCTTGAAGAGACCGATAGGCCACGCTCAGCTTTTTGGCTTTGTGATAGAATTGAGATTCAACTAGTGACAGGTTGCTAGCCCACCGCCTAAAAGAGGAATTCCAAGTTTATAAGCCTATCCCTTAGTCGCCTTTTACGTGATGACGGATGCGTGGGAAAGAGATGGAGTGGTCCTATTCTTTTTTGTAATGGTGCCGGGAACCACACGGCACATTTTTAACATTTAATAACATCCATGGAAAATAAGATAGAGTGGTCCTATTCTTTTGTAATATTGGTACGCGGTACCACACGGCTTACTGTTAGTACATCTCGCAATGTGTGGCAGATAAAGCAGCCGGACCTGTCCATGGTGTGGCTGGCGGTGAGCGAGGAGGGCGTGGCGGTGCTGGAGCTGGCGTCCATGGCGGTGCTGCGCCGCTACGCGCTCAGCTCCATCGGGCTGTTCGGGGGGCTGCAGGTGGGTGTGGGGCACTGTCTGCTGCTGGGGAGCACACAGGGCGGGGGGTGCTGGAGCTGGCGTCCATGGCGGTGCTGCGCCGCTACGCGCTCAGCTCCATCGGGCTGTTCGGGGGGCTGCAGGTGGGTGTGGGGCACTGTCTGCTGCTGGGGAGCACACAGGGCGGGGGGTGCTGGAGCTGGCGTCCATGGCGGTGCTGCGCCGCTACGCGCTCAGCTCCATCGGGCTGTTCGGGGGGCTGCAGGTGGGTGTGGGGCACTGTCTGCTGCTGGGGAGCACACAGGGCGGGGGGTGCTGGAGCTGGCGTCCATGGCGGTGCTGCGCCGCTACGCGCTCAGCTCCATCGGGCTGTTCGGGGGGCTGCAGGTGGGTGTGGGGCACTGTCTGCTGCTGGGGAGCACACAGGGCGGGGGGTGCTGGAGCTGGCGTCCATGGCGGTGCTGCGCCGCTACGCGCTCAGCTCCATCGGGCTGTTCGGGGGGCTGCAGGTGGGTGTGGGGCACTGTCTGCTGCTGGGGAGCACACAGGGCGGGGGGTGCTGGAGCTGGCGTCCATGGCGGTGCTGCGCCGCTACGCGCTCAGCTCCATCGGGCTGTTCGGGGGGCTGCAGGTGGGTGTGGGGCACTGTCTGCTGCTGGGGAGCACACAGGGCGGGGGGTGCTGGAGCTGGCGTCCATGGCGGTGCTGCGCCGCTACGCGCTCAGCTCCATCGGGCTGTTCGGGGGGCTGCAGGTGGGTGTGGGGCACTGTCTGCTGCTGGGGAGCACACAGGGCGGGGGGTGCTGGAGCTGGCGTCCATGGCGGTGCTGCGCCGCTACGCGCTCAGCTCCATCGGGCTGTTCGGGGGGCTGCAGGTGGGTGTGGGGCACTGTCTGCTGCTGGGGAGCACACAGGGCGGGGGGTGCTGGAGCTGGCGTCCATGGCGGTGCTGCGCCGCTACGCGCTCAGCTCCATCGGGCTGTTCGGGGGGCTGCAGGTGGGTGTGGGGCACTGTCTGCTGCTGGGGAGCACACAGGGCGGGGGGTGCTGGAGCTGGCGTCCATGGCGGTGCTGCGCCGCTACGCGCTCAGCTCCATCGGGCTGTTCGGGGGGCTGCAGGTGGGTGTGGGGCACTGTCTGCTGCTGGGGAGCACACAGGGCGGGGGGTGCTGGAGCTGGCGTCCATGGCGGTGCTGCGCCGCTACGCGCTCAGCTCCATCGGGCTGTTCGGGGGGCTGCAGGTGGGTGTGGGGCACTGTCTGCTGCTGGGGAGCACACAGGGCGGGGGGTGCTGGAGCTGGCGTCCATGGCGGTGCTGCGCCGCTACGCGCTCAGCTCCATCGGGCTGTTCGGGGGGCTGCAGGTGGGTGTGGGGCACTGTCTGCTGCTGGGGAGCACACAGGGCGGGGGGGCTGGAGCTGGCGTCCATGGCGGTGCTGCGCCGATCATACAGGGACACTTGAAGCGAGAGCGATGATTCGGCTCGACCGCCACCAAAGGAATGATCTTCCGCCAGGCTAGGTGTAGTGAAGTGGTAGACGCCTGGAGAACCGCGCGACACACGATGTTGTGTCGAACATTGTGTATATGCTTCCAATCCTTTTTTCACATAGACAAAATACAAAATCTAGTTAGCAGCGTGGCCGTCGCTTACATTTTTGTCTTCGTGTTTGCCCATGACGCTGCTCATAATGAATTTTAAAAAAATATACATAGACCATAAAACACAACTTAAATAATAATGAAAACACTCATAATCTGGAAGATAATATAGATATGTTTAATGATATTTATACACACGCCATACCGCTCCAAAATTTATTTCTCCTCTCACGGGTCTACTGGAAGAGATTTTTTTTGAAATAAGCAGCACCTTTATTTTAGAATTAATGTAATAAATTCTCCTGTATATAATTTTGTGTACGTAAAGAATGATATAAAAATTGTTTTCGAGGACAAATATACCTGAGTAGGTAAGGAAAACCTAACTTAAACCAATTTATCGTAATTTCCAGGATGATCTAATGATGTTGATTGACGGAGATGACGCCGCTAGTCCCGTGCACAAGATGCTGATCAGTCTCAATAAGCCTAAAGTGAGTATTTTTTTATATTTACAAAAAAACTAAAAACGAGTGATAAACATTTTAATTTAGATTAAATGAATATACTATTTATAAGGAATTTAACTAACGGAATTTAATTTATCATACGGGACAAATTACAGAGAAGTCACAACAAGTAAAATTTATATTGATCTAAATTTATATATGTAAAAATATCGTATTAATTTATTACATACATACATACATAAAATCACGCCTCTTTCTTTTTCTTTAATTTATTACATTCGAAAATATTTTTAACTTCTGGAAGAAACATCTTTTGAATTTAGCACAACGGTGTTCATACATTCAGTGCAATGCGTCATCTTTACATTTCAAATCATTGAAACAACATTTGTCCGACAGATGGCAGAGCTGACCCACCTAATAGCGGACTACAAGAACGCGGTGCTGGGGGCGGCGGGCGGCGCGCGCAGCCCCCCGCCGCGCCGCGCCTCCCCCCGCCGCCGCAGCCCCGCGCCCCACGCCTCGCCCGCCACGCTGCCCCACGCGCACTCCCACTCCCACTCCCACCACCACACCGGCCACAACACGCTCAACTCGCACACCACCACCATGACGCTGGGCTCCGACAGAAACGCGACCCTGACGCTCAGCTCCCACACGTCCAGCTTCAACCCGGATAGAGTACTATCCCATGGACAGCCGGACATCTTGAAATCCACACCGGATCATCACAGGGCTGATAAGAAGAGGACTCACACGCAAGACAGTGGCGTTGCGTGATTGTGAATCGCGTATCGATAATAGTGTAGCGAAGTGATTGTTGTCGATAATAATGTACGAGTACTATCGATAGTGTTCCACCAGAGACTTTTCGATTGTATACCTCATGTTTTGTAACGTCGGCCTCAAACTCCATTGCAAATACAACGACGTGTTTAAAAAGAAACTCAATTCTAACGATAAATTCCCATACGTTCACTTTCAACCACAACGACAAACGGATATCCTAAAATCTACACCCCATCAAGAAGAGGATTCATGCCCCAAATAATGGCGTTGTGTGATTGAGAAAATATCGATAATATTTCTATCGATAAAAGTGCGATTATCGATGTATAAAATCTATCGATAGTGTGCGGACTCGATACCATTCCACCAAAAACAATTCGATTATATACCTCATATTTTGTAGCGTCGGTACGGCCTCGGCTTGTAATTGTTAGGTTAGGTTTAGTTCTATTTGTACAGTCTTGTTTACGTGAACTTCGTTAAAGTCAAATATTATTTTTAATTTGATTTCACTATCTTTGCGACTTCTGCTATTTTTATTCTTGTTCAATAATGATATTGAAATAAATATTAATAATGTGTTCAAAAAAGGAATGAAATAGTCGTCGACGAGTTCATAAGGTGACATTATTATTTACTAAACTTTCACATGTACATGTCTTTTAATTCGAACCACTAAGTTCATGTAAATGGGGCACCTAAAAGTTGCAAATTTTCCGTGCGGCTTATTTATATATTACCTACGTGTGATATGTATGAATGTGTTAATGTTTCAATACAGTCTAAACGCCAATTTTATATGTAGCTATGTATATGTGCAGGGTAAACAAATGTTGTGTAGGAAGCTGTTCTGTAGATATATAGTAAACATACACATACACACATTTTTTTGATGACTTCACAGTGACATGCGATAATTTTTAATTGTCATATGTCCCCTCATCTCTCTTTCCCGATACCATACAACTTGGGGATTTTCAAGGCAAGAGTGAAAAGGCATTATTTGTATTTGCTTGTTGGTACACGTGTACCAACACGCAAATACAAATAAACTACAAATAACTAAGGTGGTCCTTAAGCCTCATCTTGCTTACCACCAGACAGATTGAGATCAAACACTCAAATTAATATAAAAAACTGACAGATTATTGATTAATTATTTGATCTTACACACTTTGCCTGCGATTTTTAATTAGGCAATAACAAAGAAGACAGTGTCTGTCTGTTTGGATGCACGGCGCTGCCTTGAATATATTTATAGTTTAATGACATACGGGTTTGATCGTAACTGCTTCAAAATTCCCATTTATTTATTTTTAAAATTTTTTTTACAATAATTGGTTGTGTCAGCTGACCGTAGGTAAATACTGTCGAATATTATCATGGCATGTAAAGTATTACTTACATGACTGATAATATAATAGGAATAAAGCTAAATTGACATAAATTTTATATTGATTTGTTTTGAAAAATCATCTTTTCACAGTCAAACCTGTCAAAAAATAGACAATTTCTGTCACATTAATCAGAATGATTATCACAAAACCTACGCATGTCTCTTAAACCCTGTCAATTGCAATTAATTTCATATGATACCAGAGCAAAGAAGGGTAATTAGAGCATACATTGATATCGATATTTTCATAATTTTCTAATCAAGCATTTGTTATAATTTTGACAGGTCGTCAGCCAATCAGAGCGTAGGATGTTATACAGGCGACTGTGATTGGTCGCTGTATGTGACGTCAAGTTCAACTCGCGTTTAAATGAAATGATTTTAAAGGATTAATTTATAATTCTTGGTGTTAAACTCAATTTTACAGAACTATCATATTTTGATCGTGGTCATATGCGACACCTAGGCTTCTCTTAAGGACGCAACCGATTGAAGAAGTTGATAATATCTTGCAGAATCTTAGTACGGTAACAGCATATCAACCTATCCAAACTCACTGCAAATTCGCCTCTATTGCATGTCATAGAGTTCCACGATGGGTAACTTGATATGTGGTTGACTGTAGATAGATAGATAAAACTCTTATTGCACCATAAGAGTAAAACATACAAAAGACTCTACCTACCAGAAGTAAAAAAATCTAAACGCGAATTTGACCTTACCTCACTCTTCTACCTTTTTGATTGGTTGATTTCAAAGAAATGTGTGCTTACAAAGTTTTATAAAACAATTTTTTTTATACTCGTATAGACTAGCATAGGACATTAGCATTGCTTATAAAACAATAGATCTGATTCTTAACTATTGACTTTAAATAAAAATGACACGTATTTTATTTATAATAAATATTTATTTGTTACACAATTATTTAATGCCAAAATCAATCAAAGACTTTTAATAATCATCACAATGTTCAATTTTTTACTTAAATAATATATAAAATAATTTAATATTTATCGACAGTAAAAAATCATTATCATTGACTGATTAATATTAAAAATCATCAACGAAATTTTTATTGTTTTTGAAGTAGTCTTTAGGTGAAATGTTCAAGTCTTATTTTCATACTTAATTTTCATAATACGAGTAAAATGTCTACGATGACACATTATCTAATTTCGAACATGTATAAAATGGCGTATGATTGACTTTATGAAGTGTGATTAATGAGATTAATTTATTGTTTAGTGCAGTTCAAGCTGTATTTCATATAAAGAACGATTATTTGTATGAGGGTATGTGTTGCTTTTATTTCAATGGTGTTTTAAATGAAATAATAGAATTTCGTTTTTAATTCAAATACAATAAGAGAACAGATTTTACAGCATCGGAGAAATGATTATTCTACTTGTGAATTAATTAAAAAATTACCTACTTACATTAAAAACATTATTTACAGAAATCATAAGTGCGTTGTAAATTCTTAACAGACAACAAATAAAACGAATTTTCCTGTTGCGTTAAATCAGTTCCTACAAAATCATATAATTTGACATTGTTACCAAGCTTACTATGTGATCTTTTACAATCGTATTGTATAACATAGTATGTATCGAGCTAGGAATGGCATCGGATTAGACGTAGCGTTTAGATGTAGCACTCCGGTGAAACTGTTGACCAATCGCTTCCGTCGCTGTTACCTTGTGGATCTATGGTATATGCATTTTTATATTATATATATTGTTCTTATTCTTCAATTAAAAAATATGTTGAACCTGTTTTTGAATCTCAATTCTATCATTAAGCCAAATGACTGAATGTGGCTTATCAGTCTTTTCAAGACTGTTGGCTCAGTCTACCCCACAAGGGATATAGAATAATAATTTTAGTCAATCAATGATTCACCCCAACAATGTCTGACACAAATTTCACTTTAATTATAGAAATACACTTTAATTTCAATGTAATGTGATAGGTAAATGTAATGTGTATAATTATAAATTTACTTTAAATAATGCGTATACCATAAGATAATCCGCTATTAGTATAGAGGTCCTGATTTACTGATCGAAATAGTGAAATGTGGGAAATGTAATCAGGGTTTCAAATTTATGATTAAAATTATTGACAAAGCATGACGGTTTTAAAATGTTTCTTTGTTTTTATCTTTATTATTTCTTTGGATTGATTATTCTGAATAAAAGTAGAGATCGTGCTATGTTTTGTCGATTTCGAGAACCCTGATTTTTATCGTAATGAAAATTTAAAGCAAAAGTATTAAATACTTTCTATATTTTTATGTCAAACGTAATTAGGAAATTTAATTCAAAATAATAATCTATTTGAAATTTAATTTGTGTTTGTATAAATGTGTGCTTTGTATAGTAGAGGCGTAAATGCATTTTCGATTAATAAATTTGGACCATATTTATTATGTAATAAGAACGACTTTGGATTGCACTTTTTGGCATAACACTACTGTTGATATTATGTGTATAGAATATTTGCAATGTATATTATTACATTTAGAAAATACGAATTTTTATTTATAAATTAATTGATAAGCTATTTTATTTTGTAAATCGATCGGTAACTTATTTCGTATTTATTGTTTTCTTTAATTATTTTTGAATTTTGTATAGCTTTTCAATTTTGTTGTGTAAGGCCTAACTCAAAGACTAATAATTCTCGTGAAAAGGCCTAATTTCTAACGATTTCTATTTTGATGGTGGTATTTTTGTTTGACGATGCGAGAATAAACGTGTATTATTAAAGACGTTTTGTTTTTTCTTTTGAGCTACCTGAAAATTTCAAATTACGTACTAAATTTTATGAATTCTGTGCAATCTTCAATCTGAGAATGAAAACGAGACACTGATGAAATGAGCCGCCGCCAAAGGGAAGACCTTCCGCCAGGCTAGGTGTTATGCCTGGGGAACCGCGCGACTAACGATGTTGAGTCGGTTGTATTTATGCTCCAATCAGTGAAATCTTTGCTTGCGCGATTTAGATTTTTCACTGTTTTTGACTTATTGGTTGTTGTGACTCTTGGCGTAGAGATGTCGCCACGAGATCTTATTACTATTTGTCCAGTAAACATCTCGTTTTGATATTCAGCACTTTTGATCGCGCAATGCAAACTAGTTTATGGTGAGAAGACGAATTCCTCATATTTCACATCCAAAGCCTTCAATATTGATTCCGTTGTATAAGGGGTGTCTGAAACATAAAAAACACAATATTTTCTTATCAGGCGAATTTATGATAACTATTGATTTTAAAAAAAAATTAAGATCCTTATGTTCTACAGTGCATTAAAAAGCAGTTTCTAAGACAATAATTTACGCGAGAAACTCCTCTTATATCCACACTGAGAAACTGCAAGAATCTAAGGTATTAGCACAATCTCTAAAGTTAATAAAAACCGCCATTACAGTAAAAAGTCATCTCTGTAATCTTATTTCTAATTCTGGATGTAAAAGGTTTCTCGGAGTTTCTCAGTCTCGATGGTAAAAGCTGGGTTAGGTATTGAGCGTTTTTAAACATTGAACTGTTTCTCATCGGCCAAAACTTTAATGAAAATGATCAATGATTGTTTGATTAATCTGAATTTATTTTCAATGGAACACATACATGCATATAATCACGTCTATATATTTAACTGGGTAGATAGAGCCAACAGTCTTGACCAAACTGGAAGGCCACGTTTAGCTTTATAATGGAATTGAGATTGAAATTGTGATAGGTTGCTGGAATTAAGTTTTAAAATCTCATACTCTAATAGAAGCCTACCAATGTCGATCCATTCGGCGGGATCATGCCCCGATTCCTTTCTGGACCTGTTGATGTTTTGTCTTAAAACGTGAGTGATGCCGTGGGCTGTGCAGATTCCCATCTCTCCTACCGCTGTTTGAGAAACAAATATTATTTAAAAACAGTTTTAATGCTTCGCTTTCACACGATTTGTAATAAACATTATTAAAAAGCAATTTAAATGAATTTACCATTACCAATAACCCTACATACATATAAACACATCCTTTGCTGGATAGATCCAAAAGCATACCCCGGGCTCCTCTCCAGAGTGAGGAGACATTACATAAAATCCCGCCTCTTTCCCGGAGAGGTAGGCAGAGACTACATCTTCCTACATTCATACTTCTTTCGATTCATCCACATTCATAAAAGCTCGTCGGTTTCGGGTACTCTTGACCTGACCTTTCACCAAGATACAAAATACTTACTTTTAGATCCCAGCACGCCTTGAGGATTCTTAGAGTTATATCTGAACTTGATCCTGAAGTCCACAGGAATGTCCATCGCCAGTGGAACATGGTAGGTGAGGGAGCGGTTGGTGAGGAGTCTGCCGGAGTGTTTGTCAAAGATGTACTCCTCTGAAGTGTAGTAGCCCAAGCCTTGGATGTAACCACCTTCCAGCTATATCAGAAAATGTAACAAAAAATGATTATGATGAAACATTGACTTGAATGTGTAAAAATTCTTCCATTAGACCATCAAATTATCAAAATGATTCAACAGTATGCTCAAGGTCTTATAGCAACTATTTGATTGATTAATTTAAAATTTAAGGGGTATTAAAAAAGGTAGGAATGTCGCAAGAATTGAAAGGCCAATATGATGAGAGTAATAACAGTTACGAACATTTATAAGAGTTGAGTTCCGTAGTCTCTTGAACTGTATAGAATTGTATTTTTGTATCAGTTTATAAAACTTAATAATGACCTATCATCTCTCTCATCTATGCGTATTCTTCGATAAAACCTCTAATGCTTTTATTCGAGGTATACCTTACCTACCTTACTTACAAGTCAAAAATATATAAAAGTCATTACCTGTCCAACATCAATCAGCGGGTTGGCACTCAGCCCCACATCTTCCAAAATGTCCACCCTCAGTTTCTCATACCTTCCAGTCAAAACATCCAACTGGGTTTCCAAGATGGCGACCGCGAACGCACTATACCCCGACAAATCCTTTTCTTTATCCGACATCATATATTTCGCTGTCAAATCTATCAACAACTCGCCAGCGCGCCAAATCAACTCTTTCCAAGTATACGGCTTAGTCATCTCCTTTTTCACAGGCTCCAATCTTTCCTTCAAAATATTACAAGCCCTAATAATAGAATAACACACACTTTCGCTCGTAATACTTGATCCGGAAAACACGTTGTTGGCCGCTATGTAGCTAAAATGTGGTAAAACTGAGACATAGTCCAATGGAATGCCCAATTCGTACGCGCAAACTTGAGCAGCCTTCGTATTCAAACCCTGACCCATCTCAATACCGCCTCCTGTTATCGTCACTGTACCGTCTCCCCTGTAAATGGTAACCATAGCTGTATAATTCCCGTAATAAGTTACTGGAAACAGCATAATACTAATTTGGATGTCTCTTTTCATCCAACGATTTTCTTCATTAAATTTCTCGATAGCTTTAACTCTTTCGTCAAAATCGGCTTCTTTCTTGAGAGTGTCGATCATTTCGGGGAGGTCATTGTCGTCGGGCCTCATGTTGATTTTGCGGACGTCTGTCGAGCTTTTGTTGACGGCGAAAGCAATGTGCTCCATTATGTGCTCTATGTGCGTGATGCCTTCGCACGTTCCTGGAAGATTGGTTATGAATAGGTATATAAGTCTGTTTGCATACAGTAGCGACCCGCGCCGACTTTATGCGGGTAGCATTTATATATTAAACTTCCTCAGAAAACCCTTTTCCAACATTTCAAACAGGAAAAAACAAAAAATCGACCACAGCTGTCAGAAATTAGTGCATCTATACAGATAGAGACTTTATAATACATTTAGTGTGTGTATGATAATATGTCGCGTATACAATAAAAATAACTCCGTGTTAGTAAAAATAAGTAAATAATATAATAAGTATAATATACAACATACAATAATAAGTAAACAATATATATTAATAATAATAAGTACAAAAGAACGTGATTATTCTTCAATTAAAATAATTACATTTTTCTATGTGGCCAGTACGTAAATTAAATAAAACATTTTTAAACAACGTGATTGATTAAAGAATAATATGTAGATGTCATGAGTTTATAGCGGGAGCGATGATTCGGCTCGACCACCACTAAAGGGAAGATCTTCCGCCAGGCTAGGTGTGACGCCTGGGGAACCGTGGCTCCGACAATTGTGTCGGAGGTTGTATATATAGCTTGACGGCCTCTGTGGCGCAGCGATAATACGCTTGTCTGTGACACCGGAGGTCCCGGGTTCGAATCCCGGTCAGGGCATGATGAGAAACGAACTTTCTCTGATTGGTCTGGGTCATGGATGTTTATCTATCTAAGTATTTATTATAAAATATAGAGGCTAACTCAATCTGTGTAATTTGTCCCGTATATATTTATTTATTATTTTATTATAGCTCCAATCCGTGAAATCTTTGCTTGCGCGATTAAGGTTTTTCGCTGTTTTTGTCTGATAGCGTCGCGTGATTCTATTTTTTATTTTTGTGACTTGTGGCGTATGGATTTCGCCACAAATGCCTATGTGCAACTGCTTACCTGGAGCTCGAGCGAAGGTGTTAGACGCTTTATCAGTGGTCACATAGGCAGTCCTCAGATGCCAGTTGGCAACATCGTAGCAATGCTTGAAGCCGTCCACTACGTACGAGAGGACGCTATCGTTGTGAGAACAACCCTCGTCTTCAATTATTTCGGCCTCCAAGTATTGAATCTTGCCGTTGTTGTCGACACCGACCTGAAATTTCAGGTTGGGTTTTTGTACTTAACCTTCAGAATTATAACCTGGTTCCGTGGTTTCTGGAGGGGAAACTTGGATTTATTATGTAATATTATATACCTCGTATTCACGTGTGGTTGCCGGTTGGTTAGTTGGTGCCGTGTGGTTCCCGGCACCAATACAAAAAAGAATAGGACCACTCCATCTCTTTCCCATGGATGTCGTAAAAGGCGACTAAGGGATAGGCTTATAAACTTGGGATACTTCTTTTAGGCGATGGGCTAGCAACCTGTCACTATTTGAATCTCAATTCTATCATTAAGCCAAATAGCTGAAGGTGGCCATTTAGTCTTAAAGACTGTTCGCTCTGTCTACCCCGCATGGGATATAGACGTGACCATATGTATGTATGTACCTCGTATTGACACTTATTCGGTATCCTCGTCCCACTGATGGTAGTGTTGGTCTGTACCGGCAACACGAACCGGCACGGCTTGTTCAGGCTCCTGGCGACGAGTGCGCACGCGCACGAGGCGCGCGCCTGCCGCGAGATCTTCCCGCCGAACGCGCCGCCGCAACGACGGATCTTTAGGGTTACCCTGCGAAAGCAAGAATATTTTGATTGAACTAAAACAATATTAATTACAAGACTTTGTAGATTAAAAAGTGCGGTTAGACAAAGGTAGAGAATCCCCCCATTTCTGGGAAGGCCTTAGACCAGCAATGGACTTGTTGTGCTGTTAAGGTAAGGATGCCACATACTCGCTGTCCTGGAACCCCAGACTCCCCAGACATATTGGCTTCACCACTCAAGAGATTGGTTCCAAATTGTATTACTGCTGTTTTATCTTCACAGGGTCATGGTCAAATAGTTATCTGACTTACTCGCTCCTGCCCCCGTGGCATGAGACGCGTGACGGCTATTTTTTTCGCGTGAGAAAAGTTTAAAAGAAAACACCTAGAAATGACGAGGTCGCATGAAAATATTGATGGATAAAATATATGTATGTTATATATGCGCTCGCGCGCGCGATTCGTAATGTCAATCGGATTTCCGAAAATATTGACCTGTTTGCATGTTCTCTGAGCGAATTCATAGCAACAGCGTTATATATTGTATGCTACAGAAATAATAATAATTAAAATGTATTGCTTCTCTATCGCATTGGTGCAAACTGTAAAGATAGAATTAAGCTTCTGAAATAAATAAATGTTTGGTTAGTTACTCGCTCTCCTTGATCCCCAGGCACTGCGCCACCGCTATCTGAGTGGCGTCCATCCACTGCGTAGACTCGTGTATTTCCAGCCCTCTGTCCACCGGCTTCACCACGCAAGAAATAGGTTCCAAGTAGTAGTGGTACTGATGTCTAATCTCGTACGAACCCTATCTAATATCTTTGCGTGTTTATTCTTACATACGTTCATATGGTCACGTCTATATACCTTGTGGGGTAGACAACAGTCTTGAAAAGACTGATCGGCCACGTTCAGCTATTTGGCTTAATGATAGAATTGAGATCTATATAGTGATTATTCTTTGAAGTGATTAACTCTATGTTTTAACCTTTTTTGTTTAAGTTTCAATTCTGATAAAAAAGTAGATAATTTTATAAAGGCACTTCTTCTTCCTGGCTTTAGTCTAGGTCGCATCCTCACCACTCTGGAGAGGAGCCCGGGGTATGCCTATGACCGTAGATCCTGGATTGGCTAAGCCCAGGTTTTTACGAAAAGATACTTCTATCTGACCTCCGCAACCTTTTGTAGGTGATCCTGACTCATCAAGATTACCTACAAAGGGTCAGGTCAGGATGGGATATATCATGGTTACTCATCAAGTTGCGAGAATGTGTAGGGTTCCTCACGATGTTTTCCCTCACCGTAAGAGTATCGGTAAGTATTAAATAGAATTTTAAAAAGGTACAGTCATACATAAAATTACGCCTTTTTCCCGGTGGGGTAGGCAGAGACTACATCTTTCTACTTGCTACGATCTCTGCATACTTCCTTCGCTTCATCCACTTTCATAGCTCTCTTTATGCAAGCTTGGCAAAGGCTGAAGGTACATTGGTCGCTATTTCAAATACATTTGTATCTTCTCAAAATCAAAATAATGATTTCCCAATTCTCCAAATCCCAAACGTACTATGAATTTTGCCGGGATGAAAAGCATGTCTTTCTCCAGACTCTTAAATTATATATACGCAAACTTTCAAGAAGATGGGTTCAGTAAATACAACAAACATACTTTAGCATTTTTAATATAAGTTGCAATTCATAAATATGAAAAAACACTTTTAACCATGATAAAGTTACTCTGCAAATGTTGTAAGCCAGGAGTGGGTTACGTGTAAAATTCTGACACGATGCGGGGACGTGGTCAAATGTGTACCCCGCTTCCTTCTCCTGAGAGGTCATGATATAACCCGGTGTAATGCTAGGCAGATAAATATAAAAAAAATTACCTGTCGGTTCAATAGAGTCGTCTCCCACAAAATATCTCTTTTTGTCCTTCATGGCGTCATCAATAGTCAGGACGGGTTTCGAATCCGGGACGTTTTTGTACGTGACCTTGACCTTCTTAGCAACCTCGGCCGCTAGGTCCTCGCGAGTAGCAACAACTATTGCGACAGGTTGGCCGTAGTACAAAACTTGGACACTGACCTTAAATGAAGGGAATCGATGAAATGACCGAACGCAATGAATATACATATAATCACGGCTACGGGGGTAGACAGAGCCAAGATTGATTTATCTATCTAACAATGTGCCATGTGGTTTCTGGCACCTATAGAAAAAAGAATAAGACCATTCCATCTCTTTTCCTGGCACTATCTTTACATAAATATATACGGGACAGATTTATACAGATGGAGTTAACCTTGAAGTTCGAGACTTGTGTTACGAGATACTAACCCGACAATACCATATTTTATAATAAATATTTGTATAAATAAACATCCAAGACCCAGGCCATTTAGAGAAAGTTTCTCATCATGCCCTGTCTGGGATTCGAACCCAGGACCTCCGGTTTCCCAGACAAGCGCACTACCTAAATAATTAAACATACCTATTAACCTAAATCTAAATTCAGGGTCTGATACTTCTTCCCCCTATTGTTCATGTAACCCCCCACACACACACATACAAACATATAACTGTTCTGTCTGTCTGTCTCTCTTCTTAAATCAAGACAAAACAACTTACCAATATCTCTTCTTCCTCCGTCTGCAGCTGAATCCCGGGCCTGGTGAAGGAGTTCTTCCCCGGGATGTCTTTGGCGGTGTACACGGCGAGAACGCCAGGAATTTTCTGCAATATGTGCATACATTTAATCACGTCTTATTACATACTTGCTGTGCCCGCGACTTCGTCCGCGTGTAGTTATTTTGGGGATCGTTGAAGCCCTCAAGGATGAATAATTTTCCCCGTTTTTTCAACATTTTCCATTATTTCTTTGCTCCTTATAGTTGCAGCGTGATGTTACAAACAAACAAACAAGCAAGCAAGCAATCAATCAATCAATCAATCAAACAAGCAAGCAATCAATCAATCAAACAAACAAGCAAGCAAGCAAGCAATCAATCAATCAAACAAACAAGCAAGCAATCAATCAATCAAACAAACAAACAAACATACTCGTACAAACAATCAAACAAACAGAAACCTGGAGGTTTGTGGACCAAATAAAACTCACCAACACGTCAGTGCCATCGACCTCATCAATTTGGCCCGAGTGTACAGTGGCCAACACGAACGCCCCGAACACTTCCCCCGGGATCGGCGGGATGTCATTCGTGTACTCGGCTTCACCTACAATGATTTATATCATATGTTTTAATGATTTATAACTTAAGTTGACCTGACTTCATCATGATCCACTTAGTTCCTCTGCTAGTAAAGTCGCTAAGGTCATATTGAATTCGAATGCTGACTGTTCAATCTTCTTCTTCCTACATACATACATACATATTGTCACGTCTATATCCCTTGCGGGGTAGACAGAGCCAACAGTCTTGTAAAGACTGATAGGCCACGTTCAGCTATTTGGCTTTAAGAAAGAATTGAGATTCAAATAGTGACAGGTTGCTAGCCCATCGCCTAAAAATGAATCCCAAGTGTGTAAGCCTATCCCTTAGTCGCCTTTTACGACATCCATGGGAAAGAGATGGAGTGGTCCTATTCTTTTTTGTATTGGTGCCGGGAACCACACGGCACTTCTTCTTCCTCTTGGCTTTAATTCCGGTTGCATCCTCACCACTCTGAAGAGGAGCCCGGGGTATGCTTTTGACCATGGATCCTGGATTGGGTGTTAGGTTTTTACACGAAGCGACTCCCGTCTGACTTCTGCAACCCTTGCAGAGGAGCCTAACTTGTATTGGATTACAAATCCAGTTGCCTGAATGCGCATAGGCTTCCTCACCGTAAGAGCATCGGTTAGTATTCAAACTAACGTACATAACTTCGAAAATAGTTATTGGTACATGGCCTATTGGCTATTCATTATATATGTACGTATAATCACATTCATCTTTATCCTTTACGGGGTAAACCTCAGGGGTAGACAGAGCCTTCAGCTTCAAAAAGACAAAAGCCATATTCAGGTATATGGTTTAGTGAGGTTGAAATAGTTCATGTATTCCTTTATATATATTTAATTATTCCAGTTTTATACACGTTACGTTTTACTAACACGTGTTGTCTTGTGAGCCACTTGTTGTCTTATTAGACACGTGTATATTACGATGAACCCCAACCTAACCGCTTATCAACACAGAATCACAGGTAGAAAGCGAGAATATATTTAACATGAACTGCTCTTAGAATTTCCGGGCTGGATAAAATTTTAGGAGAAATTTCTGGAAGCGGACCCCTGGATCAGAAGAAAAGTAACGGAGGGGGCGACTAAGAATGGTGATAGAGTATTCTAGAAGTTCATGTGACGTTCAAACTAACGGAAAAGATTGGGTTTTAGATGGGCTGTCATCAAAGAGTATATATACATACATACATACATACATATGGTCACGTCAATATCCCTTGCGGGGTAGACAGAGCCATCGGTCATGAAAAGACTGAATGGCCACATTCAGCTATTTGGCTTAACGATAGAATTGAGAATCAACTAGTGACAGGTTGTTAGCCCATCGCCTAAAAAAGAATCCCAAGTTTGTAAGCCTATCCCTTATTCGCCTTTTACGACATCCATGGGAAAGAGATGGAGTGGTCCTATTCTTTTTTGTATTGGTGTCGGGAACCACACGGCACAAGAGTATTATATACTTTACGTCTTATGTTCATAAAGGTCCACTGACCTGCGCTCTGGATCATAGCCTCCAGCTTAGGCATCGGTTTGTTTAAGGGATACAACTCCGGCGCGGTCTGGAAGTCCTGTCTCCCGCCGGACACGGCGCGGGAGAGCTCTGAGCCTCCTGATTGGTAAGCAGCAGCCACGGTTCCTGAGGGAGCGACGCTTAACATGAACTGGAACAAATTCCAATGTTTAAAACCTTTCACTGCTTTTAGAGCGTCAAATATAAGTAGATATATATAATAAAGTAAGTTCGAAACTTGTTTTACGAGATACTAACTTAACGATATTATATTTTATAAAAAATACTTATATAGATAAACAACCAAGACCCAGAGACTAATCAGAGAAAGTTCGTTTCTCATCACGTCCTGACCGGGATTCGAACCCGGGACCTCCGGTGCAACAGACAAGCGTATTACCGGAGCGCCATAGAGACCGTCAATATGTATCATATATGATAATTAAATAATAAATGAGTCTATTTCGAGAGATAAAAGCCCTTAACTTGAAATGAGGAAATAGTTTGGGAATCGCGAATATCATGCGGTAAGGAATTCCACAGTCGTAAAGCATGAGCAGAGAAGGAAAAGGAGTAAAACAAAATGAGACCTGCAAGGAGAATTAGGTTGTACTTATGCGCGATTTAGAATCTTCGCTGCTATTGGCTGAGCGCGTCAATTTTTTCACTATGATTGAAAAATTGGTGTGTGTGACATTAGTGATGGTGCCACACAGGTTTTTCGCAAATCCCTCGGGAACTATGGTTTTAACCTGAAAAGCACCCTATGTCCTTCTCCAGGAGTCGATAATTATATAAAGGAGGAGTATATAATTATATAAAGGCAAAATTTCAAGAATATTAGTTCAGTTCAGATAACGCGTGAATAGACAACAAACAAACAAACTTACTTTCGCATTTGTAATATTAATTGGGCAGCTGGGATGGGATACGTTGGGATACGCTTATATATTGAACTAGCTGTGTTCGCGACTCCGTCCGCGTGGAATAGTTATTTTGGGCATCATTGAAGCCCTCGAGGATGAATAATTTTCCCCGTTTTTATCACATTTTCCATTATTTCTTCTCTCCTAATAGTTGCAGCGTGATGTAATATAGCCTAAAGCCTTCCTCGATAAATGGTCTATTCAAAACAACACGAAGTTTTCAATTCGAACCAGTAGTTCCTGAGATTAGCGCGTTCAAACAAATAAACTCTTCAGCTTTATAATATTAGTATAGATTACTAATGACACAGTCGATTGAAGCCAAATAACGATTTACTTACCTTATAAAAGAGTCCTATGGCTAGTTTCTTGCGACACTCAGGAGAGGGTTCTGGAGGGAAGTCTTTCGGATGGATCTCTTCACCTAACTCTTTTACCGCTCCTTGTAATGTATCATTACTGAAATACAAGTCCTGTCTTACAATTATACATACATACATATGATCACGTCTATATCCCTTGCGGGGTAGACAGAGCCAACAGTCTTGAAAAGACTGAATAGCCACGTTCAGCTATTTGGCTTAATGATAGAACTGAGATTAAAATAGTGACAGGTTGCTAGCCCATCGCCTAAAAGAGGAATCCTAAGTTTATAAGCCTATCCCTTAGTCGCCTTTTACGACATCCATGGGAAAGAGATGGAGTGGTCCTATTCTTTTTTGTAATGGTGCCGGGAACCACACTTACAATTATATAACTTAGTTTCATACAATTCACATCTTTTAATGTCAAATCAAGAAAAGATATTTTGACGTACAGCTTTTAAGCCTGGCTTAAATTTTTATAGGGCACAATTCATTTAAGTAACTAGAATAATTAATTAATTTAGTACTA
This sequence comes from Amyelois transitella, assembly GCF_032362555.1. NCBI lineage: Eukaryota > Metazoa > Arthropoda > Insecta > Lepidoptera > Pyralidae > Amyelois > Amyelois transitella. The sequence goes on along the minus strand of NC_083518.1, from coordinate 477,997 downwards.
CTTTCCCACGCGTACAAAGACGCGGGCAACATATCATTATTGAAAAATAAATGCCATACCTAAAAGCGAATTTTCCCAACAAATATTTCTCGGTATTATCAGCAAAGATGAATTCTTCAGTAATATTGCCAAATGCTAACTTAACATGCTCTACCACGTTTGTATGGTTGTTCAGTTTTAAGAGAAATGCTGCATTCACTATAGCCAAAGCGTTCTGATTTCTCGGCATTATCTGAAAAATACATTAATTTTTATATTTCTATAATATAAATACATTTATTTTTATTTAATCTTACTTCTTTTTCTACCTAATTAGTAGTTTGTGTGTGTGACAAAGGAATCCGAATAATAAAGAGTCATACACTCTTTATTATTCGGATTCCTTTGTCACACATGTTTCTCTTGGATGTGAGAAAATACTGACGGAATTTGAATTAAGATACGTACAAACAAACAATCACGTCTTAATCCCTTACGGGGTAGACAGAGCCAACAGTCTCGCAAAGACTGATAGGCAACATTCAGCCTATGGCTTAAAGATGGAATTGAGAAAGAAAATGCGAGAGAAAATTGCGATTCTTTTTTTTAGGTTAGGGGCTAGCAACCTGTCACTATTTGGATCTCAATTCCATCATTAAGCCGAGCAGCTGAATGTGGCCATTCAGTCTTTTCGTGTCTATTGGCTCTGTCTACCCTATAAGGGATATAGACGTGACTATATGTATGTATGTGATAACGTGGAAAAAATCGTTTTGAGAAATGTCACCTTATAACTTTTGAAGATAACAGTTTTCGACATAGGTGGCAGCACTATAGTAAGCATCAACATGCCCCTCATGTCGAACTTCAGGAAGTCCGTCATGGTCAGAGTATGCGTCTGACCAGAAGAGTTTCCTGGAAAAAAATTAAAATAAAATGAATCACTCCTTTCATATATATATATATATATATATATATATTTTTACATACATACATACATATGTATGTAAAAATAATATGTATGTAATAATGTCTCTGCCTACCCCTCCGGGAAAGACGCGTGATTTTATGTATGTATGTATGTATACATACATATCGTCACGTCTATATCCCTCGCGGGGTAGACAGAGCCAATAGTGTTGAAAAGCCTGAATGGTCACGTTCAGCTATTTAGCTTAATGATAGAATTCAGATTCGAATAGGTAGTACCTACATTTAATTTTATAATGTAATATTTTTACAATACACACTATAAGCCGTGTGGTGACGGCAGAGTAAATAGCACCACCTAATGGTCTTCACGTGGACAACGAAGAGACGATTAAGGGAATAAATGGGCGGCAGCTCCTACGACAATATGAGAACATAGTCCAGAATTTACAGACACTGCGGTCACCAGCCGCCTACCCAGCGTGGTGACTATGGGTAAAATTCTGACCCCTCATTTCTGGAGAGGCCTTAGTCAGTAGTGGATAAGCTAAGGTAGGTCAGGTAAATACCGCTCATTTCTTTTGAATTATCAATAAAGTGATGACCAGTACGTCTATTATACTATTTGGTATTATTTGACGGCCTCTGTGGCGCAGCGGTAATACGCTTGTCTGTGACATCGCAGGTCTCAGATTCGAATCCCGGTCAGGGCATGATGAGAAACGAACTTTCTCTGATTGATCGGATCTTTATCTAAATATTTATTATGAAATATAGTATCGTTGAGTTAGTATCTCGTAACACAAGTTTCGAACTTACTTCGAGGCTAACTCAATCTGTGTAATTTGTCCCGTATATATTTATATTATTTATTTATTATAGGATGCAAGTCCTAAAACATCTTTGATAATGCGCGACATGGTTCTTGGTGTTTCTGCATCTCCCCAGATAAAATAATTTATTTTCCGACAGGATTTCTTCGAATTATTTCTCTTACAGCTTTGATTATCTTTTTTGTATAAACAATACGTGGACGTCCAGATCTTTTTTCTGTCACAAACATTGGAGGTTTAATTGTACCTTTCGAAAGCCCGGTTCAAAAACATACATACATAAAATCACGCCTCTTTCCCGGAGGGGTAGGCAGAGACTACCTCTTTCCACTTGCCACGATCTCTGCATATTTGCTTCGCTTCATCCACATTCATAACTCTCTTCATGCAAGCTCGGCGGTTTCGGGTACTTTTGACCTGACCCTTTACCAGGACGTCCTTAATTTGATCAAGATATGTTCGTGTAGGTCTTCCCACTCCGACCTTTCCCTAATATCTAAAGGATTTAAAAAAATTGTACTTGGCGTCATAGTAACTTTACGTAATGCTACCACAGCGATACGGTTCTCTATATCACCCCATTCCATTTTAATAACTTAAAATATTTTACAATTTATTGGCGGGCAAAAAAAGAACACCCAATGAAGAATCGTAAGAAGTTTTTCTGTTTGTTCAGCTGGTAGACTGGTAGAAAATGCCAAACAGCATTAACTCCGCCTTTTGTGTATTTTATTTTATGCAATAAAGTTTTTAAATAAATATGTAACAACTGTTTTCGAAACGTGTAAAAAAAACTTGAAGTATAATAGTTTTTCGCAACAAAAAAAAATAGGTCCCAATATATTTCCTAGAGGTACTCCGGTTTCGAATAAGCAAAATACTACAATGCCTATTAAAATAATAGGTTACTTACTGACATTAATAACAGCCCCCACACACGAGAGCAAAAGAAACACATCTGATTGGTAGAACGGCATCTCATGCTTCAACATCAGGTTACCGGCTAGGGAACCAATCTGGAATAAGAGAGAAGGTTTAACGCATTGAAGAAATATAAGAGACTACTGTCGTAAAAGGCGCCTAAGGTATAGGCTTATAAACTTGGGATTCTTCTTTTAGGCGATGGGCTAGCAACCTGTCACTATTTGAATCTCAGTTCTATCATTGGGCCAAATAGCTGAACGTGGCCATTTAGTCTTCAAGACTGTTGGCTCTGTCTACCCCGCATGGGATATAGACGTGACGATATGTATGTATGTATGTACTGTCTTTAACACGAACCTCTCCTTAGTAATCCACTTACAACAGAAAATGAAGATGACAAAGTTTAATAAAAAATATTATTATTGATAGAACCGTTACTTTTTGTAGAAAAAACAAGTTTGTTTTTAACGAAATGTGAATAACCAATTTCACCAAAAGAACTATATAGTACTACTAAATCAAAATCAGATGAAAGAGGGAAAACATCATCGATTTTGATGCCGATTACCAATGCGATAACTAAATATTAGAAAAATAACAAACGCTTTCCAGATTCTGAAATGAAAAATGTCTTAAAAACTGAATTATCTTGTAGAAAAAAAAAAACAAAAAATTCTATGATAATGACTACCTTTCTCACAGGTATATGAGCAACAAGCCTCAAATGTCTGCTGAACTCCTTCAAGTACACAAACTCATCCATCTGGCTGGATAACTCATCAAATATGGCAATACTGTCTTCCAACGAGATATTGGCTCCAAGAACAAGGTTCTGGTCAATTTGGTGTTCCTTCAAGGATTTCACATCGCTGATGTCAATGATGATGCGAGGGTAGTTGTATGTTTCGTATATACCTGAAATCATGTATCTAAAAGACTTAAAGATGATATAGACATAGAAAAAAATTATAATACAATACAAATAAAAAATCATAAGATTTGAACACAATCGAATAAGCTATATTTAAAAAAAAAATATTTTAACAACATAGAGTAATGTACTTTACTTAATCGTTCGAAGAACAACAATTAGGTAAGTAGTTATCGTTATAGGTGCACTTTCCAGATTACACAAATCAAGTTACCTTTCCCCGTATTTCCATCGGCGAACATATACGACTCCGCTCCATGCTTATCCAAGACCTCAAATATTTCATTCACATCGAACACTTTGAAAAATTTGTCAACTCCAAAATCCAACTCAATCGTTTCACTAACATTTGCGTCACTAACAAAATCCCAGTCACGATCACAACTTTCTGTTGAGCATTTTCTTTTGCATTTGTTTCTGCCACAACAGCCTTCAAAGTCTTCAATATCTTTGACTTTCTGGCGTAAATCTGGATTCGCGTCGACGGCGAAAGACTTTACCGCGTCCAGGATTGGTCTGTAGCCGGTACAACGGCAGGTGTTGCTGCCAAAAGACCGCTCTAGTTCCGCTTCTGTGAGATGTTTATTCTGCAGACTGAGAAAGATAGTTATTTAATAGATACAAATGAGCTCGACAGGAATGGAACTTAAGATGCAGGAATGGAACGGTATCACTAAGTCGGTTAATAATAATACTCACAAAGACATAAAAATGGAGTCAGGTACGATTTTTGGGATTATTTTAACAGATCTTTAGCAAGATTCGTTAATACATAAACATCACATTCACAATCGATACACGGTATTCAAAACTTTTCTTTCGTTCATGTCTTTGAAAATATTGTGGGATAGAGAAAAAATATGTGCCGTGTGGTTCCCGGCACCAGTATAAAAAAGAATAGGACCATTCCATCTCTTTTCTTTGAATGTCGTAAAAGGCGACTAAGGGATAGGCTTACAAACTTGGGATTCTTTATTTAGGCAATGGGCTAGCAACCAGTCACTATTTGAATCCCAATTCTATCATTAAGCCAACTAGCTGAACGTGGCCTATCAGTCTTTTCAACACTGTTGGCTCTGTCTACCCCACAAGGGATTTAGACGTGACCATATGAATGTATGTAGAAAAATTACCTGTTCATCTGCATGACCCAACCGGGCGTGCAGTACCCGCACTGCGTAGCGTTGAACTCTTTGAATCTCTTCTGAATGACGTCATAGCCTCGGCAGCGGTCACCCAGGCCTTCTATCGTGGTGATGTCCCAGCCGTGACAGGAGAACACCAGGACGAGGCACTGGAATCACAAGCAAATGTCAAAGCCAACATATGTAAAAGACCCTTTGGTACCTTTTGTTCTAAAGTGAGATGGTTGCACCTATGGAAATCTGTGCCTTGATGAGCCATTGTTACTAAAAGTATCCTTTACCTTGCCTTTGCCTACAAAATTCAACAAAAATTGCTTCTAGTTTAGAATATGCTAGGTACTATTTTATAAAAAGAATTCACGATAGGGTCAATTGCGTAACCGCTTGCTATTGTTTTATAATAGTTTGAAATGTCGGGTAGTTTGAAACAAAATCTTTGTTACAGAGTTGACAGTCTCGACCAATCATACGCCGATGCAACCCCCATCACGTGACTTTGGTGCCTGATAAGTATATATTCGAAAAGTCTCGACCAATCCAGTCGACGCGCGCCTCTCTCGAGCCATGAATACACAAGCTTCTCTCCTCCTGACACGTGGTCCTGGTGTCTGGTAGATTTTTAAAAAGGATGAATAATTTTCCCCGTTTTTTTGCTTCACATTTTCCATTATTTCTTCGCTCCTATTAGTTGCAGCGTGATGTTATATACTCGTAGCCTTCCTCGATAAATGGTCTATTCGACGCAAAAATAATTTTTCAATTCGAACCAGTAGTTCACATTCAAACAAACAAACTTTGCAGCTTTATAATATTAGTACCTATAGATAATTTGTCTTACCGAGTTTACAGAGAACGTCTCGACCAATTCGGTCGTGGCGCGCCTCGCTCGAACCGTGACTATACACGCTCCACATCCCCCCTCCCGGCACATGGCCTTGGTTCCGGGTAGGGAGAGGACCTTGCGGATGTACAGGTTCAGAGACATTGTCCGTGGTGTCTTCTCGTCCACTGTAAATGACACGGAAAGTTTAGTTTACTGTACAACCCATCTTCCTGGCAGATTCAAATGCAGCGTAGTAGGATCCGATCACCAATGATTATGATTCTGGAAGTCACGTGGAGTGAAGAGTCTGCCTGGTTTACTCCTTTGACCCTGATAAAAGGGGTAGCTGACCCAGCCTTAACCTCAAAATCTTTCTCTGTAAGATCATAAGTTTTATTTAACAATGTGTATATATTCAACTAAAACTGTCAATTTGTAATTGCATACATACTTAAATCCTACTAATATTATAAATGCGAAAGTTTGTGAGTATGTCAGTATGGATGTTTGCGACTCTTTCACGCAAAAACTACTGAACCGATTACGATGAATTTGGTGTGTAGGTAGCTGAAGAACCAGTCTATTTCCCATAAATGCCGTAAAGGGCGACTAAGGGATAGGCTTATAATCTTGGGAGCTTGCAACCTGTCACTATCTTAATATAAAGTGGCCTGTCTGTCTTTTAGACATTCTTCGCTCTGTCTACACCGCAAAGGATATACACGTGATTGTATGCATGTAGGTAGGTATGTAAGTCTATATAAATAAGTCTCATTTTTAAATTCAATAGATACTTTTATTCATTATTATGGGACATTTCAATATCACATAATAATTATCATATCTTTTGGTTTCACAACATTGGTTGACGTCAAATAAATTACTTTAAACCTTTACTGCCGCTCCCAAACGATATAACTCTTCATCACACAAACGCAAACACTTTTCTTCTTGTTCCTTTTCTCTTTAGTCCCGGTTGCTTCCTCGCTACTTTTGAAAGAGCCCGGGGTATGCCTTCGACCATGGATCCTGGATGGAGTGACTCAGGTTTTTACACGAAGCGACTCCCGCCTGACCTCCGCAACCTTTGCAGGGGAAATTATCACGTATTGGATTTATCATGTTCTACATTCATTCATGTTTTTTAATGTAGACAATGTGCATTCGTCCATGATTCAGATTTAAGAGAGATCTCTTAAATATAGATATATTTGTATATTGACGTCCGATGAAAATGCTGAAGTGTAGTTTGTTCCGCCGCTTCTTCTCACATGCGCTTTGGAAGCGGTAGTAGTTATAATAAGATTTAAGTGACACATCACTTAAATCTTACTTTTATCTGACGTCACAACGTCAATAAGTGATACCGTGTATCCAATTTTGAAAATAAATCTATTCTAGCCTATTCTATTCATGGTTCGTCCAACTTCAACATCCAGTCGCCTGAAGTTGACCATCCGAAGAAGAATCAATGACGCTGTTAAGCAAATAATTTTTTTACAACGCAATAAAAATATACTAGCTATTTAAACTTTACTTTTCACGCTTAAAAAATTTAATGTTTGAATAGCTGGGTGGAATAAATGAAAGACAAGTAAAATACGCGAATAACGCTGATTAAATATGTACTTAGAGATGATAAGGTTATTTCGTAGATATATGAACTTACGCGCCGAAGTATTTCTCGTTAGTATACGATTTATTGAAGTAACATAAAATTAAATTACAATGATTAGTTTGAAAAAAAAAAGGATTCAGGAACAATTAAGTATGCAAAAATTTTAGTGCAACGGTGCTACTAGAATGTTATCTACATGTTTAAAATTCCTAAAGTAACATCAATTGCACTGTATTCTCAAAATGATTAGTAATTAATATGCTGATTAACATAAGTTAGGTAGGCAGGTAGATACCTTAAGTTTATCAGCACACCAAATTAAAATTTGTTTCGCGCCAATAAGTTTTGGTATGTACTTTTTTTAGTTGCTTTTTGCCAGTACAGTCAATTTGATAACTAAAAACGTCTGTTATTATCACAACTATGTATTTAAACTTATTAATTTATACATTTAACTAGGCCCTAAGTAACTATACATACCTACGTCATTGTTGAAAGATTTTTTTTTAATTTATTAAAAGCTACGTTAAGACAACATTTTGCTCCGTCAAAAAAGATCTCTATAAAAAGTAGCTTTTATTATTTCCAAAGGTCTATTTTAACTCTGTGCCAAATTTCAACAAAATCGTAATTTTGATTAATTTCGTTACGATCAAAAATAACAGACGCTTTCTAAAAAAAAAAAAAAATTATAGACATTTCACGATGTTCTTTGTCTTATTTCATAACCTAAAGAAATAGGTTACACTTAATCCTGCTACCGGAGTAAACATCACTGACCCCGCTAGATCATTTACCTACGTAACTTGTAGTATAAAATAACAGCAATCATTTTGTCATAAACAAACTGTACTTACAGCACAATTACAGGGCAATCACAACAAATCGCAATACTATAATGATACGTCATCAGCCACTCGAAAATTATTTTCAACTTTTTCTGTGCCGTGTGGTTCCCGGCACCAATAGAAAAAAGAATAGGACTACTCCATTTCTTTCCCATGGATGTCGTAAAAGGCGACTAGGGATAGGCTTACAAACTTGGGATTCTTCTTTTAGGCGATGGGCTAGCAACCTGTCACTATTTGAATCTCAATTCTATCATTAAGCCAAATAGCTGAACGTGGCCGTTCAGTCTTTTCAAGACTGTTGACTCTGTCTACCCCGCAAAGAATATAAACATTTTTTCGTAGTTACTTTTGGATAATAATTTAAGCCACAAAGTCCCGGGTTTGATACCCTTTTTAGATTGGCTTTGACGCCGAAGTGGAGCTATACCTAATTCTAGCCGGCCAGACCTAGTTTCAGCCGATTTGGTGCATTGGTAAAAAGACTTAGTTGAGTAAAAAAAAGAACAAATTAATTTGAATGTGTTTTTTTTTTTATTTAATTAAATGTACTTATAAATTTTATTAATAGATAATTTCGTATTCTTTCATGTTAAATTTTTATTTAATTAAAATGGTTTTTTTTTCATTTCCGTGTAGTTCCCGGCACGACTAGAAAAAAAGAATAAGACCTCTCTAGTTCTTTCCCATGGATATCGTAAAAGGCGATTAGGGGTTAGGCTTTTTGGTAAACTTGGGATTCTTGTTTTAGGCGATGGGCTAGGAACCTATCGCTAAATAAATTTCAATTCTATCATTAAGCCAAACAGTTGAACGCGGCCTATCAGTCTTTTCAAGATTGTTGGCTCTGTGTACACCGCGAGGGATATAGACGTGACTTTATTTATGTATCTTTTAATTTTTTTAGAGTTTTTGTTATTTTTATTTCAATCATTTTTTAAAAGTTCAGAAAAAAAGTTTACTGGAATATCTACATACCAATAAATAATGAAACAAAATATAAAAATATACCTATATGTATTTTTTGGGGAACTTTGGATATATACCTGAACAAGGTCTACCGTTCACAGTAAACACTATGCGATCCATATTGACTGACTATGGCCTTAACTGACTGACTTACTACAGTAACACTCTGACATCCACTGAAAACTTAATGCGACTGAACCGCACGCGAGGATGTTCAGTGTTTTATCGCGTGTTCAAATTGTTTCGAGTTATACGTTGTTAGTTTTTTTCTTTAACGTTTATTATCTTTATTTGGCAATTATTCTAAAATTAAACAAATATCAGGTAAATTTTTGCAAGCACAAATGCGCTTTGGAAGCGGTATGTAGTAGATATAATTAGATTTGAATGATGTGACGTCAATAAGTGATACCTTGTATCCAATTTTGAAAATAAATCTTATCGTTTCTATCCCGTAAAATATATTTTATGGAGGATTTGGATCGTGAAATTGAATGCATGAGACAATGTCAAATAGGTAATGCTTAAAATAAATTGATTTGTTTTTATGGGAATTACAGGAATAATGCATGCGTGTAGTCACGTCTATATCCCTTGTGGGGTCAAGCTTATCCCTAAATCGCCTTTTACGACAGAATATTGATTAATTAATCGAGAATATTCTCAACCCCCGGTGTAAAAAAGAGATGTGTTATAAGTGTGCCTGTGTGTGTCTGTCTGTATGTAGGTAGGTATGTACCTATTAAAAACTATGAAGTAAAAATTAAATAAAAGATTTAAAAAACCCTTAACACGAATATAAGTTCTCTTTAAAAAGTAATAATTATAAAAGAAACTAAGACTAACTAACTAGAAAAAAAAGTTAAGTCTAAATTAACGTTTTAGTTAAGACGTTCTTAAGAGACAAATTAGGTTTATAAGGCTGTAAATATTAAGGTAGGTACTTTAGAAAGTATTAAGTTTTTTTTTTAAAGAAATATTATACGTCGCGTTGAGGGACCGCTTTTAGTATCACAAACATACATTATAATCACGTCTATATCCCTTCCTGGGTAGACAGAGCCAACAGCCTTGAAAATACTGATAGGCCACGTTCAGCTGTTTGGCTTACTGATAGAATTAAGATTCATATAATTCAGGTTGCTAGGTCGTCGCCCGAAAGAATAATCCCAACTTTATATGTAAGCCTATCACTTAGTCGCCTTTTACGACTTCCATGGAAAAGAGATGGAGTGGTCCTATACGTTTTTCTATTGGTGCCAGGAACCACACGACACCATCATCACATATCACTTGTATCACATGCCTATCTATTCAGTCTTTGACCCAAAACTTATTAATATCTTATTCTATAAAATAAAAACATTATATATTTAAAAATAAATTTTTATTAACACTTATATGAAATGAAAATCACTATCAATAAGTTTTAACATTATCATGTCACTGATAGACATACTTTATATTATAACAAATACATAAATATAACTCATACCCTTTAAGAATAAGACATACACAATAAGAGGCGTGAATTTATGTATGTATGTACTAATATAATAAAGCTGAAGAGTATGTTTGTTTGAACGCGCTAATCTCTGGAACTACTGGTTCGAATTGAAAAATTATTTTTGTGTTGAATAGACCATTTATCGAGGAGGGCTTTAGGCTATTTATCATCACGCTGCAACTAACAGGAGCGAAGAAATAATGTAAAATAGGAAAATTATTCATCCTTGATCATGGAAGCCCAATGATGCCCAAAATAACTATTCCAAGCGGACGAAGTCGCGGGCACACCTAGTATGTAATACGTGACAACGTGGTACTTATTATAGTCTTCTTACAACTTAATACTATGTAAACAAGATACGAGCAATCCGTTAAGAGTATATTTATCATTAAACAAAACGAAACATCCAAAAAGTTACACAAAAAAATACAATCAAAGAAATGGGAAAGTAATGTCATTAGAAATAACACAAGGTTAAACCAGGAAAATATCTATTGTGTATAAAAATAGTGCCGTGTGGTTCCCGGCACCAATAGAAAAAAGAATGGAATAGAATCACTCCATCTCTTTCCCATTGCTGTCGTAAAAGGCGAATAAGGTATAGGCTCATAAACTTGGGATTCCTCTTATAGGCGATGGGCTAGCAACCTGTCACTATTTGAATCTGAATTATATCATTGAGCCAAACAGATGAACGTGGGCTTTTAGTGACTGCTGGCTCTGCCTACCCCGCAAGGGATATAGACGTGATTATATGTTATATTTATATTTTATATATAAAAAATACCACAAATATTGAAAATAAATCATTTTTGGAGCAGATATTGCACTTGCTTCAGACATGTTTGCACCTCCTCAGAATCAGACACAAAGCATTGGAGCTTATCTTGAACGTCTATCAGGAATTCCTTATTCAGAGTTCCCTTCCTGAGCGCTGTCAAACAGAAGTTGAGCAATGCTCGGAAGCACTGCTTCCTGTGGGCGTTGTGGGGCTGGTGGTACCACACTGGGAGCGCTTGCACGTAGCTCCAGGACAACAACACGTACTTGATCACTGACTCCCAGTGCTGGGATTCTGTGAGTTGAACTCCCTGAAAAAGAAAATACCTAATGTTATTATTAGTGTTCTCTTGGTGTTAATAAACTTTATAGTGGAAGTTTTTAGAAGTAATTACTATTTCTTCACATGCATATTAATACGTCTATATCCCTTGCGAGGTAGACAAAGCCAACAGTCTTGAAAAGACCGGAAGGGTCACGTTCAGATGTATGGAATTGAGATTCAAATAGTGACAGGTTGCTAGCCCATCGCCTACAAGAATCCCTAGTTTAAAGCCTATCCCTTAATAGTTTTTTTCGACTTCCGTGGGATAGAGATGGAGTGGTCCCATTCTTTAGTGCCGAGAACCACACGATATAAACATAAGTACACCGAAACACGGCCTGTAGGACATAGTTGCTTGTTTTTATTGACAAATGGACTTGGCGATAATTACGATACTCATTCATTCCAGAAATCTAGATGTTGTATTTATTAACATACCTGTTCAACCAAGCACTTCTTGAAAGCGGCCAAATGTACAGAGACCCGAGAATAAGACGGCGAGTCGGAAGGCAGGCGTGACGTCGGAGAGCCTTTGAAGATGTTGGACTTCAAGTAATTCAAATTTTCTTCCAAAGGCGCGAGATCAGGTTCCTCCATTTCCTTCCGGATCTCATGTTCTAAATCAGGATGCTTCTTAGTAATTGTCTTAATCATGTCGATCAGCTGAGCGGGACTCAATCCTTTGAGCGCGACATCTATCGGACCTCTAAACTTAGTTTTCCCGATTTTGAGGCGTTTCACTGGCGGTGACTTTACAGGACTTGTGATTTTGAATTTCGACGGACTTATCTCCATTGGAATCTGGTTGTCGCATTGGTTTTGTGCGGTGCATACTGAAATAGGTGCAAATTTAAATATAGTTTTACCGCTTAATTAACTATAACAGTAATATATATTTTTAAACTAATTAATATAAATTTAAGCGCTTTGGTGCGAAATTTTAAATGAAATTTTAAATAAATTATTGTAAAGGTATTACTTATAAAAAAAATATTGTAATAAATAGTTTGAGTTATATTTGGTACTTATGCATGGTGTGGTATTATTATAATAGGCATGTTAAAGAGAAAAAAATTGATTTAGGTAATATTTAAAGCAATATAGTGTACCTATACACTGCTGGTGTGTGTGCCTTTTCCAAATAAATATAATAAAAATAAAATCCAATAAAAATAGAGCGACACTATAAAACTAATGTTTGGAAAATAAAATATTTAACAAAAAAAGGACCAGAAAATACGTAATAAAAAAAATAAAAAAATATATGAAACTTTTATAAACTCACCTTTTCGAATGTCGTTAAATTCAAACGCCTCTTCACCGCTTGTGTTCATTGTGATTAACGTTTTAAATTTTTTTTTAAACTATGTTAGCACAGTAAGATCCTGAATAACTAATATTTTAAAACGACAATAGTTTTATACTTAGAAAAAGTCGTAACGTATTTTTGACAATTAACAACTAATTGATGTCATTTGTTATGTATGATGAATTAACAATAAGGTGAAACTATTTGTTAAGTTCTCCAGCTAATGGATATGTTTACCATAATTTTATAAATCAACAAAATAGGTCATTACGAAATTGAACCATTATTGTTAATGAAATGACTAAACGAGAAATGTATAAAAACAAATCGGTTTGTGAAAAGTTATTATTCGCATTCATACCTACATATTATTCGTACATACTACTTCGCTTTGATTATTTTGAAAATTACTATCTATTAAAAATTATTTTAATTTCTTAAATAAAATGGACAATAAAGAAAAGTTACTTGCAAAATCTCCGGGACTGTGCGGGTTTACCGTGACTTCTAAAGGTGAGTGTTTTTCATATGACTTTATATTTTTTTATTATTACACTGTTCTGTAATGAAGAATCAATCGCAATGTAAAATCACAAGTGGAAATCGTGGCAAGTGGAAAGAGGTAGTCTCTGCCTACCCCTCCGGGAAAGAGGCGTGATTTTATGTATGTATGTAAAATCACAAATTCGATTTTTTCTCCCAATAGGTAACTAATATCATTTGAAATTAAAACATTATGTAAACATATTTTTACTATATATATATATAATATAAATATATGTTTCTTATGTACATATATGTTAAACAAATTTATTATCTCTTATTTCAGTTGAGCCTTCACAATCGTCATTTTCGACTTCCACACCAAAGAAAGGCGGTTCACCACCACCACCCTCGTGGGCGTCCTCCAGGCGGAACCAGCACCCGTACCGAAGGAAGATTCGGACCGTTAGAAGAATAAATTTCAACCTGAGTGAAAATTGCGAAAAACAAGACCGAAGATAATATGCCGTGTGGTTGCCGCCGCGTTCACCACTTGTGGTTGCGGAGGTCAGACGAGATTAGCTTTGACCTTACTACACAATCCAGTATCACGACCTTGAGGTGGCCTCTCCAGGGTCTCCAGAGGTAAGGGTCTAACCGGAACTAACGCCAGGATAAAGAAGAACACTACAGAGACCATAATCATGGGGTTTAACAGACCTTGCAATTGGGCCCTACGAAAGAGTAGAGTTTTTTGGGATACAGACATATCCTATATCATCATGATGTTGAAATAAATTGGCGCAGATATTTCCCACTGATTTTATTCGCTTTTCTTAATTTCTGTGCAATAATATGCCTCATCGCTTGAGACCGCAAAAGAAAATCATTGATGAACTTATTTCTTATATTTCTTTAGCTAATATCACTGATTTTATTGTCAATTGTTACTATTAAATTGTTATTATTCATATTATATATTCAAATTATGTCAATTGTTATTATTCATAAGTTAAGAATAAGTAATTTATTATAATATAAATTTATATTTCCTTTTAATTTCCGTAGTTTGTCTATTTATTTATACAGCATTGGCCCCAAAATTAAACCAAAGAGGAATTAGCACCAAATAAAGTAAAAATTCGAATTTGAACATTCAAATCTCATTACCTATTAGGTAATATTGATTATTCGTTGAAGTGAATAATAAGAGTATGACCATTATGGAATGCGTGTATAAAGTGTAGATATTTTTATTCAGAAATGAAATGTTATAAAAATGTATTACAATGTAAATCGAATTTGAAATTATTTCCATTTTTGCGGCTAAGTACTTACCTACTATCCATACCTCCAAGGTTGTAGCTTATTAGTCTAAGAACACGTAAAAGCATATGTACCTTATTCTATCAAATAAAATCAATAATTAAAAAATACAATTTATTAAGGCAAAAAACGCTTATTTGCTAAATTAACTATAAATTAGTTTCAACAATATCAAGTGATATTTCGTCACAACATTCGCAGGTTCCTTATTTTAATGTTGCATAAGGCACAATTTTTATTCTTCTTAACTAAAACCTACTTGGGTTTTGATCAAAAGCAATTGCGTGGCTTTTTTTATTTATTAAGTTTTAAGAAAAATAAATTAGAAATGTCACACAGATTAAGCTAGTCCCAAATTACTAAACTTGTGTTAGGGAATATTTATTCAACGATACTTTATTATATAACAAATACACATATTTATGACCGAGGTGAATCAGAAAACAATTCAGAGGCATAGAAAACGGAATAATATAATACAATAGAAATGCCTTCACATAAATGAAGCTATAGGAATGATTTGTAGTTCTTCATCGCACACAGTATTCTGCGCTATGCGCCGTCAAATAAATATTTTGAAATAAGAAAACTTTTTATTTTCTCGACATCACTATTAAAGTACTTATAACTTCTACAGTCTTATGTCATTCCGAATTCTATGACCAGAGGTAACAAGATTACCTACCACGCCTGGACAATAGCATGTTCACATAATAATTTATCTAAAAATATATTATCCTTTCATAATTAAGTTCTTGTGTAAGTCGTATGGGAATTCGGAATTCATTAAATCAAATGTGGTTTTGGCAAAGCGTTCATAAAAATTCAGTAATATTTTTTCTTTTACAAGAGAAAAACCTTAATACATCTTAATATTATATTCGCATTTTGCGAACAAACATACCATTAGAACTCAGTCTCTTACAAATTACTACAAAAACATGTTTACGTTTACTTAATAATATGTAAACAAGATACAAAATAAGATAATATATCTTAGGGATGGATTTTGCCCCGGTTATATACATATATTTCTTCCTGTGGATGCCGTAGGAGGCGATTAAAGAACAAAACACTAACGACTAGTGTGTTAAAAATCCTTAAAATTGAAAAAAATATACGAAGTTGCAATTTAATAAAAACATTTTGAGAAAGAATTAAGTTATAAAATCTGGTCAGGTTTTGAAGCAAAAATGAGCGAAAAATTACAAATGAATATTCTTTATTTTTCACAGCAATTAAACGATAAGCTGGCCAATGAAAGTAGGAATTTTTAGTTCTTAGAATACTTTAATTTCTATGGATACTTAAAAATTTCCGCATACTAAATATTCTGAAAATCTGGCAGGCGTTTCAAAAAGCCACTCCGTATATTTAAAGAGAAAAGTTACTCATTACCCTTGACAAAATCCAACCGGAAAATATTTGCACTTAGTTTTTTTACGATCTTATATTAAAATCCACTTAAACGCGACTAATATTTTGGTATGTTCACAGCTTTACAAACAATCAAAATTAATCTTTTTGAAAAATTAATCACAACAAAACACGATCGAATTACAACTTAGATCATAATTATAATGCAGATTAAGCTTTACACGTGCGGTCCCAAAAAAGCCAAGGTTCAAAAAAGTACTACATCAATAAAAACTGATTTTGTAATCGACATTTACCAGAACGCGACTTGGACAATCAAAACTAAATTATATATCGTCTAAACATAAAGTCTCGAGCACACCAAATACTTATCAAAAGCAGCGCAGTTTAAAAGCGGGCCCGCGCCAACCTGTATACAAGAAACTCTTTCAAATTCGTCACACCACGTCGCGGCGGGAAATCAGTTTGAGCGCGGGCCCGCGTCAATTTGATGTGACAAGTTCGAAGTGTATCTTGTAATTAGAACTTGTTGCGGGCCCGCTTCGAAGCTGTCCTGCTTCTGAGAAGCGCTTAGTGTGCTTGGGCCTTAAATGATTTTATTGAACATTTTTGTTCCTTATATTGAAATCACTGGTCGCAAGTAATGTTACACACCGATTAAATTGTTCGATTAATTTCAATAAAATTAAAATTTAATCGTGTTGTACATCATGGGAATTTTCTCTTGGAAATAAAAAGCACTAATATGAAATAAAATTAATGAAAATGTTTTTTTTTTGCTCTTTATCTTTACACTAATCCAAAAATCACTGCAGAAATCTACGCAAAAAATACAATTGAGGAAAGAAGAGTAAATTTAACTAAAAACAACACAAGAAAAAGCTAGAAAAAATCTATTACAAAAAAAAACACAAATTTTCTACAAAAAAGAATTATTCCTGGAGCAGACCTTGCACTTGCTTCAGGCACGTTTGGACCTCCTCGGAGTCGGACACAAAGGATTGTAGTTTGTCCTGAACATCTATCAGGAATTCTTTCTCCAGGTCCCCCTTCTTCAGCGCCGTGAGGCAGAAATTGAGCAAAGCTCGGAAACACTGCTTCCTGTGGGCATTGTGGGCCTGGTGGTCCCACACCGGGGTCGCCCGGACGTAGCTCCACGACAGGAATACGTATTGGATCACGGATTCCCAGTGCTGGGATTCAACAAGTAGTTTTCCCTGGAAGAAAGAAAATATAATGACAAATTTCTCTGGATGGTAAAGTAAGTATGTGTGTATGAGTAAATGGAAAGGTAGGAGTGAGTGACAAAGAAATCTTGGTCAAATCAAGGGTACCCATCCCATAACCACCGAGCTTGCATGAAGAGAGTTATGAATGAGAATAAAGCGAAAAAAGTATACAGAGATCTTAGCAAGCGGAAAGGTATAGTGGCTGCCTACCCGTCCGGGATTTTATGTAAGTAAGATTACTATTCAAGAAACATGCTAATCTATTCTATTAAATAAAATTTCTGTACCTGCTCAACCAAACACTTCTTGAAAGCGACCAAATGTGTAGAAACACGGGAATATGCCGGCGAGTCTGTCTTAGAAGTCAGCCTGGACGTCGGCAGTCCTTTGAAGATGTTGGACTTTAAGTAATTCAACTTTTCTTCCAAGGGCGCCAAATCTGGGACCGGCATCTCCCTCCGGATCTCATCTTCTATGTCGGGATGCTTGTAGGTTATCGTCTTTATCATGTTGATCAGCTGAGTGGGACTCAGTCCTTTCAGTGCGACTTCTATCGGACCTCTCAATTCCAAGGTTTTCTCTATTTTACATCGTTTTACTGGTGGTGTCTTTATGGGACTGGTGATTTTGAATTTCTGTGGCGTGCTTAGGTCGCTGAAGTCTATCTTTTCTGGGGTCAGAGGCACCCTTTCGACGTCGCCTAAGAGCAGGCGCTTTCTAGGAGTTGAGCGGAGCGTGACGCCGAGCTTTTGGGGCGAGTGACGGCCGGCATTCTTAGGCGGTGTACGAATGGTGGATTGGAACGATGAATTCCTTTTTGTTTCAATGTCTGGTGACCATGTTACCGGAAGGCGCTTGCGACCTGGAATAAACAAAGATACTGGAATATATTCTATTAATCCAAGTATTAAATGGATGACACTAAACGCCAAATGAGCTTATATTTTATCAAAATTATGTTATATCCCAGTCAGACTTTAATATGGGAGCATTAAAATAACTTTTACTCTCTGCATAGGCTTGTCTACAGTTAAATTTTAGTTGTGTACCTGTCAGTGATGGATGACCTAAGGTGCTGAGACGTGGTATTTACGGTGTGAGCCTCTTAAATAGGCTCAGTGACACCCAGAAAGCTATGGAGAAAGCTATGCTCAGTGTTTCTTTGCGAGATCAAATCAGGAATGAGAAGATCTGTGTATAAATGAAAGCAACCAACACAGCAGATCAGTTCAGCAAACTGAAGCGGCAGGCCACAAGGTTGAAGGGTTGATAGCCATCAGGGTCAAAAAGTCCTCGAGTGGAGACAATGTACCGGAAAACCAGTGTAGGACGCCCCCTGTGATGCAGGTTGCCTCCATAGTGCGACATAGAAATCATTGAGGAAACCTGTGTTCAGTGTACATCCTATGGCTTGAACAATGATATTGTGTACTGGTACTCTGTAATTTTTCTATATTTCTATGTTTTTACAAATGAACTACCACCTCTGTTTTATTTATCCTTCTCTGGGGAGTTCTTAAGGACAGTAAAAAAATGACCCAGCCCTATATTAAAAATCAGTATAATAGATACCTCTTTGTTGTATCAACAACTCATCCGGAGACGGGGCAGGACTTAGATATCCAGCGGGCAGAGACGGCGACTGCTCCCGGGTGTTGGTGAGCGGCTGCAGCGGAGTGACCCGGAGACGGTCCAGCCTAGCGGGAATCTCAGCGAGGGCGGCGCGCGTCCGGCGACCGCCATCCGGAGTCACCACACCTTCCATTGTCTGAGGATATTATATGAGGTTTCAGGACCATCAATATGTGTCGGGTAATCAAGAATAGTAATTATCTAAGATACTAAGTAAATATGTAGAGAAAAACTTGGGATTCCTCTTTTAGGTGATGGGCTAGCAACCTGTCACTATTTGAATCTCAATTCTATCACTAAGCCAAACAGCTGAGCGTGGCCTATCAGTCTTTTCAAGACTGGTGGCTCTGTCTACCCCGCTAGGGATATAGACGTGATCATATGTATATATGTAGAGAATATTAGCCGTAAACATGAACGAAGTCCGTAAACCTGCTTTATCAAACCAGACACTTAATACATATTGATAAAACATCAATAAATATTTTTTGATACTTTTAATCTGAAGTTAGTCTTTACTTGCACTATTTCAACATTGTGGGGCAACCAAAAAAGTAGTGAACTTTAACTTTAAAGTACATACCGTCGCAGAGATTTAAAGAAGCTGAAACCACTTAGCTTCCACAAGCTCACAAAATAGTAAATGTGTAATGTATTACTAATAATACACAATGACAATTAAGCACTCTTTGAAGTAATTGTTACGAAATAAATGCCGTAAAATCGGAAATAAACATGACAAAGTTCAACATTACAAACGTTATGGATAGACATTAAAACAATATTGGTTTTACAGCTCATAAACATCGAAAAGGATAAAAAAGTAATTAAAACAATGGTACCTAATGGTGTTTGTGGATTAACGTAGAGTAATTTACAAATGACTTGTCGGAATGTATCAAAAACACATATTATCACTACATCAACAAAACCAGAAAATTGGCGCAAAAATAAAAACTGAACTGAAATTGAATTGAAATATTGACGTTTGACACTTGAAGTTGAAGTCAACTGCCGTTCCCCAGCGTGTTGCTATTCAATTTACAAATTTTCTACCGTGATTTTAAGCTTAAAAGTTTATAATAATAACCAAAGCCTATATGAATACAAAGGCATGAACATAATATTATTTAAGAATCAACTAAGTAAATATATAATGTAAATGAATTTCTGCAAGACAAAATTTAATGATGTTTATTTCGTTGTTATGAATTTTTTTGTGACATATAGGTACCTACTCTATACTACTTTTCACATCTTAAATGCATTTATTTGTATAGGAAATAACTTTATCTTATTTAATCTACTAGACAAGTGGAAAATAGAAAGACGTGGTCTCTGCCTATCCCTCGAAGAAATAGGCGTGATTTATGTATGTATGAAGTAGCGCAGTTGGGTAACTAAATTAGATAAGGAAGCAGAATCGATTAAATGATTATCAACATCGATTAATCGTCTCAGCATATACATAGTTTCATTTAGTACCTCAATTTTATTCATTGGTTTCATTTCATTCATTGTTTATTTTTCTCTTTCTAAATACTTCTATTGTCCTGCTCGTTCTGACATTTTATCATGTCATTCATTGTAGTCGATGCAAGAGTTTCGATCGAATGTTAAACTTTTGGGTACCTATATTATAGTGAATTTTTGATTATTTTGGAGATAAATGTTTACTAACATTAGTTGTATTGTGTATTGCTCTGTTTCTGTTTTCGTTATAAAGGCAATCGTAATTAGTTTTGATGAAAGTTTACGCAGGCGTCATAAGACCTTGTGTTGTGCCTAAGTGCTCCATAAAATAGTTGGCGTTTCTAAACATTTTATCACGCTGAAAACAGGTGTTTGTTGTATCGAGTGTGGTATTATCCAAACTTAAGACATACTTCCGCTAAACATTCCTAAGTAGGTCATTTTGTGAAGCGGATATCTATAGCGAAACCGGCATGAATGTTCATCATCGTATGTTCTAGATTGTTGCAAGACAATGGCTTATTTGTCGTGGAAACTTAGTCTCTTTTAGAGACGATGGAAAGGTTATATCATGACTTAAACCTGGCTTTAGAAGAGAGTAATTGTGGCCGGCAGGATAGGCGGAGGCTGGGGCTCCGAAGGCGCACCAGATCTGCTGGAAACCTGCGTAAGTAGACAAAAAATATCAACAAAATCAAGGCTCTCATTATATGTCAAGCATTTTAGGGGTTTACTGCAGGTAGCATGTATATGTAATAGGTACTGAGAAATTATTATCTTTATAAAGGTTAGCCTCCTGCTTGACATCAACCTTGTGTAGTGATATTGTTTTTTTCTTTGATTTTTGTACCTGCCCATTAGTCCTAGAAAATAAAGAAAAAATGATTCATTTTAATCAATGATTTATTTTTTATAAGAACTTTTAAGTATCACAGCTCTCAAAAATGTTAATTATTTTATTAATTAACAGTCTTTTTTTATAATAATTTGAGTGCATTTGACCTCAATAATAAAGGCTTGCACATGACATCAAGTAAACCTTTCTTCAAATTTTGTAATGAAGTTCTATATTCTGTAAAACCAAAACAGCCCAGACTTTCCAATGACTCGTTTTAATACAACTAAATATATTCTATAAAACAGTCGATTTATTTAACCAGCGGCCGCCGTAGCAGTGAGCCTGGTTGAAGATGGCAGTTCTAGTAGTCCTCCACAAGCACCCCTCATCACTCAGCCGCTCTCGGACTCCGATGACCCTCAGGTCTCCTTGCACAAACCCACGGGCCACAAGGCTCGGCATTACTGCCAAATTGGCAACTTCGAGTCTGACTCATTTAATGAGAACTTCTCTCCTACGAGGCCGGCTAACGCCAGGCGGAAACGGAAGTACAAGAAGATGCCAGTGGAGTACAGTGATGGGAAGACCTCGCCGCCGATTGAGATTTTGAGTGTTACGACCGAGGTAATCCATACTTGTGTACACCATTTCCTTACCATTCATTTGTTACCAGCTTTAAGCTGCTAGTCACAATAAGTAAATACTCATATTTTAAAGAGAAAAGATTTGCAGGGGCCGAAACAGGTCAGTAAAGTCAGTAAAAGTCAGTATATTTGGACCTGGTCAGTAAAAGTCAGTATTTTTGAAAATCGGTCAGTATTGTCAGTATTTTTCGATTTGCCCAGTGATGACTGATGATATCTGAGGGCTGCTTTGCACTTTGCATGCTCTATATACACTGGGCACAAAATTTTTTGTTCCAAGTGTATGTGGATGATCTACGTAGTATATATTGCAGCTAAATTAGTAGCTTTATTTTAATGGAACTTCTCTGTACTTTTTTTCTTTCTCATAGTCATTTGATTTTAGTGTTCACTATATGTATAATTTTGCACGAATGCGCATGACTCACTTGTAATACAATAACAATTACTAACAATAAAAAAAGCTTTTTAACACAATAAAAAGGCGGTGCTGGTTGGCTATGGGGATGGTGGAGGCCAATAACTGAAAATAAGCTTTTTATTTCACACCATTCACCCGAAAAACGGTTTGGAAATGGTCAGTATTTGGTCAGTATTTTTGAATTTTTGGTCAGTAAAATCAGTATTTTCGACCATAGAACTTGTTTCGGCCCCTGGATTTGTTTGTAAACTAAACTACTAATGATGAAAATATACTATTACTAACTACTTTGTAAAATAAACTTAAAAACATAGATTAACCCAATAGATTATCTTTCAATACTTGTTCGCCTTGACTGTGCCAAAACGTGCGGGGGATTGGGAGTGGTAGTGATGTGACATCAATTGAAAATAACAAAATTATATTAATTAGCCACGCTAAGCAGTTCCGCGCGAAACCTAGTTAAGTTTGTGATTAAGTTTCATTTCATTTTCACAATCTAATAATAAATTGTGTGGCTATTGCGTTTGTTTGTGTGGCCTTCAGTTCCTAATTGAACAATAGATCAGCTATTTTTATAATATTCATTGCTGGAGAGATCCTGCCTTGACGTCGCGATAGGTTGTATGCATGCCAATGGTATTAAAACTGAAGATGCTGAGGACCAGACAATATTGAAGTAAAAGTGGCAGAAATCAGCCCCAGGTCCAGAAGCATTGTACCAGATGGTGCAACTGTGTTCCCAGTTGCACCATCTGGTACAATGCTTCTGCAAAGATGAGAGAGAGGGAATTTTGAAAACCTGGGGATAGACATAGGCTACATTTTACCTTATGGCGAAAACTATACGCCACAAGTCACAAAAATAAAAATTACGCGACGCTATCAATCAATAACAGCAAAAAACCTAAATCGCGCAAGCAAAGATTTCATATATTGGAGCTATATATACAACCTCCGACACATCGTCTGTCGCGCGGTTCCCCAGGCATAACACCTAGCCTGGCGGAAGATCTTCCCTTTGGTCGCGCCGAATCATCGCTCCCGCTACAACTTCAATATCTTATTTCTATGAAGAAAATAACAAATTTTTCATTGATTGAAAACGAAATATGTGATAATAATTTTATTTTCAGGCCAATGCTTTGCCGGCCGCAGTCATGTACCAAACCCAGGGTCTGTCTCCCTTGACTTACGTCACCAAACATATGCCTGAGAGGTGAGTCAGGAACATATTATCCTACTACTGGAAATGATAAAGCTATTTGATGAAAAAAATGGGATCAAACTTTTTGAAACCTAAGCATTAATATTAATGTCTGTCTTTCTTATGAAAAGGGTATGTTCAGATGGTTCGGTCATGTGGAGAGGATGAATGAAAGCAGGTTGACTAAGCAGATATACAAGGAGAGTGTGGAGGGAAAGGTCGGAGTGGGAAGACCGAGACGAACGTATCTTGATCAAATTAAGGATGTCCTGGTAAAGGGTCAGGTCAAAAGTACCCGAAACCGCCGAGCTTGCATGAAGAGAGTTATGAATGTGGATGAAGCGAAGGAAGTATGCAGAGATCGTGGCAAGTGGAAAGAGATAGTCTCTGCTTACCCCTCCGGGAAAGCGGCGTGATTTTATGTATGTATGTATGAGAATTCCCATAAAACATTAGCTTTACTCAGAAAATGAATGGTTTTGAAATCTTTATACCCATTTCGTTTGGAATGTCTCCTTCACAAGTACATTTGCAAACATTTTGTTAAAAATAATTTCAGCCGAATAATTTCAGAAACGCTTTCTGCGGAAAACGGAAGTGGTCCCATAGGGACAAGGGGGACGGTTGTGAGATGAGGGAGCGGTCCTTCAGCGGCGGCTGCTCCTCCAAGTCTGCGTACTTCAAGAACGACTTCAAGTGCAGGAAGTACGACGCTGAGAAAAAGAGGAAAGACTCAGTACTCCAACCCGGCAAGATAGTGCTGAAATCTCAAAACAAAGAGGGAACCCCGTCGACTTTCACCAATACTCCCTCACTCCCGGGCAGTTCCAGCTTCAATTTCGTTTATAAAAATTCAAAAAACGGAACACCGACCTTATCGAAACTGACAGGTTATAAGATAACCACAGATTTACCGCCATTCTTCAACCCCACGACCAGTACAGGGAAATGTCACAGGAAATACAAGATGTTCAACAAAAGTCACCCGCCGAATCTGAGGAATCCTTTACAATTTGAAGACTCCAACTCCGGTATGGACTGCGCTGGTAACGAATCCAGTTCGTTGAGCAGCAGCGATTCGGACGGTGTGGTGACCAATGACAGCGACAGGGAGGGAGACGATGAACTCACAGACTGGCCCGGCATCGAGGAGCTGAAGGTCTTCAACAAGAGTCTGACATTCAAATCCTCCAAATCCGTGAACAATAACACCGTCAGCGCTATGCCGCCGCCGAAGCGGTTAAAAAAGGAGAAGTTGTTGTCGAAAGGCGGGTGGGCGGGTTGCAAGAACAAGTTTAAGAAGAAAAGAGCGAAAGTAGACTCTGGCAATGAAGATGACGCCATGATGTCGGATTCCAAAACCGTTGTAGATTTAGAAGACGATGTGTTGTCTAAAGAGAATATACTTCAACCGCATTCCTCGTTTTCAAGCTTTAGTGATGTGAAAAACGCCGGTGTTTCAGGACTGAACGCGAACGAGTCGTTTTTTCATTCGTTCCAAGCGTTCGAAGAGAAGTCCTCGAATGAAATGTTCAGTCAGGCGCCGCGGAGTAACTTCGCGTTGCAGAAGACGTCGTCGAGTGATCTGAATGTGAGTGAGAAGTCGCCGCAGAGTGACCATTATTGTAGTGAACATTCGATGAACATAGTGACCGAAGTTAGGGAGATCCGGGCTGGTTGTAGGAGGATCAGGGAAGAAAGACCAGGGTTTTTGATCCTGAGCGCGGCCAACGAGCAGTTGTCCAAGTTCCTGCAGGATTCTTGTCAAACGGAGCTGAAGCTGCCGAGTCTACACGACCCGGAGGAGAAAGAGAAACTGGAGTCTCTGGCCAAGTTGTACTCCTTGGAGCTGCAGGTGGAGATGGGGAGGCCTGTTTTGAGGAAGACCAGGTATATTTTTCACTTGTCCTTTATGTTCTTTTTAGGTTTTACTACTTTGCCTGTAAAACTTTGGGTATTGGTCTTTAACTTTGATTTTCATGTACCTGCTTCCGTAAAACTGTCGCTGTTTCGCTTTTTATTATGACGTGAAACGGGATAGCGATAGTTTTTATCTCGTGATAAAAGCTGCATTGAGTCTGCCATGCAAGGGGGACTGATTTTTTAATTCATCAGTTGAAAATACAAATAAATTACGTTATTTATTTTTTCTTTTTTATTTATTATTTCTTTACTAGTGATCAAAACAGACACAGAATCATATATACATACAATAATATGATCACATCTATATCTCTTGCGGGGCAGAGCAGAGCCAACAGTCTTTAAAAGACTGATAGGCCACATTCAGCTATTTGGCTTTATGATAGAATTGAAATTCAAATAGTGACAGGTTGCTAGCCTATCGCCTTAAAGAAGAATCCCAAGTTTATAAGCCTAGTCTCTTCAAATCATACACCCTCAAAGGTTGCTGGTACATCGCCCAATCAAATCGACCACTGAAAGAAACTCTTCTAGCATTGGTCGCTTACTCGCCAGAAGGGCTTTATATTCTTTTCTCATTATGTCATTTACTCTTTTGTTTTTTTTCCATGATATTATACAAGTGCCGTATGTATATTATACTATTCAGATGTACTATGTGTTTGTATTACAGCAACACAATGCAAGCGATCAGAGTGGAGCATTCACATTGTCATTTACCGTCGGACCACAAGCGGAGGTGCTACGGAGATCAGGACAGCATCAGGTATCAATCAATCAATTAATTAATCAGTTATTAACAAAAACAAAATTATATATTTTATGTTTATTATTTTATGTTTATGTATACATACATACATATAATCACGTCTATATCCCTTGCGGGGTAGACAGAGCCAACAGTTTTGAAAAGACTTGTAGCGGGAGCGATGATTCGGCTGGACCGCCACTAAAGGGGAGATCTTCCGCCAGGCTAGGTGTGATGCCTGGGGAACCGCGCGACAGACGATGTTGTGTCGGAGGTTGTAAATATAGCGCCAATCCGTGAAATCTCTGAAATCGCGATTTAGATTCTTCACTGCTATTGGTAGAGCGCGTCAATTTCTTCGTGATGATTGACAGTAGTTGTTTGATTGGATGTTGTGACGAGTGGCGTAGAGATGTCGCCACATACTGATAGGACACATTGAGCTATTTGGTTTAATGTTAGAATTGAGATTCAAATAGTGACAGGTTGCTAGCCCGTCGCCTAAAAGAAGAATTCCAAGTTTATAAGCCTATCCCTTAGTCGCCTTTTACAACATCCATGGTAACGAGATGGAGTGGTACTATTCTTTTTTTTTATTCGTGCCGGGAACCACACGGCACATGTTTAAGTATGTTTATAAATAAAATAAATTTCCATCATGTCTCATGTCCCCGAGATAGCCTCGGGGCTGTTGAAAGAGAATTCTTTTAATTTTTTTTCAGAATCTGTTTAATATTTTTTTCAGCTGAGCGTGGCCTTTCAGTCTTTTCAAGACTGGTGGCTCTGTCTTCCCCGCTAGGGATATAGACGTGATCGTATGTATGTATGTAATGTATGTACCTTTTTAATTTTGCTAAACTTTTCAGCGTAAGCGACCAAAACTCGGCGTCTTCTAGCAACGAGTTGGAAGACGCCCCCGATCTGATCTGCGATATACAGAAGCAGTGTGCTAATGATGTTACTAGCGACCTGGTCGAGACCTTCTCACATACACTAGTTGATAAGACCTTATTACATCCTGGTGATTTAGATTGAAAAAGGTTATGTTTTGTATAAAGAATCTTTTTTTTTTTTGCCTTTGATTATATTTATATATTTGATTATAGAAAACCGATAAACGTTGTGAAGTGGAGATTTATTTGCATAAAATAGGGCTGCCTCAGATGTCACAAGGATGACATTAAAGAACTGTCATTTTTATTAAGGTTTGATTTTGAATTTATCGTGTTTTGAAATTTGTGTGACGAAATCGACAGCTATATCCCATTTGATAACATTTCAAAATTCTTACATATTTTTTAAAATAATGTAATATGAAACATTAACCATGATTAAGACACCAATATTTTTTGATTTGAGGTTTTTAACATATTAAATTTTATGTTTGAAATTTGTGTCGTTCTAAAAGGACTTAGAGTTTTATACTGCTGTCAACGTTTTCAGTCTTTAAAAACAAATTGACATTATTGACACTGACAGCAGATGTTTTGTATTCAAACAACCTATGAATCGTTTTCAGATCGTATACCTACCGTCCAATTTCGTAACTTCGTGTCTCTTAAAACCATGACATTGGCAGAATCACCAAAAGTCCGGTGGAAGCCATAATATAGAAAAGATAGAAAAGAAAACCTGTGAATCGTTATTTTCACTTCTTGTTATGTAAAAAAACATGAAAGAAAAATTATAAATTGACGAAAGATGTTATGTTTACGCCTACGAATGTTATTTTTCCTGACATTTGACAGTTAAAAAGAATCTCAGTTGATGAATTGAAGCTAGCAACAGAAGATTACGATATGTAACTAAATTCTCTTCGTCAAAGAGATGACGTCACAACTCTGATTTTGGGGTTTATTAATTTTCTCAAAAATAAATCGATAAAAAGATCTATTGATATTTTTAGGTATTTTTTCACGCCTTCAAGAATCCTTCTACATATTCCATAGATCTCAGCGTTCTGTGTCATAATTAAGTAATCTCATCACTTTGGAGAAGAGCTCGGGGTATACCTTTGACCATAAATTTGCAAATATACTCTCCGCTTCGCTTGTCGTCCGAAATTATAAGCATTTTATATTAAACATATAACATATGTACCTATTTGAATAAACATTATCGTTGTCCCAAGTTATAGTAATGTTCGGATGTTTTTAGAGTTTTACAAGTCAATTTATAAACTAAGATTAGATACTTGTTGTTCCACAAATGTTTTATTGGTAATAATATTATTATAAAGTTACATAGGTATATTGAAACTATTTTTTAGCGTCGATCTCATTTGGAATTTGTATATACGTGGAAAAGTTTAAAATAAAGCACGAATGTGGTCTAAGGCTGATTAAGATTCCCCTTTTATGCGTAAGTTTACATAAACTTTCATCAACAAATGATACATTGGATTAAAATGACTTAAATTATCACAGAATATTTACTTGTATATTAAAATAAATAATTATATAACAATATTGTTATACTTAAAAGAGGTTTTATACTTTAAAAAAAAGACAAATCTGATTTCTTTATTTTGAGATTTGGAAAATTGAATGAAATAAATCATTTGGAAATGAAAGTGAAAGTAAGTAACTTGAGCACACTAGTTAAGTATTAGTAAGTAACTACCTACTTAATTCTCCACCAATTGTTTTATTTGCAAAATGTCAATATTATATGATATAATATTAAACGCTTTATTGAAACATGGTATAAACTGGTAAATGTAAAAATAATAGGACGAAATATCGTCCTATTTTTACTTAAACTATTAAAATGAGGCAGTACCTAACAGGTCAAAAATAAATAATTCATTCCTTATAAATAGTGGTGTTTTTTATGCATTCGTTGTAAGTATCTACTGTGTAATATAAAAGTTACGTGTAAAGTGTATAATGTACTGAATAATTAAAAAAAAAAAAAATTGCAGGCAATTTGATAAAAATTAAATGTTTGGAACGACTTTACACTGTATCAATTGTTGATCACATTTTTAATTGTATTTGGATTTATATAGTAAGTTACATTCTATCATAGTAATAGATATATTGAAACAGAAAAATATGACAACTCTCTTAACTCACTATGAAATAGAATAAAATCGTCATGGACAATTTTGTGACAAATATAGTTTTAATTTGTAAGGCCTGTGCACATCAGAAGCAGGTCAGAAACAGCGCAGTTTGTCAGTGAGCCTCATGTTTTAACCTTTGAACGCCATGGTTTACGCTAGGCGTCTATTAGAGGCCGAGACGCCAATGACACTGTAGCGGGAGCAATGATTCGGCTCGACCGCCACCAAAGGGAAGATCTTCCGCCAGGCTAGGTGTTATGCCTGGGGAACCGCGGCTCCAACGATGTTGTGTCGGAGGTTGTATATATAGCTCCAATCCGTGAAATCTCTGAAATCGCGATTTGGGTTCTTCGCTGCTATTGGCTGAGCGCGTCGATTTCTTCGAGATGATTGACAGTTGTTGTGTGATTTGATGTTGTTGACGAGTGGCGTAGAGATGGCGCCACAGTACTCCCCCCCAAGACCGGAGGTCTGAAGTCTTGATCTTGCTGTGCAATCTGTGCTTCAGTAGCTTGCAAGTGCCAGTTGTCTTCCAGTGGGTCGGAAGTTGCTCGAAGTCCTAGTGAGTCAGGAGTGAGCCGTTGCGTTGCTCGTAGTCTGCGGTGAGTCGAGACAGTAGAGAGCGAAGTCGACTTGTTGGCGCCGGGAGAAATCGTGCAGAGCTGCCACGCTGGAGAGAAGAGCGGCCGTCGAAGAGATCCAGGCGTGGGCTGCGGTAGATGCGTCGGTCGCTGAAGTCGATTAGAGTGAGTGCGGGTGGAGACAGGACCAGGAAGCTCGGTGAGTCGGCTGCGATGGACCTGCTGCGATACCCAAGTTGCTGGCTTGCTGTGAGACTGCTTGCGGAGTGAGGAGTGATGCTGAGGATTGGAGTTGATGATGATGGAGAAGGTTGCTTCCAATCACGTCGGGGTCACCAATGTAGCGGGAGCAATGATTCGGCTCGACCGCCACCAAAGGGAAGATCTTCCGCCAGGCTAGGTGTTATGCCTGGGGAACCGCGGCTCCAACGATGTTGTGTCGGAGGTTGTATATATAGCTCCAATCCGTGAAATCTCTGAAATCGCGATTTGGGTTCTTCGCTGCTATTGGCTGAGCGCGTCGATTTCTTCGAGATGATTGACAGTTGTTGTGTGATTTGATGTTGTTGACGAGTGGCGTAGAGATGGCTCCACAACACCTTGAAATGCCGCCGCGCAGCAGTGTGGCGACTTTGAAGACTTTCTCGCGTTACAATTTTGTGCTGGCTTCTAACTGCGCTGCTTTTATACAGCTTTTGGTGTGCCCGAGCCTTTATTGTCTCTAATACAGTGTTGGTATTTGAGATAATTTTATGATGTTCGACAGTATGTAATGAATGTGAATTTGAACGGGATTATCGTTTTGAAATCGTCGGTTGGAATGCCATATATAGGTACTAAGATATTTGCGGAGACAATTTTAATTTACTGGATTTAATTAATCAAATAACGACCGTTATCATCCTGGCGTTTGTCCTGGTTTAGTCGTGAGGGGAATGTACTTTTATTTGCCTACGTACGGCGAGGCAAATTTTAATGTTTATTTTAAAGAGAATTTGTATTTTATTTTGTATTTGTGAATTTGTGAATTACATATTTGGGTTTGGTGACTCACCTAATTAAAGTCATAGAAAACATCACTAACAAACCTGCACATTCAATTCTGTATGTGCAACCAAAGATGATCCGATACGGGTTAGGTTTCCCCTGTAAATTTGCAAAGGTCAGACGGAATT
Source organism: Amyelois transitella (assembly GCF_032362555.1). Classification (NCBI taxonomy): domain Eukaryota; kingdom Metazoa; phylum Arthropoda; class Insecta; order Lepidoptera; family Pyralidae; genus Amyelois; species Amyelois transitella. The sequence continues at coordinate 446,949 of NC_083518.1, read as the reverse complement.
CGGTCCGTGTGTGTAATAACATGACTTATCTATTCCCGAACGGCGGTAATGGGTGAACCCTCGCCAGAGGTTGCAATCGGGACAAATACCAAGTGGATTAATATATTTCAATAGATAGAATTATATGCAGTTAAAAAGTTGTCTAGGCATGTAAAAATTAAAAAAAAAACCATTTTGCAGCAAAAAATATATACTAGAGACAACAACGAAAGAATGATATTTTTCTTTGTGGTCTATGTACAAACTGTCGAATAAAATTTACTCTGTGAAACTTACTTGGGTAAGTTAAACAAAATACCTGTTTACTACTTGTATTATTTATAAATACATAGCAAAATGCAACGCGAAAGTTTAAAATCAGGTATAGTTAAAACTCAATAAATTGGACGGAACAGATTGAATGATGAATGAAATGAATGATAGTTTAATAAAATGTGAAGACTATATAGTTGTATGTTTGTCCTTAATGTTTCAGATGTACTTTAGATGTTTAGACAAACATATTGTGTATATTTATAGTTGTATATGAATCAATGTTACTATTGGGATGGATATTGTAATAACAAATACAGAATATACTTTGAAATTGATGTCTTTTTTTTCCTATACTACTAGCTGTGCCCGCGACTTCATCTGCGTGGAATAGTTATTATGGGCATCATTGAAGCCCTCAAGGATGAATAATTTTCCCAGTTCTTTTCACATTTTCCATTATTTCTTTTATGCGCGAACGATTACTAATTTATTAAAAGAAATCGTGTAACGTATTAGATTTTTACGCTTGCTGCTCACTGTTGGTTTAATTATTATTACATACATACATACCATCACGCCTGTCTCCCATTGGGGTAGGCAGAGACTGAATTTACACTTGCTACGATCCTTACAGACCTGTGATTTTTTGCGCCACACGCATTTTAACCGGGCACCTTACTGAATCAATGACGCTCTAAACGAATGGAAGTACTTATATATGTTAACCTAATTTAAAAAGGATGAGGTTCTTAATTCTTTAATATTGTTTCTTGACACCTACCTAAATACAGGACAGGATAACAAGAGTGATATTTGTAGATAAAAAGTTGTAAGGTAACACAAACTCTATTGGTAAATGTAAATAATTTTATTTCACTTAAAAATAAACGCGTTGAAAATAAAAACAACAATTCGATAACAAAAAGCACCAACATACATCAGGAAGTGGCGTGACGCCATAAAAATAACAATAAATTGTCTTTTGTGATGTTGAACTTAATTCCAAAGACGGAATGACTAAACCTATTATGAAAGGTTTCACCTTACAAATAAGACTTCTTGTACTGTGATGGAGAAGTTAAGTCACTGATTTGCACACTATTGCATAGTGGTGTATCACAGGATATAAATTCTTAAAATTTCATATATAAACCAAATTGATATATAAATAGTCTTTACAAAGATCATTGTAGAAATAGTTTTCAAGGTAAAATATATAATCTCAATTTTGATAGAAAAGTAAAAATAGTTATTTCAGTCGTTGTTTTCCACTAAAGACAATAACGCACAAGCGTATAAGCTAGATATACATATTCACTATTTAAAGTAACGTTAATAATAATACCCTTTGTACGTAGCGTGTAAAATGACGCGTGTATTTATAAAAATAGTTTGTAAAAGCTATTTGAAAATAAGAACTTATTTTAACATAGTGGAAAAGATGTTTGCTTTATATTAAATTATTTTTACTAAACCACATGAACACAATATATATATATATATATATAGATAGATATATTTTTATTAACAATTATTTCGCCAATAATGAAATGATCGCATAACACAATGTGCGTTACTGCCAAAGGATGTGAAAACGTGCTCAAATCAACATTCACACGGGATCCTAATAATATCACATGATTTCACTCAAACTAAGACTAGACCGAGCGGCGTTTTACATCGATCCGGATTTATTTATTTGTTTCAAAGTTCGTGCAAAGTTTTCCAGGAAAAATTATCATAAAATATTCTTTTTTAAGCGTAATTACAAGACAATTATTATGACAGTAATGGTTTTTAAATAAGAACTTATGTCTAAAAGGAATTTGTTTTAGCTATTTAAATGTTAACAAAATTAAAAGGCAAATTTGACTCTTTGGGAATTTGATTCTAATCAGTCGGTTCTGTTTCTAGGATCACAATTTCGATTAAACGTATTACTTTTATCATTTTGACGAAACGTTTGACATAACACAAAAATATAATTGTTTCGTAATTACGCCTAGTTCAGTCCAATGAAACCACTTAAGCCTTTTGGACCGTTTACAATTTAAGCTCAGAGCTGTGTAGTAAAGTTATTCGATGGTGCAGATGAGGTCGTCCCCCTCCAACTTCTGCCCGTTGGTGATGAGCACGGCCTGGACAGAGCCCGCCCGCGGCGCCTGCACGATCATCTCCATCTTCATGGCGGACAGCACGGCGATGGGCTGACCTTTCTCCACTTTGTCACCTTCTTTTACCTTGATGGCTGGATACAACATGAATCAAATCAAGTTGAGTATTAGTAGTGCCGTGTGGTTCCCGGCACCAATACAAAAAAGAATAAGACCACTCCATCTCTTTCCCTTGGATGTCGTAAAAGGCGACTAAGGGGTAGGCTTACAAACTTGGGATTATTTTTAGGCGATGGGCTAGCAACCTGCCACTATTTGAATCTCAATTCTATCATTAAGCCAAATAGCTGAACGTGGCCGTTCAGTATTTTCAAGACTGTTGGCTCTGTCTACCCCGCAAAGGACCGTTTGTATGTATGTTGAGTATTGCATACGACAAAGATGTTTACAACACGTGACGTTAATAGATCACATATTTTATAAATCAGGAGCAAATATGTTTCGTCGAAATATTATCTAGGTATTGGAATAAAATCTGTTCATTTCGTCGAAACATTGTTTATTTGATTTTTATCATGAAAAAAAAACTTATTTATTACAAAGATTTATCATAACGTCTTGTAAGCACTACCCAATAACATGTTTTATTAATACGGCATAATAAATACATGTTCGTCTTCACAAAGTTTGTGATCATATAAGAACTATATTATATATTATTAATGTATGTTTATCTTTAATTATGTAGAAATGTATTGTTTATTATACCGCATACTCATTGCTTTTTATGTGCGCTGCCTTTTTAATTATGGATTTTCCTTTATATTTTGGTTGACTGCAAGCAATCCCATTGGAGATTAGTCCGCCATTGTACATATTCTTCTAAATCCAATAACTGTTTTGTAATTTGTTATATTTATTTTTATGTGCAATAAAGAGTTTACAAACAAACAAACAAACAACTATATAACTTAACTATGAACACTTACTGAGTACGGTTCCTGGCATCGGCGCACCCACTTGGTTCTTGTCACCTTTCACCGCCTTCGGGTGGATCTTCATTTCCTGTAAATGTTACCATAAAATATTATAAAGCTGAAGAGTTTGTTTGTTTGAAAGCGCTAATCTCAGAAACTTGTGGTTCGAATTGAAAACTTCTTTTTGTATTGAATAGACCATTTATCGAGGAAGGCTATATAACATCACGCTGCAACTATTAGGTGCGAAGAAATAATGGAGAATGTGAAAAAAGACGAGGAAAATTATTCATCCTTGAGGGCTTCAATGATGCCCAAAATAACTGTTCCACGCGGACGAAGTCGCGGGCACAGCTTGTGTAATAAAGGCATTGAACATGTAGTTGCTTGTTTCGTTCTGCCTCTACAGTTGTGCTTCGGAAAAAAATGGTAACTTTTTTTTATAAGCAATTTCAGTGCGTTTGACACTAATCTGTCTAGTGCTAAGATGTGGTATAATCTTATCACCACATAGCATCATTATCACTTCATCATCACCACTTCATTATTTGTAATTATTATAACCCAAAGACCCACTTCATCACCTGACCAACTCGATGAACACGGAGCGCAATAATCCATTAAGCTCGAAGAACACTTCTTCATCATTAATACATCATCATCACACGTTTTCATCACTTCATCTCTCACCAAACTCAACTGCCATCATTACTACAACATTATCACATGCCTCATCATCATCATCATCACCTTGCTAGCGTTCTCGTCCCTGATGAACACAGAGCGCAGCTGCCCGTTGAGCTCGAAGAACACTACTCTTTCATCATTAATACATCATCATCACACGTTTTCATCACTTTATCACCATATCCTCACCAACCTCAACTGCCATCATTACCACCACATCATCATCATCATCATCACCTTGCTAGCGTTCTCGTCCCTGATGAACACAGAGCGCAGCTGCCCGTTGAGCTCGAAGAACACTACTCTTTCATCATTAATACATCATCATCACACGTTTTCATCACTTTATCACCATATCCTCACCAACCTCAACTGCCATCATTACCACCACATCATCATCATCATCATCACCTTGCTAGCGTTCTCGTCCCTGATGAACACAGAGCGCAGCTGCCCGTTGAGCTCGAAGAACACTACTCTTTCATCATTAATACATCATCATCACACGTTTTCATCACTTTATCACCATATCCTCACCAACCTCAACTGCCATCATTACCACCACATCATCATCATCATCATCACCTTGCTAGCGTTCTCGTCCCTGATGAACACAGAGCGCAGCTGCCCGTTGAGCTCGAAGAACACTACTCTTTCATCATTAATACATCATCATCACACGTTTTCATCACTTTATCACCATATCCTCACCAACCTCAACTGCCATCATTACCACCACATCATCATCATCATCATCACCTTGCTAGCGTTCTCGTCCCTGATGAACACAGAGCGCAGCTGCCCGTTGAGCTCGAAGAACACCTCCCGCTCGCCGGCGGCCGTCATCTCCTCAGACACGGCCAATGTCTTGATGTCCAAAGTTTTGCCGCGCTGGATTTTCACTTCTATTCTTTCGCCGACCTGTTTACAAACAAACATACATACATATAGGCATGATATCCCTTGTGGGGTAGACTGAGCCGACAGTTGTTCATCATGTATCATGTTTATCATGTATGGCTTTGTAATGGAATGGAGATTTAAATAGTGACGGGTTGCTAGTCCTTCGCCTATAAGAAAAATCTAAAATCCCCTTATTCGCCTTTTACTACATTAAATAATTAATTAACAACAGTAAATAAGTTTATTTGTTACCTCTACATGGGTTATCTACCGAATTATTCTTCTTGAAATATCACGTATATATTAATTAAGAGTCTGGAGAAACTATAGGGTACCTTTCGTCCCAGTAAAATCTAAAGTGGGATTTGCGAAAAACTTGTAGGTATTATTTTGTAGACATATCACACAAATTAAGTAAGCCCCGAAGTAAGTTCGAGACTTTTGTTACGAGATACTAACTCAAGTGTAATATACATACATACATACATATGGTCACGTCTATATCCCTTGCGGGGTAGACAGAGTCAACAGTCTCGAATAGACTGAATGGCCGCGTTCAGCTATTTGGCTTAATGATGGAATTGAGATTCAAATATTGACAGGTTGCTAGCCCATCGCCTAAAAAGAATCCCAAGTTTATAAGCCTATCTCTTAGTAGCCTTTTACGACATCCATGGGAAAGAGATGGAGTGGTCCTATTCTTTTTTGTATTGGTGCCGGGAACCACACGGCACATTGTTCATATCGCACGTATTAACGTTTCTGTATCAAACAAGTACCCGAAACCGCCGAGCTTGCATGAAGAGAGTTATGAATGTGGATGAAGCGAAGGAAGTATGCAGAGATCGTGGCAAGTGGAAAGAGGTAGTCTCTGCCTACCCCTCCGGGAAAGAGGCGTGATTTTATGTATGTATGTATTAAACATTTATATATTTTTTCAGTTTCATTTTTGTTAGAAAGTAGGTGATAGTAAACCTAAATTCAAGGCATCACAGGCCTTCTACAAATCTTTTCTATTCTTATACAGGGTGACTTTTAATTCAACTGCATAAACGTAACTGTTAAGTGTACTCATCTAAAGGATATTTAAAAACGTTAAAAGAAAAATATCGATTCATATTTCAGAAAGTACGAAAAAATAAAAGTATCAAAATTCACGATCCTGAATACGTCATAACACCCCGGCCGGCGGAAAAGCGACGCATAAGATTCAGAGGTCAACGATACAATTCAATCAGCTGAGATATCTCGACAACTCTGTACTTGATCTTGATACTAGAAAAATAATTTACTTTTCAGACATTTATTTACATGTTTAGTTTTAATTTCTTTTTGTAGTATTGGTCTTTAATAAAGCGTGTGACGTAGTTTTTGAGGGTTTTTTAAATGTGAAAATGATGACGTTTAATTTAAATAAAAATAGGCTCAAACAGCTCAGAAGCATGGGTATAGTCTATGTTTAAAAGGATGCAGTTGTTTTAAATGTCACCCTGTATATTTGCACTGACCGTGGGCCCAGTGAGGAAGGTCTTGGTGTCCAGCAGCGTGACAGGCCCGTACTTGTCCCGGATGCGGAAGTAGTCGTTGGCCACTTGCGGGTACATCGCCGCTGACATCACGTCGTTGTCCGTCACCTGGAAAACGGGGCGCTGTTAGTGTGACGAGTTATACATACATATGGTCACGTCTATATCCCTTGCGGGGTAGACAGAGACAACAGTCTTGAAAAGACTGAATGGCCACGTTCAGCAATTTGGCTTAATGATAGAATTGAGATTCACATAGTGACAGGTTGCTAGCCCATCGCCTAAAAAAGAATCACAAGTTTGTAAGCCTATCCCTTAGTCGCCTTTTACGACATCCATGGGAAAGAGATGGAGTGGTCCTATTCTTTTTTGTACTGGTGCCGGGAACCACACGGCACAGAAGACGAGACGACGAGTTGTTTGAAGTTAGAATTCTTCTTCCTTCTAGCTTTAATCCTCAACTAATATTCCTGGAGGGAGCCCGAGGTACGCCTTTTGAAATTATTCTTCAAATTATATTATTGGATTTTCTAACGTACATACAATAATTCTATGTAATATTGTTTCTAAAATAAGGAAACATATTTTCTAATTAATATTTAGATGCCAGTTCTAAACATCTTTTATTTTTTTTAGAAAACTTATTTCAATTCAATCACTAAGTTATAGAAGATAAAATTAATTAAAAGTATGCCGACAATTTTTGGTTGACTGGAAAAATCCCGATTGGGATAAGTCCGCCTTCTTTCGTCTTTCTTTTGTAATGCTATTTGTTGTGCAATAAAGAGTTTACAAATATACAAAACAAAAATTTAAACAAAATTAATTTTAAAGTCAAAGTCCATAACACTTATTCCTCAAAGACTTCCAAACTTCAAAAGATAAATCCATTACAGTAAAACAATGACTCACGTGTGGGTAAGTCTCTTGTATGTCCTTCTTCAGCTTGTCGAAGTCCAGAGGAGGCAGCTCTTGTCCAGGGCGACCTTCGATTCTGGGCATGTCCTTTAGCACCTTAGACCTGTTATAGGAGAATATAAAATTGGATTTACAAGAAATACCAAATTTCTTAAACCTATGTTGTAGCAGGTATTAGATTTAAGTGATGTGACGTCAATAAGTGATACCTTGTATCTAATTTTGAAAATAAATCTATTCTATTGTATGGAAAAGAAAGGACATTATAATTTATTTCTGTTAATTATAATTTATTTCTGTTAAAAAAATAAGTGCGGTTTGGTCATTTCTTATAATCTATGTAAATTGAAGGAAATTATCTTTTTCCCGAATATATAAGTGCGATTTGGTCTTACTACATACAGTACCTGAGCGACCGAGCTTATCTCGGTGTTTGTTTATTGACCGTTTCAAAGACATCGGAAAATAACTACGAATAAACAGTTTTTTGCTTATCTAGTAAAAAAAAAGACAAAATGTAACTGTATGTACGCATTCGTACGCCTTTAGCCAGGAAACAGAGCACTGATTAAAACAAAATGGTAACCTATTTTCTCAAATAAAAATATATTGATTGATTAATATGAAGTTGGGATTCGAACCTGGAAGTCAGCCAGATAGCGTAAACACGCTGACCACTAGACCAACAGTGTCGCTTGCGTGGCGCCTCAATTATTGTACCCTAACAAACATCCTATGGAATTCTCCACGGAGCATCTCAATGGCTTCTTAAAGGTCGCCAATAAGATAGATAGATAGATAAAACTCTTTATTGCACCATAAGAGTAAAACATACAAAACAACACAAAGCTATAAGCTGGAACAACAATAAGCTGGAATAAGTCTTAAATCTAGACGATTCTCTAACCTGAGCGGCTCCGGGAACCCCCCGTGAGGCACCCCGATGGCGCCCTGCAGGAACTCCACCACGGACTTGGGGAAGGAGAGCTCCTCGGCGCGCGCCTCGATGTCGGCGGCCGACAGCTTGTTCTGCACCATGAACTGGGCCAGGTCGCCCACCACTTTGGACGAGGGGGTCACTTTGATTATGTCGCCTAGGAGGAGGTTCGCTTCCCTGGGGAGGGAAATTATTATTTTTTAAATTTTACTTATTTATTAAAATACTAGTTCTAGTTATTTATTTATTAAAAGTCTAGTTATCAGTTAGTTAAAAGTTTAGTAAAGTAAAAAGAATTTATTCATAAAACACCATAACAAAAAACACAAACAAGAATATGTACACAAATAGACGTGAAGTATGATGCTCCCGAAAGGGTACCCCCTCAGCATAATGGCTGTAAACAATATGCTACACAGCCAACGCTGATCTTCAGGGGGTGCCCAGGTAGGGTAGTTTCTCACCATTATCAGTTTGCTTTTAGTTTCTCACCATGGAAATTTTAAACTTTCAGACCATTTCTCACCTGTATGCCTTCTTGACCTCCTCAAACTGGCTTCCCAGACCCAGGGAGAAGGCCTGGAACTGCAGATTGGTGTACTGTCCCCCGGGAATCTCGTTGAGGTACACGTCCGCGTTGCCGGACTTCATGGTGGCCGTGCACTCGAACGGGCCGTACAGAGTCCTCGCTTGCTCCCAGTACGCGGAGTATTCTGATACGGTTTGCAGGGGAATGTCTGGAATGAAAATTAATATTTTGCATGTGGATTTTGTAAATCACTCGAATTTCTGAAAACAAATCCAAGACGCCTGAAACTTTCTTTAGCCGAAGATGAAATATGGCTGTGAAAAGTTAATTTGGTGTCAAATGTTACACCAAGGTCTTTAATAGAATCAACATGTCTGATTTTATTGTTGTTTAAAGTATAACCAAAGTGTGTTTTTATAATTTTTCTACTAAATGCCATAACACTGCATATACTGATATTAAGGGACATTTTATTTGTAATACTCTATAAGCCGATGAAAGTTTGAGTCAGTCTTAATTTCTAAAGCTGACTTAAGATCATCAGCATATATAACACATTTGGCATGTTTAGTTTACTTAAATCGATAATCATTATAAGAAACAGTAGCGGTCCTAATATGGATCCTTGACTGACCCCAGAGCGTGTTGGATAAGGTTCTGAAATATACACATCAAATTTCACATATTATTGACGATCACAGAGATAATCAGAAAATAGTTTAAGCATATGTGAAGAATACCTTATAGCTTTAAGTTTAGCTAAAAGTTTGTCGTTGTCCACTTTATCAAAGGCTTTGGTGTAATCGAAATAAATTAGATCCACTTTATGTCCTTTATCCAAGCTACTTGAAATATAGTTTACTATTGTTAATTAATTAGTATCTTTTGATCTTCATTCTCTAAAATTGCTATGGTGTTATGAGAGTTGAAATCCGCCAAAGGCGCTAATGTCTATTGATTTGTGTGAGGGATAGTCTGATACAGAGTGCTCCTACTTTTCTTAGGGGTAGTGTGAAGCAGAGTATGCGCCTGGCAGGCGATTGTTACCTATTAAGGTCGCAGTGTCATTCTACAGATAAACTTGACGTGATTTTATGTACAGGGGGTCATACTTTTTGGTAGTAACCTTTTTACTGGTATTATTTACTGTTTAGGAATACGAAGGAAGTATGCAGAGATCGTGTGATCCATTGGCCCACATCCCAGTAATAAAGAACACATTATTAGTCTCTATGGCCACTCGTGACTTACTGGTGTGCAGAGGGGTGCCCTGCAGCGAGGCCACGACGGCGCCCATGCTGGGCTGGCTGGTGAGGCCGGACACGGCGTCCACGGCCACGTCCAGCACGTCGGCGCCGGCGCGCGCGCACGCCAGCAGCGCCGCCACGCCCGCGCCCGACGTGTCGTGCGTGTGCACGTGGATAGGCACGTCAGGGTGCTTGTCGCGGATCGCCGTTATGAGGAGTCTGGGGATACGGTTTCACTGTTAGAATCCTAATAACTAAGTCTATAGAACCTTATGTGTACGCGACGAATCTCGGAATTGAGCATGTAAACTTATCAGAATACGATGTATTTTTGACGATTGTACGTTAATATATTTTGATCTTAAATCGTTTAGAAGTGTGTAAGAAAAGATAAACAAAAAAGATCTGACGACAGAGTCTATACTTTAGTCGAAAAATACAAAAGACTATTAGATATAGATAAGAAAAAAAAAGCTCACTGTTAAGCGGGGTTTCGATCTAATAACATAACTCTCCCGCGTAACACAGTGGGTTAAACCCGGCTCCCGTGTTTCGAGTAACATCGGCCTATCGCTGTCTCGCTCTCGCTAATCGAGTCGGCCGGCGACAGCTAAATCGACGCGAGCTTGTCGCCATTATTACTAAGATTTTCTTTCGCAAATGTTTTACGTCGGGAAACCCTGTATTTTGTAAGGAATATAGGTACGCGTGGAACATAACTGCTGGACTTTTCCTTCAACTCCCGATATGATTCCCATTATATTGTGGTGCCCAACGTGGGGCTCGAACCCACGACCCTGAGATTAAGAGCCTCATGCTCTACCGACTGATCTAGCCGGTCGTTAACACTGCAAGAAACCTGAAGACTACAACCTGAAGATTGAGTACGTGGACTGTGTACACTCAGAATTAATCAGATTGGTAGATACCGCGGATCACGACATTGGCCTGGCCGTGGTGGATATCTCTGCAAGGAGTCCCGCAGACATTCGAGCAAATCAAATGAAGGACGATGTAGTAATTAAGTAATTCGTATCCTGATTGACCAAATTAAAAAAAAAAGATATTTGGAGGTCAGTTTTTCATTCTAAAATATTTACATACAAACATACATATGGTCACGTCTATATCCCTTGTGGGGTAGACAGAGCTAACAGTCTTGAAAAGACTGATAGGCCACGCTCAGCTATTTGGCTTTATGATAGAATTGAGAAATTGAGATTCAAATAGTGACAGGTTGCCCATCGCCTCAAAAAAATCCCAAGTTTGTAAGCCTATCCCTTAGTCGCCTTTTACGACATCCATGGGAAAGAGATGGAGTGGTCCTATTCTTTTTTGTACTGGTGCCGGGAACCACACGGCACTAAAATATTTCGAGTCGGTACTCCACAGATATGGACTTACTCAGCAGCCTGAGGCTTCAGCAGCCCAGCCATATCTTTGATGCACAGCACATGGGTGCCAGCTTTGACCAGCTCATCAGCCAAACCCAGGTAGTACTTGAGGTCGTATTTCTTCTTGCTGGGGTCGGACACGTCTCCCGTGTAAGAGATGGCGGCTTCCACCACGCCCCCGGCTTTGCCCGCCGCTTCCATGCCCAGGATCAGGTTGGGGAGGTAGTTGAGGGAGTCGAACACGCGGAAGATGTCCATGCCTTCTTTTACCTGGAAAATAAAATGAGTAAGATTCCAATGTGGGTTGCAACTTTTCATATAAACATCAGAATGTTTATAGATACTTTGGCGAAATTTAGTTGAAAATAGAAATAGGTCATCGAAAGTTATTTACAAGTGTAGATATTACTCCACCTACACATGGTTCTGCTAATCTTCAGATAATACTCGTACAAGCTGAAACGCTGTATGTATGCAAGAATTTTGAAGATATTCCTTGACTAACTACCACATCTTTTAGGTCTCTTTAGTTCAGTATTCTACTACTCCCTATTTTCACCCCTACCTACCCATACATACATACATATGGTCGCGTCTATATCCCTTGCGGGGTAGACAGAGCCAACAGTCTTGAAAAGACTAAATGGCCACGTTCAGCTATTTGGCTTAATGATAGAATTGATATTCAAATAGTGACAGGTTGCTATCGCCTAAAAATAATCCCAAGTTTGTAAGCGTATCCCTTAGTCGCCTTTTACGACATCCATGGAAAAGAGATGGAGTGGTCTTCTTTTTTGTGTTGGTGCCGGGAACCACACGGCAACTACCTACCCACTATTCCAAAACCCGGTTAGATCGCAAAACTTGAAAACCACATCATCTGCAAAGTCGGTGTAGGTAACTGGAGGAATTAATTAGTTCCTTTCAACTAAAACCTGGAAAAAGAACCCAAGGTCAAAGTGAGCTACTCACCGCCATCTCGCAGAACTTGAACACCACATCATCAGCAAAGTCGATCTAACTGGAGGAGTTAATTAGTTCCTTCCAACTTAAACCTGGGAAAATAATCCAAGGTCAAAGTGAGCTACATCATCATCATCTGCAAAGTCGGTGAAGATAACTGGAGGAATTAATTAGTTCCTTTCAACTAAAACCTGGGAAAAGAGTCCTAGGTCTAAGAACCCAAGGTCAAAGTGAGCTACTCACAGCCATCTCGCAGAACTTGAACACCACATCATCAGCAAAGTCGATCTTACTGGAGGAGTTAATTAGTTCCTTTCAACTAAAACCTGGGAAAAGAGTCCAAGGTCTAAGAATCCTAGGTCCAACTCACCGCCATCTCGCAGAACTTGAACACCACATCATCAGCAAAGTCGACAAGTTAATTAGTTCCTACCAACTAAAACCTGGGAAAAGAGTCCTAGGTCTAAGAATCCTAGGTCCAACTAACCGCCATCTCGCAGAACTTGAACACCACATCATCAGCAAAGTCGATCTTACTGGAGAAGTTAATTAGTTCCTTTCAACTGGAAAAACCTGTGAAAAGAATCTAAGTGAGCTACTCACAGCCATCTCGCAGAACTTGAACACCACATCATCTGCAAAGTCGGTGTAGGTAACTGGAGGAATTAATAAGTTCCATTCAACTAAAACCTGGGAAAAGAATCCAGGTCAAAGTGAGCTACTCACCGCCATCTCGCAGAACTTGAACACCACATCATCAGCAAAGTCGATCTAACTGGAGAAGTTAATAAGTTAGTAGTTCCTTTCAACTAAAACCTGGGAAAAGAACCCAAGGTCAAAGTGAGCTACTCACAGCCATCTCGCAGAACTTGAACACCACATCATCAGCAAAGTCGGCGAAGGTAACTGGAGGAATTAATTAGTTCCTTTCAACTAAAACCTGGGAAAAGAGTCCAAGGTCTAAGAATTCTAGGTCCAACTCACCGCCATCTCGCAGAACTTGAACACGAGTTAATTAGTTCCTTTCAACTGGAAAAACCTGGGAAAAGAGTCCAAGGTCAAAGTGAGCTACTCACCGCCATCTCGCAGAACTTGAACACCACATTGTCCGGGTAGTTGGTGTAGCCCACCGCATTGGCTCCGCGCAACAACATCTGGAACGGGATATTCGGGATCAGCCGCCGCATCTCCCGCAGGCGCTCCCACGGGCACTCGTGCAGGAATCTGATCAAATGTTACATACATACATACAAATGGTCACAATTACAGTTACAGATTGAACATTCCGTACTACTATTTAGACCGAATAGAAGTACTTTAAATTTGCCTTGGGAAAGCCGTTAACGTAGCGCCACCGTTACTTCCAAATTTTATGAATTCTTTGTAGACAGGTTGGGGTAGACAGAGCCGACAGTCTTGAAGACTGAATATACTATTTGGTTTAATGATAGGAATTGAGATCCAAATAGTGACAGGTTGTTAGCCCATCGCCTGAAAGAAGAATCCCAAGTTTGTAAGCCTAGTGATGAAATGTTAAAAACTTGAACGAATGAGTTCACTTTAAAATAGTAGAGACGGTTGGCATGGTCGCCATTTTGTGTAGGAAGAGTTTTAACGCAATCGTTGTGTGATAAAGTCAATTATTTCACTTAGGATAACCATCTTTAATTCCGTGCCTTGCTTTTTTCAAATAAATAAATAAATAAATATATACGGGACAAATTACACTGATTGAGTTAGCCTCGAAGTAAGTTCGAGACTTGTGTTACGAGATACTAACTCAACGATACTATATTTTATAATAAATACATATATAGATAAACATCCAAGACCCAGACCAATCGGAGAAAGTTCGTTTCTCATCATGCCCTGGCCGGGATTTGAACCCGGGACCCCCAGTGTCACAGACAAGCGCACTACCGCTGCGCCACAAAGGCCGTCATATTTCAAAGCTTTTGCAATTTATTTTAAAAACGATATTCTTTATGCGTTTACGTGACAATGTTTTTATTGTGGACAAATACCTTTCTATGAGACGATGTGTTCAAAGCGCAATTTTGTATGTTACAGAAATATGGTCGACTGAGAAGAGAGGAAGGTCATGTAACTAAAAGAGCCTTAAATATGGAAGTGAAATGTTCAAGAAATAGGGGAAGACCGAAAAAGAGATGGATGGACGGCGTAAAGGATAGTATGAGGAGAAAGGGAGAGATCAGTGAGATAGCAAGTGACAGAAGTAATTGGAAAAATCTAACACATTGCGCCGAACCCGCATAGAAAGTTGGAAAAGGTAACGACAAAGAAGACAGAAATAAGGTCGAATAAGTGTCTCACCTAAGAGCGACATCGAAAGTGGCGCCGCCCCAGTTCTCCAGCGAGTATAGATTGCTGAAGTTGTGCGCCACGTACGGCGACACGGCCAGCAGGTCGTGGGTTCGAACCCTGGTCGCCAACAGCGACTGATGGGCGTCCCTGAAGGTCGTGTCCATTAGTTGGACACCTTTGTGTTGTCTCACTGCTTTGGCGAAGGCTTCTGGCCCTCCTTCTTTCAGGATCTGCTTGTAGCCACGCGGCGGGGCGATCACTGCGAGGAGAGAGGATATGATACCCATGGTATATCTCTATTCAGATATATTATATCAGACAGATTATTATATATATATTATTCTGAATACAGATATTCTCTATTATTAAGTCTATTATTAAGTGTGTGTAACCCTTAAACCGCATCCGAAATTGTTTATTATTCATTTAGCTCGTGACCAATGGAATAGATTTTAAATGGACTCATTCTATAAAAAGGTACAGATTAAGAGTACTGAGTGAGGATTGAAAAAAAATAAGTTTTAAATTTTAAGTAAAATAAATTTTAAGTGACAATTTGGATACTGCTTTAAAATAGAAAGCATGTCTTGTATGACGGTTGCATAACGGATTTAGTTAAACTATTGCTATCTTGGATCAACCGACACTAAATGTTTAGTAATATGAAGTTGATGACAAATTACCACACTTTCAGTGCCCATACGCAACGCCAAACGCGAGAGCAAACGATGAAAAGTTATTAAAAAATTAAAAAATGTAACTAAAAAAATATATAAAAATACCCTCGTTTGGGTTTTTACTTCAAAAGTTAAGTCACCGATTAAATTCCCTTTCATTTGAGTACTTAAGTCTGTGGCTTTTTAGTTCCTAAACGACAGACCGATTATGATGCATTCATTTCATTGAAAGTTGTCGAAATGATTCTAAGGTCTTTTGGGGGTTATGACCTCCGGGGATATTAAATACTTACTTAAATATTATGCTATAATTGATTTCAAGGCCTTGTACGGCCTTCAAATAAATTATAGTAGAGTGTATAAAAAGGGGTATTTTCCATTTCTTACTATGAATATTATAAAAATTTAAATCACTAATGGCCAGTACACGAGAGGCGGCTTTGGTTTGAGGCAGGAAAAATACATTTTTTTTTTGACAAATTACACAGATTGAGTTAGCCTCGAAGTAAGTTCAAGACTTGTGTTACGAGTTACTAACTCAACGATACTATATTTTATAATAAATACTTATATAGATGAACATCCAAGACCCAGGCCAATCAGAAAAAGTTCTTTTCTCATCATGCCCTGGCCGGGATTCGAACCCGGGACCTCCGGTGTCACAGACAAGCGCACTACCGCTGCGCCACAGAGGCCGTCGCGACATTACGAACTTTGTCAAATCTTTTCATTGCGTTTGGGAACAAAATGCGCTTTCGATGTTACGAGTAGATGGTGAATGAATAATACCTGTATTTTCACCAGTCAGCTCCTGCTTTTTAATCGCTTCACGGGAAAGGTCTGAAAAATATGTTTAGTAAAAACAATGGCGGTGTGCAACGACGTCTATGGCGTGCACAGATTAAAAAACAAAATGGCCCCCAAAACAAAACCACATCAGTAATAACACAACATCCAATGAATATTAACTGAATGGTTAAATTAATATGATTATATATGTTGTTGTAAAATGTGTGTAAAATATAAGATATATTAACATATATAATATATGAATATAACGCCACATTTTACACCGCAAAAGATGAATGAAGCATGAAATTTAAAACAAAAAAGAATGGCATACGCAGATATGATGGCTTCCCAGGTAATACAAACAAAATTAAAAAGTGGATTTTCGCGCACTTATTTACGTAAATTATGGATATTTTATTAATGTTTTTTTTTTTTTAATAATAAGTCTAATTGGTGTTCCTAATTGTTTTTATAAATGGGATTTGCATGCATTATCTTTTATTAATAGAAGTAAATTGCAAGTATCAAGATTTTTTTTTGTTTGAAATATGTCACAAATGATTGTAATTGTATTGGCTCAACTGTGAGATATTACTGGACATGAACCTTAAAATTTGTGTGTTTTATCTTGATACAATGATATTAAAATATACAAATGTTGAAAACAATGTAAAATTTGGGTAAATAGGAACGAGGAAATATTATAATGAAGCCGATTCCAGAATTTAATTTGATAAAGGGAGTGTGGGGAATGTAATTACATAAATAAGCGCATGACGACCCAATCATTAATAAATTAACCAAAATAAAGTTTAATATAAGCATAAATATATCGCGAACAATGCAAACATACAACACCGAGTAAACGTATTGCACATACCACTCCCAGAGGGGTCTGTAAAAGATAATTTGCAGTTACGAAATTTCATCCTTCATTTATTATTACAACCATAGACATAGATCGAGCTAGACCCTGCAAGTGTATCTAATACAATGGATAAATTATGAAACTATTATTTTTTCATTTGTTTAGATACTGTTAATACAAAATAGGTGAACAATCTTAAAATGTCTCTTAAACAAAAATATATTTCTAAAATAAACTATACTTTATAGCAAAAGTAATTTATTATGTCATATATCATTATATTAATATACATTTATTTATAGCGATGAGGACAAAATAAAGTTATTTTGTCCTCATCGCTATAAATAAATGTATAAAATGATTGGACTTTTAAGCTACCAGAAAAATGGCACGCTTGTTTCTCATACAGACGAGTGAACACGCGGTATCTAGCTAGATTTATGTCTGTGACACAATCGTAGAAATCTGAATACCTGTCAAATGCTCTATAATTAAGTTATATTTATTCAGTGAACTACTATTCAGATTCCTATGATCACAACATTTTACATATATATGTACATTTATATAAATGAGTGTCTGGGGGACCAATTCTTCACGAAAGGACTAAACTAGGCTTAATAGGGTTTTCTGAATTATATATATATAGAGGTAGGTTTACATACAACATGCGCAATATGGCGACTCTTTTTCTCTTAATTTTTCTTTAGCTATATGGTAAATATCCCTACTATGTCCTTCTCATATTTTAATGTATGTATGCAAAATTTCATGGAAATCGGTTCAATAGTTTTAACGTGAGAGATGGATAATCTGTTTATTGTTACTTATTATTTGTGATCTCCGACCATTATAACCAGAGCTTTTTAAGTGCCATTCTGATATTACAGATCAGTTTGCCAAAACTTCTCATTAGAAAAGTGTATTATAATTTTTCGAACACAATTGCCGAAAGACATTCATTGGCTAAAATCTACTCGCTCTGATTGGTCGTTCAAAAAGTTTCACCCTAATTGGCGAAACATTAACAGATTCGTGCCGTGTAAAAAAAGAATAGGACCACTCCATCTCCTTCCCATGGATGTCGTAAAAGGCGACTAAGGGATAGGCTTATAATCTTGGGATTCCTCTTTTAGACGATGGGCAACCTGTCACTATTTGAATCTCAATTCTATCATTAAGCCAAATAGCTGAACGTGGCCATTCAGTCTTTTCAAGACTGTTGGCTCTGTCTACCCCGCAAGGGATATAAACGTGACCATATGTATGTATGTATTAACAGATTCATCGCTGATTGGCCAAAATTGCCTTGCTCTGATTGGTGAACTCACCTAACGGCACGGGCGGTATGTACGGCGTGACGTCACTGGGCGGTATGTTCGTGGCCAGCGGTGTAGCGGGCCCGTTGACCAGAACTTGTCCCAGGTAGTTCAGGATTCGCTGGGCTCGGTTCTGGGACTGCTTGAACATGAAGAGTTGGGGGTGCTCGTCGATGAAGTACGTGTCCACAGCGCCTGGGGAATCATTTATTGAGGTGTATTATGGGGTTTTGTTTATGGCGTACGCAATAAAATTTGCAGCCAGATGTAAATCTTAACTAATATTAAGTTTAAATGCGAAAGTAAGTTTATTTGTAACCCCTTCACGGGTTTTCTACTGAATTTATGTTCTTGAAATATCACGTATATATCATTAAGAGTCTGAAGAAGGACAAAGGTACTTTTCATCTTGGGAATTTCGAAAATCTGTATAGTTTTGTGGGTGGCAAGAAATTCGTCGATTTTTGTAGGTGCTTATTTCGTCGCTTAAAAACGGTTATAAACTGCACTGCAGCATTACCTTCAATATCGTCAAGTTCACAATTATCCAAACTTAATAAGAATATAGAAAATGTGGACGAAAGAATACATTGTTATGATGAAATGTCAAATTTAAATAAATTGATGTGCAGAGTGTACTTTCTCTGACTGGCCTGGGTCTTGGATGTTTATCTATATACGTATTTATTATAAAATATAGTATCGTTGAGTTAGTATCTCGTAACACAAGTTTCGAACTTACATCGAGGCTAACTCAATCTGTGTAATTTGTCAAAAAAAAAAATTAAAAAAAAAATAATAAAAAAATAATTGATGATTGATTTGAACCTGCTCCAAATCTTTACGAGGTTCCTGGGCCAAGCTCAAGCCAGACGTTTCTGGTCATTCAGGTACTTAGTCATCAGACTGTTCTCACCATTGAGGAACTTCTGGTTCTCCAACACGTTCAGCAGGAACGGTATGTTGGTCTTCACCCCGCGGATCCGAAACTCTCGCAGCGCGCGGTTCATTTTAGCCGCAGAAGCCGGTAAATCTTGCGCGTGGGATATCACCTGCACGAAAGATACGATGTACATACATATAGGCACGTGTATATCCCTTGCGGGGTAGACAGAGCCAACAGTCTTGAAAAGATTGAAAATTGTATGGCTTAATGATGGACAACGTATATACATATAATCATATATACCTTCTTTTTAATTGTGGATCCGATGTTCATATATACATACAGGCACGTGACATCCCTTGCGGGGTGGACAGAGCCCACAATATTGAAAGATTGCAAGGCCAAGTTCCGCTGTATGGAATTTTGAGTCAAATAGTGACAAGTTGCTAGCTTAAAGAAGAATCTCAAGTTTATTAGCCTTTAGTCGCTTTTTACTACATCCATGGGTAAAATATTGAGTCGTTTACTAAAATGTCGGGAACCACACGTACTCCTTGAAATGTCACTCCTTAATTTATATATACGCTGATATTGATATATAAAACATTAAAATATAGGTATAGTCGCTTCGTGTAAAAACCTGACTCGCCGAATCCAGGATCCATGGTCAAAGGCATACCCCGGGCTCCTTTCCAGAGTTGTGAGGATGCAACTGAAATGGAACTAAAGCCAGGAGGGAGAAGACATTATCTATACTATACTTATATTATTAAGCTGAAGAGT
This sequence comes from Amyelois transitella, assembly GCF_032362555.1. Classification (NCBI taxonomy): domain Eukaryota; kingdom Metazoa; phylum Arthropoda; class Insecta; order Lepidoptera; family Pyralidae; genus Amyelois; species Amyelois transitella. The sequence continues at coordinate 426,849 of NC_083518.1, read as the reverse complement.
TTGTTTGTTTGAACGCGCTAATCTCAGGAACTACTGGTTCGAATTGAAAAATTATTATTGCGTAATTAAATTATTAACCCTTGAGACTTCAATGATGCCCAAAATAACTATTCCACGCGGACGAAGTCGCGGTCACAGCTACTCTAATTATACAGTCCACCTTTTCACAACACCTGTCACTGGTCAAATATACTATAGTTTAGATATAATTAAGAAAATGAGAAAAATATAAATTAAAAATAAAGTACTTACTTTGACAAGCAGTGAGTCGTAGTAAGGGGAGATCACAGCGCCGGCGTACGTAGACGCCGAGTCAAGGCGAATGCCCATGCCTTCGCCGGATCTATGGGGGGCACGTTACGAATCCGTCATTAAATATATATTATATAATATATATTTATATATATATTATCTTATATAAAGATATAAGCTAACTTAATCTTTGTAATTTGTCCCGTATTATTTATTATTTTATTTATTACTTTCCTACTGGTACACTTATCGATCGAAACACAATATATGGAACAAAAAAAGGTTATGTTTATCATAGTTTGATGTTTTTAACACGATAAAATAAATGAAAATTATTTTCCATTAATATAACGGAAGGAGTTAAGCCTTTATGGTCTTTTTTTCCATTTTTACCAATAAGTAATTTTTGGATAAAGAATTAATATTCTTAATTTTTTTGAAGCCTTAAGTGTAACTTAGTGTAACGAACACTTCGCTGGAAACCGCATGAAAATCGGTACAGCGAAACGTGAGATAATTGCACATACATACATATGAAACTGAGAACCACATTATTTCATGAAGGCGTTTAAAAATAGCGAACTACATTATGAGCTTGTATGAAGAGAGTTATGAATGTGGATGAAGCGAAAAAAGTATGCAGAGATCGTGGCAAGTGGAAAGAGGTAGTCTCCGCCTACACCTCCGGGAAAGAGGCGTGATTTTATGTATGTATGTATGTTACTACATTATCTCCTGGAGGTAAGAAGAAATGGCAGTTACAAATGTAATTGAACAGCGACCTGAACACCTCAATCCTGCCGGTGCTGGGCTGGAAGTTGTTGGCGGGGTCCTCCGTGGTGACGCGGCACTGGATGGCGGAGCCCTGGGCGCGGATCCTGTCCTGCGTGAGCCCCAGCTCGGGCAGCGTCATGCCCTCGGCCACGCGGATCTGCGACTGCACCAGGTCGATGCCCGTCACCTCCTCTGTGATCGTGTGTTCCACTTGCAATCTGCGAATCGATATCGATGATATACATTAACTAGAGGCCGCCCGCGACTTCGTCCGCATGGAAACCCTATCAATCCCGCGGGAACTCTGGGATAAAAAGTAGCCTATGTGTTATTCTGGGTCTTCAGCTACCTACATACCAAATTTCATGGTAATCGGTTCAGTAGTTTTTGCGTGAAAGAGTAACAAACATCCATACAAACTTTCGCCTTTATAATAGTAGTAGGTAGGATACATACATATAATCACGTCTATAATAACTCATCAAATGTATGTAAATGAAGCAGATTAGGCGAAGTTAGACGGCCTCTGTGGCTCAGCGGTAGTGCGCTTGTCTGTGACACCGGAGGTCCCGGGTTCGAATCCCGGTCAAGGCATGATGTGAAAAGAACTTTTTCCGATTGTCCTGGGTCTTGGATGTTTATCTATACATACATAAAATCACGCCTCTTTCCCGGAGGGGTAGGCAGAGACTACCTCTTTCCACTTGCCACGATCTCTGCATACTTCTTTCGCTTCGTCCACATTCATAACTCTCTTCATACAAGCTCGGCGGTTTCGGGTACTTTTGACCTGACCCTTTACCAGGACGTCCTTAATTTGATCAAGATACGTTCGTCTAGGTCTTCCCACTCCGACCTTTCCCTCCACACTCTCCTTGTATATCTGCTTAGTCAACCTGCTTTCATTCATCCTCTCCACATGACCGAACCATCTTAACATACCCTTTTCTATTCCTGTAACTACATCTTCTTTCACATCACAACATTCCCTTATCACGCTGTTCCTTATCCTGTCACTCAATTTCACACCCATCATACTCCTTAACGCTCTCATTTCCACTGCATTTATTCTGCTTTCATGCTTCTTTTGCCATACCCAACTTTCACTCCCATACATTAATGTCGGGACCAACACGCCCCTGTGCACAGCCAGTCGAGCCTTTTTGGATAGTTTCTGACTGCTCATAAAGGCATGCAAAGCTCCATTCACCATGTTCCCCGCGTTCACTCTCCTTTCAATATCACTATCATACTTGCCATCTGATGTAAACTTTGATCCTAGATATACAAACTCTTTCACTTGCTCCACTTTTTCTCCTCCAATCAAAATATTACATGCTGTCATTTCTTTCTCCATTTCAAAAACCAGTGTTTTAGTTTTACTTACGTTCACTTTCATTCCTTTCTCTTTTAAAGCTTCATGCATACAGTTTACCATCTCCTGTAACTCCTCCGCTGATGACGCCAGTATAACCTGATCGTCGGCATAGAGCAGACATTTGACGAGTAACTCATTCATCCTTAATCCACTTTTAGACTCTTTCAAATCTGTCAAACAGCTATCCATAAATAGGTTGAACAGCCACGGTGACGCAACACATCCTTGCCTAACGCCTTTCTCAATCTTAAACCACTCAGTGTGCGCTCCGTTTATCCTGACACAAGCACTCGAATCCTCATATAAGGATTTCAGTGCTCGTATTAAGAGACTGCTCACCCCATGCATAGAAAGTGCTGACCACAATTCATTCCTCTCAACTCTGTCATAGGCCTTTTCCAGATCTACGAATGTGCAATAGACTTTTTGACTCTTGGCCAAAAACTTTTCGGCTATGCACCGCAAGGAAAAGACCTGATCAGTACATCCCATTCCCTTTCGAAATCCCGCTTGAGCATCCCATATTTTGTCATCAGTTTCATTCCTGACTCTATTAATCAATACCTTAGCATACAATTTGCCGACGACGCTAAGCAGGCTTATACCACGATAATTTTTGCAGTCCAGCTGTGACCCTTTTCCTTTGTAAAGTGGCACGATAACAGCCTTACACCAATCTTTTGGTACTCGGCCGCTTCTCCAACACAAATTGAAAAGGCAGTACAACTGACTAGCTACTACGCCTTTTCCTGCTTTAAGCATCTCGACCGACACTCTATCACACCCAGCAGCCTTTCCCGCTTTCATACTCTTAAGTGCTTCCACAATTTCGAACATTTCAATTTCGCCTTCCATCTCATTCTCTTTTTCTTCGCTATAGCAGAAATCTTTCTTATTTCCTTCCTTTTTTTCAAATAAACTTTCAAAATAGTCCTTCCATATCTTTAGTACACATTCTTCTCCTTTCACAACGCTACCATCCTGGCATCTGATCCTAGTCAGCTCTCTGGTTATAGTATTTCCTCGGGCTGACCTTACGGATTTCCAGAATACTTTCAGATTTGACTGAAAGTCTTCTGATAGCCTTTTATCAAAATCCTCTTTATACTCTTCTTTCTTTCTAATCACAGCTTTCTTAACCAAATCTTTCATTTTCTTATATTCCTTACGTGCTTCATTCACATCTTCATCTATAACCTCTTGCATTCTTAAGTTAGCTTTTGCTGCTAACAAATCCAGCCATGCTTTCTTCTTTAATCGCACAAGTTCTTGCACATCTTTACTCATCCACGCATTTTTGTGATTTTTTCCTTTCCTTCTTCTACTTACACCACACACTTCAACAGCTACTTTCACAATTCTTTTTTTAAATTCCTTCCATCCATCTTCAATATCGCTCATTTCCTCTAAATCTTCAAATTCATCCTTCAGTCTATTAATATACTTCTTACCTACATCCATATCTTGCAAATTTTCTACTTTTACTCTTTCCAAAGCGCTGGTTTGCTCCCTTACCCTGTGCCGCCAGCGATTGAAGATACCCCTTATCCGGGATATCACCAGTAAATGGTCCGAGTCAATGCCAGCACCGCGATATGCACGGGTATCCAGCACTTTGTTCTTCAATCTTTCATCTACAATCACAAAGTCTATCATACTTTTTAAAATACCTTCCACTCTTGTGTAGGTGTGGATCTCTTTATGTTGAAACATTGAGTTCGACACAAAAAGATCCCACTCTAGACAAATTTCTAATACACTTCTTCCATTATCATTCACCTTTTCGTCACCAAACGCACCAAGCACCTTTTCATATCCATCACGCTTTACACCCACCCATCCATTAAAATCACCTAACATAATAATCTTCTCATTTGGCTTGGTAACTTTCAATACTTCTCTTACACTATTCCAGAACTCCTCGTTTTCGCTTTTTGCTGATGTTGTACCCCTCGAACCCACATCCCAAGGTGCATAAACACCTAGAACGAAGATCCGAGTGATTCCAACTTTCAGCCTAATCCATAGAAGACGAGGGCTGACACACTCATACTCATTCACGCACTCAGCCATTCGTGCAGAAAGAATTAGACCGACCCCTTGACAGCCTCGGCTGGTACTGGAAATTCCAGACCAATACGCCGTGTAAGGGCCGTGCTGCGTCGCGTCGCATCCTTTCCGCTTCGTTTCATTCACGCACAACACATCCAAACGTCTTTCATCCATCATCTGGCATACTTCCTCAATCTTATCCTTCATTCCTCCTCTTACATTCATCGTCGCAAAGCGGCTTTCAGCAGACCGCATACCGCTCCCGCCGGGAACGAGACGTGATGGGGTGCGGACACCATCGCCGCCATCTAGGTGCTCTTTCAAAAAAAATTTGCATCCATGCGATTCCCACGAGACGCTAGGGAAAAATTTTGTCCGCCCCAGCAGAGCCCCGCATGCCAGGGTAAGGCTAGCCATTACCTGGGGGTCGCCCAACCCCATGGCGGAAGTGGCACGCTCGAGACTAGGCTCGCCCCTAGCCATGCATCCATCGGCGCGGCAGACCTTAGATTGGCAGGGATTTACATTAAAGAGGAATCCCAAGTCTATCCCTTAGTCGGCTCTTACGACATCCGTGGGAAAGAGATGGAGTGGTCCTATTCTTTTGTAATGGTGCCGGGAACCACACGGCATTATCTATATAAGTATTTATTATAAAATATAGTATCGTTGAGTTAGTATCTCGTAACACAAGTTTCGAACTTACTTCGAGGCTAACTCAATCAGTGTAATTTAAAAAAAATGTTATTAATCAGGATATAGTTTTAATCATATACAATGTACACAATATTGTCTAATAATGTCTGTCACCACACAAAGAGATACTGCAATAAACTCCTCCTGGGTGTGGAGTAAAACCCGGGGGAAATCAATAAAAAAAATCACGTCTATATCCCTTGCGGGGCAGACAGAGACAACGGTCTTGTAAAGACTGATAGGCCACGTTCAGCTGTTTGGCTTTAAGATAGAATTGAAATTCAAATAGTGACAGGTTGCTAGCCCATCGTCTAAAACAAGAATATTCATTAATTCATGAATTATTGTCATGTAACATAAACATATATTCACGTCTTTTATACAGCCATGTGGTTCCCGGCACCAATACAAAAAAAAGAATAGGACCACTCCATCTCTTTCCCGTGGGTGTCGTAAAAGGCGACTAAGGAATAGGCTTATAAACTTGGGATTTTCTTTTTAGGCAATGGGCTAGCAACCTATCACTATTTGAATCTCAATTCTATCATTAAGCCAAATAATTGAACATGGCCATTCTGTCTTTTCAAGACTATTGACTCTGTTTACCCCGCAAAAAAAAGACGTGACCATATGTATGTTGCGAAAGTCAGATGGGAGAGTCGCTTCGTGTAAAAACCTGACTCACCCAATCTAGAATCCATGGATTCAAAGACATTCCCCGAGCTCATCTCCAGAGTGGTGAGGATGCAACCGGGACTAAAGCCGGGAGGAAGAAGAATTTGGAAGTCATACCTAGCGTTGACCTCAATGAAGTAGAAGTTGTTCTTGTCATCGAGAAGGAACTCCACAGTGCCAGCGTTCTCGTAGCCCACGTATCTTGCTAAATGGACCGCGCAATCCACCATTTTTTGTCTAGTCTGGAATTAAAACATAATATTTTTACACTTTTACACTTCGCATCGCAAAGAAACCTGCACATACAGCCAACTGAATGTGTAGCCATGATTTAATGTGGATAAGTTCCCTTTGCTAAGGTTGCGGAGACCAGACGGGCATCATATTTATAAACATTCATATATCACGCCTCTTTTTTACTTCTTTTTTGCTGAGCTATTAACAAACTTTATAGGACACTCGCCCTATAACTTGTACATTTATCTCCTCTTCGTGTGGCTCCGCTGAGCTCATCTAAGGTTCTGGCAGAATCATCAGCGTCGCGGTGCCTACACCTGCGACATTATGCTGAGTCAGGACCTTTTCACTGTCCATCATTGTTTGTGGTACATTCATGCACATTGCACATTCACATTGTTTACTGCTGTTAATTATGTATGTGTCCAACTAATGTATTGTGATGGTGAATAAAGCTTTTATCTATCTATTTATCTATCTTTTCTGTAGGGGTAGGCAGAGACCACATCATTCCACTTGCCACGAGCCCTGCATACTTCTTTCGCTTCATCCACATTCATAACCCTTTCATGAAAGCTCGTCGGTTTCGGGTACTCTTGATCTGACCTTGACCTTGAGGTACGTTCATCTAGGCAATCCCACTCGAACATTCCCAAACGCACTCTTTACCTAATTCTCTCCAGTTCCTCCCTCTTAGTTCCTCTCCAGAAAAGAAGGAGAATAAAGGGTAAACAAATCTCACCATCTGAATGTGCATCGTACTGTGCAAAAGTATGTATGTGCAGTATATAGCACATTCACCTCGGGATTTAGTCTGACCGCGGCCGCCATTACCCCAACTTCTTTAATGTCAGTTCATCAACGTAGAAAAAAAGGCGGACGGAGTTTTTACATACATACATATGGTCACGTCTATATCCCTTGCGGGGTAGACAGAGCCAACAGTCTTGAAAAGACTGAATGGCCACGTTCAGCTATTTGGCTTAATGACAGAATTGAGATTCAAATAGTGACAGGTTGCTAACCCATCGCCTAAAAGAGAATCCCAAGTTTGTAAGCCTATCCCTTAGTCGCCTTTTGCGACATCCATGAGAAAGAGATGGAGAGGTCCTATCCTTTTTTGTATTGGTACCAGGAACCACACGGCACTTTTCCAATGTTTGTGATATTTCAAGATCAATTCAGTAGATAACTCGTGAGGAGATAACAAACAAATAAACTTAATTTCGCATTTATAGCATTAATTGGGATAATAAACATATATAATAAACATGTATACATAAAATCACATCTACTTCCCATGCGGGGTAGACAGAGCCAACAGTCTTGAAAAGACTTATAGGCCACGTTCAGCTATTTGGCTTTAAGATAGAATTGAGATTCAAATAGTGACAGGCCATAATAAACTTTAGGCTATAATAAATAATATTCAAATTCATTTCACACTCACGTCAGGATCCAGCCGGGGCGCGGGCGCAATCTCCACAACTTTCTGATGTCTGCGCTGAACTGAGCAGTCTCTCTCATATAGATGTACTACGTTGCCGGCTTTGTCTCCTGTTATAACATAAATCAATATAATTTTAAACTTTATTAGTATAGAACATAGGTACATACATACATATGGCCACGTTTATATCCCTTGCGGGGTAGACAAGCCAACAGTCCTGAAAAGACTGAATGGCCACGATCAGCTATTATGGCTTACTGATAGAATTGAGATTCAAATAGTGACAGGTTGCTAGCCCATCGCCTAAAAAGAATTCCAAGTTTGTAAGCCTAATCCTTAGTCGCCTTCCACGACATCCATGGGTAAGTTATGGAGTGGTTCTATTCAAAATGCCGTTTGAATAGAACCACTGCGCTAGCAACCTGTCACTATTTGAATCTCAACACTATTATAAAGCCATATATATAGTTGTACTCGGCATTTTAGTATTTTTAAGACTCTTGGCTCTGTCTACCCCGTAAAGTATATAGACGTGATAATATGTATGTATGTACTGTAGTAGCAGTGATGATTCGGATCCGGAAGATCTTCCGCCATTCTAAATGTTACACCTGGGAAAATTTTTGCTTGCGCGATTCAGACTCTTCGCTGTTATTGGCTGACAGCGTCGCGCGACTTGCTGTTGTGACATGTCGCGTATAGGTAGATAAAGTGACCATACGTCCCGCTTTCGGCAGGATTGTCCCGCTTTCAGGCTGCCTGTCCCGCTGTCCCCAGCGAGAGCAAAAATGTCCCTCTTTTGCAAACAAACCAAATTTTTATACTTATTTTATATCAACATTGCACTCAAATCTCGCTGACGAGAACAGTCAATCAAAAATACTAAATGTGCAGACAAAATATTTTTACTGTTTTATTATATCGTATAGATAATTATTCATAATTAACTTATATGTATATTAAGTATATAGTATATTTTTTTATTTACCTACTTATGTACAAAATTCTGAAAGCGTCCCGATCTGACGCATAAAAATAATGGTCACGTTACGTATAGATTTTTTTTTTTTTTTATACCGGGACATATTACACAAATTGACAGTGTAGTTTGTTCCGCCGCTTCTTCTACACATGCGCTTTGGAAGCGGTAGTAGTTATAATTAGATTTAAGTTATGTGACGTCAATAAGTGATACCTTGTATCCAATTTTGAAAATAAATCTATTCTATTCTATTCTATTCTGACAAGATGTCGCCACCAACGTACGTACATACAAACTCACCCAGCAACTGCACCTCAATGTGCCGCGGCCTCTCGATGAACCTCTCGATGAACATGGAGCCGTTGCCGAAGGCGCCCAGGGCTTCGGACGAGGCCCGCTCGAAGGACGAAGCCACCTCGTCCATTTCCCGGACTACCCGCATACCGCGACCCCCACCGCCGTAGGCCGCCTGTGACGTAGGTGATATCGTGTGTTGTGGAATATAATTTAATATTATATATATATATATATACATACATACATATGGTCACGTCTATATCCCTTGCGGGGTAGACAGAGCCAACAGTCTTGAAAAGACTGAATGGCCACGTTCAGCTATTCGGCTATATATATATATATCTACAAAAAACGACTATGTATATATGTATGTATATGTAGTGGCGTGTAGTTCCCGGCACCAATACAAAAAAGAATAGGACCACTCCATCTCTTTCCCATGGATGTCGTAAAAGGCGACTAAGAGATAGGCTCACAAACTTGGGATTCTTTTTTTAGGCGATGGGCTAGCAACCTGTCACTTTTTGAATCTCAATTCTATCATTAAGTCAACAGCTGAACGTGGCCTATCAGACTTTTCAAGATTATTGGCTCTCTGCCCCGCAAAGGATATAGACGTTATTATATGTATGTATGTGTATTGTCCAATACACATAATATTATGGACATATCTAGATGTAAACGATTTCGTTGAGAAATTATCTTATGCTAATTAACTAACTTGATTTTAACCAACGTCGCTTTTTGTGGACACATATAATCACGTTTATATCCATTGCCTGCTAGACAGAGCCAAGAATCTTGAAGACTGACAGGCCACATTCAGCTGATTGTCTTAGTGATAGAATTAAGTCGTTTTTGTTTTTTTCTTAAATAAATTAATGAATTTCAATTCATTCAAATAGTGAGAGCTTGTTAGCAAAGCGCCTAAAAAGAAGAATACCAATTTTATAAGTTGTTAAACTTAGTCACCCTTTACGCTATCCATGGCAACATTCGTGTTAATTTTGTATTGGTGTCGGGAACCAAACGATATTTTAAGAAAAAAATGATTTCAGTTTAATATGTTTTCATAAACAATCAACTCCAACGCTGTGGATGCCATAACCAAATTTTACTTCTAAAATACCAAACAATGTACATAAATCATGTTAAAGAAATCAACACAAAACAATACAATACATACATACATAATGGTCACGTCTATCTCCCTTGCGGGGTAGACAGAGCCAATAGTCTTGAAAAGACTGAATGGCCACGTTCAGCTATTTGGCTTAACGATAGAATTGAGATTCAACTAGTGACAGGTCGCTAGCCAATCGCCTAAAAAAGAATCCCAAGTTTCTAAGCCTATCCCTTAGTCGCCTTTTACGACATCCATGGAAAATAGATGGAGTGGTCCTATTCTTTTTTGTTTTAGTGCCGGGAACCACACGGCACTCCTAAAAAAGCAAACAATGTACATAAATCATGTTAAAGAAATCAACACAAAAACAATACAATACCTACCTTGAATATAACAGGTAGACCGTGTTGCTTGCAGAATTCCATCGCTTCTTCTTTTGTGGTTACGGGACCGTCGGTACCCGGCACGATTGGGACCTCTGCAAAGATTTATCGATACTAATATTAAAGCTAATGAGTTTGTTTGTTTGTTTGAACGCGCTAATGTCAGGAACTACTGAAAAAATTGGGTCAAATTGAAAAATTCTTTTTGTGTTGAATAGACCATTTATTACATACATACATATGGTCACGTCTATATCCCTTGCGGGATAGACAGAGCCAACAGTCTTGAAAAGACTGAATGGTCACGTTCAGCTATTTGGCTTAATGATAGAATTGAAAGTCAAATAGTGACAGGTTGCTAGCCCATCGCCTGAAAAAAGAATCCCAAGTTTATTAGTGTATCCCTTAGTCGCCTTTTACGACATCCATGGGACAGAGATGGAGTGGTCCTATTCATACATACATACATACGGTCACGTCTACTCCCTTGCGGGGTAGACAGAGCCAACAGTCTTGGTCCTATTCGTTTTTTTCTATTGGTGCCGGGAACCACACGGCTAGTAGGTATATTGAGTTAAATTGCGTGTAAAAGCTTAGTTTTTGTTTAAAATAAAATCATACTCGCGTCAATAGCTGCTTTCCTCGCGGCAACTTTGTCTCCCATCTGTTGAACCACTTTGGGCGAGGGCCCGATGAATCGCAGCCCCGCATCGATGATAGCCTGAGCGAAGTCTGACCTGCATAACAGGCGATATGATTAATTTCATACATACTCGTACATACATATAATCACGTCTGTATCCCTTGCGGGTTAGACAGAGCCAACGGTCTTGAAAAGACTGATAGGCCACGTTCAGCTGTTTGGCTTTGTGATGGAATTGAGATTCAAATAGTGACAGGTTGCTAGCCCATCGCCTAAAATAAGAATTCCAAGTTTAAAAGCCTATCCCTTAGTCGCCTCTAACAATATCCACGGGAAATGAGATGGAGTGTTCCTATTATGTATGTATATATAAATACATACGGGGCAGATAACACAGATTGAGTTAGCCTCGAAGTAAGTTCGAGACTTGTGTTACGAGATACTAACTCTACGATAATATATTTTATAATAATATTCCAAGACTCAAGACAATCATTGTAAGTTCGTTTCTCATCATGCCCTGGCCGGGATTCGGACCCGGGACCTCCAGTGTCACAGACAAGCGCACTACCGCTGCGCCACACAGGCGGTCATAAAAAGAAACAATGATTCAAAAATAATCATTTCTAATTTCATTTTCAATATTTACCATAGTTTTATAGAAGGGAAAGGTTAACTCATATGTTATTACGTGAAATATTGAAGTATCATGCGCCTATGTGCGGACACGAGGTCAGCATGTCACCATAAGCTGATAACGGTGACCTTGCTTGACCGCAGTGTAAAGCTAACCTTAGCCGATAATACTAGATTGTTACCTACGATCAAGGTTTTACGCAGATGCTATAGCTGTCATTAAGTTGAATGAAAAAAAAAAGTGTCAGCTGTGTATAGCTTTTTTGGCGCCAAAATTTTGATCGCCTAATTTGAATACTTCATAATTTTGTTGGTATTAATAAACAGAAATTTATTTTCAAAATAAACTAAAAATAAATATGAATAATAAAAATTATTTTTATAAAAATTCAAATAAAAGTTAACCTATAGTTAAGTAGGTACCTACAAAAAGTCTTTCTATTCTAACGTGCTCAAAACCACACGGCACTTTATACACACATAATTTGGTATAGAAACTACATACATACATACATATGATCACGTCTATGTCCCTAGCGGAGTAGACAGAGCCACCAGTCTTGAAAAGACTGATAGGCCACGCTCAGCTGTTTGGCTTAGTAGAATATAGAATTGAGATTCAAATAGTGACAGGTTGCTAGCCCATCGCCTAAAAGAGGAATACCAAGTTTATAAGCCTATCCTTTAGTCGCCTTTTACGACATCCGTGGGAAAGAGATGAATGATGCCGGAAACCACACGGCACGGTATAAAAACTAGATACCTATATCCTAACTTACCTCTCAGACAATAACCCGTATCCCGGGTGCACGGCGTCCACATCGTTCTCCTTGGCCACTCGGATGATCTCCGGGATGCTGAGGTAAGCCTCCACTGGAGGTAGACCTTTGCCGACCAAGTATGATTCATCCGCTTTTTGTCTGTTGATTAAGAAAATCGTTTTTAGAACCTTGTGAAAGAAATTTTATACATTATGTACATAATAATCACGTGTTTATCTCTTTCGGGGTAGATACAGCCAACAGTCTTGATAAGACTGGCCAAGTTCAGCTATGGCTTGAAAATACCCGGGCACCCCCGGAAGATCAGCGCTGGCCGTGTACCATATTGTTTACAGCCAGCATTATGCTGAGGGGGTACCCTTTCGGGAGCACCATACTACATGTTTATTTTTGTACATATTTTTGTTTCCTTTTTTGTCTTTTTGTTATGGTGTTCTTTGAATAAATTCTTTTTACTTTACTTTTACTTACTATAAAGCCAGGAGGAAGTAGTGGGAACTGACCTGTGCATCTGCAGCCGGTCTTGCTCGCTGTAGATCGCCACGGACCGGATACCCAGCTCGGTGCATGCTCTGAACACTCTGATGGCTATCTCCCCGCGATTCGCGACCAACACACTTCGGATCGGCTTGTATTCCACTGCTTTTGAATCCTGAAATAAGATGACGTCATTTACAAGTTTTTTACATACATACATAGCCTTTTTACCGGAGGGGTAGGCAGATACTACATCTTTCCACGATCTCTGCATACTTCTTTCGCTTCATCCGCATTCATAACTCTCTCATGCAAGCTCGGCGGTTTCGGTTACTCTTGCCCTGAACTTTTGCCAGGACGTTCTTAATTGGTTCAACAGATTTTTGACTGATATAATTGTCTTACTTCAGGGCATGGGATACCTTTATCGCCCTCTACAGATTGTTGTGTTGTGTTGTCATTCAGCAAATTTGTATTTTGTATTAAATTTACGGATAGTTAAAAAGGTACCCGGCATCTGATTTCTTAAATTTGTGTCATTTAAATTATCCTTTATTGTGAAGGTTTCACTTACTAACCCAACGCCAACAAGAGGAATCCCTATGGAAAGATATGGAGTGGTTCTATTAAGTGCTGGAAACCACACGGCGATATACTAAAAGGCAAAATCACATTTTGCTCGTTACTTTAAGAATTTTCAGAATTATCGTGTTCGTGTTGTATTTGTTATTTAGTTCGAAACGGTTGAGTTTTATGATGAACTAGCTGTGCCCGCGACTTTGTCCGCGTAGAATAGTTATTTTGGGCATCATTGAAGCCCTCAAGGATGAACAATTTTTCCCGATGTTTTTTGCATTCTCCATTATTTCTTCGCTTCTAATAGTTGCAGCGTGATGTAATATAGCCTTCAGCCTTCCTCGATGGAAATTTTATGGACTAGACTATAGTGTAAAAGAGCCGGGAACCACACGACGACAAATAAAAATCATATCAAATTACATGTAAACAGATACACCAAGAGTTAGTTAATAACGGCAAATATGCTTTCCATTAATCTGTAGCCCCCAGGGTCAGAAGCCCGAGACACGCACAGAAGAAATATTGGAATTATAAGCTTTATTCTCATCGCCATAAGGCACTAAGTCGCAAACAACTGAAGTAGACGTGTAATCATTGTACGTTTTATCACACAAAGTACGAAGAGCAAGTGTTAAAGGGGACAAAGTTTGTAAACTCTTTTGTATTTACATCAAATTATTGTTTCTTCAATTGTCTCTTATGAAATCTATACTAAAATTATGAAGCTGAAGAGTTTGTTTAAACTCGTTAATTTCAGGAAATCTTCTGGTTCGAATTGAAAAATTCTTTTTCTGTTGAATAGACCATTTATTGAGGAAGGCTTTAGGCTATATAACATCACGTTGCAACTATTAGGAGCGAAGAAATAATGAAAAATGTGCCAAAAAAGAAAACCTTGAGGGCTTCAATGATGCCCAAAATAACTATTCCACGCGGACGAAGTCGCGGGCACAGCTAGTTTGCAGATAAAATTCCACGATCCATCCGGGTTCGTGCTTCTTTTAATTCCAAAACGAATGCGCAATGTTGATGATTGTTTGTTTTTTTTAGTCTCTAGTTATCGCTTGAACTGTCACGACGTGACGGTGCCGTGTGGTTCCCGGCACCAATAGAAAAAAGAATAGGACCACTCCATCTCTTTCCCATGGATGTCGTAAAAGGCGACTAAGGGGTAGGTTTACAAACTTGCGATTCTTCTTTAAGGCGATGGGCTAGCAACCTGTCACTATTTGAATCTCATTTCTATCTTGAAGCCAAATAGCTGAACGTGGCCTATCAGTCTATAGGTACAAGACTGTTGGCTCTGTCTACCCCGCAAGGGATATAGACGTGAGTATATGTATGTATGTACCTAACTGTCACGACAACAAACGTTATCGGACAATCTTGGGACATTGGACTCAGAAATGATAAAGTCAAAGACACACCTTAGTTTATTACGTTAAATTCTGGTATTGCGTATCTGTGTCACATTCGCGATAAGATTTAATAATGTTCGCAGTTAAATATATACACACACACACACATAGTCACGTCTATTTCCCTTGCGGGGTGGACAGAGCCAGTATTCTTGAAAAGGCCACGTTCAGCTGTATGGCTTTATGGTGGAATTGAGATTCAAATTAGTAATAAGTTGCTAGCCCATCGTCTACAAGAAGAATCCAAAGTTTATAAGGCTATCCTTTTGTCCCCTTTTAAGACATTCATGGGAAAGAGATAGAGTGGTTCAATTATTTTTTCTATAGGTGTGGGAACCACACGGTTAAATATATGTACAGTAAAATTATAAACGAAATGCACACTAACAACTATTTCCACGAGGGCAGGACATCCGATCTAACGCATTACATTCGTAAGCGAAAATACATAAATACATACTACATACATAAAACACGCCACTTTCCCGGTGGGGTAGGCAGAGACCACATGTACTCGAAATTACTTCATTTTACAGGATTTGGAGATTGTTGGATGACCGTATGGTTGTAGGTAATAAGAAACCTTTACTATTACATCTTGACAAAGGTCCCTTTGAAAACAAGAGAGCAACAGTTAAATAGCTTCTGTTATTCGCTATCTATCGTTATCAAATAAACATTCATTCCATATCAATGAACATACTGAAAGCCTGTTTAATACTAGCCTAGATAGCGTGTTAATTAGAACTGTTAGAAAGAGACGACCGTGTTAAAATAAAGGGTAAGAAAGAGACAGAATTGTTTTAGTGCTTTGAGCAAGTTCAACAAACGGATTATGCGAAGTGTTCGTGAGGTCAATAACTGATGATAGCATACATGAATTCTAATAAAATTTATGTAATAGTTTAATTAGTGAGACAAAAATATTAAGTCATCCACATTGCAACATTATCCTCAATAACAACAATAACAAGAACCTCTTTTCCACATATTACTGGCCATTTGTAAAAAGTTACACGTTTTGTTTTCTATAAAGGAATTTGATTAAAAAAAAATTGAAAATTGAAATTAATTTAAAGATAATTTAGGTCGCTTTTATTTTCAATATAAATAATGAAAAGTCTGTGTTTTTTTTTATTGTGAAGATTTCAGTATCGTAATTTGAACTAATTGGTGCCGAAAACCGCGAAATTAAAAGACTTATGAGACATCCAATAGAGATTATGTTGAGTGCTATAAATCAAGCTTATTAAGGCCATAAAACAGTGAGTAAATCTTATACATCTCGTATATAAAATTCTCGTGTCACAATGTTCGTTCCCGTACTCCTCCAAAACGTCTTGACCGATTCTCATAATTTTGTCAGCATATTGAGTAGGTCTGAGAATCGGCCAACATCTATTTTTCATACCCCTTGATGATAAGGGTTGTTCACCCTTAACATTTCTTTTTCACTAGAAATTACTTAAAAATTATTTATATGGCAAAACAACGTTTGCCGGGACAGCTAGTGAACTTATAAAATTAACTAATGATTGGATTTGAAAAATCTCAAAGAGTTATTTGTAAGAATCTATTTGTAAAAATCTACTTGTAAGAATTTAAGTGATTTTATTAATTTTGATTAATTCGTGTTATTATGTTACAGATGTGTTATCTGCTTGCTTCAGATCAACCTTTGTATCTTTGCTGCTAATTGCGACACGTATATTGTTAAAAAGATATTCTAAAAATAATATGGCATCATCAACTAGTTGTAATCCACTGATTAAACTCTTATGGGTTTATCGCTGATAACGTTAATCGATATTTGTTTGAAGATAAATGAGTCAGTAATCTGTTACTCGTGAGAGAAGTACTATCAATAAAATCTATATGATAACTGAAAATAAACACTCTTTTTATTCGCAGACAGCAAATTCAAATGCTACTTAAAATAAAAATATTAATAAGTGTCACTAATCAGTACTTCTGCTGTAAAATGTTTGTGATTTGTAAGATTTATACAAAATTTATGTTTTTTTTTATAAGTAATATCACGTCTTTATACCAGACAGAGAGTCTCAAAAAGGCCAAGTTAGTTAGAGGCTTATTATGGTCGAATTACGATTTAAGACTGAAATTTATAATGCTTTCTCTTTTATAACTGGCGCGGGAGTTGAAGCAGCTGGCCAACACAATGTTTTAAATTATGATAATTGAAAAACTAATTAAGAAGAAATCTTGATAAATAATTTGACGTGTAGTTTCTGGCACACACACTTAAGAATAGAACAACTTCATATCTTTCCCATAGACGTCGTAAAAGGCGACTAAGGGATAGGCTGATAAACTCCTCAGGTACTCAAGGATGTCTCTTGTAGGCCATAGGCTAGCAAGCAGCCGTTTCAGTCATTTCAAGACTGTCGGCTCTGTCTACCCCGCACGGGATATAGACGTGACTATATGAATGTATGTTAAAGTTCTTACCGTAGCGGCAGTGCGACTTTTCGAGCAACACCAGGCTTGAATCTGAGAGGCCGAGGCGCGCAGAGCGAATCTAGCTTTGAGTATCTGCATTTTGTACGCTTATAATTATTAAATTTATGTGGTAAAAACTAAGTAAGTACAAAATAAAATATTCCACACTTGATTATGTTAAGCTTATTTCATTTCGTAATATTAATATAAAATTGACTAGATTAATTTGTTGATTTCTGTTTCGAGTCGGGTTTTACGTGCGTGGATTTCTTTATCTGGAAAGAAGAAAAATATTATTATTAAAAACAAAATAAATAAAATATAAAAAAATAACATATGTACATACAGGCCAATCAGAAAAAGTTCTTTTCTCATCATGCCCTGGCCGGGATTCGAACCCGGGACCTCTGGTGTCACAGACAAGCGTACTACCGCTGCGCCACAGAGGCCGTCATAAATGTAAGTAGATACATAATCAATTTAAATGACTAGGTAATTTTACACTCAGAAAATAAATAATAGCAATAACATTTTTTTTTAAATATATTGTTTACTCTAAAATTATCACAATAATACTTTTGATTGGTTTGTTGATAAACCCTCAGGTCACTTAAAGGCTTTGTTGAGACTACTGTTGTTGTAGTGTACGTCCGTATGTATAAGAGTGAAAGAGAAGGAAGTATTATGCCGTCTCTTGCACACATGCCACCATGATGGAATTTGGACAGTAGTTCATGATGGAAGGTACAGTGAGCGTGTGTGTAATTAATCACTACAGTTGTAATCTGTGTAAAATGTTAAGAAATTACTATAGTCAAAAGAATAGGAACAGGACCACTCCATCTCTTGCCCATGTCGTAAAAGGCGACTATGGGATAGGCTTACAAACTTGGGATTCTTTTTTAGGCGATGGGATAGCAACCTGTCACTATTTGAATCTCAATTCTATCATTAAGCCAAATAGTTATTTATTTATTTATTTATTTATTTATTTATTTATTTATTTATTTATTTATTTATTTATTTACTTTTCTTACATCTACCATTACAGACTTAATCTAATGCGATAGTGTATAATCAATTATAACATATTATCCTTAATGCTACCCTTGTGAATTCACTCAAACTGCAATTGAACAAATCTATCTCATTTGATATGAGATTGAGTGTGCGTATTGCGCGCGTCAGTGGAGCCTCCCGCAAGAGATTAGTCCGTGCGTGTGGAACCACCAACAGTGCTGGCCGGCGCCGGCGCCACACATACCTATCTGGCACTGCAAACCCGATTGTTGCAAGTACATCAAAGTGAGTAGTTATCCCTCTAATTACTCTCATCACGTACAATACAAGCGTCATACTCCTTCTAACTCTCAATTCGTTGTATCCCACCATACCTAATATAAATAAGGTTGGATACATTAACGGGTAGAATGGGTAGACTCCATACAACTTACTATACAAGTACCTTATAAATTTGTTTTGTACTTTTTCCAACCAGTTGAACGTGACCATTCAGTCTTTTCAAGATTGTTGGCTCTGTCTACCCTGCAAGGGATATAGACGTGATCATATAATATGTATGTACTCGTATTGTTTGTTAATCAACAGTTAGCAATGAGCCAAAATTTTCTGGAATAATTAAGTTGATTTCGGATATTTTAATCTTTATTTTTTATCAAAATACAACCACTCCTATCTTTCCCATAAATGGAATGCGAATAGTATAGCAATAAAAGGAACAAACATACTATACTGAATTTGTTTTACAAAGAATTTGTTTAATTTTAAACGGGTATCTATTTTGAATTAAAACTATATTATCAATAATTAATATAAGGAATATACCTTTACAATAGCAAACTGCATTAACTTTAGAAAAAAATACGATATTTTATCGAAGAAGCGAGAAGTGACCTTAGATCTTTACTAGATTCACATACGTTGTTACTATGATATAATCTATGAGAGTACTTCTAAATTATTTAACCAAGCCTTTGTCACGTTCATTACTTTGACAAATAAGCGAAACGACCAAAATAACATTGTTCACACGTTACATGATTTTCTTTTTATTTATCTCATTTTCATCAGTTCTTGCTTAACTGTCGCCTTTAAAAATGACTTAGACCTGAACCTTTTGTTAGATATCAAACCACCTTCAGACGCCTCTTACGACGTCCATAAAAATATTGTCTTCGCTTAATTTATTCAACTATTTGTTACAACCGGGCGTATGAAATATATCAGAACTGATTCGATCATTGTGGAAAATTAGACTAAAATAAAAATGCACGCGCGAAGCATTTTTATTCGCGCGCAAAACTAGCGCTGTCTCGTTTCACAATTCCTTCTCCGTAGCACAAAAAGCGCGACATCTTTTTTTTAAAAGCAAAAGCGGTAGTTTCTCTCTCGATAAAAACGTACATAAGGCTGTCATGGCAAGTTTCATTTTTGCGTTGACAGTTAACGTTACATAAATCAAGTTATCGTTACCTAAATTAAATTACAAAATTGTGTAATAAGATAACGAAATCGTAAACTATTGAATTAGTGGCAATACCTACAATAAAAAATACCATGATGACGAAGCGTGACAGGTTTTTTATATGTAATTTTTTTTATATGCATGGATATCTTTATTATAAGCATTGAATGACTTAAAGTAAATTGCGATTATATAGTAAAATTTATGTTAAACGTTTTTTTTTGTGTTTAGAAACAGCTTAAAGTTATTTAAAAATACCTATATTACATTTCCTGACACTTTTTAAATGGGCACTGAACGTTCTTATGTACATTACAGTAACACGTGAAAAATCTATTTATGTAGGTACAAAAATATTCAGAGCAGGCTGCCCAATCTGAATATTCTTGTATTTACGAGTTTTCGCGTAATAAATGTTTGATGGTGTTCGTGACGTGAATGTGCACTCTGTGAGCGAATGACAGCTTATCATCACCATGACCTTCGCTTCCCCAAATAACCATAGCGAATTACAAGATTAATTTGCACAGATAACAAGATAGTAAATACGATTGAAATCATCCTTTACATCAATTTCGTAGCTGATCTCTGATAAGATATGAATTAAATGTGTCTAAACTTAAAAGTTTCGAAAGGTGAATGTTTCTCGTAGTGTCAATCTGTTTTGAGAGCTTCACCAGGCAGTCTGTTAAAGAGAGTGAAGAGAAAGACAGGGCCAATAAGCCTCCCGAATTCTCAAAAGCCACTTTAAGCTCAATGACTTAGAGAGAGCGATGGTTTAAACTATGGCACATTAAGTTTTTTGAATGGCTTTGGCTGGAATAATGTCGAAGTAATATCATGGTCTACAATTTTTTTCTAATAAATACAACTACAATAATTCCTAAACGCAAATCTGTCTTACTACAGACTTACAAAAATAGAAATCTCAAATTGGTATTACAAATAACAAGCAGTATGTATTTATATCTTTCATATAAATTTTTCTATTATTAGTAATGGAGTCTCATTGGCCTCTCTTGCTCCATTAATTTCCACAGCGCACATATAAAGTATACAAATGACTTGAACTTTGTACTCTAAGGTTAGTACTGTATTCTCAGGCATAAAAATTCCGCAAGTGTAAATAATTCTAATTCATTTAGCCTATGGAAAACTAGCATCTAAATAGTAATACACGAAGTAACCGTATGCTTGTTTTGTTGTGGTAATTTTGCTGGTGGTGCCGTGTGGATCCCGGCACCAATAAAAAAAAGAATAGGACCACTCCATCTCTTACCCATGGAAGATCTTTCCCCACATAAAGAGTGACTAAGGGAAAGGCTTATAAACTTCGGATTCTTCTTCTAGGCGATGAGGCTAGCAACCTGCTACAATTTGAATCTCAATTATATCATTTAGCCTACAGTTAAACGCGGCCTATTGGTCTTTTCTGTTGTCTGTCTACCCCGCAAGGGACATAGATGTGGTTATATGTATGTATATGACAACTAATGTTTTGCAAATCGTCATTCAGGGATGTATTGTGTAGCTTGCACGCAAATTAGTGTCAGTACACAACTCTTTAGAGTCTGTTATTACCAATTTAGATTTGTTAGCGCGTAGCCGGTTTATTCTACGTTTGTGTTAAGAAAAGATTCTGCTAAATTATTGTCTCGGAAAAGTTGGTTTACATTTTTTTGAAGCTATATGACCTTTATTTAACATTACACCGGCACCAAAATAAAAAAGAATAGGTGTCGTAAAAGGCGATTTATAAGCCTTTCCCTTAGTCACTTTTTATGTGGGGAAAGATCTTCCATGGGAATGAGATGGAGTGGTCCTATTCTTTTTTCTATTGAGTTTGTACTCATCTTTTTTTTCTTTCTTTTTTTATAAGTAGTTTTAGCTTTAGTTTTAATTTGAGTTCATTTTAATTATTATTGTTTTTGTATCAATAATTATAAGTATTTAATAAAATAACTATGTACAAAATTTGTTACTTACAAAAAACAAAGACAAGTATTTCTACCATTTGTGAATGAATAATAAGTATCGTTTTAAAGATTTGAATGATGACCATGTCATAATGGTATTCGTAATGGTAATAAATTACCTCTTAATAGCGTCACCCGATTTTAAACAATTTTCCACAATACTTCACAATACTCTTATTTTAATGTAATTATGAACTAAAAACAGACTTGTCAGAGAACGTAAACCCAACCATGCCATTTGTTGGCTTTTCGGCTCTTTCCCATGGATGTCGTAAAAGGCGACTAAAGGATAGGATTATAAACTTGGGATTCCTCTTTACGGCGAGAGACTAGCAACCTGTCACTTTGTGAATCTCAATTCTTTCATTAAGCAAAACTGCTAAACGTGGCCTATCAATCTTTTTTTAGACTGTTGGCTCTGTCTACCCCGCAAGGGATATAGTTACTATCAAAGTCAAATAATTTATGAAATTTGGAAGCAACGGTGGCGCTACGGTATCGTCTTAACCAAGCCTTATTTAAAGTACTTCTTATTTGAAGCAAAAAGTAGTACGGAATGTTTATTCTGTAACTGTAATTTGTCCTGAATTTTATTTTCATTACACTAATACACAATGGCTTCTGAGAACAATACGATGTTGATTTGCGGGCTTCCCTTGATTGTTCCAATCTTGTGGCTTCATATGGTTACTTTCAGCGTATTAAAATCTCTAGTAGATTGTTTTCTTGTATGTTCTTTGTCTTTTTTTTTATAGAAATTTTAAACCAGGTAATGTTTAAATTATAAAATTTAAGTAGTGTTTAAAAACTATTGAAGATCGCTTAATTATTATATTATTTATTTTTGGAATGTTTGAAGAAGCCATAACTCAGTGTTTGGCTACAACGATTAGACCTTTAACTCACGATATAAAAAATAAGATTCCGAAAATATTAAATGGGGGAATATCTTGTTTTAAACTAGAATGAATGACGACTCACGCTAAGCAGACAGTCCAAACAGGTGAAAGTCGACAGTCCAAACTCCACACGGCTTAATTTATGCGACACAAATAGAAGACCATATAACTAACCAGCTTTTATGCCCAAGAATTTTCCCCGTGGGAACATATAATTAAAATTGTATTAGGTTGTAACTTTTGGGTACAACACCAGTTAACAGTCTTCTAAGACAGCCTCTGTGACGCAGCGGTAGTACGCTTGTCTGTGACACCGGAGGTCCCGAGTTCGAATCCCGGTCAGTGCATGATGAGAAAAGAACTTTTTCTGATGGGCCTGGGTCTTGAATGTTTATCTATATAAGAATTTATTATAAAATATAGTATCGTTGAGTTAGTATCTCGTTACACAAAGAGAAGTAACAGCAGGCAACACACTCGAAGTAAATTCGAGACTAACTCAATCTATGTAATTTGTCCCGTATATATTTATTATTTATTTATTTGTTCTTAAAAAGTTTGATTTAAAGCAGACAATCAATTCTCCATTCTCACTGTACCAATAATGTCTCCTGATACACGTTATGCCGACCTCTCTCTGATAAATAGGAAGATACACAAAACATCTATGTACCTACTGGTTTTATCAGATGTCACGCAATGTTTTATTAGTATAATACATGTAAATGATGATTATGATTTATCTCTCTTGAGAACGCTATACAAGGTCGAAAAGAGGACAAAGTATGGTGTTCATGTCACAGAATCATCGTCTTAATTTTATCTCAATCACCATTCATTGGTTCAGCAATTATAGAAATTGTTCGAAATCAATATGACTACTCTTTTGTGTGTTAAGTAATGTATCATTATAAAAATTAAATCTTTACATTTATTTTGTTACTTATATTTTTCAGAGGGCGATCAGAAAATTTAGAAAAATAAACAAACTGATTCGAATCCTACTCTTTTCAAATAATACTTGGAAAATCACATGCGTTATTCGGCAAAACCAAATCAGTGCCAATGTCGAACGTCGACCCCATCACCTGCTTGTTGTCATTGCCAGATTATCATTTTGCGGACAAAACCGGCCGTGGTTCAAACATGCAAGTTGACATCGCAATTCTTAGCATTTGCGACCACTAAGTTGCGTAGTTTCAATCACTTATCATATGCTTACTGCAAGTGTAGTGTACTGTAATTAGTATATGAGGAATTTAAATCTTGTAATAAGAAATATTTATATAGCACAAAAAATACATTTAACAAAATAACAGCATCACTGTCCGCCACACTAGGATTCCCTTTAGTGACTTCCCATAAGTACATTTCATATCAGTTTTGTAAGCTGTGTGTGTAAGAATAAATTAATTTATATATTAGATTATATATTAATAAGTATATAAATTTTCTTATGGGATAAATAAATTAACGTCAAACGTTGAACTAATATAAGAACATTCATCAATCATCAACATCAACTATAAATAAATTTTAAACTGAAGAAAATACGACTGACCCCTGATGTAATCCTTTATCATTGCAGAAAGAGCGAGCTTCTGTGGCGTGTGAACAACAGTGACAAGAATTACTTTCTTAGTTGCTTCACATAACATTTTTACAATCACCATTTTTCGTCAGAATTGATGTCTTACGCAACATCATCAAGCACAGTTTTGTAATTGTTGTGATTTATCAAATTCATCTAAGTGCTTGTTCAATTTCTTTACTTATTAAAATTGTTGACTTTTTGCTCACATTTCACGTACTCAATAAAACGTTATATTTAAAATATATCTCTTTGAAAATCCATAGATATAAAATTTATAGGCGTTATTCACATTGGCAATTATAAAGAACGTAGTAGGTAAAAATTTGAAAACCATTTGACTTAATACCCCTTAGTCACAGTTATCATCAACGAGCATCGAACAAAATGTAAATTAAATTAGATACCATACCTGAAGTTATAGCAGTGTAAACAAACAATAACAACGACACACACACGTCCGACCGCAACGAGTGCCGGCGCGATACTGAATAATTACGAGTTTATTACATACGAAACAGGTCACAGAGGCTTGCTTATCAGAAGGTTCAATGGCAAATCTGTTTCGTAATTAGAACATAGGGCGGGTGGACCTGAAGTACATAACATGTTTAACTATAAAATACGTATGTAATGGCAACAAAGTTGAAAATATATGTTTGGTTCATTGTATGACTATTCCCGACTAATATTATAAATGCGAAAGTTTATTTGTGTGTTTGTTGTCTCTTCACGCGTTATCTACTAAACCTTTCTTTTTGAAATTGCGTATATTTAATTAACAGTCTGAAGAAGGACATAGGGTAGGTACTACTCATCCCGGTAAAAACTGTAGGTCCTGTGGGATTTCGGAAAAACCTTATTCTTTTGTATGTTTGGTGAGCTAAACCCTAAATTGATTTAAACTTTATTGTTCACATGGTTTAATTAATTTTAACACGGGATAAAGAGGTTTTCTACTATTTATTACGTTATTATTAAGTTGCTTATAGGTATAAAGTGTACCTAAAATATTTCAATAAGATAATATAGAAATGGAGAAGTGCGGCCATTTATCATATAAAACATAATAGTTTAATTTTAGAAAGGTTTTTATCTCCGATTATAGTCCTAGTTCATAAGTCGTAAATGACGTCAATATTAAATTAATGACGTAAACACATCGTTCAGAAGATCAACTTCAGGGCTGACTTTGAAAGCAGGATAAATTACGAATGGGGTAAAATAAAAAGAAAGAGCTGGTAAAAGAGATATAGAAAATGTTCTTTTCACCCTTTCGTTTCATTGCACCCTTTTCAGTGAATTTTAAGTTTGTGAGATAGTGTTATCTTTAGCTTAGCACATTTGTGACGACATGGATTTAAAAGGCTAATTTATAGTTTGCAAAAATGATTGTGACCGATATCTCCTGCCAAAAGAATCCGGAACAAAAATAGACCATACTCTAACACATGAATCAAATTATTTATAGTCGGCATGTGTAGGGTTTGGCACTGGAAGATAACTAGACCATGTGCGCCTTTGCGATTAATGTAGTGTGTATACTAACTGAAAGGAATAGGACCACTATTTGAATCTCAATTCAATCATTGAGCTGAACAGCTGAATCATGTCTATAGTCAGAACCTACCCCGCAAGGGATATAGACATAATTATATGTATGTATGTATACTGTAACTGTTTGCATTAATTCAAATGTATTTAAACTTTTGAATACGACAACTAATAATGGGTATTATTAGGATTCTTATGCACGATGCCATGACCAAAGTTTTTGTCTGTTTGAGCTACTTCAATGATAGGTTTGCGAAACAAATTCTGTTACAATTTTTGTGTTTTAAGTGTTAATAATTTTGACACCAAGGTTTTGTTGGTGCCTCAACCAAGTTTTTAATAGACGCCTAAAGGTGTCCATAGCATACAGTCTAAATTTATTTATCTGTTACTTATCAAACTAACAGATTATTACTAATATCTTATATAAAAAAGATTTTTTTGTATACAAGTTTATCTTGATATTAAATCCTTTTAAGTACCTAATTACTTCTTAAAGGTTCTTATTTAACAACTGTAGGTTTCTAAAATGTAACTGAACAACTTTGCCCAGAAAGTAGTAAAGAACATGTATAGTAGACATTCAAGTTCATTCAAAAAAGGATTTTTTTTTAATTATCATCTATCTACAACAAACTCACTGTTAAAAATATTACTAATGTAATTGAAGTTTTGAAACTTAAGAAGTAACTAAGGTCATAAAATTTTTATTATCTATGTTTAAAAAAATATTTTTATTATTAATGTTTTTTAAAAACACATACTTATGCACTGTTTTTTTTATATCCATAGCCTATGGGCTAAAGCTATGGCTTTGCATGGGCAATTTTTAAATGTATTACACATAATTATTTGTCAGTACACATTGAAAAAGAAACTTGAAGGCCTTGAGCCAGATTGCAAGTAAAATGTTGATGTAATGTAGTTTGTAAGTACATAGATTATTACATACTGGGGTAAAAGTTTTTGTTTGGGCATTTGTATGTACATTTATTAATTTTTCATGTATTTTTTTTTAATAAACCTTAGAATGAAAAGTAGACTAGTACTTATTAACTTTTATATTTCATATTCAATTTATATTCTTTTTTATTTTAATTGTGTAAGTATAAACCTAAATTAAATAAGATTTTTAGTTTTCTTCATCATGCAATGAAGTACCTACCTACACTCAGCAAAGAATAATGTGATGGTAAGTTTAAAACTAAAAACAAAATAACTAACCTGTTTCAGTGCTACCGGAACACAGAACTGATAAAAAAATTATCGAAAGAGTTCGCTAAATAAATTTAATCAAACTTTCCATTAATTCATTTGTTTTAAAATCCTTCGAAATTGATTACACAAGTTCGCGATCCATTCGTTCGCGATTTTCGAGCACTGTTACCAACTTACCCCGATGAAAAGGCGCTTATTTGAATCTATAAAAGCGCCAGATTCCAAAAAAACCCGGTAATAACTTTTTTACTTTAAATTGATATATTTAAGCTAAAAAGGTGGGACAAACATACGACTTAAAACAGCCGGCCCAGAGAAGCTTGAACGGAATCGGGAAGCTCATTCCAAAGTCTAATAATAAGCTGTAGCAGCGAAAGAATTTGAATAAAAACCTGTACGGTAAAAGGTATTGCAAGGGTCAACCTGTTAGAGGAACGTAGGATTCTTTCGTGAGTGGAACTTAAAAGTTGAAATTCGGATTTAAGATAATATTGTTCTACTTAGTAAAAAAATTTTTATCGACGAGTTTTTCATGAACTCGCCTATTCCAATTGAACTAACTCAGATTAGTCTCAATACTTTCAATCGAAAGTTTTTAATATTAATAATTGAAAAAAAGTGCAAGGATCATGACATCGCGCCGAAAACGCTATGTTGGCCACACTATTTTCGACTGGTTGACCACGACATTGAAAGTTACGACAATGACAGCTGTCACGTCTATGACAATTCGATATCATCATTAAGTGTTACCTTTATGTAATAAATCCCCGTATTATGGCAATATGTTGGGTTTTTGAAAGGACGAATAAACTTTGATGAAATCAGTGACATCCTCATGAACGGTCAGCTCAAGGGTATCCATTAGGTTAAAAACCATTGATTGATTTCTTACGAAATCATGAAACTATATTAATTTCTCACAATCTTCATGCTTTCGTGATTGATTAAATTGAAAGGGGGACGTTGCCAAATGGAAAAATGCTTACCGTAGGGTAAAGAAGCGTTAAATTACACATTATTTCCTTGTTTTCTAATTCAAACACTTCCGTCATCGCAAACATAAGATTGTTAACACTACATTATACATACATATAATCATGTCTATATCTCTTGCGGGGTAGACAGAGCCTACAGTCTTGAAAAGATGTATGTATGGAAATAACAAAAAAACTATCGAATCAAAATATCAGAGACATTTTTTATCCGATTAAATATGGAGGGCATAATTTACAAGTTGTAATGGCAAGCCATGTGACCTTAATTGTCACTGTCAATTTTTAGTGTTTTGACTTTTGTACTGTCTTGGTTAATGTCTTCAAATAATAATAAATTAATATTTAGATAAGCAAAAACGGCAAAAAATCGGTCGATCGCAAAGATACCCTGAGAGTTAATATTTTATTTATATAATCATAGGTTCTGCAATTTAAGCAATCAGTGGTTGTTTTCTATTTAGCAATATGACAAACATGTTGCATCGGAACAAAATAGATGGAAGATGCCGTACATGTCTTGAAGAGGTTTCAGAGAAAATGCATGATATTTTCACCGAATTCGTAAATTCTACCAGTCTGTTCGGTATGCTGACGTCATGCACATCTCTTTCGGTAAATACTCTTTCTTCTTACATTGAAATTAAATGTAAATAATGGATTGTTTATTACATTGAAACTTAAAAAAAAAAAAAAAACTTTTTTTAACTACTTCTATTCAAAATTCATCATGTCAGCCGTAGAACGTCCACTGCTGAAGTTAGGCTTACACCAATGAATTCCACCTCGACTTTGTTGGAGGTAACATGCAACCAAAGTTTCTTGTGGTCTCCACTCAAGGACTTTTTAGCCCCGTCGGTCATTTGTCCTTTGAGAAATGTGACCTGCCTAATGCCTATCAGTTTGCTAACCCGAGCTGCTATGTTCGTTACTTTCATTCGTTTACAGATGTCCTCATTCCTTTTAATTCAAATTCCCGGAGAAACACCGAGCATATTTATCTCTATAGCTTGCTGAGTGATCCTGAGCCTATTTAAGAGGCCCACATCTCGGCACCATATGTACGACTAGTGCTTTAGCATCTCGATCATACCAATATTCAATGTGGAGTGTCTCTAGAGAGCCTGCAGAACTGTCCAGTGTCCACTCAATTGAATCAAAGGCCTTCTCCAGATCTTCGAAAGGTCCACAAACGCTTAGCAAAGTGGCAGATTATATTCTTTGGTTTTCTGTCTCAGTGTAAAAAATGTGGCCTATTGTACTGTTTTCTTTTTGGATACACAATTGTTCAGGAAGCTGGAAGTCATCTAACCTGCGAGCAAGACGTTTTGTGATTGTTTTTGTGACCCTCGAAAACAGATTTGAGATGACAGGACATGTCTGTAATTCTTCACCACCTCTTTCATACAGCTCAGACTTAATTCCGCCCTAACCCGGTGCCGTGTTATTATATTTAATACTAGCTTCCCCCCGCGACTCCGTCCGCGCGGATGTCGGTCTTCGCGTGGATGGTTTATTTCTCCATTTTGAGTAACTCTGACAATGACATCTTATAAATATCTTTTGGACCCAATTACGGCTAGGCCTATAATAATTAAGGAGATCTCTCTATTGAGCTGCTGCAGTTGAGTTCGCGTTCTGTAGTAAGTAGTCCGGTCAATTTAGACCAAAAAATAAGAATGAAGCTACATTAATTCCCATCAAACTGAAAATTAGTATAATTATTTAAAACACAATCAAAAGCATTATTTCAAAATTCCCAAAAAGAAATTACCCAAGGTCAAAGGTGTTGGGTTGGGTTTGGTTTTTCACGATTTTCTTCAAAACGGTAAGTTTTATCGGAAAATTACCTCAGACATAGATTGTAGATCATAAAGTTATCTATAAAAAGGAATCAATAATTGTTTTTCAATAAAGCTACCGTTTCTGAGATATAACGATGCAAAAAGTTGCAAGCGTCATAATATGCATAAGCACGTCTCGTATATACTCTGTGTAGCAGTAAATAGCTTTATCTCAGAATGCTCAACACATAAAATACCGTTAGTCTTTAATAATAGTAGACGGCTATGGACACCACGGCCTCTCATGCCCTAGGAGTGCCGGCCATTTAGGGCGCCATGCCGCCCTAAATAATATAATCCTCTGTACTCTTGCCACCATCCATGTTCCAGCCGTTCTAGAACCAAACGGTCTGGCTCGGGATGATGCTAAGAGACCGGATGGTATGCCTTTGGTACCCTGGAGATTGGGGCGGCCTTTGGTGTGGGATGCTACTTGTGTCGACACACTTGCGCCGTCCCATCTTCAGGTTACTAAATCTAAGGCCGGTTCTGCTTCAAATGAGGCAAAAAAACCTCAAAAGGCGCAAATATGTAGGTATCGGTAATACCTATACTTTTGAACCTTTTGGGGTAGAAACTCTGGGACCGGAGGGCCTATCTGCCCATCAGCTTTTCCGACAATTGTCGAAAAAGCCGACAATTGTCGAAAAAGCTGATTGAGGTATCTCTTGACCGGAGGGCTGGAAATTATCTGGCTCAGAGAATCAGCATTGCCATTCAAATTGGCAATGCTGCCAGCCTTCTGGGCACACTCCCGCATGTTGATACTATGCAGGGACTGTACAATTTATAAATTAAATTTTAGTTTGTAGTCATCTTTTTTCTTTCTTTTTATAAGTAGTTTTAGTTTTAATTTGATTTAATTGTAATCTCTATTGTCCTAAGATGATTTTCTTCACTAAGGGTTATTCTAGTTTTATTAAAAAATAAATGCGAAATTTAGTCTTGAGTGCCACTGCGTAGTGAAAACATGTGTTTATTCTAACCTGTTTCAGACTTTTTCAAGTTTAATAATAAAAATGTTATAAAAAAGCGCGCTACACACACACTACCTCAGAGGTGGCGTGGAAACGTGTGCATATTATGACGCTTGCAATTTTTTGCATCGTTATATCTCAGAAACGGTAGTTTTATTTAAAAAATTATTGACACCTTTGTTATAGATAACTTTATGATCTACAATTTATGTCTGAGGTAATTTTCCGATTTGAAAAACTTACCGTTTTGAAGAAAATCGCGAAACACCCATTTTTTACCTTTGACCTTGGGTAAATTTTTTTCCTTAAACCGGAATCATGGGGAATTTTGAAATAATGCTTTTGATTGTGTTTTAAAGAATTAATGTAGCTTCGAATGTCTAGATTGACCGGACTAAAGTATTTTTTTCATAGTAATTAGAAGCGGCCCGCGTGTGCCGCAAACGGTTCAAGCTAAATCCGACTTTCGGCGCTACAGTTACGGCGCTGAATCCACTGCGGGTAACGTAACGTGTGTTCGCGGTTCTACAGAACAACGTCTATGGATAAACTGATAAATTAAGACGTATTTTTCCAGGATAAAAAGTATCCTATTTTATGCATCGTTATATCTCAGAAACGGTAGTTTTATTTAAAAAATTATTGACACCTTTGTTATAGATAACTTTATGATCTACAATTTATGTCTGAGGTAATTTTCCGATTTGAAAAACTTACCGTTTTGAAGAAAATCGCGAAACACCCATTTTTTACCTTTGATCCTATTAAGGTATAATTATACCAAGTTACATCAAAATCGAACTGTTAGTTTTCACGTGATGCCTGAACATACAGACAGACAGACAAAAATTTTTTTAATCACATATTTGTCTTTGGTATCGATCCAGTAACACCCCCTGCTATTTATTTTTTCAATATTTTTAATGTACAGAATTGACCCTTCTACAGATTTATTATATGTATAGATTATCACTGTTAAAAGCAGAATAATATATCATTATTCTTTTGGATAATACCATTATTTATTTTGGAAAACTTCTCTTTCTCTGCTTTAAATAATGAGTATTAACAGGACAATTAAATAAATTTACTTCTGAAAATAATCAAAAGATCCATGTGGTCTGCTGGCCTCCAGTGCAATTTTATGTATGTATCAAATATTGAAATGCAGTTTTTCAACCATATATTGGAATTGTCTTTTAATTTACTCAATTCATCAAAAATATTATATCAAAAATAATATAAATGTGTCCTTCATTCACTTCGCCGAATGCAAAAATTTTTACCCACCGCCACTAAAATTTTACTTGTACAATCACTTCTCTTTCCTCTTCTTGATTATTCCGATGTTGCTTGTCTAAATGTTACTGAAGAGTTGCTTGACAAACTGGAGCGTTTACAGAACCAGGGCATACGCTTTGTTTTCGGTCTTCGCAAATTTGATCATGTTTCTGAGTTTCGTCGCCAATTGAATTGGCTCCCAATTCGCCTTAGACGTAATGTTCACACACTATCTCTCCTGTTTAATATCCTTTTTAATCCTTCATTTCCTCATTATCTTCATAAAAATTTCTCGTTCCGTGAGACGGATAGTCGCATGCGATCTCATAATAATCTTAAATTACTTATTCCTCCTTATTCTTCTCGGACTTATGGCTTGTCTTTTAGTGTTCGTTCCGCTCAGCTTTGGAATAACCTCCCACAAGATACGAGATCTGCTCTTAACTTTATTTCTTTTAAATCACTTATCAAAAGACTGTATTCTGATGCATCTAACAATTGAGTGTACTCATAAGTATGTAAGTAAATATATATTATTTATGTATGTTTATTTTTAATTATGTAGAAATGTACTGTTTATTATATAGCATCTTCATTGCTTTTTATGTGCGCTGCCTTTTAAATTTTGGATTTTCCTTTATATTTTGGTTGACTGGAAGAAATCCCATCGGGGATAAGTCCGCCATTGTGCATATTCTTCTAAATCCAATAACTGTTTTGTAATTTGTTATATTTATTTTTATGTGCAATAAAGAGTTTACAAACAAACAAACAATATTTTAAGTATGTTCAAGAAAATGATATAAAAACATTTTGTTTCACTGTTGACTGGAAGAAATCCCATCGGGGATAAGTCCGCCATTGTGCATATTCTTCTAAATCCAATAACTGTTTTGTAATTTGTTATATTTATTTTTATGTGCAATAAAGAGTTTACAAACAAACAAACAATATTTTAAGTATGTTCAAGAAAATGATATAAAAACATTTTGTTTCAGATTGATGTTGGAGATGACTACCCGAAGCAAATATGCAAGAATTGTTATGACTGTCTCGTCAACTTTTGGCAATTCAAGATGTTGGCCGAAAAGATAAACAGCCAGTTAACAACACAAACACAAACAAGTTCAGACATAAAAGTTGAAAATGAAGAAGTCAGCCTTGATCAACAGATGTCAGACGCACATATTGCGGACACTGAAACCAATGAATTTAATAACCAGAATGAAACTATACCAAAAGTAGAATCGTCATTAGAAATACCAACCAATAAAACTTACAAATGCAAAGACTGCTCTAGAGAATTTGAAAATGTTTACAAATTGGAAGAACATTACAATTTGCTATGCCAAACTTCTGTATATCAATGTGAATATTGCAGTAAAACCTTTAAAAAGGAATCCAAACTGGCCAGTCATAAATTACGGCACAAAAATAAAAAACTTTACACATGTATTTTATGCTCAGACACATTCAGACATCATTTCAAATATGTAAAGCATTTAGTAACACATAACAAAGACGCGAAAAACAGGCAATGCATGTCTGAAATAAACCAAAACAATAACCAAAGTGTCAAATGTGATGTTTGTTCATCCGAATTTAAGTCTATGAATGCGCTAGCTGCTCACACCAGAATACATACGGACAAAGACAGGATATTGTCATGTCCCATTTGCAATAAAATCTTTAAGAAAACAAGCCACTTGAAAAGGCACGAATTGTGTCACGAAGTTAACAAGCCGTTTAAATGTGGTTTGTGTAAAAAGGCTTTCATCACGGAGAGCATCCTCATGGAACATATGAATAAGCACAATGGTCTTAAGCCACATGTGTGTCCGATTTGTTCAAAGTGTTTCTCTCACATGTCCACGTTGACCACTCATGTGAAGATCCATACGAGAGAGAAGCCGTTCCTGTGCCCGACTTGCGGGAAAAGATTCGATTTGAGCACTAATCTAAATCAGCACATGAAGAGGCATCTCGGGTTGAAATGTTTCGCTTGCGGCGCTTGCCCAAAAACTTTTGTCAGTAAAGGTAAGTATTGGCGTATCGGAATGAATCCTATTTGAAAATAAATGCATTCTAGGCTTTATTGTCAAATAGGATACATGGTATCACTTATTTACGTCACATAACTTAAATCTACTTAATTATATCTACTACCGCTTCCACATGCATACAGCGCATGTATAGAAGTAGCGGCGGAACAAACTACACTGCATCATTTTAATAAGTATAAAATTCATAATTTCAATACGATATTACACGTAAAAATAAATACGGAGGATGATTAATCATTGTATTGCGGCCTCCAGCTTTGTTTGTATAGGTGCTATATTATTGTAAACCAAGAACACGTAAGACAAAGTTGTTTTAGTAATTGCTAATTTTACAAACAAGCCTTTAAAACTATTTCATTTTTATTGGCGAAATCATTCCTGAGATTAGCGCGTTCAAACAAACAAACAAACTCTTCAGCTTTATAATATTAGTATAATAAGCGAAGAAGTATGCAGAGATCGTGGCAAGTTTAAGGATGTAGTCTCTGCCTACCCCTCCGGGAAAGAGGCGTGATTTTATGTATGTATGTATAGTATCGTCAGATTAGTATATCGTAACACAAGTCTTGAACTTACTTCGAAGCTAACTCGATCTGTGTTACCTGTCTCGTATATACATACATATAATCACGTCTATATCCCTTGCGGGGTAGACAGAGCCGACAGTCCTGAGCGGACTGATAGGCCACGTTCAGCTGTTTGGCTTTAAGATAGAATTGAGATTCGAATAGTGACAAGTTGCTAGCCTATCGCTTAAAAAAAGAATCTCAAGTTTGTAAGCCTATCCCTTAGTCGCCTTTTACGACATCCATGGGAAAGAGATGGAGTGGTCCTATTCTTTTTTGTATTGGTGCCGGGAACCACACGGCACTCGTATATGTATATGAAGAAAATGCTGCAGTGCAGTTTGTTACCGCTTCTTCTGCACTGACAACTTGGGAGCGGCAGTAAACTTAGTTTTTAAGTAATTTATTTGACGTCAACCAATGTTGTTAAACCATACGACAATTATTAAGCGATATATAGTATCCTATTATAATGAATAAAAATTTTGAATTTGAATTTGAATATTTATTTATTAATATACTTTCCAGGGGAACTGAAGTCCCACAGCATAACCCACACTGGGGAGCGGTCTTTCTCGTGTGATGTTTGTGATGCAAAGTTCACCAAGAAGAGTTCCCTGAGGAAGCACACCTTGAGCCATCTGGGAATCAAGCCGTACCGTTGTGATAACTGCACTATGAAGTGAGTTTTATATATATATATATTGTTATTTATTATTTATTTACTAGCTGTGCCCGCGACTCCGTCCGCGTCTTCACCTACAGTCTCAGTTTGCAATGAAAAGAAAAAAATTCTAGTTAAATCCAAATGCTGTAAATTTCCTTTTGGTGGTTGCAGGTTCTCTAGCAAGTACCACCTCAAGCGGCACACTAGAATCCACACCGGTGAGAAGCCTTACAAATGTGAGATGTGTGAACGCGGCTTTACGCAGAGCAATGACCTCGCCAAGCATCGGCGAGCGCATCTCGGCGACAAGTTGTATAGGTACACGTATATACTTTAATAGAAAAAAAAAACAGAAACAGTTTTCTTTTTACAAAAATGAAAATAGGATCACTCAATCTCTTGCCCATGGATGTCGTAAAAGGCGACTAAGGGATAGATAGGCTTACAAACTTGGGATTCTTTTTTAGGCGATGGGCTAGCAACCTGTCACTTTTTGAATATAAATTCTATCATTAAGCCAAAGCTGAATGTGGCCATTCAGTCTTTTCAAGACTGTTAGCTCTGTCTACCCCGCAAGGGATATAGACGTGACCATATGTATGTATGTATGTATATACTTTATACTCTAAGGGGGTTGATACAGACAGACAGTTGACGAAGAGATATGATAGAGATGTTATATTCAACATAATACATACATAAAATCACCTGCGACTCTGCGAACCTAAGTAGTTCTAAGTTTAATTAATATTGTAAGGTTGACGTTGTTGAAGAAAATGCTGCAGTGCAGTTTGTTACCACTTCTTCTGCACTGACGCCTTGGAAGCGGCAGTAAACTTAGTTTTTAAGTAATTTATTTGACGTCAACCAATGTTGTTAAACCATACGTTTTGACGATTATTAAGCGATATATAGTATCCTATAATAATGAATAAAAATTTTGAAATTTGAATTTTTGAAGTGGAAGGAAAAATGTCGGAAAGCTGACCCCAGGTCCCCAAGTATTGTGGTGAAGGGTGCAACTGGTAACACGCAAAGAGAATAGTTTTTAAACCCATAAGGCCACGTTTAGCGAGATGGCTTGATCATTGATTTCATCTCAATCATTGATCATTTCTATAATATTTTAATTTCTTGGTGCCACAGATCTATTTATGACATCTACAAGCAGAGACGGCAAGTTTTTAATCATACTATAATTAATAGGATAGGCTCACAAACTTGGGATTCTTTTTTTTAGGCGATGACATAGCAACCTGTCACTATCTATCATTAAGCCAATTAGCTGAGCGTGGCCTATCAGTCTTTTCAAGACTGTTGGCTCTGTCTACCCCGCAAGGGATATAGACGTGACCATATGTATGTATGTATGTTTGTACTATAATTAAAAAATATATGTGCATTCCAGATGTACCCAATGCTCCGAAGGTTTCCGTCTGAAAGCCGAACTGCGCCAGCACATCTCCGAACATTTCATATCGGCCCGCTTCGAAGCTATGACCGTGAAGAATGACGCGGCAGCGGCGGACAGAACACCTGATGAGCATGCTCGCATTGATGAAATAGTGGAGGAGGTGGTTGAGGGCATGTTTAGTGAGGAACCTGGTGAGGAAGTTAATGAGATATAGTAATTTGCTAGTGCCGTGTGGTTCCCGACACCAATACAAAAAAGATTAGGACCACTCCATCTCTTTCCCATACATACATACATACATACATAAAATCACGCCTCTTTCCCGGAGGGGTAGGCAGAGACTACCTCTTTCCACTTGCCACGATCCCTGCATACTTCCTTTGCTTCATCCACATTCATAACTCTCTTCATGCAAGCTCGGCGGTTTCGGGTACTTTTGACCTGACCCTTTACCAGGACGTCCTTAATTTGATCAAGATATGTTCGTCTAGGTCTTCCCACCCCGACCTTTCCCTCCACACTCTCCATGTATATCTGCTTAGTCAACCTGTTTTCATTCATCCTCTCCACATGACCGAACCATCTCAACATACCCTTTTCTATTCCTGTAACTACATCTTCTTTCACATCACAACATTCCCTTATCACGCTGTTCCTTATCCGGTCACTCAATTTCACACCCAACATACTCCTTAACGCTCTCATTTCCACTGCATTTATTCTGCTTTCGTGCTTCTTTTGCCATACCCAACTTTCACTCCCATACATTAATGTCGGGACCAACACGCCCCTGTGCACAGCCAGTCGAGCCTTTTTGGATAGTTTCTGACTGCTCATAAAGGCATGCAAAGCTCCATTCACCATGTTCCCCGCGTTCACTCTCCTTTCAATATCACTATCACACTTGCCATCTGATGTAAACTTTGATCCTAGATATACAAACTCTTTCACTTGCTCAACTTTTTCTCCTCCAATCAAAATATTACATGCTGTCATTTCTTTCTCCATTTCAAAAACCAGTGTTTTAGTTTTACTTACGTTCACTTTCATTCCTTTCTCTTTTAAAGCTTCATGCATACAGTTTACCATCTCCTGTAACTCCTCCGCTGATGACGCCAGTATGACCTGATCGTCGGCATAGAGCAGACATTTGACGAGTAATTCATTCATCCTTAATCCACTTTCAGACTCTTTCAAATCTGTCAAACAACTATCCATAAATAGGTTGAACAGCCACGGTGACGCAACACATCCTTGCCTAACGCCTTTCTCAATCTTAAACCACTCAGTGTGCGCTCCGTTTATCCTGACACAAGCACTCGAATCCTCATATAAGGATTTCAGTGCTCGTATTAAGAGACTGCTCACCCCATGCATAGAAAGTGCTGACCACAATTCATTCCTCTCAACTCTGTCATAGGCCTTTTCCAAATCCACGAATGTGCAATAGACTTTTTGACTCTTGGCCAAAAACTTTTCGGCTATGCACCGCAAGGAAAAGACCTGATCAGTACATCCCATTCCCTTTCGAAATCCCGCTTGAGCATCCC
The DNA here is from genome assembly GCF_032362555.1 of Amyelois transitella. Lineage (NCBI taxonomy): Eukaryota > Metazoa > Arthropoda > Insecta > Lepidoptera > Pyralidae > Amyelois > Amyelois transitella. The sequence goes on along the minus strand of NC_083518.1, from coordinate 388,472 downwards.
ATATTTTGTCATCAATTTCATTCCTGACTATTAATCAATACCTTAGCATACAATTTGCTAACGACGCTAAGCAGGCTTATACCACGATAATTTTTGCAGTCCAGTTGTGACCCTTTTCCTTTGTAAAGTGGCACGATAACAGCCTTACACCAATCTTTTGGTACTCGGCCGCTTCTCCAACACAAATTGAAAAGGCAGTACAACTGTCTAGCTACGACGCCTTTTCCTGCTTTTAGCATCTCGACCGACACTCTATCATACCCAGCAGCCTTACCCGCTTTCATACTCTTTAAGTGCTTCCACAATTTCAAACATTTCAATTTCGCCTTCCATCTCATTCTCTTTTTCTTCGCTATAGCAGAACTCTTTCTTATTTTCTTCCTTTTTTCAAATAAACTCTCAAAATAGTCCTTCCATATCTTTAGCATACATTCTTCTCCTTTCACAACGCTACCATCCTGGCATCTGATCCTAGTCAGCTCTCTGGTTATAGTTTTTCCTCGGGCTGACCTTACGGATTTCCAGAATACTTTCAGAATTGACTGAAAGTCTTCTGATAGCCTTTTATCAAAATCCTCTTTATACTCTTCTTTCTTTCTAATCACAGCTTTCTTAACCAAATCTTTCATTTTTTTATATTCCTTACGTGCTTCATTCACATCTTCATCTATAACCTCTTTCCCATGGATGTCGTAAAAGGCGACTAAGGGATAGGCTTATAGAAATTGCGATCCTTTTCATTGCCATTGCCATTCAGTCTTCGGGACTATTGGCTCTGTCTACCCTGTAAGGGATATAGACGTGACTATATGTATGTTTGTATGTAATTTGCTACTACCGTTGGTAATAAAGACTTTATCATTGTTAAATTTGATGATAAAAATTAAGTGTTACATAATTAGGTACATGAAATCACGGGGACTGGTCCACATTCATAACTATTTTTCATGCAAGCTCGGCGGTTTCTGGTACTCTTGACCTGACCACTTTACCAGATAGTCCGTTAGAATTGTGATTGTGGGTGTTGACGAAATAATGAAAACAAAAATAAGAATAAATATTCTAAAATTGAAAAGGTACAATAGTTTTTTTTTTAAATAAATGATGACGATTTTTATAATTGTTTAATTATAATGATGCATAGGTATATAAGAAGTTGGCATTTATCTTTGTGTGTTAATTTTCATGTTAATTAGATTTTTAAGATAACCTTTATTGATATAAGGCAAATATGATGTATTTTTAAGAATACTTATTTTTTAACAAAAACGAATGCAAAACGAGAAGTTGTAGTAATTTATTATAAAATATAGTATCTTTGAGTTAGTATCTCGTCAAGTCTTGAACTTACTTCGAGGCTAACTCAATCTGTGTAATCTGTCAAAATAAAGTCATTTATCGAAATTCAAAAGGTAAACTTACATACTTATTTCAGGCTATTTTTGTGTCACGACTTGACAATTTGTAATTTGAATTTAATTAAAAAATGTTAAATGTTTTATTTTATCAGACGATTACAATAAAAACAAAAAATGCTGTGTCTGTGATTATTCAATGTTGCTGCCTTTATGACTTATGTATAAAATCTTGAATATTGGATGTTGCGAATATATTTTTTTTTCCAAAAAGAGTTTAAAAATGTTCCAGTGTTTTTTTTTTAAATGTCTTTAAACATTCAACCAATGTGTTTAATTGTTACTGTCAATGTAATAACATGAAAAATTAAATGTTTGATTTTAACAATACAACGGTTTTTATTTATAAAAATTGGTATCATAATTTAATACAAACATAATTTAAAAATACGGTATCGCGGTAATTTTTAAATTATGTTTGTAACTTATATTTTTTAATATTTTTAAATTATGTTTGTAAATACATACATACGTACATATAATCACGTCTTTATCCCTTGCGGGGTAGACAGACCTATACATTACAAACATACATTGAAAAGACCAAGTTCAGCTGTTGGGCTCAGTGATAGAATTGAGATTCAAAAAGTGACAGGTTGCTAGCCCATCCCAAATCTATAAGCATATTCCTAAGTCGCCTTTTACGATATCCATGGGATGTGATGGAGTGGTCCTATTCTTTTTTTTTTATTGGTGCCGAACGGCTCGCGATTCCATCCGCGTATCTATAACGAAAAATCCCCTTAACTTCTGTTCCCGCGGGAATTCCAGGAAATCCTCTCTCAGTGCACCCCTAGACCATATAAGGATCGTACTAGATCAATTTAAAATTTCTGGATCCAGCGGTTTGGATTGTGCGTTATTAGTCACTAACTATACTTAGAAGTTTTATATAGGTGTAAAGATATTATTGAATACATACATATGGTCACACCTTGCGGGGTAGACTGAGCCAACAGTCTTGAAAAGACTGAATGGCCACGTTCAGCTATTTGGCTTAATGATAGAATTGAGATTCAAATAGTGACAGGTTGCTAGCCCATCGCCTAAAAAAGAATCCCAATTTTGTAAGCCTATCCCTTAGCCGCCTTTTACGACATCCAAGGGAAAGAGATGGAGTGGTCCAATTCTTGTTTTGTATTGGTGACGGGAACCACACGGCACAATTAATGAATATTTTAATGAATTCCACGCAAATTAAGGAATGCTATTGTAGATAATAGTATCAGTAAAAAACAACGTTACATGCATATTTCTCTTTTATGGGTTTTAGTTCCTAGTAAATATTTCTGGCGACATTTACCTATATAAAGTGAGTTTATGCGAAAACGCTTCATTAATTTAGACAAGTGGTTCTGTCAAGATGTTGAGGGTATTGCTATTCGTGGGTTTCTTCAATGTTATTGTCAAAGGTATGTATTTCTGTTATAGATAGATAATTCATTTTTTTGATATGCTACACACAATTTACAATTTCATATGGAATAGAAATTAATAAGGGTGTGTAAATTAGTTGCAGCAATACAAAAAGGTCACAACTCAACGAATAATGTTAATTTTCTTCGTCTTCTTCTAGTCTTATTTACTTGCAAGAAGTACGTCTCACTATTCTAGTTAAAAACTTTGCTCACATTTCTTTTGCTTCAACGTTAAAAAAAAATGGATTTATTATTCCTACAGCCAAAAATTGTAACGGGTCAAGTATACTACCCTGTTGCACTCCAGTGCATTAATTCTAAGATTACAAAGTAATGCATGTTTTTGTAACTTTATTTGCCGTATGGTTTCCAGCACTCCATATCTAACTCCGGAAAGAGAAGGCTAATAAGCTTTTGATTCTTCTTGAAAGCGATGGGTTTGCGACATGTCATTATTTCACTCACAGTTCCATCATTAAGCTATCAGCTAAGTGTGCTCTTTCAGTTTCTTCAATACTGCTGTCTCTGTCTACCTTACAAAGGATATAGACGTGACGATATATATGTTTGCAACTTTTTATATAAATTCAAATTATTTTTTTTTTATTCATTATTATAGGATACCTACTTCATATCGCTTAATAATTGTCAAATCTTTTGGTTTCACAACATTGGTTGACGTCAAATGAATTACTTAACACTAAGTTTATTGCCGCTTCCAAGAGTCAGTGCAGAAGAAGCGGTAACTAACTGCCCTACAGCATTTTCTTCAACAACGTCAACATCACAACTATCCAAACTTAGAATAGAATTGTGGACGAGAGAATACATTGGTATATCTATCTAATATATTTAAACGAGCAATTTTTGTATATATGTATATAATCAGGATCTCGGAAACGGCTCCAACGATTTTCATGAAAGTTACAGCTTTTCAGCTCAAGGAATCGATTTATCAAGGTCCTAGGTTCGAGAAAAACTCGGTTCCCAAGATATATAAACATTTTAAAAACCGCGTTTTAAGAAACTATATCAGCGCCATCTATAACGCCATGACCGATGTTTCCGCTCGTCCCACGCGTGCTGCTAAAGTAAGATGTTTGCAAAACTTGACTAATATTAAAACACGTTCTACCAAAAACAAAAAACCGAGCAAAGCTCGGTCAACCAGGTACTAGGTGTAATTATAACATCAACATCGCACCCGTGTGAAGCTGAGGTTACTTGTAATCTTGTATCTTCTTCACAAGGTTATTCTTGGGCACGTATCAGCGATGAATCTGACAGTGATGAGATAGTCGGAGGTCATGAGGTGGACATCGAGCAGTTCCCTTATCAAGTGAGTCTGGTGTACTTGGAGTCCAATGTGTGGAACCTTCACTGTAGCGGGTCCATCATCAGTGAAGAATACGTGCTGACGGCAGCCCACTGCCTTAGCATAAGGTGAGTATTTTCATGATCATTTACTCTTTATAAAGATTCTACTCTATATATATCTGAAATCACACTTTTTTCCCGATAGGCTGTCAACTTTTCACTTGTAACGATTCTTATAAACCTACTTACCCACTTCTTCCTAATTTTATTATTTTAAAATAAATAATTTATTTTTAGTAAGATTATTTATTAAGTTCCCGATTATTTATTAGGTTCCCGGCACCAATGCAAAAAAGAATAGGACCACTCCATCTCTTTCTCATTGATGTCATAAAAGGCGACTAAGGGATAGGCTTAAAAACTTGGGATTCTTTTTATAGGCGATGGGCTAGCAACCTGTCGCTATTTGAATCTCAATTGTATCATTAAGCCAAACAGCTGAACGTGGCCTGTCAGTCTTTTCAAGATTGTTGGCTCTGTCTACCCCGCAAGGGATATAGATATATGGTCACATCTATATCCCTCTTATATATTGTATGTATGTATTATTTATTAAACCTGTCTTTTTTCTATCATCAATTAAGAAAAGTTTAATACTGACTTAAATGGCTGCTTCTAAAACGTAGGTTTATAAGAAAGGGAGGGAAGAACTGCAGCGTCTTAATCAACGACGTCATTTAACAAACATACCTACAATATCTTAAGTCTAGACGGTGGAATGTGCATTTTCGAGACTTAAAAAAATTTAATGAACGAATTAAGTAATTAGTTGTCACAATCGTATCAACGGCGAAAGATTATTACAAAATGACAATACTAACAAATAAATCTACTGTCACTCATCATCATAACGGTATTCTTCGACTAGCTGTGCCCGCGACTTCGTCCGCGTGGAATAGTTATTTTGGACATCATAAATGTCCTCAAGGATGAATAAATTTCCCCGTTGTTTTCACATTTTCCATTATTTCTTCGCTCCTAAAAGTTGCAACGTGATGTTATATAGCCTTAAGCCTTCCTCGATAAATGGTCAATTCAACACTAAAAGAATTTTTCAATTCTAACCAGTAGTTCCTGAGATTAGCGCGTTCAAACAAACAATTAGACTCTTCAGCTTAATAATATTAGTATAGGTATAAAAATCTCTGACAATTGTTTATAAAGTTCGTCTTTCGATTTGGACAAAAAAATCATAAGAATTCTATCATTAAGCCGTAACAGCTGAACGTGACCTATCAGTCTTTTCAAGACTGTGGGCTCTGTCTACCCGGCGAGGGATATAGACGTGATTATATGTATGTATGTACATAAGAATCATTCTATTTCAGTCCTACAAGCTATAAAATCAGAGCAGGTAGCACCTCTTTCTCTGAAGGCGGTGTACTTTATAACATCTTGTCATTTACCCCACACCCGAAATACAAGGATGACTACGATGTGGGGGTAATCAAGACTGAAAGGATGACCATAAATGGTGTGACGACGAAAATTGTCCAGTTGGCCGCGTCTGGCAGCGCATTGGAACCGGGACAAAATATACTTGTCTCAGGATGGGGATACACAGTAAGTGAACACTGCTGTAAGCAAACAATGTGCCGTGTGGTTCCCGGCACGAATATAAAAAAATATATAGGAGCACTCCATCTCGTTCCCATGGATGTCGTAAAAGGCGACCAAGGGATAGGCTTATTAACTTAAGATTCTTCTTTTAGGCGATGGGCTAGCAACATGTCACTATTTGAATCTCAATTCTGTCATCAAGTCAAAAGCTGAACGTGGGCTATCAGTCTTTTCAAGGCTGTTAGCTCTGTCTACCCCGCAAGGGATATAGACGTGACTGTATATATGTATGTATGTAAACACTGCTCAGGAGATACCTGGGCCACTAATACACCAATCGAGGCAAGATGGCACAGTTATTGCCGCTATTAGACTATTCGATATTCTTAGTCTGTCTTAAAATGAATAGTGTAATAAGAGTACGACAGTTAGACGCTGAATTCCGACGAATCATACTGTCGAAGTGTCTGAATATCGAATAGTCAAATTTCCTGAACTGAGTTTATATCCTGAACCCACCGTACCTAGGAAAATAACAATAAAAATTTAAAATAATTAACCAATGACAGAAAGTTATTTTTTTTTTGCCGGGAACCACACTGCACTAATAGAAAAAAAAAACACACGTAAACAGATAGAAAATAATTATTCTTACCAAATCATCTTTCTAGGAGAATGATGCTGTATCAAGAGTGTTAAAAGCAGTGTCCCTACCTGTCATCGGACGTAAGAAATGTCGACAAATGTTTAACGAAATTCCCAAACCTAACGTATTACCTAGCATTACCGAGCGAATGATATGCGCAGGAGTCGACGAGACCGGCCAGAGTGCTTGCCACGTGAGTGTCTTTTTTTTAATTATACTAACTTATAATATATAACTAATAACTTAGTTTTAAAATTCAAAACGCAAATTTTTTAGACATAATTATAATTAATTGTCATATCTTTTGTTTTCACAATAACTCACATAAATTAGTTAAAGTCGAATAAATTCATTGAAACTTAAGTTTACTACCGCCTCTAAAGCGACAGCACAGCGAGCGATAACAAATTGCACTGCGGCATTTTCTTCAATAACGTCAAGTTCGCTTCAATCTTGTCTTTTAGGGTGATTCTGGCGGTCCAGCAGTTGACGAAGACAGCTTGGTGCAATACGGCATTGTGTCTTTCGGGGATCCTGGATGCATGGACCCCGCCATACCTAACGTGTACACCAACGTTCCTGCCCTCCGGGACTGGATTAAACAACAAACAGGAGTTTAAAAAAGCCTGAGGATTATTAAATATCTTCTTATGACGATGCTTTTGTATTAAATTTGTCGCAATTAATAATTTTATGTTTTATTTGCTAATCTATACAGTACAAAGGGATTGGCTTATAACCTTGGGATTCTCCTTTTAGGCGATGGGCTAGCAACCTGTCACTATTTGAATCTCATTTCTTTTATTAAGCCAAACAGCTGAAGTTGCTTTTCAAGACTGTTGGCTCTGTCTACCCCGCAAGGGATATAGACGTGATGATTTGTATGTATGCTATACAGTCCAGCGTTTTTTTTAATACCGCTATTAGAACTAATGCCGCTATTAGACTAGTCGATATTAAGACTGTCTTAGTCTTAAAATGAATTGTGTAATAAGAGTTAGACTCTGAATTCACACTGTAAGACCGGGCTCAATGACTCTGAATATCGAATAGTGTAATAAGAGTTTCAGTCTTCGGCTTTATAGTCCATTCCTTTATTAGGTACGAGGATGTATTGAAATAAAAGTAAAAAAAATCTTAAATTGTCTTTCAATCAAAAAATACATTTCTGAAATAAAGTAAATACTTTAAGTTGATTATAACATAAGTATGTTATTAAATTACACTTTGTTTTTCATTTATTATAAATTTATTATATTATTTTCAACAAAAACATATCTTTTTGTATAAAAAGCTCTCTTGTCCGAGACTGTAAACGTATGTAACGTTTACAGACTCATACAATAGAGTGCCCCATACCAAAGCCACAGAATACAATTCTAGTATGTATAATCATGAAAATGTATACTTAGTGAAGATAACTACCTCATTATGCCAGTCATATAATCCAATCAAGTTATTTGCAAAACATATTAATTCACCTTCAGATCCAGGACGCAGGGAAAATGTACTTAAGTTATTTTTACAATAGTCCATACGGATGTATACGATTGTAATGCGTACAAATATTAATTATAGCCAATAGGTACTTATTCTATTTCGGTGATAGATAATAGGCCATTGTTTGTTTGGAATTTAAAGGTTAGAAGTTAGGACGAATAATTACATGTATTGATGGCTCTATTAAGCACTTAATTAGTCACTTATTAGGTTAATTTTATGAAAAAACTTGTAAAAGAATATATTGGTAATTAATAGAACCCAAAAAAAGCGTGATACTTATGCCTTTGTAAATAGCAGTGATTACCTTCTCCAGACATATGTCTCGAAATACTGAAAGACCACGTTCAGGTAATGCCTTCGCGATGGGACTGAGATTTCATTCAGATAGTGACAGGTTGTTAGCCCATCGCTTAAAAGAAGAATTCTTAGTTTTCAGCAGATTTTACAGTCTGCATGGGATGAGAAACACGGGAACCCCCTATGTTTTACGAGTATCTTCGGAACTAGACCACTAAAGCGGAGCTGCCAAAAAAATTATTGTTAATCCTAGTATACATTCAATTCACGCAACATATACAATTAACGAGTATTGCTTAACCGAATAGAAGTATGAAAATTCTGGTGATTACGACCGCGATGATTGGCTTGCGGAAATGTTGTGCATAGTAATTTGTTTTTCACACTATAAGTAGTCTGGGCTTGCCGTGTGGTTCCCGGCACCAATACAAAAAAGAATAGGACCACTCCATCTCTTTCCCATGGATATCGACCAAGGGATAGGCTTACAAACTTTTTATTCTTTTTTAAGCGATGGGCTAGCAACTTGTCACTATTCGAATCTCAATTCTATCATTAAGCCAAATAGCTGAACGTGGCCATTCAGTCTTTTCAAGACTGTTGGCTCTGTCTGCTCCGCAAGGGATATAGACGTGACAATATGTATGTATGTATGTAAGTAGGCTAACGGGGTGGGGAAAAGCTGTTATCAATTATACACAGATTGTGCCGTGTGGTTGCCAGCATTTGAGATTAGGACCAATATATTTATGGAAGTACGTAATTATAAGATGTAAAGGGCAAAAAATAGACATTATTGTAGTGAAGTGAAACTTTAAACATGATCCAATATAATGTTAGGTTTCCCTGCACAGGTCGCGGAGTTCAGACGCGAATCGCTTCATGTAATAACCTGAGTTACCCAATCTTGGTCGCCGGGCGCACCCCTTAGCTCCTATAATATATGTGAGGTACATTCATATATAAGTGCCGTGTGGTTCCCGGCACCAATACCAAAAAAGAATAGGACCACCCCATCTCTTTCCCATGGATGTCGTAAAAGGCGACTAAGGGATAGGCTTACAAACTTGGGATTCTTATTTTTAGGCGATGGGCCAGCAACCTGTCACTATTTCAATCTCAATTCTATCATTAAGCCAAATAACTGAACGTGGCCATTCCGTCTTTTCAAGACTGTTGGCTCTGTCTACCCCGCAAGGGATATGGACGTGACCATATGTATGTATGTATGTATGCATACATATAATCACGTCTATATCCCTTGCGGGGTAGAAAGAGCCTTGAAAATACTGATAGGCCACGATCAGCTGTTTGGCTTACTGATAGAATTGAGAATCATATAAGTAACGTATAACTTAAAAGAAAGGCTCAACCTTGGTTCTAAAAATGTAATTTTTTCAAGACAATAAAGAATATTTATTATTTATTTATTTATATAAAGTGACAGGTTGCAAGCCTAAAAGAAGAATCCCAAGTTTATAAGTCTCTCCCTTAAAATAATCATACAGTGGTCCATATCATCATCTCCATGATACTTCAACAAAAGTATATACATTTTTTTGGCTTTTTTGACATACAAACCTATTCACTACCAATAAACTTCGGATTAATGTCTCAGCATCAGGGGTATGTTGCAAGACGCCAGCATTTTAGTGGCAACATGTTACCTCACTGGGCTGGGAGTGGGAAACGCGAGCCGTCAGTTGCGTATGGCCGCGATCGACGCACGCGCAGCGCGGCCCGCGTTCCAAATACAAGTTTGAATTTCGTTGCGGTTATTTTAGTGTTGGGATTTTAGTGTAAAATTTTGTGATTAATTTTTGGTAATTATGGTTTATTTCGTACTTATTTTTTTTTTTTGTATAAATGAACAATATACTGTGTATTGATGTTTATAAGAAATACTAATAAATATCAATATTCATTTATAGATGTTGATCGAGTGCAGTTTAATTAATATACTTTATTAGTAGGTACACTACTTTTTATACAGTCCTAACTGTATAAAAAGTAGGTTAAGTAGATATATTTTTTTATATAAAAGAAAAATATGATATAATTGTGCTAAAACTTAGATATAAAAAAAAAGCATGACTTTATAACAACTCCAGATTAAGCTCTAAAAATAAAGCTACTTAACAAGAAAACAAAAAAGAAAAAACAGTTAAATCTATATCATAGTTAGTAGAGAGTATTAAAAAAATACTTTTTCACAAAACAAAATCATCTGAAGGCAAGTGGTTACCGCACGTAATTCGCAGACGCTCGCAATGCCATATTAATCCGCGCGCGTTGAAAACTTATAAATTTTTGGTACGAGATTCTATCGACAGATTTACCTCTTAACTTTTATTGATTACGAATCAGTTTCATTAGTATATTGTCAGAATCATTTGTTTATAAATATGGTTAACTTGATATTGATGTTTACAGTCATGTTTTATCCATGATATACTTAGCTGCGATCAATGGCGTCCCACACTACATGACAACAAACCTCGAAAACATATTAGAATAGAATAGATTTATTTCGCCTTGTGGTTCCCGGCACCAATAGAAAAAAAAATAAGACCACACCATTTCTTTCATATATTTGAGATTGTATACATACATATGATAGATTTGAGATTCACTTAAACTGACAGGTTACTAGCCCGTTGTCTAAAAGAAGAATGCCAACTTTATAAGCCTATGCCTTAGTCGCCTTTTACGATATCCATGGGAAAGAGATGGATTTTTCTATTAGTGCCAGGAACCACACGGCACCTAAGTAATATTCTAACCATTATTTTACGCTTATTTATTAGCTTTACTATTTTTTTCCCTACGGTTTGCACAAGCAATAAAAACGAATCTCAAATTTCGATACTTACCGATTTAGCAAGCGGTCGGCTAATTTAGAAATCTCTAGATTGCCTAGATAAAATTGCCTTATTAGACCTTAGGAAATATCTTGCGCAAATCCAGGGGCGGGACAGACCTTTTAAAAGGCATGTTCGTTCAAAATCAATGAATTATACATTACATTGAAGAGGCCTCTTACTGATGTTGAATAATTTGCAAAGTTTGTACAAACTTTTTCTAAGTATTATATCTATATATAGGTACTTCCTTTTATATTCGTTCTTAATGGGAAAGTAATAAAGAATTTTTGAATAATTTTTTGAATCAATTAAGTATCTGCGTGCCAGACTACAAGACTTCAAAACTTAGTATTTTCATTGTAATGAAGTTTCTCTTGCAATTTCATACAACATAGTAGTCGAAATTGGATTTCGATTACAATGTTGTATGAAAGTTCTCTTCTTACATTACCGCACTGCACTAAATATGTATAAAAAAATGAATAATTATCTAGAGATAGGAAATTTGACATGTATCATAGACTCTTTATATAGATAGTCTAGAGCTGCATCATTAGAGGATCTGCGGGAATTCCCGCGGGAATGGATATCGACAGCATGTTTTGTTTGAAATGAGCACAGCCAAGAGCGTATTGGAGTTGAAATATAATTTAACTAGCGGCCCGCCCCGGCTTCGCAGGGGTATCATTTATACATATAAACCTTCCTTTTGAATCTATCTACATATTTAAAAAAACCTGCATCAAAATTCATTGTTTGGTTCTAAAGATCTAAGGATACATACAGACATAGAGATAGACACAGGAAGCGACTTTGCTATACACTATGTTGTAGTGATGTAATCATTAAAAGCATAATTGCCTTTCAAATTATTGTATTGAAATTACAATAAAATAATTTGTAAGGCAGTTAATCTCAGGTGCGTGTGGTTCCCGGAACCAATACAAAAAAGAATAGGACAACTCCATCTCTTTCCCATGGACGTCGTGAAAGGAGACTAAGGGATAGGCTTACAAATTTGGGATTCTTTTTAGGCGACGGGCTAGCAACCTGTCACTATTTGAATCTCAATTCTATCATGAAGCCAAATACGAGTAGCTGAACGTGGCCATTGAGTCTTTTCAAGACTGTTGGCTCTGTCTACCCCGCAAGGGATATAGACGTGACCATATGTATGTTTGTTAATCATACTCAATAGCAAGAAATTAGGCCGCCTGAGTCGACAAGTTATTTATAACTAACGGAACGATGCAGTTTTATCGGAATCTTATTAAACAGAGGTACCATATCTATGCTAAGCCAAACCTGTCTAAACTTTCTTTTGTAAATACTTTCTTTCGATCGGCACATGTCATTTGTTTTACGAATTAGAGACACTGTACATAGCATACAGGATGGACAGGGGTTAAAGTTGTAACTTATTTTTGTTACTTTTCCTGATTCGTTTTGAAAAAAAAAAAAGAAATTGGATTAGGCGACGGGCTAACAACCTTTTATTATATCTGAATCTCAATTGTAATAATTTAGGTATCTTGTTTAACGTGGCCTTTTCATAATAATACCTAAGAGAGGTAAGCATTCATACTTACATACATACATATAATCATATCTATATCCCTTGCGGGTTTGACAGAGCCAACAGTCTTGAGAAGACTGATAGACCACGTTTAGCTGTTTAGCTCAATGATAATGTAATCATTTATAAGGAAATTCTTTTTAAAAATACCCCTTGTAGAGAAGCATCAGGAAATGGACTTTAGACAAAACAAGAATACCTGATGTCTGACTGAAAATCCATTATCGTAAAGCCGAGATTGCTAGCCTTTTAGCTAGAAATTTGGCAAGTCTCTCCTTGGATAATCCAAGAGAGGATGTACCCATCTGAAAATACCTCCATACACACATATGGTCACGTCTATATCCCTTGCGGGGTAGACAGAGCCAAACAGTCTTGAAAAGACTGAATGGCCACGTTCAGCGATTTGGCTTAATGATAGAATTGAGATTCAAATAGCGACAGGTTACTAGCACATCGCCTAAAAAAGAATCACAAGTTTGTTAGCGTATCCCTTAGTCGCCTTTTACGACATCCATAGGAAAGATGTACTGGTCCTATTCTTTTTTGTATTGGTGCCGGGAACCACACGGCATCTGAAAATTATCATAGGAATCAGGAAGTCGAAATTTATATGCACGATACTGCTAAATTCTCGTTATAGCATAAACCACTATTACGCGCTAAGCAATATTCCGCAAACGAGCACATAGCCCTTAATTTAACTTCGTGGCCTTAACCCGAGTTTCTTCAGTCAGTTTACTAACAAACAAACACACACTACCTCAATATTACTATGAATAAGGAAACATGCGATGTGCGGAGTTCCTACACTCAAGCGCGGTTATGCAACCAAATTACATAAGTTTCGTGATATAATCAATGCTATTTGACTTGCACTATATGCTATTTAGTGCAAATAAATATGTACAATTATGTATCTAAAAATATACTAAGTGATACTTACCAGGTGCATATCTTAATGAGCAGAAAATTCCAAAATTTTGACCAAATACTATATGTTTTCTTTCCGAATTCAAGGAACTATATCATTGAAATGAAATGGCTGGATGAATGTACCGTAATCAGTTTTGGCAAAAGGTCAGAATTAGGTACCTAGGGATCCTAAATTTACGAGCTTACTTATATAATACTGAAGAATGAATGAAATAACATAGGTATGCTGCAATCATGACAGGCGTAAGTCTACCTACCCCAGGAAATACGTGATAAACTTTGTATTCGTTTGCCGTGTGGTTCCTGTCACTTTAGAATAGGACCACTCTATATCTTTCCCATGGATTTCGTTAAAGGCGACTAAGGGAACGACCAATAAACTTTCCTCATGTAGGGGGTGGAGTGGTTATTTTGGGCATCATTGAAGCCCTCAAGAATGAATAATTTACCCACCATTAAATTTTTTTTCCCTTATTTCTTCTATCCTAATAGTTGCAGCGTGATGTTATATGCCTAAAGCTTTCCTCGATAAATGGTCTATTCAGAAACGCAACGATTACGCAAAAACGCTAATTTTTCAATTCGAACCCGTAGTTCCTGAGATTGGCGCGTTCAAACAAACAAACAAACTCTTCAGCTTTATAATACTAGTATAGATTCTATCCTAACCTTCAATCGTGTTGTATAACAACGAGGTCAACGACCTGAAAACCTCATAAGCAAATATAAAAATGTGATGCGATCATAACATCCAGTTTACATTACATATTCACGAAATATCAACAAGAGAATTGCTGTTGAATGGATTTTGGGGTCACGTACATACGTTAGTGATCTCGAGCAAGCAGCTTATTTAAACTTTTTGAGAATTGTCTATACACGAAAAGATATATTTGAATAAATTCTTTTTACTTTTACTTTACTAATAGAATAGATTTATGTATTTTCAAAATTGGCTGCAAGGTATCATTTATTGACGTTATATAACTTTAATTATATCTACTACTGCTTCCAAAGCGCGGAAAAAGCGGCGGAACAAACTACACTGTAGCATACGCACCCGATTCAAAATAATTTTGGAGTTTACTTAAAACGAACATTTATGCATTGGATTGGAATTCATAAGAGGAGGCTTATATCCTGCATGCATGCAATGAACTGTAAAGAAATGGCTTCAGTGAAAGGTCATTATTTTGATGTAACTGTACCTGAAAATAGGAGATTAAGAGATTTTGAAAAAGACCAATATGAAACATCTGATTTATGTCTCCCATTTTGCTAAAGGTGTTAGTGTTAGTAATGCATACGTAGCAAAGTTTGTCTGTCAAGGTGACAGGCTATGGATAAGTTATAAATGTATATATACACAAAAAAGAAGATTTTTAATCCCATGCTTACGTATATATGTACTTTGTTTTCACCTTCTTTTAGAAAAATCTTAAGATTTTTTCTTATTTCGTCTCAAATAATGTAACATTGACTCATCAACAAAACACATAACAAATTCGTAGAAACAAAACAAAGGAACAAATTCTCATGTCCGAATAAACATTGAGTTTTAAACATTGGCTAATAGTATTTTTTTGGTTGGCAAACTTTAAACATGAGTAAAAATATTGGCAACTTTAAATATAATATGGACAAAAAAGGAAAAGCTAATAATAAATTGTTAAAAGCTATGCCATTTCCGGTAGAATATCTAATATTTAGGGAGATATGAATAAAAATTAACACAAAATTTTTAGTTCTACATAAAATTAAAGCCTCGTCGTCTTCTCGAGACTGTTGGCTCTGTAAGGAATAAAAACGTGATATGTACGTATGTTATTTTGTAACATATAATCACGTCTATGCGAGTACATACCCTTGCAGAGTAGACAGAG
This sequence comes from Amyelois transitella, assembly GCF_032362555.1. Lineage (NCBI taxonomy): Eukaryota > Metazoa > Arthropoda > Insecta > Lepidoptera > Pyralidae > Amyelois > Amyelois transitella. The sequence goes on along the minus strand of NC_083518.1, from coordinate 372,997 downwards.
CCAACAGTCATCAGAGGCTGAAAGGCCACGCTCAGCCGCTCGGCTTAATGTAATTTTGTTCACAGTTATAAAGCCTACTTAATCATTTACGACCTCAATCAGAGTAATTAGCCGAACCTTCGCCTTCTGAACTTAAAGTACCACCCAATTATTGTTTGTAGGACGTTTGTTGGCCTCTGAGCCTTAGTTACGATATAGCCTTAAGATAACTAAGTCGCAGGTACGAATCTCGGTCGGGTTGAGATAAAAAAAAATATAGTATCTCATTAGGTGTTGGATGTAGGTTTATATTATAGAAATTAATTTAAATCTCCTACGTCGATTTTGATAAAACTTGGCAAAGATATATCCAAATTAACTGTTTAATATTTTATAAGTACTTATTGGCTTATTATTGAATTACTCACACTTATAAGGTACGTAATTATTGTTAATGAGATAAAAGCCAGTCAAGGGAACGCACTGTGTGACGTCATGAGACAAACTGAAGGTTGCCTACTTTTATCAGCCTTGGATTTATTGCATGTAAGGAATTTTTCTATAAAGAAGGTCAAAAATAGCGGTGTGTCGTTTTACCAGCAATCAATTTTAATAATTCCGTGGGATAAAGGAAATTTAATGTACGAGTAATGCATATCTTACACGTAAGAGGTATCTCTTGTCGGTGAAGTTAAGTGGAGCATCCTCCATTATTTTTTTAAACATAATGCACCAATTGTTTTTCTTTTGATATACTATATCTACTCTAAGGTTGACTGGGAATTCCCTCAAGTTCCAATATTTTTAACGAAAACTAACCTTGAATTAGGCTCTAAGTAAGTTCGATACTAACTCAACGCTACTATAAATTATAATAAATACTTACCCTATGCCAATCAGAAACAGTTAGTTTGGGATCATGCCTTGGCCGGGATTCCTCCGGGAAAACCTCCTGTACCAGCGCACTACAACTGCGCTACAGAGGTCGCCTTAAGTACGTTTAATTCCGCCTTTGTACCTTACAGCCTTGCTTTTATTGTAGGTATTGTTTATAGTTTTCGTGGTAAAATGAAATCTCTATATTTTCTTACATCATAAAGGTTACAAAGTTTCCATTTTTTGACTTCATAAACCGAGGTTCCCTGAAGAAATGCAACTAATATATTGAAAAGGTATGCTTTAATTAAGTAATGTGACATCTTTGGAAAACGAATGGCTATGGCTGAAAAATGGTCCAGCTATGTTTTCCGTTTCGGTCCAGTTGCGATTGCTTCTGTCCGTCTGTCTACTGTCTTGATGTCAAAAGCTCGGAAACCCTTCCTACTTTATAATGTGTGTGTGTCTGTGTTTTCTAATTCAACGCAAAATCTACTGGACGAAAGATTTTAAGGAAATTTTACATGGGTAGCTAGAATTTAACCTAGAATAACACATAAGGTACCTTTTATCCCGAAATTCCTATGGGAACAAAGTCGCGGGGTGCAGCTAGTGATTAATTAAATAGAGGAAGATATTTACAGGTAGAGGTGTATTGATACTCCTCTTAAGGTCGCCGACCTGAACACAATGAAAAAATCATTTGTGAAATTTGACATGTCCGTCATATTTGGAGGCCGTTCTGCCGATGATTAAGTTATACTACATACATACATAAAATAACCTCTTTCCACTTGCCACAATCTCTGCATACTTCCTTAGCTTCATCCACATTCATAACTCTGCAAGCTCGGTGATTTTGGGCACTCTTGACCTGACCCTTTACCCGGACGTCCTTAATTTGATCAAGATACGTTCGTCTAGGTCTTCCCACTCCGACCTTTCCCTCCACACTCTCTTTGTATATCTGCTTAGTCAACCTGCTTTCATTTATTTATACTGACATCAAAATAAACATTGAATTCAATATACAGATCAATCATTCAACACATTCTTTAACAATATCTGACATTGGTCGCCATAGTCGGAACTATTGGATAATATTGCCGAAATCGTCTCGACATAATATGCATTCACTTTCACTAAACAATCTTATTCTTTTTTTTTTTGCAGCGCTGCGCAGGCGGCCAGTAGCGGAGTGGAGTGAACTGGTGATAGTGCTAACGACAATTTGATTTTGGAACGTTAAAATCCTGGTGGCAAAATGGTGAGTTCTTTTTGTGAAAATTTATTTCTAGAAAAAGATATTAGAAAGAAATTTTTAGTTTTCGCAATAAAGATAATGTGATTAATTTGTTCAAAATAATATCGATATTTCAAGTATTTTTTTATGGACTACTCTAGACAATTCAAGATATTTTTCCACATAAGATTTCTATGTAAACCTTGGGAAATTGGAAGAAATTAAAGTTTGGCAGAATAAGAATTTGGTGGGAAATCTATAAGTTAACTGCTTCATACATTACTTAGGTCTAAAACAATATCTATTGATTCTTAAACAGCCGCTGTGGCGCAGCTTGTCTGTAACACCGGAAGTCCCGGGTTCGAACCCAGGGCATGATCAGAAACTAACTTTATCTGATTTGCCTAAGTCTTGAATGTTTATCTATGTAAGTACTTATTAAAATATAGTATCGTTGAGTTAAAATCTCGTAACATAATAATCGAACTTACTTCGAGGCTAACTCAATCTGTGTAATCTGTCCCGTATATATTTATACTAAGTATTTTTTCCTTCACCCTTTCTATTTTCCCATCACACAAATTAGCAGTTCATCATTGTTATTCCTCAAGGCGCGGCGACTGAGCTCCTAATTCGACAAAGCCTACAAATTAATTCATTAGAAACCAAAACAGAATTAATTATACAATACAAATAACGATTATCTTTACTCAAGTCAAAAGGTTCTCCATTTTACGCAATTTTTAAATGAAAAAAGGAGTGTTAAGGTTTTTAATGTTTATGTATGCGTTTTATTTTAGCGAATTTAATCTTGTGAAATTGAAATTTATTTTACATAAAACAAACTTACATAAACATAAAAAAATCACCACTCTTTCCCGAAGGGGAAGGTAGAGACTACATCTTTCCACTTGCCACGATCTCTGCATACTTCCTGCGCTTCATCCACATTCATAACTCTCTTCATGTAAGCTCGGCGGTTTCGGGTACTTTTGACCTGACCCTCAACCAGGACGTCCTTAATTTGATCAAGATACGTTCGTCTAGGTCTTCCCACTCCGACCTTTCCCTCCACACTCTGTATATCTGCTTAGTCAACCTGCTTTCATTCATCCTCTCTACATGACCAAACCATCTTAACATACCCTTTTCTATTCCTGTAACTACATCTTCTTTCACATCACAACATCCCCTTTTCACGCTGTTTCTTATCCTGTCACTCAATTTCACACCCAACATACTCCTTAACGCTCTCATTTCCACTGCATTTATTCTGCTTTCGTGCTTCTTTGCCATACCCAACTTTACATAACTGTCTAATTATACCTTTGCAATAAAAGTTTAACATACTGTTTCCTTTTGCGGACGAGCCTAAGGTTTGTATATAGTCTTGGATCTTGGCTACACATTCAGTTGACTGAAACTGAGCAAGTTAAGACTCTATCACTGCCACCGACACTAATTTATAGCCTATAATTTTAATTATTACATACATACATAAGGTCACGTCCATATCCCATGCGGGGTAGACAGAGTCAACAGACTTGAAGACTAAATGGCCAAATTCAGCTTTTTGGCTTAATGATAGAATTGAGATTCAAATAGTGACAGGTTGCTAGCCCATCGCCTAAAAGAAGAATCCCAAGTTTATAAGCCTATCCCTAAGTCGCCTTTTACGACATCCATGGGAAAGAGATAGTGTTCCTATTCTTTTTTTGTAGGTGCCGGGAACCACACGACACTTATTATTATGTGAAAAGAAAGCCCTAGTGCGCGATAGTGCGGATTTACGCTATTTCGGATGCTAGCAACATTCGAATGCATCTCTTGCGTCGTAGACAGAGCCAACAGTCTTAAAAAGACTGAAAGGCCACGCTCTTATGATGGAATTTTATTCAAACAATGACAGGTTGCTAGCCCATCGCCTACAAAAGGAATCCCAAGTTTGTAAACCTAGCCCTTGGGAAAGATAAAGAGTGGTTCCATTCAAAAGAGCCGGAAACCACACGGCATTGAGTACACATAACATATCTAATATAATTAAAACGAGCAATTCTTGTATATATATATAATCAGGATCTCGGGAACGGCTCCAACGATTTTCATGAAAGCTACAGATTAGGGGCTTTACGGCTCAAGGAATCGATTTATCAAGGTCTTAGGTTCGAGAAAAGCTCGGTTACCAAGATATATAAACATTTTAAAAATCGCGTTTTAAGAAACTATATCACCGCCATCTCTGGTAGACCGAGCAAAGCTCGGTCAACCAGGTACTAATAATATCACTTAAGGAAACAAATGAATTCAAATTCAACCAGTGTAAACAACGAATTTCACGTCTATATTCCAATCATAACTTTCCTTTGAAGGAGCCGGGTAAGCACCCATTGTAAGTGGTTATAGACCAATTAATATATATTAGGAAGTAGCTATTACGATCGGCGAATAAGGCTGGGTGGCCTTTGGGTGGTGGTGAATGGGTTGGTAGGTTGATATTGCTAAAAGAAATAAAGCTTGAAGATGATTGAACGACGTGGTGGTTATAAAAGAAGATGTGATTTCTTTTACATCAGAAATCAGAATGATATAAGTGCCATAATCTGCCAATTTCTATGCTTTACACCCATGGTCTAATAGGAGTTGTTCCCTTGCAAAGGTTGCGAAAGACAGAGGGGAATCGCTTCGTGGATAACCTTACTTATCCAATTGAAGACCGTGGTTCGATTTAAAGATATTTATTCCCCGTAAAGAATACATAAATTCACTTACAATGACCTAATTAACTTAAAGAATGCATACAAACGCAGTAATGTTTTTTTTATCTGGGGGAACGGCAGTGCCCCTGCCAAGTCGAGCAAAAAAAAAGCGGCACGGCCGTTGGATCTCACAACTTTTTACGGTGGAAATACTGAGGCGAGACTTGGTTTCTTTTACAGGATGGTTTTGATGGCATTTATAATTTACATATATTGTTTTGGATATAAACTCTTTAGTCTTTAGTGGTTAAACGGGCGAACCCTTGGCTCCTTTTCAGAAAGAGGACCCAAACGAAACTTAAGTCAAAAATTAAGATGATGATAGTAACCCGAACGGGCTTTGAATTCACAGTGAAGGTCGTAATGTAAAAAAATCTTAGTTCGGTTAAAGATAAAGGTAAGATGGAATATGACACTGTTTTTACATACATACCACTATATCCGTTGCGGGGTAGACAGAGCCAACAGTCTTGAAAAGACTGATAGGCCACGTTCAGCTGTTTGGCTTTTTGTTGGAATTGAGATTCAAATAGTGACAGGTTGCTAGCCCATCGCCTAAAAGAATAATCCCAAGTTTATAAGCCTATCCCTTAGTCGCCTCTTACGATATCCATGGGAACGAGATGGAGGGGCCCTATTCTTTTTTTTATTGGTGCCGGGAACCACACGGCACACTGTATTTATACGAAAGTTTTAGAGTTCACGTAACTTAATCGTAACTTCATATCCGTGTTAAGGACATAATCAATTCTGACATCATTTTTGTTCGTAACATTTGCAAGTCTCGTGTTACAAGATAACGCTACGCTAGGTAATTGTTTGTTCATATTTTTTGCAAATATGTGTGAAAATTTCGTACTTAGTTCAAATTAAGCGACTCTTTGATTTTAAACAAGTTTTTTTATAATTTTCTTCTTAAAGGTTTCAACGTTTATATACCCTGTAGGTATACTACTAATCTAGTTTCAATATTTCTCGGATAGTAAAACAGAATTGTTTTCAACCAGACATATTGACTGATCATTAATTAAGTAAATAATTTTTTGTTCGCTTTTCCTATGTGTATTTATTCAATATTTACCCACTCAGTTTCAGCCAAACATGCTGCGAAAAATTTTAAAATAACAATTATTGCAATAAAATAATTAAATTGCATACATACATACATACATACATATGATCACGTCTATATCCCTAGCGGGGTAGACAGAGCCACCAGTCTTGAAAAGACTGATAGGCCACGCTCAGCTGTTTGGCTTAGTGATAGAATTGAGATTCAAATAGTGACAGGTTGCTAGCCCATTGCCTAAAAGAGGAATCCCAAGTTTATAAGCCTATCCCTTAGTCGCCTTTTACGACATCCGTGGGAAAGAGATGGAGTGGTCCTATTCTTTTTTGTAATGGTGCCGGGAACCACACGGCATTATTAAATTGCATTCGCGTTAAAAATATACCTATCTAAGTACTAAGCCTATTATACATACATTGACTATTTCCAAGGTCATTATTTTCGAGGTTATTATTACTACTTAGTGCATTTTCCGTAAAATATATAACTATGCTCACAATACGTTAATGTGACATCCATATGTTTTGTGTTTGTAATTTATTACCGTCGTAATGTCCAAGAGGTGCTTCAGTAAGGCAATAATCATAAGACTGACCATTAGTTTTCACAAGTAGTGTTGCCGAACTATCGATAGTAAAGTATCGATACCTGCCTTATTTACGCCTCTTCCGCCGAGGGATAGGCCCAGACTACACTCTTTCCTCTTGCTACGATAGCTGAACCTCGGAATTTACCTATGATATCTTGATTATCGATAGATTTTAAGCGATACATACATACATACATAACATCACGTCTATATCCCTTACGGGGTAGACAGAGCCAACAGTCTTGAAAAGACTGAAAGGCCACGTTCAGCTATTTGGCTTAATGGTAGAATTAGATTTAAGCGATCTGTCGATTATATCGACCGTGATGACAATTCTACATTGTATCAGTTTCTCAAACTATCAGTTGAACTGAACGTGGCCTTACAGTCATTTCAAGATATTTAGCTCAAGCCAGAAGGGATATCCCTTGCGGGATAGACAGAGTCAACAGTCATCAAAAGACTGAAAGGCCACGTTCAGCTGTTTGGCTTAATGGTAGAATTAGGATTCTATTTAAAAATATCTCTCAATATTTTATGATATTGAGAGATATCTCAATTCCGTCATTAACCCATCTGCTGAAATGAACGTAGCTTTTCAGTCTTTTCAAGACTTTGCTCTTTCTTCCCAGCAACGGACATTTTTTCAAACGATCGATAGTCTATTTAAACGTTATTATCGATAAACTATTGGGCTACAACACTAGTCGCAAGTGACCGAATGATAATTACAGGTCAGTTGATGTTGAGCCAACTAAGTTGTTTGAGAGTCATGCATGATCTTATTTACATTGTTTGTTTTATTACTTTCCGGAGTAATTTATTTTTGTTCCCTTCCTGTGGCTGACGTAGGAGGAGGCTAAAGATATAAATAACTAATACTTCCCTTCTTAGAGATGTTAATGACGCTTGAAGGTCCAGTGACCATTTTTTATACAACAATTCCATATATATTCCATCGAAGATTTTTATATTGAGGAAGTTAATTATAGCAAATATTATATTTCAATAAAATATGAGACCTTATATCACTGTTTTGTATTAAAATATTATTCTTCGATAAAAGAAAACTCTTATATTTTTACTAAATAGAAAATTTATAGTTGAGATAACGTAATTACCAAAAAATCTGCAATGAAAATAAACCAATATTTTCTTTTAATCTTCACAAAATTATATGGACACATTAAACTTTTATTACTATTATTATTTTTTTATTTATTTGTAAATCGTTGTTTTGTGGCTTCAATATAATCAAAGACAATCCCAAGATAATTAGTTTTGTTTAGGCCCAATGATGTCCAAAGCCTTTGCCAAAATGTTAAAAACATAACGTCACTGTCATTTTTATTGTAAAAAAAAAATTTAATTCGACTTTTGGCGGCTTCACCGGCATTACGCGCCGTTTCTAAAAACTTGTAAACTTTTATCTGAATACACAAAATTGTAAGAAAATTGAGTTATTATTGGCTCCATTGTGTCAAGCGAAGACATATTTTGGTGGCCCATGAGGGGAACCAACGAAAAAGCAAAACTCAAACATAATAGCAAAATTGTCGCGTCTGGCGCCATTAAGTCCAAGAACATCGAAGTTTGCAAAACTACAAAAGTTCACTATTACAAGAAGAAGGAACAGCCTGGAAATATCCAAATTTCAAATAAACCGAGGTGGTCATTGGAGTACCTAAAGCTTCAAACCAGCAGCGGACTAATAAGATAAGTGTTCCAGTCCTTCCATTTTCTTAACAGTACTTATGTACCTACATTCAAAAAGAGAATTTCCAAATTTTCATTTTCTGTTATTTAAGTGTGGTTAATTCTTGTGCATTCTATTGTTGTTATCAAATTAATGTTGTATTTATGCCTAAGTAACAATATAACCCAATTTATTGCAAAACAAATTCAAAATAAATTTCAAGAGTTTTGTGAAAATTGTACTGCCATAAGTTGGCAAATATCATTCTACATAAAATCTATTTCTTCTTAACTAAATAATCTAAATAATTATAACAAGTAAGTATTGATTCCAAAACATCATTATTTCATTTAACTAAATTACTAGGTACCTACTTACCTACTTAACATATCTAATAGTAACTCATTAAATAAATTTAACTAGGTATATTTTGCGTGTTTTCATAAACTTTAATAACATTACATAAAAATAACTTTAAATTTCTAGTTTGGTGGCCCATACTGTAAACATTAAATACAAATTTATCACGCCAATCCTTTCACCTTTCTGATTATTCCGCTGACTATTTCAGCCATCTGCGGTCGCTGTGTGCTGGCAACAGTGCGCTGCCTGCAGCAGGCTCAGCCCTACCTAGGGGGTATTCACTACAGAGGGAGTATCAGCGTAGCGAGGAGCGTGAGCCAATTCTTTTATTTATTTACTATAATTTCTTGTTCTGATCTACATTGAATTTTGTGTTCTATTTTTTAGTTTACTTAATTTTATTATAAATTCATAATGCCTAACCCTGCTTCTGAAACTGAGTCAAGCAAAAACCAATCAAAGGATCTAAGAGAGTTATACATAAAACGGAGCTCAGTTAAAGGGCAAATAACAAAATATAAAAATTTTCTTTATAATGTTAGTCAGAACAAGGACTTATCCAATCTTGAACTTGCAGAACTATCTGTCAAATTGAGTAGGTTTGAAGCACTATCATTGCGTTTTGATGACTTGCAATCTCAGATTGAGGTTTTAAATTCTGATAATTTATCTCACGAAATTGATGAACGAGAAAATATTGAGCATGAGTTTGTTGTTAATATTGCAGCGTCAAAAAAATTAATTGATGATTATAATAAAGAATCTCAACGGTTTGAATCATCTTTTCATGAAGCGAGTGCTTTTTCATCCAGCCACAATGAAACATATAACATCGGTTTTAAATTACCACAAATTCAAATATCTAAATTTAATGGAACATATTTTCACTGGCTGGAATTTCATGATACATTTGAAAGTCTCATTCATAACAATAATCGAATTTCAGATATACATAAGTTTCATTACCTTGTTTCCTACTTAGAAGGAGAGGCAGCACGAATAATTTCAAACCTAGAAATATCATCAGCAAACTACTCGGAAGCATGGAAACTTCTTTGTGACCGTTACAACAATAAACGTTTGTTAACTAATCATCATTTAAATTCATTGTTAAATATACAGCCAATTACACGTGAGTCCGAGAAGTCACTACGTTTCCTGGTAGACCACATGACAAAAAATTTACGCGCCTTGTCCAGCTTAGGCCAACCTACAGATAAATGGGATATGTTACTCATATTCATGTTTTCATCAAAATTAGATAGCCAAACCCTAACTAAGTGGGAAGAATATCGGAATACACTGGAAGATATTCCCAATTTAAATAATTTTAAACAATTTTTAATAAATCGTGCAGATGTACTAGAGGCTATAAATAGAACTAATTACGACATTAACTCCTCAAACAAAAGGTCACCTACATTTGCACGCAGCCCTCAGTCTCAAAAGACAAATAGTGCTAATAATAAAAATACTAAAAATATTTCCTATACAAAATCTTTTGCTAGTACTAATTCAGAGCGGACAAACGTATTTGTATGCATTATTTGCGGTGACAACCATCGAATTTATGATTGTGCAATTTTTAAGGCGAAGAGTGTCCAAGATAAATTAAGTGACGTTAAGAAATTTAAATTATGCTCTAATTGTCTTCGTCAAGGTCATCCGCTTAATGAATGTCGAATGGGACCGTGTCGTGAATGCAAAAAACGCCACAATACGTTGCTTCACGATCCTGACTCTAATAAAACTTCATCTACTACTGAATCTAACATCGCGGTAAACCATTCTTCACAAAATCAGCAACAAGTACTTTTGTCTACCGCACTTATAGAAGTTTGCAACCCAGTGACAAGGGCAACATCGAAGGTTCGAGCTCTCCTGGATTCAGGAAGCCAGTCTTCTTTTATTTCTTCTTCTCTTAAGGACGAGTTGGCATTAAACTCAACTCGTATAGATAATTTGCGAATTATAGGTATAGGCAATAGCAACTGCAATAATGTGACTGAGTCATGCACTATTAAAATTAATTCTATAAACACGCCTTTTAGCGTTCAATTGTCTTGTTTAGTATTAAACGAGTTAACTAGTGGACTACCTAAAACTCCCATTGATATCAAGGCACTAAAATTGCCATCTTCTATAGTCTTAGCCGATCCTACATTTTATCAGCCTTCTAAAGTTGATGTATTGATAGGGGCTGATCTATTTTGGCATGTACTTGGGGGAGAACAAAGAAATTTAGGTCCTAATCTTCCAAAATTGCATAGTTCCAAATTTGGCTGGTTGATTTCCGGTCCTATATATACAAAAGTAAACTACAACTCCGTTCAATGTAATCACGCATCTGTTCTACAAAATGCAGACGATGAAATACATAGAATGCTTCCTATATTTTGGAATCTGGAAGAGGTTCCCAATAAAACTAAATTGAGCGATAAGGATAAATTTTGCGAAAAACATTTTTTACTTAATACCACAAGGCTAGAAAATGGTAGATTTTGTGTGAAGCTACCCTTAATAGATGAACCCGATTGCTTAGGTGATACTTACGCATTGGCTAAAAAACGTTTTATTAATTTAGAAAAAAGATTTAAACGAAATCCAACTCTTAAATTGGAGTATTCTAAATTCATTAATGAATACAAAATGTTAGGACATCTCACAGAAATAACAACTAAACCAAACATTTGTTATTTTCTATGTCACCACGCTGTACTCAAGGAAACCAGTGAGTCAACTAAATTAAGAGTGGTTTTTGACGGTTCAGCGCCATCTACATCCGGTTATTCTCTTAACGACATTCTTTTATCGGGACCCAACATACAAGACTCTCTTTTCTCCATCCTAGTTAGAGCTAGACAATACAAATACCTACTGACTGGCGACATTGAGAAGATGTATCGTCAGGTGGAAGTCACTGAACCTGATCGTGACTTACAATTGATACTATGGAGAGAAAAGGAATCTGATCTCATTAAAATACTGAAACTAAATACACTAACTTACGGCACAGCGAGTGCGAGTTATTTAAGTACTAGGTGTGTCTATCAGTTGGGTGAAGAATGTGAAGATGAATTGATCAAAAATATAATTCAATCAGACTTTTACGTCGACGATTTGATAACTGGTTGTAATAATGAAATTCAATTACATTATATACAAAACAAAATTGCTAATGTACTGAGTTCTGGATGTTTTAACCTAAGAAAATACAAAAGTAATCTGCCCAGTCTAGTTCAAGATATCAATTCTAGTTTAAATTCGCAGGAAAGTCTAATGTTTAGCGAATCTACTAGTACCCTAGGTTTAGGCTGGAACCCGGTTAATGATACCCTACATTTTCCTACTATTGATATTCCACAAAATACAGTTGTTACTAAAAGATTTATTTTATCTCAATCATTCAAAATTTTCGATCCACTCGGGATCCTTAGCCCATTTATAATTATTCCAAAGATAATGCTACAAAAACTATGGCTAAACAAAATAGATTGGGATCAGTCCGTTCCAAAGGACATAGAAATGTCTTGGAACAGCTTTCAGAACAATGTACCTAGTTTACGTAATTTACATATACCAAGATTAACTTTGAGTGATGATGCTCTAGAAATTGAAATGCATTCATTCAGCGATGCCTCACAACATGCTTACGGTGCATGCGTATACATGCGATCTATAAGCACTAGCGGTACAGTCACCGTAAGATTGTTGTGCGCAAAATCTAGAGTAGCTCCAGTGAAACCCACGACGATGCCGCGTCTCGAATTGTGTGCTGCTTTGTTGTCTGCGCGACTGTGTAAATCAGTAACAGATGCACTTAAATACTCACCGTCACGGATCATTCACTGGTGTGACTCAAGCATCGTTCTAGCATGGATTCGTAATGATCCTAACAAATTAAAAACTTTCGTTGCTAATCGAATAATCGAAATAACGGAACTTACTGTACCTTCGTCCTGGCGCTATGTTCCAACTGATCAAAATCCGGCTGACTTGATCTCCCGTGGCGTAAATGGGAATCAGCTAATGTCAATGAATTTATGGTGGAAAGGCCCAAAGTTTTTATCTAAACCTGAATCACAATGGCCTTTGTTAAAAGGTTACAAAAATTGTGATTTGCCAGACATTGAGGTCAGGTGTAATACAATTATTAATATTTCTGATCCAATAATCAAATTTGAGAATTTTTCTAAATTGAATAAATTAGTAAGAACATTTGCATTCGTAAAACGTTTTATTTACAATGTCCAGCAACCCCAAAATAAATTTATTGGTAGCTTAAGTGTAGAAGAATTAAATAATTCATTTTATATATTATGTGCCCTTGCACAACGTGAGTCATTTCAACTTGAATATGATACATTGGTAAAAAATAAACCATTGCCCAATAAATGCAAGATTTTGTCACTATCGCCATTTCTTGATCATAATCACTGCATAATCCGCGTTGGTGGTAGACTGTATGCATCTGACTATTCTTATGAGAAAAAACACCCAGTTCTGCTCCACTCCTCTCATCATTTCACAAAATTATTCTTTGAACAGGAACATATTCGTAACATGCATGCTGGTCCACAGCTATTGTTGGCTGTGGTAAGAGAAAGAGTTTGGCCAATAAATGGTAGACGCTTAGCCAGACGAGTGGTTAATAATTGTGTGCGTTGTAAACGTATTGCAGGCAAAACTTTGAGTCCTAAAATGGGAAACCTTCCTATTCAAAGAATTACTCCAGATCATCCTTTTTTATCTGTGGGCATGGATCTAGCTGGACCCTTCTTAATTTTAAATCGACGAGGCCGCGGTAGTAAGCTCATTAAATGCTACCTTTGCCTATTTGTGTGCTTACGCTATAAATGTGTTCACTTAGAGGCTGTCAGTGACTTATCGAAAGATGCCTTTCTGATGGCTTTTCGTAGATTCGTAGCTCGTAGAGGAAGGCCAGTGGAAGTATTTTCCGATAACGGACGAAATTTCGTTGCTGCGGCCAAGGAAATCGGTCAATTTTTAAAGCAAAATTCGGAACCAATTGTTGAGTTTGCAAGTCAAGAAAATATTAAGTTCATTTTTAGTCCGGCATACGCTCCTCACTTCGGTGGTATTTTTGAAGCCGGAATAAAATCCGCGAAACACCATATCAAACGTATACTAGGTAACAGCCACCTAACATTTGAGGAGATAACAACATTGTTTGCGCAAGTTGAAGCCATACTAAATAGCCGTCCCTTGTATCCTCTATCATCCTCTCCTAACGATTTCCTCCCACTTTCTCCTGGACACTTTCTTATTGGAAGACCGTTGGTATCGCTGCCCTCTCCAAATTTGCTTGATTGCAAGGAGATCACATTAAGAAGATATGAACGCTTAGAGAAACTCCGCCAGCACTTTTGGAACAAATGGCAACGGGAGTATATTTCTGAATTACAACAAAGAAGCAAGTGGAAAACTAACTGCGATAAACTACAAATCGGTGACATGGTACTCATACAAGAGGACAACATACCACCTATGAACTGGAGACTTGGTAGAGTCTCCCGACTATTTCCTGGGAATGATGGAGTCTGCAGAGTAGCGGACATTGACACCACAAGAGGACCCGTACGAAGAGCATTAGTTCGGCTGTGCCCGCTGGTGGCACCTGAAGCAGATGATCAACTCGGTTGAAAGAACTCTTTCAACGGGCGGGAAGATGTTTAGGCCCAATGATGTCCAAAGCCTTTGCCAAAATGTTAAAAACATAACGTCACTGTCATTTTTATTGTAAAAAAAAAATTTAATTCGACTTTTGGCGGCTTCACCGGCATTACGCGCCGTTTCTAAAAACTTGTAAACTTTTATCTGAATACACAAAATTGTAAGAAAATTGAGTTATTATTGGCTCCATTGTGTCAAGCGAAGACAAGTTTTTTCCTAAGTCGCCTTGATATCATAGGGAGATACTGATGTAGTCCTTTTCTTAAGTGCCGGAACCACACGGCAAGTTATATAAAGATCTTGTCAAAAAACTGGGTTTAAGGGTCGTGGACTTTATCGAACAAGGCTTGAACGGGTTTTTCCAAGTAGAAATGCGTATTCAATTTATATCGATATCGAAATTTACGATATAATTGAAGTATTATGCCACGGGTGATTAAGGCTTTAGCCTTTATTAATCTTGACGTGACGTAATCGATTCTGAAAGTAATTTTAATATACCTCCTACAACAATCTTATCAATAACACAATAACCTTTATATCAACTTTATTATATTAACATAGAGTTCTAATTCCAATGTAAAGAGGTGAAGTCTGTATTTTTTTAGACAAAGGATTATAATCTTTAAAATGGATAAGCTAGAGTTCGGACTATATCGGGTTGTGTTTCGGAAGTTGAGTAGCGGCGAAAGTGTTTCGTAGCACACATTTTTTACTCTCACTGTCGGTCACGGCCGGTGCGATGGCATAGTTGTTAGAATGGCAGAAGGCGATCTTCGCGGTTCAAAGTTATTGGTAAATTGTTTAGAGATAATTGCTATGTTAATTGTAATCGAAACCTGAACTAGCCTGTTTCTAGTTAGAATATTTTACAGGAGGTTTTCTGACGAAAATCTAATAAATGCCCGAAGTGGATGTATGTAAGGCAGGCACTATGAACTGAAAAATCTTTGCAAAATACGTCATTATAAAATTAATGAAAATGTTATTTGATATGTACCTAACTGCTGATACCTACTGCTGATAAAAGCTTAGAAATATATACATATATTTAATAATTAATAACATATATTGAAGGATTGAAACTTATTCAGCAGTTCCAAGTTACATGACTACGCACGCATGATGTCAATTGTGTCATAATCGCAATGCTGTTATGATAAGTTTGATTTGAGCTAATTGTTTGTAAACGCACTTGAATGTATAAATAGTTGAGTAATTGGAGCCGAAAAGGGGGCCTTGGGAATTTTGTATGTATTAGTACTATTATTTCACCCCTTTTCCACCATGTACAAATTAAGGCGTGTCTATAAGCAATACGCCTTTGCCTTACACGTCAATGACATTTTTAATTGTCCAAATTAGTACCACTTTTAAATTAAAATTACACTTAACTTATACATATTAATAACTAAATACATACACACATACATATAATCACGTCTATATCCCTTGCGGGGTGGAAAGAGTCAACAGTTTTAAAAAGACTGAAAAGCCACGTTCAGCTGTTTGGCTTCATGATAGAATAATAACTAATGTTAATATTTAACTTTTTTATTAAGTGGTCTCTTTGATATTTGATTATTATATAACTATATATTTATAATAAAAATTGTAACTTTACATGCATATATATAGAAATATGTTGTCAGTGCAAGGTCACACATTAGTTGTAACTTTGTAAAATAATTTTCAAAGGCTGAGTAAGGGATGAAGCGGTGTCATTCAACATCCCAGGTTGCCGAGGTAGCCTTCTGTTTAATGTTATAATATTGTTGTGGCTATGCAAATGGCTTCCAGCCCACAATGAGAACGCATGCAGCACGCCTAATGACATTCCCACACTGTCTATGGTTTGATGAATTGTGTAATTTTTTATCTCATTTAGTGGAAATTTGACGAAAATAGAAATGTTTGTAAGTAGATCTTTTCAGATGACACCGTTGTGCTTAGAACCAAAATGTTTTAGGGTATTACGATGGATCGAAAATTCGATTGATATTTATTAGTGGTTTGACGGCTTCTGTGACGCAGCGGTAGTACGCTTGTCTGTGACACCGGAGGTCCCGGATTCGAATCCCGGTGAGGGCATGATGAGAAAAGAACTTTTACTGATTGGCCTGGATCTTGAATGTTTATCTATATAAGTATTTATTATAAAATATTGTATCGTTGAGTTAGTATCTCGTAACACAAGTCTCGAACTTACTTCGAGGCTAACTCGATCTATGAAATTTGTCCCGTATATATATATATATATTATATTTTGGCCTGTACAATATTTTTTTTATAACATGGAAGTGTTTATTTCTATCATAACATAAAAGAAAAGGCGAGTGTATGTTTGTTAATTACAAGAATTAACAGAGCGTGCGAATGAAACTGTAGGATGCAGAATTATGCGGTAGAATTAATAGAAAAACATTTTGACAATTTCACACACGGATTTCAGTATATTTTTCATCGCAGATATTAAATACAAAGTGTTTTGTTTAAGTTTTGTTTTAGATAGAAAATTAAAATGGAATTTTGAAATACATAGTTGCATATTTTTAACTTAAAATGTTTGCTGTTGAAAATGATTAAGCAAATAGGTATATAAAAGTAGCTGAACCCGTGACTTCGTCCGTGTGAAATAGTTATTTTAGGCATCATTGAAGCCCTCAAGGATGAATAATTTCCCTCGTTTTTTTTAACATTTTCCATTATTTCTTCGCTCTTAATAGTTGCAGCGTGATGTTATATAGGCTAAAGCCTTCCTCGATAAATGGTCTATTCAACACAATAACAATTTTTTAATTCGAACTAGTAGTTCCTGAGATTAGCGCGTTCAAACAAACAAACAGACTCTTCAGCTTTATAATATTAGTATAGATGAGTGTGAATGGACTGGTGGAGTGGGAAGGCCAAGACGAAAGTACCCTGATCAAATCGGAGACGTTATGGCAAAAACACAGGTCAAGAGTACCCGAAACCGACGAGCTTGCATGAAGACAGTAATGAATGTGAATGAAGCGAAAGAAATGTACAGGGATCGTGGCAAGTGGAAAGTTATAGTTTCTGCCTACCCTTCCGAGAGTCTTGAAAACCTATGTAGTTTTACAAGACTGTTGGCTCTGTCTACTAAGATAAAGATCTGAAAAGCATGTGCTTTTCAAATCTTAAGACGTATTGTTGATCTGTATGTCAGTTTGACAGTGTACTCTTTTATATAGTGAGACCAAAAAATATGGATTCACCAAGACAGCTTTACACTTACCAGCTCAGCGGTTTAGGAGCAATTACCCTCCGTGATGAGATATTACGCGGCATTGCGTAATAACTTTCCTGTCTTCGCGGATTCAAAGCCCATTTGTTGCGCTCCGCTGGCTATACTTCCGTTGGACTAGTTATGCCCCCTGGGTTCGCTCGGAATTTTCCTTGACAGTGGTACTAAAATTGTGTACATCGAAAATGCTGAAGAGTGTAAATATACATACATACATTACGGCCTCCGTGGCGCAGCGGTAGTAGGTACCTACGCTTGTCTGTGACACCGTAGGTCCTGGGTTCGAATCCCGGGCATGATGAGAAAAGAACTTTTTCTGATTGGCCTGGGTCTTGGATGTTTATCTATATAAGTATTTATTATTAAATTTATTATCGTTGAGTTAGTATCTCGTAACACAAGTCTCGAACTTACTTCAAAGCTAAAATCTGTGTAATTTGTCCCGTATATATTTATTTATTTATGCATTAAACAGGCCATCCCTTACGAGGTAGACAGATCCAAACTTCTTGAAAAGACTCGTGTTTTATGAAAATGCATTATAAGTGATAGCTATCCCTTGCGGGGTAGACAGAGCCAACAGTCTTGTAAACCTGAATGGTCACCTTTAGCTATTTGGCTTAATGATAGAATTGAGATTGAAATAGTGAAAGGTTGCAAGCCCATCGCCTAAAAAAGAATTCAAAGTTTGTAAACCTATCCCTTAGTCATCTTTTACGACATCCATGGCAAAGATATGGAGTGGTCCCATTCTTTTTTGTATTGGTGCCGGGAACTATCACACTATTACATTAGTTGGGATATTAAGCGAATATCTATGATGAGCATATCATAAAATTGGCCCTGTCGTGTGTTGCAACAAATCTGGCCAAGTTCGAGTCGTCATAGTGAGGGACCGCCTCCATTTGCAAACTGGGTGGTACAAAACGTTACGGTGTCCCAGCGTCGGTAACGACTGTTATATATATGCGTATGCGCATACGCAATACTCGGTATTTGCATAAAATACTGGTACGCGAATATCATCTTTGCGTAATTTATACTTCCACTAGCTTTTACGCGCAGCATCGCCCGAGTGAATTTAGCGCATAATAACCGACTAATTTAGCAATTTTTTTTGTAGATGGCGCTCACAATTTGTTGTTTTTTTTTGTAAATCCCACGGAAACTATAGTTTTTACCGAGTTTTATGGTACACTTTATCCTATTGTGTCGTGTGGTTCCCGGTGCTATTAGAAAAAGAATAGGACCAAGCCACCTCTTTCCCATGTCGTAAAAGGCGACTAAGGGATAGACTTATAAACTTGGGATTCTTCTTTTAGACGACGGGCTAGCAACCTATCACTATTTGAATATCAATTCTCATCAAGTCTTTTTAAGACTGTTGGCTCTGTCTACCCCGCAAGGGATACAGACGTGATCATATCTATGTACTCATGTATATCCTATTCCAAACTCTTAATATGGGTGTACAAACCTTTCCGTTTATTGACTTACACGTTGTTTTCCTTTGCTTACAGCGGCATTCTCGCTTTTTCTTATTTGGCGCTAAATTCACGCGCGCGAAGCTGCGTTTAAATCATAGATTTTCCAATATATAGCTTCTTTTAAGCGGAAAGGTTAAATGCCCAATCATAAAATCGTAACTGACAGGTTTAAATCCTTTCGCAACCTTGCATAAATGACTGTTTTCTCACTAACATCTCCTTACCGTGAGGTTAAACATCGTGAGGAAATCGTCACATTCAGGATGTGGTTTGATGTGGTAAACTGGATGTGTAATCTGTGCAGCCCTTCTTTCATTCCCGCGCAAATTGTAAGTTATATTGGTATTCCTCTTTTATGTGATTGTTTTTGGTGTAATTACAGAGTACTTACACCAAAAAGTTCTTCAGTTGTCTATGACATTCGAATTAAATATTTATATTCTATGTATGCAAGACTTTGGAACCACATATTATATAGACAGATAAATAGATAGAATACTCTTTATTGTGTATAAATTAAAACGAAAATAACTTATCCAAAAACTTATGCTAAGGTGATGTAAAATTGTGCAATCTCTTCCAGGTAACCACGAGAACATTTCATGAAAAGAGAATTTTGTAGAAAGATAATATTAAAAAAAAATTGTAAACTACTACCAATAATAGACGTACATAAACATATTTCATTAAATAAACTAACATAGTTATATATTTTTTATAAACAATTTATTTTGCCAAAAAAAAACTTGTAATCAGTTAAGATAATATTCTAGTCTTCCGGAACTCACGTTTAAAAAAAAAACTTAAAAAAAAAAAAAATTGCCAGAATCAATATTGTCACTGTAAAGTTTGAAGAAAGAACTGGTCATCATCAATTCGTGGTTGTTTGCTCAGAACTTGTTTAGTTATCGCTTATAACGATCTGTACCTACAGACACGGTTGACTATATACGTGATGTAAAAGTGACGTGATCTGAGCTTATAATTATCTTAATTAATATAAAAACAAAGAGAAATATGGCGCCGTGTGGTTCCCGGCACAAATACAAAAAAAAAAAAAAATAAGACCACTCCGTCTCTTTCCCATGGATGTCGTAAAAGGCGTCTAGGGGTTAGGCTTACAAACTTGGGATTCTTTTTTAGGCGATGGGTTAGCAACCTGTCACTATTTGAATCTCAATTCTATCATAAAGCCAAATAGCTGAACGTGGCCATTCAGTCTTTTCAAGACTGTTGGCTCTGTCTACCCCGCAAGTATGTATGTATGTAGAAATATGAATGGCAAATTAGGATTCTTCTTGTAGGCGATGGGCTAGCAACCGTTTTAATATCGTTTATCTTCTTCTTCTTCGAGAAATCTTATCGTAATTGTGCTGATCGGATCGAGGTTCTCTTCTTCTCAGTCTTAACATACATAAATATAATTACTCTATATGTCTTGCTGGACAGAGCCAACAGTCTTGAAAAGACTGAAAGGCCACATTCGTTTGTATAAATTATTGACAGGTTGCTATCCCATCGTCTACAAGAGGAATCCCTGGTTTATAAACCTATCCCTTAGCCTTTTACGACATCAATGGGAAAGATGGAGTGGTTCCCTTCTAAAGTGGAAATCACAAGACACCTAATAAGTGATTACATCTTGATCAAGTAAAGGACGTCCTGCCAAAAGGTCAGGTCAAGAGTACCCGAAACCGAGCTTGTATGAAGAGAGTTGTGAATGTGGATGAAGCAAATGTAGAGATCGTGGCAAGTGGAAAGACTCTTCCTACCCCTCTGGGAAAAAGGCGTGATTTTATGTATAGGTATATTAAATGTCCCATAATCTTATATATAAAATTCTCGTGTCACAATGTTCGTTCGTACTCCTCCGAAACGGCTTGACCGATTCTCATGAAATTTTGTGAGCATATTGAGTAGGTCTGAGAATCGGCCAACATCTATTTTTTATTCCCCTTAGTGACCCTTAACATTTTTTAAACTAGGAATTACTTAAAACGTATTACAAACAAAGGTTTGTCGGGACAGCAAGTAATTCATAAAAATGTTAATGAATATAAATTTGATCCGGAAACCTCAAGGCACATGAGGACTTACCGAGAAAAATGCTAAAATTAAAACAAGGAAACTCATACATTCTCTCTTTGTCATTGGTTTTTTAACGGTCAAAACACAATAGTCATGTGAGCGTTACATAATTGTTCTCACACTGTAATAAGTAAAAGTTTGACCCTGTTTGCTTTTTGTGTGACGCGTGTGTTGTGTTTGGTGTCATCTCAAAAACTAAGTGTGACCTTAAAACTTTAACGATAACCTGTCAAATCTCCGGTACAACAAAATTTGAGTCGCTCCACTTCAATTTTGTACATTATTTACGTACGGTGCCTATGTAGGTACGTAGTGAATGTATTGAATTACATTAAAAAAAAAAATAAAAATAAAAATTCGTTTATTTCTTTTACAACAAAGTGTACAATGATACATTGTTAGGACTCTCTAGTAAGCAAATAATGCTTGTGTCAGAGAACCCTACTCTTTCTTAACATACATTACTAACACTTGTTGATAATAATACAAAATAAAAATTTAAATTTCCATCCTTCCAACTAAGTATGTGTGAACATATACAACTATATACACATACATACATATTACATATACTTACATACAGTATATACATACAATACAATTATATAAATATTATTAATTTTAGTATGTGTGTGTACTGTGTAACTTTGAAAAAGAATAAAAACAAATGGGATGTAAAATATATTTCAAGTTATAAGAAAAATTTAATTAATCAGTACTTCTGTTTGTTCATAATTAAGAGTTTTCAGCCAGCTGCCAATCAATTGTTTTACTTCTCGTAACCTCATAGGATATATATTCATTAAATCGTTAATTTTATTATAAAGTTTTGGTGATTGTGCTGTAAATTGCCTTGCAGCAAAATTGGTTTTTGTGTAAATACGTTGAGCTACTTTATCTTGTCTTCTTCTATTTGATCTGCATGGTTTGTAGGGTATACTTTTATGCATTCTTTGGATAACTCGTAAGACATAAAGTTGTCTAACCGTTAAAAGTTCGCAATGCGAATATAATTCTTCCGTAGGAAATCTGAAGGGCTTACAATGCATAACCTTAAGCATACAGCGCTGACTTCTTTCTATTTCAATAAATTTTGTTTTATTTGCTCCACCCCATATTGATATGCAATATCCAATAATTGATTCCACCAAAGCAGTGTAAATTTGATTTATTAGTTTTTTGTTAGCAACATGTCTTAATATCTTAAAAATCCAGATCAATTTTCTGACTCTCGTTTTTACATTTTCAATTTGAGAATGCCAGGAAAGACGTTGATCAATTAAAATACCTAAATACTTTGTTTCACTGACTTTATTTATTTTAGGACAGCTACACGGCAAATTATTAGAATCACAGTTGTGTAATTTAAGTTCAATGTAATTTTTAGGGCCAGATTTTTTGGTTTTTGCAAAACAAATATAATTTGTTTTTGATATATTAAGGGACAGCAAATGAGAATATAACAAATTAGATACTTTAGATAGACCGGTTTCAGCTAGTTTAAATACAGAATCCCAAGAGTTACCGGTGAAAACTAATGCAGTGTCGTCCGCGTAGGAAAATATCTGGCCACCTTCAAGTTTCAGGTTTGTGAGTTCATTAATATATAAAAGAAATAAGGTCGGACCCAGAACACTTCCCTGGGGAACGCCGTAGTTAATATCTAAATCTTGACTTATATGACTACCTATCTTTACTCTCTGTCTCCGATCCGACAAGTAGCTTTTAAATAATTTTAGTGCAGTGCCTCTAATACCATTTTTTTCTAGTTTTTGGAGTAAAGTGGGAATAGAGACGGTGTCAAAGGCCTTTTTTATATCCAAAAATACGGTCAAACATTTGTTACCCTTATCTAATTCATCTACAATGAGAGATGTTAAAGCCAGTATTGCATCTTCTGTGGATTTTCCTTGCCGGAAACCAAATTGTGACTTAGATAGAATATTATATTTGTTGAAGAAGCTAAGTAACCGGGCATTCAAAAGCTTTTCTATAATTTTTGAAATTATAGGTAAAATGGAAATTGGCCTATAGTTATTGACATCATCTCTATTACCACCCTTGTGAATTGGTATTACCACAGAGAGTTTCAAAAGACTGGGAAAAATTCCCCTCTGAAAACAAAGGTTCGCCAAGTGGGTAATTATAGGTACAACGAGATCTTGTGCAAGCTTTAGGAAAGTGGTTGTGATGTTATCCCAACCAGAAGAACTGTTGACTTTTAAATCCATTAATACATTCCCAACTTCTTGTTCGTCAGTATCCATTAGTATAAATGATGATTTTTGGGTGTTCGGAAACCTTTGTAATGAAGGGTTTTCAGGAAAAGATTCGGCAAGATTCCTTCCAATCGTAGCAAAAAAACGGTTGACAGAATTCACAGATTCCTCCGGAGTTTTTCCAGTCTTAAGTAGTTCAGTATTTTGCGATTTTGTTGAATTTAAGTTAGTAATACATTTAATATTATTCCACAGCAATTTAGATTTTTTCAGAGATTGTGCCAATTGTTTACTTTCGTATTTACGTTTTAGTTTTTTAATTAAATTGTTGCAAAAATTACGATATCGCTTATAGGTTATTCTTAAAATTTCGTTGTCAGGATTACGACGAAGTTTGTTTTGCATTTTGTTTCTATTTTTAATACAGCGCAAAATACCAGGTGTAATCCACGGTTTGATGTTTCTTTTTAATCTTGGGAGATATGATAAAGTGGTAGACTCATTGAGAGAATCACTTAAATAGCTAATAAGTTTTTCTATGAGGAGATTTGGATCATCATAATGTAACAAACTTTGGAGATTTTTGTTAATTAGGTTGATTAAAGCCTTGTCATAATTAATTCTATCAATATATTTAGGACTATTAATTATATTTTCAACAGAAGATAAACTTAGGAAAATAGCTCTATGATCAGTGACTGTGGTGTTTAAAACTGCAATTTGCGCTGTGTGGTTAACTTGAGAAATTTTTATCATGTAATGATCCAAACAAGCATCATATCTCGTAGGAAATAAGTGCCCAGGTAGTATTCCGTACGAAGCTAGCATATCCAAATAAAAATTTCTATTGTTGATTTCATTTATAGGTTCATTGTTTCTAGGTATAAGGTTAATATTTAAATCTCCTGTAATAACGATAGTGTCATTTGATTTTATAGTTTCTAAATAATTATCAATAGAGTTTATAAAGTTTTTTGCGTTGGAGTTTGATGGAGAGCGATATATGGCCATTATTATATTAGAATTTACATTTATCTGAAGGCAAGACGCTTGATTGAGCCTAACTTCATTAACATCAGCCTTAAGACCATTTTTAATGTAAACCACCACTCCGTCATTTTTATTTAAATGATACGTAGTTGTATATGATGTATGGTTATGCATTGTAGGAATAGGTCTATTGAGATCAAGTTGACACTCAGTTAGAATAATAATATCAATTTCAAACTTACTCTCGGACAAATTTATTAGAAAATCATCTAAATTACAATAAATTGACCTAATATTATGTGTTATTACTGTTAAATTGTTTTTTAGTTGTTTAGGCATAAATTTTACTAGGTCTTGTATTTCACATTGAGTGGAAAACGCAATATTACTAATGTCTAATTCATTCATTGTATTCAAAGAACTATCCATATTTAGAGTAAGAAACGTCAGAGTTCAATTGATATCCAGTCACATAAAAACCATAGAACAACAAAATAAATTCAAACAGTGAGATTATCTTCATAAAATACCCTTTTGCAGAAGTACTTGATGTACATTTAAAATTATATTTAACTCCATAATTATAAAATATTATATATGAGAATGTAAAAGTAAATATGTGTGTATAACAATAATAATATAAAATATGTTTGTCTAAATACACAAAAATAAATGTAAATACATAAAAAACGGTTAAATAAATTAACAAATGGCAACATAATTTTTGCATTATATTAAAAAATATGAAAAAATCTAGTCAGGTTTTCCGAATTAGATTTTGAATTTGAGATTCACTAAAAACTAAGATTATTGGAGATTGCTCATCCTTCCTCAAGTAAACTCTGCCGTACGCCATACACACACACATGTACATTACGTACATATTTAACCGAAATTATACACATTACATTATTATTTTACATTATATACCGACATATAATATAAATATATATATATATATATATATAAAGTAATAAGGTATAAAGTAATAAGATTTTATATACTTATTGAAAATGCAATAATCAATATTATAATGTCGTAAAAAAACTATTAGGTACATATGGAATAAATGTAGCTAAATAAATAATATTACGGTTGAAAGAAAATAAATTATACGTACCATTAAAATAACATAATATCAATATCGATTCGACACAAGGTTGGCGAATGCATTGCTAAAATAAAACAGAGAATGCTGAATCAAGGTCAAAGTAAGCAAGGCTGTTTAAATATTAACCAGTTTCTGATAGGTTTAATTTACCGATGCGATGGTCAAAAATGGAGTGTCGGAGGTCGGAAGGTTAAGGCACCGTTTATAAAAAAGCATGATTAGGTTCGAATCCTAAGCTGCCATGTACCAACTAGTTTTATAGTTATTTATTAGGCACTGGAGGACGCCGGCGTTTCCGCTCGCTTAAAACGAAAACCCAGATAGCTCTTGTTCCCGCGGGAATTTTCAAAAATCCTCTTTTAGTATTCTTCTTCTCTACCTAAGGAACCTTTATAACAAATTTGAACTTTCTACGCTCAGTAACTTCGGTTGTGTGTTGTCCCCTCAGTCAGTCAATAACGGTGAATTGTTTGTAATGTTTACATACATACATAAAATCACGCCTCTTTCCTGGAGGGGTAGGCAGAGACTACCTCTTTCCACTTGCCACGATCTCTGCATACTTCCTTCGCTCCATCCACATTCATAACTCGCTTCATGCAAGCTCGGCGGTTTCGGGTACTTTTAACCTGTTTACTTTTATTATTTTTGCTTTCTATTATTTATTCTAAGTGTCCCTCTATCAATTTCAGTCAAAAATTACCAGTTTTTTACTATTATAATGTTTTTCTGTAATAAAAAGAAAAATCATTAATTCTTTTAATCAAACTTAAATAAAATCCCCTTTGCTTAAGTTTCACTATCTCATTCTTTACATACATACATATAATCACGTCTTTAACCGTTCCGGGGTAGACGGCGCCAACAGTATCAAAAACACTAAATGGCGCGGTCAGCTTAGCCTATTCTTAAACTGATTGTTTTCCCAGACATAGCCTGGTGAGTTTGCTAGTTGTAATAGACGAAACAATAGCTGTTTAGCGCATGACTGATGCATGTTACGTAAACGTTTAGTTACGGAAATTCATGTCCAAATTAACTATTGAAATGTAGGCTCGTTGGCTTACGGGTCAATGCACTTACAGTTTTGAATGAGCATCTGTTTATTGAAAATTAATATCCATAATCATATTAAATATACCGCATTCATTTATTCATACATATGGTCACGTCTATATCCCTTGCGGGGTAGACAGAGCCAATAGTCCCGAAAAGACTGAATGGCCACGTTCAGCTGCTCGGATTAATAATGGAATTGAGATCCAAATAGTGACAGGTTGCTAACCCATCACCTAAAAAAAGGATCGCAATTTTATAAGCCTATCCCTTAGTCGCCTTTTACGACATCCATGGGAAAGAGATGGAGTGGTCCTATACTTTTTTGTATTGGTGCCGGGAACCACACGGCACCATCATTTATTCATTTAATTAAATAAAATCTTTTACCGATTTGATTATATTTAGCTTGTTTAATAGATCTTCAGGAGTAATTTAGAATTATGGTAATATTATTAGGACCGAAGGAAGTATGCAGAGATCGTGCCAAGTGGAAAGATGTAGTCTCTGCATTGCATACCCCTCCGGGAAAAAGGGATGATTTTATGTAAGTATGTATTAGGACATACGAGTTATCATGTAGATTAGGCTAACCCCAGCCTGGTTTTTATCAAATAATATGGAATATTATAAAGACTTTATCCCGATTGCTACGGTTATTCGGTTCATCAATTTAGGCATCAGTTTTACGAGTATCTTGCGTCCGAGTCATTAATCAATTGTTGTCAAACGGATAGTCGAAAAAAACTAAAATTCCCTGTAAATCTAAAAATTATTTTCATACATACATACATATAATCACATCTATATTCCTTGCGGGGAAGACAGACCCAACAGTCTTAAAAATACTGTTATGCCGCGTTCAGCTGTTTGGCTTACTGATAGAATTGAGATTCAAATAGTGACAGGCTATAAATTATTTTCCTTCACCATAATTATAGAAATCCGAATAATTATGTAAGTATTTATATTTATTTCCGTGGCCAATAATCAACGTCAGTTAACAACTATTATTACATAGTTATTCTGAACGATTTCTAAGCAAGTGTTAACGAGTGTAATTACCATACGAATGGTCACTTCTGGTCCGAAAGACCATCGCCACCTATGTATGTAAACAAAGTCACGTGACATATGGTTCAAGTTCACATTGGTCTAACCACTGGCAGACGTTCAAGCCAGTGTGTTGTTCCAATGTATAAAAGACGAGCTCTATTGCTTGTATGTTGGCATAAATATACATACAATCACGCCTTTATCAACTAAGAACTAGGTAGTCCTAAGGGTAGACAGAGCCTAAAGTCTCTGGTAATGGTATTCAATTGAGTATATAATGGTATTAAATTATGTTTTTATGTTTAACAAAAGTGCTTAAATAGTTATTGAAAAATAGATAAATTATCTTGATTAATTAAAAAAAAAATGAACTCAAAAATTTTAGGCCAGTTGCAACCATTGTAAAAGCAGTAAAGAGTTTTAACCAAAATTCATTTAAATTATACTAAGCAGTAAGTAAAGTTAAAGCTGTGATATTTAAAATTGTAATATGAGTCATTTCCCTAGGCGGCTTTATTTGAGCACCTTTATTTATTTACGTAAATTTTTACATTGAACAATTTACTCGCTTTACTAATTTAATAAATTGGAAATCTTTGACGACAACATGGCAAAGGGTCCTTCGTTTAATCGCGACATAGTTGGCTACCGTGCTAGTCCAGCCGTTGGCTCAATGTGAACTACAACTTTTACACAATAGCTCACATTATCGATGCACATATTAGGCATAGAAAACATTAGCAATATGGTTTTGTATGATATGAATTCATATTCAGCCATTATTTTATTCTGCGCATTTTCTATTGAGAAATAACATACTCAATGCGCATACACATGCAGCTGCCTGAATGTGCAGGTTTCTTCACGATGTTTTCCCTCACCGTAAGAGCATCGGTTAGTATTCAAACTAGTGTAAACACCGCCTGCTCTTGACATTAGCAACAATTTCCCTCGCATATGAAAGGTGCAAGTCAGCAGTAAAAAGCTTTTAAAAGCTTTGACGTACTCGTTACAAAAGCTACAATGCAAACAATACTTGCTTTTTGGTCGACATTTAAGTGTGAGAGTAATTAAACCTTATGACACTGTAATGAGCGGTAATTCTAGTTTACATTGTATGTAGATAAAAAAATATAGTAGAAATTTGAAACTAAGAACTAAAAAGAAAACAGGAAAAATGTGACGTACTTACATAAAATTCAAAAAATCTATTCTGGTGCAGGCTTACACACATACATACATATAGTCATGTCCATTTTACTTGCGGGGTAGACAGAGCTATGTGGCCTATCAGTCTTTGAAAGACTGATAGGCCAAGTTTAGTTTTTGAGATTCAAATAGTGACAGGTTGTTAGCTCATCGCCTAAAAGGAGAATCCCAAGTTTGTAAGCCTACCCCTTAGTCGCCTTTTACGATATCCATGGGAAAGAGACGCAGTAGTCCTATTCTTTTTTGTAATGGTGCCGGGAAGAACACGGCACTGTACTTTCAAATTCAAATTCAAATTTTTTATTCATTATTATAGGACACTTCATATCACTTGATAGTTGTCATATCTTATGATATCACAACATTGGTTGACGTCAAATGAACAACTTAAAACTAAGTTTACCTATTACCGCTTCCAAAGCGTCAGTGCAGAAGAAGCGGTAACACACTGCACTGCAGCATTTTCTTCCTATTGGATGTCAAGTACAGCCGACGCTAGTTTTTGTGCCGTGGGAAAGCACCATTGTCTTGCATTCAGTTGCATTGAATGCATGAGGCCTTGACCGCTTAGCATGAGCTATGAATGAAGAATGTGATGGCTTCGGAAGATTATTCAATAATCATATAATACTGAATACCTCAACCAAATATAGAGAATGACGATAAAATGTCAATTCGATTACCTATCCCACAGGAAAAATGGCGTGTATTATGTATCGTGGAATCAATCTCGCGGGAACTCCGGGAGAAAAAGTAGCCTATATTTTATTCTGGGTCTTCAACTACCTTCAGTAGTTTTTGCGTGAAAGAGTAACAAACATCCATACATGCATTTATAATATTAGTAGGATGTATTTTTATGTAAATAAGTAAAGTTATACCTAGCAAATAAAATTTAGTCGCATACACATACCAAAACACATAAGACGTCTTTATAACTTGCGTATGTACATATATGCGATGTTGTAAAAAGCGAGTAAGGGTTAGGCATAAATATAGGAGGCCTCTTGTAGGGAGGCCTCTTGTGCCGTGTGGTTCCCGGCACTATTACAAAAAAGAATAGGACCACTCCATCTCTTTCCCATGGATGTCGTAAAAGGCGACTAAGGGATAGGCTTATAAACTTAGGATTCCTCTTTTAGGCGATGGGCTAGCAACCTGTCACTATTTGAATCTCGGTTCTATCATTAAGCCAAATAGCTGAACGTGGCCATTCAGTCTTTTCAAGACTGTTGGCTCTGTCTACCCCGCAAGGGATATAGACGTGATCATATGTATGTATGTATGTATGTATGCCTCTTGTAGGCGATGCGCTAGCGACCTGTCACTATAAAATCTCAATTAAGCCATACAGCTGAACATGGCCTATCAGTCTTTTCAAGATTATTGGCTCTGTCTACCCCGCAAGGGAAATAGACGTGATTATACATATATACGTAATTAGTATGAATTTGTATGCAATAAATCAACTACTTTTATTTTCATATCTTACCGCAAACATGTTATGAAATACTCCGAAAAATATGGAAATAAGCCGTTATCAATGATCTTAAGTGAGGCAAACCAACTCGTTCTTGATTATACACATTTAGATCGGCATGCTTGCTTATGTAAGTAACTATTTGTAGTTACAACACAAGATAGATATTTAAAACTCTTTATTGCACCACTAGCTGTGTCCGCGACTTCGTCCGCGTGGAATAGTTATATTGAGAATCATTAAAGCCTTCAAGGATGAATAATTTCCCCCGTTTTTTTCATTTCCATTATTTCTTCGCTCCTAATAGTTGAAGCGTGATGTTATATAGCCTAAAGTCTTCCTCGATAAATTGTCTATTCAATACAAAAAGAATTTTTTGATTCGAACCAGTAGTTCCTGACATTAGAGCGTTCAAACAAACTCTTCAGTTTTATAATACTAGTATAGATAAGAGTAAAACATACAAAACAGCACAAAGCAGATAGAGATGGTACAAAGGCGGACTTATCGCTAATGTAATCTCTTCCAGTCAACCTTTGGGTGGAAGGAAACCAAACAGGAGATTGGCGTTGGATATTTTATGGCTGTTCGGTGTTCCGTATTTTGCTATTATATCAGGTCAAGCAGGTTCCGTTCATGTAAATACATATGTACATACATATAGTCACGTCTTTTCAAGACTGTTGGCTCTGTCTACCCCACAAGGGATATAGTGTGTGTGTGTCCATATGAATGTACTAGCTGTGCCCGCGACTTCGTCCGCGTGGAATAGTTATTTTGGGCATCATATTTATTTTTGCAAACATCCTCCTCGGCTTTATAGCGGGCGGTCACGCGTATTAGAAAGAACGCTGGTTCGCGGTATTAAATGTTTCGCTGCAAATTGCTTATAACGACTATAATCTCAAAACCTATTCGTCTGATTTATATACTCTAAATGGCAATTTTAGTCTACATGAAAAGCCGAAAGTATTTATTTAGATAAGGATTAATACTGAATTAAAGAAAATTGGTTTCAAAATAACTTATGTTTACAATGAAAAAATAATCTTAAAAAATTAACATAAAAGTGGTTATTGTAAGTAAACCTTAAGAGATAGATATATGCTCTCGCGGACTTTTTTGTGGCAAAAAATGAGTACTTCACATCTTTAGTACATTGTTTTACTATATCTTTGTTGGTTTGCGCAGCGTTCGCGTGGAAAGCTCGCAGATGGCCGACTCGTTCAACTTTCACCTGCATTGTTGACGTTTCCCGTAGGAAATCCGGGATAAAATGTAGCCTATAGCCTTCCTCGATAAATAGACTATCTAACAGTGAAAGAATTATTCAAATCGGTTCAGTAGTTTCTGAGATTAGCGCGTTTAAACAAACAAACAAACAAACAAACAAAACAAACTCTTCAGCTTTATAATATTAGTATAGATGTATGTATGTTCATCTTTTAGGCGATGGGCTAGCATCCTGTCTACAATCTAGCTACCTGTCACTATTTGAATCTCAATTCTATCATTAAACCAAACAGCTGAACGTGGCCTATCAGTCTTTTCAAGATTATTAACTCTTTCTGCAAGGGATATAGACGTTACTTAAAAACCACTTTCTCCTTGTTTCCAGACGGGCTCCCGATGGCCCATCCTGACCCTGTCCATCCTGTTGGCCGCGTCAGCATGCGGCAGCGACATCCTGATGATCACGATGGGAGGCACCAAGTCACACAAGATGCCCTTCTGGGAACTCTCCAGGGGGCTGATAAGGAGGTTAATACTTTTTGAATTTTCTTTTTTTTTTACTTTAAATAACATACACACACACATATGGTCACGTCTATATCCCTTGCAGGGTAGACAGAGTCAACAGTCTTGAAAAGACTGAATGGCTTCAGCTATTTGGCTTAATGATAGAATTGAGATTCAGATAGTGACAGGTTGCTAGCCCATCGCCTAAAAAGGAATCCCAAGTTTGTAACCCTATCCCTTAATCGCCTTTTACGACATCCATGGGAAAGTGATGGAGTGGTCCTATTCTTTTTTTAATTGGTGCCGGGAACCACACGGGCATCGATAAAACAAGATTATATTATATAGATATTTAGATAAATATGATATATATACTTATTCATTAGTTTATCATAATTATATAAATATTTTCCAAGGAATATTCTAAATTGTAAACCTAGTTACCTAATAAAAAGCGGGGATTTCAGACAGAGGCGTAAAGCTTAAAAGAATGTGTTACCATAGCACAATACGGGTTAAGTTTCCCTGCAACAAGTTGCGGAGAGAAGTAGCTGCGTGTAAAACTTATCTAATCCGCCTAATACGAAGAAGCGGCGGAACAAACTACACTGCAGCATTGTCACCGAACGTCAATTTACAAATATACATACATAGATCGCTTAAATCTAAATCGTAACAACAAATGCACATTGCCTACATTAAAAATTATGAATAAGTATAAAACTAATGGTTTCAATACGTATCAAGATTCACCATTTTATCTCTGTAGTCTGATATACTGGAAAACTTTACGATTTACGAGACTCATTTCATACTTTTATTTCTAAAAGTTTCATTTTAAGTAACTTTTTATTGAAAATCACAATCTAGATGAAAACTTCCTTCTTGAACCGACGCCAGGAAAATTTTAAACGATTTTTATATGAGTGCGACTGACCATATAAAGATGGGTTTATAGGTTTTGCAAACAAAGGTCTGAAACCTTGAAAACTAGCCAAGTGCGAGTCGGAATAGCACACAAAAAGTTCCGTACCATTAATATTCATACCTACATCCCTCCATCCATCTATATCCCTTGCGGGGCAGACAGAGCTAATAGTCTTGAAAAGACCGAAAGGCCACTATTAGCTGTATGCTTTTATAATTGAATTGAGATTCAATTATCGACAGATTGCTAGCCCATCGCCTGCAGAAAATCCCCAGTTTATAAGCATATCCCTTAGTCGCCTTTTACGACATCCATGGGCAAGAGAAGTGATCCCATATTCATAGCTGCTATGCGAAATAAAATCTCTCCTCTATGGAAAAATCTCTATCTTTAAGGTATCTTATCGTAAGAATTAAAAAATTAGAGACAATAAGACATCCGTCTTATCAAAGTTTTTGAATAATTGGGTAGTACATTATTTACAAACAACAAACAGCTGAACGTGGGCAATCAGTCTTTTCAAGACTATTGGCTCCGCATGGGATAGAAACGTGAATATATGTATGTATGTACATTATGAAACATTTCATTTCAGAGGTCACAACATCACGTTCATCAGCGCTTTCCCCCCGGACTTCCACATCGCGGGGCTGGAGGAGATCGCGCCCGAGGGTCTGGTCTCCTACG
This sequence comes from Amyelois transitella, assembly GCF_032362555.1. NCBI lineage: Eukaryota > Metazoa > Arthropoda > Insecta > Lepidoptera > Pyralidae > Amyelois > Amyelois transitella. Next base: position 339,413 of record NC_083518.1, on the reverse strand, counting down.
TGAGGAGCTACATGAGCTTAGACCTGGTCGGCGCCAGGATGAGGGGAGAGGAACCGCTGCCCGTGATGGATATCCTTAGATATGGATATGAGGTATGTGTGTATCAACTGTTAGGGATTATCTTTAGGAAAATTATCTTCTTCCTGGCTAAAGTCCTCACCTCAGTGCCGTGTGGTTCCCGGCACCAATAGAAAAAAGAATAGGACCACTCCATCACTCTCCCATGGATGTCGTAAAAGGCGACTAAGGGGTAGGCTTCTAAACTTGGGATTCTTCTTTTAGGCGATGGGCTAGCAACCCGTTACTATTTGAATCTCAATTCTATCTTAAAGCCAAATAGCTGAACGTGGCCTGTCATTTTTTTCAAGACTGTTGGATCTGTCTATCCCGCAACGGATATAGACGTGATTATATGTATGTATGTATGTAACTTTCTGAAAGATATGGCCGCACCATAATAATCCTATTCTAAAGTCTCGGGAACCATAGGGCAAAATACTACTAAAAATCAGGAAATATTTCATAACTAATAATTTTTACAAATTCAAATTCAAAAACATTACATTTCAGGGCTATAAACTTGTGTTATGAAACCTAGGTACTTTTATGACACTTGACCTCTCTTAATTTACGCATATCGCTAAAGTCTATTGGAAACCAGTACTCAACGTAACTACCTTCGATACCAAATTATTTACACCAAATTTGCGAGAATTGTTCATTGGAACTCTTAAATTTCTGAATACTTTTCTAATTGTAAACAATATCTCCTGTTGGAGTTGAATAAAATGTTTTCAATTACCTACCAAACATGAGGATTCAACCGTTGTTTCAAATTCCAGTTAAATTTATTAATTGCATTAAGATATCGTAATAGGATGTCGTAAAAGGCGACAAAGGGATAGACTTATCAACTTGGGATTCTTTTAGGCGATGGGCTAGCAACTTGTCACTATTTGAATCTCAATTCTATCAAGCCAAACAGCTGACCGTTGCCTATCAGTCTATTGGACTGACTATTGGCTCTGTCTACCCCGCAAGGGATATAGACGTGACTACATATACATATATGTAAAAACATTTCATTCCCCAGGCATGCGACGCTTTCCTAAGCGATTCCGAAATGCGTTCCTTCCTCCGCTCCGGGCGGACCTTCGACCTGGTGATCCTGGACGGAAGCTACCCGGAGTGCGCCCTGGGCGTGGTGCACCGTCTCAAGGTGCCCTTCATGTACATCAACACAGTGGGCTTCTACGCCATGCCCTTCAGCGGCTCCGGGAGCCCTACGCCTTATTCTGTCACACCGTTCTTTGGGAAGGCTTATACAGGTAAACATTTTTATTCCTGAGGAGGTAGGCATTGCCAATGGTTACATGATTGAAAGGCTTACGTTTAGCTAGTTGGTTCAATGATGGAATAGACATACGTATACATTAAATCACGTCTTTATCCCTTACGGTGTAGACAGAGCAGATAGCCACAAAAATGGAAGACCAAGTATACATAGTTGGATAGTTCTTAGAATTGAGTGTTAGACATAGTGACAGGTTGCTAGCTCTAGCTTGCATTCATACATATATTCACCTCTATATCCCTTGCGGGCTAGACAGAGCCAACGGTCCAGAAAAGATTGAAAGGCCACGTTCAGCTGTTTGGCTTAAAGCCCCAGCTTATAAGAAGAAATTTTGGTTTTGACGATATGCACGAAAAGGTAATAGGTTTCCAGAATTTTTTACTTAACAACTGTTACCAAAATAACATCATACTGATAGACTTAAATAGAATAGATTTATTTTCAAAATTGGATACAAGGTATCACTTATTGACGTCACATAATTTAAATCTAATTATAACTACTACCGCTTCCAAAGCGCATGTGTAGAAGAAGCGGCGGAACAAACTACACTGCAGCATTTTCATCGGACGTCAATTTACAAATATAGATCTCTTAAATCTAAATCGTGGACGAATGCACATTGTCTACATAAATATTTTCTCATTTACAGATAACATGGGCATACTCGACCGAGCTCTCAACGCTGGCTGGCACATCGGAGCCAAACTCCTGCACGGCATCAGCATCGGCATCCTCCACGGTGTCCTGAAGAGGCACCTCGGCCCCACCACCCCCCACTCCTACGACCTGGCCAAGAACGTCAGCTTCATCCTTCAGAACGGCCACTTTTCCGTGTCATACCCGAGACCTTACCTGCCCAATGTGGCGGAAGTCGCGTGCATACATTGCAAAGAGTCCAAGAGACTGAACCCTGTAAGTTGTTCTTACATACATACATACATAAAATCACGCCTCTTTCCCGGAGGGGTAGGCAGAGACTACCTCTTTCCACTTGCCACGATCTCTGCATATTTCCTGTTGTTGAGTTGTTCTTCTGTTTTTTTTTCTATGTCAATAGTGATCCTGATAGAATTCCCAACTGCTTTGATCTGGCAAGCAGGAGGTTGTTTAGTGGTATTGTATATCAAAACTTTCGGTTAACATACATACATAAAGTCACGTCTATACTATTATATAAATATAGGCGTGATTATATTTATGTATAAATAAATAAAATAAATAAATATATACGGGACAAATTACACAGATGAGCCTCGTAGTAAGTTCGAGACTTGTGTTACGAGATACTAACTCAAGATACTACATATATTCTAACTACTTATATAGATAAACATCCAAGACCCAGGCTAATCAGAAAAAGTTCTTTTCTCGTCATGCCCTGACCGGGATTCGAACCCGGGACCTCCGGTGTCACAGACAAGCGTACTACCGTACGTATGTTTATATGCTATACCCGTTGCGGGGAAGACAGAGCCAACAGTATTGAATAGACTGAAAGGCCACGTTTAGCTGCATGGCTTGCTTGTTGGATGGCACTTTAGAATAGGACCACTCCAAATATAACTAATTGACGTCGTAAAAGGCGACTAAACTTATAAACCTGGGATATTTCTTGTTGGCGATAGGCAAGGCAACCTGTCACTATTCGAATCTCAATTCAATCACTAAGCCATGCAACTGAAAGTGGCCTTTCAGTCCTTTCAGGCTCTGTCTGCCGTGTAAGGGATATACGTTATACTCGTAAAACCGAAACCGCCGAGCTTGCATGAAGAGAGTTATGAATGTGGATGAAGCGAAGGAAATATGCAGAGATCGTGGCAAGTGGAAAGAGGTAGTCTCTGCCTACCCCTCCGGGAAAGAGGCGTGATTTTAAGTATGTATATAAAATAAAGAGCCGTGTGGCTCCCGGCACCAATACAAAACAGAATAGGACCACTCCATCTCTTTCCCATGGATTTCGTAAAAGGCGACTAAATGATAGGCTTACAAACTTGGTGTTTTTTGTTAGTCGATGGGCTAGCAAGCTGTCACTATTCGAATCTCAATTCTATAGTTAAGCCAAATAGCTGAACGTGGCCATTCAGTCTTTTCTGTACTTTTGGCTCTGTCTACCCCGCAATAGATATAGACGTGACCATATGTATGTATGTATGTAAAATATAGTCTATTTCCCCAGGAACTAGAAGAATGGATATCCGGCGCTGGCGAGGCCGGCTTCGTGTACGTCTCTATGGGCTCCTCTGTGAAGACCACGAGCATGCCGCTGGCCGCCCATCGCATGATGGTCGCGGCTTTAGGGCGCTTACCATACAGGGTGCTGTGGAAACAGGACGCCGAGCAGAACATGACGGACATACCTTCGAATGTGAGGCTTTATAAGTGGCTGCCTCAACAGGATTTGCTTGGTAAGTTTAATAAATAATAATAAACATACATACATATGTACATATGGTCACGTCTATATCCCTTGCGGGGTAGACAGAGCCAACAGTCTTGAAAAGACTGAATGGCCACGTTCAGCTATTTGGCTTAATGATAGAATTGAGACCCAACTAGTGACAGGTTGCTAGCCCATCGCCTAAAAAAGAATCCCAAGTTTGTAAGCCTATCCCTTAGTCGCTTTTTACGACATCCATGGGAAAGAGATAGAGTGGTCCTATTCTTTTTGTATTGGTGCCGGGAGCCACACGGCACTAATAATAAATAATAAATATATACGGGACAAATTACACAGATTGAGTTAGTCTCGAAGTAAGTTCGAGACTTGTGTTACGAGATACTAACTCAGCAATACTATATCTTATAATAAATACTTAGATAGTTATCTATCTAAGTATTTATTATAAGACTTTCTCTTATTGGTCTGAGTCTTGGATGTTTATACATCCAAGACTCAGACCAATAAGAGAAAGTTCGTTTCTCATCATGCCCTGGCCGGGATTCGAACCCGAATTAATCACAGTATCAAATTCAAATTCTAAATTTTTATTCATTAATATAGGATACCTCATATCGCTTAATAATTGTCATCAAAACTTTTAGTTTCACAACATTGGTTGACGTCAAATGAATTACTTAAAAACTAAGTTTACTGCCGCTTCCAAGGCGTCAGTGCAGAAGAAGCGGTAACAAACTGCACTGCAGCATTTTCTTCAACAACGTCAACTATATCATTAAGATTACTTCTTCTTTCTAATAAAGTTGTTTGACGGCCTCTGTGGTGCAGCGGTAGTACGCTTGCCTGTGACACCGGAGGTCCCGGGTTCGAATCCCGGTCAGGGCATGATGAGAAAATTAACTTTTTCTGATTGGCCTGGGTCTTGGATGTTTATCTAGTATTTATTATAAAAATATAGTATCGTTGAGTTGGTATCTCGTAACACTAGTCTCGAACTTACTTTGAGGCTAACTCAATCTGTGTAATTTGTTCCGTATATATTTATTTATTTAGAGTTAATCACGGTTATAGCCTCACCACTCTGGAGCGGAGCCCAGCGTTTGCTCTTGACCATGGATTCTGGATTGGGTGAGTCAGGTTTTTACATGAAGACTTCTGACCTCTTCAAACATTGAATCATGGTTTCACATCCAGTGACGTGATTGTGCTGGTTTCCTCAGCATCGGTTAGCATTCGAAGTATGCACATTATATCAGTTATATTTATGCACATTGGACATAGCTCAGAAAAGAGTAATTGGTACGTGGCCGAGATGGGATTTGTACCGGTGCCCCACGAATTACTCGCGCATTGCATCTGGATTAGCAGTAATTAAAAAGTACTATCGTCGAGTATTTATTTATTATTCGCCAAATTTAGGTCGTGTTATATGTCTTGTTATAATTTAGGTCTCTGTAAATGACACTTGAATCCTGTTCAGCAAATCACGAGCTCTGAAAGTGTGATCTACCACGTTATTTAAAAGGAAGAGAGCTTAGTAGCCGACTGTCTTGTTCTGATTGACTATACTAACATATTTATTCTTTGAGCCCAAACTTGGTCTTGAGGATAACTTGCATTTTTTACGGATATATATTTTCTATAGATAACATAATACAATATATACAATAACTAGTTATTTCACTACAATAAATTAACATCAATTTATGAAAAAAAAAACATTGCAGCAACAGGCGACCTTATTACTCAAAGCGATTTCTTCAAAGGCTTCAATTTCGTGGCGCTGAGTTAACCTATGGTCTATATCTATAGAAACAATATAATGACAGATGACTCAGTCATCTTTTCTATATATTAATCAAATCTTTCTCTCTTTTTAACAGGTCATCCCAAGATCAAAGCATTTGTGACACATGGAGGTCTCCTCAGCATGTATGAGACGGTATACCATGGTGTCCCCATCGTGACCATCCCAGTCTTCTGCGACCACGACTCCAATGCCGCCAAAGCCGAACTAGACGGCTACGCTAAAAAACTTGACCTACAACACCTAACTGCTGACAAACTCTACCGAGCCATAAAAGAGGTTATAAATGAGCCTAAATATAAAAAAGAAGTGAAATACAGACAGGTTTTGTTAAGAGATCAGAAGGAAACGCCGCTAGAGAGGGCGATTTATTGGACGGAGTATGTCATACGACACAAAGGAGCGTATCATTTGCAATCCCCCGCAAAAGACTTGAACTTCTTCCAATACTACATGATCGATGTAGCGTTATTAGTTGCGCTATCCTTAGCCACGATAGTCGCTCTTATTTCGTACACTATAAGATTCGGTTTCAAGAAGTTGATAACACATCTGCAGAACAGACAAGTGAATAAGTTGCTAGACAAATCGAACCGGTTGTTGAAGCAGTCGAATTTATTAATAAAACAAGCGACAGTTGCGAAGAAGAAACTGTAATTGTTCTTGGAATTCCGTCTGAAGAAGACTCCAGTTACCCAGCAGCGTTACCAATAAGAGATTAACATAATGTTGTTCTTGTAAATATATAGGTTGTAAGAATTATGTCTCGTTTCGATTTGGAAAATGGTGAGTGAGAAGCGTCAAGAAAGTTGTAACACGTTTTATGATTGATGATGATAATGTGATTACATTAAAACTTCCGTTGTGTCACATATTTGATGTCAATATTTTCGCCTGATATTTTCTCATGAATCCAATTTTTTACGTCATTTTACGGTTCCTAGTCATTTTACGGTTGTTATTTTCAACAAATATCTGATTAATGGAAATATATGTATATTTATTTTTATGGGCGCTTCTAAATTTCATCGAGGCGAGACAAAGTAATAATTAATGTTAATAAAATTATATTTACTTTTCATATTTTGGGTGTAATATAAGAAAAATATTCTGAGGTTAGTGAAATAAATGTTGCTCAAATTTCATATTTTCAAGACTGAAAACTTGTAAATAATATAATTTCGTAAACATATTTTACATGACATCGTAGTTAACAAAATACAGGCAGGGTCTTTTCAAATTAACATTTAGTGGTGTAACATTTTTTTTAAGTTGTTATTTTAAACGTGCATAATCATACCTGTTGTGATTATTTTAGGATTGTGCAGGTTTATTAAAGTGATACATAAACGCCTTTTCTCAGAGGGGTAGGCAGCAGCAGTACATATTTTCACTTGCCACGACCTCTGCATAATACTTTCGTTTTATACACATGCAAGTGATCCAAGCGAATTACAAATTAAATAGTTTGAGTACTTACAAACATTAATAATGTTTAAAGGTAAATGTTTATCAATTTGATTTGATTTAACTTTACCGTATAATAACGTATTAAATTAGTACACAATAAGATGAAGAGATACAAGAAATTTTTGATTGTTCAGTTGTGAATTATATTGTTTATACCTTGAATTTTTAATGTTCATTGATGGAAATATTGTTGACATAATACAAAAATATTTTGTGGTCCAAAAATGAAAACCTAATAAAGTATATTCATTTGTTAATATAATTTATTAAGTTAATTATTAATAAGGTTTTTAATAAGTCTGTGATTTATTTCAATGTTCGTTAATTTTATTATAATGGTAATGAAATAAAACGATAATTGAAGTGACTGTTTTTAATTTAATAAAATATATTACACCTCTAAATGGCTAATTAATCATAAATAACATTTATTTGTATATAATATGAAAATAATCAAATTTAATATGACTAGTAGTAATATTTATCACTATATTTTGCATAATCTTGATATTTCTATAGGAAACAAAGATTTAAATTATCTACGTACATCTAAATCTATAAACATTTTTTGCTATTTATTTTATAGTTACTAGATATTTTAATAGTTAACCTACTAGATTAATTTTGTGGATGGTCCCATGGCAATGCCCAAGAACCTCCCATAAGATTAAAAGAAAGAAAGAAAAAAAAATTGTTTATTTAGAATAAAATATAAAATATAAACATATAACAATTTAGATCCAAGAATGTACCGAAAAGGTCTCCGTTCAGTGAATGTCACAGAGTGAACCGCGACGCTGGTCTTCCGCGGATGCTTCTGACAGATATATGAAATGTACACCATACACCAATACAATGGCAAAGGTACCAATGATATAGGGTTCATATGTTTTGAAAATTATGATTCGAAGAGACTAAATGAGAAAATCTAGTTAACTTATTTACAAACTTTTTTTATCTTAAGAAATAATGACGAAAAAATATAAAAACCCATCGCCCAAGAGAAGACTCCCAAGTTAATTAAATAAAAAAAAAATAATTAAATTAAATTTAAAAATTAATAAACTAATTATTTTCGTGCATAACGCAAAAGAAATCGAAATAACGGCTTCGAAATTCTCTGAAAGGCGCCGTAGATTTGGTATTGGCGACTCCAGACAAAGTAAAAGTGGAGGAGTCGCCGGATTGAGGATTACATGTCGACTTTGGGGGGGTCCTGGGGCTGGCCGATGACGCTGATGTCCTTGCCTTGCTCAGGGTTGATCTTGGCGGCTGGAGTAGACCCCGATGATACGGCGAATTTCATTATGCGGTCTGTAAATCAATTTTTTTATTAAAAGACTCAGGTAGAACTATATATTATAAAGTTCTAATTAGAATAAAAAAATAATTGTCTATGCCCACTATCATCGGGTATATTTTATTGAGCTGCGTCTGATCTCCGTGACCCTGTGAACTGGAGAACCTGCCTGCAGTATTGAGAAGGCTGAATATTGAATGTGAGGGTTTATTATAAGACTACTAAAAAATGGATACTACATTTACGTCCAATTCATAGACAATTCTCATGTTGGTATCTGAAATTTGTGCCGGAAACTGATGTAATAATTAACAGTGCTCGGACAAAGTTTATGAGTGTTTGTTTGACAAGTTTTTATGACTATTTCTTTAATTAAATGTTATGTTAGTATTTATTTACTGTACACAATAAAAATCACAATTATTGAATAATATACAATAACAAACATATAGATATACAACATGTTAACTACATCGGTAAAAACAATTCTCTTGTAATATGAAATATACTATACTTATTATACTAAAAAAATATATATTAATAAATTGAATAAAAAAATATTGCAGAAGTGCCCTTATAAATGACGTGCGAAACTTTGAACCAAAATTTAAAGAGTTATAGTAATAGAAAATATATAAAAGAAATATTTACTCCAGAGTTCTCACTCGAACTGAAAGCTAAGTTAATTTAGAGAAAATATAAAAAACGGACGCACCGCCTTAACCCCTCTACCTTTGAAGTGGAAGATGAGGCTCCCGATCACGCCCAGGGTCCCAAAGGCCACCAGAAGCCATCGCAGCACCCCAACAGCTCGCTTCGGGAGGAAAAGCTGGTTCTTCAGCATTTTCACGAAGGTCTTGTTGAGCGCCAAGCCCTGGATAATTTTAAAGCATCATTAGAAAAAATCTATTTAACTCTCAAAGATTCCTAAAAATGTATAATAAATATATAATTGTTAGCAAATGTAGATTTGAAATGATCACAAAAAATGTAGAAGAAAAAAAATAATGTAAAATATTTAATTATATTTATTTATGGTTTAAAATTCAATTTAAATTTATTACTTTGTTAGTAACAACACAATTCAAATTTTCAGTAAATAACTCCTTTTTTATTTTTATTGTAAACAATGAGTTAAAAAAAACGAGTTATTTCCTGAAAATTTGAATTGTGTCTGAACTTCAACGAATCGAGATTAGAAAAAAATTTAGATAGTTAACAAGGCTTATTAGTTAAATTCGTCATCAATCAATTTACATCAGAGTTAACACAAGAATTAAGAAGTTTTGTACATAATAAGACAAAAGACCAGAAGTCAAGATGCTTCTTATGATGATTGAATGATATTAGGTTAAATCATGCCACCTCTTCAATCCAAAACAGTGGAGCGATGGTATTCGGCATTGTCTTGCACAGCTCCAGTTTCTCATTCTGCAGCAGCAGCATGTTGAATTGTACTCTTTGCCTCGCCACCATTGGAGTTCCCGAGATCTGCAATAATATCAGTAATTAATAAAGAAGTCTAAGTAAACAATAGAAAAGATAATAAAGACATTTTTCCAAGCTTAGAATACATACATACATAGATACAAACATATACATACATACATATACATACATATGTTCACGTCTATATCCCTTGCGGGGCAGACAGAGCCAACAGTCCTGAAAAGACTGAATGGCCACGTTCAGCTATTTGGCTTGATGATAGAATTGAGATTCAAATAGTGACAGGTTGCTAGCCCATCGCCTAAAAACAGAATCCCAAGTTTGTAAGTGGGAAAGAGATGGAGTGGTCCTATTCTTTTTTCATTGGTACCGGGAACCACACGGCAGAAATATACATACGTGAAAAGATTAACAAAATTAGAACAATTTTAAAGTGATTTAAAATTATATAAAACAGTTTTATTAACAAGATCACGTTAATAATAATAATCGGGTTTTGGCAGGAGAACAACATAACATCAACTTCTCCAAAGGGCCTCTACGTGTTGGATTTATATCCCCACGCAAGCCTCTCAAAAATCCGGGGTGTATAGACCCGTGACATTCAAGAGGAGAAACATAAATAAAATCTTCGGTAATCCAGTTTCAGATAAAAGCATTTGTTTCCAGAAAATACTAAGAGATAAATTTGTTCAGGTAAAGTCCTGATAATGATCTACACAGTTTTATAACTTACCGGCTCAAAATCAATCGCAATGGAATGCTCATTAGGATCAGGATTTAGCCCTTTTATATTTTTCAGAAGTTCCGGATCGCTGTCCAGAAAATGTGGTAGAGAAGCGTACATAGGTGCGCTCATACACTTCATGAGGTCCATGAGGCCCTTTGGAGGGCAAGTGTCAGGACTGTCGCAGAAACATTGCAGTTCTGGGTCGTTGGCGAAGTCGCCGATGTTGGCCACGTAGCGGTTCGTCTTGATGCCTTGGTAGGAAGTCTTCTTTTGATACCAGGGTTTAAAGGATCTGGTGAAAAATGTTGTTCTTGTAATTGTTGTCTGGTAAAGTGGTTTGGTGTCTGTGATCAATACTTTTACATGAAACTTGTTAGTATTATCTGATTTTATTGTAGTGATCAATACGTTTAAATTAATATTCATAACGATAGTAATGAGTTTGCTGTCTGATTTTTGTAGTTAGGGAAACCTGACCAAGTCAAACTACGCATACAATACCTACATATACAGTATCACGTCTATATCCCTTGAGAGACAGAGGTAAATAGTCTTGACAAGACTGAAAGATCACGTTCAGCTTACTGAGAAATTTTCGATAACACCCCACCTGCACAAGTCCCCAGAAAACGACTGCAGCCGATCATTCTCCGTCAGGAAGGGCGGGAAGACAGTCCCGTCAGTACCCTGGTACTCATTGCAGGAGTCCTTCCAGATCTCCTGCTGCGGCTTCCCGTCCACGGCGACCACTTTCCCCACGTCCATCACGTTGGTCTTACCACGTTTTACTGTGACCACGTGAGGATCTACCGTTCCGTTTCGCTGGAAAAGTAAAGTATGATCATCGCCTTTCGACAGTAGGTCAGATTTGCCTTCCCAAGGTTACAGGATCCGTTAATAAATTAATTTAATTTTGCAACCTGCATGCCTGCTGGCGTTTAAAACGAACGAGATATTTCTCTGAATTCTCGACCAAAATACATATAGCTTTAGTTATGTGGCGACATCAATACGCCACACGTTACAACAATAAAAAAAATCACGCGACGTGATTAATCAAAAACAGCGAAAAACCTAAATCGCGCAAGCAAATATTTCACGGATTGGAGCATATATACATCCTCCGACACAAAATTGTTGGACCCGCAGTTCCCCAGGCATCCCACCTAGCCTGGTGGAAGATCTTCCCTTTGGTGGCGGTCGAGCCGAATCATCGCTCCCGCTACAGTTATAAGGGTGTGACTTTGTTAACTCTCTATAAGTATCTAAGCATTTAGGACACCCTAGGCGGGGAAACAATGTTTGTGATTTGGTATAGATGTACTACTTTCCGTCAGATGTCAGTTTTATAAAGAAGAACTTACTGCAGCAAACAATGAGAACCTCAACTGGTTATTCGGCTCAAACGTTAGTCCAGCGACGTTTTCCTTCTTCAGAGCTGTGCAGAAGGCTTTTGGAGCAAACTCGGTCCTGGCGCAGTTGATGACGACTCCTCTGAACAGGATGTCCATGGCTTTGACACGGAGGAACATGTCTGGAGGGTCGTCGAAGACCCCGTTGAAGGCCTTCCCGATCATGTTGAGCATGGCGGGCTTGTCTCGGGAGATCACTGTGGCTACAGCCTGCGAGATAGGTAATTCAAAGAAATTTGGTCTTATAATAAATTTGAGAAATAAATTGTCGAAAGGTCATCTCATTGTCATTCCAAAAATATTCCATTTTGTGTTTTTTTTTTAATATTGATTCCATTTTCTATATTTTTTTTACCATAAACACAATCTGTTATTTTGTAATGACACATTTTTAAACGGTTTTATTTAGCTCACCCCGTTTGTTTTATTGTTGGGTCAAATTTAGTAATTCAAATTTCACCCTCTTCCTGTCAACCGATTAATCTGAAATTTTGTATACACTTTGGATTTTGGTGACAATATAATTATGTTTATTCATTATCATTATAAATTCAAGATGGCCGCCGTTACAAAATGGCGGATAATTTAGGTTTCATTAATCCCATCAATATGGGTATCAAATGAAAGGGCTCAACAAGCAGAATACAATATACTATAAAAAATTGAAATCCAAGATGGCGGCCTCTACAAAATGGCGGATAACTTAGGTTTTATCAATCCCATCAACATGGGTATCAAATGAAAGGGCTCAACAAGTAGAATACAATATACTATAAAAAATTGAAATCCAAGATGGCGGCCTCTACAAAATGGCGGATAACTTAGGTTTTATCAATCCCATCAACATGGGTATCAAATGAAAGGTCACTATCATGGGCTTCTACAATACATGAAATGCAGGGCAGCACTGTGGATCACGCAGTCGTATACTTAGGTGCGAAACTGTTTGAAGAAGGTCAAGCCTACGTGGCTCTTAGTAGAGTAAGATCTTTGCAGGGACTACGTATAGAGGAGTTGGACTGCAATAAACTAACGGGCAAGAAACCTTGCAATAATGAAGCACTAAATGAATTAAACAGAATGCGAAATAAAAACTAAAAACTAGAAAATAAAAATAGGTAAAAAAACTTTTTAATTTAAACGGTTTTATGTTAAACATACATTGCAATGTTTAATATAAATGTACTAAAAACCAAAAAATAATAAAATAGATACAGTCATGGGAATTATAAACATATGCATAGAGTAGACTAAAATAAAACCGTGGGGCACGTCAATTGTCTACAAATTATAGACTTAATGTGCGATAGAAGAATCGTTTAATTCGTCGTTAGGCAGTTGGCCCGCAGACGGTGCGCAAATTACTTACTATTTTGCTGGCTAGCGAGGAATCGTTTCACTGCTCGTAGTTTGTCTTTAATCGACAAAACTTATGATAAAAGTACTACTCGCTCAACATTATGAAACCCTAAAACTCGCTTAATCGAGCTTGCTAACTTGTTTCCACATTCTAGCCCTACTTATCACACGTCCATCGTTGTCGGTTGAACAACTGCCTAATTATAGTGTAACATTACAAAACAAACATTTTAATCAACGATTGTAGACAATTGACGTGCCCCACGGTTTTATTTTAGTCTACTCTATGCATATGTTTATAATTCCCATGACTGTATCTATTTTATTATTTTTTGGTTTTTAGTACATTTATATTAAACATTGCAATGTATGTTTAACATAAAACCGTTTAAATTAAAAAGTTTTTTTACCTATTTTTTATACCGAATTAATTAAAAAGGACAACTCTTTATCATCTGTACCAGACGTTAAGGTTAGTGGCAGGCAAGAAGCTGAAGCAGCGCATACATACATATGGTTACGTCTATATTCCTTGCGGGGTAGACAGAGCCAAAAGTCTTGAAAAGACTGAATGGCCACGTTCAGCTATTTGGCTTAATGATAGAATTGAGATTCAAATAGTGACAGGTTGCTAGCCCATCGCTTAAAAAAGAATCCCAAGTTTGTAAGCCTATCCCTTAGTCGCCTTTTATGACATCCATGAGAAAGAGATGGAGTGGTCCTATTCTTTTTTGTATTGGTGCCTGGAACCACACGGCACGGCAGAACAGCGCACCCTTCCTTAACTTGCTTCATATTCTCTTTACTGTCCTTTTAGTTCAATATTACTTTCTCCCAGTTCTAGCAAGACTGACGATATTGAAGACCAATATAATGAGGAAGAAACTACCTAACTTTCTGGAAAAGAGACCATTTTATGTATGTATGTAAAAGGTTCTTTTGTCGTGGTAATGACTTACAAGCATGAAGACATGCGGCATGACAATGAGCTCCTCCCCCGTGAGGCCCGGCCCGGACAGTTCTGGTCGGAAGTAGAAGACATCCAGCTTCTTGTACGTTATCGTGTCGTCTTCTTCGTGGTCTTCTACTTCCACCTTCTCTTTCCACTCCCTGGAATTTGAAAGAGTATTATAATATTATTATACTAAGATGGTGTGTTCTAAGTTTAAAGTGAAACTTGGGCTTCTTCACTTCACGTTTATTCGGCTGGTATGGTATATATTTACATACATACATACATATAATCACGTCTACATCCCTTGCGGGTTAGACAGAGCCAACAGTCTTGAAAAGACGGATAGGCCACGTTCAGCTATTTGGCTAAATGATAGAATTGAGATTCAAATAGTGACAGGTTGCTAACCCATCGCCTAAAAAAAATAATCTCAAGGTATGGTATATAGAATGATGGAATTGAGATTCAGAGACAATGACAGGTTGTATAATGTACTAGTTAGTTGACAAACAAATAAATATAAATGTGGTATGTGTGTGGATCCCGGCACCAATAGAAAAAGAATAGGACTACTCCATCTCACTCCCATGGATGTCGTAAAAGGCGAATAAGGGGTAGGCTTATAAACTTGGGATTCTTCTTTTAGGCGATGGGCTAGCAACCTGTCACTATTTGAATCTCAATTCTATCTTAAAGCCAAATATCTGAACGTGGCTTATCCGTCTTTTCAAGACTGTTGGCTCAGTCTACCCCGCAAGGGATATAGACGTGACCATATGCATGTATGTATGTATAAAATATGAAACCATATAAATCATCAAACCAAATCCAAAAAATATTTCTTAAGCTATAGGTAGACAGAAAAAGGGAACTTAAAATAAATTGAGAACTGATTTCATGTACTGGATTGGTTTGGATCGTCCATTTGCCCTTGACAAAGTGTGACCTTATGATATTTTTGATATTGTAACTACTAATCAGCATAAGTATAAAGGAAAAAATTGTCTGAAAATTTAAATCTGGGACGTGAGAACATGAAAATATGTTGCAAGTTGCAAAATTATATGTTGCGTCACATCACACTGGCGGAATAAAAAATGTATACATGGCAATTTATTTGCATTGGAATATTCTGATGTTTGAAACGTATTTTTAACGCCCGGACAAGTAGAAGGGTGTTGTAAGATTGCTATATCATACATACATATATAATCACGTCTATATCCCCTGCGGGGTAGAACCAACAGTCTCGAAAAGCAAATAGGCTACGTTCAGCTGTTTGGCTTAATGACACCATTAAGTTTCAAATGGATTTTTTGGAAAAACTTTATGTACACACATAAAGAAATAAATTATAAAACTTTATTGTGATATCTACAATCAGACTTGCGGTCTTTCTTAAAATGTTATATGTATCATCGCTTGCAACAAAAAAAAAAACAAAACTAAATAAATACTTTCTCTACAGACACCAATGCAAATTAATTATTTTTTATTTACAAGCTACATTACGGACTCACTCAAAATAATATGGGCCGATTTCCTTGACTATAGGTATGGCTCCCTTGTGGACCTCCTCGGCATTGGTGTAGTTGAACAAGTAGACCTTGAAGTCCAGGGCGAACGGGATCTTCTGCCACATCTGGCGCACGTCCGTCTTCTTCGTCAGGGCCATTTCCTAAAACAAACATTGAGTTACATATAGAGAGATTTAGTAGGGAACTCGTGATAACTTTGAATTATAGAGAGGTTCGAATTATCGCCGGTTTGAATTAACGAGAGTCGACTGTATTTAATTTAATACATACATACATACATATAATCACGACTATATCCCTTGCGGGGTAGACAGAGCCAACAGTTTTGTAAAGACTGATAGGTCACGTTCAGTTATTTGGTTTTAAGATAGAATTGAGATTCAAATAGTGACAGGTTGCTAGCCCATCGCCTCAAAAAAGAATCCCAAGTTTATAAGCCTAACCCTTAGTCGCCTTTTACGACATCCATGGGAACGAGATGGAGTGGTCCAATAATTTTTTTATTGGTGCCGGGAACCACACGGCAGAACATTGAGTAATTTTATTTAATAACTATGAGTATCAAACGATGCTCTTAAGATGAGGAAAACATCATGAGGAAACCTGCACATCCACTCAATGTGTAGCCATGATCCTATACGGGTTAGGTTCCCCTGAAAAGGTTGTGGAGGTTAGACGGGAGATGTTTCTTGTAAAATCTGAATAGGCCAATAGACGTGACTGGATCTAAAGCCAGTAGGAAGGAGATTTTATTTAAATTTACGTTTTTCTACCAATTATCGCTGTTGATACCCAGAAACCAATATAAAAAGGGTCAAATTCATCTCTCATCTCAAAATCAAATTCGCAATTCCTATCTGCTTTACCGAAGTCGATATTCCGAACTATTTTAAAGACACTTTATACTCTTTAAAAACTCTTCACTATGACGCTGTAATCTAACCTATTTTAAATCCTTTTTAATCGTGTCTAAAACACTTGAAACTTCCCACGTTCGGGGCATAATTTAACATTTTATAAATACTTTATACTTAATACACACG
Organism: Amyelois transitella; assembly: GCF_032362555.1. Taxonomy (NCBI): domain Eukaryota; kingdom Metazoa; phylum Arthropoda; class Insecta; order Lepidoptera; family Pyralidae; genus Amyelois; species Amyelois transitella. The sequence goes on along the minus strand of NC_083518.1, from coordinate 322,595 downwards.
TAGTTTGAAATGATTGCTTACTTACCGCTATTTATCGTTATAAATGTTTTATTGTTAAAACTTTTATTGTTTAATTTGTTGGTCAGTGTTGGATTTCGTAATGGAAATAAATTATGTATGACTTTTTATTTTATATTTTTATTTGATCACGGATTTAACTTTTTAATATATTTTACTCGGCTAGTATTATTTTATGATACTCTTATTTCGGCAGCGGGTACTCCCGTGTTTGATATGACAAACTTATGTATAAATAAATATATAAATCTGAAAGAATATTCGTGTGTTTGTCCGTCCTCCACGTGAAAACCACTGAACCGATTTTCATAAAATTTTGCATACTTATAATATGCAGTACAGAAATGGACATAGGACATATTCACACAGGCAGAGCCGCGGGTGCAAGCTACTTACATAAAAAAAAAATCAATAACATTTTTTATCATCACATCTCTCCGGGAATGTAATCGGGACCTTGTGATTTGAAGGCAAGCACACTATCTGTTGGAGATGACCAAAAAGGTTGGGTTTTAGAATATTTCTTTATTTTTAATGTCATTTTTTGAATAGTGTTTTTGTTGGTGTTCTCGTTTGTCGTGCCGTGTGGTTCCCGGCACTATTACAAAAAAGAATAGGACCACTCCATCTCTTTCCCATGGATGTCGTAAAAGGCGACTAAGGGATAGGCTTATAAACTTAGGATTCCTCTTTTAGGCGATGGGCTAGCAACCTGTCACTATTTGAATCTCGGTTCTATCATTAAGCCAAATAGCTGAACGTGGCCATTCAGTCTTTTCAAGACTGTTGGCTCTGTCTACCCCGCAAGGGATATAGACGTGATCATATGTATGTATGTATGTTCTCGTTTGTCACTGGAAAAGTAAAGACCATATTTTTGCAATCTCTTTATTTTATTTATTCCTGCCGCTATTTATGGGCATCTCTGGAACAAGGAGAGCTGTTGGTCTACCGGGCAAACGAATCCATAACACTATCTACACCACAGACGCCGAAAAATAAATACAACCGCGCCTGTAGTTAACTAATATAACCCGGAAAATTACAAAGGGCCTGGTCCTCAATAAAAAAAGGGATAAATGGCTTACCTTTTTCAGTTGGCTCTTCAACACGGTCGGGAAAATGACCCAACCGAACAGGATTCCGAAAATGGCGGCGCCACCCGACCCCGCCGCAATTTTTAGATGTTTCGGCAGTTGCATTCTGTTATTCAGAAAAAAAATACATATAGGTAATAAAAAGACTTGGAAACTACAAAGGCACGGACCCTCAACATATTCAATACATATACATACATATGGTCACATCTATATCCCTTGTGGGGTAGACAGAGCCAACAGTCTCGAAAAGACTGATAGGCCACGTTCAGCTATTTGGCTTAATGATAGAAATTGAGATTCAAATAGTTACAGGTTGCTAGCCCATCGCCTAAAAGAATCCCAAGTTTATAAGCCTAAGTCGCCTTATACGACATCCATGGGAAAGAGATGGAGTGGTCCTATTCTTTTTTTATTGGTGCCGGGAACCTCACGGCACACGGCACGGCAACATATTAAAAAATAATGTATTTAAGTTCATGTCCACTTGAGCACCAAGATCAAACGTCAGGCAAAGTATGTGTGAAGGCACATTTAAGTAATTAGATTTGTAATCATGATCAGATTCGGGGATTTTATTTATTTATTTATTAATGGAAGTCTTACAGTGTAATTTATATGATATATAAGTAATAATAATATAATAATATAATAATTGCCGTGTGGTTCCTTGCCGTGTGGTTCCCGGCACCAATACAAAAAAGAATAGGACCACTCCATCTCTTTCCCATGGATGTCGTAAAAGGCGACTAAGGGATTGGCTTGCAAACTTGAGATTATTTTTTTTAGGCGATGGGCTAGCAACCTGTCACTATTTGAATCTCAATTCTATCATTTAGCCAAATAACTGAACGTGGCCTATCAGTCTTCAATACTGTTGGCTCTGTCTAACCCGCAAGGGATATAGACGTGATTATGTGTGTGTGTGTGTAATATTAATAAAGTAGTAATAATAATATTATATTCTCCTGCAAAGGTTGCGGGAGTCGCTTCTTCTAAAAATCTGATCTCAATCCACGATCCATGTTCAAAAGACATACCCTTGGCTCCTCTTAAGAGTGGCGAGGATGCAACCGGGACTAAAGTTAGGTGGAAGAAGATTTATGTAAAAAATTACATACAATGTAAAAAAAAAGAACTTATATGTAAAATACAAAACGCAATTCTTTTTACAGCAAAACCTAATCAATACTAGTTTAATTCGCATAATTCGCTCTAATTTTAGACCACTAGTGAGTAATTGAGACTAGGAATTATGAGGCCATGCTCTAGGCCCTCGATTCAGTCATTAATCAGCGAAACGATTTTCTAATCGATATAAATCGCGAATCGATTCACATAATCATGACCGCGCCTTGCGGTTCTCACGGTGAAAGTGCATAAGGTCAAGAAATAACTGATTGAGTGGATAATTGACCAGCATTAATATTAGCAGGCTGGGTAGGTGGTGGCCATTCAATGTTTGCAAGACTACATACATCACGTCTATATCCCTTGCGGGGTAGACGAAGCCAACAGTCCCGAAAAGACAGATAGGCCACGTTCAGCTGTTCGGCTTAATAATGGAATTGAGATTCAAATAGTGACAGGTTGCTAGCCCATCGCCTAAAAAGAAGCATCCCAAGTTTATAAGCCGCCTGCAGTCGCCTTTTACGACATCCATGAGGACAAGATGGAGTGGTCCTATTCTTTTCTTTTTATTGGTGCCGCAAAGGGAATCTTAAAAGAACATTATGAAATTGAGAAGCTTTTGATGGTTAAAAAAAAAACGAAGCGAGTTCTATCTCTGTCTTTTGCTCGACATTTTCCATTTTGTTTCAAAATTGAACAGTTTTATGCAAAAAAGAATTCTCATTTCAAAAGGGGACGCCATCAAAGGCAACTCAGAACTTCCATTTGTCAAATGCCATTTAATTTCCTTCCCTGAATCGAGTCTAACCAGCGAAGATTCCAGAAGTTATATTTTTCTCATGACTTTCGACGTGCGGTGAATGTTCGATTTTGAAATAGTTGTGAAGCTGACGTTGTTAAAGAAAATGCTACAGTGCAGTTTGTTACCGCTTCTTCTGCGCTGACGCCTTGGAAGCGGCAGTAAACTTAGTTTAAGTTATTCATTTGACGTCAACCAATTTTGTGTAACCAAAAGATTTGACAATTATTAAGCGATATGAAGTATCATAATTATAAGTAATAATGAATAAAAAATTTGGATTTGAATTTGCCGATAAGGATTGCCATTGCTAAATGATTTACTTGGCACTTACGTCAACCCCATTATACTCTGCTCTCATGGCGACTTAAGTAAACTAAAGATTTAGTAATGATGATGCTCTGTTAAGATATACGAGTAACTAAGACTTTTTGCAATGAACTGACGCATGCATTGCTCAACATGGAAATCTCTTCTTTGAAATAAATAACTCTTAGGTCTAGAGTTCCCAATATAGAGGGTTATGAATGTCTCGCCTTCCGGGAAAGATGCGTGATGTATGTATGTAACTCGTAACCCAGCACATTTATTTATTTATAGGGATGGAAACTTCTTGGGTCAAAGAATAAACATTGCCATCCAATTACAACGTATTTATGTTAGCAGCCCTCTGGACACGTCGCCCCGGGGCAATTTTAGGATTACATACATACATACATATGGTCACGTCTATATCCCTGGCGGGGTAGACAGAGCCAACAGTCTCGATAAGACTGAATGGCCACGTTCAGCTGTTTGGCTTAATGATAGAATTGAGAATTTTAGGGTTTATGAAATTATTTCGTTTGTTCAGTAGCTACCAAATGGATTCCCACAGATGGGTGCAAAAGGGAGTTAAGATGGCCACACATTTTACGCATATTCAGTAAGGAAATTGATCTAGAAAGAGCGAAGACTTTTTTTAACGGCGATAGAAGAAAAAAAAAAGGAAAATGTAAAGATTCTTCTGATATTTTCAAATTATTTCCTGTTCTCTTAAACCAAATTTATAGAGCTGAGGAATATGTTTGGATACCTATTTGTTAAAGGCTGGTTCAGGAAAACTACTAACATTTAACCTATGACCATTTCAATAATAAAATATGAATGTGTGCATGTCAGTGACAATTAAGCTTTAATGAATTAATTACTACACATTTCTTTTCATCGCTTGTGTCCTCTTAATGAATAGTTGAATAAATGGACATCACTTATTAAACTCTTTGTGTTGTAAATAGTTGCTTTGATGTCGTGAATTAATTACCTAGTTCAACTTACAGAAATATGAGTAAAATATTCATATGTCTGTATACAAATTGATTTAAATTATTTGTCGCACCGTGATTGTTGGAACTCTTTTAATTTTGTATTAGGGAAAAGATACGTAAAAATACTCTTTAATTTCTCATTTATTCCTTTTGAGCCCTAGTTGTATAGGTGCCGTGTGGTTCCCGGCACCAATACAAAAAGAACAGGACCGCTCCATCTCTTTCCCATGGATGTCGTAAAAGGCGACTAAGGGATAGGCTTACAAACTTGGGATTCTTTTTTAGGCGATGGGCTAGCAACCTGTCACTATTTGACTCTCAATTCTATCATTAAGCCAAATAGCTGAACGTGGCCGTTCAGTCTTTTCAAGACTGTTGGCTCTGTCTACCCCGCAAGGGATATAGACGTGACGATATGTATGTATGTGAGCCCTAGTCCCAGTTGCGTACCCACCTCTCTAGAGAGGAGCCCGGGGTGCGCCTCTGACCTCGATTAGGAAAGTCAAGTTTTTACACGAAGCGATTCCCGTATTATCCCCGCTATCTTTGCAATAGAACCTAGCGCATTTTGGACCATGTTATTGATCTCAGGGTCATGCAGGTTTCCCCACGATGTTTTCCTTCACCGTCGGTTAGCAAGGGAATTAATGTAAATAAGGCTTTTTCGTTTGACCATCGACGCATGAGGAAGATTGAGGCACTCAATTATTCTACATATATTAAATGCAAAGATCTATTAACGCACAACCCTATATAAATATATACTCGTATAATCATATAAATATAAATATATATATCCGATCAGGCTGAAATTTTACTGTTTCTATGAAGTAGGCCGGGGTCAGCTTAGAAAGACTTTTCCAAAATCGGGGATTCTGATCTAGGGAGCGGGAAAAAGTCCTTATTTAAATAAGCGACTAATTACTTTTCCTTTCACGCGAAAGAAGCCGCAGGCGTTTCTTCAAAATAATAAAACCTAGAGTCATTATCGTCTAAACTTAATCGCAAAAAAAAACGACAGTTCTCATCATGGCTCCATTTATGATGGACTCAGGACAATATTGGATTTTCTGTAATTACTCGCCGGAGCGGATTCCCGGTTTAAACCTAGTTTCTTTTAATTTTACTCGACTTAGTTTTACGTGCTTTTTTGCAGAACATTCTCAACGTTTCTATATCTATTTATAAATCTAGCCATGTGGTTCCTGGCACTAATAAAAAAAGAAGAGGACCACTCCATCTCGTTCCCATGAATGTCGTAAAAAGCGACTATGGGATGGGCTTTTAAACTTAGGATTCTTCTTTTAGGCCATGGGCTAGCAACCTGTCACTATTTGAATCAGAAATTAGCAAACATTAAGCCAAACAGCTGAACGTGGCCTGTCAGTCTTTTCAAAACTGTTGTCTCTGTCTACCCCGCATCTATTATATTTATGTACATCAAGGACAGACAATAAGAATAAAACTCGAAAAAAGAGAAATTTAGTACAAGGGAACTACTTATTTCTAGAGAATTTTTTTCCGGCAGGCCCACGACAGGAAAGTGTGAAGAAAGGCATTGGAATTTTAATCAGTTTTATTTTTGGTTTTAATCAGTTGGTATAAATCGTTATGTTATGACATGAGAGTTATGACAATGCAACCCGGACTAAAGCCAGGAGGAAGCCGAAGAAATATGGATGTAGTATTTATTTATTTAAACTTCATAGCACAAAATACAAATGTATAGCACAATTGGCGGACTTAATGCTGGAAGCATTATCTACCAGTCAACCATTGGGTCTGACCAGAACTTTATGTGGGGTCAAACTAAATAAATATATTTATACCATCTGCCCATCAGCTTTCTGTGACCGGAAAAATATCTGGCTCAGAGAATCAGCATTGCCATTCAAATTGGCAATGCTGCCAGCCTTCTGGGCACACTCCCGCATGTTGATGCTATGCAGGGGCTGTGCAATTTGTAAATTAAATTTTAGTTTGTAATCAATTTTTTTTCTTTCTTTTTTATAAGTAGTTTTAGTTTTAAATTGATTCTAATTGTAATCTATTTTTAGTAGTTTGAAGTGTTTATGAATAATAAAAATATGAGGACAAATTAAAAAAAAAATTATTATACCTACACAAATGTGCCGTGTGGTTCCCGGTACCAATACAAAAAAGAATAATACCACTCCATCTCTTTCCCGTGGATGTCGTAAAAGGCGACTAAGGGATAGGCTTACAAACTTGGGATTCTTTTTTAGGCGATGGGCTAGGAACCTGTCACTATTTGAATCTCAATTCTATCGTTAAGCCCAATAGCTGAACGTGGCCATTCAGTCTTTTCAAGACTGTTGGCTCTGTCAACCCCGCAAGGGATATAGACGTGATCATATGTATGTATGAATAATAAAAATATCAGGACAAATTAAAAAAAAAATTCCTGCACAAAATATAAAATAAAATAATTATAGATAAAATACATACATAAAGTACGTACGTATTAGAAAAAGCTGCAGTGACCGCCCTCGGTGACTGCTGTTGGAGTACTCGGCGGGGTTGCATTGCTTTTACTTAGGGCCGGTGGCGTACACCCGCAGGCGAAAATGTTACCGATGTTGTTAATGTTTTTTTTTTTGGTTTTTATGATACGGTTTTTTTTAACATTCTTGAATACGATACGGTTTCTTTATAGTTAAATAACAAAAATTATAATTAACAAATGTTTTGAAATCATAATAATTTCAAAATTTGGATATAATTACAGAAATTCTTGAAAAAATTTTAAGAATGTCAGCTCTGTCTACCCCGCAAGGGTTATAGACGTAATTATATTTATATGTATAAATAAAAACACAAAATGTGATGCAAAAGATATTTTTAATTGAAAAAAAATCATTCATTTATTCATATAGTCACGTCTATATCCCTTGCGGGGTAGACAGAGCCAACAGTCTTGAAGAGACCGATAGGCCACGTTCAGCTGTTTGGCTTTATGATAGATTTGAGATTCAAATTGTGACACGTTGCCCATCGCCTAAAATAACAATCCAAAATTTAGAAGCTTATCCCTTAGTCGCCTTTTACGACTTCCATGGAAAATAGGATAGAGTGGTCCTATTCTTTTTATAGTGGTTTCGGGTACCACACGGAAAAAAAAATACATAATCTAAAACACCCAGCGTCTGTACAGTACCGCCTCCTTATGAATGAGGTATGTCATACTTAGAAAATGTACGATTAAATTATCGTAGCATTATTTTCAGAGGGGAAAAAAACACCTGATAATGAAATTTGATTTATTAAGACCATTAATTAGAACTTTTAATTTCATTGTACGAAGTGACATGTTAATAAGGAAGTGTTGAACCACAGACAAAAAAGTGAGGTATGTAAATTAACGCGAAAAGATATCGTTTCGACCGAATTGCACCGACCGTGGTCACAGTGCCGTGTGGTTCCCGGCACCAAATAAAAAAAGAATAGGACCACTCCATCTCGTTCCCATGAATGTCGTTAAAGGCGACTGAGGGATAGGCTTATAAACTTGGGATTCTTCTTTTAGGCGATGGGCTAGCAACCTGTCACTATTTGAATCTCAATTCTATCATTAAGCCAAACAGCTGAACGTGGCCTATCATCCATTTCAAGACTGTCAGCTTTGTCTGCCCCGCAAGGGATATAGACGTGAATATTTGTATGTATGTGATTACAGGATGACTAGTGTACCGATGTTGTGGCTCATGTTTTATAATATTAAAAAAAAACGTGTTGTAAAACGTTAGCTACTGATCTGCCGTGTGGTTCCCGGCATTTAAGAACAGAATTACTTTTTATCTTTTTCCCTCGGATATAGTAAGATGCAAGGAGACCGTTGGTGGTCGAATTGGCAAGGTAGTACACGTGTTCAAATCCCACCTTGACCATATTCCAATGACTATTTTCAAAGTTATGTACATTAGTTTGAATACTAACTGATGCTCTTACGGCGAGGGAAAACATCGTGAGGAAACCTGCACTTTCAGGCAACTGGATGTGTAACCATGGATCTAATACGGGTTAGGTTTACCACCCAAGGTTGTGGAGATCAGACGGGAGTAGCTTCGTGTAAAAACCTGACTCACCCAATCCAGCATCCATGGTCAAAGGCGGGCTGCTCTCCAGAGAGGTGAGGATGCAACCGGGACTAAAAGTCAGGAGGAAGAAGATCGTAAGATGCAACAAAGGGAATAATTCTCAAACCTTAATACAAGCTTATGTTACTTTAAATCTGTAAACTGTAGGTAATGTTCAATGTAAGTCAGACCGCCCTCACTTATAATGATTATACCACCAGAGATGATCATTGATCATCTTCTTCTAATCATGCTTGCTTTGGAAGCGGTAGTAGTTATAATTATATTTAAGTGATGTGACGTCAATAAGTGATACCTTGTATCCAATTTTGAAAATAAATCTATTCTATTCTATTCATGTTACATTCTCCTCCTCTTTGGAGAAGAGTCCGGGGTGCGCATCTAGACAATGGTCCTGGATTGGATAAGTCAGGTTTTTTCAGTAAGCGGCTACCGTCTACCCTAAGTAATCATTGTTGGAGAATCCAACTCACATTTGAAGATGACACTAGGTTTATGTCCCTTTTACGACATTCATGAGAAAGAGGTGGAGTGGTCCTTTGATGAAGTCCAGGGAACCACATAGATGATAATACCTCCTTACCCCTCAACTAAGTGTAGGAAGTATAGTTATAAAGTTATTTATTCCTACAGAAGAAAAAAGGAGAAAAGAGGAGAGAAATAATCAGATAATAATAATGATTGTCAATTATTATTATCTGATTATTTATTGTCAGGATTTAGCAATAGAAGTGAAAACCCAATGGAAAGCAAATAAAGTTCATATAATCCCAATAGTTTTATCATCAACAGGTATTATTCCAAAAACCCTCGCACAAAGTCTAACTACATTAAAGCTACCACCGTACACTCTTCATCTCCTACAAAAAGCTACCATACTTAACACCTGCCGAATAACCCGAAAGTTTTTAACGTCATCTAACATTTCATCTAACTTTTCTATTTAGGTAACCTCTTCTATCTATCTTCTGCTTCTATCGCTTGGTCACGACCCGCGTTAGGAGAAAATTTACCCTCATCTGAGGAGAAAAGGAAAAAATGATTGTCAAACTAAGTAAACTTTACTCGGTAAAGTTTACTTAGACCAAGTTACCCAGTAAAGTTTACTTAGTGTGACTGTTTACCACATAATACTCAGCTCAGGACATAGCTGTTCCACCTCGACTATTGATGTAGGGGTTGTTTTCCAGGTAATTCCTAAGCGAGATACATACAACGTCAAAAAACACGTCTATATCCCTTGCGGGGTAGATAGAGCCAACAATCTTGTAAAGACTGAAAGGCCACGTTCAGCTGTATGGCTCAATGATGGAATCGAGATCCAATTAGTGAAAGCCTATCCCTTAGTTACCTTTGAGGACTACTCTGTGCCTGAGCCGGGTGTACATTAATGTAGGTTTCTTTGTCTCTGTCTACCCCACCTTTTCGATTCGACTGTACCTGTTAATTCTGACAGCTGCCATATATTCTGACAGCATAATTTCCGAGTTGCAACCTGTCTCGAGGAGCGATGCATTTGTGCATTATCTATGACGATGCAATTACATCACAGGTAGATTTGATGTTCGTATAACGTTAGAGGTGAAAAGCAGACAGCTATGTGGCTTTAATAGAGTAACATCAGTCCAATAGAATCCTTATGTTGCGGGAACTATAGATTCAGCTCGACCGCCATTAAAGGGAAGATCTTCCGCAATGCTAGGTGTTGCCTGTCGGAAGTTATTCTCCAATTCGTGAAATCTTTGCTTGCGCGATTTAGAATTCTGTGCTGCTATTGACTGAGAACTAACTGAGAACTCTTCTTTTAGGCGATGGACTAGTAAACTGTCACTATTTGAATCTCAATTCCATCTTTAAGTCATACAGCTGATCGTGGCCTTTCAGTCTTTTTAAGACTGTTGGCTCTATCTACCCTGCAAGAGATAAAGACGTGATTATAGGTATGTATGTTGTAAGTAGAAGCACGCATTTAGTACTCACATTATTCGAAGGGTACATTACTATTGAGAATTTTGAACAGCCTAGCAATACGCCATAGTAATTTAAGTTTTGCTTTGTATCATAACATACGGAAATTGATAGCCTGTGGTACAAATAATCTTAATAGTATATAGTTATCGACACCTACTAATACAGTTGAATACTTTCAGGCTATTTCATTATGGAAAACGAGTGGGGTCGGGCTTTGAATCATAAATGAAGGAAATACGGGTTATGACTACTTTGTCGAGGTTTTTCTATGCAGCTTATTGTAAATTTCAAGGTTGAATAAATGCCAAGCAATTTCTTTAATATAAATGTTTATAAAGATACAATATAAAGGCGCGTGAGTTCGTCTACTCCATGTTTATTTCAAAACCTTTTAACACATCGGATCTCAATCGGAAATGCAAATATGTAATGTAAAAAAACTGAAGTAAAATGTGTTTATCGGTAAATTCATAAGAGCGCCATCTAGTGCAAATCGGTGGAACTACAGCGCGGTCAATACATAACGTTGAATGTCCATTCCTAATAAGTTCTGTGAAATTAATAGATGGCGCTGTCGACAGACAAAGGAGAGAAGGCCGGCCAAAGTGGAGAAAGAGATGTTGCTAGACCTCGGGCTCGGACACATTCAAAGATGATGAGAAAAGAGAAAAGGTAAATTTGAAAAATGAATAGGACCACTCTTTCCCATGGATATCTTGAAAGGCGACTAGGGATAGGCTTACAAATGTGGGATTCTTTTTTTAGGCGATGGGCTAGCAACCTGTCACTATTTGAATCTCAATTCTATCATTAAGCCAAATAGCTGTGCGTGGCCTATCAATCTTTTCAAGACTGTTGGCTCTGTCTACCCCACAAGGGATATAGACGTGACCATATGTATGTATGTTTGTAAATTTGAAGGATATCGCAGTAGAATAGTAATCTCTGAGCGACAGAAAGCCTTGATTCAATTTACCCAGATATGGTAAAAACAACATTTAGGGCCCCGATCGTCAATTTAATTTATGTTTCATTATTAATTCAGAAAAACGTTCGAGTAATTAAGCTGCCTGAATGACAAATCATGACGCGGAGATTGGATCAGGTTCAATTCTTAACGCGGCCATAATAAAAAACGGAACTTAAATGTTTTACTAAAATGGTGAACAAAAAGTAAAACAACAAAAAATACTTTATTCAACTCTAAAAAATAATCAAACATAACGTGTAAACTTAACTATTTTAATGTAAAATGTTCTGTCCTATGTCCGGCCGCCATGAAAATATTTTCTACCGTGCACGGGTTTTCTGAAATAAAAAGAGAAAGAATTCTGAAATTTGAATACAAAATATAAATCGATTAATTTTGAGGGCATCACTTGGGAGTAGGAACATGCAAACTTCTTTAACTTCTTTTTACTACTTAGTAGTTGTATGTTTTTTTTCAATTGTTTGTAGCTCTCGCCACGTTAGAATAAAACCATTCCAAACTGGGTTAGGTCCCCCTTTTCGGAGGTCATATGTGATAGGAGTCTTTATCTATTTATGAGAAAAGAACTTTTTCTGATTGGCCTGGGTCTTGGATGTTTATCTATAAAATATAGTATTTATTATAAAATATAGTATCGTTGAGTCAGAATCTCGTAACACAAGTCTCGAACTTACTTCGAGGCTAACTCAATCATTGTAATTTGTCCCGTATGTATATATAATTATTTATTTTATTATTTATCTAATCCTGAATGGCAACGGGCGGACCCCAGAAACGCTTGAAGGACAATATATTTCAATCAAATTGTATTTAATTCTCATAGAATACTTTGAAGAAGTAGTAGGTAGTCTCTGCCTACCCCTCCGGGAAAGAGGCGTGATTTTATGTATGTATGTATGACTACCTTCTTCCTTCAGATACAATACATACATACATAAAATCACGCCTCTTTCCCGTAGGGGTAGGCAGAGAATACCTCTTTCCACTTTCCACGATCTCTGCATACTTCCTTTGCTACATCCACATTACAATACATACATACATATATCACAATTTTCCTGGAGGGATAGGCAGAAACAATGTTTTTTAACTTAACTACCTAGTAACGTACAGTACTTTGACAGAAAACTTACTGATATCAACCCACTGGTCCTGATACCCTGCATCCAGGCGGGACAGACGTATTGCTTCCCGAAGAGCGTGGGTTATCACCACGGCCATGCACAGCGACGGCTCCCCAGTAGCTGGAAAGAAGGAAATAATTACCAAACTACCACCCTCACAGGGTCGCCATTTCCTTTCTTCTTCTAAGCGTGGTCATTAAACCTTTGTCTAAGAAGTTCATACATACACATACATATAGTCACGTCTATATCCCTTGCGGGGCAGACAGAGCCAACAGTCTTAAAAAGACTGAATGGCCACGTTCAGCTATTTGGCTTTAAGATAGAATTGAGATTCAAATAGTGACAGGTTGCTAGTCCATCGCCTAAGGGAAGAATCCCAAGTTTATAAGCCTATCCCTTAATCGCCTTTTACGACATCCACGGGAGAGATGGAGTGGTCCTATTCTTTTTTCTATTAGTGCCGGGAACCACACGGCACAAGAACATAAGAAGTTCAAAAGAATATATAATTAAACAATAATCAAATAAAAGTTAACAAAGTAAATTATAATTGAACAAATATCAAATAAAAGTTAATAAAGTAAATAAAATATGGATGTAAGAGAAATGTACGGTGCGAAAGAGGATGTGGTGCCCAAAATTGAAAAGAGTATGTTGAGATGGTTTGGACATGTCAAGACAGACTAATGAAAGGAATTTATAAGGCTGAGCTAACTGTAAAAGTGGGACAGGGCCGGCCTTGTCGAACTTTCAAGGACCAAATTTCGAATGTCTTGAAAAAGGGAGATGTTAGGAGTACCCGTAATGGTCGAATATAATGAGTGTGGAGGAAGCGGGAGAGGTCTGTAAGGATCGTAGCAAATGGAATTCCATAGTCTCTGCCTACCCTAAAGGGAAACAGGCGTGATGGTATGTATGTAAATAAAAGGTTAAATTAATGGAATTCAATGTTCTTATCATTGAGTTTAATACAAATGAACGTATACATCGTCCAAATTATTAATGTAAATGTAATTATTTCACACGCAGTACATAATTGTTTGCATTAATATTTATACAAATTTGTTGGTATAGCTGTAAATTGTATTGGGTACTCAATAAATTGAACAAATCTATACAAACATAAAAGGTAAAGTTTGAACTTTTATTGTTTGCAGTAAGGGTAAAGATTACTTCGGAAATACTGGACCGATCGTGAAAACATTTCTACATACATATAATAACGTCTATATCCTTTGCGGGATAGACAAGAGCCAATAGTCTTGAAAAGACTGATAGGCCCTTTCGGCTATTTGGCTTAATGATATATGCTATCCCTTTGTCGCCTTTTACAATTTCGAGATGACAGACAAGATGGAGTCGTCCTTCTATTTTTCTTTTAATTCAAAATTCTTATGCCGTTTAAAAGATACATTATTTGTGGGTGATAAGCTATGTACATATGTACCCAAACGAAGAAGCAACAAACTCCAAATGTTGTATATCATCAATCAAAGCTTACCTTTAGACTGCAAAACGCCATACGGATTCCCGTAGTTCCTCCTGAAGTACACCCTGAAGTCTGCAGGGATATCTTTGATGCCAGGAGGCTTGTACGTCCAGGTACGGTCAGTCAGGATCCTACCAGTGTTCAGGTCGGTGATCTGGTTCTCAGAGGTCCAGTACCCAAGACCCATGATGAAAGCACCTTCGATCTAAAAACAGAATTTGATAATCTTCACCTTGAAAAAGGATACGTGGAGAAAGGAAATGTTGAGAATGTCAGTCACATCAAACAAAACAATATACTTGTTTAATAATGTGACTAAATTGATAAAAAATATTTTTTAAGTTCTCTGCCTATTCCCTTTACTTTTGGAGTTAGAATATCTTCTATAGTAATTTTTCTTCATTATTCTAGTCTAGTCATACGTCATTAAATAAACTTATTTTCTGATATGAATTAAGTTTAGATTTTTATTATTCGTTATTGAATATGACAAATTTGTCAAATACGTACTTGTCCAACGTCGATTAGTGGGCTCAGACTTCTCCCTGTATCTTCCAGCAAATCCACTCTGAGTATATCATGATTTCCAGTCAAAATGTCTACTTCAACTTCCATTATAACTACTCCATAAATAAAATACGTTTTGACCTTTTCATCACTAGTGGAATATATTTGTGAAGATTGTAAATTGACACCGGAATTGTACGCTTCAGTTATCAATTGCTCCCACGTAGGATTACGCATTTTAGATTTTATTGGTTCTAATCTCTGCAGTAATTCATCACATGCTTTTGTTATTGCATAGCATACACATTCGCTACCAACACTTGCCCCTGTGGCCATTGAATTGGGGGACGTAAAACTCGATGTTGGCTTAACACTTACTTTCTCTAAAGGTATTCCAAGTTTGTACGCTGTTACTTGTGCAACTTTTGTGTTAATACCTTGACCCATTTCGATACCACCGTGATTCACTATGACGGAGCCGTCAGCATGAAATATTGATACCAGAGTGGCAAACGGGCCAATGTAGAAGAGATCATAAGTCATTGGTATCAATTTTATAGCTCGTTTTCTCCATCGATTCCGGTCATTGAAAGCTTTCACTTCTTGCAATCGTGCGTCGTAATTAGCATCAAATTTCAATTGGTCTATCAGACCTGGTATTGGATTATCCTTTTTCGCCATATTTAAAAGTCTAACTTGTAAAGGATCTTTGCCTAAATTGAAAGCGATTCTTTCCATTATATACTCGATCATAGCTAGACCTTCAGTTGAAGCTGTAAATTGAAAAAGTTATTAGTGTTCAAAATCTATAGACGATGAAGGTTAATCAAAAGCAATAAAAGTATAAAGAAATAATACTAATTTTAAAAAAAGGAACTTCTTTAACATGAAATATTTAAAGTACATGTATATAACATTAACATACATACATATAATCACGTCTATACCCTTTGCGGGGTAGACAGAGCAAACAGTCTTTAAAGACTGATAGGCCACATTCAGCTATTTGGCTTTAAGATTGAATTGACATTCAAATAGCTAGCCCATCGCCTACAAGAAGAATCCCAAGTTTATAAGCCTACCTGTTAGTCGCCTTTTACGACATCCATGAGAGAGAGATGGAGAGGTCCTATTCTTTTTTCTATTGGTGCCGGGAACCACACGGCGCAGCATAACATTAACATTAAAAAGAATGTGTACTCTTGCAGGTTAAACATTATTCATAAACATAATTCTTAACTACCATAAATTTGTATCATTCAGTTTTCAAACTTACAGGGAGCTCTGCACCAAGTATTGGACGGGGTGTCAGTGTACACACTGTTAGCTTCGATATACCATCGACTAGAGTCGTAGCAGTTGAGGAAATGATGCAGAGTGATCCCCGTGATGACTTCGTTCTTGGCGCATCCATTGTCTTGGTAATATTTGTTTTTCAAGTATTGTATTTCACCTTCTTTGTTTACACCGACCTGATAATTAAGTCCAATGGTTAGAATAGTCGGAGAGGTGTCGAAATAATGTTTATAGGAAGAAGTTTATTAAAAGTTAATTTAGGAAAAAGTAAAAAAGGAAATTTCTTTGCGACTTCGAATAATAAAAAAATCATAAGTTTAGTTGTTCACAATAATTAAAACATAATATTAATACATACATACATACATATGATCACGCCTTTATCCCATACGGGGTAGACAGAGCCAACAGTCTTGAAAAGACTGATAGGTTACGTTCAGCTGTTTGGCTTAATGATAGAATTGAAATTCAAATAGCTAGGTTGCTAGCCCATCGCCTAAAATCAGAATCCCAAGTTTATAAGCCTATCCCTTAGTCGCCTTTTACAACATCCATGGGAACGAGATGTAGTGGTCCTATTCTTTTTTCATTGGTGCCGGGAACCACACTTATTAATTAGTCAAAGAAAAAAAACTAGCTATTAATTTTAATAGACGCAAGATATTATGTTGGCAAATGTAGAGAGTACTTATAAATAATTATTTCACTTACTTCAAACTGACAATAAGTAGGCAGTCTCTTGCCGATTATTTTCACATTGGTCTCCAAAGGCAGCACGAATCTACAAGTCTTTCCCAAGAGATGGGTCACCAATGACGCCGCACACGCCACTTGGCTGGCTCGGGATATTTTGGATCCATAACCTCCACCGACACGGCGCACGACTACATTCACGCTGAAATGTTTGGAAGAAACTAGTTAAAAATAATGATCAAAAATCTGCTTTTCAAATTTAGGTGTGGCTCCCGGCACCAATACAACAAAGAATAGGACCACTCCATCCCTTTCCCATGGATGCCGTAAAAGGCGACTAAGGGATAGGCTCACAAACTTTGGATTCATTTTTAGGCGATGGGCAAGCAACCTGTCACTATTTGAATCTCAATTCTATCATTAAGCCAAATAGCTGAACGTGGCCATTCAGTCTTTTCAAGATTGGTAACTCTGTCTACCCCGCAAGGGATATAGACGTAACCATATGGTCATACATATGTATATATGTCAAAACTTAAATTATGGAAGCCGTTGGTTTGAAAAATTTGGGCTACGCACCTGTTCACGTTAACATTCAAACATTGCGCAACCGCAACATTGGTTAAATCCAACCATTGCGTAGCGGAGTAAACCTCTAGTCCATCTTCTGTGGGTTGAACCACGCAGGTCTGAGTCTCCATAGTATAATGATATTGAGTCCCAATTTTGTAATCTCCATACAAAACGCACTTGACATCATTTCCTTTATCTTTTGGTTGTACTTTTTCATCAACAGTAACCCTTTTGCATCTTTGTGGCGATTTCAAAACATCTTCAATCATTATGAGTGGTCTGTTTCTATTTATTGAGGCATACTTTATTTTAACTGCAGAGGCTGCTTTATTGGCAGTTCTTTCTCTATCAGCGACAATAATTCCCACTGGTTGTCCATAAAATTTAACTTTTCCATCACAAAGGATTTCTTCATCCATAGTGACTAGTGGAGGATTTGGCGCCATAAATGAGTTTTTGCCTGGGATATCTTTAGCTGTATAAAATGCAACTACTCCAGGTATTTTCTGTAATAGATCAAAATAAGTATTAATCTATACTAATATTATAACACAGAAGAGTTTGTTTGCTTGAACGCGCTAATCTTAGGAACTACTGGTTCGATTTGAAAAATTCCTTTTGCGTTGAATAGACCATTTATCAAGGAAGGCTTAAGGCTATATAACATCACGCTGCAACCATAAGGAGCAAAGAAATAATGGAAAATGTGAAAAAGACGGGGAAAATTATTCATCCTTGAGGGCTTCAATGATGCCCAAAATAACTATTCTACGCGGACGAAGTACAGCACAGCTAGTTGTCATTAATTTAACATAACTCGTTACTTCTAGGGGTATAAAACCAAATAATATATTAATGTCTTTCATCATATGGTCATTCAGGGCCGACGAAAATGTTTTCATTAATATAATACTTAAAAAATCATATTCAGTCCTTTGAATTGCTATCTATTGTGAAGTTCATAACTTACGAAAGCTTCCTCAGGATCGAACGCTTTAACAACACTTCCAGGGTTGACGTCTGCGGTGACAAAGGCCGCGTACACTTCTCCAGTCTGCGTTGGAAGGTCGTTGGCGAAGACTGATTCGCCACTGCACTGCACTAGAGCTTCCAGTTTGGGCACTGGTTGGTTAAGAGGCCAGATAGATTTGTCAGTGTCAAAAACCTGGAGCAGGATTTTTTTTTTTATTGATTTATCGTCCTTATTTATATAATAATTGAATGCGACTTTACATACATATTCGATAATTTAGCTATTTTGTTTTCTTTACGTTCTTCCTCTTACTCTTAACACATAAAGATGTCAGAAAATTATATTTAAAAAAAATTAACTTCTGTTTTAGTAAAACTCATAATTCTACAGGGAGATTAATTTAATTCGTGTAATCACTAAATGGCGTACGCTCAAAATCTCAGTATGCATGAAAATCAGATAGCTATACTTTTACAATGTGTTAGCAACCTGTCACTATTTGAATCTCAATTCTATCATTAAGCCAAACAGCTGAACGTGGCTTATCAGCCTTTTCAAGACTGTTGGCTCTGTCTACCCCGCAGGGGATATAGACGTGATTATATGTATGTATACTTTTACAAGAGCATCTACTTAAGTACCTACCTGTGTTCCTTTTGAAGTGTTTCGTTTGATGACCTCGCCTCCTGAACGATATTTTGGGTTTAACCTATCATTAGGACAAAAACTTAAGATGGCCTGCAAAAAAATGAACGAAAAAGTTCAGAGATGTTTACTTTATATTATATCTATATCCTTAATGGGAATAGAAACTTGAAACGTCTCTTTGAGTTTTTTTGTTTCTTAAGCAAAAAAACTGATTCAATAAACGTAAGTAGGTAAGTACGTACTACTTCATAAAATTGCATCATGTTACAACATAATTGTTAATACCAATGTAATGTTTCTATTGCTATGGTCATTGTGTCTAATTATAAGCAACACGCTAATAGAGGTATATGAGGTTATTTCGTCTTATTATCTTCTTCAATTTTCATTTACATAGTTGAACAAAAAATAACCGGGTTACCTCATATTTTTATGATAGGTAGAAAAACAAAGACGTCCTATGAAAATGCTGCAGTGTAGTTTGTTCCGCCGCTTCTTCTACACATGCGCTTTGGAAGCGGTAGTAGTTATAATTAGATTTAAGTTATGTGACGTCAATAAGTGATACCTTGTATCCAATTTTGAAAATAAATCTATTCTATTCTATTCTATTCTAAATATTAAGACGACATCTTGGATGTTATCAGAGTACCTTATAAGACTATAAAATTGGTAAGACTGTTAATGTGATCATAACTAAACGACATTTGAGTTGGTTATATTATTTGCTCTCTCTCTTTGATCGTTTCGTATATAGTTGCACTCCTATTACACTTCGATGCTTGGTCCTAATTTTGTGATGTTATTACCTTGTAATACAAAGCCAATGCCAACATTTTCCTATACTCAGCTGACGGTTCCGGGGGAGCCTCTTCTGCCATTATTTCCCTCTTCAAAGTTCTCAAAGCCAATTGTAAATTCTCTTCAGTATACGGATCTTTACCGACCAACGCCGCCTCAGTTTTAAAGGCGTGTACAAATTTTGGTGATATGCTGCCGTAGACTATAGAAGCTTTTTCCAATAAGTTAGGATCGCGTTTGAATTTGAACATTACACCAGCGTTGACAACCGCATGAGCGTTTTGTGATCGAGGCATTATCTGAAAGGACAAAAGACAAAATAGATTTAACTAAACATACATACATGTGGTCACGTCTATATCCCTTGCGGCGTAGGCAGAGCCAAGAGTCTTGGAATGACTGAATGGCCACGTTAAGCTATTTGGCTTAATGATAGAATTGAGATTCAAATTGTGACAGGTTGCTAGCCCATCGCCTAAAAAAGAATCCCAAGTTTGTAAGCCTAATCCTTAGTCGCCTTTTACGACATCCATGGGAGAGAGATGGAGTGGTCCTATTCTTTTTTGTATAGGTGCCGGGAACCACACTTAACTAAATTTTTATTAAATCAATTAATCATAAAAATGTATTGTCTCGCGTCCACATTTCTATTCTAAGTTTGGATAATTGTGAAGTTGACGTTATTGAAGAAAACGATGCTGTGCAATTTGTTACCGCTTCTTTTGCACTGACGGTTTGGAAGCGGGGGTAAACTTTGTTTTAAGTAATTTATTTGACGTCAACCAATGTTGTGAAACCAAAAGATACGACAGTAATTCATATCATAATGAATAAAACAAATTACTTTGAATTTGCACGTTAATGGCATTTGAAATAAGAAAATGTAATAATAATATGATATGTTAATGGAGATTTCACAATTAAGGTAAAAATAACATCACCCATTTATGTTTTAAACCTTATTGTTCCAAACCTGTTCGTATGGTCGGAAAGTTTTTATAGGCTCTTTCGATTGTTATTTTTATTCAAAACGAAGAATAATTAACCCAAACAGGTAAATAATTTCTTAAATTTAAATTTAAATAATTTGTTACATCTTTTTACGTATTAATATATTTTTTTTTATTAATTTTTTTTTAGTTTGTAGTTTAGGAATTTTACTTTATTTTTATTAGGTAGTTTTATTATGAGTATAGTTTAATTTTATAATTGTCATATTATCTTCTATGAATGAATAATTTCTGGCTTTTTAAAGGTATCTAGTTATTTTTTTAAAGTACTGAAAATAATATAAGCAGAGTTACGTTACAAATATTAGATTTTACGTAATTTTGTTTCAAAACTAGTATTATTGTATGCTTCTGAAAATACAGTTTTACCTTATAAGTCTTTACGGAACAACAGTGCGATAACGGCGGCAGTAGAACATGAGTTATGACTTTCTTTGTCATATCGTAACGCAGAAACTCCAGCAGAGACATAGTGCTCGATTTATCGCCACTTTCAGCTGAAACGGAATGTTACTTCAAATACTTTGAAACATATTTAGGTACTTTATTTTATCTACAGCTGAACGTGGCCTTGCAGTCTTTTCAAGACTGTTGGTATATTTTATCTGGGACAAGATAATCTGTAATTTTACATTCATGTCTAAGAAATAAAATATATTAAACGTAAAAAGGTCTACAATAAATTTGTGCCAAGTTCCAAAATCGGTTCAGGGGTCTAACTGTGAAGAGGTAACAGAAAACAAACCAACATACATTCGCATTCATAATATTAGTTACGTACATACATATAGTCGCATCTATATCTCTTACGGGGCAGACAGAGCCAACAGTCTTGAAAAGACGGATAGGTCACGTTCAGTTGCTGGGCTTAATGATGGAATTGAGATCTGAATAGTGACAGGTTGCTAGCCCATCGCCTAAAAAAGAATCACAATCCATCATGGTCACGTCCATGGGTAAGAGATGGAGTGGTCCTATTCTTTTTTGTATTGGTGCCGGAAACCACACGGCACATATTATTTAGAGTTCGAATATAACCAATTAAAAGTTTTTACATAAGTAAATAAGTAAATGCTTTATTGTACACTAAAGGAGTACCTACAATACAAATATAAAACTGTAGTACAGGTACAAAGGCGTATAACTATGTATTAATAAGTATTCGTAATAGATACTAATAGTTAGTACCTGAAAGTCTTTGAATTATTAACTGACCAAATTACTTGCCAATTTTGATCGCAGCTCCGACTGTCTCGAACAGCAGAAAGACATCAGATTGAAAATCGTTGTTGGTATATTTCATGAACAAGTTCCCTCCAATTGTTCCGATCTGAAAATTTAATAGTAGTTTGAGGATTAATCAGTACTAGTTTAAACAAAGGCATTTAGAAAAATATAGCTCTAGAGGGAAAACGCATTTTATCTGAAAACCATCTATCATTAAACTAAACAGCCTAGCTGAACGTGGCCTTTCAGTCTTTTGAAGACTGTTGGCTCTGTTTACAATGCTAAATAAATATTAATTATCAAATAAAAAACATTTCATACTTATTATAATGTATAACAGAGATAACTTACTATAACTTATAAAATTTAACAAAGCAAAATTTGATAAATAAATAGTAACATTTAATAAAAATGCAAAATTAAGAAAATACCTACATTTCTGACTGGTATATGCGCAACCAGATCCATATGATCGTAAAACTGTTTCAGATATGAAAAGTCTTCATTCTCAGACGATAACTTGAGGAATACATCCATCATTTCAGATAAAGGCATGCCGGCCCCCAGGATAAGGTTTTCATCTATTTCGTAACCCTTGATTTCAGCTACGTTGAAAATATCAATGACATTGTGAGGATAGTGTGTTACGTGAAATACTCCTGAAAAGATATTAAAATGAATCTAGCACCATGATTAAAGGCATACCCCGTGCTCCTCTCCAGAGAGGCGTAGATATTACTGCCAGAACTACATTACCAGAAGGAAATAGATCTAGTATTTGTTGTTTACGCAAAAAATAATTATCAGTTAACACATGTTTTGAACATATTTTACAAAACAAACTTATCAAAATAAATTATATGCATTACAAAAATTATTTGACTCACCTTGGCCAGTGTTTCCTGCAATTAGTTTGTAATCATCATTTTCGTTAATAGCTTTAAAAACATCATCTAACGCGTAAGCCTTAAACCATTTATGCGTTTCACCATCAATTACGATCATTTTGTTATTTTCTTTTGCCAAAACACACCATTCTTCTTCAACTTCTTCATTTCTGTTAATGTTTTTGTTTCTTGTATGAGCACATTTTTCTTTGCATTTAACCCCACAGGGTTTCAGAACAGACAAATCTTCCATGTCAATCATTTTGCATTTGAGATCTTCACTCACGTCTGTGGCGAATGTCTTGAAAGCGTCAGCGATAGATCTATATCCAGTACATCTACAAATGTTGCTGGCAAATGAGTTTTCTACCTCGGTCATGGTCAGTTTCTTGTTTTTCGATTCGTAAAGGCTGGAAAGAGTGTAAAATTAGGAAGATTCACCGGAAAAATAGGACCACATTATCTGTCACACATATCACTTGTGAATGTCGTAAAAGGTGAGTTAGGTAGTTAAGGTGAGTTAGTTAAATACTTTAGTGCATCTAGTGGCCAAGCTAGATTCTCACGGATTTACTTAAAAACTAAGTATCGAAGGTTAGACGGTGGTACTTATCCAAACTGGAATGTTAGTTATAGGCGTACTCCTAATGGGATAAAGCGCAGGATAATGAAATACGTACATATATATAATCACATCTATATCCCTTGTGAAGTAGACTGAGCTAAGAGTCTTAACAATACTGATAGGCCACGTTCAGCTTTGTTTATTGTGGAGAAAATAAATAAACTTTTATTTATTTTATTAGCTTGACTTAATGATAGAATTGAGATTCAAATAGTGTCAGGTTGCTAGCCCATCGCCTTTAAGAAGAATCCCTTATAAACATATCCCTTAATCGCATTTTACGACATTCATGGGAACGAGATGGAGTGGTCCTATTCTTTTTTTTATTGGTGCCGGTAACCACACGGCACACTTTTATTAATTTTATTTTATTTATTTCCTTTAAGTGCCGTGTGGTTCCCGGCACCAATAGAAAATACAATAGTACCACTCCATCTCGTTCCCATGAATGTCGTAAAAGGCGACTAAGGGATAGGCTTATAAACTTGGGATCCTTCTTTTAGGCGATGGGCTAGCAACCCGTCACTATTTGAATCTCAATTATATCATTAAGCCAAACAGCTGAACGTGGCCTATCAGTCTTTTCAAGACTGTAGGCTCTAGCAACCCCGTAAGGGATAAAGACGTGATCATATGTATGTATGTTAATAAAAGTGTTACATACTTTAATAATAACATAGGTTTAATGTAGTTACCTGTACATATTCATGATCCAGCCAGGTGTGCAGTAGCCACATTGAGTGCCGTTGAAGTTGGCAAGCCTGCTCTGTATCTCGTGGTAGCCCAGGGTCCTGTTCCCGATGCCCTCTGCTGTGAGGATCTCCCAGCCGTGGCAGGAGAGGACCGACACGAGACACTGAAAGACAATTCTAAGTTTGGATAGTTGTGAAGTTGACGTTGTTGAAGAAAATGCTGCTGTGCAGTTGGTCACCGCTTCTTCTGCACTGAAGATTTGGAAGCGGCAGTAAACTTAGTTTTGAGTAATTTAAATATTTGATGTTGTGAAACCAAAAGACATTTCAATATCACTTATTAATGATCAAAAAATATGTCAATTATTAAGTGATATTGAAGTGTCCCATAATAATGAATAAAAATTTTTAATCTGAATTTGAATCTCAATTTTGTCATTAAGCCAAACAGTTGAAGGCGGCCTCTCAGTCTGTCATAGACTCTTGGCTCTGTCTACCCCTTAATAGACGTGATTATATGTATGTATGTATTTTTAATTAAAGACTAAATATCATGAAGTCACGCTCGCTCATACGTCAATGACTCGCATCTTGTCAACATTAGGTACTTATCAATTAATTCTCATCTGTGTATGTGCATTCTACGCCATGATGTTATTAAGTCTTCAGTGAGTAACCTTCACACAGTAATAATTATTACGTTGAGTTTTATCAAGAATAAATCAATTTGATGATCATTCTAGGTTTCATTACTCATGATGATGATAATACAATACAATAACTCTTTATTGCACAATAATAAAGAGTTATTGTATTGAGAAGGCCTAGACGAACGTATCTTGATCAAATTAAGGACGTCCTGGTAAAGGGTCGGGTCAAGAGTGCCCGAAACCGCCGAGCTTGCATGAAGAGAGTTATGATTGTGGATGAAGCGAAGGAAGTATGCAGAGATCGTGGCAAGTGGAAAGAGGTAGTATCTGCCTACCCCTCCGGGAAAGAGGCGTGATTTTATGTATGTATGTATGTATGTATACTTATTCAAGCTCGGCGGTTTCGGGTACTCTTGACCTGACCCTTAACCTTTCTCGATACTATTTTTTTCTCTTTCCCTTACCGAGTTAACAGAGAAGGTCTTGACCTCATTGCTGGGCGGCAGCGGAGCCCTAACTGCGACCACGCAAGCCCCGCACCCTCCCTCCCTACACATCACTTTGGTCCCCCTTAAATCTGCTATTGTTCTTATGTATTCATTTAACGACATGTCCGGACCGTATTTTCCATCAGCTGAAAATAATTAACCTTTTAGTTAACAGTTTATTCATTATACTGTATTGTTTACTCATACATACATACATATATTCATTAAAATGCTTAGAAATCAATTGTACGAAAACTCTAGTAAACCTTAGTTCAATTAAACTATCTTTATCTCCCAATAATTCTATAATTGAACCATCCCCTTCATAAGAACGTTTAATTTTTTAAGGAACAGACCACTTTAGGACATAAAGCCTTCCATCTTTCGATTTTCAAAATTCGATTTCGAAAATCTTATTAAGAAAAGTATACATACATATAATCACGTCTTTATTCCTTACGGGTTAGACAGAGCCAACAGTCTCGCAAAGACTGACTCGAATAGTAACAGGTTGCTAGCCCGTCGCTTAAAAAAAGAATCTTAAGCTTTTTTCCCTATTCTACCTTTTTGGTAATGGTATTTTGTACCAAATAAACAATTTTTGCTTTCTTTCCGTCCCTTAATCGCCTTTAACGATATTCGTAGGAATGAGATGGAGTTGTCCTATTCTTCAGTGCCGGGAGCAACACGACATGACAAACTACGAAAAGACTAAGAAAAGCATGTTTTAATGTAATTCATCCATAAATCCAAAGCCCAGAAAACTGTTATTTAAAAATATAATAAAAAACAATCTTAAATAATATTTTTTTTTAGTTTGCAGTTTAGGAATTAAACTTTATTTTAATAAGGTAGTTTAATAATTTTTGGTTAACAAATCGTTATAATCACATTTTGTCTACTTTATTTAATAAAAGCTTACAAGAAAAAAATGGTATTCGTTTTACCTGTATACTGTTTTCCATTTATTGTGAATATTATTTGCGACATCGTTCCCTTGATGACTTCTTGTTTCTGGAAGTAGAATTTCTTTCTGTAGGTTTCAAAGAGCCTAGTTTTTAACTTATGGCTACCAAATTTCTTGTTGCTTTTTTTTAATAAAATTTCAAATAGTTTGTGAAAAATTATACAATTTATTTAATTGATAACATAAAATGAAAACATTAGTATTTAATTAATACTATAGCACTATGTTTGTAATTAAATTAAGTAAATTAGCTTGATAATACCTTAGTTCAATAATGCATATGCCATATAAAATCACTTATTAAAAAAAATATATAAAAAAAAAACTTGTTCTTAAATGTCAACAATAGTCGCGTAGTCACCGAACCTATGCCAACAGACAATTGTCCGTCAGTCCCTCAGTCCGTCAGTCCTCCGCATCATTACCAAGCCTATAATCTTGCTAATGAACTAACACCGTTACGGTTGCAATACAAATTTGACAATTTGATAGTCTATGATTTTGGGTACAGTTAATGATGTTAATGGTTTAGTTCAGGGATTTTCGAAAAAGGGTTCTATTTAGAAATAATACAAAGTGTGTGTTCCGTATATTTGTAAGTATAATTGTAACCTGTTGTATAAACTACAATTTGTTACCGTTTCTTCTGCACTGACGCTTTGGAAGCGGCGGTAAACGTATTTTTAAGTATATTATTCGACGTCAACCATGTTGTGAAACCAAAAGATAAGACAATTATTAAATGATATTGAAATGTTCCATTGTAATGAATAAAAATTTAGAAATTGAATTTGAAGAAATTAATAATACAGTCTACCAAAAACATTATTGATAAATGCCTCTTGAATTTATTATTTAATAGTTTAAAACAATATATTGCAATAATCTTTATTCGTCGATAACCTGAACCAGAATAATTTCCTATCTCTCTATCATATAAACGTTTTAAGTGCATTAAATTTAAACTTAATGAAATTTTGATTGTACTGCATTATTTATCATACTAAAATCAAAATCACTTAATTTGATTTAGAAATTCCTAAGAAAGTACTTACCAATTAATAATAAACATATAATTTAGAATCCATAAATGCACACACACTTAATCCACCTACACGAACTCAACTCGAATGAGGTAATATTATGAGCGAATAGACTCCAAAGGTTTTTATATAAAGCTAAGAATGCTGATATCAAAGCGGTTTGAAGTTCTATTATTGTTATTGTTGCCTTTGTATGAAAATAATAAATTACGTGTGGTTTCCAGCACTTAACAATAAAAACCACTCTATGTTTGTCGTATGGATATCTTAAAAAGCGAGTAAGGGATAGGTTTTAAAAATATTGGATTCCTCTTGTAGGGGATGGGCTAGCAACCTTTTTCTACCCTCCTGGCTCCTGCAGAAGTCGCTTTGTGTAAACACCTGACTCACCCAATCCAGGATCCATGGTCAAAGGTATACCCTGAGCTCGTCTCCAGAGTGGTTAAGATACAACGGGACTAAAGCCAGGAGGAAGAAGTAGCAAGTCTTATATCAAACCGCCTAAGATAATTAAAAAAATTTGGTTTCATATCAGTTCAGAGGTATAAATCGTACGATTTGAAAATAGCGCACGTAACAGCGCACGGACCTACGAAATTAAGAGTTTTTTCTCATTGCCAAATTTCGTATACCGTATCTTAGGAGGAAAAATATTATTTTAAATCTTACATCACTAGAGGACGCCCTCGGCTCAGTCCAATGTCAAGTTAAATTAAAAATCACCTTAATTCCCGTTCCCGCGGGAATACCAAAAAAATCTTTGCTGCTTTTTTGTGCACCCCTAGACCACATAAAGAACCTATACGCCAAATTTCAAGTCTGTAGACCCAGCAATTTGGACTACGCGTTGGTATGTCAGTCAGTCATTCCCTATCTATTTGACATATGAGTATTTACATTTAAAACAAAAGGAATAAAGCATGCTTCGCGAAACTAACAAAGGTATCCTGATAGGCAAACTGTTCTCCTTCGTTTTTGAAGTGGGTTAAAAATATTCGCTAGAGGCGTGACCATTATTTCACGGTTGGACTGGTGCGTCCAAGTGCTTTGTTATTTGTGCGTTTTTGATTGCTGACTGTTTACAACCACTAATGTTAGTAAGGTAATGATGTGTCATTTCATTGAAATTATATGATCAGATATTGTGGCAATCCTTGGGCTTCTGTGGGACGGATTCTGGATCCTAAATCATACATTATTCGTTTTAATTCTGGTCATTAAAATGGACTAACGTTGCGCAATGTTGTGTTTAGTATTATTATATTTAATGTAGGTATTTAGAATTTGTGCTCTGATACTTAACAGCACGTCAAACCTTAGTGTAGTGTGTTCAAAACTTTTATATCAAACTGTCTCTTTTTTTAATAATATGTTTATTATTTCTTTTAGTCTAAAATTAAAATTTGGTAGGTTGGTATTCCTTGATCTTCTTCTTCCTGGCTTTAAGACCCGGTTGCATCTTCGCCACTCTGGAGGGAAGCCCGGGGCATGCTCGGGCGACTCACTCAATTTAGGGTCCATGGTCTGACCATGGACCCTAAATTGAGTGAGTCAGGTTTTTACACGAAGCGACTCCCATCTGACCTCCGCAACCTTTGGAGGTAAACCGAACCCGTATTGGATCGATCATGGTTACACATCCAGTTCCCTGAATGTGCAAGTGTCCTCACAATGTTTTCCTTAAGCGTAAGATCTTCGGTTAGTATTCAATGAACAAGTAAAATGTCCAACTTTAGTGTACACAGCATGATCATATAAAATGAGTCATTAACAGAACAAGAACTCAAACAGCAAGACATTAAAACAAAAACGACGAAGTAGCTCAGGAAGTTATCACAAATCAATGGTTTTTATAAAATGTGAGGATATGGATACAAAAATAAAACAAAACAAAATAGACTCTAGGGGAACAACAGTATTAAAAAATTTCGGAATTGCTTGATACTTTGGCTACAAGGACAAATTGGATACAAGGTATCACTTATTGACGCCACATCACTTAAATCTAATTATAACTACTATCACTTCCAAAGCGCATATGTCTAAGAAGCGGAGGAACAAACTACACTGCAGCATTTTCATCGGACGTCAATTTACAAATATCTTTTAAACCTAATGTTGTGTTCTTTCGAAAAATAGTCATTGGTACACGGTCGAGGTGGGATTCGAACCTGTGCCTTTCTGCGTATCACGCATTTTAAATCGGCACCTTACCGATTCAACCACCAACGCTCAAGGCTCTGGTTCTAGATCTGATTATTTCCCGGAACAGCCAATATTTACTTAGTACCTACGTGTCGGGGCCTTCTCTAAACGTTTCATTTTTGCAAAAATCATTTAGTCATTTCCTGGCAGTGTTGTCACAAAATGAGGTCAGATATTTGGTAGCATTTAATGATGATGCAAACGGTACTTGATTCTCTTTTATTGATTCCGTAGATAAATATATTTTGATGTGATTTCGTAAATAAATAACCAAATAATAAATAAATATAGACGGGACAAATTACACAGATTAAGTTAGCCTCGAAGTAAGTTCGAAACTTGTGTTTCGAGATACTAACACAACGATACTTTATTTTATAATAAATACTTAGATAGATAAACATCCAAGACCCAGACCAATCAGAGAAAGTTCTTTTCTCATTATGCCCTGACCGGGATTCGAACCCGGGACCTCCGATGTCACAGACAAGCGTATTACCGCTGCGCCACAGAGGCCGTTTTGATTTGATTTGATCATTTAGATCTCAGGCGAACCCCGGGCTCGTTTCCAAGGAGGACAAAGACCACGAGAATGATGTATCAGCCTTGTAACACTGTCACAAAGTTATATAATACTAGAGGCCGCCCGCGACTTCGTCCACATGGAAACCCTGTCAATCTCGCGGGAACTCCGGGATAAAAAGTAGCCTATATGTTATTCTGGGTCTTCAGCTACATACATACCAAATTTCATCGTAATCGGTTCAGAAGTTTTTGCGTGAAAGAGTAACAAATATCCATACTGACATCCTCACAAACTTTCGCATTTATAATATTAGTAGGATAGTAGCGTGTTGCAGAATCACTAAACAATGAACACGCGTGGTTATTATACTCGTAATGATCAATTCTGCTAGCGGAACAACAAATATGGTTGATTTGAAACAGATATAGATCTGTTACTGGTTACATACAAATAGTTAGAACTTCAGTTATACATACATATAATCACGTCTATATATCCCCTGCGGGGTAGACAGAGCCGACAGTCTTGAAAAACTAGCCCATGCTTTAAATGAGAATCCCAAGTTCATAAGCCTATCCCTTAGTCGTCTTTTACGACATCCATAGATTAGAGATGGATTGAAGTTTAGGAAGCCGACCCATTGAAGCGTTGTGGTGGAGGGTGCACCTGGGAATAAGCAAAGATGAGAGAGAGAGAAAGAGAGAGAGAGAGAGAAAGAGAGAGAGGAATAAATAAAATGTGAAGAGATAGCAACCTGTCACTATTTAAATCTCAATTCTATCATTTAGCCAAACAGCTGAACGGGGCCTTTCAGTCCTTTGATGACTGTTTGCTCTGTCTACTCCGCAAGGGATATAGACGTGATTATATGTTATATTATAAAAGATTTATATTTACATACATACATAAAATCACGCCTCTTTCCCGGAGGGGTAGGCAGAGACTACCTCTTTCCACTTGCCACGATCCACATTCATAACTCGCTTCATGCAAGCTCGGCGGTTTCGGGTACTTTGACCTGACCCTTAACCAGGACGTCCTTAATTTTATCAAGATACGATCGTCTAGGTCTTCCCACTCCGACCTTTCCCTCCACACTCTCCTTGTATATATACTTAGTCAACCTGTTTTCATTCATCCTCTCCACATGACCGAACCATCTCAACATACCCTTTTCTATTCCTGTAACTACATCTTCTTTCACATCACAACATTCCCTTATCACGCTGTTCCTTATATGTAATTGTTAAAAATTACGATAAAAAAATGTCCAAGTCTAAACTTTATGTGTTACACATCCCTAATGAGATGTAACACAATAGTTTCATCATTTATTCAGTTCGTAGTAGTTCAGTGTGTCGTCCTCGCCGCTATGACTCTGTGTAAGTTGTATTTTTGTATCATTACAATTTTTTACAAACTTGGTTAGGTATCTACGACATATGAACTGAACTTTTGAGATCACATACATACATACGGTCACGTCTATATCCCTAGCGGGGTAGACAGAGCCACCAGTCTTGAAAATACTGAATGGTCACGTTTAGCTTAATATAATTTGGCTTAATGATAGAATTGAGATTCAAATAATGACAGGTTGCTAGCCCATCGCCTAAAAGAGGAATCCCAAGTTTATAAGCCTGTCCCTTAGTCGCCTTTTACGACATCCGTGGGAAAGAGATGGAGTGGTCCTATACTTTTTTGTATAATGGTGCCGGGAACCACACGCCACTTATTTTGTTCATTATTATTCGGTTCCCAGTCCACCAGCTAAGCTACCTCTGCGTCTGCGAGCTGTTACTCCTGGCAGCACTCCAGGCAGCTGGTCTGACTCATCATCATCAGACGGACATGAGGTTCAGCATGACTTCGCTGATGGACTCGATTACTTTACCCTCGTTGCCTCATATGTTCTCCGGGACTACCAAATGTGAGTACATACATACATATAATCACGTGTATATTCCTTGTGGGGTAGACAGAGCCAATAGTCTTGAAAAGACTGACAAGCCACGTTCCGCTGGATGGAATTTGTATTCAATAAGCGACAGCCCATCGCCTACAAGAAGAATCCCAATTGTTTTGTCTTTCCCTTAGTCGCCATTTACGATGTCTAATTCTAAAGTACTGGGACATCCGTGATTATTTCTTTTTAGTAATTTGACTAATTTTCAACTAGGAAATATATTTAGTCGGAGTGATAGTGGTTGCTCAGATGAAATATTAGGCTGGTTTATGTTTCAGTAAGTCGCAAAATTATACATTAATTTGTTTCGTTTTCTATGTGTCAAGAAAATCAGTTACAGACGTTTAACTTAAATTAATTAAACAGGTTCAACTTATGCAGATGCGATGCACAAGTTTCAAGGAAAAACCAAAGAAAATCTGGTTGAAAGAACATACATAACATAAAATCACGCCTCTTTCCCGGAGGGGTAGGCAGAGACTTTCCACTTGCCACGATCTGTGCATACTTCCTTCGCTTCATCCACATTCATAACTCTCTTCATGCAAGTTCGGCGGTTTCGGGTACTCTTGACCTGACCCTTTACCAGGTCGTCATTAATTTGATCAAGATACGTTCGTCTAGGTCTTCCCACTCCGACCTTTCCCTCCACACTCTCCTTGTATATCTGCTTAGTCAACCTGCTTTCACTCATCCTCTCCACATGACCAAACCATCTTACATACCCTTTTCTATTCCTGTAACTACATCTGCTTTCACATCACAACATTCCTTTAAAAGAATAAAAATTTTAAACGATTTAATTACAGGCCAGGCGTTTAAAAACTTATTCGGACTAACTTACGAAAAGATGGCGGAAAAAGAGTCCGCGAAAGTTCACGAGAGTCTCACAATAGATTTAATTACAAAAAATGGTAATGAGAAACATAATTTTACTGCGACAAAGCGGCTGGCTCCGATGCTGAAAGACGCGAAAGAGATAATAGTACTTATTCATGGATTTCTGGAGAGTTCTGACGGCGTCATGGTGCAAGCATTGGCCACAGAGTTTCTGAAGAAACCAAGTAAGTTTAAATTTCTTTATTATAATCTATATATATTGGGCTAGCAACCTGTCACTATTTGAATCTAAATTCTATCATCAAGCCAAAAAGCTGAACGTGGCCTATCAGTCTTTTCAAGACTGTTGGCTCTGTCTACCCCGCAAGGGATATAGACGTGATTATATGTATGTATGTATAATCTATATTTTTCTTTTGAACTTCCCTCAATAGTATTTTATTTTAAAAACTCAGTTTAAATTTATTCAAATTTAAAAAAATAAAAAGCTTTCCGTCCCACAACTGTCATGCATAATGATAACTAGCTGTGCCCGCGACTTCGTCCGCGTGGAATAGTTATTTTGAGTATCATTGAAGCCCTCAAGGAGGAATAATTTTCTCCGTTTTTTTTTCACGTTTTCCATTATTTCTTCGCTCCTAATAGTTGCAGCGTGATGATAAATAGCCTAAAGCCTTCCTCGATAAATGGTCTACTAAATACAAAAATAATTTTTCGATTAGAACCAGTAGTTACTGAGATTAGCGCGTTCAAACAAACAAACTCTTCAGCTTTATAATATTAGTATAGATTTAATTTGCAGTATTGAATACAGGGATAAAGGAATGATTTCTGATGCTAATTCTAAATTTTCTTATATTACTTATTATGTTTAGGCTTAGAAATCTTAGCTCTAGATGGACGCAAAGTCATCAATTTGGAGTATTTTAGATCGACCACGTATGCTCGGTTCATGGGAGAGAAACTTGGACACGTTTTGAGCGATATCGTAAAAGGTAATTTTTTTTCATCTATTATCGTCATTGCCTTAGTATTCGTCGTAGAAGTCTATTTCTATCAGTACATTATGTCCGTCATTAGTCAGTTAATGTCCTTAATATATACAATGTTAATCATTCTTTTTTTTTAAATTATTACGAATTTTTAAATATTGGACATGGATACGAGTAGAATAGATTTATTTTCAAAATTGGAAACAAGGTATCACTTATTGACGTCACATCACTTAAATCTAATTATAACTACTACCGCGTCCAAAGCGCATGTGTAGAAGAAGCGGCGGAACATACTATACTGGAGCATTTTCACCAGTCTGTGTCAATGATTTCTGTTTCTGTTCTACCCACTTTTTTAGCTAATAACGTATCAACAAAACTTTTAAGAATATTTCCTTTTTATTTTTAAAGAATAGGACCACTCCATCTCTTTCTCATGGATGTCGTAAAAGGCGACTAAGGGGTAGGCTTACAAACTTGGGATTCTTTTTAGGCGATGGGCTAGCAACCTACCACTATTTTAGTCTCAATTCTATCATTAAGCCAAATAGCTGAACGTGGCCATTCGGTCTTTTCAAGACTGTTGGCTCTGTCTACCCCGCAAGGGATATAGACGTGACCATATGT
This sequence comes from Amyelois transitella, assembly GCF_032362555.1. NCBI lineage: Eukaryota > Metazoa > Arthropoda > Insecta > Lepidoptera > Pyralidae > Amyelois > Amyelois transitella. The sequence continues at coordinate 288,308 of NC_083518.1, read as the reverse complement.
ATATGTATGCGTGAACATACATGTATGTCTGTTCATTTTATTTTTATTAGAAGACATAGATCCCGCCAAATTCACCTTGATTGGACACAGTCTCGGAGCGCACATCGCTGGTATAGCCGGAATGCAGGTCTACCAGCTCACTGGCAGACGGGTTGGTCGGGTGATCGGCCTGGACCCAGCGGGACCTTGCTTCAGCAATGTCAGCGCTGTTCACAGACTGGACAGAAGTGACGCAGAGTTCGTTGACGTCATTCATACTAATGCCGGGGTGCTGGGTATTAATGAAGCAGTAGGTAAACTATTTTTTTTTATATATAATAATAAATATATCACTCTCCCATGGATGTCGTAAAAGGCGACTAAGGGGTAGGCTTATAAACTTGAAATTCTTCGTTTAGGCGATGGGCTAGCAACCCGTCACTATTAGAATCTCAATTCTATCTTAAAGCCCAATAGCTGAACGTGGCCTATCAGTATTTACAAGACCGTTAGCTCTGTCTACCCCGCAAGGGATATAGACGTGATTATATGTATGTATTTATAAATATATACGGGACAAATTACACAGATCGAGTTAGCCTCGAAATAAGTTCGAGACTTGTGTTACGAGATACTAACTCAACGATACTATATTTTATAATAAATACCTACTTATATAGATAAACATCCAAGACAGTCAGAAAAAGTTCTTTTCTCAACATGCCCTGGCCGGGATTCGAACCCGGGACCTCCGGTGTCACAGACAAGCGTACTACCGCTGCGCCACAGAGGCCGTCAAAACTATTGTTTGTTTAGTTCTGCATTGGCCAAATTCGTCGGGATATAGCAATGATCGATGATCTTGATTATCATGATGGCTGGATAATCAAACGTTATTGTACGATGTAACACGAGAGTAGCTTATTTCTTTTCAAAAATATATATCCTCTGCCGCGTGTGCCACGTGGTTCCGATTTCCAATTCTCACGGATGTCGTAAAAGGCGACTAAGGGATTGGCTTATAAACTTGGGGTTCTTCTTATAGGCGATGGGCTAGCATCCAGTCACTATTTGAATCTCAATTCTATCATTATGCCAAACATCTGAACGTGTCCTTTCAGTCTTTTCAAGACTGTTGGCTCTGTCTACCCCGCAAGGGATATAATCTTTATTATATACAGGATGACATTTAAAACCACTGCATCCTTTTAAACATAGAATATACCCATGCTTCTGAGTCGTTTGAGCCTATTTTTATTTAAATTAAACGTCATCATTTTTACATTTAAAAAACCCTCAAAAACTACGTCACACGCTTTATTAAAGACCAATAAATACTTCAAAAAGAAATTAAAACTAAACATGTAAATAAATGTCTGAAAAATAAATTATTTTTCTAGTATCAAGATCAAGTAAAGTACAGAGTTGTCGAGATCGCTCAGCTAAATGAATTGTGTCGTTGACCTCTGAATCTTACGCGTCGCTTTTCCGCCGGCCGGGGTGATATAACGTATTTAGGATCGTGGATTTTGATACTTTTATTTTTTTTAGTACTTTCTGAAATATGAACAGAATCGGTTCATATTAAAAATTTAAAAGTCAGCCTGTATAGGTTACCTACATACCTATACAGGCTGACTTTTAAATTTTTAATATGTGTGTTGTCATAATATTGAATCTTGCACCTTGCTATTTCTTTTTGATGCATCTGCCATAAGATAATCATGTATGTAAATCCTCCCATAATTTACCCTCTTTTGCATGTCGAATATCTTGAACTGCAGGTCACAAAGATTTTTACCCTGGAGGCGGGAAATCTCAACCTGGCTGTTTGCTATCAACTTGTGACCACAGCCGAGCTTGGCAAGTCTTCGCGGAGTCAATCAACACTCCAGATCGTTTCCCTGGTGAGTTTATCCTACAAATATTATAAATGTAGTATTATGTATGTAGTCTCTGCCTACCCCTCCGGGAAAGAGGCGTGATTTTATGTATGTACTAGAGGCCGCCCGCGACTTCTTCCGCATGGAAACCCTATCAATCCCGCGGGAACTCTGGGATAAAAAGTAGCCTATGTGTTATTCTGGGTCTTCAGCTACCTACATACCATACAAACTTTCGCCTTTATAATAGTAGTAGGATGTATATTATAAATGCGAAAGTTTGTATGTCACTATGGATGTTTGTTACTCTTCCACGTAAAAACTACTGAACCGGTTAAGATGAAATTTGGTATGTAGGTAGCTGATGACCCAGAATAACATATAGGCTACTTTTTATCCCGGAGCTCCCGCGGGATTGATAAGGTTTCTATGCGGAGGAAGTCGCGGGCGGCCTCTAGTAAAAAATATAATAACAGTCCATTAAATTGCTTCAAGTGTTTGAGACTGTGTAGAAACGTTTTGAATTAACTTTAGGTACTTTGAAGAAAATAAAATTACGTGAATAAATTAGGCAAACGTTATTCTGTGGGCCGGCTGCTTTGAAAATTGCTATTTGCACAAATTGTAAGTCTTTTTTTTCTAAAACTTCTTCAGTGATATATCCAAATTTAATTCTACAGTAGTTATCAGATAGTTGTGAAGTTGACGTTGTCGAAGAAAATGCTGCAGTGCAGTTTGTTACTGACGACACACTGACGCCTTGGAAGCGGCAATAAACTTAGTTTTAAGTAATTTATTTGACGTCAACCAATGTTGTGAAACCAAAAGATTTGACAATTATTAAGCGATATGAAGTAACCTATAATAATTAATAAAAAATTTGAATGTGAATTGAATTTGAATTATTAAAAAAAATCAATTAATGTTGTGAGATTTCACTCTATATAGTCGCTATATATATATATGTATGTACATAATAGTCGCTACAGTTGTAAGGTTTCCCTCTATATTTCGCTTATTTCAGCTCGTAAATGCGAAAGCTGGTCAGCGTTCAAGGACGGCCTGTGCCTGAAGAACGAAGTGGCCTTCATGGGAGTGTCTTCGGCCAAAGGTAGTCCAGGGTCGTACTTCCTGAACGTGGGTTCGGCGCCTCCTTATGGCCTGGGTCCAGCCGGCAGTGGGTGAAAATATATGACCTTAACTTTATCGCAGTTTTATTCATTACATACATACTTATGGTCACGTCTATATCTCTTGCGGGGTAGACAGAGCCAACAGTCTTGAAAAGACTGAAACGCCACGTTCAGCTATTTGGCTTAATGATAGAATTGTGATTTAAATAGTGACAGGTTGCTAGCCCATCGCGTAAATAGAAATATTAGGTTTGTAAGCCTATCCCTTAGTCGCCTTTTACGTCATCCATGGGAAAGAGATGGAGTGGTTTTTTCATTACTAAATATTCGAATGTTACATGAAATTTATCAATGGCTATGGCTTATAAATGGCTACCTAAGACTGTTACCGACTCGAAGGTGATAACAATAAAACACATAATATTAGCGACATTTATTTTACCTGTAACGTGACGGCAGAAATAAAATACTTTAATTTATTTACAAAAACAAACTAACAGTTACTACGATTATATATTTTTTTAAATTATTACAACACACTTTATGTAACATTTATGATAAATTTATAATCATTAACATCTAATGGTTCCCACACCAGTACAAGTTCATCTCGCTTCTTCAAATCAAGACATTAATTTGCGTTAAACATAGAAGTACATCCTTACAAGGTAGTTAGCAACTGGTTTTTGAAATTTCACGTAGCATACAATTTTGAAGTCATACAATTAAAATTAAACGTGCATGTAACGCACCTTTATTTATACTATTAACTACTATATCCTACTAAATAATAAATGCGTAAGTTTGTGAGTATGTCAGTATGGATGTTTGTTACTCTTTCGCGCAAGAACTTCTGAACCGATTACGATGAAATTTGGTATGTACGTAGCTTAAGACCCAGAATAACATATAACCTACTTTTTATTCCGGAGTTCGAGAGGTTGATAGGGTTTCCATGCGGACGAAGTCGCGGGCGGCCTCTTGTTATTTACAAAATGTATTAGTAGAAATGGTTACTACAGGTAATTCACCATTTGATTGCAGAACACCATCAGAATTACATACATATGGTCACGTCTATATCCCTTGCGGGGTAGACAGAGCCAACAGTCCTGAAAAGACTGAATGGCCACGTTCAGCTATTTGGCTTAATGATAGAATTGAGATTCAAATAGCGACAGGTTGCTAGCCCATCGCCTAAAAAAGAATCCCATGTTTGTAAGCCTATCCCTTAGTCGCCTTTTACGACATTCATGGGACACCATCAGAATTCCTTCAGTATATTCATGGATTATTCCACATATGGCCACAGCCTGTTCCTCGCAAAATGTACCCTTTCACAAACCACCATGAGCCCAGTAAATATGTAGCACCCGATCAGAACCGCCAGTAAACCAGATATTTCTTCAAAAGTGGTGGTCACTTCCACCACCAGAGAACATTCTAGAGGGTCCAACACATTGGCCGCTGTTAATTTTTGGATGATACCGGCTTCTTGCATTCGAAGAGTGCTGAGAATGGAAATATGCAGATGACTTCAACTATCAAACATAATAATGATATAGTTATAAGTAAAGTATATGCTAGCTGTTTATCTTCTCGTGCAGTTAGTAAAATTCGGTTGAAAAGGTGTTAATAAACTTGGGATTATTCTTTTAGGCAATGGTTTAGTAATCGATTACTTTATTTGTACACCGACATACATACGGTACACTTATTTTCTGAATCGGGGGGAAGTTTGTATGAAAATCAGTAATGCTACCCGTAAAAAGCCGGGGCGGGTCGCTAGTCTCAATATAAGTCTAATTAATAATGACCCAACAAAACCCTTAAGGCAAAAAATCTTAAAACAAAATCATCAAAATATATTTGAAAATGCTTAAAAAGAATAACGACTTTAATAACGTTGTCTGTTTTTTTTTTATGAAAATCAAAAGAAACGTAATTTCACGTTATAAATGTTAAATCTGTGGTGTTTCATTATTGTTTTGAGCAAAATAAATATGAGGAAAACATTTCTGACCTTATTTTAATTTGCTGTTTGTAGCGGAATTCTTTCGAAGTGACCAAATATTTTCGGATACGGGAAAATAAATCTATTTCAACGATATCGCATATTTCTTTGTTGCTAAATGCTGAAAATAATATTAAAAAAAAAATGCAAAATGTGAAAGTTACAGTTTAAGCTTTAACGGAGAAAGTTCAGTTCCATTTTGTTTAAAAAAATATACCAAATATGACATTTGAGAGTTCAGCAGATGGTGAATAGAATAAATTCATCAATGTTACAGAGGCATTATATCATGAATAACTAGTCTTTCTGGGAGAGTAAGACAGAGAGTCTTCGTCGACCGTCGTCAGTGTAGAGTACCCCTGATGTAAACTTTCTAAGGGACAGCCACATTTTGATCCAATAAGTAAAACCCTGTCGTGGGCCTACTGGAAGAAATTTCTTTTGAAATTAATAGTGCCCTTGTAAAAAGTTTCTCCTTAGTCTAAGTCCAAAATTCTTTTATAAACATCTCTCAATTTTATTAGTAAGCCAAACAGCTGGAGGTGGCCTATCATTATTGTCAAAACTGTTGGCTCTGTCTACCCCGCAAGGGATATAGACGTGACTATATGTATATATATAAATATAGCCTCTTTCCTAGAGGGTTAAGCAGAGACTACTTTCCACTTGCCACGATTCCTGCATACGTCTTTCGCTTCATCCACATTAATTACTCCCTTCATGCTAACTCTTTTCATTGTCAAGAATGACTTACTTTTAGTAATTTCTTGGTACACCATGACAAAGTCTGACAGGAGAGCAGTTTGTTTGGTCCTCACAGCCTCCAGCCCCGTGGAGAGGTTCACGACGGGTATATCATTCATTTGGTTCAGTATTGAAGTGTTTTCACGCGACAGCTGAAATATTGTTCAAAGTTACATCTTTTTTTGTTTACTCGTGTTATTTCTGTTCGGAGTTATCTCATCAAATCAAATGTTCGGTTGGGATTATACTATTTTTGTAATTCTTCAAACATTAAAGAACTTGATTCCATTTTAAACACTACTAGATACATTTTTTTAATTATAGAAAGGTTTTATTTATTTATTTCACAAACTTAACCTATCATCACAGATATACCTAATTCGATAGGATAGTATTCAAGTTATTCAATATACAATTATCAATTATATTCTGAGAATTATTATATTTATTCTAATAATCACATAAGACATACAAAGTCGATATTGTGAATTCGCTCAGGGAACAGGAGAAAAGATCGATTCTTTCGGCCACTCGGTTAAGCACTCGCAGCGTTCGCGTCAGAGGTGCCTCGCGCAGCAACGCGGTGCGGGCCAGCGGCACCTCCAGCAGCGGAGGCCGGCGCCGGCGCCCCACGACACCATTAGGAACACACAACCTTACCAAGCTGAGACAATTCGGGTTGTGAGTTCTTCCACGTATCAATTTAAACATATACAGCGCTAGTGCCAGGTTTCTGCGCACTCGCAATTCCATGTATCCTACCATACCCAAAACAAATAAGGTAGGATACCTCAAAGGGTAAAATGGATAAACTCCGTAAAGCTTTTTGTAAAGGTACCTGGCAAATTTGTTTTGAATTTTCTCTAGCATGAGGATGTATTTCATTTCATGCGGAGCCCAAATTATTGAATTAAATTCAAGCTGGCTACGTACTAAAGTATTATACAGAGCTATGATAGCTTTAGCATTTGTGAAGCCCTGTGCCCTGCGTAACACTAAGCCTAAATTCCGGTATGCTTTCTTGGCGACTGCGGTAATATGGTCTTTAAATGATAGATCGGACGCGAATTTAACACTAAGGTCTTTTACCTCTCTTACTCTTTTCATGGCCACATCCTGTACTGTATATTTGTGTTCTATCGGTTTATGTTTTCTTGTAAATGTAATTGTGACACATTTAGAGGTATTGAATTGAAGTTTATTTTCCTGGGCCCACGATACCACTCTGTTAATATCCTCCTGCAAATGCTCACAGTCAACCTCCGTATAGACCGTGATGGACAGCTTAAGATCGTCCGCAAAGAGAAGACAGTCTGAATAAACAATGACATTGGGTAAGTCATTGATCATTATGACGAATTCTAGTGGCCCAACATTACTCCCCTGACTCACTCCTGATAGAACCAGATATGGTGATGATTGGTAACCCGCGTACTCCACGTACTGCTGCCTACCTCTCATATAACTGGCAAAGAAAGCTAGTAGACGTGGCGTACAACCGACGCCGGCCAGCTTCATCAATAAAACGTCGTTGTCGACCAGATCGAAGGTCTTTCTATCTTAATCTTGGTTTTGACAAACCCGCGTTCTAAGGATACATAATTATGTTTTTTGAAAAAAAATATGTTTTTCTTTAGTTTATTCAACTTTCCTTTTTTGCTTATGAGAAATAAAATGTAATTGAACCAACAATGAGCTAATTTAACAGGTTATTATTGCATTTACAACAGCATTTTGAATTCTGGAAGCTTAGAAACTATTAAACCAAAACGATGTTGCAAATTAAAAAAAAAAATACAACATCATAATCATTTATTCCTTAAATATTCGTATACTCTATCTCACTCCATCTATTCCCATGAATGTCGTAAAAGGCGACTAAGAGATGGGCTTACAAACTTGGGATTCTTTTTTAGGCGATGGGTTAGCAACCTGTCACTATTTGAATCTCAATCCTATCATTAAGCTAATAAGCTGAACATGCCCATTCAGCCTTTTCAAGACTGTTGGCTCTGTCTACCCCGCAAGGGACATAGACGTGAAAACATGTATGTATATTCGTATACCTACAACAAACCAACAACAACTCAGTTAATTACTTACAACTTTATAAATTTTACCTTTGATTTATATTCCTTGATATCATCCAACAGCATATAGTCATACCCGCTCAGGGCCAAGTCGTCCAAGTCCATATCGTCCTCCTTGTCACTCACGAGGTGAGAGAGCAGGTTGGAGGTATAGAACGTGTAAATGACGTAGGTGAACAAGAAGAACACGAAGTATGCCGTGCGGCGAGGTAGAGTGGTCGTTTCGACTGGAAATACTGAAAAAAAGGGGTTTGAAATATAATTACATATATACATACATAAAATCACGCCTCTTTCCCGGAGGGGTAGGCAGAGACTACCTCTTTCCACTTGCCACGATCTCTGCATACTTCCTTCGCTTCATCCACATTCATGAAATAAAATTATATATAGAATATTATGTCGTGTGGTTCCCGGTACCGATAGTAAAAAGAATGGGACCACCCGGTTTCACCTGTGGTACATACCTACATCAATACTAATAATATAAAGCTGAAGAGTTTGTTTGTTTTTTGAACGCGCTAATCTCAGGAACTACTGGTTCTATTTGAAAAATTATTTTTGCGTTGAATAGACTATTTATCGAAGAAGGCTTTAGGCTATATAACATCACGCTGCAACTATAAGGAGCGAAGAAATAATGGAAATTGTGAAAAAAAACGGGGAAAATTATTAATCCGTGAGGGCTTCAATGGTGCCCAAAATAACATTCCATGCGGACGAAGTCGCGGGCACAGCTAGTAAGAACAAAATCAATTGAAATCGACAACATTCTGTGTTGGGAAAATTCAAGAGACATACGAGTATGAATCTGGTAACCTAGGTTACATGCTAAGTTGCCACGATCCCCAAATACTTCATTCGCTTCACCCAAATTATGATTATCTTCATCCTAGCTCGACAGTTTAGAATATTCTTGACCTGCATGATGACCAAAAAGGTTGGGTTTCAGAATATTTCTTTATTTTAAATGTAATTTTTTTAATAGTGTTATGTTGGTGTCTCGTTTTGTAAGTGGAAAAGTACAGAACGTAGTTTTGCAATCTCTTTATTTTATTTATTCCTGCCGCTATTTAGGGACATCTCTGGAACAAGGAGAGCTGCGGGTCTACCGGGCAAAACGAATCCATAACACTGACCATTGGCCTGGACGTACCGGAATTGATCCAAGGTACGTTCAGGACGAAAAAAACTTACATACATACATACATACATATGATTACGTCTATATACCTTGCGGGGTAGACAGAGCCAACAGTCTTGAATAGACTGAATGGCCACGCTCAGCTATTTGGCTTAATGATAGAATTGAGATTCAAATAGTGACAGGTTGCTAGCCCATCGCCTAAAGTAGAATCCCAAGTTTGTAAGCCTATCTCTTAGTCGCCTTTTACGACATCCGTGGGAAAGAGGTGGAGTGGTCCTATTCTTTTTTGTATTTGTGCCGGGAACCACACGGCACACAAAAAAACTTACTGTGTTGACAAAATCCTCCAATAGCGAGCAGCAGTTCAAACATGAAGCTGCACTCTCCATTGGAACCCAGGTGCCTCTCCCAGATGCTGAGGATGTAGAAGATGACTGCGGCCAGGAATGTCATGGCGATGAGGGAGAACCACACGAGCCGGTGGAAAGGCTTCCGATAGAAGCGTACCAGCATTCTTTGTTTGCGCTCTCGACGGAGAATGAAACCAGCTCTGAAAGAAGACAGAAGAAGTGTCAGATAAGTGCCTAGTGATAATATGAACTTTACGAAAGAAAATTGTGGACAAGTCAGAAGGAACTATTGACCAGCCCTGAGAAAGATAAAGAGTGTCAAATTGGTGCTAAATGAAATCACGAAATTTATATCAAAAAGAGTGGACTTGTATTAGAAGAAACTAGCGACCCGCCCCGGCTTCGCACGGGTGCAAAATTCGGAAAAAAATTATACATAAAAACCTTCCTCTTGAATCACTCTACCTGTTACAAAAAACCGCATCAAAATCCGTTGCGTAATTTTAAAGATTTAAGCATACAGACAAACAGACTAAAATAGCGACTTTGTTGTATACTATGTAGTGATAGTTTCAATGCCTGAACTGCTTTTTTGACGGCCTCTGCGGCGCAGCGGTAGTACGCTTGTCTGTGACTGACACCGGAGGTCCCGGGTTCGAATCCCGGCCAGGGCATTTTGCCTGAATGTAAGAACTTTTTCATATTGGCCTGGGTCTTGGATGTTTATCCATATAAGTATTTATTATACAATATACTTAGTATCGTTGAGTTAGTGTCTCGTAATACAAGTCCCGAACATACTTCGAGGCTAACTCATTTTATGTATGAAAAATGGTTACCTCCACATAAATACAGCTTGGATTGGATAAGCATATCGCAGCACGGGAGAGCCCAGTGCCACCGGCCTAGCGTAGATGTCTATGGTGCCATTCTTCAGCAGGGTTCCCATGTAGTCACCGTCAGATTGTTCTAAGTCCATGAAGACGTAGGTGATGCTGAAATTTCGAAGATTAAGCGAGTGGCCCAGGTCTTCAATTTGCATAGAATTCTAAACAATACGTGTAGTTATATGACAATTATTCACTGATTTCTGTAGCTTATTTTCAGACAAATATGCGTGTTGCTATCATAGAAGATAATGTATCATCTTATTATTATGAGGAAGAAAAAAATATTACAGATCTCGAAATGGGAAAGTGTGTGTTGTTTTAATTTTTTTCTTCACGTTTCATTTACATGATCACTCTTTGTAAAATTTGACGCATAATGTAGTAAGGAGTACTGCGAAGTGTCTAGAAAAAGGACAAGCTGGAAAAAGGAACATTCTAGAAAAAGGACAAACAATAATGTATACGAGTCAAGCCGCCAGCAAAACTTGAGGAAATGTGAAAATTATTTATACGTACGTACTTACATTGTTGAATCAAAACATGAAAATATTATGTTCTCATCATAACTTGTACCATCATTACAGTTCACGACTCACACAAAATAATGGCCTACGCATAAACGTAGGCGTACTAATTAGTTGAGCGAACTCATGTATATTAAACCCCAAGTTTTCTAGTTCGCGAGATAATTACTCACTTCAACTTGTACATGAACTTCAAGAGATGTATGAAGTGGCATCCGAGGAGATTATGCCTCAGCTTGGCCTCGGGATAAATGACGTTAACATCCGCTGAATCACAATCGATTGAAGTACCCACGCTAAGTCCTTCCATTTTTACCGTAACTTAAGGATTAATCTTCTTCCTCCTGTCATAAAAGATAAAAGTTGCATTACATGAATATGTTTATTCCCTTAGTCGCCTTTCAAGATACGAGAAAGAGATGTCCACATTTCTATTCTCATTCGAAGTTTGGATAAATGTAAAGTAGACGTTTTTGTAGAAAATGCTGCAGTGCAGTTTGTTACCACTTCTTCCGCACTGACGCTTTGGAAGCGGCAGTAAACTTAGTTTTAAGTAATTTATTTGACGTCAAACAATGTTGTGAAACTAAAAGATATGATGTTTGAATTGTCCCATGTACAAATAAATTCTTATTTTTATTTGATTTTGACGGTATAACTTATTTAAAGTACCGATTCACTTCACAATGTATCTATAATTAATCAATATTTAATTCTATTGTTAACGTAATTATTTCAGAGGAAATTTTGATATTCAAGTTTTTTTTTTTTTTTTTTTTTTTATTTAGGAACAACAAACAGTTATATAATAGGTCTTAAATAACTTATAATTAAATATAACATGAGTAAGTAATTATATAACCCACAGCGTTATTCACAGATTAATATTAATTTTTAAACAGAAAGTTGCCACAAGAGGGTCAACCAGGCTGCGTGATTAAAATTAATAGTTTTAATGAAAAAGATGATAGAAAAGATAAGAGAATTTATAAGAGGTGTTGACAAAAAATAAAATGTACTTAATAAAGAATTTACGAAATAAACAGAAATTACTAATAAGTTACAAATGAATTTGCATCCAGTGTGCATAAAATTGAGGTGAGTGTTTTTTTATATTCATACAATTTGCAAGCAAATATGTCAAGTTTTCCATCAAAAAACTTATTATAGGACTCAACCATACAACGCATAGGTGAACGCCGACCAGAATTTGTTCGGCAAATGGCGAAATAGAAGAGTGGCCGTCGAGAGCGGGCTGCACGCCGGACACATCTTCTAGGGACAGTGTATGAAATTTTGTTAACAATGTTAAGAGAGTCAATTTTGCCATGTAATATTTTGAATAGCAAGACCGCTTCAAGATATTTACGTCTTGATTCGAGAGTCAACAAATTGTACCTGGAAAGCAGTTCAGAGTAGCTAAGATAGCGTCGGTGACATTTATAATGCATGGTGCGTAAAAACTTTTTTTGAACTTTCTCAATCGCCGTAATGTATTTTTGATAGTAGGGATTCCAGACCGACACCGCATATTCTAGTTGAGATCTTACTAAAGATTTGTACAAATACAGGTAAGTTGATGATTTCCTGAAGTCAACGGAAGATCTGAGGACAAATCCAAACATTTTAAATGCTTTGTTTGTAATATTTTGAACGTGAGTATCCAAACAGAGCTTTTCATCAAGGATTATGCCTAAGTCCTTTACTGATATGACCTTACTTAATGACACATTGTTAAGTTTATAATCAAAATCGATAATATTAATATTTTTAGTGAAACTTATAAAGTTACATTTAGGTATGCTGAGGTGTAATTTATTCACAAAGCAGTATTGAGTTAACCTATCTAGATCTGATTGAAGGGAGATACAATCTTCAATTGTATTAATAGACCTATAGGCCTTTAGATCGTCAGCGTACATAAGAAATTCAGATTTCTGAAAACAAGTCTTAATGTCATTGATATAAATAATGAATAATAATGGTCCCAAAATGGAACCCTGCGGCACTCCAGAGGAAACATACACTGGCTCAGATTGATAGCCATTGATAGCTACCGTTTGAGTGCGGCTGGTAATATAAGACTGAAACCAGCGTAGCAAATTACCGCGTATTCCGTTGAAGGCGATTTTGTTCAAGAGAATTTCGTGATCTACCTTGTCAAAGGCTTTCTGAAAATCGGTGTATACGGCGTCAACCTGTGCCCCGCTGTCAAAGTTCTCGAACAAAGTTGATGTGAATGAAATTAAATTAGACACGGTAGAGCGACACTTCACAAAACCATGTTGCTCCGGAATAACAATTTTATGAAGCGCAGGATATATTCCATTGTGAACGAGCCGCTCAAACAGCTTAGATAAGGCGGGAAGGATGGAGATGGGTCGATATTGCTGAACATCTTGTTTGGAACCGTTTTTGTGCACGGGAATAATATATGCGCTTTTCCAAATATCAGGGAAGAAGCCTTCCGTTAAACATTTATTAAAAATTATATGTAGTGGTATAAATATGGTATTGGCCGTTTGCTTTAGAAAGTATGGAGGGATTCCGTCAGGACCAGCGCCCTTAGATGTGTTTAACAACTCGAGTTCTTTGAGGATTTTTTCCTCAGTGAGGAATAAGTTAGATATAATATCACAGTTGTCGCCGATATCAGCCGAGGGCTGCCAGTTATCAATTTTATTAGACCTAGGTTCAAAGACGGACTTAAAGTAATTTGAGAACATATCACAAATTACCTCAGGGTTAGTGGATTTCTCATCTTTAAGTTTCATTTCGGATGGTATGCTAGATTTACCTTTACGATTTGAAATATAGGTCCAAAAGTATTTTATATTGGTAGAGATGTTATTTTCAACTGAGAGCATATACTCACGATAACTTCTAGAACATTTCTCCTTAAACATGCCTCTGTAATACGAAAAACTTTCATAATCCGAGATGTTACCACACTTTTTCCATTTAACCCATGCTTTTTGTTTTTTTCTCGCTATATTAATAAGAGATTGAGGAAACCAAATAGGAAAATTAGACGATTTAGAATATATTAAAGGCGTATTTTTCTTAATTATACTATTAATTTTGTTATAAAATAAGTCAACTGCGTTGCTGGCAGTTAATGGGCCAAGTTCCTCGGTCCAATCAATAATTGCTATCTCATCATTTATTGTTTTATAGTCAGCTTTATAAAAGTTGTTTTTTACAAAAGGTTTCTTTAAAAGTGATTTAGTTGGGGTGGGCGCAGACATATATGAGACGAAAGGGGGGTGATGATTGTTGGGCGGGACGAGAGATAAGGGTTGAGGTTGAACAGAGCATGTCGTATTACTGATAACTAAGTCGAGGGTCCTATCATTCACATTGCGTAAATAGTTATATTGCTTACAGTCCAAATTAGCCATACAGTCATCTAATAGAAGACTTCGAGACGAGGTAACCTCATGTATCATACCATCATTGGGGTTGTTTGTATTTGAATAGGTCCAATTTAATTCATTTAGATTGTAATCCCCAATTATGAAAATGTTTTTCATGTTAGTATTATTTAATGCCTCCAAAAGGAAATTAAAATGATTTTCATAAGCGGAAACGCAAGCCCAAGGTGGTATGTACGCAGCACTAATAACGTGTCGAGAGTTGTTATCTCTGCCAGGAATTTCTACCAGCAAGTGTTCAATACATGACGGCTGAGTTGTATCAGAAGCAATGTGGGATAAGTCGAGCTCGGCCGGGCACAGACCTTTTAAAATAGCCACCATAACTCCCCCACCATCCTCTTTTTTTGTAGCTAGCCGGTCGCGATCACACCTAAAAACGATATATCGCTCATCAATAAATTCATTATTGAAAATTTCCGGCGTCAACCAGGTCTCGGTTAGTACAATAATGTCGTAGGTGGACGAGAGAATGTTCATATAAACTGTCTGAAGTTTAGTTCTGATACCGCCACAATTTTGATAATAAATTGACAGCTTACTATCCATAAACAAAAGTGAAATATTTGTGTTCGTGTTGACATAATAGAATTATATGTTTGTGTTTAAAGTAGTTTGTAATTAACGTACTATGAGAAATAGGCAAAAGTGTCAGAACCATTCTGTTAAGCAAGTTTATGCGGAATACAGTCATGCTATGAAATACATGAGAAATAATATGTTCCCTGGTCGATTTGCTGACATAATTTGGTAAGTTAATTGACACCCTGGTTATAAGATTAACTAAACATAATATTGCAAAAATAGCGTGAATGGTTGAGTAAATAATTTTAAAAATCAAATATATACAGTTATAATATGTAAGATTACTACTAAGTTTGAAGTATACTAGAAAATAAAACGTAATTTTAGGTGTAAATGAGTAAACAATAACACTAAGTGTTCGATACGATTTTTTCCAGGTCAGATTCTGTTCTAATGACAAAAGCCGGTGAGTCGTCGCGTTCACGTACAAGAATTGAAGAATTTTTAACCCATGCATATTTGAAGCCATTCTTCTTTGCGGCATCACGGCATAGGCGAAATAAGTGCTTCTTTTTTAATGTAAGGTGCTCATTTAAATAAATTTTAACAGAAGTGCCAGGTACGCCCATTTTGCTGGAGGTAAGTCCCTTCGCTTTTCTGTAGGCACTTAACACGTTATCGCGAAGCGTGCGCGTGGTGAATTTTACAATAATATTCTTCGGTTTGCTGCTGTCACTTCTAACGTGCGGTACCCTATGAATGGAGACAATTTCACTAGCAGGAATGGGGATGTTGAGAGAAGAGCTCATGGCCTCAATCATTCCAGGCAGGTGTTCATTCCGCCTTTCTGGCACGTTGCAGATCTCCAGATTGCATTGACGCGCTTGTTGCTCCAACAAATCCACTTTATGCTCCAGACCCAGCACAGCCGGGTTCATGTCCACACACCTGCCAGAGACATCTGCCAACCGTTTTTTTATATCTTCGTGTTCGTTGCTGCAGAACTCTACGGAGGACTTCAGATGAGAAATGTCTTGTGTCAACAATGACACGTGATTATTTATTTTATGTTGCTCAGCTCGCAACGACATTATTTCGTTCCTGATTTCAGATAATGATGATTTCAGTTCCCCTCTGAGGCTAGATACGCTGCCATTTATTTCGCCCTGCCATTCACTCATCTTACAAAACAACGCACGAGAGAAGGATTCGAAACTATCTTCGGTTACAGGCTTCGGGGGGCATGCAGCGCGGGAATCTCGGCCGGAGAAGGACACATCCATGCTGTCTAGGTAGGAATCATTATGAGGAATTTGAGTAGTCCGTACCGGTGTGTTCAGATTAGATCCAGCACGCCTCGTCACGTTATTACAGGACGGACATTTCCAGGTGGAGAGTAAATCGGTGGTAAATTCCAAATATTGATCTTTTTTGATGTTGAGACATTCGATGTGATAGGAGTCCTTACAGGAGCAACATTTTAGGAAGTTATGTACGGCAGACAGATGAGTTCTGCATGCAGCGCAAAAAATTTCTTCAATTTTACTATGCGACATCTTGTGGGAAGCGGTGAAAATATTTCAAGCGATAGGAGGAAGCGCAAGAAAACGTGCTGCGAAGCGTATACGCACGTAGCTACTAGCAGAAGTGACCGCCGTGGGTTGAATTATTTAGTGTGAGACTAATACAATAGATGGCGTTATTTCGAAAAAACTCGAACTATAGTGATAATGCAAAATTGATTGATATGACGTGTAAATATTAAGTTTGTTTTTTATCACTAGTGAGATCACTTTTGCACTTTGTATCGTTAAATATTCACCAAATTTAGTCACTTGTGTAGAATAGCCCGCAAAACAGATGTGTATTAGAGGAAACAGGGATCAAACGATGACTAAGTTTATGCGTTTACAGATAATTAAAACGCGATAAGGTCGATTAACTTTTAACGAATATACGATCTTCAACGTTCACTTTATCAGTTCTACACTACTGCAACTTGAAAATATCTGATTAACCAATTTTAAATAAATAAACTTTGTGGATCGAAGTAAAAAGTAAACAGCCAAGAAGCGCCACCAAGCGGCAAGTTATTGTTACTCTGTTGAGATCTCGTCGACTATTCTTGTTTCCTTTTGAATCGCCTTCACAGTAAAGCTCTTTTAGCAAAGTGGACTTAAATTTAACAATCGATTTAGTTTATAATAAGTATCGTTTGTATTCTTAGTGTTATATTGTTTTGAAGTAAGTTAATAAGATCTGCTTTCTAAGGTAATTTAAATACAACCTAGGATTTAGTGTTCAAAATATTTAAGTACTAATTATATTTTTATATTTTCATACATATATTCACGTCTATATCCTTTGCGGGGTAGGCAGAGCCAACAGTCTTGAAAAGACTGAATGGCCACGTGCAGCTATTTGAATGATAGAATTGAAATTCAAATAGTGACAGATTGCTAGCCCATCGCCTAAAAAATAATACAAAGTTTGTAAGCCTATCCCTTAGTCGCCTTTTACGGCATTCATGGGAAAGAGATAGAGTGGTCCTATTCTTTTTTGTATTGGTGCCGGAACCACACGACACTTTTTTTTTTCTTTAACTAATTTAACCTACAGGAAATATGTATATATTAATTATCACATTTTATAATGTTTTTGGAAATCTTTATTTAAATTATTATAAAAGAGGACACTAAATCACAGACATATATGTCAGTCAATCTTAGTTCTTAGAATCTATCCTGTTTCAAAGTGTTTTAATTGACTCCATTTCTTTAAAGGCGCTGCTTGTTAGAGGTTAGTATAACAAGTGAGTGATGGTCAAATGTTTACATCATTACCGTTGTTATTGCTACGGTTTTAACTGACGGAGTTCATTTCGTTATTCATGAAAATTCAACAATGAACATACTGCTTTATACATATTATTAAATATATGTACATGTGTATTTTTATGTTTTGGAAAGTGTGTTCATCAAATATTAGTTATCAATTAATATAAGACGTGTGGTTCCAGGCACCAATAAAAAAAATGAATAAGACCACTCCGTCTCATTCCCATGGATATCGTAAAAGGCGACTAAGGGATAGGCTTAACTTGGGATTCTTTTTTAGACGATGCTCTAGCAGCCTGTCACTATTTGAATCTCAATTGTATCATAAAGCCAAACAGCTGAACGTGGCCTATCAGTCTGTTCGCGACTGTTGGCTCTGTCTACCCCGCAGGGGTAGCTATATTTTAGACATGCTTTTCTCCCATGGCTTCGCTCGTAGCCTACATTACTTCTGAAGGTGTATTCTATCAAAATTTCATAAAAATCGATCCAGTAGTTTTTGAGTTTATTCGTTTAAAACAATACATACGTAGGTAGGTACGTGTATAATCACGTCATTATCACTTTTAGGGTAGACAGAAGCAACAGTCTCGTGAAGAAAACGGACTGTAAGTATGATTGTTTGTATTTTATTATTTAGTTTTATTTTTCGAGGTTGGTTGGAATACGAAAATTTATTGCTATCTGTTTCACAGTTTATACGACTGGGTTTACGGTTAAAGATATTTATTTCTCACATAAAATAATTCACTTAGAATAAGCAACTGAGACTAGGGAAACAAGGAGATATAAGAAATATATTTTTTATTGAAGTTTGGTTCCCGGCACTATAAGAAAAAAAGAATATGGACCATTCCATCTCTTTCCCACGGATGTCGTAAAAAAAAGCCTATCCCCTAGTCGCCTTTTACGACATCCATGGGAAAGAGATGGAGTGGTCCTATTCTTTCTTTTGCAGGTAAACCTAACCCGTAATCCATGGTTACACATCTAGTTGTCAGTATCCTTAAGATAACTAAAATAATGGAACAGTTAAAATTTTTTTAAATAATTCTTCATGAAACGTCCACAACGAGCTATAAATAGTTTGATAACGATATCTTTATAATTATGTGTAATACCAGGCGATATTCCATCACTTCACAAAGGATGTAACATGGGTGATACAACAAACAATCAGTGAAGACATCACGGTAATGTATGGAATTTCATCTCGTTTGTAAATGATAACATGACAACACACATCCCTTTGAGTTTAAAACGATTTGCCTACATGCCGTGAAAATTTGATAAAGCGTTTTCAGTTTTCTGCCCGAATTTTGTTTGTTTTTGTTGTTATTTTGTATACATTTCGTACGACATCTTTAGGATGAGGTGGAGTGATTGAGTCAATACATAATATAATATAATACGGGATAAATTACACAGATTGAGTTAGCTCCGAAGTAAGTTCGAGACTTGTGTTACGAGATACTAACTCAACTATTCTATTCTTTATATTAAATATTTATATAGATAAACATCCAAAACCCAGGCCAATCAGAAAAAGTTCTTTTCTCATCATGCCCTGGCTGGGATTCGAACCCGGGACCTCCGGTGCTACAGACAAGCGTACTACCGCTGCGCCACAGAGGCCGTCAAGTCAATGCCTGAACACGTTCAGAAATGTTGTGTCAAGCTGTAGGTGAAGGTTTCCTAGCGATATCTTCCGTTACCGTAAAAGCATCGGTTAGCAATAAAATTAACGTTAATAATTCAGAAAAACGATTCTGAATAAAGATATTTGACACCGCAAATATCTTTTTTCTGAATCGTTTTTCCCACCGGGTTGAACCTGTGCCGCCCTGTGCATCACCTATTTTTATTCAGACACTACAATCGTTATACCATTGACGCTATGATGAATAGATTAGATCGAGATGGTTACGATTTAAATGGCGTAAAAAAATGGAAAGAAACAAGACGATGTTGAACAAAATAACACCTAAGAAATTTCTCTGCCGATTCGAGCTCGAGGTGGGAGCTAAGGTTGTGGGGATCCTAATGTGTGTAAGTAAATAAGGTTTTGATATTCGAAGTGCCTACAAGTTGAAATACAGTGATGACTTTTAAAATGATTATGCCATCGTCCTCTGTGGCGCAGCGGTAGTACGCTTGTCTGTGACACCTGAGGTCCCGGGTTCGAATCCCGGTCAGGGCATAATGAGAAAAGAACTTTTTCTGATTGGCTTGGGTCTTGGATGTTTATCTGTATAAGTATTTATTAAAAAAATATAGTATCGTTGAGTTAGCATCTCGTAACACAAGTCTCGAACTTACTTCGTGACAAACTCAATCTGTGTAATTTGTCTCGGATACATTTATATTTATATTTATTTATCGTCATACCAGGTTTCTCCTGTCCGTCCGATGAGAGCTTAAAGTTCATTTCTTTTTATTTATTCATTTTAGAATTAGGCAATTGTCTTCCATCTCACCTGATGGTAATTAATGATGAAGACGAAGATTTTACATGACTATCCAAGAGATACCCATTCGTTTGCATAATTGCGTGTGCATAACAAATTTTAAGTAGTACATAAAAATACATTAAACATAACGATATACAATATTTACGGACTTATCCCTGCGAGGGATTTCTTCCAGTCAACCAGGTAATTCAAGAAACATATTAAGTTTATTTTACTTTTAAATGTTTGCGGTAGAGTTGTAAGTAATAGGTAAATAAAAGTAATAAATTACTCTTGTATAACCTTTGTGATCGTGTTAATACTTATGCTAAGATTTTGGAGAAATCTGGTGCAGAGATTGACTTTTAAAAGTAAGAAAAGGTACTTTACTTTGTGCTAGTTCCTACATTTCTAATTTCTCGAAATACTATTAAGACAACAGATTGATGATGACGGCCTCTGTGGCGCAGCGGTAGTATGCACTGTCTGTGACACCGGAGGTCCCGGGTTCAAATCCCGGCCAGGGCATGAGGAGAAAAGAACTTTCTCTGATTGGCCTGGGTCTTGGATGTTTATCTATATAAGTATTTATTATAAAATATAGTATCGTTGAGTTAGTATCTCGTAACACAAGTCTCGAACTTACTTCGAGGCTAACTGAATCTGTGTAATTTGTCCCGTATATATTTATTTATTATTTATTTATTAGATTCAAGTATGTAACTAATGGTTATATTGTCGATTTCTGAAAAATTTGACACAAATACACCTTCAGAAGTAAAATTTATTTCCAAGAATTTATTTAGAAATTACGCGGGTATCATGGCAAGTACAATAATGTAATCTCTTCCTAATACATACATACATGCATATGATCACGTCTTTATCCCTTACGGGTAGACAGAGCCAACAGTCTTTAAAGACTGATAGGCCACGTTCAGCTGTTTGGGTTAATGATAGTATTGAGATTCAAATAGTGACAGGTTGCTAGCCCATCGCCTAAAAGAAGCCTCTTCCTAATCCTGTGATTTAATGATTGCTCAAACGATCTATTCTTCGAAATTGCAACATTTCCTTCAAACTTGTTTCAGCTGCTAATGGTAGCATGTATCATAGCGACCGTCATCCAAACCCTGGGCCTGAAGAGCTGCGAGTCCTGCTCCTACAACTCCTGGAAACACGCCTTCAGCCTCAGCGTGTCTGCTGCGGTCTACTGCTGCATCATGCTATGTGTCAACATCTGGTTCCTTTGGGGAGTCAAGAAGGCTAGACCTACTTTTATTCTTGTATTTTTGTTTAATTACAAGTTGTGATCTCATTAAGTGTGGTTCCCGGCACCAATAAAAAAAAGAATAGGACCACTCCGTCTCTTTCCCATGGATGTCGTAAAAGGCGACTATATCCCTCGTCTATATCCCTTGCGGGGTAGACAGAGCCACCAGTCTTAAAAAAAGACTGAATGGCCACGTTCAGCTATTTGGCTTAATGATAGAATTGCGATTCAAATAGTGACAGGTTGGTAGCCCATCGCCTAAAAAAGAATCCCAAGTTTGTAAGCCTGTCTCATATTTTGACTACATCTCTGTCACAGGGTAAAGCATCAGTAATTCTGAGCTGGCTGGTGATCAGCGCCGTGTGGCTGGCCCAAACCATTTGCCTGCTGATCGTGCTCCTGTGGGAGTACTCCTCACGGGTCTCTCTCGTCGTCTGGGTCATCTGCCTGTGTCTCACCATTGTTTGTGTTTGTTAGTTCATTTTGATTTATCTTTGCACCTTTCACCTTGTCGTTAAGAGGATTTAGGAATAGGAACATTATTATAGGATACTTACAAACATACGTAAAATCACGCCTCTTTCCCAGAGGGGTAGGCAGAGACTACCTCTTTCCACTTGCCACGATCTCTGCATACTTGGATATAGGATACTTACATATAGGATACTTCATATCGCTTAATAATTGTCAAATCTTTTGGTTTCACAACATTAGTTGACGTCAAATAAATAACTTAAAACCTTAAAGTTTACTGCCGCTTCCAAGTGCAGAAGAAGCGGTAACAAACTGCACAGCAGCATTTTCTTCAACAACGTCAACTTCACAATTATCCAAACTTAGAATAGAAATGTGGAGGAGAGAATTCATTGTTGCGATTAATTTATTTATATGAGATTTTAATAATAAATAAAAAAATACGAGTTATTTTTAGGAATCTTGTAATACGTTAAATCAAAAGGGTATTCAATTTCAGTAAAGAGAAACTCTTTTCTTAAATAATTTAAACAAAATATAACACCCTCCGTTTTTCCCCCGAAATAATTAGCGAGCAAAATTATTTACTGTACTAAAAATTTTTGTTTCTTAAATTTTTTTGTTTGAAAAAAGTTTGCAATGTTATTGTTTCTTTGAGCACCTTGTTAAAGAAACCTTTAAAATGAAAGGTGAAAGTTGTTTAGACCAACGGAAGGGAAAACTTCCAAAATTATTGTATATTTTTAGAAAAGTTTCAATTTATACAGTTGTTTCCGTAACGAATTCGGTAAAATCATTGCTCATACTTTCCTAGGCTTCACTGAGTTGATATTTCTTTCAAAATGTTTGGGTTGTAGTGATAAAGCCATAGAAACGGAATGTTGGTCTCCCCTTTTATTATTTACTAATTTTTTCATTCGGAATTACCTGCGTGTGTGTGCCGTTCCATATTATTTTAAAATTGCGATGCCCAAGAGGGTTCATACATACATACATACATATGGTCACGTCTATATCCCTTGCGGGGCAGACAGAGCCAACAGTCTTGAAAAGACTGAATGGCCACGTTCAGCTATTTGGCTGCGTTCATATTGTACATATTTATAAGCACTAACTGATAAAGGGTCAGGACAAAAGTACCCGAAACCGCCGAGCTTGTATGAAGAGAGTTATGAATGTGAATGAAGCGAGGGAAGTATGCAGAGATCGTGGCAAGTGGAAAGAGGTAGTCTCTGCCTACCCCTCCGGGAAAGAGGCGTGATTTTATGTATGTATTAACTGTAATTCAACTGATGTACTTTATGATCTTGAATTTGAAGTTTTTCAGCTTCTTTTAGCTTATTTCAGCTTTTTACAGCTTTTTCAGCTTTTTTTTTATAATCATAATTGGTTTCGTAGGTATTTTGCTGTACTGTCTGCTCGTGGGCTACGGCTTTTGGCTGCAACTCAAGAACAATAAGCATCAGCAAGCTGCTGAATGAGAACATTTACAATTAATTTTATCAGTATTAGTTTAATAAAAAAGAAAAAATAAACGCGTTTTTATTTCATTAGGCATCCTGTCGTGTGGTTCTTTAAAATAGGACCACTCCATATATTTACTATGGATGTCGTAAAAGACGACTAAGAGGTAGGCTAAATAAATTTGAGATTCTTCTTGTAGAATGTGGTCTAGCAACCTCTCCCTATTTGAATCTCGATTCCATCATTGAGCTATACAGCTGAACGTGGCCTTTCAGTCTTTATAAGACTCTTGGCTCTGTCTACCCCGCAAGGGATGTAGAGGTGATTATATTTATGTTTAATAAGTTATTTCTTCAGTAAATGTGGTTTCTGCACACCCAAATTGACTACTCCATTTCTTAGCATAGATACTGTAAGATAAGCACCTTTGTACTAGAATTACTGTATTAAATGCTCCTGTATATAATTTTGTGTACATAAATAAATAAAATAAATGATATATAAATTGCTAGCAACCACAAGACACAAATAAAAAGAGTAGATGAAATAAACTTTAACAACTACGTTATTATTCCCTTAGTCACCATTTATGACAGTCACAAGAAAAAAAATAATATTTTTTTTACAAGAAAAATGGCTTATTTATACATACATACACAGATACATATGGTCACGTCTATATCCCTTTCGGAGTAGACAGAGCCAACAGTCTTGAAAAGACTGAATGGCCGTTCAGCTATTTGGCTTAACGATAGAATTGAGATTGATATTTATGAAGAAAAGAATCACGTTAGGATTTGAACCCTTGCTTTTTGTAATAGGTTTACTTTTATAATTCGCCCATCATAACCACTCATTCGCTAAGACGCACTCCATGCGTATAATACCCTAAAATATTACCTTTCAATAAACGAAGACAGGTAATCTTGGTAGAACATCTCGCAAAGTGAATTCACTTGTACGGAAACCGCTTGAAAATTAGCTGGAATGGAAATGGAAATGTTCCCAGCATGGTCAATGGGAGACATATTGGTGGAAACTTGGAAGAGCTACATGAATTCCTACCGATATTTTTTTATATATGTACTAGCGGACCCGATAGATTTCGTTCTGTTAAAAAGATTTGTAATGTAGCAGTTTTTTGTTCTTACCTATTTTAAAACATACATATAGACATACATATAGCTCTTACGGGGTAGACAGTGCCAACAGTCTTGTAAAGACTGAAAGGTCTCGTTCAGCTGTTTGGCTTGGTGATAGAATTTTAGATTCAAATAGTGACAGATTGCTAGCCCATCGCCTAAAAATGAAGTTTATCCTATCCTATCCCTTAATCGCTTTTTACGACATCAATTGGTGGTGGTGGAGGTGGAGTGGTCCTATTATTTTTTTTATTAGTTCCGGGAACCACACGGCACCTATTTTATAATCGGTCACCCTAGCGACAGGGCGTGAACTTTATATGAAAGCAATAAAGCTCATACTGACTCTACGTTTTAGTTAGAAAACGTTTCTATAGGAAAAAGAAAAGAACTGTTTTTAAAGTTTTTCCGGCAATTATTCGAATTTTTCTCGTCGTAAAAACCATCATCAAAATTCAACGAACATTTAAAAAAAATTGGTCCTACTGGTCTAGGCGTTGTTGAGTTATGCGCTTACCAACACATTTTGCGATTCATTTTATATTATAGAATATATAGAGGACTAATTACAATAAAATACTATAGTATATATATCTAGTTCTACTCGTAATAATGTAAAATTTTACAATGAACTTGTTACTTTGTATAGTTTTACTAGCGACCCGCCCCGGCTTCGCACGGGTGCAAAATTCGGAAAAAATCAATATGTTTATTTATCAAAACCCTATTATTATTAACCCTGAAAATAACAGTATATCTCCATTATATAATAGATGTTATTATACATAAAAACCTTCCTCTTGAATCACTCTACCTATTACAAAACCCCGCATCAAAATCCGTTGCGTTATTTTAAAGATTTAAGCATACAGACAAACACACTAAAATAGCGACTTTGTTTTATACTATGTAGTGAAGCATAAGTACTTTGATAGTTTAAAACCTAAAACAAGAAAAAGAAGCAATATTTCAATATGAGGTAAGTAACATGATTTACTGATAAAACATTATACATAACTAAATAAAAGTCATATTACTAGGGAATAAATTCAAATTCAAGTCTTCTCTACTCGTTCTCGACTCTGGCTCTGCGTCCGGTGAAGTCCAATCTTTGTCCAATTGCTTACGATAGCTGTTCACCACAAGTATGAAGTATATTGTCACTGAAAATCATCAGGGAGTATTAACAATACATACATATGGTCACGTCTATATCCCTTGCGGGGTAGACAGAGCCAACTTGAAAAGACTGAATGGCTACGTTCAACTATTTGGCTTTAAGATAGAATTGAGATTCAAATAGTGAAAGGTTGATAGCCCATCGCCTAAAAAAGAATCCCAAGTTTGTAAGCCTATCCCTTAGTCGCCTTTTACGACATCCACGGGAAAGAGATGGAGTGGTCCTATTTTTTGTATTGGTGCCAGGAACCACACGGCACTAACTATTAATAATACTTAAGCGCAAATCACTTTTGATGTTAATCGCCCTTGAAACGGTGTGAAATAATCAAAGGATATTGTGGTACAGTGTTTCAGGAGAGAGATAAATGATTATCGGGCAAAATGGTGGGTGATGTTGGCTACACAGATGGGACAGAGCCAACAGTCTTGAAAAGACTGAATGGCCACGTTCAGCTAATTGGCTTAATGATAGAATTGAGATTCAAATAGTGACAGGTTGCTAGTCCATCACCTAAAAGAGGAATCCAAAGTTTATAAGCCTATTCCTTGGTCGCCTTTTACGACATCCATGGGAAAGAGATGGAGTAGTCCTATTCTTTTTTGTAATGGTGCCGGGAACCACACGGCATAATATGTTAATGATTTAAAAAAACAATAAAAAGATGTACTCACATATATACCAAAGCATGCCGAAAATAGCCACGCAGACCCTGTTCCTCTGCCTCCTGGAGGTGAACAGCAGCACTAGCATGATCATCAGCATCAACATCACCGCCACGAATACCAGCGCGTACCAGATCCAGATGTGGCATAGTAGGGCATCGTCCTGTTGATACATACAAACATACATTCAGGTTGAAGAGAGTTATGTGGATGAAGCGAAGGAAATATGCAGAGATCGTGGCAAGTGGAAAGAGGTAGTCTCTGCCTACCCCTCCGGGAAAGAGGCGTGATTTTATGTATGTATATATATATATATACATTCAGGTCCATATCCCTTGCGGGGAAGACAGAGCCAACAGTCTGGACAAGATTGAAAGGCTACATACAGCTGTATGACTTAATGATAGAACTGAGATTCAAATAGTGACAGGTTGCTAGCCCATCGCCTACACAAGGAATGCAAAGTTTATGAACCTATCCCTTAGTCGCCTTTTACGATATCCAAGGGACAGATTAGGAGTAGTTGTATTCTTAATGGCCGAAACTACACGTCTACTCCATCATATTCCCATGGCAAGAGGAGAAAGCAATAAGACCTAGCAAAATGAAATAATCTTATTGTGATCAAAGCCGGGCTAGATCACCTAGATTTCTGGGTAACGAAGTTTAAACAGAACCTAAAAACCAGTTTCCTGGATCCTCATTCCTCAAACCGGGACCAAAATGATGAATCTGATACAAACCCTGTAAACACCAAAAAATAAACCGACGCTTGCCGCGAAGAAGAGAGCCACCAGGATCCAAATGGTGACGATGAGGTAGCTGATGGACATGAAGAACGAGCAGCCGTATGCCATGGGGTGGACCTGGAACCAAAGCATACATTTCACATTCTTCTTCTTTACATCAAATTTTGTTTTGGACTGTGTATGCATAGATGAATAAGACTTTCTCATTAAATTTTTCAGCGTTTACTACCTGCACTTGTTTAACGAAAATCCCATAGGAACATTACTTTTCCGGGTCGAAGGTACCACACATTGGGGTTCTTCTTTTAGGGGATGGGCTAGCAACCTGTAACTATTTGGATCGCAACTACATCATCCTACTAATATGATGTAGTTGCGATCCAAATAGTTATACATCCTACTACTATTATAAAGGCGAAAGTTTGTATGGATGTTTGTTACTCTTTCACGCAAAAACTACTGAACCGATTACCATGAAATTTGGTATGTAGGTAGCTGAAGACCCAGAATAACACATAGGCTACTTTTTATCCCAGAGTTCCCGCGGGATTGATAGGGTTTCCATGTGGACGAAGTCGCGGGCGGCCTCTAGTACATCATAATACTAATGCGAAAGTTTGTATGTCAGGATGTTAGTATGGATGTTTGTTACTCTTTCACGAAAAAACTACTGAACTGATTACGATGAAATTTGGTATGTAGCTGAGGACCCAGAATAACATATAGGCTACTATTCATCCCGCAGTTCCCGCGGGAATGATAGGATTTCCATGCGGACGAAGTCGCGTGCGGCCTCTAGTTAAGCCATAAAGCTGAACGTGACCTTTCAATCTTTTCAAGACTGTTGACTTTATCTATCCACCAAAGGAAAGACGTGATTCAAACTAGTTCACCCAAGCAGCTGTCTAAGACATGTTTGTTAAATTAAATTCAAACACATTATCTGTGTACATTTCGTCAACATGCACGACACTTAGAATAAAATGGAGAAACGGCAATGTGACAGTAACAAAAATGAGGTCGACGCGTCGCTTTGATGAAAATCGATGTGTATTTGATGGGGGGATAATGCCTTACTTATTTGTGTATTATCAAAGTTCACGGCCATATTGCGAGTGTTTTTGCATAAAAGCTACCTCGCAATCGCAATATTTCGATATCTTTATTTCTCGCGGGGCAGAGACATAGCCAATAGTCACAATACTCAAATGCCGTGCCGTGTGGTTCCCGGCACCAATAAAAAAAAGATTAGGACCACTACATCTCGTTTCCATGGATGTTGTAAAAAGCCACTAAGGCTTATAAACTTCGGATTCTTCTTTTAGGCAACGGGCTAGCAACCTGTCACTATTTGAATCTCAATTCTATCATTAAGCCAAATAGCTCAATGTGGCCTATTAGTCTTTTCGAGACTGTTGGCTCTGTCTATCCCACAAGGGATATAGGCGTGACCACATGTATGTATGTAGACCAATCAAAATTCCTTATCACCTACTTCCGATGTTCTTACTGCGAGAAAACCTACACATTCAGGCAACTGGATGTGTAACCATGATCTAATATGTGTTTGGTTCCTCTGCGAAAGTTGTGAAGTTCAGATGCTAGTCGCTTCTTTATAAAACTCGACGGGTGCTTTATGAAACCAAGAACTCACAATACAAATAGCAGCTATAATCAACGATCCAGTTTTCAAGTCGATCCCCAAGAAGGAGCTCACTGTGGGCAGGTCGTCTAACGCGGTCATGGTGACGTCACAGGTTCAAATCATGTGAATAAATAAATTTTATTTTATTTCTTCCCCAAAGTACAGTGTTGGCGACATTGACAGTTGGTGACGTCAAACAAGGAGTGTGTTTTTATAATTTGTCACAAATAAGGTTGTATGTTATGAGTTATGAGTGTGGATGAAGCGAAGGTTGTATGTACCGATGTACCGTGTGGTTCCCGGCACCAATACAAAAAAGAATAGGACCACTCCATCTCTTTCCCATGGATGTCGTAAAAGGCGACTAAGGGATAGGCAGACAAACTTGGGATTCTTTTTTAGGCGAGGGGCTAGCAACCTGTCACTAGTTGAATCTCAATTCTATCATTAAGCCAAATAGCTGAACGTGGCCATTCAGTCTTTTCAAGAAGAAGACTTTGGCTCTGTCTACCCCGCAAGGGACATAGACGTGACCATATGTATGTATGTATGTATGAAGCGAAGGAAATATGCAGAGATCGTGGCAAGTGGAAAGAGGTAGTCTCTGCCTACCCCTCCGGGAAAGAGGCGTGATTTTATGTATGTATGTATGTAAGGTTGTATGTTTTGTGGGGTAACGTTGGTCGATTTTTTCGTAGTAAAATATTAAGCATTATTATCACTAAGTTTTATATTATTAGCCAATTTCATTTACTATCATTATTAATTGCTCAAAATTTAGTGGAAAATATGAAATGTCTTGAAAATTCTACCAGCGTCCGGCGGAGGCGACATTGGCAGAAATTTGTTCCCTGAAAAGCCTGCAAGCTTCTATAGGAGATGACAGCGTACGCCATCCACATCATTTCCCATGGATGTCGTAAGAGGTAACTAAGAAGATAGGCTTATAAACTTGGGATTCTTATTTTAGGCGATGGGCTAGCAACCTGTCACTATTTGAATCTAATTCTATCATAAACAAGCCAAACAGCTGAACGTGGCCCAGTCTCTTCAAGACTGTTAGCTCTGTCTACCCCGCAAGGGATATAGACGTGACTGTATGAATGTATCAATGAATTATGTCTTGTTTTCTAATTCCCAATATTCCGTCAAAAAACAATCAAGTTTCAGTGAAAAAAGATTGAAATATGAATGAGGCACCAACCTCATAAAAGAAAAGTCGGCTTAGAAATGTCATTCAATGTCGCAAACAGCGTGAAGTGTGCTCCACAGAGACTTCACTACCTCTAATTGTTCCATGGAGGAGTGCTTGAGAGAAGAGAGTTAGAGACTCATTAGCAGGGCTTAGAGATGTTTGCAGTTCGCATCTAATTTTTGATTTCATTTGTTAATAAATATTTAAACCTATTTTCGAAAATAACAAGAACTAGTTATTTTATGTGACAAGTTTTTTTTTTAAGTCTGGTTATACGAATAATTTCTTTACATATATACAACCTCACGTCTATATCCCTTGCGTGGTAGACAGAGCCAACAGTCTGCATGAAAGAATTGAGATTCGAATAGTGACAGGTTGCTAGCCCATCGCCTAAAGGAAGAATCTCAAGTTTATAAGCATATCCCTTAGTCGCCTTTTACGACATCCATGGGAATGAGACGTAATAGTCCTATTCTTTTTTTTATTGGTACTGGGAACCACACGGCACTAGTAACTAGTAAGTAAATGATGTTTTGTTTAAACATTATTTACATTAATAAAGTGAGACTGATATTACAATCACATTAAAATTTTGATTAGCATGCAAATGTTTTGAATGTTATGTCTGCAAATATGTACATATTAATTTCAAATTAATAAACGAACCTGAGGTTATTCGGCTACATATCGCATCAACAAAGTAATTGTTTTGTAACCAAATTAAGTACATACATAATATATGGTCACGTCTATATATATCCCTTGCGGAGGAGACAGAGCCAACAGTTTTGCAAAGACTGAATGGCCACGTTCATTCATGTTTTTTAATGTAGACAATGTGCAATTGTCCACGATTTAGATTTATGAGATCTATATTTGTAAATTGACGCCCGATGAAAATGCTGCAGCGTTGTTTGATCCGCCGCCTTTCTAAACATGCGCTTTGGAAGCGGTAGTAGTTATAATTAAAGTTATGTGACACCAATAAGTGATACCTTGCATCCAATTTTGAAAATAATTCTATTCTATTCTAGTCAGATATTTGGCTTAACGATAGAATTGAGATTCAACTAGTGACAGGTTGCTAGCCCATCGCCTAAAAAAGAATCCTAAGTTTGTAATTCTATCCCTTAGTCACCTTTTACGACATCCATGGGAAAGAGATGGAGTGGTCCTATTCTTTTTTTGTATTGGTGCCGGGAACCACACGGCGCAATTAAATATCTATTTTATTTTCATCTTAAACGAGTGGACGTGATAGTAAATTGGTTGACTGGTAGATAATGCTTCTAGCATTAAGTCCGCCAATTGTTTGCTATACATTTGTATTTTGTGCTATGAAGTTTAAATAAATAAATTTTGGACCTTTTGCTACCCACACCATGGCCCAGGGCTATTTTTCATTCCAGTATGTTTCTGATAAATGCTCGCCCACGTCCGCGTGTAAAAGGTTGTGGAATTCAATCACAATATTATCCAGTGGTTTATAATGTTATCCTCGTAAATATCATAGCATAATACTTACCAAATAATGTGATTCGTGAAAAAAATGGGTTATTTTATTTATTTACTAGCTGTTATTTTGGGCATCATTGAAGCCCTCAAGGATGAATAATTTTCCACGTTTTTTTTTTCACATATTTTTTTATTTCTTTGCTCCTTATAGTTGCAGCGTGATGTTATATAGCCTAAAGCCTCTCTCGATAAATGGTCTATTCGACGCAAAATGATTTTTCAACTCGAACCAGTAGTTCCTGAGATTAGCGCGTTCAAACAATCAAACACTTCAGCTTTATAATATTAGCATTCAAAGAATAGGACCACTCCATCTCTGCCATGGATGTCGTTAAAGGCGACAAAGGGCGAGGCTTATAAACTTGGTATTGTTCTTTTAGGCGACGGACGTGCAACCTGTCACTTTAAATGAATCTTAATTACATACATCGGTAACTTCCTGCAGGTGGTTATTCATCCTCAGATTATGAAGAACCGTGAAGGGAAAAAGGCAAGATTTTATATATACATACTTATGTGCATATAATCACGTCTATATCCCTTGCGGGGTAAACAGAGCCAACAGTCTTGAAAAGACTGATAGGCCACGTTCAGCTGTTTGGCTTGATGATAGAATTGAGTTACAAATAGTGACAGCTTGCTAGCCCATCGCCTAAAAAAAAAGAATCGCAAGTTTGTAAGCCTATCCCTTAGTCGCCTTTTACGACATCCATGGGAAAGAGATGGAGTGGTCCTATTCTTTTTTGTATATTTTATGTATTCGTGATTTTATGTAAGTTTTTATTAAGTGTACACATACATACATACATATGGTCACGTCTATATCCCTTGCGGGGTAAACAGAGCCAACAGTTTTGAAAAGACTGAATGGCCACGTTCAGCTATTTGGCTTAGTGATAGAATTGAGATTCAAATAGTGGCAGAATCCCAAGTTTGTAAGCCTATGCCTTAGTCGTTATGAACTGTATTAGTTATGTAATATAAATAAATAAAAATAAAAATCACAAAAACTAATCTCTCTTCGTAACAACAGTATCGATATTTCAATATCCATTTAAAAAATTAAGGTCTTTGCCAGCTTTTTCATTGGAACAAATAAACCGTGGAGCCGCTAACAGTCGGGACGAGCAAAAAACAGCTAATTCAAGACGGAGTGCTCTCCATTCAACTCGTAACAAATGCGACAACATTTGTACTAAGTTAGATTGCTTTGAAACAAGCGCAGCTTCTTATTTGTGTAGCTAACTAATGAAATTTTTTACTATCAATTTAAGTACCCGAAACCGCCGAGCTTGCATGAAGAGAGTTTTGAATGTTGATGAAGCGAAGGAAGTATGCAGAGATCGTGGCAAGTGGAAAGAGGTAGTCTCTGCCTTCCCCTCCGGGAAAGAGGCGTGATTTTATGTATGTAATTTAAGTGCAACCAATATGAATTAAATGATTCTTTTGGTTCATTTTTTATGCTATACTAGCTTTTATACTTTACCCGCAGCTACGCCCGCGCAAATTTAGCGCCACTTACAAAAGTTTTTGCAAATCCCTCGGGAACTATAGTTTTTACCGGGATGAAAAGTACCTATGTATGTACTTCTCCAGACTCCTCATTTTATATACGCAAAATTTAAAAAGATTCGTTCTGTAGACAACGCGTGAAGAGACAACAAACAAACATACTTTCGCATTATAATATTAGAGTGAACATGCGAAAGTTAAGAAGTAATATTTGTACTGATATGAACGAAACGTTTCAAATTCAAAATCAGTGATATCTTTATTATTTTAATTACACAGTCTTTAATTGTACTAGAGTTTTTCCGCTCCTCCGCCCGCTTATTACTATATAAATCCAATTAATATTAGTTCTATTAATATTAGAAAGCTTAACGCTTTCTGAGAATCCTATAAGTGCATTCATACTATTTCCGAAAACTCTAGACCCAGCGGTTTGAACTCTATGCGTACGTAGGTAATTTTCTTCATTAAATGCATGCATATGTTCACGTCTATATCCCTAGCGGAGTAGACAGAGCCAACAGTCTTGAAAAGACTGAATGGCCACGATCAGCTATTTGGCTTAATGATAGAACCGAGATTCAAATAGTGACAGGTTGCTAGCCCATCGCCTAAAAGAGGATTCCTAAGTTTATAAGCCTATCCCTTAGTCGCCTTTTACGACATCCATGGGAAAGCGATGGAGTGGTCCTATTCTTTTTTGTAATAGTGCCGGGAACCACACGGCACCAATTTAGCATTAAAATTTATTTAAAACACCCCGTGAAAAATGAGAGAACATGAGTGTACTTTGTATAATAAATCTGTGCGTCGCGGAGTTTCTTATTAAAACAATCTGCTGGAGCGAGCAGCCAGATATACCGCTATACTCCGCACAATAACTTATTGCAGCGTGTCGCGGAGGAAATGTACGGACGGAGTTCAAGCGCGTTAAGATGATTTACTACATGAAAAGAAATGAGAGTTAAATTTGAAATTTATGTTAAGAAAAATATGTAGCTCCTTCAAAAAACAGTGTGATGTGATTCAAAACCTTATCAATGATTCTGTTTTTTAATTATTTTAAACGTTACATTTGAATTTGAGTGCCGTGTGGTTCCCGGCACCAATACCAAAAAGAATAGGATCACTCCATCTCTTTCCCATGGATGTCGTAAAAGGCGACTAAGGAATATGCTTACAGACTTTTGATTCTTTTTAGGCGATGGGCTAGCAACCTGTCGCTATTTGAATCTCAATTCTATCATTAAACCAAATAGCTGAACGTAGCCATTCAGTCTTTTCAAGGCTGTTGACTCTGTCTACCCCGCAAGGGATATAGACGTGACCATATGTATGTATGTATGTATGTATTACATTTGAATACCAATCTAACTGTGACAAAAACATCGTGAGGAAACCTGCATATTCTGTAGAGGTTAGCCGGGAGTAGCTTCGTGTAAAAACCTGACTTACCCAGTCTAGAATCATGGTCCAAGGTGCACCTGGGGCTTCTCTCCAGGTTTGAGGATGTAACCAGGGACTAACGCCTGGAGGACAATGAGCCTAAAAGTAACAAAAAAGAAAATACCTACATTAATTTTGCAATTGTTGCCAAACAGTTTTAAGTGTAGGCATATTACCAAAAACACATAAACCCGCTTCAGTCTCATCATACTGTGTGGTTAAAAGAAAAGAAAAGGACCACTCCATCTCGTTCCCATGGATGTCGTTAAAGGCGACTAAGGGATAGGCTTATAAACTTGGGATTCTTCTTTTAGGTGATGGGCTAGCAACCTGTCACTATTTGAATCTCAATTCCATCATAAAGCCAAAGAGTTGAACGTGGCCTATCAGTCTTTTCAAGGTTGTTGGCTCTGTCTACCGCGCAAGGAATATAGACGTGATTACGTATAGTCTCTTCATTTATCTCCTCTGTTGCGGTTATTGTGGTCACTGCTACTGCGGAAGGCAGATCTGTTAATGAAACCTATTCTGGACTAACCTTTAAGAACCTCTTTTCAGGACCATTTCTCTGCCATATCGTAATGAGATTAATTTCCGTGTGGAGTCTGGGCTCTTTAGAAATAAGACCGCTGTATCTGTTTATAGTCGATGTCGTAAGCGGCGACTAAGAATTATTTATAAATCGTATCCCTTTCGGCTAAAGATCGATTTTGTACCACATTTCATCAGTATTTTTGGAAAAGCCATAACAATTAAACGTAATGTTTAATAAAAGTCCTCCTAATTATATTCAGAAACGATATATAAGGCGTATGTATGTAAAAGTATTGATTTGTAATCAACAGATGATTTCATATAATATCTACCTCTTCATCATTGGGCAAACAAGGAAAATAATCTTTTCAATTGAACCAAAATATATAAATCATCTTACTGTCTGTATATAAAAGCTGTGCTTGTCAGAAAGAAATGGATTTATGAACGCGGCATGTCGATAACAAATGAAAATATTTATTCCAAATTTGTTAGTCGCCGAATCTAAAATTTATGGCCGATACGGCTTTTGTACAGTGAACTTATTATAAAAGTAAACCACCCCTCTACGTGCCTAGGAAATAGAGTTGATAAACTATCCGTGTGGCCCACTGTATCAACCAACTGTCTTACTAGCACTTTTTGGTTCAAAGTTTTACCTAAATATTGAATCCGAGACTAAGCCTATGGACTCAAAATCAAGACTGATGTTAAAAATTATAGCGAAAATCTACATATATTAATGTTATAATAACCTAGAAATACTATACTTTGTAAAGAACTTTTGAAAATATAATAGCTTTTATTGAATTTGAAAAGAGCCAACAATCTTCAAAAGACTGATATGCCACGTTCAATTTATAATAAAAAAAATATATATCCACTTTTTAAAGCGCCAAAAATAAACTCACGAAAATAAACTTTCGCAAGTTGTAGGCTTCCCATTTAAGAAAGTATCGTCACGTTTTTATAACAAAAGGCAGAAAATGACTCCATTACTCATTTGGCACGAGTTTGAATTTCAGCGGGAGTTTAAAAATATTTATTGTTGGAAAATTCATGCTTCGTGTGATTTCTGAGCCTGAAGTCTTGTAAGTTATCGCCGCAACGGATCTGTTCGACAATTTATGAGGTGTTATAGTTCTGCCAGAGCATGATGAGAAACGAACTTTTTCAGATTTTTCTGGGTCTTTGATGTTTATTTATATAAGTATTTATTATAAAACATAGTATCGTAGAGTTAATATCTCATAACACAAGTGTCGAACATACTTCAAGGCTAACTCAATCTGTGTATCCTGATCATGTGTTAATATTTATTAAACTAGTTAACAATATTTTGAAACATTTTATGTACAATCCCCTGCAGATAAATATGACCCTTTTCATTCAAACTTAACTAACTTAACCTTAAACGGGTCAAGTTTCTCTACTCTAACGGCACGAATTTTCGACAATGAATTACTAGACTTGAGTCCCATGCCTCGATTCCAAAGAGAGCAACTTTCTGATTGCGACAGTAAAGCTCCGCTTTTATCAACTTCCACTCGATTCCGTGAGGTTTCCCAAGATTCTGCAATAGCACTTCGGGAATTTGGAATATTGAAGATTTATGATCTAAGTTTCGTAAGTGAACTAGTGTTTTTTTAGATAATTACTCCGTGTGGTTCCTGACGCTTTAGTATAGGACGACTCCAACGTTTTCCTATGGATGTCGTAAAAAGACTTCGTATGCTACTAGAATAGCAACAAATAGCAAAAAAGCAACAGCTATATACACTTTCAAGTGATACCGTTCCCGATTATTTACTTTTTAACACAAGCCGGCGTGTAATAAAACTGGGAATTTAATCGTAAACTTCAACTTAGTTGCCGCGGTTCTTCCGAAACTAATTTTAGTTTGTCAGCGCTCACACATACCGAATTTCAAATTTTGGTTGCACTTACACAACATTAAAAACGTTTAAAAATAAACTAAAAAGACATATTCTTAATATTCAAAAGACATAAATCGCAGCTCCATAAGTAATTACTAAAATTTTTTGTTATATTTATATTTATTTATTATATAATAGTATATTTTATTTTATTGAAGTAGGTACATCACATTACAAATTGCTTCACCCAGCACAAAAAAAAAAAAAAAAAAAAAAAAAAAAAAACCTTTTACTTCTAGTTTCTGTGTTTTGTATCGTCAGTGTTTTTGTAGTTTTAAGGCATCCGCGGAAGACCAGCGTTGTAGCTCACGCTGCGACATATGCTGAGCGGAGACCTTTTTGGTGCTTTTTTCTTTTTTTTTTTTTAATATTTCATTGTCTTGTACATTATGATATGTTGGTGTTCTATTGTACATTTAAATTGCACCGAATAAACATTTTTCTTTCTTTCTTTCTTTCTTTCTTTCACTTTGAGTGAATTTCAAACAGTATATTTCGCGTTTCACGAACACTGTGCACGATACAATGGCGTAGTATTACTTTGTGTTTGATTTTACGCAAAGGTCACCTCTTGTTATTTGTGTTCTCCAATATTTCACACTGTTTTATTACAATGTTATAGGCGAAGAAAAAAACATAGCATACATACATACATATGGTCACGTCTATATCCCTTGCGGGGTAGACAGAGCCAACAGTCTTGAAAAGACTGAATGGCCACGTTCAACTATTTGGCTTAATGATAAAATTGAGATTCAAATAGTGACAAGTTGCTAGCCCATCGCCTAAAAAAGAATCCCAAGTTGGTAAGCTTATCCCTTAGTCACCTTTTATGACATCCATGGGAAAGAGATGGAGTGGTCCTATTTTTTTTGTATTGGTGCCGGGAACCACACGGCACTCAAACAAAACATGGTGTATAAAAGTAAGTTCGGCGATGTACTAGCAATCTATAACTAACTGAATCTCAATTACAACATTAAGCCATCTTCCTAAATAAAATATCGAGAAACACTTGGCATCCGATAACTATAAGATGCTAATTAGAAATTGCGAATTACATTTAATTATTTATATACATTTCATATAAAGACATTAGACAGCCGCTTAGCTAGAACATGCATAAACGTACAAAGTTTATCATTACAAGTCATTATATATACCGATACATTGTTTTGTGCTCCAACTCCTTCGTTGTGTGCAATTCTGGCATAAGGGCCTTCTTGCATTCCACCCATTCGACGATAATCTTCATCTCATTCTGTGCTCGATCTTTGGCGAGCCGTGTACTTTAATTTTTTGGTTTTTTATAAGTGATGTTTGAAATGTCACTTACAAATAAAAAAAAATAATTTCAATTCTTTTGTGCTCTAACTCCTTCGTTGTATGTAATTCTGGCATAAGGGCTTTCTTGCATTACACCCTTTAGAGATTAACTTAGTAAACAATCTTTTACCAGCCGTGCAAGTATTCTTTCATCATCATCATCATAAAATCACGCCTCTTTCCCGGAGGGGTAGGCAGAGACTACCTCTTTCCACTTGCCACGATCTCTGCATACTTCTTTCGCTTCGTCCACATTCATAACATTCTTTCATATATTCGTTTAATGGATTAATACCAGTTTTGTGTCCATTTAAGGACCTCCTGGTTGACGATGGGAGGTGGAATGATATCAAAAACTTGACTATTACACTTTTAATTACACTGATTACCTACAGTGTAAAATTTTAATAAAATGTTGCTTTAATCTTGGTAAAAAAATACTTCGTCAGCTTCTTGTCACATCACAAGGGGTCTACCCTTTGTTGCCGATTTTTTTTTTTGGCATAATGTTCAAATGCATAATATCGGTTGGCAGAATCTTCATTTCGCCGAACATCATTTGGCATGTACTCATTTAGCATACACTCATAACGCATAATTTTGTAACGCAGAATCAACTTAACGCATAATTTTAACATCCATAATAATCAAAAGGCAGAAATTTCATACTCATAAAGTTTACATTTAGAATCATTTATAAACATTCGGCCAAACGATCATTATATTAATAAATTTTTATGCATTTAATATATTCGGCTTAAAAAAATATGCCAAGTGTGTTATGCCAAGTGAAATTCGAAACATCGAAATTATGCCATATAGAGGGAACCCTATCACAAGATTGTTGATGAACCAAAATGTCGCCGACTTAAATAAATAAGGGCTTGTTTTGGGGTTATACTTCACTTAACACTTAGATAAACGCAGTAATTTATCATCTTTTTTGATCAGCAGTCCTTCATGTGGCTACCTATTGCGCGCTTTTCATAATTTTTATTCATAGTTCGGTCTTTATGCGTCCAAATCTTATAGGTACATATTGGGTCTCGCACATTTTCATGGCATAAAAATCTTTTAGCATAAGGTTTATGTAAATTCATCGTATGCATTATGGGAAACGTTAATTATACCAAAAAAATATAAGAAAAGATTATAACATCATTAAAGATAATATTAAGACCCAATATGAACCCATAACAAAGAAGCAAAGGAGGCGAATAAGAGCACGATATTAAAAAATAATAGTTTAAAAAAAACTAAAAAACTACGCTTTATTGCTAATCAAACTAAAAAATAGAAAATAAAAATTAATGACAAAGGAATTATAAAACAGTAGTAGCAAGTCGAACAATCAGTTATAGTCAATTACCTCCAATTAAAATTATAACAAAATTAAATTTATAAACAAAACAATTTAAATCTGAGTAAAAAGCGTGGGGTGCCTGATGTAGTAAATATTAAAATCATTCTATTAGCATATATTTATGACAAGAGAGTTATGAAAATGAAGTAAAATGCACCCCACGCTTTTTACTCTGATTTAAATTGTTTTGTTTATAAATTTTATTTTGTTATAATTTTAATCGGAGGTAATTGACTATAACTGATTGTTCGACTTGCTACTACTGTTTTATAATTCCTTTGTCATTAATTTTTATTTTCTATTTTTTAGTTTGATTAGCAATAAAGCGTAGTTTTTTAGTTTTTTTTAAACTATTATTTATTTTCTATTTTTTAGTTTGATTAGCAATAAAACGCGTAGTTTTTTTATACAATTATTTTTTGGAAGTTAACACTTCTAGTATAACTATCTTACTAGAAAAGACTTTTGCAACCATGCGCCCATCGCTGGAGGTTTTCACAACTAACTTTCTTAAAGTTATATGTGGCCTGATTGGATTAAATCTCATAATATTCTCATAATGATGATTCTTTTTTAGGCGATGGGCTTGCAACCTGTCACTATTTGAATCTCAATTCTATCTTAAAGCCAAATAGCTGAACGTGGCGTGAAACGTCAGTCTTTACAAGACTGTTGGCTCTGTCTACCCCGCAAGGGATATAGACGTGATTATATGTATGTATGATGATTGTTAAACCCAGTTGAAAAGAATTTTATAGTGATAAATCACTGTTAATAATATTTTTGACTATCCAGCAAACATAATAATTTTCGATTGTGGCCTTGCCAGGAATCAAACCACAAGATTAAGAGGCAGATTGATACAGGAACAAAAATATTTCAAACATACCTCCACTGCCTTTACAACCAGGAACGCAACAATGTTTATCTGAAGACATCGTGGCACTTTCGTTGTAAAACTGTCTTTCACAAAAACAAACACAAACTTGGGACTCCTATCTCAAATAATCAGGTACTTTTTACAGGAGTCCTATCTAAAAAATATCTGCACAACACAGTGAACACACAAATCACACGAATATCCGGAAGAACAAAGCTCGACTTAACGGAAGATTCCAAACTACAAATAACGACAAGTTATCAGCACAAAACAAAGTGCAAATAGGTAAATACACAGGCACCGGTATAAAAAAACAGAAAGAAAGTTTACAGGTTTTCTAATCGAATTCAAAACTTACTGCAAAACTTATTTGACAATATAAACTGTCACTCATTTCTTAAACGAGTATTACAGTGTTGCTATTATAAATAGGCAAAAGATACCTAATGTTAATTCAAGAATTGCATTAATATGTTAAATACGTATCAAATATCGCAAAGTTCTGTAGGTAGTAACTTTATTCTTGTATTGTTGTAAATTTAGTTGTTCAATTTTCATTTATTACTTTTGTTTTATTACTTATATATTTTTTATTGTTTTAAAATATTCTACTAATTCTACTATTGTTTCTAATGGTAATGGAGCGATAATGGAGCGATGCGATGAAATAAAAAAGCCTCAGGTTAATAGTAACATTATATGGAAATATATTACATCTCTTTTTGGACTCCTTATACGTCAGAACTTCTTGGCATTTCTGGCACTGGTGCTATCTCTGTCTCTCTTACTCTCATACGAAGGATCTAAAAATGAATTTATTAATCCTGGCAGTTTTAATAAGGATAATGAGAAACTTTATCAAAATATTGCATTGTCATCGGTCCTTGATACGTGTGCAAAGTTTCAAGTTGATCAGACGTTTAGAAATCAGTGAAAATTAAGCTCAAAGATTCCGTTACATACATACATACATACATACATACATACATACATACATACATACAACCCAAGCTAATAAAAGCGTAGTAAAAAATTGTATTTTTTAAAGTGTTACATACATACATGCATACATATGATCACGTCTTTATCCCTTACGGGGTAGACAGAGCCAACAGTCTTAAAAAGACTGATAGGCCACGTTCAGCTGTTTGGCTTAATGATAGAATTAAGATTCAAATAGTGACGGGTTGCTAGCCCATCGCCTAAAAGAAGAATCCCAAGTTTATAAGCCTATCCCTTAGTCGCCTTTTACGACATCCATGGGAACGAGATGGAGTGGTTCTATTCTTTTCTTTTTATTGGTGCCGGGAACTACACGGCACTGCTGCTTTAAAGTATTAAGTATCGTCAAACTATAACGTTTGAAGGCCCTTATATAGTTAGAATTACTTGAGCTTCGAATACGAAGGAGAGCTCTTATTATTGCAGCTGTATGCTCTGACGAACTATGAATATCATGTACAATATTGTAGGAGAACATTATTACAACCCTTGCATTGTCAATAGAGCAAATTGCAGTTCACAAGTCGTGCAATACATATAATGAGACAATAAAAATAGAGTGTATGTACATCCTATGTATTTAAATCCTACTATCCGACTAATATTATAAATGCGAAAGTTTGTATGTCAGTATGGATGTTTGATACTCTTTCACGCAAGAACTACTGAACTGATTACGATATAATTTGGTACGTAAGCTGAAGACCAAGAATAACATATAGGCTACTTTTTATCCCGGAGTGCCCGCGGGATTGATAGGGTTTCCATGCGGACGAAGTCGCGGGCGGCCTCTAGTTACATATATTTCCAAATAACTGACAGGGGGCGATTAAAGAAGAGTAACAGAAGCCAAAAAATAAACAAATTTTGGAATTTTCATGGCTTTCTGGTACGTTATAACTTCGATGCTACACAAACGATTTGAATGCGTTTTTCACAGGCGGATAACATGTAAATAGATGCGGTGTCAAAAATTTTGTTTCGTCAAAGTCGGTTAAAGGAAAAAAATGTTAATTGAAAATTTACTTCATGTACTGTTTACATACATACATATAATCACGTCTATATCCCTTGCGGGGTAGACAGAGCCAACAGTCTTGTCTTATTGTACTATTTACATAAACGTTTAATTTAGATAATGCTAGAATTTCTACTTAGTTTTGGCTAAATAAAATTGACATTGGAATAGGATCCTATAAAATTAACTAAAAGTCTATTATACATACATACATACATATGGTCACGTCTATATCCCTTGCGGGGTAGACAGAGCCAACAGTCTTAAAAAGACTGGATGGCCACGTTCAGCTATTTGGCTTAATGATAGAATTGAGATTCAAATAGTGACAGGTTGCTAAGATATAAATTACGCAAATAAAGGCAAAGAATGCTCTGTTACGAAAGAGTTTTAGTTTACGTTTTTTAGTCAAAGCTTACGGTTGGTGCAAAGTGACTAAAGTTCAAGGTTACAGATTAAAAATTGACGGCCACTGTAACAGGGTCTGCAAAAAAAATGTCACTATCAAAGCTAATTCCACTAACGATTTCTGTTAATTGGATTAGTCTGGAATATTCCGGTATGAACTGGATTTAACCGGCTCACGGGGCTGAAAAATGTACACGTGGATGATTAGCGTTCAAGTTCAAAGGTGTTCTCGTGTCAAAGTCGATCTATGACATTGCATGTGGCTTGAGTTGTAAGCGTGGTGCTCATTGAGCGAGTCTTAAATCTATCCTTGCACGTACGTACGTACGTACATACTTAGATGTTTATATCCCTTACGGGGTAGACAGAGTGAAGAGTCTCAAAAAGATTGAAAGGCGACGTTCAGCTTCATAAGATAAGATAAGATATTGATAACAACAACAGCTTTCGAAGAAATCTTTTTATTGTGAACTGTTTTTAAAGGGATATAATTCCGAAGTACTCCTGTAGTAATTAAGATCACAATGTGATGATACAACACAAAAAAAAAACGTTCATATCTTCAAATATTATGTAGATGATAACAACATAAAAAAAAGTTTATATCTTCAGATGTTATATCTATACATATAATAAATCTGTAGAGAGGTCAATTCTGTACATTGAAAATATTGAAAAAATAAATAGCAGGGGGTGTTACTGGATCGATACCAAACACAAAAATGTGATTAAAAAAATTTTTGTCTGTCTGTCTGTATGTTCAGGCATCACGTGAAAACTAACGGTTCGATTTTGATGAAACTTGGTATAATTATACCTTATTATCCTGGGCGTAAAATAGGATACTTTTTATCCCGAAAAAATACGAAGAAAAAAAAATCTTAATTTTTCAGTTTATACATAGACGTTGTTCTGTAGAA
This sequence comes from Amyelois transitella, assembly GCF_032362555.1. Classification (NCBI taxonomy): domain Eukaryota; kingdom Metazoa; phylum Arthropoda; class Insecta; order Lepidoptera; family Pyralidae; genus Amyelois; species Amyelois transitella. The sequence goes on along the minus strand of NC_083518.1, from coordinate 244,657 downwards.
CCGCGAACTCACGTTGCGTTACCCGCAGTGGATTTAGCGCCGTAACCTGTAGCGCCTAAAGTCGGCTTTGGCTTGAACCGTTTGCTGCACAAGCGGGCCGCTACTAATTACTATGAAAAAAATACTACATAGCTACATTAATTCCCATCAAGCTGAAAATGAGTATAATTATTTAAAACACAATCAAAAGCATTATTTCAAAATTCCCCATGATTCCGGTTTAAGGAAAAAAATTTACTCACGGTCAAAGGTAAAAAATGGGTGTATCGCAATTTTCTTTAAAACGGTAAGTTTTTCAAATCGGAAAATTACCTCAGACATAAATTGTAGATCATAAAGTTATCTATAAAAAAGGTATCAATATTTTTTTTCAACAAAGCTACCGTTTCTGTGATATAACGATGCAAAAAGTTGCAAGCGTCATAATATGCATCCGTTTCCTTGCCACCTCTGAGGTAGTGTACTATTAGCGCGTTTTTTTTTAATATTTTTATTATTAAACTTGAAAAAGTCTGAAATAAGTTAGAATAAACACGTGTTTTCACTACGCAGTGGCACTCAAGACTAACTTTCGCAGTTATTATTTTAAAAAATAGAATAACCCTAAGTGAAGAAAATCATCTTAGGACAATAATAGAGATTACAATTATCAAATTCAATGCAATAATCAAATTAAAACTAAAACTACTTATAAAAAGGAAGAAAAAAGATGACTACAAACTAAAATTTAATTTATAAATTGTACAGTCCTTGCATAGCATCAACATGCGGGAATGTGCCCAGAAGGCTGGCAGCATTGCCAATTCGAATGGCAAAGCTGATTCTCTGAGCCAGATAATTTCCAGCCCTCCGGTCAAGAGATACCTCAATTAGGCCCCCCGGTCCCAGAGTTTCTACCCCAAAAGGTTCAAAAGTATAGATATTACCGATAACTACATACAAACATACATACATAAAATCACGCCTCTTTCCCGGAGGGGTAGGCAGAGACTACCTCTTTCCACTTGCCACGATCCCTGCATACTTCCTTTGCTTCATCTACATTCATAACTCTCTTCATGCAAGCTCGGCGGTTTCGGGTACTTTTGACCTGACCCTTTACCAGGACGTCCTTAATTTGATCAAGATATGTTCGTCTAGGTCTTCCCACCCCGACCTTTCCCTCCACACTCTCCATGTATATCTGCTTAGTCAACCTGTTTTCATTCATCCTCTCCACATGACCGAACCATCTCAACATACCCTTTTCTATTCCTGTAACTACATCTTCTTTCACATCACAACATTCCCTTATCACGCTGTTCCTTATCCGGTCACTCAATTTCACACCCAACATACTCCTTAACGCTCTCATTTCCACTGCATTTATTCTGCTTTCGTGCTTCTTTTGCCATACCCAACTTTCACTCCCATACATTAATGTCGGGACCAACACGCCCCTGTGCACACAAAGACTGCTCATAAAGGCATGCAAAGCTCCATTCACCATGTTCCCCGCGTTCACTCTCCTTTCAATATCACTATCACACACTTGCCATCTGATGTAAACATTGATCCCGATAAATACATATTTGCGCCTTTTGAGGTTTTTTGCCTCATTTGAAGCAGAACGGCCTTAGATTTAGTAACCTGAAGATGAGACGGCGCAAGTGTGTCGACACAAGTAGCATCCCACACCAAAGGCCGCCCCAATCTCCAGGGTACCAAAGTCATACCATCCGGTCTCTTGGCATCATCCCGAGCCAGACCGTTTGGTTCTAGAACGGCTGGAACATGGATGGTGGCAAGAGCACGGAGGATTATATCATTTAGGGCGGCATGGCGCCCTAAAAGGCCGGCACTCCTAGGGCATAAGAGGCCGTGGTGTCCATAGCCGACAACGGTATAACCGCAAGGACAACTATTATTAAAGACTAACGGTATTTCATGTGTTGAGCATTCTGAGATAAAGCAGCTATACGAGCCTAGCCACGTACACAATTAAACAGAGAGACAGATGTTGTCTCAAGGTTTCACTACAGTATAAATGAAGGAACTGGGTTTCATTATACTTATGTATATTTTATATTTTGAATTCAAGTTAAAATTACCGACAGAACAATATTTTTACTTATATTACTGCTACATAGAGTATATACGAGACGTGCTTATGCATATATGACGCTTGCAACTTTTTGCATCGTAATATCTCAGAAACGGTAGCTTTATTGAAAAAAAATATTGATTCCTTTTTATAGATATCTTTATGATCTACAATCTATGTCTGAGGTAATTTTCCTATAAAACTTACCGTTTTGAAGAAAATCGTGAAAATCCCATTTTCTTACCTTTGACCTTGGGTAATTTTTTTCCTTAAACCGGAATCATGGGGAATTCTGAAATAATGCTTTTGATTGTGTTTTAAACAATTATACTCATTTTCAGCTTGATGGGAATTAATGTAGCTTCATTCCTATTTTTTGGTCTAAATTGACCGGACTGAAAATAAAATGGAGAAATAAACCATCTACGCGAAGACCGACATCCGCGCGGACGGAGTCGCGGGGGAAAGCTAGTTATACATAAAAACCTTCCTCTTGAATCACTCTACCTGTTACAAAAAACCGCATCAAAATCCGTTGCGTAATTTTAAAGATTTAAGCATACAGACAAACAGACTAAAATAGCGACTTTGTTTTATACTATGTAGTGACGAACTTACTCGTGTAGTTATACTGAACTACAGACCTTGTGTCATAACAATAGACGAAGACAGAATTGTATGAAAAATGTAGGTAAATATATTTGAATTCAGTATAAAGTTGAAGAAAAAGAGGCTGAATAGATTGCTTCAGACGTGGGCGAAGGTAAATAGTTTCCGTCGCAAATATGGAATTACAGAACGACAGTGGTTTTTTAATATTAAATACTAATTGTTCGCCGTTTGTTGCCGTGTGGTTCCCGGCACCAATACAAAAAAGACTAGGACCACTCCATCTCTTTCCCATGGATGTCGTAAAAGGCGACTAAGGGATAGGCTTATAAACTTGGGATTCTTCTTTTAGGCGATGGGCTAGCAACCTGTCACTATTTGAATCTCAATTATATCATTAAGCCAAATAGCTGAACGTGGCCATTTAGTGTTCAAGACTGTTGGCTCTGTCTACCCCGCATGGGATATAGACGTGACCATATGTATGTTGTTCGCCGCTAACGTAGACCTCACGATCACTTTCAATTCTTATTAAATTAAAAATATTTCGAAAACTACTTGACCGACTTAGATAACTACATTACTTAAAAATTACATTGAAAAATTCTAGGTACTTTATAAATTACATCAAAATCAAACCAACAGTTCGAAAGTTGTCGCGTTACAAACATACTAACATGCAAAAAATAATGTGTTTTCGCCCCGTGTTTATTGGTAGACCTCACTCGCTTCGTTCACTCCGTCAAAAACCCTTTTGTTCCCGAGTTATAGACTAACTAACAGACAAACAACGCACACCCCAAACCAGTAGGTCAAAAGATTTAAAAATTTCATGCTGGTTCCTCAAATGGTCAAAAGGTGCACTTAGAGAGGATTTCCCGACATTCCCGCGGGAAGGTGAAAAAAAAAAGATTTTCTCATGCGGATTTGTGGACAACTCTAGTTTTAGTTGAAAAGACACAACATACAGGGTAGACAGAGCCAAAAATTCTTGAACAGACTGAAATACCACAAAATTGAAATTCGAATAGTGACAGGTTGCTAGTACATCGCCACAGGAAGAAGACCGAGCTAATTATCATATCCCTTAGTCGCCTTTTACGACATCCGTGGGAGAGATATAGAGTGGTCCTAATCTGAAGTGATGGGAAGCACACTTTGAATGTAACTTATTTCCAATCTTTCTTAGTTTTCGTGAATGCATTCGTTCACAGAAAGTGCTTTGCTTTGTGGCCATTAGTGAAACTTAAATAATATAAGTTAGTTTGTAGTCATCTTTTTTCTTTCTTTTTATAAGTACTTTTAGTTTTTAATATATTAGTTTGTAAGTATCTTTTTCTTTCTTTTAATAAGTAGTTTTAGCTTTAGTTTTAATTTGATTTAATTATCATATTTATAATACTAAAGATTAGAATTAATACATACATACATATAGTCACGTCTATATCCCTTGCGGGGTAGACAGAGCCAACAATCTTGAAAAGACTGAATGGCCACGTTCAGCTATTTGGCTTAATGATAGAATTGAGATTTAAATAGTGACAGGTTGCTAGGCCATCGCCTAAAGAAGAATCCCAAGTTTGTAAGCCTATCCCTTAGTCGCCTTTTACGACATCCATGGGAAAGAGATGGAGTGGTCCTATTCTTTTTTGTATTCGTGCCGGGAACCACACGGTAGAAAGAATTAATAAATAAAAAATCAGGAATAAACAGTGTTGAAAATAATATAAGAGTTTATGTTCTGTGCTCACCATATTTTTCTTATTGCTTCCGCTGTTTTACGAAGCATTTTTAGAATCTAAAGTACAATAAGGATACTTTACCTACAGGAACAAGGTACAACATGTTTCATTTTATAGCAAGGTAATTAAAACTAATATGCAATAAAAGCTTTGAAAATAACATTCTAGTTGCTACCCGCGGTTTTATTCGTGTATACCTACTATTTGCGACTCATTCGTGTGGTTCCCGGCACCAATACAGAGAGAATAGGACTTCTCTATGTCTTTCCCATGGATGTCGTAAGAGGCGACTAAGAGATAGGCTTATAAACTTGGGTTTATTCTTTTAGTCGATGTACTAGCAACCTGTCACTAGTTGAATCTCAATTCTATCATTTAGCCAAACAGCTGAACGTGGCCTTCTACTTTTTTCAAGACCTTTGGCTCTGTCTACCCCGCAAGGGATATAGACGTGATTATTCGTGTATATTATGTACTAGCTGCGCCCGCGATTTCGTGAAATAGTTATTTTGGGCATCTTTTAAGCCTCAAGGATGTATTATTTTCCCCTATTTTTTTCAGATTTTCCATTATTTCTTTGCTCCTTATAGTTGCAGTGTGATATTATAAAGCCTAAAGCCTTACTCGATAAACGGACTATTCAACGAAAAAAAAATCATTTCTAACCAGTAGTTCCTGAGATAAGCGCGTTCAAGCAAACAAACAAACAAACTCTTCAGCTTTATAATATTAGTATAGATGTATCTGATACGGTGGAGCGGAGGGAATAAAGCTTACAAAATAGTAGTTTAATCAAACGCCGAGAAATGATTTCCTATGATTTAATCACAGGCGGCAGTGCAGTGTGGGCGCGGGATCTTAGAATAGAACCACTCCAGATCTCCTTGTGAATGTCGTAGGAGGGGACAAAAGTACTAGCAACTGGGAAATTGATATATATACATAAATAAATATATATGAAAAGCCACGTTTGGCTGTATGTCTTAATGACGAAATTGAGATTCACATAGTGACAGGTAGCTAGCCCATCGTCTACGAGAAGAATCCCAATTTTATAAGCTTTTTCTTTCGATCAAATTTCAACGTACATATAATCACATTTATATCCCTTGCTAGGTAGACAGAGTCAAGTTTCTTAAATAGGCCACGTTCACTATTTGAATATCAATTCCATCATTGAGGAAACGTTGCCATTCAGTCTTTTCAGTCTTACTTCAACATACATACATATAGTCACGACTATATCCCTTACGGGGTAGACAGAGCCAACAGTCTTGAAAAGACTGAAAGGTCACGTTCAGCTGTTTGGCTTTTTGATAGAATTAAGATTCAAATAGTGACAGGTTGCTAGCATGTCGCCTAAAAAGAATCTCAAGTTTATAAACCTTTCCCTTAGTCGCCTTTTACGACATCCGTGGGGAAGAGATAGAGTAGTCCTATTCTTTTTTGTATTAGTGCCGGGAAACACACGGCGCTTTAAAATTTAAAATAAACATCAAAGTTACCCCGAAGTTAAGGCACAGCTATCGTCTACTAACAAACCTGCAGTAGGAGTAACAAGTGGTTGCAGTTCAGAATCCCTCATATATAAGGGTGTAGTCACCCTTGCGAGCTCAGTCCGCGTCCGCCGCGAACCGGGGAGGTCGCGTCGTGTCGCGTTCTGGATAAAACGCGGGAATTGTCAACTGATTCGTGAAGTTTGTGCGTTATTTTTGTGCTTTACATGGTGAGTTTGTAGATTTTTATTTAAGAAAGATCGCGATAATCATATTAATTTAAATTATGTGATAATTAAAAATGTGTTAGTGCTGCTGTTCCCGTGGAAAGTCGATCAAGAGAATTGCTTTTAAATTTGGCATAATATTTTTTTTGAAAACCCAAATAATGTGTGGATTGTATTTTCATTTTAAATGAGTTGTACCGTGTGGTTTCGGGTTCCATTTCTTTCCCATGGATGTCGTAAAAGGCGACTAAGGGATAGGCTTATAAACTTGGGATTCTTCTTTTAGGCGACAAACTAGCAACCTGTCACTATTTGAATCTCAATTCTATTATTAAGCCAAACAGCTACGCGTGGCCTTTCAGTCTTTTTAAGTCTGTTGGCTCTGACTACCACGCAAGGGACATGGACGTGATTATATGTATGTATGTATGTTAATGAATTCTTTCTTCTTTTGGCGCGCAGATTGAAATATTAATTCAAGCGAAACGCTTTCAAAATTGGCATAATTCTTTTTTACATACATAAAATACCTACATAAAATCACGCCTCTTTCTAGTGATGCGACTCGAATGGGATGTTGTGACTCGAGTCACTCGAGTAATTTTACAGCCTCACTCGAGTCATACTCGAGTTTTCGAGTTACTCGAGTAAAAAATCTCACTCGAGTAAAAATCTCACTCGAGTTGAAAGTTTGCAATTCGAGTGCAATTTTTATTTAACTAGTATCATTGTCATGGATGGACTAATATGAAATAAAATACACATTATAAGAATTTCAACATATTATTTATTTAAGTAATCAACAATGTACAATGATGAGATCTTCCTAAGAAGTAAGAATAATTAAATTTCCATGAATGGTTGACTATTCATGACAATCACATTTTATGCAATTTCAGTTACAAGTAACTTAGTTTTTTTTATTATTAATATCAATAACTATATTAAATCAGACTGTCTCAGACTTTTGTTTATTATATTGCATACAATCAATTTTTCTTTAATGATAATTAAAAAAATATCCAATCATAGCTTATTTATTTTGAAGACAATTAAACTAAATAAAGTGACATAAACCTATATTTCAAACAAAATATGCTCTAATTAACATCAACTATTCATACAAAACAAATAAAAATATATTCTTCAAGACAAATCAACAATCATAATTGTGCTTAACTTAACATTTTTACTTCTTTGTGAACAATCATATTTTATGCAATTTTAGTTACAAGTAACTTAGTTTTCTTTTTATTATTTTTATTATTAATAAATATCAATAACTATATTAAATCAGACTGTCTCAGACTTTTGTTTAGTATAGCTTACAATCAAGTTTTCTTTAATGATAATAAAAAAAATCATAACTTATTAATTTTAAAGACAATTAAACTAAATAAAGTTATATAAAAACAAAATATGCTCTAACAAACATTAAATATTCATACAAAACAAATAAAAATAGATTCTTAAAGACAAATCAATAATAATAATTGTGCTTAACTTAACATTTTTCTTCTTTGTGAAAAAAATAAAATAATAAAAAATATTATGAGAAGTAACTATTTAGAAAAATGATTTCGTCTACTTTTTTAGAATCTAATCTATTTCTTCTTTGGTTACAAATTAAGGCTGCTTTAGAGAACACTCGTTCTGCAGGAACGGATGATGCAGGTATACATAAATATTTAATAGCTAACTCATATAACTCCGGCATCGCTTTTTTTCGCTGTTCCCAAAATAGTATTGGTTCGAGATGACGATCTAAATATTGCATTTCTTTATATTGTTTCACAATCACTATAGCAGAAGAAGTAGGTGTTTGTATTAATTCTCTCTCTGATATTTTTTTGTCAAAATCCTCCCATAAATCATTAGCCTTATTATTTGTGCCAATGCTAGCATTAGCATTACTTGACGTGTTCACTGTCTGACTAGATTCATCAGGAGCTAAATTCCTATTTTTTTTTATAATCTCTGATTCTAACTCTTCTATAACCCATTGGGCAGCCTTTTCTGCATTGGCTTCGAGGCCAAAACCAGCTTTCTTGTAGCGGGGGTCTAAAAAAGTGGATTTGGCAGCAGTTTTGTTGGTCTCTAAGATACCGAGGCGTTTAGTGATAGCAGAATGCAAAGAGATTTTTAGATTTTCACCTATTTCTGTAACCGGAACCTTCTTTATAAGACAAGTTTGGACATTTCTGATTAACGGTATCATAGAGGACAAAGTTGGATATTTTTCGCCAGATAGTATTGTAGTCAATTGCTCAATAGGTTTTAAAACACTGACGCAATCTTCTATTGCCTCCCATTGGTTAGCAGTGAAATTTTCCGGAGCAGAAGACATGGTAGACAATGCGGCTGATAAGGATAATTTAGTCTGTAGTAGTCTCTCCATCATTTCAAAACTTGAGTTCCATCTTGTAATAACCTCTTGTTTTAATTTTATGACAGGGTGGTTCATCTGCTCTTGCAGTTCTTTTAATTTGTAAGCTGCTTTAGTACTTTGTTTGAAATAAGTTACTACAGTATGACATTTTTCTAACAATGACGTCAATGGCAAGTTTGATTTTTTACAGTCAGATACTGCTAAATTTAGAGTATGGGCCACACAAAAGTGATTTCTTTTATTTAAATATTCCGATACAGCCTTTTTAATATTGGAGGCGTTGTCAGTTACAACAGTAACAACTTTGTCACTGATTCTCCATTCCTCCAAAACAGTATCTAAAACGTTGGCTATAACAGTCGCAGAATGTACATCTTTTACTTCTACTGTGCTTAACGTACGCGCGAATAGTTTTGATTCGCTAATGAAATGAACTGTGACCGTCAAATACGACTTATTGCTATCCGAGGTCCACATATCTGTAGTTAGAGCCAAATTCTTTACATCTTCTAGCTTATCAGCTAGAGAAGAGCGTGCCAGTTGGTACTGTTGAGGTAAATACCTTTCCGACAAAGTTTTTCTGTCTGGGAGAATGTAATCGGCATGTAATGTCCGGACAAAGTTGATAAATCCTTTATTTTCTACTATTTGCAAAGGCTGAATATCAGTGCAAATCATTTTAACGAGGGCAATATCAATATCTTTTTGGGTTTGTTTTTTGGATGATGAAAAACATAGCTGTTTATAACGCCTCTTTTTGGTAGCACACTCTTCAGGTCTAGTCGTATCAGAGCCAACAGTTTCCACTTGATTATTAGCGGTAGATGTTGATAGTCCACATGAATTATTAATTTTGCTGTCTCTATCTATGGATTTATCTTTATTTTCAAAAAAACCACTGAATTGGAGCGAATGTTTTCCTCGCATATGTGTTATTAAGTTGGTGGTATTCCCGAAATCTTTATATTGTTTTTTACAAATTTTACATATGACAGTTTTATTGGTACTGTTTTTTTCGAAATATAACCACACTGATGATTTCTGTTTAGCTCCATTTTCTTTTTCACTCATATTTTTTAACAATATAATTAAGTAGGTTACTTACAATCAAATACCTAAGGTATAATCACTTTTACACTTTAATTTATATTCACCAATACTAAGAATATCAACTCTTTTACGTATTTTTCACTTTTAAACACTAATATTCAATCAATTTTGGTAAAAAAAACTTAAAGTACGGCTAACTACGAGATGCAAGTTTAAACCTGTCAGTTTTGATTTGTTTGTACCGGCCCGACACAGATAAGTAAAATAGAGTAGTGAAGTGACATCTAGTGGCAACAGAATTAACTCGATGCGCCGAGTTGACTCGGTAACTCGAGTGCATAGAGACTCGAATAATATTTTTTTTCAATCTAGTACGAGTTTGACAAATTCACTCGAGTGACTCGAGTAAAAACAGGGCTCGAGTCGCATCACTACCTCTTTCCCGTAAATTCTTTTATAGCAAACTCTTGATTATATCAATTCATAATTTGCTTTTCAAATAAACGTTATGTGTGTGCGTTTCTTTTTTTTTTATATTGGACTTATTTAAATAGAAAGTCTCACTTTTCCTTTAATCAAAAGTGAAAGTGATGTTTCTCGAAAACACCTTTATTAAAAACTATTCACATTCAATGCCTGGAATAATATGCCAGATATGCCAATATAAAGTAGATTTTAAACAGATTTTATTAAAAAATTTTAAATTAATTTTAACGAAAATTCAATGTCTCAGCTAAAAATTGATAGGAAGATTAATTTTTAAATTTCAAATTTTTATTTGCGTAATATGAGTGCTACAAGATCTTAAACTTATATAACAGATCTTCGTATTAACCCTTTCGGTTATTGCAAACATTCATTATTTTTAACATAGGTATAATAGAATAGATTTATTTTCAAAATTGGATACAAGATATCACTTATTGACTTCAGATCACTTAAATCTAATTATAACTACTAGCTTGGAAGCGGTCCAAAGCGCATGTAGATGCGCGCGTAGAAGAAACGGCGGAACAAACTACACTGCATATATTAGTTGACATACTATATGAAATTAACTTATACTTACAGGTACTTAGTATCTATATATGTATATTAAACTGAAAAGAAATATAAAACCAAATATAACTAATAGTTTAACAAACAACATGACGCCGCTGTAATCGAATAGTGTAATAGTATCTGTTTTGTGGTTTGATGTGATGTAACGAATACGATGTATATTTAGATCCCTGTAGTTTAGTGGTAATGTTTGTTGTCTTTGAACCATAAGGCCACAAGGTCTTGTCCTGGTTCTTGTTATTATCGCGCGGAAAACTGTCGCTGTCCCGTTTAAATTCATAATAAAAAGCTAAACAGCGATGTGTGGGGACATTGTGTTATTTTACATGCCGTAGAGTGGAAAGAACGATTGTTAAGAGGTTTTCCCGAAATTCCCGCGGGAATAGATTTCACGGGATTATAAGCATTACGCGGGCGTAAACCATATATAAATAAATAAATAAAATATATACGATACAAATTACACAAATTAAGTTAGCTTCGAACTTGTGTTACGAGATACTAACTAAACGGTACTATATTTTATAATAAATACTTATATACATAAACATCCAACACCCAGGCCAATCAGAGAAAGTTCGTTTCTCATCATGCCCTGGCCGGGTTTCGAACCCGGGACCTCCGGTGTCACAGACAAGCGCACTACCGCTGCGCCACAGAGGCCGTCAAATATATGTATATAGTAAGTAAATTGTATGAAACTGTATCAAAAGTCTCAAGAGTTATTGCTTTGTCTCAAGTTCACATTTCTAGGCGCGCAAAACCTGATGAAATGCCTATGTAAATGCTGTAGAAGCCTCGTAGACATTTCGTAGACCTCGCGTAGCAGTCGGGTGCTACGCCGTTGGCTACGAAGATAATTTACAATTTTTGATAGGACGATTGAATTGAAGAGAGAAAGTATTGATATTTTTTTTACTAATAAATATATTTTAGTGCGTCTGACTTCAGTCTGCCTGATGGCAATATAAGGTGGGTACAAACAGGTACACACATACATACACACAAAAACATGGTCACGTCTATTTCCCTTGTGGGTTAGACAGAGCCAACAGTCTTGAAAAGATTGAATGGCCACGCTCAGCTATTCGGCCTAATGATAGAATTGAGATTCAAATAGTGACAGGTTGCTAGCTTATCGCCTAAAAAAAGAATCCCAAGATTGTAAGCCTATCCCTTAGTCGCCTTTTACGACATCCATGGGAACATGCCGGGAACCACACGGCACACGCAAGCCTTAAAAATGTCTTTTCACTACTTCTAATAAACGTGTTAGTGACATCCATCATTTTCTCCCAATAATAAAATAAGCGACTTCCATCTGATTCATTTTACATTGTTTCCCATCTGATCAATTTATACGCGTGGCCATTCAGTCTTTTCAAGACTGTTGGCTCTGTCTACCCCGCAAGGGACATAGACGTGACCATATGTATGTATGTATATGTACATATATAAAGTCACGCCTATACCCCTTGCGAAGTAGACAGAGCCAATAGTCTTGAAAAGACTGAAACGTCACGTTCAGCTGTTTGGCTTAATGATAGAATTGAGATTCAAATAGTGACAGGTTGCTAGCCCATCACCCACAAAAATCCCAAGTTTATTAGCCTTTCCCTTGGTTGCCTTTCACGAAAGATGGCAGTGGTCCTTTTCTAAAGTGCCAAGAATCATACGGCACATCATGAAAAACACGCTTTAATAAAACAGAAGATCATTCAGAAAGTAACTGACTCATGGAAACAAGAAACTCATCTATAGACAATATAATTTGCAACAGTTCTCTCCAGTTGCATAGTTGCAATACTCGTAATATCTTTGGAGGCGAATCGCTGAAACTGCACGGCACCTTATGGCAGATAACATGAATAATTCATGCAAGATATTTACTTATCTAGGAAGGCTTGCATAATCAATTTTTTTAACCCATGACCGAAATGAGCGTTCTAAGTTTTTACAGAACTTGTATTTATTTCTTGTGACATCTAATCTCATTCAAAATCAATCTACAAAAGAAAACAGGTATTTTCGCTTATTTTATATTACAGGAACTATAGTTTTTACCGGGATGAAAGGTAAAAGGTACCCTATGTCCTTCTTCAGAATCTTCTAATATATAAAATTCTCGTGTCACAATGTCCGTTCTCGTACTCCTCCGTAACGGCTTGACAGATTCCCATGAAATTTTGTGAGCATATTGAGTAGGTCTGAGAATCGGCCGACATCTATTTTTTATACCCCTTAGTGGTTGTCCACCCTTAACAATTTTTTCAAACTAGAAATTACTTAAATATTATTTATATGGCAAAACAACGTTTGCCGGGACAGCCAGTAATTGTAACATGATAAGTGGTAACATACAAACAAACATACTTTCGCATTTATAATATTACATACATACTTAAATAAAATCACGCCTCTTTCCCGGAGGGGTCAGGCAGAGGCTACCTCTTTCCACTTGCCACGATCACTGCATACTTACTTCGCTTCATTTATAATATTAATTGGAATGAAGTCATTCAGTGGAATGACGATAACATAAATGAAACGATTGTGATTGGCCGGAGAAATATCCTTATCGCTTTCCAAATTACTTACCCACAACCAAATCAATTTGTTCCAATATTTCGAGTGTATTACATTTATTTTGCTATCCAAATTACATAATAATTATCTCAAACAAGCATTATTACAGCTGAACGTGGCCTTTCGGTCTTGAAAAGAATGTTGGCTCTATCTTCCCCGTAAGGGATAAAGACGTGATCATATGTATGTCTCTTTCCCCGATTCATACAACTTGGGGATTTTCAAGGCAAGCGTAAATAAGTATTATTTGTTTTTGCGTGCACCACCTTAGGCCTCATCTTGTTAACACTAGGCCGATTAAGATCAAACGCACTTAAATCTTGTATTATACAAAATATTTGGGCATGTAAGTGCCGTATTTTACCTTTGTATTTTAAGTAAATGTGATCGACTATAAACAATTTAAAATTTTCTCAAATCTTAAAACAAGTTTTAATAATAACGTAGGTGTATAAAGATTATTATAAATTGCTTTCGAGGTCTTAGGAATAGGTCTCTAAAAATAGATCATAAATTTAATCGCTTAGCATACAATAGGATCTGCGTTATACGAGAAAAATGTAAGATGAAATATAAATTTTCTATTTGATCAAGTAAAAATGTAAAAATATTCTCACAAAATGCTCCAGACTAAACATAAATAAGTAAATGTTCCTAGAATTCTAAAATTAGGTAAATCATCTTGGCCATCGAGAGAGTATTCAATGTAGAATTTATTCTGGAAAAAATTTTATGTTTTCTTTGACGCAAATAAAATCTTATATAATTCTCGTTACATTTGACGTGGGATATTTTTCCACAGTAAAAGAATTATTATTTTTAAGTATATACATATAATCACGTCCTAATCTATTACGAGCAAGACAGATCCAAGAGTTTTTAGAAGACTCAAAGCTGTATGGCTCAAAGATGGAATACAGTTCATTATCATTAAGCAAAACATGGCTGATCAGTATTTTTTAACACTGTTGACTCTATCTAACCCACAAGGGATAAAGACGTGATTATATGAATGAATGCATTAAGTTGAAATCCAATCAAATCCGGTGGAAAATTTCCTAATTAATAATGTAGATGCTAATTTTATTGCCTTTATTTTATAAGCATTGACCTGAATTATAATTTAAAAGATAGTTTACTAAAGAATGTTAATAAATCGCTGCATCTTTTACAAAAACAAAGTCGTTTCAAAAGACGAGTGACGCATGACGAGTGATCAGTGTTAATAAGTGAGACAAAACAAAAACAATATCAAGTGGAGGTCCTTACTCTGTCTATCCTTTAGGGGAAGAGGGAAGATACTGTATCAATATAGAAGTTGTTCAATTTTTAAGTTCCGCGGATGCGAATTTTCAGAAAACAATATGATAATATATTTTTCGAAGCGTGCTCCCTCCATTAGGCTTCCAGTTTGGCAGTTCCCACGGGTTCAGCCGGTTTCATATCGGACGCGAGACGAATTACAATGTTCAGAAGTAATACCTGAATAATACTATATACTGAACTAGCTGTGTCCGTGACTTCGTCCGCGTGGAATAGTTATTTTGGACATCATTGAAGCCCGCAAGGAGGAATGATTTTCCCCGTTTTTTCACATTTTCCAATATTTCTTCGCTCTAATAGTTGCAGCGTAATGATTAATAGGCTAAAGCCTTCCTCGATTAATGGTCTATTAAACACAAAAAAAATTTTTTTAATCCGAACCAGTAGTTCCTGAGATTAGTACGTTCAAACAAATAAACAAACTCTTCAGCTTTTTAATATTAGTATATATATAAGTAAAAGGATACTAATTTCAGTCGGTGTAGGTCAATGCAATTTAAAACAAAATTTTGATCCAAATGGTGCAGTGTGGTGCCCGGCATTTTTTTAATATAATCACTCCATAACGATCCCATGCATGTCGTAAAATGCGACTAGAGACTCTTCTTGTAGGCGATGGACTAGCAACCTGTCTTGAATTGAATTTCAATTCCAACAAGTTGAAAGTGGCCTTTCGGTCTTTTCAATATTACTCGCTCTGTCTACTCCGTAAGGAATATAGACGAGATTATATGTGTGTATGTAATGGCCGTCTTATCATAAATTTAATAAGTATGGGTGAATTTTCAAATGGATTTTATTTTTGCCATTTGTGAAAACATTATTTGAAATGTAGAACTTTGGACTACTTTTTTTGCAGAGTTTGGTATAGATAGTCATTCTACCTACATACCTGATTTAAACTTACGTGTTGCATTATACTATTTATAAATACAACTGCACCGTGAGGATGCAGTCTCCCATTGGAGTAGGCAGAGCCTAAAGAGATATTTATTTTATGTTTTCCGAAAAATATTATTTCGCTAAGACTACATTGAAAAGTTATAAAAAAGTTCATACTTATTTATATATTTACACACATTCAATCGAGTCTATTGAAAAAATATATTCCTCGACCACTCAACCCCAAATAGACCTTGAAACCCTCGCATCAACCCTTGACATGATTACTGCCTCTAGGGTTGTTTGTGGAACGCGTTTTGGAAAAATTTAACCCTACCTTCATGCCGACATCATGTTTTTACGAAATCAACATATTTTTTGTCATTTCATAGTTTTCTCAGACTTTATATTTGTTGGTTTCTTCCTATATGTAATTAGTTACGTCTTTTTCCCTTACAGTAAAGACAGAGTCGAATGTCTTGAAAGGACTGAAAGGCCACATTGAGTTTAATGGCTTCTAAATTTGGGATTCTTCTTTTAGGCGATGAGCTAGCAACCTGTCACTATTTGAATGTCAGTTAATTATTAATAATAAATAATTAATTAATTATAATTAGTTTATTATTACCACGTTCAGCTGTTAGGCTTAATGATTTACATTAAGTCTAACAGCTGAACGTGGCCTATCAGTTCAAGACTGCTGGCTCTATATACCCCGCAAATGATATAGACGTGATTATATGAATGTATAAATAAGTTTAATGGTTTGAGATCCAAATAGTGGCAAGTTGCCAGCCCATCGCCTGATAGAAGAATCCTTACAAATAAAAAAACAAACCTGCCTTATAATTACACTAGCTTCACCCCGAGGTTTTGCTCCTGTGGGAATTTCGGAATGTGGGCATCAGGTGTCTTTAATTTTCGGACTAATTTACTCCAGCTTTCGTAGCATGAGACTAGCGAAACACTATCGCTATCCCGTTTCACGTCATAATAAAAAGCAAAACAGCGATAGTTATTCGCATGATAAAAATGTGGTGGGTAAATATGGTACCCGTGCTTTGCTACAGAGGCTGGTTAAATTATACCCGTGTTCAAATATCAAGTAAATAATTACGGAAGATTTTGGGTGAAAGAGTTACAAAGACACATAATATTAATAGTAATGAAGCAGAATTAAATTGTGGACGCAGGAAAAAGAAAATTATATTATCTGTGCATATTCATTTTGAATAAATAATAAATAAATATTTATATACGGGACAAATTACACTGATTGAGTTAGCCTCGAAGTAAGTTCGAGACTTGTGTTACGAGATACTTACTCAATGATACTATATTTTTTAATAAATACTTATATAGATAAACATAGGATGTTTATCTATATAGGACCAATCAGAAAAAGTTCTTTTCTCATCATGCCCTGGCCGGGGTTCAAACCCGGGACCTCCGGTGACACAGACAAGCGTACTACCGCACCTAAAGGCATTCATATTTAAAACAAAATGGCGGACAATATTCGTAACGTAGCTATGATATTATTCCGTCATAATTAATTTATTAAACCCACAAAGCCGCCTCTGGGCGGAAGGCGACTTTAAATTAATTTGGTTTATATTTCTCGCTTATTTTATAGTAAAGTGTTAATTGATAATTCTTCGAAAGGCCCCAAATTAATACAATTAATGATTTATAAATGACGACTAACGAACCCAGCAATGACGAAGTGCTTATATTTTATATTCATACATACATATTATCACGTCTATATCCCTTGCGGGGTACACAGTTCGACTGTGTGGCTTTATAATGGAATTAAGATTTCAATAGTGACAGGTTGTAAGCCGAAGAATCTCAAGTTTATTTGCCTATCCCTTAGTCACCTTTTACGACGTACATGGGAAAGCGATCGAGTGTCCTATTCTTTATTTCCAACTTACTTTTGTTTTTTCAGCTAATGCTATAGCAGTGAAAAAAATATAAGAGAAATCCAGGTATCTATAAACATTATCCAATATAATTTCGGTTCCTCTGAAAAATTGCGGAGGTCAGACGGGAGTCGCTTCGTGTAAAAACATGAATACGTGACTTCTGATCTAGAAGTACTTGATTCGAGTAGTATTTTTTTTATTAACATTTCGTTCAAGACAAATTTCACTACATAAAATTTGGCTTGAGCCATTTTGAAATCGTAGATTCAAATGACATTGAAATTGCAAATTCTCTTAATCCCAACTAAGCATTCCAATACTGACAGCATTACATTTTAACATAGTGAAATCCGCTACAGAGACTTTTAATATATTTTTTTAATAACGGAATTTGTGAGACGATTATACTCAATCCGAATATAATAAATCGTCGGCTTAACTAAAAAAGAACACTACAAAGGAATGCTTATTACCACAGTATTATACAACAAGAGCCCGATACCTGAGTCAACAATTTGGGAATATTCAAAAGCGAAATTACGTTTTCAGTCTAAACAAGATGGCGGATTATATTTTCAGATTGGAAATTGAAAATCTTGACAAAATGCTTTGTGAAAATTGTTTTCATTGTTTTCTTTTTTAATAAAGTGATACCCTGTCTAACCCGTCAAGGAGAAGGATGTGGCGATATGTATGTAAATGTAAAAGAGTATTTTATTTCGAAAATTAAACGATTAAAGTAACTTTGCCATCGTTCCCGCTTCTAAAAAGTCAAATATTTCTTGGTAAAAAAACAACTCTTAAATAATATAACATGCCCAGCAACTTTTCTTATAACTCTTCTTCATTATTTACGACCATTTTTTCATCTTCTTATTTGATCATGCGCATGATCATGATCACGACTTTATCCTTTGCGGGGTAGAAAGAACAAATAGTCTCACAAAGAATAAAAGGCCACGTCCAGCTTAAAAATGGAATTGAGATTCAAATAGTAACAGGTTGCTAGCCTAAAAGAAGAATCCCAAATTTATAAATCTATCCCTTAGTCGACTTTAACGACTTTCGTGGGAAAGAGATGGGAGTGCTCCTACTCCAAAGTCTTGGGAACCACATGACACTATTTCAACATCACATAAGTGTTACTTAACTACACCTCTAATACTCCTCTGAAAGGTGCATTTGCAGTGCAAATAACCTCTACATCTACAGTCAGGAAACACGAAATTAATTAATAACTAAGGAAGAAACTTCTTGTCTCATAAAAACTTACTTTTTTATGTAAATTAGGTAAATATATTAAAAATTTAACTTAACATTTCGCAAGTTTCCTCTCCGCTCGGAAAGCAAATTGAGTAAGTCACTAATTTAAATAAACAACAGGCTGCATAAGTGACTTTTTACTGAATTTGATAAATTAACAAGAAAAATTAATAAGGCCTAAATAAAATATATAAACTTACCGTATAATAGAGGCGAAACATCGTGAGAAAACCTCACACACATTACATATACTCGTAACTTACATACGTATCATCACGTCTATATCCCTTGCGGGGTAAACAGTCTTGAAAAGACTGAATGGCCACGTTCAGCTGTTTGGCTTAATGATAGAATTGAGATTCAAACAGTGACAGGTTGCTAGCCCATCGCCTAAAAGGAGAATCCCAAGTTTATAAGCCAATCCCTTAGTCGCCTTCCACGGAAAAGAGATGGAGTAGACTTATAATTTTTTATATTGGTGCCGGGAAACATACGGCACTATAACTACATATCTACATTTATATCTGAAATCCTTGAAGCCATACAGCTGAACGTGACCTTTTAGCCGTTGTGACACAGTTGGCTCTGTCTACCCAGTAAGGGATAAATAACGTGATTGTATGTATGTATTAATAAATTCATCAATTCATACTGAGTTTAGAACCCCTTTCTACACTCAGTATGAAATGATTTCTTTATAATAATTAACATTCACCAGTCATGTTTCATTCAAACCTTTATAATGAAACTCCTTTGTAGAACGTTCAATTAAAATGTAGTACAATATAACCATACATTCCTAACATACCTACATAATACAAATATAACTGAATGAAACTGAGTATTGGTATAAATTAAATTAATGAAACTTATGACCCAAAACCAGGCGTAATGAAGTACCCCTATTGGCCTGACCGGAAATTGCGTTTAGTCCTTCCGGTGAGGTTGTATGTTGTTTGCCAATTAGTTTGTATGGGACACATTATATCGGGAAATTTAATTTGTTAGGTGTTTATTTAAAATAAAAAAAAAAACAATATTTTGTATGTATTTTTGTGTATGTTAAAAAACTATAGTTGGTGTAGTACGTAAAAGGCGACTAAGGGATAGGCTTATAAACTTGGGATTCTTCTTTTAAGCGATGGGCTAGCAACCTGTCACTATTTGAATCTCAATTCTATCATAGAATCAGGCAGCTGAATGTGGCCTATTAGTCTTTTCAAGACTGTTGGTTCTGTCTACCCCGCGAGGGATATAGACGTGATTATATGTATGTATGTAATTTTTTTTTGTTAACTTAGATAAATTATCGTATATTTGTCAGCCATCTTAATTATACCGAAAGTAATGCCACTGCATACTATATACATATAGAATCACACACACTTTTTTGGAAAACTCACACACACCTTTTGGAAAACATCCCTTATCCAATGTAACACTCCTAGAAAAGTACGAACTTCATATATCCCTTACGGAATAGACAGAGCCAACAGTCTTGACAAGACTGAATGGCTACGTTCAGCTGTATGGTTATTAATGGAATTAAGATTCAAATAGTGACAGGTTGCAAGCCCATCGCCTAATATCAAACCCCACGTTCAACTTAAAGATGAAATTGAGATTCAAATAGTGGCAGGTGAATAATCCCAAGTTTATCAGCCTTTCCTTTAATTGACTCTTACAATCTGCATGTTGAGAGATGCATGTGATTTCCTTAACTACCAGACCAGCATGGAAACTCGCGCTAGAAAAATGTGTTCCTAATTATTCGCTTTTTAAGATATACATGGGAAAGGAGTGGTTTCATCCTAAACCACAGGGCACAAACAAAAGTAATAGTATGTGCACTTTATCGCACCACCAACTTAAAGTTTTTCTGTTTGGTCATCTAGTAGACTGGTAGAGAATACTAAACGGCATTAAATCCGCCTTTTGTACAATAACGTTAGGTATAAATAAATAAAATATGTTGTATTAAATACACTTGCATGAACACACGACAGGTTGCACACTACAAATAATTCACGTAACCTCTGTTATTACATTGTGCGCATGATTAATGTCAGTGTATCTGGTACTGCGGACGCGCTACTACAATATTACCTCCAATGTTTAGGTAATGGCCGATTCTGAACTAGATACACATACATAGCCGTGTGGTTCCCGGCACCATTACAAAAGAATAGGACCACTCCATCTCTTTCCCACGGATGTCGTAAGAGCCGACTAAGGGATAGACTTGGGATTCCTCTTTAATGTAAATCCCTGCCAATCTAAGGTCTGCCGCGCCGATGGATGCATGGCTAGGGGCGAGCCTAGTCTCGAGCGTGCCACTTCCGCCATGGGGTTGGGCGACCCCCAGGTAATGGCTAGCCTTACCCTGGCATGCGGGGCTCTGCTGGGGCGGACAAAATTGTTCCCTTGCGTCTCGTGGGAATCGCATGGATGCAAATTTTTTAAAAGAGCACCTAAATGGCGGCGATGGTGTCCGCACCCCATCACGTCTCGTTCCCGGCGGGAGCGGTATGCGGTCTGCTGAAAGCCGCTTTGCGACGATGAATGTAAGAGGAGGAATGAAGGATAAGATTGAGGAAGTATGCCAGATGATGGATGAAAGACGTTTGGATGTGTTGTGCGTGAATGAAACGAAGCGGAAAGGATGCGACGCGACGCAGCACGGCCCTTACACGGCGTATTGGTCTGGAATTTCCAGTACCAGCCGAGGCTGTCAAGGGGTCGGTCTAATTCTTTCTGCACGAATGGCTGAGTGCGTGAATGAGTATGAGTGTGTCAGCCCTCGTCTTCTATGGATTAGGCTGAAAGTTGGAATCACTCGGATCTTCGTTCTAGGTGTTTATGCACCTTGGGATGTGGGTTCGAGGGGTACAACATCAGCAAAAAGCGAAAACGAGGAGTTCTGGAATAGTGTAAGAGAAGTATTGAAAGTTACCAAGCCAAATGAGAAGATTATTATGTTAGGTGATTTTAATGGATGGGTGGGTGTAAAGCGTGATGGATATGAAAAGGTGCTTGGTGCGTTTGGTGACGAAAAGGTGAATGATAATGGAAGAAGTGTATTAGAAATTTGTCTAGAGTGGGATCTTTTTGTGTCGAACTCAATGTTTCAACATAAAGAGATCCACACCTACACAAGAGTGGAAGGTATTTTAAAAAGTATGATAGACTTTGTGATTGTAGATGAAAGATTGAAGAACAAAGTGCTGGATACCCGTGCATATCGCGGTGCTGGCATTGACTCGGACCATTTACTGGTGATATCCCGGATAAGGGGTATCTTCAATCGCTGGCGGCACAGGGTAAGGGAGCAAACCAGCGCTTTGGAAAGAGTAAAAGTAGAAAATTTGCAAGATATGGATGTAGGTAAGAAGTATATTAATAGACTGAAGGATGAATTTGAAGATTTAGATGAAATGAGCGATATTGAAGATGGATGGAAGGAATTTAAAGAAAGAATTGTGAAAGTAGCTGTTGAAGTGTGTGGTGTAAGTAGAAGAAGGAAAGGAAAAAATCACAAAAATGCGTGGATGAGTAAAGATGTGCAAAAACTTGTGCGATTAAAGAAGAAAGCATGGCTGGATTTGTTAGCAGCAAAAGCTAACTTAAGAATGCAAGAGGTTATAGATGAAGATGTGAATGAAGCACGTAAGGAATATAAGAAAATGAAAGATTTGGTTAAGAAAGCTGTGATTAGAAAGAAAGAAGAGTATAAAGAGGATTTTGATAAAAGGCTATCAGAAGACTTTCAGTCAAATCTGAAAGTATTCTGGAAATCCGTAAGGTCAGCCCGAGGAAATACTATAACCAGAGAGCTGACTAGGATCAGATGCCAGGATGGTAGCGTTGTGAAAGGAGAAGAATGTGTACTAAAGATATGGAAGGACTATTTTGAAAGTTTATTTGAAAAAAAGGAAGGAAATAAGAAAGATTTCTGCTATAGCGAAGAAAAAGAGAATGAGATGGAAGGCGAAATTGAAATGTTCGAAATTGTGGAAGCACTTAAGAGTATGAAAGCGGGAAAGGCTGCTGGGTGTGATAGAGTGTCGGTCGAGATGCTTAAAGCAGGAAAAGGCGTAGTAGCTAGTCAGTTGTACTGCCTTTTCAATTTGTGTTGGAGAAGCGGCCGAGTACCAAAAGATTGGTGTAAGGCTGTTATCGTGCCACTTTACAAAGGAAAAGGGTCACAGCTGGACTGCAAAAATTATCGTGGTATAAGCCTGCTTAGCGTCGTCGGCAAATTGTATGCTAAGGTATTGATTAATAGAGTCAGGAATGAAACTGATGACAAAATATGGGATGCTCAAGCGGGATTTCGAAAGGGAATGGGATGTACTGATCAGGTCTTTTCCTTGCGGTGCATAGCCGAAAAGTTTTTGGCCAAGAGTCAAAAAGTCTATTGCACATTCGTAGATCTGGAAAAGGCCTATGACAGAGTTGAGAGGAATGAATTGTGGTCAGCACTTTCTATGCATGGGGTGAGCAGTCTCTTAATACGAGCACTGAAATCCTTATATGAGGATTCGAGTGCTTGTGTCAGGATAAACGGAGCGCACACTGAGTGGTTTAAGATTGAGAAAGGCGTTAGGCAAGGATGTGTTGCGTCACCGTGGCTGTTCAACCTATTTATGGATAGCTGCTTGACAGATTTGAAAGAGTCTGAAAGTGGATTAAGGATGAATGAGTTACTCGTCAAATGTCTGCTCTATGCCGACGATCAGGTTATACTGGCGTCATCAGCGGAGGAGTTACAGGAGATGGTAAACTGTATGCATGAAGCTTTAAAAGAGAAAGGAATGAAAGTGAACGTAAGTAAAACTAAAACACTGGTTTTTGAAATGGAGAAAGAAATGACAGCATGTAATATTTTGATTGGAGGAGAAAAAGTGGAGCAAGTGAAAGAGTTTGTATATCTAGGATCAAAGTTTACATCAGATGGCAAGTATGATAGTGATATTGAAAGGAGAGTGAACGCGGGGAACATGGTGAATGGAGCTTTGCATGCCTTTATGAGCAGTCAGAAACTATCCAAAAAGGCTCGACTGGCTGTGCACAGGGGCGTGTTGGTCCCGACATTAATGTATGGGAGTGAAAGTTGGGTATGGCAAAAGAAGCATGAAAGCAGAATAAATGCAGTGGAAATGAGAGCGTTAAGGAGTATGATGGGTGTGAAATTGAGTGACAGGATAAGGAACAGCGTGATAAGGGAATGTTGTGATGTGAAAGAAGATGTAGTTACAGGAATAGAAAAGGGTATGTTAAGATGGTTCGGTCATGTGGAGAGGATGAATGAAAGCAGGTTGACTAAGCAGATATACAAGGAGAGTGTGGAGGGAAAGGTCGGAGTGGGAAGACCTAGACGAACGTATCTTGATCAAATTAAGGACGTCCTGGTAAAGGGTCAGGTCAAAAGTACCCGAAACCGCCGAGCTTGTATGAAGAGAGTTATGAATGTGGACGAAGCGAAAGAAGTATGCAGAGATCGTGGCAAGTGGAAAGAGGTAGTCTCTGCCTACCCCTCCGGGAAAGAGGCGTGATTTTATGTATGTATGTATGTATACACATACATACATATATGGTCACGTCTATATCCCTTTGCTGGGTATACAGAGCCAACAGTCTTGTAAAGACTGATGGGCCACGTTCAGCTGTTTGGCTTAATGATAGAATTGAGATTAAAATAGTGACAGGTTGCTAGCCCATTGCCTAAAAAAGAATCCCAAGTTTGTAAGCCTATCCCTTAGTCGCCTTTTACGACATCCATGGGAAAGAGATGGAGTGGTCCTATTCTTTTCTAGATACTCGTTACTGGACATAGGTAAATGGCAATTTTGTTAAAGAGTAAGACCACTCTGTGTATTTTCCATGAATGTCGTAAATTGTGACTAAGGGATAGGCTAATAAACTTGGGACTCTTCTAGTAGACGGGCTAGAAACCTGTCACGATTTTAATGTTCATACTATTATTAAGCGATATAACTGAACGTGGCCTTTCAGTCTTCTCAAAACATTTGGCTCTGTATACCCTGTGGGGATATAGCCTTAATAATGTGTATTATGTCATTCCACTCATAAAGATATTCACACACTTTCACTTATTTTTTTTTAACTTCTAATTATCGGGAAAACATCAACACATGAAATAAATAAAATTTGTTTGTTGTTTTAGTAACAAATCCTTTGTTAACAACCTTGAATCTGACCAATAGATTAGACCATCGGGTTTATCCGGAGCATAACCGAAATTATACAAACAAATTTAACTAATTTGATAAACAGTACCGCAGGAATAAACCTTGATCAAATCGTGAACGTTCTAGATCGAGTCGGGGGAGACCTAGTATGCGAAAATAGTGACAGGTAGATTAATGTAGTTTCCTGCAGCTTTTAGTATATCTTTACGAAGTTAATTGCTTCAGAAAATCCGTCAATTGGAAAGTATGCAAACGGACCAACAGGAGTAAGGGTTCGTATATGGAAGTCACGTGACATGAGTGGAGAATATAGTGCCGTGTGGTTCCCGGCAATAATACAAAAAATAATAGAACTACTTCATCTCTTTCCCATGGATGTCGTAAAAGGCGACTAAGGGACAGGCTTATAAACTCGGGATTCATCTTTTAGGCGATGGGCTAGCAACTTGTCAGTATTTGAATCTCAATTCTATTATCAAGCCAAAAAGCTGAACGTGGCCATCAGTATTTATATTTATTTGCAAGACTGTTGGCTCTGTCTACCCCGCAAGGGTGACAGACGTGACTATATGTATGTATGTAAATCTGAATAGTTATGTAAGTCCTCTATATCAAGCGTAACTCGCCTATGCCGTAGTCGCAATTTGCACCAAACGGGTTATATTTCCATGGAAATTGGCCTGCGGTCTGCAAAGGGGACATTTGAAATGTCCACGTGAGTAAGTATCGAGAGAGCGTCATAACCGAGTTAGTAACGCAGGGTAGGCAGAAATAGGTTGACAGAGTAGCTTTGGCCCTAGTTTTAACTGTATTTTGATAGTCTCAGAAAGGCTGGCCAGTGTAACTTGTTCATACATTTTTTCAGTACGATTTTTAAGTTTTAGCGCACTGAATTTTCAGATTCATATTTTTGTTTTATCGGGCATCAGGACGAGCAATCAAAAAGAAAGCTCATTCATCAACGGAAATCCTCATGAAAAAATATCATTGAAATGACAATAGAAAGTTCTCTGTCAGACCCTATAGTTGACCGGTAGATAATGCTTCCAGCATTAAGTCCGCGTAATGTACTAAATATTTGTATTTTGTATAACAAAGTTTGAATAAATAATAAATCTCGTCTTTACCCTTTACGGGATAGATAGAGAAAGACTGAAAGGCCATGTTCAGTTGTATGGCTTAATGATGGAATTTAAATTCAAATAGTTACAAGTTGCTAGCCCATCGTCTACAAGAAGAATCCTAAGTTTACTAGACATTCTCTTAGTCGACTTTTACGACAAATAAACGTACGTCGATAAAGGAGAAACTACAGTTTATTGCAGGCTAAGTTGTAGTTTTATTTGAAAAATACATTGGGGTTGGCAACACTGTAGGTTAATAAAATCCTTTTTACCGACCATTTCGAGCGCAGATTGGCGACAAGTTACATACCGTGCATGTAAATTGTTCTGGAATGCAATTGCGAATGCGATCCTAATAAGATTTGTACAATGTGAACAATGTATTCTCCCGTCCACATTATATTCTAAGTATAATTTAATATTGTGAAGTTGACGTTGTTAAAGAAAATGCTGCAGTGCAGTTTGTTACCGCTTCTTCTGCACTGACGCCTTGGAAGCGGCAGTAAACTTAGTTTTTAAGTAATATATTTGACGTCAACCAAGTTGTTAAACCATACGACAATTATTAAGCGATATAATAATATCCTATAATAATGAATAAAAAAATTTTGAATTTTGAATTTTTTTTTTGAATTTTTTTTTGAATTTTATATGGACACGACACGTGCAATAGAAAGAAAAAAGGAAAAAGAATTTATTCGTAAAACATACAAACATACATAAAATCACGCCTCTTTCCCGGAGGTGTAGGCAGAGACTACCTCTTTCCAATTGCCACGATCTCTGCACACTTCCTTCGCTTCATCCACATTCATAACTCTCTTCATGCAAGCTGCCGGGAGCCACACGGCACCACAATTTCCTTCAACATTTTAAAACACCACTTTTCATTCCAGATGACGTGAGAGACGCCCCCACTCCGACCATCGTACTACTCAAACCGTACACTAATGCGGTGTAAATGACTAATGCAGTGAAAATGACGACGTACACTGATTTCAACGACACGGTCATAAGGACCTTCGATGAAGGCTTCCCCCTCCTTATGCCGAAGTGGGGGTACGTGGTGTCGGCGTTCGTGCTGTTCCTCATTGGCTTCTTCGGGTTCTTCTTGAACCTGATGGTGATACTCCTCATGTTCAAGGATAGGCAGGTGAGGTCTTTGATGCTGTGTTTCTTTTGGCATGTAGTTTTGTATGCTGTGCCGTGCAGCCGTGGAGAGTATAACAGACTTTTGCATTTATGCCTTTACTAAAAGTTGCCTGGAAGAGTATGCCGTGTGGTTCCTGGCACCAATACAAAAACGAATAGGACCACTCCATCTCTTTCCCATGGATGTCGCTAAAGGCGACTAAGGGATAGACTTACAAACTTGGGATTCTTTTTTAGGCGTAGGGCTAGCAACCTGTCACTAGTTGGATCTTAATTCTATCACTAAGCCGAATAGCTGAACGTGGCCATTTAGTCTTTTCAAGACTGTTGGCTGAAAGCAACGAGGAAGAAGAATAATTTCTCTATCCCTCACGGGGTAGACAGAGCCAAGTCTTGGGAAGACTGAAAGGCCTCGTTCACAAAGATGATGATGATGATTTTCTTAAAGTATTTAATAAGTAGATTAATATTATAATACGAAAAATATTAAAAGCTTCTTTGAAACGTGCAGAAATTTTTTTAAATTAATTATAATCCCCGATGAACAACTTTCCATCGCCAACGCCTTTAAAAGTTATGCGAGCTAAATATCTCACAGGGAATTAGGGAAATTACAATTATAAACTTCGGAAATTATTTACTCGTACATACCTACATATAATCAGGTGTATATCCATTACGGGGTAGACAGAGCCAACAATCTTGAAAAGACTAAAAGGCCACGTTCAGCATTTTGGCTTGATGATAGCATTGAGAATCAATTAGTGACAGGTTTCTAGCCCATCGCCTACTCGTAAAAAAAGGATCCCTTTATAAGCATATTCCTTGGTCGCCTTTTACGACATCCATGGGAAAGAGAAGGAGTGGTACTATTTTTTGTATTAGTGCCGAGAACCACGCGGCACAGCAATAACCCTAAATAAAATACCCAACAGTACAAGAGGTTCGCTTTATTATTGAATCTGTGTTATAATAGATTCAGTCAAGTAGCCCTTGAATCCAGGTCAAACTTATAACAGTCATAGACCCTGAATAAGACCCACAAATACACCTGGATGAGTAGCACTTGAAAGGAATAATGGTCTCGCACCGACGTGGAGACCCAAAGAGGGATCTTCTGTTTATTGTTACAAACTGGCCGAAAAATATTACACAAACATTTTTTCTCTAACTTTATTGTGACTTACTAGATATTCCGAATTTCCGACCGAACATCCCTTGGGGTAAGACAGAGCCAATTGTCTCGAAAACTATTAAGTTAAAGTTTTAAAATTATTTTTAAAAGGGATAAAGTCGTGTGTTGTACATACAAATGATTAAGACTTTATCGGCCTGAATATGAATAAATATTATACATGAATGGCCACTCTCAGCTTAGTGATAAATTTGAGATTCAAATAGTGACAGGTTGCTAGCCCATCGCCTAAAAAAGAATCCCAAGTTTGTAAGCCTATCCCTAAGTCGCCTTTTACGACATCCATGGGAAAGAGATGGAGTGGTCCTATTCTTTTTTGGATTGGTGCCGGCAACCACACGGCAGTCAGTCTTTTCAAGACTGTTGGCTCTGTCTACCCCGCAAGGGATATAGACGTGACCATATGTATTATATATGGCCGGGCCGCAGTGAACTTTTGAATCCGGATCCCTTACCACTCCATTATTGAAGTAACCGCCTCTCCTGTTCACAATTATTTGATGATTTCTACCTATATATTTATATATCTCCTACGGATTGAAACAGCGTATAAGACTTTTGTTTGTTTGTAAACTCTTTATGATGAGTGGATGAAGCGAAGGAAGTATGCAGAGATCGTGGCAAGTGGAAAGAGGTAGTCTCTGCCTACCCCTCCGGGAAAGAGGCGTGATTTTATGTATATAGTATATGTATGTAAACTCTTTACTGCACATAAGAAAGATATAGATAGGTAGGTTTTTATTTAACTTTTTGTCAGTCTCTATAAATTTTTGCTTAGCTTTTGACGAAAAATAAGATAACATTAATCAACTGCTTCAAATATCAATTGAAAGAGATAATTTTAAGGAAGGCTCGATTTAAATACGAAATGAAAATTATTATCAAAAGATACAATCCCTCTGATAAATTCAGTTTATCGTTTTGATCAAAACAAAGGATTTCAATTTCTTGTTTCTTGCTAATTAATGATAGATTTTCTTGGAATCCGTAACAATCAAGCAATTTTGAGAATAGAAGAGTTGCTACTACAAGAGTCATTATTACTAGGAGTGACCTCTTAAATTAACGAGGAAAATATATGTAGGTATATAATATAAGACTGTAATCAGACCTGTCATCCTATAGAGCAGAGTGTTTGGCAACGAAAGCGACGGATGAAAGGTACCTAACTGTGGGACGTTCTGGTAAAACTAGGGAGGTAAGAGAGATTGGATATAATTTAAATATCTGTAGAATGACTACAACCCTTATAAGTGGACTAGATCATAAGATCTCTATAGCTGAGCCTCTAAAATATAAATTTTAGAGGCTCAGCTATAGAGATCAAGAAGCCGCCAGAGAATAGCGATAGGGGTATGTGTGTGTATTCTTTCGATGCTAAATATACCGGACGTTAATCACAATATGATTCTACTATACCATAACTTATATACTTTCCTGTCGTGGGACTGCTGGAAGAAATTTCTCTAGAAATAAGTAGTGCTAATGTACTGAATTTCTCTTTAAGTTTTATTCTTATTTTTTCTTGATGTACATAAATACATACATACATATGGTCACGTCTATATCCCTTGCGGGGTAGACAGAGCCAACAGTCTTGAAAAGACTGAATGGCCACTTTCAGCTATTTGGCTTAATGATAGAATTGAGATTCAAATAGTGACAGGTTGCTAGCCCATCGCCTAGAAAAGAATCCCAAGTTTGTAAGTCTATCCCTTAGTCGCCTTTTACGACATCCATGGGAAAGAGATGGAGTGGTCCTATTCTTTATTGTATTGGTGCCGGGAACCACACGGCACTACATAAATATATAAATAAATAAAAAATATAAGTCTTTAAAAGGGTAGAACATTTTGAATAAGATATCTTAATATTGTTATTCTCAAATAGTTCATACACTATAAAGAAAATAGTCGGATTTTTATCTTTAAATTTCGCTCCATCAAGCCAAATTAAGCTGGGAGTCTGGACGAGAGATTAACTCTTTGAGCGGGGAATAAATAACCGGCTTTAGAATACTTCTTTTATTTTTTCCGTCACTGCAGATACTCGAGGCTATTGTAATGCGTCGTGTGGTTTGCGGTATTATATATTATATTCCATTCTCGACCTTGCTTCTAAGGGGTCACTGGCCGTGGCCTTAGGGTCTCTGTCTGTCGGTTCTGTCTACCCCGTAAGGACTAAAGACGTAATTTGTGTGCAGTGTAAAAAACATAATCGATGCTGAGTTAGCTTAGAAATTCCAATCTTAACTAATGTTATAAATGCGATAGTAATTTCAAGCGTTATCTACTGTACCCGACCCGTTCTTGAAATTTTGCATATTGAACCATCTGGAGGTGGACATAGGGTACCTTTTACCCCTGTAAATACTATAATTTCCGTGGCATTCGCGAAAAACCTATATTTATTTTGAAGTTGGCGCGTAAATTCGCGCGTGTAGGTAGCGCTAAATTCATGCGGGTAAAAATTGGTACATACATACATATGGTCACGTCTATATTCCTTGCGGGGTAGACAGAGCCAACAGTCTTGAAAAGACTGAATGACCACGTTCAGCTATTTGGCTTAATGATAGAATTGAGATTGAAATAGTGACAGGTTGCTAGCCCATCGCCTAAAAGAGAATCCCAAGTTTGTAAGCCTATCCCTTAGTCGCCTTTTACTACATCCATGGGAAAATGATAGAGTGGTCCTATTCTTTTTTGTATTGGTGCCGGGAACCACACGGCACGAAAAAAAGAAAAAAATTGTTATTAAAGAATAAATGTTTCAATGTTAACAGGGGCCGTGAACAATTTTTCCATTCCTGAATCATGGTCATCGTTAAATCCAGACAAATTTTCATCACCTCTATTCGTTTCACCTCCACATTGTCACGATTCACCCGCCTCTCTCGCTAAGCCTTAAAATCCCTCTGCTCTTGAAAATAACACACATGCCGCCTTTATTTCACTTAAAATCTGTGGGCAAGGTTTACTTGTGTCCCTGAAGCCTTAAAACGCTTACGGTTTGTTGAATTTCCTCAACATGTCCGACGACGGCTTAACAATATTTTGAGGATTTCGTATAAGGAAAATTGAGGAAAGTGCCGTTTTAAATTATTTGCCAAATGTTTTTGTTCGTACGTACAAAATAACGCCTCATTTTGAGGGGTAGACAGAGATTACATCAAGCCCCGATCCTTGCATACTTCTTTCGCTTTATGCACATTCATAACTCTTTTTATGCAAACTCTTTGATTTTGGGTAGGACTGGTGACCTAAACTTTCGCCAGAATGTTTTTGTAATTGAATTTTTATTTTTGTCATTTACTTTTTTTTGCTAAGGCGATTACAAAAATGCATATATAATGAACTTTTTAACAAGAGAATTGAGTTTTCAATTTGTCTTGTTCTATCAAGATATTGCGCTGACTTCTGAATCAATTTCCATTCAGTTTATTTGGCAAACATACAAGTTAATTTTCAATTTGACCAAAATTGAATCTATGCCTTATATTAGAATTATCTCTTTCACATAATACTATAGCCAATTCATTAATTTTAGGGCTAAGATCGACCTGAGGCTCTGTCCGCTCCGTAAGCAGGAAATCTGAGATTTCTCAAGAAATCCAATTGCCGTTCACTGCTGTCCTTGGCCAACAGTTTTGATCGATAGCTCGTAACGACTGTCATAAAATAGACGTTACCTGAAAAGAAGATCAAGCTGAGGTTAGTGAAATGATCCGTCTTATATTCACTGACAAAGAGTGAAATTGATAACGCCCGTTCACTCATGTGTATAGGCAAAAAGGTAAATTTTTAAATTTCGCGTCATACCGCTCAATACATAAAATCTTTAACGGACGGGTTGGCACTTAAATATATTTCCGCTTGCTAAGATCCCTGCATACTTCTTTCTCTTCTTGTTCCTCCTGGCTAGTATATTATTCATAAATTGAAAATTGTTATGTTTCAGACGTGCCGTGTAGTTCCCAGCACCAATAATAAAAAATAGGAACACTCAATCTCTTACCCATGGATGTCGTAAAAGGCGACTAATGGATAGGCTTATGAACTATTTCTTCTTTTAGGCGATGGTTGTATATCATTGACATATGAATATATATACAGCTGAACGTGGCCTACCAGTGTTGGCTCTGTCTACCCCTCAGAGGATATGGACATGATTATTGTATGCATGTATACAATATTCATTACTCTCATCATGTAAGCTCGTCGGTTCCGGGTAATCTTGGCCTGACCCTTTGCCAGAACATGCTATATTTGATCAAGGATAACACTAATCAGAATTAACGCTCAATACAATACAATTTACACAGTTTTGAAAGTCCATTTATTGCTGGCATGGCAGAGAATAAGTATACAACGACTTATATCTGTGATTAAGAGCTACCTCTCTAATGAAATCAATTTATATCAAA
Source organism: Amyelois transitella (assembly GCF_032362555.1). Classification (NCBI taxonomy): domain Eukaryota; kingdom Metazoa; phylum Arthropoda; class Insecta; order Lepidoptera; family Pyralidae; genus Amyelois; species Amyelois transitella. Next base: position 211,905 of record NC_083518.1, on the reverse strand, counting down.
GCGTTGGATCGTGCAACATTTTATCTTCCTTCATCGGCCCATTTAGAAGAGGGAATCCTATTTAAAATTATTACTGAATCGATGAATCAATCTGTTTAATGGTACAGTTAATAACTATAGGTATTTTAAATAACCACAAGGGATAATTTCTGAGAGCAAAATTGATTAGATTTTATCTTTTTTTAGTGTTCGTAGCTCGTTTTGCGAAAGCATCTCAGGCACATCAAATCGGTATCTATCCAAACATAAAATAAATACCTAATACAGTAAATAAATACCCTTTCGGCGACCGTGGTAATTCAGTTTCGTAACCAGATGCGTAAAAGGATTTCTTATTACTAGTATCTTTAGGCAATTGTTTGCGATGGAAGATTGACTTTTCTTTGTACGCAATCAGTTACAAATGAAGAATTAAAAAAATACTTACAGAGACTTATTAAAGCAGTTGAAATGAGACAAATCACAGTTTGTACCGGAATTGGAGCACAATTTTGAACGACGTAGCCCAGTATAGTCATAGTTATACTCTGCAGGATTATTAGAATCGTGCGCACACTGTATACATACAAAAATACCGTAATAGTGATTGGGTTTTTCTGAAAAAAATTAAATTGATACTACTAGACCAGACACTTATATAATAGTTATATATTGTATAATGTCCGCAGAGAGAAGTCGACGACTGAACAAATAGGCTTCAAAATATCTCATCGTTTGGCCAAAACATACATACATATGATCACGTCTATATCCCTAGCGGGGTAGACAGAGCCACCAGTCTTGAAAAGACTGATATGCCACGCTCAGCTGTTTGGCTTTGTGATAGAATTGAGATTCAAATAGTGACAGGTTGCTAGCCCACCGCCTAAAAGAGGAATCCCAAGTTTATAAGCCTATCCCTTAGTTGCCTTTTGCGACATCCGTAGGAAAAAGATGGAGTGGTCCTATTCTTTTTTGTAATGGTGCCGGGAACCACACGGCATTTTTTGACAAAAGAAAATATTAATACAGTCGGGGGCAGACAAACCTGTATTAAGACGTGTAACAAAAATTATAATAAGAGTAAACATAAAAACTTAACAAAACGCGCTTATCGTATGTTACGAATGTACGTTAAAAAACGTGAAATAAATAAATATGTATATACGGGACAGATTATATAAACTAAATAAGTCTTGAAATAAGTTCGAGTCTAGTGTTATATAGACGAGATACTAATTCAACGGTAATTAAATAATTATTTATTTATTATAGTGCCGTGTGGTTCCCGGCACTAATACAAAAAAAAATAGGACCACTCCATCTCTTTCCCATGGATGTCGTAAAAGGCGACTAATTCAATTCAATTCAATTCAATTCATTTATTAATATCAGATTACAAAGATCCAGTTTGTTAGTAATACATAAAATTATAAATCTGCAAAATAATATAAAATAACATAAAAGGGTTAGTACTTAATTCTACTAGAATCTTTAAAGTTGACCATGTAGGGCCACCGGCATGGTACCCCGCACAAGATGCCTTATTATAGGCGAGTCGTATCTGTCTGCCACAGTTCTTAGAATGGTATTGCCACTCGACCTTATCCTCCTTATCAAAGACGCCATTTTTTTTCTAATAACAGCGTGAAACCCGTCTGTTCTTGTTTGAGCAAACATTTCAGAGGCGCTACAGAACTTGGGGAGTCGCAATAACATTCTAAAAATATTATTGTACTGGATACGGAGAGCATCCAGCGACCTTTTGGTGCCTCGGACCCACAGACCACCCGTGTAGAAGCCCTGGCAAAAAGCTTTAAATAAGGTTATTTTAACCTGGTCACTACAGCGGGCGAATCTCCGGGCCAGCATGTTACCTCTGACCGCCAACGCTCTCCGCTCCCTTTCTATGTCGTCATCATCTTTAAGGTCGTCGGCAAGTACATGGCCCAGATACTTAAAAGTTTTTACTATTTTTAGTTCCTTTCCAGATAGAAACATAGGAGGTGTATTTCTGGGACACTTTCCAACGACCCCAAAGACCATGCATACACACTTTTCCACATTGTAAACAAGCCCGTGCTCGGCCGCGAAACTTTCACATACCCTCAACATCTCATTTATTGATTTCGTAGTCGGACCCAACAGCACCATGTCGTCGGCATAGCTTATATTATTTATGACGACACCGTCTATACTACAGCCTACCCTCATACTGCTAAGTCCCACTATGAGATCATTTACATACAGGTTGAAGAGCTTGGGAGGTGTAATGCCCCCCTGTCTCACCCCGCACTCCAACCTGTACGCATCTGAAATGCCGTCGGACCATTTTACCACATTTATTTGGTTTTGGTACCAAAACTTAAATATATTACATATCTCAGCCGGCACATTTCTGGCCTCTAGCTTCCTCCACAGTACCTCATACGACACTCGGTCGAAGGCTCTGGAAAAATCCAGAAAACAACCATGTACCGGTGTTTTGCGACTTGTATAGTATTGAATAGTATTCTTGAGCACAGTAATTGCACTCTCCGTTGACAGGTGCGGTCTAAACCCAAATTGCGCGTCATGAAGGTTTAAGTATTGCTCCAATCGCGAGTCAAGAACACCATCCAGTACCTTAGCAATTATAGTTGCAAGGGAAATCGGCCGGTAGTTATTTTTATCAGAGATATCCCCTGTCCTGTTCTTCACGATGGGCACCACAATTGTCTTCATCAAGTCAGGTGGCAAATAAGAGTGACTTATGCACAACGAGAAGAACATGGACAGGACTCTCGGCAGGTGTACACCTGCGTGCCTCAGATGTTCGACACTTAGTCCATCATGGCCGGGCGACTTACCCCCTTTCATTCCCCCAATTGCCTGTTTTACTTCGGCAGCTGAAAAATGTAACTGAAGGATAGACTCCTTTTTACACATATTAAGAGCATGACCAACTGATGACGAGACTCTAAAATGCTCCCTAAACATACTGGCAATCTCGACTGAATCGCTCTTGCCGTCGACACTCGCCGGGCGGCCAGGCCCTACGTTTAACCTAGCTGTAGCCTTCCAGAAGTCCCTAAAATTATTCGAAGCTCTTTGTGAGGCTAAAAGATCCATTTTGATTTTTTCTTGGTTTTTTTGACACCAATTCAATCTACTTTTAAAAATCTTTCGTGCTTCACACATTTGCTCATAAACTGGTCCTAAAGTCGGTCTATTGTGCTGTACCCATACTTCAAACTTGAGCCTGGCCTCATGATGAGCATCCTGTACGTGTTTATTCCACCCACACAGAACCTTACCCCTCTTTATTTGATTCTGCGTAGGAGTTCTGGATTTTGCGGCTGCATCCCCGAGCGTACATACAATTTTTTCGTATAGATTATCTAAAATCTTACAATGATCGGCTTGACTACAAAAACCAAAACTACACTCCACGAACTCTTCCGGGAATTGTATATCACGAAGCGACGCATTACAAGCACGTTGGTAGGTACTAATTTCAGACTCCTTTCTATCTCCCCATGTTATTTTGCCACAGGGTAAGTCATGCTTAATCAGCTTTTGCCTCACTATCTCAAGATTACAGGTCATAAAAATGGGAAAATGGTCCGACATATATACCCCTTCCTCTATGCGTATATCTATTACTGATTGATAAGCAGATTGAGACACGACAAAATGGTCTAACCATCTTTTACAACCATGTACCTGACTCACAAATGTGTAACTATTTGAATCTTGAATGACTAAGGGATAGGCTTACAAACTTGGGATTCTTTTCTGGGCGATGGGCTAGCGACCTGTCCCTATTTGAATCTCAATACTATCATTAAGCCAAATAGCTGAACGGGGCGATTCAGTCTTTTCAAGGCTGTTGGCTCTGTCTACCCCGCAAGGGATATAGACGTGACCATATGTATGTATGTATGTATGTATGTATGTATTTATTATAGATATATAAGAGAGAACAAACGAAACATTTCGTGTCACGCGACATAAATCGCGGGCAAAAAAATAAGGAACTCATCAACTCACTATTTTAACGCCCACAAATAACGCCAGACTAGCCCCAAACAGTAAGTTCCCGTGGAAAGCGGTGAAGTATTTCAGAACATACATGAGACTTAGGACTGCACAGCCTGAAGGAGGATTGTGCTCACAAATACCTTCATATTCTATATTAGTATAGTTTGATTGTGCTACTAGACCCGTCTGTAACATATGGAAATTATACATACCTATATATATATATTTACAGTTTCCATATGGAAGCAATACAATATGGTAACATATGGAAATATATAATATATATACCTACATATATATATCTTGGATTTCTGCTACCACAATATAGTTATAGTATATAGTTGTAATTGTGATTCTGGTGATAAAATTGCGATCTAAATTTATACTAATAAGTTTCAGGGGCACCATTTTTATAAAGTATTCATAAACTTAAAACTTAAGAAACAGTGTTCACTAAATAGATTTAGCAAAGTTGATATGCTGTACAGAAAATGTACACAGTCTGCCTAAAACTGAATGCATTAGGAATTTTCAGATAAATAGTCTTTAATTTAAACTAACTAAGGAATAGGCTTCTAAACTTGGGATTCTTCTTTTAGACGATGGCTAGCAACCTCTTAATATTTAAATCTCATTAAGCCAAAGTAACTGTTGGCTCTGTCTAACCCACAAAGGATATGTACGTAAGTATGTAAGCTAAAATACTTACACATGCAGTAAAGAGAGCAATCATAAAACAGCCGTTTTTCGGACACAAAAAAAAACAACAAGTTTCAATTTCTGGTAGCTTTTCAAACACATCCCTTTTTTGTGTTACCTTTGGCATAGCTTCTTTCTTTATTCGCTAATTACCTTATTATCTCTTAATAACATTTGTAATATAATTACAGTCACAATTATAATATTTTTTTGTCGGAGTAGACCGGATTCCGTTATGTATAATTAAGATTCCGTCGCGACTTTCTCAGAATTTTCGAAACATTGACGTGGACAGACATCTGACATTAGACGCAGAAGGACAAAAGGATGAGAAAACGTATTGGTTCTGAGAAAAATAATATACTTACATTTGTAGTTGAAAGAAAACTTCGGTTCTTGGTTTGTCCTTTGAAGTAAATATGGTGCCCTGACCACACTCTCGTTTCCAACGCTATTTTGCCAACAAAGTACATTCCCTAGCTAGATTCTAGATCTAATCTATAAATCTACACATTGTATATAGATTGAATTCGATTCCTGCCAGAAACTATTTTTTTTTTATAACTGATATTGATTGTGAATTCGCTGTAATTTATAAGAGTTAATTGTATTGTCAATACAATTATTGCATTGTAATGTTATTCCAATGATAAACCTTTGCCGTGTTGTTCCCGGCACTTGGGAATAGAACTTCGCCTTTTCTTTCCCAGGAATAGGGATAGGCTTATAAACTTGGGATTCTTCTTATAGAAACTTTCACTATTTTAATCTCAAATCCATTATTTAGCCATACAGCTGAACGCGAGCGTTAGTCTTTTGAGATTGATAGCTCCAACTACCCCGCAAGGGATTTAGTCGTGATTATATGTATGTATGGTATTCCAATCCCATTAAAGTCCTGTTAGAGTTTTGCCGTGTGGTTCCCGGCACCAATACAAAAAAGAATAGAACCACTCCATTTCTTTCCCATGGATATCGTAAAAGGCGACTAAGGGATAGGCTTACAAAGTTGGGATTCTTTTTTAGGCGATAGGCTAGCAACCTGTCACTATTCGAATCTCAATTCTGTCATTGAGCCAAATAGCTGAACGTGGCCATTCAGTCTTTTCAAGACTGTTGGCTCTGTCTACCCCGCAAGAGATATAGACGTGACCATATGTATGTATGTAGAGTTTACTTTGGGCTCCGCCTAATCTCTGTGATTTGTCCAAAAAATTAAAACTTGCATCGTTTTCATTTGTTTTACCATTTTTCGTTACCCCCAGCTGTGGACGCCGCTCAACATCATCCTGTTCAACCTGGTGTGCTCCGACTTCTCGGTGTCGGTGCTGGGGAACCCCTTCACGCTGGTCTCCGCGCTCTTCCACCGCTGGGTGTTCGGGCACACCATGTGCGTGCTGTACGGGTTCTTCATGGCGTTGCTGGGTGAGTTCATTTGGTTTTATAAAAATAATGAGCCTTCCTGGAGTACTAAAGAAACTCTATGACAATACACAGAGGATTAATAGTTGATAAAACGCGAATCAGTCAAAAGTCCTGTTTATTTATTTATTATCTGAGGCTAGGCTGGACTTCAAAAATAAAAAACTAACTTTTCTGATTGGCCTGGACGTTAGGTGCGTAACTTGTGTTTAATACATATAATCACGTCTATATCCCTTTCGACGTAGACAGAGTCAACAGTCTTACAAAGACTGATAGGCCACGTTCAGCTATTTGGCTTTAAGATAAAATTGAGATTCAAATAGTGACAGGTTGCTAGCCCATCGCCTTAAAAAGAATCCCAAGTATGTTAGCCTATCCCTTAGTCGCCTTATACGACATCCATGGGAAAGAAATGGAGTGGTCCTATTCTTTTTTGTATTGGTGCCGGGAACCCCACGGCACAAGTCCTGTTTATTTGTTAATTATCTGAGGCTAGGCTGGACTTAAAAACAAACTAACTTTTCTGATTGGCCTGGACGTTGGGTGCGTAACTTGTGTTTAATTGAAGTTGCAAATGCACTTATTTTCAGTTAAACTTATTACATTGTATAGTTATTCTTTTTTATTCATTTGCATTCAACATTGTTCAATAAAGTTCTATTATTACCGAAGATAGTGAGTAACACTGAAATTGTAAAAGTAACATGACGAAGATATAACGGTCTCCTGAATAAATCATAAATTCATACGGGTATATTGAAATCATTTGAATTTGTGTCACATTGTCTGAGTGGGCGGAAAAAAGGTTCCTTGGATATAGTTAGGTATTGCTCTGAGGCTAATGACGTCAAACTACAAAAATCTTTGTGAATAACAAACACGTTTGCATGAATAAGGAATGGAATACTTATTTTTGTGCCGTGTGGTTCCCGGCACTATTACAAAAAAGAATAGGACCACTCCATCCCTTTCCATTGATGTCGTAAAAGGCGACTAAGGGATAGGCTTATAAACTTAGGATTCCTCTTTTAGGCGATGGGCTAGCAACCTGTCACTATTTGAATCTCGGTTCTATCGTTGAGCCAAATAGCTGAACGTGGCCATTCAGTCTTTTCAAGACTGTTGGCTCTGTCTACCCCGCAAGGGATATAGACGTGATCATATGTATGTATGTATGTAATATCTATTTGCTGTAACATTCTTTAAATTACGTCAGAAACAGAGAAACGCGCGTCCGTAGTAAACAATGTCGCAGGTTGGAATCAAACGAATTCTTCTCAATGAAGTTAACTTTGTATAAATCTTCAAAGATTTTTGTGTAACATTATTTTCTTGTTTTTTCGACTCTTAATGGGTTTTCGGTCTAGCACTTAAACTTTTACGCATATTACGTAGGACTGTAATATTAGTTGCTAATGAGCTTATAACGATATACATATGATCCAAACTTATGTGCGACTTAATATGTATTGAGAAGTCTAGTAAAAATTATTACAGACACACTAAAAAGTTTTATTATTATTGTTACCTTAGATTCTATTGTGATTTCTGATAGCTTGTTACATTTGTAAGACATCAAATTGCGTATCGAATTGCGTCAATTCCAGGTTTGATAACGTAATAATTGAATGGTAATATTTTTGGACGGTAAAGAGGGTTGTATTTGTATCGCCGCCAAATCGCTTTCCATTGCTACTTTGAACTACTGCCAGAGAGTTGATACGACTAAATCTTGTTATTTAAAAAGTGGCAGGCATTGGAAGCAAGCAGATAATTTTCCATCTAGCAGTACATCCAGTCTATCTGCTCCGGCCTATCCCACAAGCCCCATTGGGGGGACATACATATAGTCTCGTCTATATTCCTTGTGGGATAGACAGAGCCAACAGTCCTGAACTGAAAGGCCACATTCAGCCGTTCGGCGCAATGATAGAATTTAAAAAAGATTCAGACAGTGTCAGGTTGCCAGTCCATCGCCTAAAATGAAGAATCCCAAGTGTATAAGTTTAAATGCCTTAGTCGCCTTTTACGACATCCACGGGAAAGAGATGGAGTGATCCTATTCTTTGTTACATTGGTGTTGAGAACCACACGGCACTGCCGGGAACCACACCACTGGGGGGACACTGAGACTATTATCTCCCAGTAGTCACATGGGACTAGTGACTAGTTCAATTCAGTCATCTTGCGTCTAAACTGATGATGTAGTTCCATTAATAGATCTTTTTCACCAGACCGGGTAAAGATCAAAACGTTCTGTTACGCGAGTTTTACTGGCAGTCTTAAAGTCTTTGAGTAAAATGCTTAGAAAGAAATCAAGAATATTGAACGAAGTAATACAATTCTTAAGGAATATTATTATTTTTGGGCTATCGCTCTCCTAACGGCCTGAACATAATCTGGCTTTAGAATATAACCTGGAGCGAAACTCCAGGGGCGGAGTGCTGAGTGTGCAAGCTTAGCGTTGGGGAAGCACTAAGCCTGACATTCCAAGGATCTGGTTTAAGAAGATTTATTACTTACTTGCTTCTACACCTTTCTTACGGTTTTTTGCAAATTCTACTCTATTTAGACGTACTATCTCTTTGCGGGGTAGACAGAGCGGGCAGTCTTGAAAGACCAGGCTAAGTTCAGCTGTTAGGCTTAACAATAGAATTGAAATTCATATAGTGACAGGTTGCTAACCAATCGCCTAAAAGAAGAATACTTATAGTTTATAAGCCTATCCCTTAGTCGTCTTTTACGACATCCATGGGAAATGAGATGGAGTGGTGCTATTCTTTTTTATATATTGGTGCCGGAAACCACACGGCACTTTTATAATATTAGTATGAATAGCTTTTACACCCGTGGCTGAGTAATGTTTTCTCTTAATCAAACGATACCTAATAGATCAAAATAATTAATTTTAATAAAAAGAAAAAACATCGTTATAATTTATAGATTATTATAGATTTGTATTCCTGCATACAATTTTACCGTAAATCTTTCTGGGAGATCGCTATAAATACTAAAAACAATATCGATATAAATACTAAAAATAATAATCGCTATAAATACATACAATACCAAAATTGTCATAAAATTGAAAGGAAAGCTTTAGATTCAAATAGTGACTAAAAACATAAATTCCTTTCTGTGCAGTCGTAAAAAATTAAAACAATTACTCTTCAGCACGTGTTCCTGCTTCCAACATGCCGGAATTCGTTATAAAACGTAAAAATATGCCTCGCATACGTTACAACTGGAAATTCAAAAAAATCACTCGCACTATCAAACAAAAATAGATTTCAATTGTTTGGGGTTATGACTTTCAAAGCGTTTACAGAGTTAAATAACATTTAAAACGATTTAGCAGGCCATTCCACTGAATAAAGCTGTTATAGTTACATATATGCTGCAGTGTAGTTAAGTGAGCAAACTGTTTGGAATTCCATTTGTTTATTTATTGAAAACAACAGCCTTTCTTACATCTAAAACTTCAAGTTGTATAACATTTTAGTACATCTCCGGCCATAAAGTTGCCAACTATTATTCCTTAAAACATCTTCATAGGAATGAACAAAAAGAAAACCAACACATTCCACGTAATAACCCTGTTCTCGAGATGTGTCGCCGATACAATAAAATCTTGATCTCTAACATAGACATTTGATATCTATCATTTTTCGCTAGATAAGTTCAGACGGCAAATATTAGTGTTCATCAGAATGAACGGTCACTAAGCGTATATCACATTGAACATATGTCTAAACATTGCTTCCTTATTGCTTCTCTTTGCTTCATTATCTCATCTTAATTCTGTTAAATTTTTATATTTACTTGCACACTGTATTGTTTTATTAATGTGTTACTTAAACTATTATTAAACATACATACATAAAATCACGCCTCTTTTCCGGAGGGGTAGGCAGAGACTACCTCTTTCTACTTGCCACGATCTCTGCATACTTCCTTCGCTTCATCCACATTCATAACTCCCTTCATGCAAGCTCGGCGGTTTCGTATTATTAAAAATTATTTTTTCTAATTTTTCTAATAGCAAGCGAATTGTTAAATTATTTGCAAATTACATAAACATTTTGGCAATTAGACACGGATGTTTTAAGATAATATAATCTGTATCAGTTCAATTTGTGTACACATTTCTTGTTTGTAGGTAATCTGTTTGGAATGCTCAATAAATAAATAAATTATGTCATTACATATTTACACTTTCCTCGCGGAATATATGTATACCTTGATAATATCTATACAACCACCAGAACTACATTACCATGAGGAAAGATTCCAGTAGAATTCAGATTTATATTCAAAATTGGATACAAGGTATCACTTATTGACGTCACATAACTTAAATCTAATTATAACTACCACCGCTTCCAAAGCGCATGTGTAGAAGAAGCGGCGGAACAAACTACACTGCAGCATTTTCATCGGACGTCAATTTACAAATATAGATCTCTTAAATCTAAATCGTGGACGAATTGTACACATTAAAAAACATGAATGAACGTATTCCAGCGTCTCTGAAGATCTATTTTCATTCGGATTGCCACACACAACGCTGTGACGTCACGTGTTCCGGATGACACAGATTAGAAAATGGGACAGTTGGATACGATACATACATATGCGATACGTCTATATTCCTTGCGAGGTAGACATAGCCAACAGTTTTGAACAACAGTTTTGTTTGCAGTATGGCTTCATGATGGAATTAAGATTCAAAGATTAGATTGTTAGCGCATCGTCTACAAGTTTATAATCCTATACATACATATGGTCACGTCTATATCCCTTGCGGGGTAGACAGAGCCAACAGTCTTGAAAATACTGAATGGCCACGTTCAGCTATTTGGCTTAATGATAGAATTGAGATTCAAATAGTGACAGGTTGCTAGCCCATCGCCTAAAAAAGAATCCCAAGTTTTTAAGCCTATCCCTTAATCGCCTTTTACGACATCCACGGGAAAGAGATGGACTGGTCCTATTCTTTTTTGTATTGGTGCCGGGAACCACACGGCACTTTATAATAATCCTATCCCTTAGGTAATATTCATAGAATATTTACAGAAGAATGATTGAATTGGTGTATCAAAAGAGTTTGATATCCCGCTTTAACGAGTTTATTTCTTAATATGATGACTGGGGAACGGCGGCGCCAATGATGATTGTGTCGGAGGTTGTATATATAGCTCCAATCCGTGAAATCTTTGCTTGCGCGATTTAGGTTTTTCGCTGTTTATGACTGATAACGTCGCGTCATTCTATTTTTTTTTTGACTTGCGGTGTATGGATTTCGCCACAGATTCAAAAAATTAGGAGGTTCTCAATTCGACCGTACTTTTATTTCCTTCTTCACTTTCTACATATTCTTCCTCTTTCTGAGTGACGGTTTTAAGATAGTTCATATTTTAAACTCTTTGACTCAAAAAATAAAGTTTAATCGTTACTGGCTATTGCCCGCGACTTCGTTCGCCGTAAAAGTTCACCGAAAAAGCTGACATGCGAAGCCAGGGCGGAAAGTTATATTAAAATACACTTTTACAAGTAGATGTTATAAAGATCCCGAGACTTCGCCAAGGATATATAGCCCGCCATCACCAGACTTCTGGAGTGGACATAATTTATTTTATTGTAGGCCTAGCTGTCAGTCAAATTGAGTTGCCAAGATTTTAATTTATTACTTTGATTATGGTCCCTTGGTATATTCGAATTAAATGTTATCAGTGTTCTTAAATATGGTATTGTCGTGTTAAATTTATTTCGGTAAAACTGCTTATATTGGTACGGATACAAATGAAGAAAATAGAACAAAAAATGTGATGGCGAATGTCTAGTCTTTCCAACAGCCTGTCTTAAACTGCATCTCTCTGTGGCGCAACCTCTGCGGCGCAGCGGTAAGCAGCGTTTGTCTGTGACACCGGACGAACTGGTCCTGGTTTCGAACGCCAGGGCATGATGGGAAACGAACTTACTTTGATTGGTCTGGGTCTTGGATGTTTATCTATAATAAATAAAAAAATAAAATATTTATATAATCATGGCAAATTACTGTGTGCCGTTTGTATTGTGCCGTGTGGTTCCCGGCACCAATACAAAAAAGGATAAGACCACTCCATCTCTTTCCCATGGATGTCGTAAAAGGCGACTAAGGGATGGGCTTACAAACTTGGTATTCTTTTTTAGGCGATGGGCTAGCAACCTGTCACTAGTTGAATCTCAATTCAATCGTTAAGCCAAATAACTGAACGTGGCCATTTAGTCTTTTCAAGACTGCTTGGCTGTCTGACTACCCCTACAGGCTCTGTCTACCCCGCAAAAGAAAATGCTGCAGTGCAGTTTGTTACCGCTTCTTTTGCACTGACGCCTTGGAAGCGGCAGTAAACTTAGTTTTAAGTAATTTATTTGACATCAACCAATGTTGTGAAACCAAACGTTTTGACAATTATTAAGCGTTATGAAGTATCCTATAATCCGACAACCGATTACAAGATCATAGGCTAAATCTAGTTCTCTTCTTATCTTCTAAGAATTTAGACATATATTTTAAGAACAATAAAAAGAAGTTATTCTTTTCTTTTAAAAAGTAATAAGTGAACGAGCTCAATTTGACCATAAAGCCATGCATCTAAACTTGGCCTTTCAGTCAACGTAGTATATACGAGTAGTATAATATATACACGATTTATCTCATACATATTTGTTATCTGGCTTCTAAAGCAAATGGCTTAATTCCCTATAGGCTTCGACGGACGAGCAGCCTTGATTCTGTTACCTGTGACAAGCTCTGAGTGCTTCTAGTTGTGGTACTGACGGGACCCCAACATTCACTTTGATATTTTTGGATTTTAATTTCTCGATGAAAATGAAATTTTACAAAAACGACATTGTTACCAATTTTTGCATACTCTTAGATCTTGATTATAGTAACGTTAATTGACATAGTAGATATGATTGAATTAAAAAATCTTGAATATAAACTACATTATTGTCAAATCCTTGTTTAACTTGTTTCTATTAATGAAACAAAAATTTAAAAATAATTAAACGCCCTGAAAATTTTCTAATTAATAAAAGTAAATTATTACTCCAAATTATTGCAGGTCACTCATACATATATACATAGTTATGTATCAGCTGATACCTTTTTGCGCAGTTAAAACCTGATTTCTTATCTGTTTGCTATATTCTGATTATTCTTTGAACTCAATAAAGATTTTAATAATAATAAGAGTATACAAACCATTATTTATTTCTCAAATATTTATAGGAAAGTGATCTAAATTCCTTACAAATAAATCGTTTGGCCGGCACATTTCTCTTTTGACCTTTCTTTGAATTGATTTCATCTGCAAACGACTCAGCGGCGCTTGAGACTTGCGAGAGGCAAGGAAATTGGATAACTCTCAGCCCAGTGATGTGAATGCTCCTTATTAATTCCATTAAGATAGTAATTTAGCTCGGCAGATATTAAGATCTCTGTTACATCCACCGACACTCTGATTTAGATAGATTATAGTGTAGTATTACTATGCAGGAGCTTAATTTTAAGGGAAAGCGTGATAACTGGGTGTCATGTTAATTTCCTAATCTGTCACTGGAACTCTGGAGATAAATTTGGCACGAACTATTTAATGCAAATGAAGTACACCTCACGTTAATGGTGGTTCCCGACACTTAGGAATAGGACCACTTCCCACGGATATCGTAAAAGGAGACTAAGGGATACGGTCATAAACCTTTTTAGATTTAGAGATTATTTTCGGGGATGGGCTAGCAACCTGCAGCTATTTGAATTCCAATTCCATCATTAAGCCATACAGCTGAACTGAACATGGTGCTTAAGTTTTTGTAAAACTGTTGACTCTGTCCAACTTGTCAAAGACAAAGACGTGAATATACATATGTATGTACGTACACGTGACAACTTAATATATACTAATTATACCCATAGTCCTAAGCAGATTTAACCTTTCCAGTCTAGCCTGAAGTCCGCCATTATCCAAGACATCCTATTTTTGGTGAGTCATGTTTTAACACAAGGCATCTTACCTCTATCGCTTTGTGTAAAAAACTGACTCACCCAATCAAGGATCCATGGTCAAAGGCATACCCCGGGCTCCTCTCCAGAGAGGTGAGGATGCAACCGGGACTAAAGCCAGGAGGAAGAAAATTCAGGACACGAAAATAATAACAGTTAATTGAACTTCATTCTTTTTTGTTTGATTCACAATTGCAAATAATGCATTATCAATGTATCTAGGGCATTCAGAGCCAGAATTACTTACCCAGGAATTTGAATGAAAAGACCATTATTCAGATTTGCGCGTTTCATTTTAATATGACATTTTTTAATGAAAATCATTTCATACATGTCGTGTGGTTCCATCCATGGGAAAGTTAAAGAGTAGTTCTATTCTAAAGTGCTGGAAACCGCACGGCACTTCCTAACATGTAGATTTATAAAGGATTCCTCTATCCACTCTGGACCTTATGAAATGTTAATCTTGTAACTCAGAACTATTACTCGGATCCAGATTCACGAAGCTAGTTACATAGTAGTACTTACTTAAGAGTTTGCCTAATCTAGGAGTTACATGTAGAAGTTTGGAGATCTCAGTGGGTTAATGTTTGAATATGTAGGAGCAGTAGCCTCGAATATCCGGGATAGTGGTAATTTCAAATCTTGTTAAGATAATTAATAATTGAATTTAAACTTACTGTTTCCAAGTTAACATTTATGAGGAAATAAAATTTCTAAGGTTACAGAAAGATTATAACCATAATATACATAGTCACGTCTTTAACCCTCGCGAGGAAGACAGAGCCAACAATCTTGAAAAGACTGAAAGGCCACGTCCGGCTGTGGTTTAATAGAATTGAGATTCAAATAGTGACAGTTTGCTAGTCCATCGCGAAATAGAATCCCAAATTTAAAAGCCTAGAGTAAAAGGCGTCCTTAGACGCCCTTTACGGCCTCCATGGGAAAGAGATGTAATGGTCTTTTTTTCTTTTTGTGCGGGGAATCACATACCTTAAAAGAATAATACTTAATACTTGAAAACAAATCTATTTAAATGTATATATTTTATCACTATTTAAATCTCGATTCCATCATACGCCATACAGCTAAACGTGGCCTTTTATTGAATAATGGAACAAAATTAAACTGTTTTTCAATGGTTACCTAAAATAAATTTTAACTAAATCAATTCAGATCCATATCTCCGAATATGGACCGCTCGCAAATTTAGCAGAACCTGAACGAAAATACCTCGATTCACGCGACTCGTTTCAAGTTTAGCGCATTTGTTTCGAGTGACCTATAAATGATAGAGTATTCAAACCGATGGACATCTGTACCTGAGCATTGTTTATTTCTGTATCTTTTCCCATTTTTGGAAAACTAACATCTAAAATATGAGTAGATCTATCTGATCACGATTTTCTCTCGTATGGTTTAAATGTAAACTTCTACAGCGATTATTATGCTTATATGCATTCAATTGTTCAACTTTATACAAGCAATCAAAACGACTTATGAGGTCTTCGTACCTCTAGAATGAGAATTTCAGGAAATGAAAATGAAATTTTAGATAATGACAGATTTTTAGCCCAAAAGAAGAATCCCAAGTTATTAATCTTAGAATCTCAATTCTATCATTAATCCAAACAGCCGAACGTGGCCTATCAGACTTTTTAAGATTGTTGGCTCTGTTAACCAAGCGAGGGCTAAGGACGTGACTATATGTATGTATGTAAGTATTATCCTTTGGTTATGCTGTATCTGTAACCTTATAAATTTTATTTCCTCGTACATGCAAATAATTTAACCTTTCTCTTGATGTACTGGTACACACGGCAGCTGCCACTAGATAAGTGTGTCTATTTTCTTTTACGACATCCACGGGAAAGATTTGGAGTGGTTCTATTCTAAAATCCCAGGAACCACATGGCATGCCTTCAAATACCTCAGATAACCGTAAAAAGGGAACTTATATCTTCAAACGCATAGTGCTGTTTTACTTTCGGACTCTAAACAGCTTGGTATTGTGTAATATAGCAGTTTGCCAAAGACATATTTCATTGAAAACCTCATTTTCTGTTTCAGTGGAGCCCGAGATTATTTTCATAAGCAGCTTACAATTTTTTATCGATTTAATCCACAAAGAAGGAATTTATGGCCTACTGGGAGGTTTAAATTTGTTGTTCATCGAATATTCATGTCGAGCGGATTACTCTCAACATAGTTCATGATAATGAAAAACGGAATAAAGGAAATTTCGAAATTTTCACGAGACATAAAAGTGATCGCAACAAATTTTCCTTATATTTTAGGCAAATATTGTTTTACTTTTACATTCCTAAGTGTACAATTCTAGTGGTTCGCTGCGGACTTAGAATTCGCGAACACTTTAATTTTTTACCGAATTGTGAATATCTCAAAAAGCACTTAACCGATTTGCCCCACAAACTTAAACATATTGAGAGATTGTATAATATTGGAGACAACTGATGAATATATCATTTCGAAATATGTATTTAGACATTTATTTCAGTATTTAGTTGTCTCCAAATCTAGTTCAAAAATAGGTATATTGTAGATATACACGAAATGAAATTCAGTATACTTCGTCTTTTCTACAAAATATTGTAAAATTTATCTAAATGTAATCCCGTCTTTGAACATTATGAACCGCGTATTTTCTTAGATTTGAAATAGTAATAAACGAGTACATTTTTTTCTCTTGTGAAACATGAAATTGCGTTAATGCGTAATTATCTCAGAATTTCATTTATTTAAATCCTGCTAATTACGATAACGATGTGACAGGGAAAGCTTTGCTAGCGGCAGTTAAGCTTATCAATTCCATAATGTTAACGTTGTACAGTCGGCCACATGAAAAGTATACACTAGATACCTTCAGTAACCAAGATGGTTCCATATCTATGTGGCCTATTGTACAAAAAGTGCCGTGTGGTTCCCGGCAGCAATAAAAAAAAGAAATGGACAATTCCATTTCGTTCCCATGGATGTCGTAAAAGACGACTAAAAGACAGGCTTATTAACTTGGGATTCTTCTGTTAGGCGATGAGTTCGGAATGGAATGGAATGGAATGGAATGGAATGGAATGGAATGGAATGGAATGGAATGGAATGGAATGGAATGGAATGGAATGGAATGGAATGGAATGGAATGGAATGGAATGGAATGGAATGGAATGGAATGGAATGGAATGGAATGGAATGGAATGGAATGGAATGGAATGGAATGGAATGGAATGGAATGGAATGGAATGGAATGGAATGGAATGGAATGGAATGGAATGGAATGGAATGGAATGGAATGGAATGGAATGGAATGGAATGGAATGGAATGGAATGGAATGGAATGGAATGGAA
Organism: Amyelois transitella; assembly: GCF_032362555.1. Lineage (NCBI taxonomy): Eukaryota > Metazoa > Arthropoda > Insecta > Lepidoptera > Pyralidae > Amyelois > Amyelois transitella. The sequence continues at coordinate 194,369 of NC_083518.1, read as the reverse complement.
TGGAATGGAATGGAATGGAATAGATTTATTTTCAAAATTGGATACAAGGTATCACTTATTGACGTCACATAACTTAAATCTAATTATAACTACTACCGCTTCCAAAGCGCATGTGTAGAAGAAGCGGCGGAACAAACTACACTGCAGCATTTTCATAGGACGTCAATTTACAAATATAGATCTCTTAAATCTAAATCGTGGACGAATGCACATTGTCTACATTAAAAAACATGTATGAATGTAGAACTGATTATGTCAATACGAATATTTCGTCCAATAAAATAAATCTATCTATATATATAAAACTCTTCCGTTACTGAGTGACTGACTGACAGACAACGCACAGTCGAAACTACTGGTCGTAGACAGCTGAAATTTGGAATGTAGGTTCCTTGGGATATGTAGGGGAGCACTAAGAAAGGATTTTTGGAAATTCAACCCCCAAGGGGGGGAAAAGTGGTAAAAACGTTTCTATGAAAAATGTTATTCCTTGGGTTTATAAACTTGAAACTTGGCATGAACACGTACATAGGCAAGTAAATATGTTTGACATTATAAGTTTTTTCAAACTACCCTCCAATCGTGATTTAGGGGGTGCGATTGGGTGACTGATTTATTAACGCACAGCCGAAACCGCTCGGTATAGGAGTCTGAGATTTTGAACAGAGGTTCCTTTAGTAACATAAGTGAGCACTAAGAAGGGATTTTCGAAATGTCAACCCCCAAGGGGGGGAAACGGGATAATCTGAGCCGGGGCTGCGGGAAAGTTCTAACGAGATACCGTGGCCCCGGAACGCAAAGGGCAATTGAAGGAACGAGGTGGGTTTTAGTCAGTAAAAGTCTGACACTCCCTTCCGTTCCACCCAGAGCGGGAGAGGTCATTTGATGATTTCCCATCCTTAAAAAAAAAGACTTTGTATGACAACTTTCAGTCGTCTCTTTAACATACATAATAACATACATAATTATGTACATACATGCATAACATTAATAACATCACGCCTTTAAATCCCTATTTTGTGTTAACACTACCCATACAAACAGCTAAAAGGAAACAAGTGAAGAGACGGAATTTGTCCGCATCCATTTTCACCTAAATTCTTAACGTTAATGAGATTTACTTTTTATTATCAGGTCAACCTAATAGCCTCACATGTACGTATAACTTCGTAAGAATTTTCTTTCAACTCCTAACCGTTGAGGAGTTGTACCTTCCATCATCAGCTCATTCACATGGGATGATGACTATCAGACGCAAATACTTAAACAGAAGGAAATCCTGTAAGGCCTCTTCGTCCTATAAATCCTGTTTTTTTTTTTCTTTTGAGACGATGATTTTGTCTCGCTTTACTTTTTCTATATAGATTTGTATGTAGGTATACTAATATTATAAAGAGGAACAATCTATTTTTTTATACATATGTTTGTTTGTTTACACATGTAATCGATAAACTCCGAAACTACTGAATCGATTTCAAACATTCACCATTAGAAAGCTACATCATCCCTGAGTAACACAGGCTATATTTAATTCCAGTTGTAACAAGATTTCAGCCTGTGGAAGAAAAAGCCCTGTCGAGATCATTAAAAAACGCTATATATAACCGAATTACACGTGGGCGAAGCCGCGGGCGGAAAGCTAGTATAAAATAAAATATGTACATACTGTACAAATTATGTCAAGATCATGTCAAAAATACATAAGCATTTAAGAGGCCATTATGTCCAGCTCGGGCCACACATGTTTATCATTAATATAATCATCCGTGCTGTAATAGGCTTTCGCCACAATTAAAAAGACCTGATGAATGAAATGAATGAATGAAAGAACAAATATATAACCCCAGGTGCCATATGGTTCCCGGCTCTTTAGAATAGGATCACTCCCTGCCTTTCCATGGGTATCGTAAAACGCGACCAGGGGAAAGGCTAACAAACTTGGTATTCTTCCTTTAGGCGAATTACTAATTAACTGTCACCATTTGAATCTCAATACCATCATTAAGCGATACAGCTGAACGCGATACAGTGGCATTTCGGTTTTCGGGACTGTTGGCTCTGCCTACCCCGTAAGGTATAACCACGTGACACTACAACCACCTTTTTTTTTACAGGCATCACCTCCATCACGACCCTGACCGTGATCTCCTTCGAGCGCTACCTGATGGTGACGCGGCCTCTCAGCTCACGGCACCTCAGCTCCAAGGGCGCGGTGCTGTCCATCGTCTTCATCTGGACCTACTCCCTGGCCCTGACCACCCCGCCTCTGATGGGCTGGGGCAACTACAACCAGGAGGCCGCTAACATCAGGTATCTAATATTGATTCTAAAGCTTTGAAATGAAATATCCACTTGGTTGACTGACGATGCTTTTCCATCTTTGAGGAAGGTATACTTGTATGTTTTACAGATTAATTGGACGACCTGTTTGATAGAGAAACAATTCCTGATCAGGTCACAACAGTGCCGTGTGGTTCCCGGCACCAATAGAAAAAAGAACCACTCCATCTCTTTCCCATGGATTTCGTAAAAGACGACTAAGGGATGGGCTTACAAACTAGGGATTCTTTTTTTAGCAACCTGTCACTATTTGAATCTCAATTCTATCTTTAAACCAAACAGCTGAACAATTGAACATGGCCTATCAGTCTTCTGAAGGCTGTCGGCAAGGGAAATAGACGTATCCTATGTATGACAGTATGTATGTCACAATAGAAAACGAAATTTTATTTTATTCTTGGATGTTACATTAAATTAACTACTTATCACAAAATTTAGTATCGTTGAGTTAATTCTAAGTTATTTTTTTTTGACAAATTATATTGATTGAGTTAGCCTCGAAGTAAGTTCGAAACTTGTGTTACGAGATACTAACTCAACGATACTATATTTTATAATAAATACTTATATAGATAAACATCCATTAATTCTAACTCAACTATACTAAATTTTGTGATAAGTACCTACTTAAATTAATGTAACATCCAAGAATAAAATAAAATTTCGTTTTCTATTGTGACATACATACATATAATCACGTCTAATACTCGTACAAGTCTCGAAGTAACTTTGAGGCGAGCTCAATCCGTGTGGTTTGTGCCGTACATATTTGTGTATTATGTCTGTCTGTCTGTACAGCTGCTCGGTGAACTGGCACGAGCAGTCCATGAACACTCTGACGTACATCATGTTCCTGTTCGCGATGGGCCAGATCGTGCCCACCATCATCATCACCTTCAGCTACGTCAACATCATCAGGACTCTAAAGAAGGTGATCACTATCTTTCTTCTACTCTTTCTAGATATCGCCAATTTAGACAAGGATCACTCAATATTCAAAGGACGCTTTAAGCAACGAAATAAGCGCATCTATCAGTATCGGTCTAGTAACAGCGTGTGCATAGATTGTAGAAGTCAATCAAGGGAAAGCATAGGATTACTGAAATATATTACTGTTATTGTTATCTTAAGTCTACTTGACTATTTCAGTGCGAAATGTCAACAAAATCTGATCTTTGTTTACAATTGTTGATTTTTGTTTACATCACAGAATATAAAACATTATACTGTTTGTTGGCCAATTAATGGTTGCTCTTCCTTGTGCTTGTTATTATAAGAGGAAATAGCAGAACCTGCTGAAAAACCGTTTTTTGAGATGAAACCTAATGGAAAATTTAAACAAATGCAACGGCCGATAGTTTGATACTGGGTTCAAAACTCAGGCTACGAAGTAAGGTTATCGGGTTTGTTTGCTCACAAACTCTACCACAATATGTTGAAAAAATGAGGTCTTTTGCATTCGGATTACTTTATATTTTCGCTTTGAAGTAGAAAAACTAATATTTTCCCGAAGCGTGTGATGCGATTCGAGATTTTCTTCCCACGTGAGTTTAATATAGTACGGTATTCAATAGGAAAATGTATCGCATTTTGTGCAACGTTTCTATTTGTATCGTATTTTTAAATCTATTTGCTGTGTGTATTCTAAAAGAAAAGGCCAAGTGCGAGTCGGATTCTTGCACAAAGGTGCCATAATCGATATTATCCCGTAATTCATGAACCACTTGGTCGATTTATGTCCAAACCAAGTTTTTGAGTTTGTGTCGACGAAATAAATAAATAAATATAAATATATACGGGACAAATTACACTGATTGAGTTAGCCTCGAAGTAAGTTCGAGACTTGTGTTACGAGATACTAACTCAACGATACTATATTTTATAATAAATACTTATATAGATAAACATCCAAGACCCAGGCCAATCAGAAAAAGTTCTTTTCTCATCATGCCCTGACCGGGATTCGAACCCGGGACCTCCGGTGTCACAGACAAGCGTACTACCGCTGAGCCACAGAGGCCGACTCGACGACGAAACTATAAATGTTTTTATATTTTGACAACGGAACCCTAAAAATCCTTTATCGCAAAAATAATGACTGAAAATATTGACAGGAAAATCACTCCACGGCAAAAATAATTGGCAATTAACTACCGCCATTATTTCTCGGGAACATTGACGAACAACGATCTGTTCGCGTGCCTGCCGGGCACATTGTGTGTATTCCTTTTGTATGTACATAATATATTATGACGAATAAGAAATGTATTTTGCATATAATATTTAAAAATTCGCAGTTGGGATTGTGCTTTTTGATGTTGCAAATTGTTACATTTCCTGAATCTCAATTTCGTAATCCATCCAACAGACGCTAAGTAATAATATCACAAGGTGTCATGATTAATTAATAATACTAACTCAGCATCTTAAGGGTGTATACACGATTGCTTTAAGTGTGTGAAACAGACAATACACAATAAAGGGAAATTTCAGTATTAGCAATAATGCATGCGTATAATTATAATTATTTCTAAAAAAAACTTTCCCAGACTATGTAAATATGAAAATAATAACACAAAGAACTTCCAATTATTAATCCGAATTTAATAAAACGAAAGAAATAAATCGTATTCTGTGATCTGCTTACAAGTTTCATTGTATTTCCTTTTTCCAACATTCGGTCGTGATAAAAATAAGCCGTTTCAATCTCAATGTGGTAACGAGATAATAAGATGAAGCAATATTTTGCTTGGATTTTTTTATTTGTCCAGACGGATTTTAATTTGACACAATGGACATGATATATATTTTTACAGGTATTAATTCAATTTGGCGTGAGGAGTTTCACAAAGTGGCACTGGATGCCTATTAGTTTATCTCTGGTTTATTCTCAAACATTGACTTTTTTTTAATTTATACGTATATATAAGTTTTATTTTTGTATTTATGCTATTATTTCATCTTTTTTTGTTCTTCTATTTCTATGACCATTACAATTTCTTCTCCTTTCAGAACTCGCAACGACTCGGCCGCGTGAGCCGCGCGGAGGCCAAGGCTACGGCGATGGTGTTCGTCATGATCGTAGCCTTCACCGTCGCCTGGACGCCCTACTCCTTGTTCGCTCTCATGGAGCAGTTCGCTTCTGATGGCATCGTAAGTTTTGGTTCGAAATGACACATTCATTATTGAGGTTATGGTCATTATTAACAAAAACATTGAGATCTCCGCATTGCTTTGCATCAGTGAAACGATTTTAAGGTTACGCCTACATGCCATCAACTGTTACGCACAACCACAGTAATTTAAAAGATATTCATTTCATCTTTCGCCTTATGGGGAAAAAAAGATTTTAACGATTTAAGATATTTCTGGCATGCGCTTCTAGTCAGAACTAGTTAAATGTCTGTGTCTTTGTAGGTATCTCCTGGAGCCGGCGTTATACCAGCTCTGGTGGCGAAAAGCTCCATATGTTACGATCCGCTGATATACGTCGGTATGAACACCCAAGTAAGTTCGGTCTTCACTTGAATTTAATTTAAATAACCTACCTAAAGATTTGAAGAAGTGCAGAAAAATCTCATCACTCAACAAAAGTCTAATTTAATTTTAAAGTCCATTTTCAAACAGGTCATTAAATGAACGTTTTCAAGATTTCTTTACAGTTAAAATGGCGAATATTTCCCTTACAGTTCCGGCAGTCAATCAAACGCATATTCGGCATCCACACAAAGAACAAGCAGTCGCAAATGAACAAGGGGTACAACAACACCGGCGTGTCGCCGGCGCGCCTCAACGACGCCACCACGCGGTTCAACTCCACAGAAACCATTATATCCACTTCCACTTCCAAAAAAGTCAACAAAGACAGAAAACTTGTGTTCAATGACGAAGTCTCTGAAATAGTCGCACATGACAATAAAATATTCCAGCGAGATCTTGAACTATGTACGATACAAGAAAACAGAACGGCCTCGGACACAGACAGATCCATTGACACGTACGACAGTGAAAACGAACCAAAACTGGGCATATTTGGAGCTTCCTGCAAGCTATTTCGTAAGCGCTCTCCTGTAGTTACCATCATAGACACTGAACATCTTATATTTAGTGAAATCAAAACCAGAAATGGGGAAATGGAGAACGAGGACGCGAACGGTTATGGAAATGACGCTTATGAAGATCATATAACTGATAAATCTAAGAATGATGTGTTTAGTACTGAAAACGAGTATCAAAGAGTCAAATCACAAAAGATAATCAAACGCAGTTATTCGCTTGATCTCAGTGCCCTGGATAACGACAACAAAAAGAGGAAACTTTCGATTGAAACGAAGTTTGAAGCAGTGGTCCAACCAAGAGGTCTTTTCAAGGATGCTATCGGAAGGGTTTTCGATCCAAACACACATCAGTTTCAGAATTATTTATATAATATTGATAAATATGAAGGTACAGACGACGATGTTTAGGTGTCGAATAATTCATAAGCTGGTTTCAAATGATATCATCTTATTGATGAAATTTATAAACTGTGAGCTACTCAAACATTTGCTCTAGATGTGATGAGTTGGTATTGTAAGGATACTTATTTATAAGTGGGGAGTTTTTGAAAGGCTGAGTGTGTACGATAGTGATAAATAAAATATAAATGTGATAAATTCAATTTATGGTTTACTTGTAGACCATCTACACTGATACCAAGATGTGCAGGATAGATTTGACACCCAAACCAAAGAATTAAAAAATTAAAGTATTGGATGATTAATATCCAGGATATAAAATAATGCGTGTAACTTGGTGACAAAGATAAAAATGTAAATAATGATTCAAACTTCTGTGGTGATAGGACAGCAGCTTGGCTAGAGGATTCTCAAGATCTTGCTGACAGGAGGTGCTGACACGAACGGACGACTACACGAGGAAGATGTCGTGGCCAAGGATCTGTGATACTAGATATGAGCGTTATTAAGAATTATATATAAAAAAATACATGAACAATGTAGTTATTTTTAAAGAAAAAATAGATAGATAAAATCGCCTTTTCTTTGATTAATTTTACCTTACTTGTTAATTGCTGTTTAGACTTCGTAATTTACTATGTAATATTAAAATAGTGTATCGAGGAATGTGTACATAAAAATATTTTCATATCACCGATCAGAAACATCGTAAAACATTGCAATTTTCTCTGCATTAATGATAATTATATGAACATTTTTTGCCAGCTACAATTGAAATATTGTATAATACAATACTAACACTTGTTACAATTTACTCGTTTGGACGTTCCAAAACAATGTCGCCAAATTTAGTTTTAAGTTTATTCTAAGTGTATTTGTGTTTAGGTACTTAATACAGATTTAGTTTAAAATGATTGAGAAAAATATTTAGGAAATTTGACTTTAAAGCCAATTTTTAATTGTGTTGGGTGTTTACATGTTTAGAGTTAAGTAATTCCTAGCTGTATAATTTGGATGTTTCTTATAAAACTTCTGTCTCTGTGCCATCAAAACATTCTCAATAAAGAATTGCCACTAACAAATTCTTTTATTTCATAACTAAATACACATATTTACTTCGGACTGCTTTTCCACCTAATAGCTAACTTTGAGACCACGTGTGATTTCCATAAAATAAATTATGACTATATTCCATCAAACAAACTATTAATATAAACCTTACAGATACAAAAGCAACTAGCTTTACAAAAGCTAGTTAATTACCAAAAGCAAGTCACGATGTCGCTGCCTATTGTAGACATTTTAAAAGCAAATGCAGTTTCCCGGTCATTACTCAAGCTTACTCGCCGGCCAAAATATTTCATTAAAAGTGTAACACAAACCCGCCCAGCCATTATACTTCGTTTCGCTTCATTATTTCTCCTCTACGAAATTCTAAGGATATTTTGAACATGATTATAGTGTTAATTAGTGCTTCTGACGAATGTTTTACTCTTTTTAACTGCTTTTTGCACAGCGTACTGTAAATTTCAGAGATGCGAAGCGGATTTAACTTTGATAATACAGATGAAATACTTATCTATCTACATAACAGTTAACAAGAAAGAACTGACAGCTAGTAGGTATAATAAACTAGTCAGTAACGAAATTCTGTATATATAAGTTTTAGGTAATTTTAAGTTATTTATTTGACGTCAACCAATGTTGTTAAACCATACGTTTTGACGATTATTAAGCGATATGAAGTATCCATAATAATGAATAAAAATTTTGAATTTGAAGTTTGAATTTGAATTTGTATTCAGCGTGCATGGCGATTGAAATGCGTGATGCGCATGGACACAACACTAGGTTGCGGAGATATGGACCCAAGGAATGAATGGACGGAAGGTGTGAAATCCTGACTTATCCAATCCAGGATAATGGTCAAAACATAGCAAAAAAAAATTATCAAACCAGTTGATTTATCAATCAATCATGCCTTTCTTTTGCATTCAAAAGAGAAATTGCGATAAAAATGTTAAATCCCGTGCTTATGAATATTCACAAGCTGGTAACCAATATTCATTTTCATTATGAATTCATAAGGAAAACGAGATCCCTTCTGTTTTTGGTGCCGCTTAAAAATATCGGTCTTAAGCAAATATTTTCTTACAGATGCGTGAAAATTCACGCACAAATTGAAATCCTTACTTCATCTTGTTACTTACATTTAAATATTTCAAGACAATAAGTAAATAGATACTTAGCATTTTGATAGAACTCGAAAAGCCAATAAGTAAATAGGTACTTAGCAATTTATAGAATTCGAAGTGAATCTTATTTCGCAAGGAAATGTCGTAACCCAAAAACAGTTTTCAATTTTTCACAACAAATATTCGTTAAATTTTTTTACCTTATTAGGTACCTAATTACCCTTTGGAAGTGAGCTACAGAGATAAACAAATTGAATATCATTTGCAATAAAATCTAAATAAACTAACTCTACGAGCATGTATCAGTAGGTACTTGTTATATTCCTTGTGCACGATATGGTATCTTCATTGGATTTACAGAGAGAATATCAAAGCAGATACTGTAGGTACCTTGGGCACGAGAGTACATACTAGCCTCGTGTGCAGGCGATCTCGACCACCTCGCTCCCGAGGGAGGCTCAAAGGAACTCCTAATGTACAGTCGGATGCAAATATAACTGACCTTTAAGTGTAAATGTATCGTAAAATACATTTACTTTAGGGGAAAGTGAGTTTGCTTGACACAGTTTCACGAAGAAGATAAAGATCTTCTTCATCATGTTTATTAGATTTTTAAATAGTTTTATGATAGTACCTTCTAGCTGTTACCGACGACCTGGAATTAACTTAACTTTTAACTTATGTTATTCGAATGTCTGAGCTATATTACTTACTGCAAAGGTTCATGAAAATCTGTTCTGAACTGAAGTAGTTTTCAAAGGATTTATGCACATGATCAAGTTAACCGGACAACAGAAATATGTAGGTACACATATTAACACCCATACTTAAAACCGAAGCGAAATTCATTCGCATTTATAATATTAGGCAGAAGAAAGGCTGGTAAAAAAATAACGGTATTACTACTGGTAGTAAGATTGGTGGTAACAAAGGCAAAAAGGCTTATTCTCATCCATCAAGACAGGTTACAATACATTGGTACCTAGGTAAGTATGACCCGCTTTGGTGACTGAGAAGTTTTATCATACATCATGCCTCTTCCCGGAGGGGTAGGCAGCGACTACCGCTATTTAATAGTGGTGCTACATAACAATTTTCTTCCCACTCGCTTCATTCACACTTACCAATCTTTCGATGTAAGCTCGTCGGTGTAAGGTAACGAGAACGCCCGGGAAACAGCGAAGGCTCGTCGGCGACTTGTTTGGAGTGTGTGGTGCCGGGGATTGTAATGCCGACGACCAGAAGGTTATAAATAAAAGACGCATAAATATTGTTTCAATTTATTTAAATACTCTATAGGTATAATATTTATATTAATATTTTATACGCTTACGCAATACTGAACAAAACAATAAAATTTACAAACTCCCTCCCGCCTGTGTCAGGAATTTCAATAAATAAAGTTAAAATTTTCAGATTTTCTTCTCGTTTCGGTAACAAATTTTGGAAAATTGAAATTATATTTACAATTCAAAATAAAGGTTACTTTTCATATACATAAATCACATAAAACAAATTAACAAAATAAATGTATTTTTAATCAAGTAGGTAAGGTTACATTGTAAATTTATCAAAAAGTTTAGCTACCAACGAATAGTCGTCTTTATTATAAAAATCCAAAATCCATTGTGTCGGTATGTCACATCAATTCCTAGTGTAAATGTTTGATTTCAGTATAATAGTACAACGATAGGAAACATTCAATTCGCAATATTACAAGAACATCAAAAAGTGTACGTTACTACCGAATGTTAGGCTGAATATGAGAAAATATGGCATATATGTAAATATAATGCGTTAAAAATTCGGCCATCGTCATATTGAAACAAAAAAAAATACTTAAGTTTTATATAATTAAAACAGAAAAATCTTTTCATAATTAAAATAATATTATAGTATTGGCACCTCTTAAAAAATTAAAACTACAATATACAAGAACACTCATACAATTTTATCAACATTATAAGATGAAGAACCTTCAAAGTAATATTTCTTATTAACGCTCTTTTACACAAATTCTCAGAGTTATGGATATTTGAAAATTCCACAGTGAATGCAATAAGTCTGATTATAAAAAAAAAAATATTGTATTTAAAAACTCATACAATTCTAGTCTATGGTTATTAAAATCACACGTCGCTTATCAATACCGTTCTAAATTAACTTCTATGGAGTACACGCGCAGTCTTTGACTTCGTCAGTCGTTTGCCAACAAAAACTATGTAGAACACCTACATATTTAGGCACCAAATTTTGTGACATTATTTTTTATGTAAAAAATAATTAAAAAGAAATGGACAAATCGCCATTCGTTGTTACGAAAATCCGTTTTTTATAACACGTGTAGAATTCCGAACTTTATTATGCCTAAGCAAATTAATATTTAAAAACCCAGTAAAAATTACAGAAAATTTACGTTTTTATTATTTTATCTAAAGAAGTAATTCTCCTACTATTCTAGCAACTGATTTGATACAATGAGCTACCAATCTACTTCCAATGATTATCACGATTCAATTAAGGGATCTAAGCTAACATCAACCGTATGATTGGTCGTCAGTGGTGTCGTCAAGATCATTGTGACAAATAGTCGCTAGGTCTCTAACTGGTCAATCATCAGGTATTCTCAAAGAATCACCAATATACTTCATTGCTCTACATTGTTCCACATCTAAAGCGATTGTAACTTTTCTATATAATCTCAATACTTGACTCGAAAGTCTATATCACGTCAAAAATCGTCTCTTATTTAATTTTGGGATAATAAATCTCAATAATCAAATAAATTGTGAAGTTAGGGTCAAATCGCATCGTTTTTGATGCAAACGTCGGAATGATCATTCAAATAAAGAAGAGACTAACTTCACTACAATCAAATAGGGCTATACTTCAGACAAAGAATGTCATCTTAGCACGCGTCTAACTTAACACCATTCGAAAGACTTTCAAAATACTAAACCACCAATGTTACTTGCAAACGCATATAACCCTCTTCAATTCTTCTGCCTTTCTCTGGAGTCTTCCCTGCAGACTCCTCTCGGCGGCGAGTCCCTGCCTTTGTGACTGGCTTTTGAGGCCTTCCTGGACCTCTTGAACTTGGCCACGTCGTCTCCAAAGACGTCGCCTGTCCTCAAAGCGGAGATGAGGTCGTCGAACTCCCCTTTCTGCCCGTTGGCGAGGGTCCCGTCCCGGGAGGCATCTCCGTTGGTGTGACCGTTGCAATCGCCGTTGGCCTTCCCGAGAGACTTGCCCACAGAGCTCAGAAGACTAGACGCTTGCTTACGCTCCATTGTTCGTTTCTTCAGCTGTATAAATCAAATTTCACTTTAGATCTTGTATGAAGTCAGTAGCTAATAAAAGCTTTTAAAAATTGGTTTTAAGATCTACTGAATTATTTTCCTTTATACTGAAAATTTGAATTGGTTTGACGTCACTCGGCCTGATAGTAAGCAAGATGTCTTAGGTGATACACCCAAGCACAAATAACGCCTATTCTTGTATTAAAAGTACCTAAGTTAACTATATGAACCTCCTGGCATATTATGTATGCTCTCTGAAGAGAACTGGTCTACCTTTAACCACGAGATAGAGATAAAATCTTAGAAAGACAGACATTCATGGAAATTATTAAATTTGTTAAATTTATGGGTCCCGCCTTACTCTGATCCCTGAGTACCCACCTCCTGCTCATGTCTGGTCCTTCTTTCTTCCTCGTCCCTCCTCCTCCTGGCGGCGAGGCAGTCAGCGCGGGCATCAGCCAACTGACCCAAGAAGGCGTCCATGGCTCCGAATAGCAGTTCAGGAGAAGCGTTTGGTTCTTCGCCGAAAGCTTGCGCGCATGCTTCAAGGCGACTCTTCATATCCTGTGGAACGTTATTAGTAATATTATTTAATGCTTATCCATCTATCAACCTCACTCAAAAATCTAGAAAACATTTTACTTACTAGGAAAATCGAACCACTATATAAGTGTAATGAGCTAAAATAAAGAACATTCTTTGCTTGTCTGTTACTACATTAACCAACTTAACATCATGGGTGAAGTAGTTGTATTATATTTGCGAAACAAAGAAATAGACAAAACACATTAATAATAATATTGAATAAGGTACAGAATATAATTATATGAAGAAAAAGTTACAGATGGACTGTAACTTTTTCTTTATACCTATAATTTGGAAAATATACCGTTTGTGGAACCGATCGGGAAAGAAGATCATTAGACAAAAACAATATCATAATAGTACTTTTAGTTGGTACCTTAAGTCAAGGATAAAATGATAATGCAAACCTGGAACAGATCCTCGAGCTGCGTAAACGTGCAAACAGCGTGAGCATGGAAGTCGCGCATGACGGCGTGGAAGGCGTCGTGCGCGGGCGCGCGCGCGGGCGGCGCGGCGTGGAACTCCAGCTCGCGCGCCACCTCGCGCAGCCCGGCCCGCAGCGCCGCCACGTCCTTCTCCAGCTGCTCCACGCACACCTTGGCGGCCGCCCGCACGTGGGGCAGGTCCTCTTCCAGAAGAAGCACGTCTTTGAACTGAGAACAAAATAAAGTCTGAATAATTAAGTCAAATAACAAAAATTAAACACGATATTATATAATCTTTAAAAAAAATATTGAGCCTAGAAAACAATCGAAATTTAGCTAATTTTCGTGTCGTCTAAATGTAAAAGCTACAGATATGATACCTGCGTCTCCAGCATCTCGACCAGGAAGTGCAGCAGTGTGGTGTTCCGCGACACGCTGGACTTGGTGTCCGCCAGCTTGTTCAGAGACGACAGCCTAAAGCCGGACGCGTTGCCGCGAGCGCCTCTGTCGAACAAAAACGAGCATAAATTGTTCGAATTAAAAATAAAGTCATCCAGAACAATTTGTGCGACACGTGTAAAAACAAAGCTAAAAGATACTATTTAATCTTGTGTACTATTTTATATCTCATTTTGCTTATCATCATTCAGATTGTGTCAAAGCACTCAATTTCTAACAAAAAGAAATCATTATAAGGTCATCCATATAAGTGCAAGTGTAATTTCCTAAAAGTATTCTGTTAAAATATCATACCTTTTACAAGACTACTGATATCCGATCATAAATAATATACCAAATCTTATCACTGTTTGTGTAATACCGTACCGTATATGTTATAAGTGGACATGGGCCATTAAACCCATTGAGAAATTGCAATCGGGAATAAGCTGTTATAAGAGCTAAATCAATTAATTATTTAAGCCACCAGGACTCTACATGATGCAGCATAATGACTTATAATAAAAAGCGATGGCATTCGTCCATGTAACATAGTTTAGCTATCCCACCTGTTCATGTAGTTGCCGAGGGCGAGCACGATCTCGAGCAGCGCGCGCAGGCGGCGCGAGCGCGTCAAGTCGCGCGCGGCGCGCAGCACGGCGGCGGCGCGCGCGCTGGCCTCGGCGGCCGCGGCCGGGAACTTCTTCTTGAACAGCAGCGTGCGCACCCGCTGCTGGTAGTGGGGGATTCTGAAACCAAAAATGTTTTTCATACTTTATTTGGATTATAATTTTAGCATTTTGATAATTGTACTTATTTGTGAGGCAAACGAAGATTTTGCAAATTATGATGTGTATCCCGGGCAAATGTAAAACAACTTCACATAACGAGAACTTTATTCAAATGGAAATCAGATCATCACTTAAATAACTAATCCCATTTGAAGGCTGCAAATTCAGTACATCTGACTGTATGATATTCGACAAACGATTTTGATCAATTACGACTTTGAACTAACTCAAAAGACTTGCACTTCTTCACTAATCTTTGAGTGCCACAATTAAACCCTCAATCGCTAGCTTTGGGTTAAAAAGTATTTCATGGGTCTTGAATTAAAATAGATTTGTTGTACACTCACTTGGAGATCTCATAAAGGAACCGGTCGGCCCTGGCCATGCTGTCCAGCTCGTCCTGATGTTCCTCCAACAAAGCGGCCTCCTCGGCGCTTGGCGTGAACTTGGCAAGTTGTTCTACCATGTCAATTGGTAACTGCTCGCCGCTGTCCATGCGGAGGATTGCTCTAAAATAGACGAAATTATTAGCTTTCACTAGTTCATATAAACAAGCTTTGATGTACATAAAGCTTTAGATCCCATTCAACATATTCCTTTCGTCAACTTTTAATAAGGATTGTAAATATTATATAAATCATATTGTCTATCATAATTCATTGACCTCGTAACGTCGTCAAAATGATATCTTAGATAAACAATCCCAAAATTTGATTGGTGTACCTCAAGGTTCCAAACTAGGACCTCTTGAAAACATTTCTATGGAAAATAGTAAATTTGCTTTGTTGGTTGTGTAAAAAGTTGTTAATGCGATTGCAGTATATGTAAAAACATATCACTTAAAACTATCTTACCTGCATATTTCCTCATCAGTCATCTTAAGCTTAGAGAGGAGGATAGTACAGTTCTGCGCGCGTCGCCCGTCGATCACAGATAATATTTTTGTTCGTGGCTTCTGACCTAGTTGACGAAGATCTTCCACGGACCCTTCATTCTATAAAAAAACAATTATTAACCGTGAAATACTGTCTTCTTGTAAATAAAGTCACAAATAAAAATTATATCCAACTATCATAAAAATATTGAATCTCACAGAGATAGACAAAAACATACCTGAACACCGTTCTTCTGATAAGCACAGAACATCCTATCGATCGTGTGAAGATCCATTGCATTGTAGAGTTTAGTATCGTCTAATTCTTGCCAAATGGTTCCATGTAACTTCGCATCGGGTAGTTTACTCCAGTTGAAACTCTTGAGAGGATTCCCAGGATTAGGAACATTTTTCTTGGGTTTAGGAGGCGCGGGCGCCAGCGGGGCGAGCGGCGCGGGCGGCGGCGGAGCACTCGCGGAGAGCGGCGCGGGCGGCGGGGCGGGGGGCGCGGGCGCGGGCGGCGGCGGCGGGGGGGGAACGCCGCAGCTCTCGATCACGGCGCTCTTGAGGTTGCTGACCTATAAGAGATTGTATATCAAATAAATATTGATGCCTTTTATCTATAATAACACTTTAACATATTTATTTTGAAGTTAAATTACCTTAGCATCGTCAGGAATGCTGCCTTCACTGACCAGTTTCTCGAATCGTGCTCGTTCGGTTCTTTCCTGGTTCAACTGGAATAAACATTAAACGTTAGGAAAGGTGGTGGTTCGATTGACTTGACTGACGATAAAACAATTTTTTTTGGCATGTCAATTGGTAGTAACCAGGTAAAAACAGAAGTCTATTCTCCGAAAAGAAGACTACGCTGCATGTAACTATGCTTCTACAGTGATAAAAATGACTGACTCTCCATTTCTTTCTTTGAATATAATTTAAAAGATATCATCGCTCTACAACTAGTATATCAAAAATACCCGAAGTAACTTACCGTTGGCCAAGCACTCGTCTTGATTAATGTTATACAATGATTATATTTTCAGTCTGGACGGTGAATGAATAGACTGCGCCGAGCTGCGATGACAGAGCTGAAAACGAAAGTTACAACTAAACCACGCAGGTGAGAGAGATATTTCGCGCCCCGGGCTCTCATCTCACCTGTAGCTGCAGCGCGTGCGCCCGCGCAGCCGCGCCCCGCGCTCGCTCCTCGCTGTCCATGTGCGCGGCGGTCTCCCTCTCGAGGCGCTCCTTCAGGCGAGACACGGCGCTCTCCAGCTCCTCGCGTTCCTGGCTCTGCTGGTCTACTTGCTTCTCCTGTTAGTGGATTTCATGCGATGATTTTAGCCCG
Organism: Amyelois transitella; assembly: GCF_032362555.1. NCBI lineage: Eukaryota > Metazoa > Arthropoda > Insecta > Lepidoptera > Pyralidae > Amyelois > Amyelois transitella. Next base: position 177,614 of record NC_083518.1, on the reverse strand, counting down.
GTGAGAGTCAGTTTCGTAAGCAATTTAAGGGTGTTTTCAAAGTAAGGTGACTGTCACAAATTATTATTTATTTGTATTCTCTCCTCTTATAAATTAATTGATTGAACGTCTTAGCCAAAAAGATGTAAAAGTTGTGTTAAATTCCGGACTATTGCTTATAGTGAAGAAAGATATTTTAGTTTTTTGTTCAATTTGCCCACACTGCTAATATTCAGTTCAAGAAATGCGATATCTGAGAATGTAATATAACATTTTTGACGATCTATTTGAAGTATAGGATTAGCTGTACACTCTTAAGATTTTGACGAACCATAGAAATAAAAAGTCACCTTACTTCTTAAGCACACCTAAAAGTTATCATTGAGCCACAGATAAGTTTAATAAACAATAAATATACTTCCTTTTTGCTATTTGCATAGTTGATATACAACCATGCAAATGATGTATTAAACCATAATATAAATACGTTTTGAAGTAAGAAAGCTTAAACTATGTCTTGCACCGGAATAGCTAAAACATTATAAGTTTTAAACGATCACGACATTAAATTTTTTTTATATTAAGACCCTTAAACAGTGCGGTTTGTAATTAAGTGAATAAATTTTTAATGCGCTTTATAAAAATATAGCGGCCTTTGTCATATTTTTATATTTGTGTTATATATACCCAAAACCTTCATGAGAAATGTAACGTGTCTTGTCATAATGAAGACTTTTCTAGACGATTTGAATATTAATTGCCATTAGTCTAGTTGATTATTCGATGTTTTTAAAGATTACCTTCTTGGCGAGTTCCGTGGCCAGGTCAACGTTCTCCCGCTCCAGGTTCTCAGCTTTCGTCCTGGCGGCGACCAATTCTTCTTCTTTGGCCAGCAGCTGGACGATCTCACCGACGTTTATTTCTAGAGGAGCCACATCTGGATCGTAGACCTAGAAAAGTAGAAAATTAGATAGATAATCCTTTCTCTCGAGGTCAGACTCCCATTCCACTTTTCATTTGCCATCATAATCATCAGTACATTATGGAATAGTTTGCTCAGCAAGTTCGGAGATCTAACAGGAGTCACTTCGTATCACAATCTGATTTAGATATACCCATTCTTGGATCGAGGTCACAAGTGGACGCTGAACTCCGCTCCATAGAAATGAGACTGTAACCAGGACTATCAAGTTATGAAAGATGAAGGTTCGAGAAAATTTAGAAACATAAGTACCTAACACAAAGGTCACCAATGACTTCGTGATTATTTTTCTACTTTTAAAGTGCACTTTGATAGATAAAAGCTCGCTTCAAGGCATGTGAAATGATCCAACAACAAGACTGGCATCCTGTGTCAGGGTGTGAGTGAGCGCGGCGTTACCTTGTCGCCGCGCGCGGCCTGCAGCACCACCTGCTGCGCCACGCGCGCCAGCAGCAGCCAGTGCTGCGCGTGCGGCGCGTACTCCACTGCGGACAACATCAACTTCTGTTATTTGCTGCTCAGTGCCACATACAAAATGCAATTACAAACAATATTCTCATTATACAGCGAGGTAAGTTAACTGTAATTTTATTAACTAAATCTACAATATAACTGTAGTGAGAACGACAAAGGGAAGATCTTTTTCAGGCTAGGTGTCACCTGCCTAGGGAACCGCGGCTATGACCATGTTGAATCAGATGACGTGAAATCTTTGTTTGCTGATTAAGACTCTTCGCTGCTATTGGCTGAGCGCGTCATTTGCTTCGCTACGATTGACAACTGCTGTGTGATATCGCCACAGTAATCCCCCGAATACCAGGGATTAAATGTAACACAAAGTTTGCTATTGGGTAGTTTTCAACAGTAGTATATAACAGAAACTTGTGATAAAATTGTGCCAAATGGTTATAATTAATAACCATTTCGCACAATTTTCGGTTTCTTGGTATTGAAGTGATCCTGATCCAACTTTCTTTTGATGCTACAAAAACTTACTTAGTTACTTAATAACAGGAGATGCTATAGTAGTGACAAATGGGCCTGCGTGGCAGATCTTCCTGTGTGACAACTTGAACAAAATTGACCATGGCGGCGGCGGCCTCACTGTCTCCTTGCAGCCAGTCAACCCTGGTCGTCATGATGCCACTCACATGGTAGCAGCAACAGGTGCTGCAGCAGCGACAGGAGGTGCGGGTAGGCGGCCGTGTGGCTGACCTTCCGCCGCAGCAGCTCGAACATGGCGGCGGCGGCCTCACTGTCTCCTTGCAGCCAGTCAACCCTGGTCGTCATGATGCCACTCACATGGTAGCAGCAACAGGTGCTGCAGCAGCGACAGGAGGTGCGGGTAGGCGGCCGTGTGGCTGACCTTCCGCCGCAGCAGCTCGAACATGGCGGCGGCGGCCTCACTGTCTCCTTGCAGCCAGTCAACCCTGGTCGTCATGATGCCACTCACATGGTAGCAGCAACAGGTGCTGCAGCAGCGACAGGAGGTGCGGGTAGGCGGCCGTGTGGCTGACCTTCCGCCGCAGCAGCTCGAACATGGCGGCGGCGGCCTCACTGTCTCCTTGCAGCCAGTCAACCCTGGTCGTCATGATGCCACTCACATGGTAGCAGCAACAGGTGCTGCAGCAGCGACAGGAGGTGCGGGTAGGCGGCCGTGTGGCTGACCTTCCGCCGCAGCAGCTCGAACATGGCGGCGGCGGCCTCACTGTCTCCTTGCAGCCAGTCAACCCTGGTCGTCATGATGCCACTCACATGGTAGCAGCAACAGGTGCTGCAGCAGCGACAGGAGGTGCGGGTAGGCGGCCGTGTGGCTGACCTTCCGCCGCAGCAGCTCGAACATGGCGGCGGCGCTCTTGGTGTCCACGTGCTCGAGGTCGAACCGCCGCGCCAGCTCGCGCTCGTCCTCGCTGCGGACCATCTCGAAGAACTCGATGTGCCGGTCCAACGTCTCGTTCTCGTACTTCTTTAACTTCTCGATTACTGGAACAAACAAAAATTTTCATTTCTTACGCAATCAACAACAGCCAATAGTTATAAGATCCAAAAGGTCACATTTATACATGGCTGACAATTATGGTTGACAATTGTTAATTGGAAATAAATAAATTAAAATATCGATATTTTCAACTGGATCTACTAAACCACGTAGAAGGTCCACTAAGTTCGAAAAATCTATAACAATAGGCTCACAATAATTTTGTCCCATAAGTTACCTGGTTGTATCCCCAACATAAGGAGTTCGTATCTGAGATGCAGGCGGAATTCCAGGCTGTCTTCTCCGGGGCCGTAGTTGAGGACAGCGTTGACGAAGGACATGATGGCGGTCTTGACGCCCAGGTCGTCGCGGTAGGCGCCGGTGCTGCGGTCCAGCTCGTTCACCACGCCCTGGAAGCGGGCGCGCTCGCCCGCGTACTTCTGGTAGTGCATCATGGCCTCCAGCACCTGCGGCAGACCAAACTTGTTGTTGGAGAAGCCTAAAGTTAAGATAACAACTACGTACGCATAAAGTTGTCCTATTGAAATTGATCACCCTAAAAAATTAGATACCGGATCCAATTCCTGTCCAGATCTTGTGGCGACATCTATACGCCACAAGTCCCAAAAATAAAAAATAAAATCACATGACGCTATCAGTCAAAAACAGCGGGAAACCTAAATCGCGCAAGCAAAGTTTTCACAGATTGGAGCATATATACAACCTCCGACACAACATCTTCAGAGCCGCTATGCTCCAGACATAACACCTAGCCTGGCGGAAGATCTTCCCTTTGTAGCGGCCGAGCCGAATCATCGCTCCCGCTACAGGTCTAGGTATATGAAATTGTCTATCTAAAATGTTTCTTTTGATATGTGCATTATACATGAGTTAGAAATAAAATAAAAGACGAAATAACATTTCGAATAACAAAGTAAGGCTACCGTTATTGGCAGAATTGGAATCCAAAATAAGTATATATATTTTCCAAACTAAACTTAAATCGATTAAAGATGATTCAAATACTATGGCATACCTTCTTGTGTCCGCCGGGAACCAAGCAGACGGCCCCCAATATTTCCAGCGCGGCCACTTTGGTCTTCACATTCTCTGTGTCAAGAGACTGGGCAATGAGGTCGATGCTGGTGGGGTGCGCCAGGACGTGAGCACGCCCAGTCTGTTAAACAAGATTTATAGTTACATTATTTAATATGTTAACAACATTAGAACTAATAAACTTTTACTCAATTAATCTGTTTATTCTGAAACTGTTTTTCGTCGTTTGGCCTACAAATAGTTGGACAACGTCACTTTTCGTCAGTGACCAGTAGTTTTCATCTTCATAGAATTGAGTATTATGTCGACGTGTTTTAGTAAAGAATTTTATTTTAAATCGAAACTTTCGTTCGTTTTAACGTATCAAGACGGAATCAAATAAACCACTTATCTATCTATCTAATACTCATTTATGTATATCTTCCAAACAATTTGCTATTGTCAATGTCTGCACAAACCCTTAATATTTTACAAGTTAGTATGAGACAATCGCGTCTCTATTATAATAGATTTCTGTAATTAACTGCATTCTTCAACCATTTCAATACATCAGAGACTTACAGAATTATTCATCAGGGCCTTGATAGCCGCGATGAGGTTATGCCTGGTGACGGCGTCGTCCCTGGGGGCTCGCTGCAAGGCGTCGAGGAGAGCGCCCAGGCCGCCCTGCTTCACGAAGCGAAGCACGAAGCTGTGGGCGCGGGTCCGCAGCGCGGTCTTCAGACCGTCGACGAGGGCGCACGCTTCCGCGGGTGGGATGCCTTCTGATGACGCGAATGCCTGAAGAATAAAAACGCAATCAAGCATATACCACTTCTTTATCACCAACGTTTGTCGTGACCATTGTCTCGAAAATAGTCGAAGATATCGTTCAGCTGGATGGCCTTATAATAGAAAATTGACAATAGGAATAACCCATTCCGTGATTTACTTTTTGTTTAATCTATGCAAGATGAGAAGCTATGTTTATGCCTCGTTAGCTGACTAGCATGGAAGCCCTTAAATATAATAGGATACCCTTTGCATACTTTATTCGTCTTTCCCTATGACTTGAATATATTGAGCAAATTGATTTAATTTATTCAGATGATTAAATGAGTGCCGTGTGGTTCCCGGCACCAATACAAAAAAGAATAGGACCACTCCATCTCTTTCCCATGGATGTCGTAAAAGGCGACTAAGGGATCGGCTTACAAACTTGGGATTCTTTTTAGGCGATGGGCTAGCAACCTGTCACTATTTGAATCTCAATTCTATCATTAAGCCAAATAGCTGAACGTGGCCATTCAGTCCTTTCAAGACTGTTGGCTCTGCCTACCCCGCAAGGGATATAGACGTGAACATATGTATGTATGTATGTAGATGATTAAATTAAAAAGAACAAGATGATGATGACAATGCAGACATACTTAGGCATCGCTATATTTACTTACATCAGCAATTTCGTTCAGGGCCTTAATATATTCCTCAACTTCTGGGGCCGTAGCTAGAGGCGGCAATTGACCTGGTGGAGGCCTTCTGCTGCAGTAGATCTGCCATTTCTTCGCCGCTGGGAGCTCCATCATGGCAGCTTTGTTCACCGCTGTTAGGTCAAGCTCCTCCTGTAAAAGAAAATATAATTGAGAAAAAAAATAATTTCAACTTAAATATTGTCCATCTAATTATAATGGAATGAAACATTTATAATGGAATAGGTCTCGTTATTTTTTTATACGATTCCAGAATGTCTTTACAGAAAGCAAAAAAAAACATTGAAATTCATTTTATATGGTAAATAACCCTTCGTCATCTTTAGCCAGCTTATTGCCTTATTAGCCTACGTGTCAATTATTTTAAAACATAATAAATTAGCTATCATATATTATACATAGTTTTAAATTAACTTCAAAGTAAATGGTAATTCATCAAATATCCTGACTACATTGACAGGCGAACCGCATTCTAGGAACTAACAAATATTCGGTCCAAAACCGATGTCGCAATACTTGGCAATTAACGTGCAGGAATGCAGGCGGCCTAAAAGTGTTTAAGGCAGGCTTGGACATCATTAGGGTACAAAAACTGGATATCCTATATAGTCGGAACTGTTTTAATTAGGATACCTTACAAGGAAACCGCAGTTTAGCAATTGAATCTAATTTGAAGTTTCGTATGCAATTATGAATAATTTTAAACAAAAAAAAGACTTTGATTTAAGTTCAATATATATGAAGTGCCATTAAAACAAAAGAAGATACTACTACAGTTATCGATTGATACTGAAGAAATGCGCCTTCCAGAAACTGTGCGGCAATATCACTTATCACATCAGCTATAACGAAAGTTTCATAAGGAGCTGTGTGGGAGCTGTATAAATCAAAAAGCTGTGATCGTTTCTCGAATAAATGATCTCCAGTTGGCTAAAACTGTCATAACTTTTTGCAAGAAGGTCAACAGAAAATATTATAAAAATAATAGGGAAAACTGCAAAACACCACATAAATAAAGCAGTTTAAAATAAGACATAATGAGAACTGAAATTTTAGGCCAAGGGGCTTTTAAGATGATTACTTGGAATTCTAAAAACTGTTAAAGAGTTTAATTAAAGTTGTTCAGAGCATCGCACAGGCCCATTACCCGCATTCAGAGCCGCGTCTGCAGCACCGCCATTAGGTGAGGTATCATTATCTGCGGATCGTTGACCCGAGCCGGTGTCGACGTGATTTATGAGTAAAAGTAAGTCATCGCTATTAAATTGCACGTAATATGATAAGATGATATAGTAATTTTTATTAGAATTAGCCACTATATTGTTTTGATGAGAGACTTTCAAATAGGTAATGTTTGAGAATTTTGCTAACAAAACTATACTTTACCATACTAATATATGTAATTTTAGTAACATCGCATACTACTCAAAAAAAGACCAATTAAGATGAAATTTGACAAATATTTCAACTATAACGTCAGTTCTTTACTTGTCGGGAATTCGCTAAGATAGTATCACTCATGTAAAGTCCGAAGTAAATTACAATAACATTCCCGAGGCCATAACTTGTTGCAGATAACGTTCTGAATAAGCAGCAACATGATGATGATCGCACAGATGAAGACAATCTTCGTCATTACCATCGTAATGATAAAAGTGAAACTCCTGGTACGTGTCTTGAAGCGAATGTTTCCGTGTCAGACGTCAACAGCGAAATGAAAACCGTTTTGCAAACGTTATAAACAATACAGACAACAAAATATTATTTCGAAGAAAACTTTATGGTTTCTAAATGATGTAATATTTATGCAGAAATAATGGTATAAATATCATTTAACATACATATAACATAAAAAGTAATCAATGTCTTCATAGAAAAAATCAACCACAATGATTCAACAGAAGATATTAATCTTCGAAGAGGACAACTTTAAGCGAAAGTGGTGAAAATGGCGCCTAAAGAGAAACATAACAAACAGCCCTGCAGATATGACGCGGCCGGCGCTGGATGCGGGGGGCGTTATAGTTGATTTAGTGTCTGTGCTGCTGAGCAAAGTGCCTCCTGGGAAGCGATGTATCTTACAATAAATGGCCGATGTATTTGTAGATAAGGTAGTCTAAATGGCAATCAGTATTGACCGGTGGGTGTGAATATTACTGTTGCAAACTATATTAAGTTTAACTTGCGAGTTCTCAATCTGCACCTCAGTGTTATAAAAAAAATAAAAACTAATACCTATAAGAAAATGAAAGTAATTCTCTTCAAAATTACATAAGCATGTTCTAATAATAATCGCTTTGGAAAATTTTATGCTTCTTTCCAGGATAGGTAAAAAAATATTCCAAGAAAACTGAATTGGAATATCTAAAGTCGAACAGAAAAATTTAGTTATAACACGAGTATTATCTTCACTATAATAAATAAGGAGAGGATTCATCTCACTTTTGCAAACTTTCTCTAAACTCTCGATTCATTAGATATATTGATAATAACCGTAACAACTTAATTAAATTAAAACTAGCTAGGCGGTCGCGCTAAATGTTATTATACTCAAAATCAAATTTTACCATGTACATACATATATCAATTTCACCCGATTAAGATATTAAATTATCAGCTCGTAAAACGCACAAATTACGGCGGGCAAAATATTTAACCAGCCTTCCACTGGGCGAGCCGCGACCGTAAAGATAAGCGGAATTTCACTCGCGTCCAAACCTGTTGCCGGCTTCGGCTGCGCGCTTGTCGGAAAAAGTTTACCACATATGTAATTGTGTACTTACCATCAAATTTATCGATGCTTTATATATTTTATTATTTCTATTATTTTCTGACTTTTATAAATTTAAGTAGCTAATATGTAGTTGTTCTGCTTACCGTTCCAGGAAAGAAACGTACTGTAAGTTACTAAGTGTTTTATACATACACGTAATCACGTCTATCTAATATGTAGTTGTTCTGCTTAGCGTTCCAGGAAAGAAACGTACTGTAAGTTACTAAGTGTTTTATACATACACGTAATCACGTCTATATCCCTTGCGGGGTAGACAGAGTCAACCGTCTTGAAAAGATTTAAAGGCCTTATTCCGCTGTGTGGCTTAATGATGGAATTGGGATTCAAATAGTGACAGGTGGCCCATCACCTACAAGATGATTATCCAAACAATTTTTTTTTGTTTACGAGTGTCCTAAACTTTAACTTTCAAAATCATATGAACATTATTAACATAGACACTTTATTAAAATAATTATCGACGTATTCTTCACCCTGCACCATCATACATCATACCAGAACACAACATGTCAGTAAAGCCGAGTAGCTCGCATTATCTGGTAATTCTCTACGCTCAATTACACGCAAAGCGATTCCATCTCACGCAGAAAGGGTAACCGGCGGCCGAGAGCTAACAGGCCGAGCAATCGAAAGTGGGCGAACCCGAGAGGTGATTTCATGGAGATTACACTTCTCTATCTCCCAGAGAAAGTCCTGTCGAAGGACTCTCGAAATGCATTAGCAAAGGTGTTATCGTAATTTGTTAAGTTAACGTTTGCTTTACTCGCGAGATGTGCTCGAGTTTCTGCTTAATAAACTATCTTATTTTTTTTCGTATTTTGCAAGGTTCTTAATATCAGTGTAGATGTGCCAAGTAGTAACGTGATGGGCGCCATAATCCGGCTCAGTTTTAATTAAAATAAAATCAAAATTGTAAACACTACTTGACCTACTATATGTAAATAAAAAAGTGGTAAATATTTTTCGTATGATGTAATCTTCTTTGATAATGTAATCGTTATGCTCCATTAGGATCACTGAGGTCCGTTCCGCATTAAATCACCTCCTGGAATCATCGGTATGAAGTCATCACGGAACAATTAGCCAGCAGGGTGCCGGCGATCATGATGCAATCTAATTGTAGCACTTTCACTGTTATGAAGACATGATGACAGCTTGCAGACACATTGTCTAGCGCATGAAGATAAAGGCCAACTTTTAATTACAAGGCTTCATGATCTAGTGGTCACACTTGAGTTAGGCTCGAAGTAAGTTCAAGTCAGTTATGAGGTATTTATTCCACGATACTATATTTTATAATAAATACTTATATAGATGAACATCCAAGATCCACACTAATCAGAGAAAGTCGTTTCTCATCACGTTTCATCGTTTCTCATTTCCCTGGCCGGGTTTCGAACCTGGGACCAACTGTGACACAGACAAGCTTACAACCGCTGCGCTATAAAGGCCGTTGATCTCTTTGCGTAATTTAATAATGATCATTGTGAATTAGAATATATAGTTCTATAACCATAACAAGGAAGAACGGCTATCAATAATTGCCTTCATAACCTAGTGGTAACAGTTGAACTCTATACAATAATCTAATAGTTAAAACCCTAATGCAACTGACGAGTCAAAGGCGAGCATCGACTTCTCTCTCACCAGACATGTCAATGTCGGTTTGATGAGAAGATACCAATTGTTTTGACAATTTGATATAAAGAACTGCTGTCCCTAACTCCGGATACTCATCATTATTCTGTTAGAGCAGAAGATCACCTGTCTGTGAAGACGTGTTGTCTTGTTGTACCAATTTGTGTGTCCGACCAGAGATCTAGTGTTCGCCCGGATACATAATCAGCTCGTGAACGTAGCAATTGGATAAGGAACCAACTACGCTTTTACATATAGATACGTAGGTATTTGCAGACAAAATCATTTGCTTCAAAAATCAGATTTACCAAATCTTTGTAAAATTTACAAAATGCGGATATATGCTCATAGCAACTAACATCCAGCTTATAAATGTAGCAAAATTCATATACCAGGAAATATTCAGAATTTGTGAACAGATTATGCAAAAAAAAGAATACAAAGTTCTTGCCTCTTAGTTTCGATTTCACACGCGTTACTCGCATCATAATTCATACTCATAAAGCCGTGGCTAACCCGCGCCTGCGCTACAGTGATTATGATGTTTACGTGTGGTGTTTGTTTTCTGATAGTGCATTGTCATTGATATTTCACTTAGTTACATGACAGTCAAAAATGTCTATTGTAAATACTTTCTCCATGCCGGTGGGATCATCTATTGGTATGATTGGCACTAGTGTTACAAGCTGACCGTTGAGTAGGGCTGTCACCGCTGCTGATCAGTGTTTACTAATTAACAGTAATGTTAAAAAAAAATATTTGATGATTATAAACTATAGTTCTTTAAATCACACATCTTTGACAAAGCAATAGAACTAAGACTTTAATAAAATTTTCGACTCTTAAAAAATCGCACACTTCGGAAACACAAACAAAACTTTACACGGCGCGCATGTACCATCCCTACAAGTGAACAAGTTATAAATGATTTCACTTATTCCTCCGCTTATATCACAAAGATTCGTACGTATTTTCTCCACAGCATCAATCATTGTTAAGATGTCTTTCAGCAAATTTTCTTCGGCTATCGATACGTCTACATCGATTGTTATGTTGTACAATTGATATTATAAAGTTGTATGATTTGATTAAACAATGAAATTCTCATTGGTTAGCCCGCAGGCTGTTGTTTGACGAACTCTGATGCTGCATTTAATTCAAACCAGCCAACTCAATTTCACCATAGCCTTATAGAACAAAATCTAAAAGAAAAGCTATAATAATTAATAATATTTTTATTGCATTCAAAATAATAATATTTTCCTCCTTTTTGACAGTTATATTGAAAACTAAGCATAGTTCCTGGCATCTATTTGTTTCCCATGAAACTGAGAAGATTAACTTCCAATAAGATACAACGGAGTCTGTATTTCCAAGAATATCGGAAAGGTCAACTGATCTTACGATTTACATTAGACTTTCAAAGGCGATCTCAAACTAGTTGCATTTTCCAGTTCATTAAATAGTTGATTATAGAATTAATTTGTGCCGCAGCCTTCGCGCAGTCACGAGAAGCCGCGTTCCTCCTTTATGCAGCCACTTGTCTGATCCACATTAACATTGTTACGTATATATTAGCAGTAAGGCACCAAAAAAAAATAAATTTGATTTGTGGTACTTAATCGATTTCATCCGATCAAAATCTAATCAGAATAAGCGCTAAATAAATATAAAAATTATGGGAGATCTAAATACTATCAATCATATCTTAAGAGCATTCATAACTAACATAAAAAATAACAAATTTTAATAATTCCAATATTATTAAACCATCTGGTTTAATGTTATTTGAAACTAGTAGTAGTACTTGTAGTTTCTTTGCAGCTTTTCTGATATTTAAGTGGTTTTTCCAACGGGTAAAAGTCAGTTAGCTTCAGTATTTACGAAGTTACCTCGCAGAATATTATTTATTGATCCGTGATTGCCTTGTCCTGCTTTAATGGGCTGGGAGTGAGACTTCTGTGCCATTCCTTGGTAAAGTGAAAATACGTTTCTCATATTACCGTATTCAATTGCGTTTAATACCATTAGCCGAGCACAGTCAATTCCACGCGACAGCTCAAATATTTTGTGATAAATATTAGGCCAGAGTGTGTGACCATTCTGATTGCTTTTGTTAACATGATGATGTCAAAGAAGCAAACGAGCCTGTGTATGCCGTGGCTTCCTTTTGGGCAACACTAATTTTGTAAAAAAATTTGTCATTAATAACTCAAAAGAAGAATGGGCCACTAGTAGTGTCAGTATTATATTGATTTAATTTACTTATAATAAAGTTAGCTACTATTCACCTCCCTGCTGATGCACCTTTAAGTGAATTAAGTGATCACACCTGACCCTCTCCACGCGGTGAACTACCAGATTCTCAGGCATCCAGTGCGTTAATTGGTTCAACTTGTTAATTATCTGCCATTGACCCGGTAGCCAATTTGGACGGCGGCGCGCCGAGGCTTTAAGGTCTCAATCAGTACCGATTTGTATTGTAAAAAAACTTGGTACAGTTGTCAACTGCCTAATTTTCATCAGTATTGTGAGTCACCAATTCACCATTCAATTAAGACCGATTCCCATGGCCATTTCAGAGGACAACACCTCTTAGTGTTTCTCTTTACGTTAATACGTTTAAAAAGAAATACTCGTACATGCCAAGTTTCCTTCCGGCTGTACGTTTTCTGTCAGTCAATCAATAATGCAAAAGTTTTATAAACGTCAGTTAGATTTTTATCAATTAATATAGATTGATTTATATAACTAGATTAATTATTGTGCCCAACAATATTGTATAAAGAGCAGTGCGACTAAAAGCCGCAATTGAAGATAATGGCAAAGCAGTTAGTTGTGTAACAAAACCGACACAGATGACAATGACGAAATTACCTAGGCAAAGAACGATGGGAACGATGGAGAGAATTATTATGAAAACTCATCATTTTGTTTTGAGATCCATTATGTTATTAACATTCTTTTAAATGACAATAACTTTTCAGTGGAACAATATCTGATGTAACCGGTTACACGGAACAGTACAAAATTACTTCAAATGTAAATCAATTTCTTATAAGGTAATAAATTTATTCAATTAAGGATAATAGAATTTTGAAGTTAATTTAAAGAAATAAGTTTTTGTAGTTCTCGAAGAAAATCATTTTAAAGATTTCGATAAATTACATGAAATTACTATTTGGGTACATAGGTATACTAACTGTGGAAAATTTATCTTTATTAATTAATCAATTTGAAATGGACAAGCTAATTGGAATATTCTATGATGAAAATAATATAAAATCACTATATGAAAAAACTCATTATCAATGTTGTGTTGTCAGATTATAAAATTAAATTTGGCAAAGGTCAAAAATACGTAACGATGATTTTAACTTTCTTGATACCTCGTAGAATACATGTTATTTAAGTGAATGTTATGATAACACTCACGCTTATACTTTCATGTGGTTGAAATTGTTTTTATTGCATAACAATATAATAAATACTTAGGTAATACACGTTTACCGTGGTCGAAAACACCAGGAAAAGGCAACTGCGACAATGTTCTTTTAATGGCGCGGAAGTCATTTGGATACATCTTTATAATATTTTTAATCCAAATTTTTACCTAAAATTAACGGATATTCTTTTTTATTAATATATTATTCATGTTCATATAATCACGTCTTTATCCCTTGCGGGGTAGAAAGAGCCAACAGTTTCAAAAAGACCAATAGGCCACGATCAGCTGTTTGGCTTATTGATTGAATTGAGATTCAAATAGTGACAGGTTGCTAGCCCATCGCCTAAAAGGAGAATCTCAAGTTTCACTACTTGCAGTGTCATGGATGTTTCCAGGAGGTATTACTTACCACCAGCTCAGCAAACTTGGCGTCGAGTTCCTCGAGCGGAGGCATGGGATGCGTCGGGGTGACGGCCTGCAGCGCCAGGGTGCCGCCCTCGCCCCCCACCACGCAGTACGTGATCTCGGGGGGTTCGTCATTCTGCAATCAAATTATATAGTTAAAGATTGAATTGTAGGCTTGTGAAAATTCAATAGTTGTGACCATGAAATAGAAAAGGCAGCTAAAATATAATATTACATTAAGATAAATAATAACAAACACATGTAGGTTTATAATCAGAGAATACAAAGAAGAATAAACCTAAACCATCCAGAAATCAAGGTAATTATCGTAAATTAATTATCATAATGTAACAAAACAATCAGTAAATTACAACAGTAGCAGCTTCCTTCGTATCACCAAAAAAAAAATTGCAGCGAACATCAATAAAAGAAACTATAAATCAAAAGTTTCTCTTCATCGTGTTATTGGCCAAAAAATGCAATAAAAAGTAAATGAACTTGTGAACATGCTTCAGTCAGTAATGCACCACCAATAAATCATTTCGCCGTTGTTGACGTTACATAACCAAATTATTTGTGTTCTCCACAGGCCACGAATTTTATTATGAGAATAAATGTTTCCACTACACAAATACAAAAGGCTGGTGGCTGACAATTTAAATTGCATACGAAAGAGAAAAGAATACATCCGAGCAACCATGTAGACGAAACAGTCGCGAGAGTCATTTATTTTCATTTGATGTACGATAAGGATACATTTAAAGGGAACATTGTGAAGAAGCGAGTGGACGATACGACATAACTTTTATGAGGAAATTTTGCGCGTCACCATTTCCATGTTCTTTTCTTCACCTCGTGGAAGTACTTAATAAATCAAGTCAATTAAACTACCTCGGACATAATTAAGTAGAGAAGTGAGGAAATACCGAAAAAATGTGGCCCTCTGAGACGGAATACAAACACGCTTTAAGTACTTCTTGTCTTGAACTATATATAGCGCCCATATAAAACTTGCCTAGGTCTCCTTGGTTAATTTATATGTTTTATACATGAGTCTTTTAATGTAAATATCAAATGTTTTACTGGTCTGTATATTAGAGTTAAAGTTCAAAATTTCGCAGAAGGCAGGACAGAATATGTACTTCGTGACAAATAAAAAAACGTAAATCTTAAGACAACTTATTTATGGCATACTATAAGTTGGTTAGCCTTCATTACCCAAGATCAAGCGGGCATATTGCGGAAAATAAAAAAAAGTCTACCAAAGACCCTTTTTCATGAGAAATTCCATAATAACAATATTTTCATGCAACCTCCATTACAGACTTTAATAACGATGCGCTCGAGTTACATAACTCAACATTACTCTAGATCAACGCGTTCCATATTCATAATTTTTCTCCTAAGTGCCTTACAGATTCTTAAAACTAAAGCCCATAAACTGAAAATAAATGCGAAATTGTTGGATGAAGCGGATAAAGTATGCAGGGATCGTGGCAAGTGGAATGATATAGTCTCTGCCTACCCCTTAGAAGAGGCGTGAATTTATGTACATATGTATATTAATGAGAAGGTTGAACTGATTACAATCTGCAATACAGAAAGAAATGAACATGAGCATTGAGGAGTGAGTCATCAACATAACCATTAGGCGAGGGCGCCGCAGACGCGTCTAGAACACAAAAATCATCGGACGAGTGCCGCACGTCGCGGAGACTTGGTGTAGGACAGGCAGGGTTGACGGCAAAGAGAATACAAGTTGACAGAAACAAATTGCTTTGGTCATTACAAGCAGATTAACAATTTGAAGAAGTTCTAGTGAGACAGACAGGTTAAGAGTATCATAAATGCAGACAAAATACACGTGTTCGTAGTCAATAAAAAACTTCCTTCTTGCTATTTCTCAAATACAACATTTAAATAATTAATTAAAGAAAGGTTATCGTTCGGAGCCAGCGAACATATCGTTTAAATTCATTTTTGAACTCAAAACGAATATGCAAAACAAAAATAATTCTAATACTAATTTATTATACCTACAACGAGTAATAGAACTTCATGTTCAAAAACCTTGAGAAGTTACTCCAATGCCACATTAAAGAATACTTACTAATCACACCAGCAAAGCGAATATTGCGAAATATAATTATTTATCGAACAACTAATGATTTATTTGTGTATAAACTGCCTCAAACCGATTATAACTTATTAATATTCACATTAATACATGTCAAAGTGCATGAAATATTTGACACTAGCAATATGTAAATATTTTGTTTAGATGATTAACGATGGAATATTTTAAAGACGAATTAATAAAATGAGTACAATGCAATACCTCTATTCTTAGGATGAGTATTTTTAAAAATAATCATTGTGATTTTCTTCAATTCCATAATCTACACATTTCTCATAGAATTCTATATCTGTATGCTATTAAACCTCATTAGATAAAGCAGCCGCGTCTTTTGTCTTTATTTTATTAAATCGAATTCAGTATAAGTTAATTCACAAATTAAATTTTATCGGATAGTTATCTTCCATTTGTAGATTATTTAAAAGAGATTTGAAAATATCATTTCCAGTTTTCATCGAGTGTGTGCCCTCAGCCCTGTCTTTTGAAGGAATTGCTTTATTCCCGTCGATGACTTCACCGAGGCTGGCGTCTCCTCCGAAACCATTTTATTTGTGATTTAAAGGGCGCTGCCATTATTGGCTGTATTAATATTTACGAGAACTTAAACAAGACAATAAACTGCATTTAATGCATCGGTTATTCAGGTTAGGACTTATTCATTGATTGACTTCAATTTTTCCTAATTCTTAGACAATATTTAATAACTTTAGATAATTTCTAATCACTACTTCATATTATATTCTCCCCAAATTGATTTAGTTTAAAAAATGATAATTAAACGAGCAATGAATAAAAAATGCTATACATAAAATCTTATATGCATAAATAGGTACAATATTCAATGTCATCATTCTCCTAGCGTAAGTCCCGGTTAAACTCCATGGGACCACTACTCTGGATTGGGTAAGTCAGTTTTTTACGGTAACTGACTCCCATCTGACCTCCGCAAACTTTGCAGGAGAACCTTACCTAGTACCTTAATAAAATTTTATCTACATGTACTTATGAATACGAGCAAAACTTACACCATGCCTTGCCAAAGAATTTCTCCGTTTGAACGAAAACCTTAGGCGCCTGCTGTTCCTGGCACTCATCTTAATCAACACAACACACAAGTTGTCGGCGCCGCATTTAATTTAGAGAAACAAAACAACAAACAAACAGACGACCTCACGATACCGGCACAGGGCAATATGTCACAATCGGGAGAGGGCCTGTCAGTAATGGCTTCCGTCTATACTATTGTCTTGCTCTAATTCGATCGGCAATTAAGTCGTTTAATTACGACAAAGGGCTCGTAAATACGGACGCGATAACAACTAGAATGTGGCTCTTGACCCGGGACGTACTGTTGTATACCCTACAGTGTGTGCAGAAAGTTTACGAATTGTTTTTGATAAAATTAATAAAAACATTCAAGAAACTTAAATTCCGATCGTCCTCTATTTCTTGTTGGTCATATACCTACAGAAATGAGAATTGTTATATTAAATCTGTCTTGTAATGCAAAGGCAACGAGCCATGAGGAAAGTGATGATTCATAATTTGAGCAAGAACTCCACAGCCGTATCTTATCTTTAGAATTTTTTGAAGCCATCACCTACACATCGTTTAAGCCCGGGGCAATGTTTGCCAGACCACTGACCCTAGCCTTGTTTGTTGATCAACAATACTCTCTAATTATTAATCAATTTCTGTTTAAGGAATTCTTCCTTTGACCTTTTCAAACCAGCTGCCAGCTGAACTCTTTTTAAACGCATTCAGTTGCACAAGAACTGTTGCAATATCATTCTTGAATTCTTCAACCGTCCTATTGTTGCACTGACGTGTCGTGTTGAGTTTATTTCAATTATGGCTGACCTCAGTGTTTGAACTCCTGATTGGATCAACAGATTCCATGATTAGCCCAATAGATGTGTCCAAAATGCCAATCAATCAATATCTGTTAAAATTAGAGTATTAGTTTAACCTCAACTTTCTAATTCCCTTCACAGATAATGCTGTTTAATTATAGAGGTATACAAATCTTAAACTCAATTTTTCAACTGTCTCTAGGTAATCTGAGATTTCTCGAGCATAAATAACTTGACAAAATGGTGAAAACAGAGCACGTGGCCGTCGGCAGTCCGAACCCGCGCATCTTGCTGATAAATATGTATCGAGTGGCCGACATTCCGGCTTTCCAAAGCAAGGAGAACTGGTTCTGATAGACTTGCACTTGTATTGTAGGGCCTTCCTCGCCGACTGTTTTGGCAACCGAAATCAATTCTTTAATTTGTATGTTTTATATAAATACTGATTCCGCCTCTTTCTCAAAAAAGTAGGCTGATACTGCAAAAGAAGTAGCTTTTGTTTCCAAGGTGTTAACTATATTTGTACCGAACTTTTTACTTTTCATTAAAATCGTTCCAATTAATTAACTGTGAAGAGGTAAAGAATGATTTTCGATTTCTTTTTGTATTGTCATTAATGATGGCAATCCCACAAGTTATAAACACGTTGAGAGCCCATAGCGAATTGCCAATAAATTTCAAAAAATAAAATAATAAACTGATTTGGATTGAATGATGCGCATGTGCAGATGAAATACCATCTACGTGAGTTATTATTGAAATACTATGCCGACGAATATAAAAACATTTTCTCTACGTAATAATTTTATGTAACATGTGAATCGCCTTTTTTGTAACTTTGAATAAATTAAAATTGGACAAGCCATTGAACCCGAGGTCAGATAAACATGCCTTTATTAATTCATGACTTTCGCTTCTGCTAAATTTCCTTTTCGTTATGGTGTTCCTCACTTTATTTCCTTTTTTGATTCTCTATCAGCATTGGCTATAACACCGATAAAAAAATTAATTGTGAAAAATTCAATTTAAAATTTAATCAGATTAAAATGTTAATTTTGTGAATTGTGAACCAAACTGATTCTCCTTCTCTTTGAACTATTCAAACTGATACTTTAAAAAAATATTCTTTTCGTATTTTTCATGTTTGTGAATGAACACAAAAACTTCAGGACCAATTTTAATAAAATCTGGCACAGGTTTATCAAGACTATGGCAAGAATTATAAAATCATGAAAATATACAGGTATACTACTACTAGGTATACTCTTTCTGCCTACCCCTCCGGGAAAGAGGCGTGATTTTATGTATGTATGTATGTACTACCATATCGCGATTCCCATACGGTTTACTGCAAACATGCAACCTTCCAATCATCACCTACTCAATACATATTAAAAAAAGCGAACGTTTGTTAAGATGTCATCGTGTGGATGTATGTTTGTAACTCTTTCTCTTTTAATCTACTGGCAGATTTTTATGAAATTTGGTACACACAATAATGACTTGTTATCTCATATATAATTAAAGTTCCATTAATCAGTGAATGCTGTCAACCTTCGTTCCGGAACACGTGGTGTAGTATATCCAAACTACACATATCGGATTATTGTGAAGTATATCAAATATCGATTGTTGTGTTGTGTATCTAATATCGATTAAAGTGCGAGTAAGGCGACACCAAACACATCGGATACAGCATCGGGCGAGCTGGTCCGCTGTGCCACTTTCCCCGAGCGAAGGGCTTTGATTTGTTGCTGTGTTAGATATGTATGTATTGCTGGCAACTGACATAATTATTAATCAATGCATTGAATATATTTATATAGTGCCGTGTGATTTTCGGCACCAATAGAAAAAAGAATAGGACCACTCCATCTGTTTACCATGAATTTTGTTATAAACAACTAAGGAATAGGCTTATAAACTTGGGATTCTTCTTTTAGGCGACCTGTCACTATTTGAATCTCAATTCTATCATTAAGCCAAACAGCTGTACGTGGCCTATTGGTCTTTTCGAGAATGTTGGCTCTGTCTACCCCGCAAGTGATGCGGACGTGATTATATATGTATCTATGTAGAAAATATTTCGCTGAGATGGCCACAGTATTTTTACAGATGTAGACAAACTTAAGGCTGAAGAGTGACATCTGACAAGCCACACAAACAGTAGACTCGCTGTTTTTGTTTTAATCTGGTACATCACTGTACCAGATTAAAACAAAAACAGCGTTGTAACAATGGGTAGGCAGCAAGATCAGTTAAAAAAATATCATCAACCTGTTCTTGCGAATTTCAGACCTAGGACGACTATCGCATCGAAAATTATCACGGTAGGTTGAATTCAATATTTTGTTCTTTATTCGCCTTCTACTACATACACAGGAAATCGTTTGGTTTTGCTCTCCCCGTAATTACTAGAACAAATATTTCACTCCTCTTTTATATCTACCGTTTTCTACTCTTATCACTACCTTTTTTGACGTCAATGACTATGTTATCAGTTATACTATATGGGCTGCCCTACATTTGCAATGTGCTTGTTTGGAATTTCAGTTTACTAAAAGGATGTTGTAAACCGGTCGTCGCTAACTTAGGTCTCGCGAATACAATTAATTTCGACGACCAAAACAAAATGCATAAATCTAAACCCATTTATGAAGAACTTGAACCTACTGTAGTTTGATACACGAATTAATATTGTAAAAACATTAGTCCGGCTCCAAAATAAATATATTATTAGTTTAAATTTTAGTAAAATTTTAGTTTTTACAAAATTGTAAATATTTCTTAAACAACTTAACCGATTTTTTTTTAATTTTCTTTTGGCAGATGGCAAGAAATGTCCAAAGTGTTTATTGCCATCATGTCGCGATAGGAAATGCCACACTGATTCAGCATCAGCCAGACGACAATAGTCGCGCATTGTTCAACACCGGTTCTTTGACCGACTTAGCCGTGTCCTTGACTTTTGTTATCTCCTCTCATTATCGCAATGGATTTTACTATCGTTTAAATTTTATAAATTATATTATAAATCAATGTCTTTTATAAAATCATGTTGGATTAAAAATTATCATGAAAGATATTTGAGTTATTAATGTTTGGGATATAAACCGCATCGGAATTTCGTCAAGCTTCAAACTATTTACAAATGTCATCAAAATATATGTAAAGCCATGAAGGTAAAAGAGAGAGTAACCTACTTTCGTATTTCTGAAATTAGTGGGATTACACCTTCATTCATTTGTAGATGCAAACGTTGATAAATAACAGTGTGAATAAGCTAATGGGTCATAACTGTTTAAGCTTGAAGAGCCAAACAAATTGCTAGATCCAGCTACAATATAGATATCTAACACGCGCGATGACAGCGAACAAGTTTCTAATCGGCAAATGTGCAGTTTCACTGGCTTTAACTAAAGATAAGCATTAAGCAGGGTCATCGGTCAAATCAGCCAGAGGCGGAGCCGCGAGGGCTCGCGTGCGCAGACGCAGGTTTTAGAAATCCTGCTCATGGCTGGGTCTAGCATGAACGATGCACGAACTAAGGGATCAGCACCTCGATAATACTAGACATTCACATTATTATCTACATTACTACCTTCTTTTATTATCATTATAGTATCAGATCAAATTATTCTCCAGTAAAATTTATATCGCTTGTTAATTGTTAATTGACATCGGCACCACAATGACTGAAATCAAATTATTATTGAGAAATGGGAATAATTCTAAACTGATTTGAAAATTCATCATGAAACAACTTGCCAACTGATTCTGTTACCATGAATCAACAGCTGAACACTTATTACCCGGAATTTCTCTCTTTCTCAATCTCTGTAGTATGGTAATTACCATTTGGATACCTAGGATCATCTTGTCCCACAATGTCCCAATGGGACGAAACCGCCAGGATGGTGGAGATAATCATTGTTGTCAAACCCCTGTTCATGCAAACCAAAACTAGAGGTCAATAAGTAACCACAAATAGGTGTTAATTTAACTCTGCAAGTGACTGTACATGCACGGCTTATGAAATTACCTGAAGGCACGGGCACAAAGGCCACCGTCTCCTCAAGGCGTGCGGCATCTTCTTCCTGGGCGGGTCGGGCTCCGGCGGCGGGTCCCCGCAGGCCCAGCGCACGAGGCGCGCGCGCGCAGCCTCCGCCACCTCCACCCCGCGGGACCACGATGGCAGGCCCTGCAATAAGAATTAAAATTAGTTTAATACGTTCCGTCTCACATGTGGATCAGTTGTTCAATTCTTAAATTTTCTTGTCGTTTCATGCTCTTCTTATATGCTTATTTGAAGGTTTTCTTGCTTTGAAAATCTTTTATTAAATAAGGGTTGCTTGTGAAACAAAAAGAAATTAGAATAGAATAGATTTATTTTCAAAATTGGATACAAGGTATCACTTATTGACGTCACATCACTCAACTAATTATAACTACTACCGCTTCCAACGCGCATGTGTAGAAGAAGCGGGGAACAACAATAAAATTACAATTATTGAGTGATGTTGAAATGTCCCATAATAAATATAAATATAAGAATATCAATTATCTGTAATTAAGACTCCTGCGAACCACCAGGACAACCCAAAGGTCAAGGAAAAATTGTCTTTATCAGTTTTTTATATTGTTGAGTCCCAAACTCTTAAACGATAAATCCCAAACTCTAATTGGGGCTTAATCAATCTGGGTGGTCCTTATAAATTCTTTGTAGTGTCTATAAAAACGAATGATCTCTATCTCATTAATGGAACGCTCATTGTATGTAGAAACACATGCGTTACGTATATAGTTTGTGCTGACAGCAAGAGTGAAATGATCTTAGCGCGGACATAGATTTAACAGATGGGCGCCGATGGAAAAGCGAGAACGATTTGCGATCAGCTTTCTTCTAATGACGCAACAGCAGGAAATGTATTGTGCGAAGCAGGAGCCATTGTATTTAAAAGGAATGTATAGTTTCATATTGCCTCAAACGTAGATGAACCTACTTACTTTCTTTGAAAATAATTACTCGTTCCTAAACTTATGAAATACTGATTAGGTCTAAAAATATAAATAAAGCATGGCCGACGCAAATAATTAAAGCTTACTATAAGTATAGTACGTGAATTATCTTATTAGAATGCCACAAAAAAGGCCTAATTCAATATTAAAGATATCTACTCAGAGGTAGCTAGTTCACGACGATTGAACCACAAAAATATTTTAATGCCACGCAATAAATATAATTCAATCAATAGAATTGATAATTGTACTTATTACACTAGCATAGAAATAGAGGGCATTAAGAATATGGTAATACAACTAATAAATGCAAATGACACCGATAATGCGATCACGATCAACGAATCAATCATTTGTGCCGAGTTTATAATCATCTGACCTCAAACTAACATTAGGTTAAAAGCAAGCAATGCTTTATTTTAATGCATCAACAAATTAGTTTAAAAGCCTACCTTTTGATTTTGATACCTTGGTTTTATAAATAACAAAAACGATCGCATTTGACATTGAAATTTTACAAAGGTATCCAAATATGGATTGAATTAGTCCGACAATTGCGGACGTCTTGATGAAAGGTCAGGTCAAGACTATCCTAAACGGACAGGCTTGTATGAATAGAGTTATGAATTTCGATGAAGTTATAAAAGTATACAGAAATCATGGCAAGAAGTAAGATGAAGTATCTGTCTACCCATCCTAAAAACAGAGATTTTACTAATCAGACCGAAAAATACTCTCCAACCCATCCGCAAGCCGAAACAAAACGGGTCGCACCTGTTTGCACCAGTTCCATCGGTACGGCGCTCGCGTACTCTTTCACTTTCACCCACATCCTAGCCTCATCACCAGACGTGACTCCCATGGTGATGACGGCCTGGTGACCCACATCACCTGTTCACGGCCGCTTGAAAGTCAACATCCTCGACGCACCCATTGTTGCATTCGTTACACTTTTAGCTTTCAGACTATTGTATTGACGTGAGAAAAGTAGCAGCATTAATCAAAATTGTATGATCATGGTCACCAGTACATGAATTGTTATTAACAATAACAATACTTAACTTAAAATAATGCTATAAAATTTAGCTAAATTTATCAGAAAAACCTATTAAAATATTTCTCGATGTAGTGAACTAGAGCGGATATCGGAATGATCCAAATGTTATTAATTGATTTGGATTAACCCATTGTGACCAATATGACCTATGCAGCTTCGCCGGTCAAGAATGAAAATTCAAGGTTGCTTATGAGAAATAAACAATCACAGAGAAACCGACTTTTTGTACAAATAAATAATCCGTTCGTAAATCCACTTTCATCATAGTTTCGGGGGAAACATAAAGATTCGGTTATCGTCGGGTGATCTGTTCGCAACAGTTCAGTAAATGCCGCACTCAAAGTTCAGGTGAACAATAGCGCGGCCGCACTGTGTTGAAACTCTAAATGGAATGATCACAGCTGATTTAGAGGGGTGTGCATATATTACTGTTCGACGTGTCAGCAGTAATATTTAGGTCACAGACTCAATATAAATACTTAACATGATAAATCTTATCTCACCAAGGGCAAATGATGTATGAAGAGAAAATGTAAATTGAGAAATGTGATACGAGTATTACACCCCATTTAAATTTATCCTGGAAAAAAATATGTTAATTAATAATCTAAATACAGTTACGGTGAACTGAGATGGCAAATGTAATTTGCGATTCATTTCATCTTCAGCCAGATCGCTTATAATTTGCAAATATAAAAAAGTACATGAGTATAAAAGTTCCAAATAAAAGCACTTTGTTATCTTATTAATTTGTTAGTTGGACAGGTGGAACACTGACCCTAAATCACCCAATAATGTGGTTTAGAAGCGTAGATTACCACCTTGACACCTCAAATTCCTGCAGTGACTGTCCTGCACAACATTTTAAAGATCGAATTGCTCATCAATCATCATGCAGCCACTTGAATTGAATGGTCATTATTTAAATAAATTAGGTATTTAACTTTCAACGAGACTGCAGACATTAAGTTTCATTGTTGATCTCATTAAATACCTCCACTGAATCACCAACTACCTTAGTTATTATAAATATCACCCAACTGAAGTTTTAGCGCATAACCAAAATCAGTTAATATTTTTAAATATCCAGCCAATGAAAATAAAGTTGGATACGGTATCTGGACTCAAAAGCTTAGATAATGGGTGCAAACCCAAAACCCAAGCAAGAACTTGCAGAACGACAGAGTTCTATACGTTAGAAACGCTAGCTTATGTATTCTTATCGTGATGGTTAAATTTTACGGTTCTTGATTTAATTAATGCAATACTTATTATGTTTATTTGAATTTTAGCAAGTCACCACATAAATCTTTCACACTCATCACGATTTACGACTTCCTCATATCCAATCGAGTTATGCAATAAGTAATTTGATTGGTGAGGATCGAGTTCTTCTAACAAAGATCTAATTAATCGATATAACATCTCGGATAACTAGAGTCGTGTTTTGAATCATTAATCATATGAACTATTTACAACAGGTTTTGGATGAGTGTATAGTACAAGAAATGATTCTTCCAGGATCGTGGTCAAAAGCAGACCAAGAGCATCTCGCCAGAGAGATAAAGGCGATGAAGATAGCAAATAAAATGAAAATCCTGTAAATATAAAACTGAAATGGTGGATTAAAAACTATTGTGTATCAATCGAAAGAAATTGTCGTAAATCGTGTATAAAAACGAAGCCTCTATCGGATTTCCAAAAATAGGCATAGCGATAAGTTATTTGTAAGGAAATAATTTAAAAATTGTAGGCGAACTTTAATAAAAAATATATATTATGGATGAAAGTCAACAAACCTATACAATTAAAAAAAAAACCTTTTCTCATTTTAATTTGAAACAACTAAATATTCTGAACACGGCAACTCACTCGAAAGTAATGTAAAATTGGTACAAGTAAACAAACAAGCTATAAATATTGGTGATGTCGACCATTATTAGCTGACAGATAATAAACCCAAATCATGCCCAGCATACTGATACTAGAACAATGTAGAGGTAGGTACGAGCAACAGAAAAGTGGAGACTTTGGAAACAATAAAGCACGCGGACTGTTTACATTCAAGCAATGGATTTATTGTGACATGCGACTACTCGATAAGAATCACAATTGCCTTCCTTCAAAATGTGAATTATCTGTATCCATATAATAAGTCAAAACTATAATTTTAGGAATCAATGAAAACCAGTGACAATGTAACTCTACTTTATTACTTTTACATACGACTGCTAAATAAGAATCACAATTGCCTGTTTTAAGAATGTAGTGTTAAAAAAGTAAGTTTTTTAGACATCAAATCAAAAAGATTAATCACGATCTGTATATTGTATATCAAAAGCAACACTCGGAACTAGATGTCCGAAGTTATCAAACAGACCCGAACACAATAGACGGACAAACAGCAGCCGGATCTAAATTTATTGGTGATGTAACGACACCCGCCCTGACCTCTATCGTTATGTAATCTGAAGCATTACTTTTGGCTAGACTAGACATCAGTCTTTCATCAATTGTCTGACTAATTGATCCTGTATGTAATTTGTCAGCTGTGGTATGCATTCATATGAGTGACCGCAAGGCTTGTGGAGAGAGATTTATTCATATGGCATTTCTGTGGTGTTAATAAATTCACTGCATTATTGTAATAAAATGACCTAAATTATTTTAGATTTAAGAGTTTTTGTCTCGATTTTCGAGTAAAGGGCGACAGTAGTTTAGATTCTATTCATGATTATGGCTCTTTTTGTCAGTTTGTGGTTGAACATCAAACTTTGACACAATTTTTTGTTTTTTTAATGTATATTTAATTCACACAAATACATGTTAATAACCTATTTTTTATTTTTGTTATTTTGCCTTATCGTCGTCAATTACTTTTTGAGATTGACAGCGATTAAAAGATTACAGGTAATTGTATCACCGTCATTGTAGTGTTACTCATATTTTTTATTTATCATTAACTACTGACACGACTAAAAACAAAACTCAGAGGTTAAATGGCCATTAACCTTCAACTTTCATCCATAATCTATATTGATTTCAATCTCTCTGATTTGTATAAAAATATAATGTTTCACTTGCGAAAGTATTAGTCTCAACTTAGTTTGAAACAATATTAATTCAAGAATATATAATTTACATTAAAAAAATTAATTAAATTTTCAAACATAAAAGATGGCATTAAAAATCGCTATGTTTATCATTGCCGTGTACACTCACGTATTAATGGGTATGTTACTGTTCTATTCAAGAGAACAAAATCAAAAATTAATCAAATGTAGATATGTATTTAGTTAACTTCACGTTACAAGTAAATTACTCTGTCTTCAGCAATCCCATTGGAGTCAGAGTCCCCAGTGAAAGCTCTTGATGACCGCATCGTAGGAGGAGTAGACGCCGAGCACGGGACAGTTCCCCACATGGTGGCCCTGGTCTTCGGGTCTACGGTCATCAGCCTGACCTGCGGGGGGTCTATCGTCAGCCGGCGTCACATTCTGACCGCCGCACATTGTTTAGTACCGTTTGTGACGTGGCAAGGAGAACTGTTAGAGTAAGTTGCTTTATTACTTTAAGAGGTAATTTATTTGTATTATAAAGATTTAATCAAACCAGTTTAATAAAAAAAAAACTGATTTTTATATTAAGAAACAAATACTTGTATGTTGAAAATATTGTAATTGATGCTGCAATGTTTAATTGGTCAGTTCAATCGTTGAACTAGTGAGACTTTATTCTCAGTTACTTACATCACTTGAATAATTCCTCTCAAAATTTGAGAACTACTGAAACCAAAAAATTGTATTCAACATTTTTAAGTTAAATTAAAATGCCTATATCTGGTGAATATTTAAATACTTAACTTTTTAAACTTAATTTTCAAAGTAATCATTTGTCAACGCAGTACCCTCGCTGCCGTCGTGGGCACCAACAAATGGAACTCCCGAAGCAACCTGGTTCGATTCTCGAAGCACATCAACCACCCCCACTACGACAGCACGTTCATCAAGAACGACGTGGGAGTTCTGATCCTGAGGGAAGATCTGCAGATCACTAGCGCTGTGAACATTATTCCTCTAAATTTTGAGTGGGTGGATGGAGGAGTCGACAGTTATGCTACGGGATGGGGAACCATCTGGGTAATATTTTTTTTTTTAATAATTTGCTGTCTTAATGTCACTGATGTCTATGTAAAATCTTAAATCAAACATAAACAATCTCTTGACCGGCAGTAATTATTTAGTTATTAATTATAAACTTTATGCACGTAAAATGTATAACAGGTGGGCTTAATTTGCAACACCACGATCCCTGCCTACTACTTTTGCATCATCAATATTCATCAGTATTTTCATGCAAAATCTTGGTCACAACTTCAACTGTTTTATCGAGGAACATTCGTCTAGGATCACAAAATTTCTGAATAAAGCATTTGAAAACTAATATGCAACACATATTATTTCAGTTATGGGGACCAATACCAGACCGCCTACAAACTCTGAATGTGAGGACCATTTCTGCCCAACAATGCATTGATGAAGTCAACGATGCTTCTCATGAAATGGGCTGGTCGCCTCCGGTTCACCCAACGGTGGAAATCTGCACCTTCCACTCTGCCAATCACGGCATGTGTCATGTAAGTTTTTATGAGATAATTAACAATTATTCTTAAGATGTTAAGTGCCATTGAAATTTGACCTTGGTAAGTCTTGAAGATAGGATTTTGGTAAAAAAGAGCTTGCGGGAAGAGCTGCGAGCAAAAGCTAGTGGTATATAGAGGGACATTAAACTGACCATTGATATAACTTCGCTGATTCTTGCTGCTTAAGAAATAGAAAAATAACCAATCACCAACAAAAACATATAAGTACAACATATAAGTTTAAAATGACTGATAGCACTCATTATAAACATATAACAGTTTCGATCATGGGACTAACAATAATGACGTCTTGAAGATTTATCTGGAGTATGATTAACACTCACGCAACACAGCCAGCGTTACACGCTCGCCCGCGGGTCTCGATAGCTATCGCATAATAGTTACCGCTTCACTTTCATTATATTCATTGAACATTTAAGTAAGATACATTTAAACTCATAGAACAGATTAGAAAAAATCCTTTTGATAGTGGTTTCGGCCAAGTTTATAATTTACTTTGAAAACATGTATTTCACCGGACAATCTCACAGATGAACTGAATATTGTTCTTCGGTTTTAGTATAACAAAGACATAAAACTTTAAAACCTAGATCGATATGACCGAGTGCAGCAACCCGCAGACCTAACCACTAAAGCAGCCAACAGAAATTTTAAAACCTTAACGAATTTTCTGTAAATATTGATAATATATTTCTGTGAATATAGTTATGAATGTGGATGAAGCGAAGGAAATATGCAGAGATCGTGGCAATTGGAAATAGGGAGTCTCTGCCTACCCCTCCGGGAAAGAGGCGTGATTTTATGTATGTATGTTTATTTCTGTGAATAAGGGTGACTCTGGCAGCGCTCTGGTAGACAAGCAGAGCGGCCATCAGATCGGCATCGTGTCCTGGGGGTTCCCGTGCGCGCGCGGCGCTCCCGACGTGTTCGTGCGCATCAGCGGCATCAAGCACTTCCTACTACCAATCCTACAAGGACATATTTAACAATCTAGTCTCAAATTATATAAATGTTCGTTATTCACTTGTTATAGTGTTAAAAAAGGTTGTGATATCAACGGCACTGTGAAAATATATCAAATATAGTTTATTTTCTAATAAGAACTTATTTTTAATCATAGACTAAAGATTGTTCTTTATCAAAGTTGAACAAGCTGCATGATTGACTACTAGTGCTACACACCATGGAAAATGTTTGACAGAAAAACATTTGTGAAATTCGCCATACATTATAATTACTCTTGGACATGCACTGAACATCAGTGGCCGTATGTCAGTCACATCAGAACTTTGGCATAAATGCATATTTCAAACAAAATTTATTGCAGCAATAAACTAAGGAACTTTTTATTTTTCCTCAAAAAACGGGATAGTGACATGAATTCTTTGGTAAAACTGTAAATAAATACAATGTATTAGCGAAGCCTATTTTGACTGCCTGAATAAATTAAAATAGATCTCTGGACTAAGAGGTAAATAAGAGACAAAAAAGCTGTAATAACTCTCGACCAAAAGAAGACCATTCATGTTCTTTCATAAAGCTCAATTTAACGATATTGTAAGTAAAACGTATAAAAACACTAACGACCAACGACTATGAATGCTATTGGTACTACGCTACGATGAGAATGAGACTAAAAACGGACTATTGAAGTAAGAGTAATAAATCGAATCGCATTCAAAACAATGGGACAATAATTTTTGTTGAATACTTAAATTTACGTAAATATTTGGAATCATTTCAATCGCCAATTCTTCTGGGAAATGATCGAGACGCCGTGGAATCCAGCGATATTTTCGATACAAATAAAATTCTTTTACAATAACACGACGATCAATGTGCCAACACAGACCTGCATTGTATTGTAATGACCGATCAAGAATACATTGGTTTGGTATTTATTTTGTAATACATTAGCTTACAATCAAGTATTTATTGGCAAATTCAAATCTATATGGAATTAAATTTGTGAAGAATGTTTGGACAAACAAACATTTACTTTTACTCTTACCGGAAAGTAATAACGGGGAAATACGCGAAGATGTAAAAAATTTAATAGAAGATTGTAAAAAAATTGCAACCTAAAATAATATTTTGCTGCCGAATACCGAAACAGTTTAGGCAATTAATCACATGCCTGCAACTCGTCACACAATCAACTTTCAACAAGACAATGCGGCGACTAATGTCGATAAAAACAACAATGTGATCAATAAAACTGATATCGTCTAAACACAAAAATGACTTATCGGATTGAATAAAGAGTTAACACATACAACCTTTCAAACGCATGCAATAGTGCAACTTACATGGTTATTATGTGTTGCAGTTCGCAATAATTACATTACAATACCTCCGGTTAATGCATTGCGGAGTAATACTAACATTAAGTTTCATTGCTGTGACTCTCCCAATTATCTGTAAGTTTTTTTAAAGTAAAGACCATGCATTCGTTTTAATCCTAGATGCCAGAAACTTGTTGCAGTACTGAAATGTATACAAGCTAAAAGTTACAGGCGTGTTGCCATTCATTTGTTATCATCCTATGATATTGTCCAATGTGTGGGGTTAGACAATGTACACGGAAAAATCCATTCACTTTTTGACATGCCAAAAGATAGATTAACCCGGGTTATTCAAGTGAAATTACAAAGCTAAATTTCAAATCTACTAAATACCATATTGCCTTCACAGTCCAACAAAATAGGAACAGATAATCTTATGAAATATAATTTTACAGCTGGTGGCTAGGCCGGCAACCGAAACGCACAAATCTCAAATTGCCATAGCGCAAGCCAACCATTGCGATATAGGCGCAACGCAATGCAACCAAGGTGTTCGCGGTGCCGTGCATGAATGCACTTTATCTCAAACAATTACATTTAAGATTGAAATTAATCCAAAGATCCAATACGGGTTTGGTTGCCCTGCAAAGGATGCGGACGGACGGGTCAGACGGGAGTCGCTTCGTGTAAAAACCGGACTAACCCAATCCAGGGACCATGGTCAAAGGCATATCCCGGGCTCCTCTTCAGAGTGGCTCCTCATCAAAAGCCAGAAGGTAGAAGTAATAGAGATATACCTACTACAACAAATGACAAGTAAAGGGAAAGCAAAATTAGTCTTCCTCAAAAGTTTCTACTTACAAAGGCGCCTACGTAAAGTCTATAGCTACGTAGATGTCAAGAGTACTTAGCGACAGACTGTCTGGAGGGGTTGGGGTAACACTAAACGAGGGCTCACGTCTATTCCTGAAAAAATATCTTTACTCCATTCGCTTCACAGTTCAATTTAGTCTGAACCATGATCAGTTTAATATTTTCTTACTTCATAGACATAACCATGCAACACGGCTTCTGTATTTAGTAAGACAATGCCGCATGATGCTACTATTATGTCGGATAATAAAACCGTTAGAATACACAATGATGAGACTATCTCTAAGAATTTTCCACGACACTCAAAACATTGATCTGCAGATGTAATCATTTGGCTAAAAAATCAACTTTTATTTCAATCTGACTGATTTGAAAAGCAAATGCTAGTCTTCATGATGGATTCAAAACACAATCAGGTACGATCGTAAACCACAAAGGTCGATCGTGACCAACAGAAGCATGTCTCGGCGCAGCAGTCGCATCAATTATATCACAACCACACACAAGCTTGCGTGTACAACACCTACGTCTCAAGTCTACTGGAAACCATATAATCATGTAAATAGTATACATATAGTACAATACACGTCTCTTTCCCGGAGGAGTTGGCAGACACAACATTTTGCATAATTATTTCGCATCATCCACATTAATAACTCTTTCAATGCAAGATCATCAATTTAGCGTATTCTAACCTGACCGATAAAGAAGCCAGTAATTTACTCTATTGTTGTGTAGCATTAGTACAAAAAGAAAATCTACCCGACCCGGTCCCTATACAGAATGTCATGGCACAAAAAATTAGGAGAGCTGACCGTACGTCACGTGGCAGAAGGCAAAGAAGAAGAAGTTGTGAGTGGTCCATGCATTTGTTTTGTAATTGCTCAGGATAAAAATAGCCAAACACGAAGAGCTTCGGGCTGCGAACCCACTTCCTTTTCCTCCGCGACACCATTCCGAGTTTATTGCCTCACATTAAATTTGCATTCGGCATGCTGATGTTGGTTTACAGCGGCAGGTTGTGAAAACACATTTAGTTATACACGTGGAAGTAAAGGAAAGCAGAAAAACTCAGAAAAAAAAACTGAGATTTTAGAAAAATTACTGATGTAAAAATGAATGAAAGGATAAAGAACAGCGTCATAAGATAACACTGTGATGTGAAAGAAGATACATATAGTGACAGGAATAGAAAAAGGAATGCTTTAATGGTTTATTCATGTGGAGATCCTACTACTATTATAAAGGCGAAAGTTTGTATGGATGTTTGTTACTCTTTCACGCAAAAACTACTGAACCGATTACCATGAAATTTGGTATGTAGGTAGCTGAAGACCCAGAATAACACATAGGCTACTTTTTATCCCAGAGTTCCCGCGGGATTGATAGGGTTTCCATGCGGACGAAGTCGCGGGCGGCCTCTAGTATTCAATAAAAGTAGGCAGACTAATGAGTTTGTATACTTACTTATCGAATCCTAAGTCGACGGGCTTGCATGATTGCTTTACTTTTACAGTGACTTTTGAGTGTGTGTATGAATTGCACACGGAGGGTAAAATGGGAAACTCAAAAATGTTATAAACGAAGCGTCGTCTTTCTAATTTTATTTGCAATGAACATTAGTCTTAACATGAAATATCTTTTTGCTACTTATTTATTATCTTTCATATTTATTTTAAAAAAATACAAAAATACCAAAAACTTGTGAATAAAGTGTTAGCTTTAATTAAGATTTTTACGGGGTTCTTAAACTTGCGTGGAACGTTTCCCGATTGTGTTGAATAAACTCAACACAAGGTATTAGTATTCTATAAAATGCGAAAAAACAGTGTCAGCTGCGTCTCTTTTCCCGCGCAAACTGTACAAGTGAATTCCATCCTAGGCCGTTAAGCCATTCAGCTTATTGAGGTTCTTTGAGTATTTAACTTTTGTTTTCTGTATTTATTTTAAAGAAAACTTTCTGTGTTACTACAAATCTGTTTATAAAGAAGATTAAATACTTAGTTTTATTTTATATCAAAACTACAACGCGGATATTTTTAATTAATTTTTCACAGTCGGAACGGAATATATTTTCGCTTTCTTCACTACACGAGTGCATGTTACAGCTAAAATAGTACGCATCAAATAACGGAAATGATTGTCAATAATGCGGGTACTTTCTACAGGAACGTTTAACGAAGTAGAAATAAAATTAATTTTACAATTCCCAGTGAATTCACGCTTATGGTTTGTTTAAAAAAAATCTAAGTATATCGAAAAATTGAATTTTTTTTTAAAGTATAATAGCAGAAAAGAACTTAATCCTGTTACACATGTCGCTCTCATTGCCAGACATTTTACCAACAAACTACAAACGATAACATCGATTTAGCCGCAAGTATTAATTTAGACATGAAACCAATTATTATAAGGTAATTTCATTTGGTTACAAGTATTGGTCATAAAAATATGGAATACATAGAGAGTGTTCGCT
Organism: Amyelois transitella; assembly: GCF_032362555.1. NCBI lineage: Eukaryota > Metazoa > Arthropoda > Insecta > Lepidoptera > Pyralidae > Amyelois > Amyelois transitella. The sequence goes on along the minus strand of NC_083518.1, from coordinate 143,502 downwards.
CCGCTCAATACAATTTTTCGTAATCATTCTTATCGTTTTCATTGTAATTGACTTACTTAAAATAATCAATTAAAACTTATATATCCTATCTATAGTTCTCATCATATATATATATAACAATAATATTATTTATTTGTGCCGTGTGGTTCCCGGCACCAATACAAAAAGAATAGGACCACTCCATCTCTTTCCCATGGATGTCGTAAAAGGCGACAAAGGGATAGGCTTAAAAACTTGGGTTTCTTCTTTTAGGCGATGGGCTAGCAACCTGTCACTATTTGAATCTCAATTCTATCATTAAGCCAAATAGCTGAACGTGGCCATTCAATCTTTTCAAGACTGTTGGCTCTGTCTACCCCGCAAGGGATATAGACGTGACCATATGTATGTATGTATATTATTTATACACGAGTTATGGGACATCTCTCCTACAAAAATCTTGAACGAAATGTCAACTTTTCAAATATGAGTACCTAACAAAAAATATATATCTACCTACCTATCCATTTCTCCATATTCCATGACGGTAATTTTTTTTAAACATTCGCGCCTCGAGCTGCTCTCATGTGGGAGTTTTTATGGCTTTATAAATAACCTGATTGCATGCTGTCTGATGTTCATGTGATCCATCAATACACATAAATTGCAATTATAATAATGGCAGCTACTTTAAATGAACAACTATCACTCTCTGTCCTCTGTCGTTCACTCCAGAATTCGTATTATTGTCAGTAGGTAGTAAACATATATTATTTTTGTTTTTAATGCACAGACAGATTTCCCTGAACGTACTAATATTTTTTTAATGTAACTTTTTACAAAATTTTCATGAGAGCCTTGAAAATTCGAGCCATAGGAGGGTGAAAGCGTAAGAGCTCTCTAGGATTAGCGTCAAACGATAATTTACGCGAGCGAAACCGCGAGGTAAAGTTAATATGTGATAAAAAACACAAGAAGATGAGAATAAGACAACGCTTTTCATGCCGCAATTTGAAATTCTAGGGTACCTAGTATTCTCGCAAGGTTCGCATAATAAACTACCATTCTTATCCAGTTCAACTTGAGAACCAGTGCTAAGTAGCCAGCATACTAGGCTAGTGGATCACAGCTTAACATTAGAAATGGTTCTCACTCCAGTTTTAGCATAACTGGGAATGGCAATGAAGAAATTGTAAAATGAGTTGATCATACTTTACGGAAAAGTGTTTCATGTAAAAGTCATCAGTAAAAGTCATTTACATTGAGTCGACAAAATAATTCGCTGGCACACGCGGAAGCTTGCACTAGACTTGTGGGTATTCCCTTAGGCACCTTTACGTCATACATGGGGACAATGTAAAGTGGTTCTATTTAAAGGTACATATTCCTAAGGCACCTAGTTCCTGAACACTGCGCAGACAGTAGCCAGTGCACCATAAATCTTGGTATCTGTGGCACATTTCAAAACCCGACAATAAAGCGGCTAAGTTGATTAGCGGCGGAATGTAATTACTTTTTATTACAAAACACTAGCGTTTGTAGCAAAGCAATGTTAGGACATTCAATTACAATTCTATCTCCGCTCATTACTGTTTTGCTAATTGTTGTTTTCATTGATTAAGATCTTCGTAGTGCCAACAGCGAAATTGAAAAAACGTCGTTAGTCTAATTTGTCTGATAGACATACACCTACTGCACAAACTGTATCTATAAAAGACAAATGAGACGAAGCGTTTTTATTTTCAAAATTATTATGAAACAATTTTTTATATAAATTTTAGGGAGCCAATCTCATGTTGAATTTCCTTCCATCCAAAAGTTGTCTGAAAGAGATAACATTATGAATAAGACCTTTGAACTATCTGTCTCTTTTGTGCTGTTTTACTCTTATGGTACAATAAAGAGATTATCTATCTATAAATGTATTTAATACCTATGTATATGTATATATGAAGTATTTACTCACCACATTGATTTTCCCAAGGATATGGCTGATGTGATCCTTGCTGCACATTCTGAACGTTGCTCGTGTTAGTTCTGCACTGGTTTTAATAACTCACATCTTATGACACTTGTAAAAATATTTTTAACAGGTTTCAATCTAATTAAAAGTCATTATACCTTCTCGGGACCTTTAATCAAGAGTTTTATTGCAAATAAAACGTATTGGCTAGTTATGTTATTTGATATTTACAGTTTCGGATACATATGTATATGTTCAATTTATAACCAGAATGTGATCAATACATAAACGGAAATAAACAGCGTGGTAAATGCATTAAATATTTTTTAAACATTCTGTAATATTTCTAACAAAAATCGTGCTGTTGTTCTAAACAATTAAAAAAACCCATTGATTTACATATAAACGCTTTCTGTCAACATCGTTTCCTTTTGAGAAACGGAACAGCGTTACCAAATCGTTATTTCCAAAATGATCATATCAATCCAGTAAATCACATAGTAATTAATATCATAGTAATGATGTTTGCGAAATCACGTTACAAAACACCACTGCTAACAACAATGCAACGAGCACTGCACTCGTTTCAAAGTAATTTGACAATGACGCAGCGATAATACAATTAAACTTGATATTCATAAGTATAAACGTGTTTGTAATCAATAAATAAAAAGTAGAAGAAACAATGGTTAGTCTAAATTTTTAAATATGTTGTGGAGAAATGACAACCCTGTTGTAAGGCAACTAAATTTTACTTATTTCTGACATATCTATTTAATTATTATATACCAATCCCAATAAATATGAAAATTACGAAAATAGAAAAGGATTAATAAATTGAATGTTAAAATGTTGATAAAGGAATTGTTGAATAAGAAGCACTGGAGAAATTTCAACCAAATGGATTAATTTCTACATTTAAATATTTCGAACATTTAGAATTCGTCGCGGCCATAACACATTCTTACGGTTATGGCCGCCTTATGGTTATCTCATTACTGTGAATATTGACGAAAGGCTATAAAATACGCGTAAAATTATCTAACCAGTTCAGTTAGGATGAGGCTGCTTTCGAATATCCAAAATAATAAAAAGAAAATATTAAAAATCTCTTGAGTGGTAGTATAATCCTTTCATTACAATATTTATTACTGAGCACGAATTATCATATTTTTAAATAACTGTGCTTCCGATAAAACGTTAGACGGTACCAGCAGAGTTTGGATTTACCGTCGTTGGTGTAAGAAATGCCAAGGTTTGCACTAAAGGTTCTATAAAAAACAATCTACTACAACATCGTAAAAGGTTGCATAATCCATTATTTTATAAAAAGTTATTAAGAAATAAGTAAGTACGTGTTTAGTTAAAACGAAAATAAAGTTGACAAGAAAATTCATGCAAGTATACTGAACAAGTTTTACCAAAAAATAATTAAAACCTTAAAAAATTAAATTAAATACTAAAATAGAGAGGTTTACTGTACACCAAACATATCACGAAACACTGCTCTGTTTGATAATGATGATAAAATCACTAATTTAGATGATACAGTGGACATCTATTTAGTGCTTTGAATGGCATTGATTGCTGCATTTGAATTTCGACAGTTTTTATCTATCCTAAATTTTGCAACATACATACATATAATCACGTCTATATCCCTTGCAAGGTAGACAGAGCCCACAATCTTGAAAAGTCTGATAGACCACGTTCAGCTGTCTGGCTTAAAGTTAGAATTGAGATTAAAATAGTGCCAGGGGGCTAGCTAATCGCCTAAAAGAAGAATTCCGACTTTATAAGCCTATCCCTTAATCGCTTTTTGTGATATCCATGGAAACTAGATGGAGTGGTCCCAAAGTTTTTTTTATTGGTGCCGAAACCACTGCCTTACAACACATGCTAATATATTGAATCTTGCAAACTTATTTTCAAACATTCCACAAGCTAAGCTACGTGGACAAAATATCGTACTTATCTAAAGTTAAAAAACACACAAACACAGCAAAAAAGGCCCGCAGCTATGTGCACTGGCTTCACATCGTATTTCGTAACAATCGGTTGAGCGCTTCTTTTTTTTCTTTTTCACACATTCCGTTGAAAACGAGAGTGATATCGACGAGTTGAAAGGATTTGCGCCCGGCCCGGCCCGGCCAATTTCATGCCGTTTGGGCAAGCATTTATAAATTTAATGTAAGTCGTTACCTAGCATCGCTTTCTCCGTAATAAATTCTACGGGTGCTGTTAACGCCTCCGCCACATCGATTACGTATAAATTAAGGTTTTATCTGACCATTAAATTTTGCGGTGAATCTCATCATTGAAACACATTTCACCACAAAATTTGTTTGTAATTTTTAAAGATGTTTGCGTTCGCTTTCCTATTCCCCTATTGTTTGATGTAAATAATGAAATATTCATGCGTGTTGCTTAATGTAGTCGCTATAGAGTGTAGTGTTATGGTCAGCCAGCGAACAAGTCAACAAATTACGCCAGAGCGTTAATTAACTAACTTCTTCGAAGTACACTTTCACCGAAACTGTTTCTCGCGTTATTTTCAACAGCTGTCATAATTTGTAGGACAACAAATCCTCAAAAGGCACTATAGATACTTTATTCAAATAAACATGTCATTAATATCATTGCTAATCAAAATTTATGACTCATGTGTGAAAAGAAATATTAAATGAATGTTTTTATATAACTTGCCCGCAAACAACATGCATTTAAAACTGGATTAACACATAATTTAGCATGAGAATCCAATTAGATTTTCGATCAATATACTTAATTTAGTTTTTATGCAAATAAGAAATGAAAAAATTTCAAAATTGAAGATTAACACAAGAAAATAAATTGACCATGCTTCAATTAGGACGTTTCCTGGTCAATAAAATTGATTACACAAATGGGACAGCAAATCAACAAACTTGCCAATTTCGAAAAATTTCTGTGTTTTTGTCTGATGCAGCGGAAAAGTGCTTGCTTCTGAGTCACAATCACAAGGTCATGGGTTCGATCGTTCTGTCGATTTGAAATGGTAAGATTTGATTTAAATTTTATAATTTTCAATTGACTTTTTACATCTGTGATGATGATCTTTACATACATATATATATATTTTGTTCTAGAAGTTGACATGCCCTTCTAGCCTTTTTGACTATTGGCTCAGTCTAAATTTTAACAAATGTTTCGCTGACTCATTACAAAATACATCTTAATGTTTAAGACATAACTTGTAATTTGCCAATTGAAATAATTAGGTAGGTATATCTATTACATAGAGGTTGGTTATTTACTTTATAAAACTTGTCAAGCACATAAAAACTGACAAACCAAACTTCCTGCTACCTGTCTAGATCGTGTAAGGCATAAAAAACTGTAAAACGCCACGTCTCCGCCTCGTCAGCCTCGCATTGTTTACTCGTCTGAGGAGTGGCATGTCAATGGCACCCACTACAGGACTGCGGAACTGTGACTGCGGCTAGTAAGTAAATACTTTATTGTTCATTGAGAGGACATAATACATATTATTATAATCCTTTATCCCTAATGAAGTAGACAGAGCCAACGGTCCCGCCAAGACTGAAAGGCCACGTTCAGCTGTTAATGGTGAAATCGAGATTCAGATTGAAACAGTTAACATTTCCCTTAGTCGCTTTTTACGACATCAATGGGAAAGAGATGTAGTGGTCCTATTCTTAAGTGCCCGGCAACACACGCCATTTTGATCAATCAATCAATAAATTATTTTTTTCTTCAAAATAATTTACTCAAAATTTACTTAAGTTAATCTGAAGTAACCTAAGTAAGTATAACAAAATATTCTATGACGTGAAACTAAAGTATAACAAATTCGTTGTACTCGTATGACGCTCATCGTATTTGCAATAATAAAACTACGCACAAACTTCCCTTGCATATAATTAATTGCGCACTAATTAGGCACTATAAATCAGCTGACCGCGTACAACGTTTGTCTTTACGCAACCCCGCTAACAAGCGTTGCTGTAAATCACCTATTGTGCATTGAAACTGAAAGCATTTTTATATGTATGTTTATATCGACGGTTGAAAGGCTAATTGTGTCAAGCGACATTTTTTGCGATATTGAGTTATATACATATTTGGAATCAGCGAATTTTTCTCCATCGTTTGGGCTCACTCTCATATTTTTCTGAGCATTTTTTTGGCGCTTGACACAACCGCAAAAAAGGGTCTCATTTTGGCGGTCATTGATCTAAACGACAAAGATTTGGGTAAATTTGTGGATCTGCCACTTAAACCTTTTTGACTTTTATCATAATTTTTGTGTCAAGGCGTATGGATTACATTGCATCATACTATTTTGAAAATCAGAGGCGATTGCGCCAATTTGCCTTTTCGCTTTTTATAGGATGTGGTCGCTTGACCCATTTTGATTTCTACGATAATATTGAAGTACGTCGCTTAGCCGTTTTTGTTTTCCATCGCCCCACACACGCATGTCGTTTGACACATTTTGTTGCACGATGTAGGTAGTTATCGTGTTGTGTGCGCTACCGAGGCATGTTTCGCTCGCGCTCGCGCGCGTCTTCGGCGTCAGTCAAACGCCGGCGGTTAACGAAGTTGTACATACATACATACATAAAATCACGCCTCTTTCCCGGAGGGGTAGGCAGAGACTACCTCTTTCCACTTGTCACGATCTCTGCATACTTCCTTCGCTTCATCCACATTCATAACTCTCTTCATGCATGCTCCTTTATTTTCTATTTCTGTAACTACATCTTCTTTCAAATCCCAACATTTCCTTACCACGCTGTTCCTTATCCGGTCACTCAATTTCACACCCATCACACTCCTTAACGCTCTCATTTCCACTGCATTTATTCTGCTTTAGTGCTACTGTTGCCATACCCAACTTTCACTCCCATACATTAATGTCGGAACCAACACGCCCCTATGCACAGCCAGTCGAGCCTTTTTGGATAGTTTCTGACTGCTCATAAAGGCATGCAAAGCTCCATTCACCATGTTCCCCGCGTTCACTCTCCTTTCAATATCACTAACACACTTGCCATCTGATGTAAACTTTAATCCTAGATATACAAACTCTTTCACTTGCTCAACTTTTTCTCCTCCAATCAAAATATAACATGCAGTCATTTCTTTCTACATACATACATACATTAAATCACGCTTCTTTCCCGGAGGGGTAAGCAGAGACTACCTGTTTCCACTTGCCACGATCTCTGCATACTTCCTTCGCTTCATCCACATTAATAACTCTCTTCATGCATGCTCGGGGGTTTCGGGTACTTTTGACCTGACCCTTTACCAGGACGTCCTTAATTTGATCAAGATATGTTCGTCTAGGTCTTCCCACCCCGACCTTTCCCTCCACACTCTCCATGTATATCTGCTTAGTCAACCTGTTTTCATTCATCCTCTTCACATGACCGAACCATCTCAACATACCCTTTTCTATTCCTGTCAATACTTCTTCTTTCACATCACAACATTCCCTTATCACGCTGTTCCTTATCCGGTCACTCAATTTCACACCCATCATACTCCTTAACGCTCTCATTTCCACTGCATTTATTCTGCTTTCGTGCTTCTTTTGCCATACCCAACTTTCACTCCCAAACATTAATGTCGGGACCAACACGCCCCTTTGCACAGCCAGCCGAGCCTTTTTGGATAGTTTCTGACTGCTCATAAAGGCATGCAAAGCTCCATTCACCATGTTCCCCGCGTTCACTTTCCTTTCAATATCACTATTACACTTGCCATCTGATGCAAACTTTAATCCTAGATATACAAACTCTTTCACTTGCTCAACTTTTTCTCCTCCAATCAAAATATTACATGCTGTCATTTCTTTCTCCATTTCAAAAACCAGTGTTTTAGTTTTACTTACGTTCCCTCTCATTCCGTTCTCTTTTAAAGCTTCATGCATACAGTTTACCATCTGCTGTAACTCCTCCGCTGATGACGCCAGTATAACCTGATCGTCGGCATAGAGCAGACATTTGACGAGTAACTCATTTATCCTTAATCCACTTTCAGACTCTTTGGTTGAACAGTTACGGTGACGCAACACATCCTTGCGTAACGCCTTTCTCAATCTTAAACCACTCAGTGTGCGCTCCGTTTATCCTGACACAAGCACTCGAATCCTCATATAAGGATTTCTTTTTTGTTTTATTTAAAAATAACCGTTATTTAATTCCTAAAAAAATATTGTATTGATGACAAGAACCTAAAGTCATGATCACCTTTCTATTGGCATGCCGTTTGTTTCAATTGCTCAATTTTCTTTTTGTATTATTTTGTCTTTTAAACTGAAATATCAATTTAGTGTTGAAAATTACATGGCATTTAAATCATTTTCAATTATTTTGTATTACATGGGATGGGCGCTTGAACCATTTTGCTGTCCAGTTATTTGTTCACTTCAAGCATTTGACTCATTTTGCTGTCAAGTTATTTGTTCATTTCAAGCATTTAACTCATTTTGCCTTTCCCTGGAAAAGTGTCATTTTGATGTAAGCGCCATAAAATTACTGAAATATTGCTAAATAGTAACAGAAATAATGGTTTTACGTACTTTTAAACCTTATAAATATACTGTATTAATTTTATCAAAATCGGTCAAGCCATTTTTTTACAGCGAATTTTTTTCCAAAAATTAAAACTTTAAACCGCTTTTTCTCAGCTTTCACAAAATGGCGCTTACCACAATTAGCCTTTCAACCGTCGATATGTATTCATGCATGGACTGGAGTGCGCTACGTTTAACGGAAAATCCCCCTATATCCCTTCCTTCTATTTGTGCAAGCCTAGACCACTTAGGGAACCTTAATTTAAAACTTTTAGACCCAGCGCTCAGGCATGGGTTAAATTTACTAACTGTCAGCTGTAATATCAGTCAGTAAATTTTCTTTGCTAAGAAATTTCGATTATTTTAAAAAGCGATTACATTCATACCCAAATTTTTAATCTACAACATGACTTTTATGTTATGACCCCCTCAAATTGTAAATCCAAGTAGGTAGTTCATGTAAACAACACGTTACAAGCTTCGCATTGCGATAGTGTCGCAACAGCATTCCCGCGTAGAAAGGTTAGTGCCAATAACTTATTACAATTGGTATTTTATCTATTTATAAGTATCAGCGAAAAGGTCAAAATTAAAACGAATATTTTAAAGATTTCATACAGAATGAGTATGTATATTAATCTATATTTCATTAAGAAAAAAACTTCTGCCTTAATAATATGGAAATCTTTTCAGAGAGATCTTCTAGAGTTTCCCACGACCATCCATTGAGAGATCAGTTAATTTTTAATTTATTTTAGATACATTAACATATTCTTTTAAATACGATTAATATTATTCTAAAAAAACTAAACTTAAAAGATATATTGTTACTTTTGTCACCAGGTCATGGATATTTGAATATTAAATTCAATGTGTAAGTAGTATGTTAGGCAAAACAATTTTTTGCCTAATTGTTTGTTTTCTTTGGCTAAAACTTAAGATATGGTTGTCTTTACATACTTAGTTACGTTTTATTTTAATTTAGTGTCATATGCTTGTTTGGTCACGTCAAGATAAAAGTGTCATTCATAAGCAGAGATTGATCTTTTATTATCATTTCCTTATCATCGTATGTACATTACTATTGTGGCTAGACTTTCAAAATTTTTGCATAAACATGCCTTGTAATTTTCTCATATAATATTGTGCATTGAAACTGAAAGCATTTTTATATGTATGTTTATATCGACGGTTGAAAGGCTAATTGTGTCAAGCGACATTTTTTGCGATATTGAGTTATATACATATTTGGAATCAGCGAATTTTTCTCCATCGTTTGGGCTCACTCTCATATTTTTCTGAGCATTTTTTTGGCGCTTGACACAACCGCAAAAAAGGGTCTCATTTTGGCGGTCATTGATCTAAACGACAAAGATTTGGGTAAATTTGTGGATCTGCCACTTAAACCTTTTTGACTTTTATCATAATTTTTGTGTCAAGGCGTATGGATTACATTGCATCATACTATTTTGAAAATCAGAGGCGATTGCGCCAATTTGCCTTTTCGCTTTTTATAGGATGTGGTCGCTTGACCCATTTTGATTTCTACGATAATATTGAAGTACGTCGCTTAGCCGTTTTTGTTTTCCATCGCCCCACACACGCATGTCGTTTGACACATTTTGTTGCACGATGTAGGTAGTTATCGTGTTGTGTGCGCTACCGAGGCATGTTTCGCTCGCGCTCGCGCGCGTCTTCGGCGTCAGTCAAACGCCGGCGGTTAACGAAGTTGTACATACATACATACATAAAATCACGCCTCTTTCCCGGAGGGGTAGGCAGAGACTACCTCTTTCCACTTGTCACGATCTCTGCATACTTCCTTCGCTTCATCCACATTCATAACTCTCTTCATGCATGCTCCTTTATTTTCTATTTCTGTAACTACATCTTCTTTCAAATCCCAACATTTCCTTACCACGCTGTTCCTTATCCGGTCACTCAATTTCACACCCATCACACTCCTTAACGCTCTCATTTCCACTGCATTTATTCTGCTTTAGTGCTACTGTTGCCATACCCAACTTTCACTCCCATACATTAATGTCGGAACCAACACGCCCCTATGCACAGCCAGTCGAGCCTTTTTGGATAGTTTCTGACTGCTCATAAAGGCATGCAAAGCTCCATTCACCATGTTCCCCGCGTTCACTCTCCTTTCAATATCACTAACACACTTGCCATCTGATGTAAACTTTAATCCTAGATATACAAACTCTTTCACTTGCTCAACTTTTTCTCCTCCAATCAAAATATAACATGCAGTCATTTCTTTCTACATACATACATACATTAAATCACGCTTCTTTCCCGGAGGGGTAAGCAGAGACTACCTGTTTCCACTTGCCACGATCTCTGCATACTTCCTTCGCTTCATCCACATTAATAACTCTCTTCATGCATGCTCGGGGGTTTCGGGTACTTTTGACCTGACCCTTTACCAGGACGTCCTTAATTTGATCAAGATATGTTCGTCTAGGTCTTCCCACCCCGACCTTTCCCTCCACACTCTCCATGTATATCTGCTTAGTCAACCTGTTTTCATTCATCCTCTTCACATGACCGAACCATCTCAACATACCCTTTTCTATTCCTGTCAATACTTCTTCTTTCACATCACAACATTCCCTTATCACGCTGTTCCTTATCCGGTCACTCAATTTCACACCCATCATACTCCTTAACGCTCTCATTTCCACTGCATTTATTCTGCTTTCGTGCTTCTTTTGCCATACCCAACTTTCACTCCCAAACATTAATGTCGGGACCAACACGCCCCTTTGCACAGCCAGCCGAGCCTTTTTGGATAGTTTCTGACTGCTCATAAAGGCATGCAAAGCTCCATTCACCATGTTCCCCGCGTTCACTTTCCTTTCAATATCACTATTACACTTGCCATCTGATGCAAACTTTAATCCTAGATATACAAACTCTTTCACTTGCTCAACTTTTTCTCCTCCAATCAAAATATTACATGCTGTCATTTCTTTCTCCATTTCAAAAACCAGTGTTTTAGTTTTACTTACGTTCCCTCTCATTCCGTTCTCTTTTAAAGCTTCATGCATACAGTTTACCATCTGCTGTAACTCCTCCGCTGATGACGCCAGTATAACCTGATCGTCGGCATAGAGCAGACATTTGACGAGTAACTCATTTATCCTTAATCCACTTTCAGACTCTTTGGTTGAACAGTTACGGTGACGCAACACATCCTTGCGTAACGCCTTTCTCAATCTTAAACCACTCAGTGTGCGCTCCGTTTATCCTGACACAAGCACTCGAATCCTCATATAAGGATTTCTTTTTTGTTTTATTTAAAAATAACCGTTATTTAATTCCTAAAAAAATATTGTATTGATGACAAGAACCTAAAGTCATGATCACCTTTCTATTGGCATGCCGTTTGTTTCAATTGCTCAATTTTCTTTTTGTATTATTTTGTCTTTTAAACTGAAATATCAATTTAGTGTTGAAAATTACATGGCATTTAAATCATTTTCAATTATTTTGTATTACATGGGATGGGCGCTTGAACCATTTTGCTGTCCAGTTATTTGTTCACTTCAAGCATTTGACTCATTTTGCTGTCAAGTTATTTGTTCATTTCAAGCATTTAACTCATTTTGCCTTTCCCTGGAAAAGTGTCATTTTGATGTAAGCGCCATAAAATTACTGAAATATTGCTAAATAGTAACAGAAATAATGGTTTTACGTACTTTTAAACCTTATAAATATACTGTATTAATTTTATCAAAATCGGTCAAGCCATTTTTTTACAGCGAATTTTTTTCCAAAAATTAAAACTTTAAACCGCTTTTTCTCAGCTTTCACAAAATGGCGCTTACCACAATTAGCCTTTCAACCGTCGATATGTATTCATGCATGGACTGGAGTGCGCTACGTTTAACGGAAAATCCCCCTATATCCCTTCCTTCTATTTGTGCAAGCCTAGACCACTTAGGGAACCTTAATTTAAAACTTTTAGACCCAGCGCTCAGGCATGGGTTAAATTTACTAACTGTCAGCTGTAATATCAGTCAGTAAATTTTCTTTGCTAAGAAATTTCGATTATTTTAAAAAGCGATTACATTCATACCCAAATTTTTAATCTACAACATGACTTTTATGTTATGACCCCCTCAAATTGTAAATCCAAGTAGGTAGTTCATGTAAACAACACGTTACAAGCTTCGCATTGCGATAGTGTCGCAACAGCATTCCCGCGTAGAAAGGTTAGTGCCAATAACTTATTACAATTGGTATTTTATCTATTTATAAGTATCAGCGAAAAGGTCAAAATTAAAACGAATATTTTAAAGATTTCATACAGAATGAGTATGTATATTAATCTATATTTCATTAAGAAAAAAACTTCTGCCTTAATAATATGGAAATCTTTTCAGAGAGATCTTCTAGAGTTTCCCACGACCATCCATTGAGAGATCAGTTAATTTTTAATTTATTTTAGATACATTAACATATTCTTTTAAATACGATTAATATTATTCTAAAAAAACTAAACTTAAAAGATATATTGTTACTTTTGTCACCAGGTCATGGATATTTGAATATTAAATTCAATGTGTAAGTAGTATGTTAGGCAAAACAATTTTTTGCCTAATTGTTTGTTTTCTTTGGCTAAAACTTAAGATATGGTTGTCTTTACATACTTAGTTACGTTTTATTTTAATTTAGTGTCATATGCTTGTTTGGTCACGTCAAGATAAAAGTGTCATTCATAAGCAGAGATTGATCTTTTATTATCATTTCCTTATCATCGTATGTACATTACTATTGTGGCTAGACTTTCAAAATTTTTGCATAAACATGCCTTGTAATTTTCTCATATAATCTATTTAAGAATGTACTTATCTACATTACATTGAATAGATTTTAATATTATTTACGATGGTACCGATTTAAATATATAAAGGAAAACATGTGAAATTTTCGCTAAACGTTAACATAACTTATTATTATAACTTATATTATAAAAACTTAGAACAAAGTTAGCTCATAGCGCAATTTATTTAAAAAAAGACACCTACCATTTTTAAAAGTAGTGTCTTCAAAAACAAATATAACTCTCACGCACTTTTATCACCGGAGCGAATTCCCAAATCGCGCAAAACTGAATTCGCTAACAAAGAGCAGCACCAACACAATATCGAAACTAATTAAGACTAATTGATACAGCACTGGGCTACAAATTATCATATCTTTGTATATATCTTTGCGGTAACGTGGTTATTATGAAACTTGTCGATAAGGAGCAATTGAGGGTAGCAACTTGTATCAACCCACGGCGTCAACTGACTAAACTTCCGAAAATATAGCCAACATAAAATTGCATTGTGATGCGATGACATTTAACAAATTAGTTTAAGATTTAAATTAGCCAAAAAATTTGACCAAAATAAACCTTATTAAATTATTGATTATAATATATTAATAAATATGTAATCACATTGATGTAAAGGCCTCGAGAAGGAAAACACAAGCACACCAACACTGGCAACACAGTTCCTCAAAATGGAAAAAAAATATTTCGCGCCTAAAAATGCAGTTCTGGCTCGTTCGGAAACATCTCGCGGTTTCGAATTGGAAATTCGAACGCGTGCTGCGCGCAAGATAAGCAGCAGGTGACTGCGGCAGCCCGCGCAGACGGCCCAGCGCTGCATTTCCGAACGGCGTTGAACCGAAGTAGGTAGCCATGTCACGGCGTGTCAGAGAAAATAGTCGAATGGATGGTAGAAAACGACCATCATTACTTGTGCCATACTTGTCATCGATGATTGTCTATTTTTATTTGCGGATGACTCGTGAATAGCAATGTTTTACTGACCTGCAACAAACAGAAAGTTATGTTGTTGCAACCATAAAATATATAGTCAGAAAGTTTTATTATTGATATAAGTTATGACGTAATTGCGAAAGTAAAGACAATTGATGAAGATATCAGTGATAATGATAACACCGTTCTCACGTCAGATGAACTGATAGTATGATCTGATATCACGAGTTCATAGTGTGATCAAACAACAGCTAGCCTGGGTATAATCACACAATTATTAATTGGTATAATTTTCACAAAAAAAATTAAGTAGGTACGGTAAGAAGTGATGATAAAATTGCAGAAATTAATAAGTGACACGAATGTCTGTAATCAAAATTTCGATGTAACTCATCCCCATTACTACTTAGTAGGTGACTAAGTAAGGTAAGTACTACATTACACTTTCCACTATAAACCTTGAAAATATGTAGGAATAATTAGGTAGGTGTGTCTTCTAAAGCTGCTTTTATTTTAATCTTTTATCAAACTCATAAACCACACACACAGTAATAATACTTTCAACGAGAAAATTGATTGCATTAACCAGAGGAAACCCAACTTCTACTCAGTTTCACGTGGAAGTTTGTATTTTGCGTATTAGGTATGCCCCGCGTAAAAAGTAAAGTCAAACAGCCTTAAAAACGTTATAAGTAGGTATATAATTTTTTTTTTTAAATTTCGCATCTCCTTCAGAACATTCAAAAGTAATGGTTCTGTAACGGCTAGATTGCCATAAGTTACGATACCGCCCATTTCATAACTTCTTCCTGACTCTGAAGATCTCTCTAAACCCCTAAATCTAAGCAGACACATACATATACATAGTTAAAGTTTATTGTTACCGCATAGTCAAAATTCAAGTATTGACATAAACAAGACCATGGTTCTAATATGGTATAAACAAGATATATATATACACACAGTTAACATCTTAAAATACAATTTGCTATTTCAAATGTTGGCAAAGCAAACCGCTAGAGTAGGAGATCTCTGTTGGAAGAGAGTCACACCACAGGACTGAAAGGAGTGGAATGATGTACCGTAGTGGACGAAATAGGCTGGAAAAGAGTACATAAGTGGACTAGTTTCACAGGTACGGACGCACAATAAATATAAAAGGTCTATCGATTAAGTAGCAATGGGAGACACTTAACGCCTCCGCATACTTGTGACCAAACAATTTGGACAACCGTGGGTTGCCATGATTGATGCGCGTCATTTCGATACAGTTAATGTACTATTTGTGGCACGCAACCCAGAATTCAAATTTTAAATCACGTGGATGGGACAGATTATACCTGAAACCTTGGAAAGGTAAAGTCCAGAATGAACCTGAAATGCTTATATGTAAACTATGAATTAAAGACACTTAAACATCAGCAATGTATGGCCTTGAGATGTAAATTTGAAAAGATATAATTTTAGCACTGAAATTATAAAGGACCTGAACAAATAAAGTGTAACAACTTTTTTACTACGCTTTTATTAGCTTGGGTTGTATCTATGTATGTAACGGAATCTTTGAGCTTAATTTTCACTGGTTTCTAAACGTCTGATCAACTTGGAACTTTGCACACGTATCAAGGACCGATGACAATGCAATATTTTGATAAGAGTTTCTCATTATCCTTATTAAAACTGCCAGGATTAATAAATTCATTTTTAGATAGCTCTGTCTCTCTTACTCTCCTACGAAGGCGTAGGAGAGTAAGAGAGACAGAGCTAGCACGCTAGCGATTTCTGGAGTTTACGACTTACTCTTTCGAACTTGCGTGAATACTAATAAGCCTCATACACGTAGATTTACTCTATTTGACATTTATATAAGATGTTTGATGACAACCTCGATTTATTAACGCTTTTCATAGATTATAATTACAATAAATTAATCAGAACATAAACTTTGAAATTATTTTACGAAACAAAACTTTCGGAAGTAAAGAGGGAATTTATCGTGATCAAATTGAAATAATTTTAATCATCAATTATCGAGTAGATTATAATCTACATAAATGAAATTAACAAAAATGAATTGAAAAAACCAAACTGGAACTTTGCATCTCGTTTTGATTGTGTTTATATATCCCTCGGTTTCTTTTCTCTCTGCCCGTTATATCTATTCTGATTGATTTTGTGTCAAGGTCAGTCCTGGCCTAGCTTTGGACTAACAGTCGATAAAGAAGGAATGATCTATATTGGAAAAAGTCTGTTGCATGTTAATTATGTCAGTATATTATGTTGTTATCTCTTTGTCTTAGATTGTTGCGAAGGTCTTTTCTAGTAAGTTATACTAGAAGTGTTAACTTCCAAAAAATAATCGTATAAAAAAACTAAAAAACTACTCTTTTATTGCTAATCGAACTAAAAAATAGAAAATAAATAATAGTTTAAAAAAAACTAAAAAACTACGCTTTTATTGCTAATCGAACTAAAAAATAGAAAATAAAAATTAATGACAAAGGAATTATAAAACAGTAGTAGCAAGTCGAACAATCAGTTATAGTCAATTACCTCCGATTAAAATTATAACAAAATTAAATTTATAATCAAAACAATTTAAATCGGAGTAAAAAGCGTGGGGTGCTTAATGTAGTAAATATTAAAATCATTCTATTAGCATATATTTATGACAAGAGAGTTATGAAAATGAAGTAAAATGCACCCCACGCTTTTTACTCCGATTTAAATTGTTTTGTTTATAAATTTAATTTTGTTATAATTTTAATCGGAGGTAATTGACTATAACTGATTGTTCGCCTTGCTACTACTGTTTTATAATTCGTTTGTCATTAATTTTTATTTTCTATTTTTTAGTTCGATTAGCAATAAAAGCGTAGTTTTTTAGTTTTTTTAAACTATTATTAATATGCCTAACAGACTTTACGTGGAAATGTTTAACACAACATAGTTAGGCATTTAGAAATTTGACACACAACCGCGTAACTCTCAAAGCAGAGCAGCTTTATCCGATATTCTGTAAAAAAGAGCTACAGTAATGAAGTCAGATGTTGTATGTTGGATGAACTGATAGCAAAATAGTCAAGAGAGCTATAATTATTCAATTTAATTGCACCAGTTACATGATAACATATACTCCAGAGTTAATTTGCGTTAAACGCTAGAACTGAACAGATTTTTAGTTTTTCATAAATATGCATATTAATTATATCTGCTCGCGTAAAGCCGAGGCGAATTGCTTGTAGTATACAGCCCATTTACTTGATGTAATCATATAGCGGAAATCTTTAACCTATCATTAGCACTTATCTCTTCGATTTCAGAATTTAATGCAACGAAAAAAACCTAACCAGCTGTTCTCGGTACTACAAATTGTAGGCCAGTGATTGCTTCTCTGATTGATTGAATTGGAAACATTGACGGGCAGACCGACAAGTCACTTATGGTCCAACCGTACCTAGTAATAATAACAATGAATGTCGTCTAACACACATCGTAAATTTTAATGTGTTACGCAAAAGTTTTAAAGTAATGCTCACTAAAATTAGAATTAATTATTAAAAACAGTAGATTGAATCGTCAGCTGTCGCTATCAGTGAAACTAATCTCTCTTTCCTGCAGTTATCACTAAGCAAAGAATCAAATCACAAGGTCGCAAGCAGGAAACTGTAATGTTAGTTATAAAATCATTATAAACTGCATTATATTTATTGTTTTACGAAGGGGATTTTCCAGCTAACAAGCTCTCTTGCGCATTTTCTCAAGTCTGGGAGTTAGTCGTTTTATCTTCTAACAATATTTAATACTTTTCTTTAAAAAAATATGCTTTTTTTATAAATATCTGAATCATGTTAAAAAAACTGAAAGCGCTAAAAGACAAACATTATAGAAGGTGTGTACAGTAAAGTTATTTATTCTCTATTCGACATAAAGACAAAAGCAATTATTGCCCTCCTTGTAGATTTATTTCCAGTCGATACATTAAGGAAACACAACTATCGCATTACTTTGTTATTTATTGGTATGCGTAAGGTCGGTGATAGAGGAAAACGCTTTTATGGCGCAACCCAAATAGATAGGAAGGAGGACCTTGGGTTCCTTCTATGCATTAAGTGACACACTTTAGGACACGGTCAAGTAATTATTGTAACGGTCCTATTGGACAAGTAAGTAAGTTCAAATTTTATATCTCTTTCGAAGTGATTTCAAATGAAATTTGATAGGATTAAATTCCAATAAAATCTGCATTCACAGAAATGAGTATGAGATTAACAAATTCTACTATTGTTTGTATATAATTTCGAGTAATTGATACCAACTCATCAGTATAGGAAGAAAATACCTAAGCACTAGGTAATTTATTTATGAGAGCTTTCGTCAGACATTGGAAAAACAGGTAAAAATGCGCTTTACAGTTCTGACAAAAAACGGATCAAACGAATTCATAATCTATCCCAATTGGAGCTGGATTCATAGAGCAAAAAATAACTCACGAGGTAGAACTCTGCTCAAATAGTGGAACTGGCATGGGCGGCTGCACGGTTCCGGTTCGTTAGGCCGAAACAAAGGCGTCATAGCTGCACCTTACATATATGCACTGATCTATCCGACGTAGGAATAAAGGAACAGTTGGAGCAAACAGTTAAACCCTTTTTGTAATGAACGATTTTTATGTTCAGCAAAGACACCATGCACCATGTTGGCTGGCTCTGAAAAATCTTTACGCTTTCGATAACATCTGCTTTAATACCGTGATTTTATTAAAAGCGTCACGTCGGTTCGGCCCTTAAAAAACATGTGTAAATGCAGTAATGAATTTGAATAATCATACTTTGTACATTGACACACATAGTAAATATAAATATATGCCAAAAATAGTTCAAGAAAGTCATAGAATAGTCATGATACCCCAAACGACATAACAACACATAGATGATGTTTGTTTTTTCTTTGTTATGTCTCTTAGGTGTATGTTATACTTCATTTGATCTCCAATAAAAATAATATTAGGAACGTGATAAACACCTAATATTATTACACTTTCACTTAATTTCTTCAATATTCGATTCGTTCCATAGATTAGATAATCGATTTAGCCCACGGTGAATCATATGCACTTGATAAATCAAACAAGGCTTTAAAAACATTCATCACGCCTTAAAAAATATTGGAATCAGCCCACTCAGCTCTTGCGCAATATTCGATGAAAGCTTCGTTTAAGATTCATATCTATTATACTTTTAATATTACAACTATTACTTCCGAATAACGAATGGCTTTATTTTTATGGTTTTGTTTATGTTTATAATACCTGCATAATATCAAAAAATCTATTTTCCAAACACGAAAATAAATAAGGTTAATAAATAAATGTGTTATGTGTTCATCATTTCAACAAAATTGACATTACGAAAATTATTCTCAAAATATTCGAACATTTAAGTTCTATTGCTAAAGATTTAATTACGTACACAATTTTTTTTATCAATCGCAGACCAGATACAAAAGATTTCAAAATTCTTTTATTGATTTTCATTAAAGAAATTTGACTAAAATTTTACTACGAACGTAATTGGCAGTAGTGTACCTTGGCAATTCACCACAACATTAAAAATGTGTAAGATCACAGCGGTTATCCCCACACTGTGTTGTGATTGTGATATTAAGATAAGTGATAATAAAGACTGCGTCAATCAGGACGGCGTGGCTGATTTTGAAAGGTCACCATTATTATGGATCTGATACAGATCTTATTATCGTATGTACACATACAATCGTTCCTGAAAAGTTGGTAGGCAAGTTAGACTTAGTAATCTGTTTGTTTGTAACTGTGTAATACATATTAATTTTTAGCTTTAACGAAAACATTATTTATATCGAACTCAATACACCTATTTTAAAACTCAAAGTGGCAATTAAAGGAGAGTTAAAAATAATTAACGGGGGACGAACAGGAGCCGCTCCGCGTGATAAAATGACTTATACACTCCTGGACGGGTCATATATGACATTGACGCAACCGGAACAAGGAGTCTGCTCATGGACCTAATGCTTCATACGAGTAATATGTCCACTTCTAATTTCAACATACCGATTCGTTGCTAAGTTTATGCTTCTAGTGCACCAGTGCAGCATGGCGTGAACCCCATGGGTGCACGGTCGCCCTGATTGCAGCATACGTGATGTCTGACGAGCACGTGCCGACGTACCGTTCGGGGCAGGATGTTGTTGAGGAAAATTCGTTCGTCGGGTTTGGAGTCGAGGCTGCGGACGAATTCGAAAGTCTTTTGCCGAAAGCAGAAGCAAATAGAAAACCATTTTGATGAAGTTTAAATTAAATGAATAGTCCTGACTTAGTAGTTGACTTTGTAAGATAAGTGTTTGGGTTCAATCCCGAGGTCACAACAACCTAAATATTCCGTAAACTAAAGTTAAGTCATTGTATTATAGTATATGGCCATGATCTTTGCCCAAAAACAAATCTTGAACTAACTTCAGGGCTAGCCCGATCTGGTAATTTAGCCCGTATAAACGATATTTTAATTATATATTACAGCCTTTTCCCCTGTCCTTGCTAAGACTTAAAATACTTCACACTTCTCATTCCGACCAAACGTTACCTCAGGTTACGTAACCCGCTTAGTTCCGCGTCCTATTTTAGTCTATGGATAAATAAAGATTGGTACCGGCCGGCGACAGCTGCTGAGAACATCCAAACTGAGGGGGAATTCCTGACTGCTTTTACAGATCCCTCGGAAACAAACGGGCTGTGAAATGAATAGACTAATGGCAAGAGATTATAATTAGATCATTAAATTTAATCGGATGAAAATGAAAGCGTTAGGATGACATGAAACACTATAATCTATGTGAACCTAAGTAATCGCCATAGAACTATGTATTAAAAGTTCTAAAGTTTTCATTGCGAAATCGAAACGGAATGTTTAAGCATATTTTATGAAAGTAGTCATTATCGTCACTCATCCAATCTTTGTGAAGTCTTTAAAAGGCAATAACACCTCAGCTATCACCACCATCACTGATCTCCATATAGATATCGCTGGACAGAGTTTGTAATTCGTGAAAACTCTCCAACTGTTATTCTTCACGAAAATATTACCATGCGCTTTCATCTGTTGATGGTTAATCAAAGAAATTATAAAAGAAACACAAATTTATTTCATAATCGGGGGATTTATAACTCAATCAGCAAACACAGAGATGTTATTCTCTTATTTGTTTTTGCCGACAATCCAGCTTAGTATTCAAGCATGTCAATGCCGACTAGATTATTGAAGTAATCGCGAAATGTCGCACAGTTTGCGATGACTTCAGCCGCCAATTGTTAACTTTCACACGGCAACAGTAAGGATGCTCTGAACATTGACCATTGTAAAGGTTTCGGCTGCTTCAATATATTTATATTCAACTTTCGTTTGCAATCGCGCGAAAGGAATTGCGGCATTAAGATATTTTATATTTCCTTCGACATATAACATTTTATTATTTGCTAAAGATTCATAAAATAATAATAAGATTGACCTGAATTTACAGGTGGTAATTGGAAAGTATGGGTTTCTCATATCTTCGCATCTTGCAATCGCCTGCAGTTGCATGTCGCACATTTCCATTTTAATTCGTATTTCTTGAAAATTTGTAAAGGGAGCAATATTCCATGTTGATAAAAATTGTATCCTTAAAAACTTTTTAGATATAGCTCGGAGTAGGCAAATCTAAATTTCTAACATCCAACCCACCTCAGATACTTTAGGGACTAAACAAGCCGGATAGTCTAGTCCGACGGCGACCTTTGTACGACATTCACAGGAAAAAAGAGAGCTATTTCTTAATATTATATATTATTTTGCTTCGAAAGAGAACATCATTATTAATCTTGTTATGTAGTAGCAGTTTCTTTCATAGCTTAATGAATATTAAACAGGTATAACAGTTAATTCAAGTCCATTTCACGCTATAAACATCACCATGGCCTTTAAATAATATAGTGACATCTGCATATATAAAAGCGACAGGATGTCAACAATAAAGATAGCTTATGTAAGGTCGGAGAGAACCAGGTTTGAAATGCGTCAGTCCTGATTACACAACATTCTTAATTATCTGATAATGACATCATAATTATAATTGGTAAAGGTAACGCGATACTAAATAATGAAGAAATAGGACATGTATCATGTGGTTGCAAATGTGATAACCATTTTAATAAATTTTTGTAGATGTCAGAAAAGCATACCTACTCGTATCTGATTATTTGCCCGTTTTTGTTATGGACATGCACAAAAATATTGAAGAAATGCTTCAGATCATCAAACATAATCATACAATACTGAACCATGCCAGATAGGTTAGATTTATGAAGTTTATATTTGAATTTTTTTACTTTTCATTTATATATGAAAAGTCTTTCTTATTCTCTATCGTTCTTTTTCACATGCATTCTTGAAGCTCACGGATAGAATACCCATTTTAGTGATCAATCCATAATTACGGATGGTGAAAAAATTTAATATCTATAAGGAGCTGAATAGATAGATAAATCTGGCCCTCTGTCCATTCAGACTAAAACCCTGTAGGGGTCAAGTCAAACATTCACAGGCGACTATTCCGCTGCTCAGTGTCAAGCCACAAGTGGTAGTAGACATACAAACAAGATCGTGACGTGACGTAATGAATTATCGTATTTACATTCAAACATTTGGAATGCGCAGCGAAAGTGGTACGAGTGTGTCCACCGCCCTAGTCGGACAATGTCAATAAATCATCAATATGGTTTTCTTCGCTACAATCTTTAGACAATTCACTATTACCGGTTACTTGTATTCAAAACGGTAGCGATTTGAAAGCGGTTACTAAGTAATATGATGACTTGACATGAATTTATAAACATATAATATGAACCTACTCGAGACATATAAGACATATAAGACATATTGAAATTCCAATAAGCAATAAATCATACTTACAACAGTCAATTTTGCCTTTAATAAACTGAAGTAACCCAAAACGCTTCCGTCATTTATCTTTAATGAAACAGACCATAGCTTGTAATTAATCAATCATAACTCGATACCCTGCACTGCATACATAATTGTGATCATACATCAGTTGAAGTCGAATACATTAACGATTGGTATTTGAGACCACATGTCACCAAGGCTGTGGTTAATGAGCTGAAAGGGTATTGGTTTAATGAACAACGTCGTTAGAATAATCCTTGTGCATTGCTTTGTGATGAAGTGGACATAAGCCATGACATCTATAGTGTGGTTGATGACAAAGCACGCTTCAAAAGTTTGTAGATTCTATAGGTATCCTTAAATGTGCCTAGTAAATTTTTACATCATTCTCATGTAAATATTTTAAGCATGGAAAAATGTATTGAAATGAGAGGCTATAAGCCTTACGGTGTATACAAAGTCAATGGACACAAGCCTCGAACTCCACGTTTAGTTTTATAATAAAATGATATTCCTAGAACCTAACCAAAGAATCCCAAATTTCATAAACCTTTTTCTTTATTGCCTTTTTTGCATCTGAGCAATAAGAGAAACAAGTGACTATTTTATTCGCTACCAGGCGACGAAGTTTTCATTTGACAGATGCACTTTATGCACACTCCTGTGTGGGTTCTGTTACATGGCAAGCAACTAATCAGACATTTCCTCATGTGGTGACAGAGGCTTCGGCGGAGATTACCATATGTTACGGCGACAATACAGTGCAATAACTTATAGAGTAAGATCCCAGAGCCGTAAGACACAACTTATTTTCTAAAGAATGGATCTTTCGATTCTCAGTAGTCTTTCATGTACTTTTAATACCTGCATGTTTGTGAGACTTGCCCGGTGACACGTGCGCAGGTACCAGGCGAGAAAGGTAACTAAAAATCACAGTTACTTAACTTAAATTTTTATGACTGATTTTTATATATATTTTATAGAATATTACTCTGAAGTCATATCAGAGAAGTCAGACGCTTTCCATGCGCCAGAACTTTTGTCAGACGCTTTAAAGCTCTATCAAAAAAAAATTAACTTAATTTATTTTTAAATGTCTGACTTTTATATATGTTATTCAGATAACTATTACAAAGTTGTATTAAATCAGTCAGACAGTTTGTAATGACCAAACACCCCTTAAACACAAGAATTACTCAGCCTCGAGTATGAGCGCGATAACACAATGCGCATGCGCGTCAGAGTAAAATATCTAATATTTAAAAAGTACTTACTATTTCAATTTCATATTTTTGCATATCTATTCAAATACGATGAAATTTATAATTAAAATAATAATTAATCATTTTTAAAATAATGGGAAAATGAATTTATTTGTAGCAATAATAGCCTTTCAAAAAGAATGATTTTTATTTTATAAAATATATCTATTATAATAATTTCAATAAGAAAATAATTAATTATGATTAATCAATTGAATTGTTATTTTATTGTCTCTTAATAATTTTCACCATCAAAATAATAATGCAAATCAAAAACAACCAACTATTTTACTCCGGTAATTAATGGATGGACGTTAGAAGATAACCAGTATCGTTTTCATTGGTTTGATGGTGACCAATTACCCGGATTCGTTAGCGAATCACTTCATGAACCAGGTACCGTACTTTGACTTTTGGCTTACAATTTTTTATATTTGTCATTCTATTTTTTAATTGTTTATGATTTTATTTTTACAGAAAATGCTGCCAGCAACGACAATCTAACTGATGATGAGGACGATGACTTGAGTAGACAGTATAGAGATTTAATAAATGATGAAAATTCAAATGATTATTTTGATGATGAAGATGATTAAGAGACAATAAAATAATAATTCAATTGATTCAATTGATTAATCATAATTAATTATTTTTTTATTGAAATTATTATAATAGATATCCTACTACTATTATAAAGGCGAAAGTTTGTATGGATGTTTGTTACTCTTTCACGCAAAAACTACTGAACCGATTACCATGAAATTTGGTATGTAGGTAGCTGAAGACCCAGAATAACACATAGGCTTTTTATCCTTTTTATCCCAGAGTTCCCGCGGGATTGATAGGGTTTCCATGCGGACGAAGTCGCGGGCGGCCTCTAGTATTTTATAAAATAAAAATCATTCTTTTTGAAAGGCTATTATTGCTACAAATAAATTCATTTTCCCATTATTTTAAAAATGATTAATTATTATTTTAATTATAAATTTCATCGTATTTGAATAGATATGCAAAAATATGAAATTG
The DNA here is from genome assembly GCF_032362555.1 of Amyelois transitella. Classification (NCBI taxonomy): domain Eukaryota; kingdom Metazoa; phylum Arthropoda; class Insecta; order Lepidoptera; family Pyralidae; genus Amyelois; species Amyelois transitella. Next base: position 117,914 of record NC_083518.1, on the reverse strand, counting down.
AAATAGTAAGTACTTTTTAAATATTAGATATTTTACTCTGACGCGCATGCGCATTGTGTTATCGCGCTCATACTCGAGGCTGAGTAATTCTTGTGTTTAAGGGGTGTTTGGTCATTACAAACTGTCTGACTGATTTAATACAACTTTGTAATAGTTATCTGAATAACATATATAAAAGTCAGACATTTAAAAATAAATTAAGTTAATTTTTTTTTGATAGAGCTTTAAAGCGTCTGACAAAAGTTCTGGCGCATGGAAAGCGTCTGACTTCTCTGATATGACTTCAGAGTAATATTCTATAAAATATATATAAAAATCAGTCATAAAAATTTAAGTTAAGTAACTGTGATTTTTAGTTACCTTTCTCGCCTAGTACCTGCGCACGTGTCACCGGGCAAGTCTCACAAACATGCAGGTATTAAAAGTACATGAAAGACTACTGAGAATCGAAAGATCCATTCTTTAGAAAATAAGTTGTGTCTTACGGCTCTGGGATCTTGGACTATTACATGCTCTCACAGAATGCGATATCAATAGAAACGGCATATTTATTATCTCAAAGAATTTTATAGGTAGTTAGTACTCTCACATGAAAAGTGCAATAACCTTTATAGAGCAATAACAAAAAACGCCGAAGATATTAACTCAAAAATTATAATATTATGTCAACCTACATTCAACGCAAGTACTCCTTCTGTGTATATTTTCCCAAATACCCTCAAGAAGGAACTTGCATCTTCTCATCACACCCTTTAAATATGTACCTATCTCAAAAAGTATCCTCATACGCTGGCCTTACACGGGCAAGCCTGCGTTACTTACTTAAAGTCTCTGATAAGGTTTGGAAATAAACAAGAGAATTAACGTTTAACAGAAAGAGGAATGTATCCATAAATTTAAACAATAACGTTTTAGAATCGAGCATCATAATTTTCTTGAAGTCTATGACATAATAATCGATCTATTTGCGGTCGGTCGAGGAAATGTTTCATATGAAAGGCGCGATCGGTGGCGAATGGCAGACTTTGTCTGAACCGCTCGTGCTCGGCATTCGTCGTATTTTCCTTGTTTACTACATCTAGGAAGAATATTACAACAAGAGACGTTAAAGTAAGCCAATTTTTAAATGCGCCTACCAATTGGTTGTGTAAAATTTCGCCATAAATTTTTTTTTATTTTATTTTTTGTAAAAAGGAAAGTTAATGAAAAACAAAAACGGATAGATCGCGGAAAATTCACGTATCGTAAATTAAACAAATCTATAAATAGGTAAAAAAAAATCTTGGTTTATACTGATAGGACATACGGTACAATATGACAAATATAAAGCAAATATTTACTTTGCCTAGGTTGTTTTTTTTTTTTTCAAAATTAAGTAGGCATGGCGGCTTTTGTTCAGAAATGCAACAATCCGTTACCGCCAACATGATCCACAAACAAAAATAGAGGATTTTGATTCAAACACTGTTTAATTTCCATACCATGTAGCACGCGGAACTTAATTAAGATCGTTGAGGTTAAGCGAGTTAATTAATTCGTGTAAATATTACGTGCAGTCGTAATCTGGTGTTAACATCTAACCCGATTACACTGATCGGATCAACTTGTCAGTACAATTCCATATACAGTGGTGGACGTTTCAAGGCTGAAAAACTAATGGAAATGAGCATATTTCGGCTATGGTATTCTATCGCATATTTTTCTTTGATAGACCTAGTTTATAGTCTTCATTTTCTAGCAAATTTACTATTAATTACACTTTCACGGCTTTTCTTCGTTTTTCAAGCATATTTAATTAATTGTAGGTACAATCCAACCCTGCAAATAGTCAGGTTGAAATAACTGATCAGATACTCAGTACACAAGACTCATGAGATGCCTAGCCTCTATACACCAATCAAGCGATGGCAGAGCTATCTCCTGAGCCCGTGCCGTTTGCATTACGTAAGTACAGCAAATTTTATTCGATAGTTAAATTTCTCCAGTATTATAATTAGGTGGTGGTAAGGAATGTGGAAATAACGAATGCAGCATAACATCAATAAATCTCACTGTTACGACCTCACGCTAATACATTACAAAAACCTGAGCGATTCGTCTAATAATAATAGTTCACTGAATTATAATCTTCCTCTTATACATACATATGTACATGCCTTTTTCTCGGAGGGATAGCCACTTGTCACGATCTCTGCATACTTCTTTCGCTTCTTCCACATTCATAACTCTATTCATGCAAACGGCAGTTTCGGGTAAGTACTATTACTACTATGTACATAATTAAATATCTTCTAATATCTATTATAATCTAATATTATCCAGAAATATTCAGAAAGTCAAAATATTAACAACTTTGGTTGTTAATATTTTTGGACCATTGACTTTGAGTAGGGGTTTGCCCCTAGTCAAGGTGGTGTTATTTGAATTTGGCCCACACCATAACATTCGGCCGATATTTTGCTGACACCTAAAATGGCAATGTAAGTAAAATTGTCATTTGACATGACTAAAGTTTTAAAACAACTCGTAAAGACAATTTTGTAAATATTTGTTAAACCAAAATCGTTTTATATTATCTGTTTATTAAAGCGGAAGTTTTAAATTCGATACACATTACGCATTGACATCGAGTGCATTGCACAACGAAATATATAAAAGTACCCATATGTAATCGTGTGCCCAATGTTGCAGCAAAAGCGGTCGGCAGGCGATTCTCGAGAAAAAAAAAAGCATACTAGTGACCGAACAATAAAATTCCTGAGGTTACGTATCGATTGATTGCCATCGATTAATTGAAAGTTAATTTCATTCGGATGCCAAGTCCATCACCTGGGACAGGACTTGGAGAACGCGAAGCTCGTGTTACGTCACTGAAAGCTTAAATATTATTTTCTCTAGTAATTAAGAATAGGGAGATACATGAATTTTGCTGAAATTTTACCTTCAGTGAATGAAGACGTAGGTGTATTTTTAGTAATTTTAAAATATTTTTTTTTTCAAATAAAAAAATCATCCGGCTATGAAAAGATTCTGACAATATCCGCAAGAGCACAGCATTGTTTAATTATATGCATCGCATGCATTAGGTTCGACACATCATGATATAGGTAATGATAATAATTGCTGCATATCAGATCATAAACAGATTTTAGTAGATATTTTTATTGTTAATACATATAAATACTTTTGAAGCTTATGCTCAAGCTGTAAGTCTTCGGATAAAAATAAATATAACTTATTTTTTTTGTTAAACTTAGTCGTTATTAGTTGAAGACAACCTCTGTCTTTTAGCCCATACTCTAGTTCTAAGATTAAGGATTTAAATTAGGTGAAATTTAAAAAAGATATGCTAATGTGGGTATAACCCACATTAGCATATCTTTTTTTGGATTGATTGGAACTCAACACCTTAAAAACCAAAACTATGTTGATAAACCAAGTAAAAATGAATTAATAAAACGAGAAATGGCAGCAATAACACAAAACAAAGAGTCGTCAACACCAGCGCACATGTTTCGAAAGTAATTTGTTCGCATGTCGGAGCTAAGTCGAAGTGATACATTACCGCCATGCAACTTTTTTTCACGGGAAGGAAACGCGTGTCCGTAATGAAGTCGTCGGACATCACTCATTTGCGGTCGGAACCTTTTATGGCGAATGTCCGAGGCAGTTTTACTTTTAAACACTTTCTTGTGGTGTCCGAATGTTCTGACTAATTAGGCAAACATAATAATATCGTATCACGCAACCTTGCAGTTGAATCTCTGATATAAGATGTAGATTACCCTATACGTGGTCCTCTCCTAAATTTTGCCAATATACTTACAGTTTGTAACTTTCGTAACGACATGTAAAATCAAGGTGCCTTTTGACTTCCGATTTATACGACAATTTTTTCCAGAGCTACATCAACTTAGCTATAATACTCAGAACGTCAACATCATAATATGTAGGTAGTGAATATCAACAAATTCCTTTACCCTCACTTTTCACATGCATTACAACTTACAAAACAATTTTAAAATTAACAATTCACACGTGTACGGAACTTTTCCATTTCGCTTTCACATCACTAAGTGCACTGTTGTGTTCACCCAGATAGCTGAAACCTTGCAAAATGGGAACTTCACATATCTTGAGGTTGCGTGAGTACTTACAACTTCGCAGTGCGAACGCATTCTTACCTGGGAAAGCTTTGAAACATTGGGGATCAAAAGTACTCCGCGCAAAAAGAAGGAAATCCATCTTGTTTATTCACCTTTACAGGACGAATGTTTCGCTTCTAGCTCCTTTAGTTGAAACCAAAAGAGTTGACAAGAAACAGATTATCTCAATCAGCTAGCGTATAGAAAATTTACTAAAAGTCGCTTTACCTTGTGATATCGTGTGTGAAGAAGGGTAAAAGAAAATATCTACAGAGCTCTTCATAAGCAGGTATTTCTATTTTATGTTTAAAACAAAAAGAAAGCTTAACGGACATTTTATCATAAGTCAACCAATTATGTGCTCACTACATTAGTTTACTATTTTTCAAATTCTCTCTTATCCATAATTACGGTTAAAAGTCTAACCTATAAAATATGATTGTTGTATGCAAAACTGTCGTGATCAACAGCACCAATACAGTGATTTACTGGAAGTAGATTTTCCAGTTGTCAGTGAACCTGATAGGAAAGTTGATCAAAGTGGTTGTTATCTAACCCGTGTTGTAACTACCTGCACTATAATTATGTCAATAGTTCATATTTTAACTACTAAATATTCAATCCGTACAAAATATGCAAACCGATATTAATATCGCAAGTAGGCAAGACAAAACTTTTTAGCAAATACTGTTTAATTTGCTATAACAAATTTTAATCCGCCATAAAGCCATACAGCTGAACTTAGCCCTTCAGTATTTTCAAGACTGTTGTCTCTGTCTACCCCGCAAGGGAGCATGCATCCCATGCAGACTGGGAAAGTCATTCAAGCTTATAAACTCGAGATTCTTCGTAGGCGATGGCCTAAAAACCAGTCAGTATCTGAATCTCCAATCTATCCTGAAATCATCCAGCTGAACGTGACCTTTCGGTATTTTCGAGACCATTGTCTGTCTACCCGTAAGGGGTAAAACGTCATTATATGTATTCGTATGTTTAATTTCATTCCATAACAAATCATTTCCATCACTTTTTGTCCTTAAGAAATAGCCCTTCATTGAGCTGACAGAACGTGAGATTCATATCATTGTAATGAATGCAGTCGCTAATTGCTAATTTATTAACTTCACCAGCTCGCCTCAACATCTGGGGTGTAATTGAGAATTCAAATCAATCGCAATTAGAGTAGACCTGATATTGTGGGCGCCAGATTGTTTCGAAACTCTTGACGAAGAATTACTTCAAAATTTAAGGACACACACAGTTATTGCATTAATTTTGTTACACAATTAATTTAAGGTTAGGTTAGGTTAATCGTTTAAAAATACCAAACAATTAGACATATAGCTCTTCAGTTATGATAAAGTGGTAGTTATACTTATTACCTGTCACTATCTGAATCTCAATTTTAACATTAAGCGCCTGGCCTGGCCTTTATTTATTATCAAGACATATTCAGGATAAACTTTAAAAATAAAGCGGTAGACAGATACTATAATATATCTTGTCACTAGCCACGATCTTTGCTTACCTCACTTGCTTCATCCGAACTCATTCATGTTTTATGCAAGCTCGTTGATACGATATAATAGCATGACATTTTCGAAAATTGTTAATTCACTTAGCTTTTAGTTGATACAGGCGCCACTTAGCTACTTAGCAACAAAACGACTAGCGTCTATAATTGTACGTTGCATAGGCCCATTTGGTAATTAGCGAGTGATTGGGCACGGCCAGTCGAAACTGACTAGATTGATGGTTGTACAAGGAAGGTAACATTTACTAATTTATGATTTGCTACCGTCCCGCCTTGACTTCGGGCATTTAAACAAAAATCCGGAAGAAATTAACGTGTTTTCTTTTATCTGTTTTTGATTAATCGTTTTCGTATAGTGGTGCTCAGGTCAGATCCTTGGGAGTTTTCTAGCAATCAGCTATCTGCATATACCCATCAAAGTCATAATATTTATTTATCCATTACTAGCGACCCGCCCCGGCTTCGCACGGGTGCAAAATTATAAATGTTATTATACATAAAAACCTTCCTCTTGAATCACTCTACCTATTACAAAAAACCGCATCAAAATCCGTTGCGTAATTTTAAAGATTTAAGCATACAGACAAACAGACTAAAATAGCGACTTTGTTTTATACTATGTAGTGATTATAAGATCCTTACAAATAGTTAAGTTTCCATTACTTTATAATTACAACAGAATAAACGCTCGGTAGTTACTATTACCTAACCCTATTATAACATAAAAAAACATGATTTTATTTAATTTTAAACATATCCTTAGCATTATCTTAAACATTTAGTTTCGTAGGGACGTTGTTTTAGTCCACAAAAAATCTACCGACAACTAATGTCCGCATTACTTCGTAATTTAACATCATAATAAAGGCTAATACTAGTTGCTATCATACAGATCGATCAGATAAGATAAAAAATAACGTGGTTATTGCTTCGGGCGTAGACCTGCTCGCCTTGCTTTGTGCTTGTAACTTTGTCGGCGGAATCCAGGCCTCCCACCGTTTGTAGTCTATCTAGACGATCTAATGATGTTGACGGATAATATTAAAAAGCCCGAAAAGTTAAGTACCTATGGATAAACATAGATTTAATCAAACCTAGCCCACTAGCCTACTAGTTTACGTTATATCTAATAGCAAACGAACCAGAAGGCTGGAGATAATTAAAAACATTGGTGAAAAATACTCTTCGGCAAAACAAAAACCTTTCGCCAAAACGTCCCCAATTTGTTCAAGGTACTCATCTTAACTTTTCACATTTATCTATGCAATTATCAATTTTTTTATTGCCCTATTGCAAAATTGTATTAGCTGATTTTAATGTAAGAAAATCTCTTCGCTTCTTCGCACAATAACAAGCGTAGTAAAAATTTGCAAATCCGATAAATAGAAGTTATTTCTTTTTTATCCCCTTTTTGATCTTACCCCAGATTGACGTACGTACCCTCAGACTAGGGGAGCGCGGCGTCTGTCGTACGCGTGACAGCCGCACCCTGTATAAACACCCGCGGTATGCAACGGCGCATAAAATATGTCTAATTAATTCCTACTCACTAACATTACATGCACATACCACCTCTATAGTAATTTTGAATGAGAATAAAACTTGTAAGATACCATTATTTATTGGCGTTCTAGAAAATTGGTAGAAATAAGTTTAAGTATAGGAATGACATTAATACATTATTCCGATTATTTATATTTTAATTCACCAGGGAGGGCGTGGCCGGGGCGAATGCCATAACGATGGCATACATTTTACCTTAAAGGCTTCAAGTTCAACTATTGGAGCCCGACTGATCACTAAGTATATACAAATATTGCCATAAACGTGGACTTCTTACTCACAGAGATAGAGCGATTGGAAAGATTACCCTCGGAATGCATACGTACCTAAGTGAACAAAAGTTTGTAATAAACGTAAGCATTAGCTTTCACTTGACATTTTTTATTGAAAAAGCAACTAATAAGGAATGGCATCATCGGAGAAAGGGGACCAGCGTCGATGCTCATAGAATTACAATTATTTTTATATCCTCGTGTCAATGCGATGGCACTACGGCACAAAGCAAGTTCAACTAGTGTTGGAGATTCCATAAAAAATATCGACATCGATACATCAATGATAGATTTTGAAAAGAAAAAGAAGACCGATTTTAATAAATTTAACTCCATGAACTAAGAATAAATCATCGATTGCTGTTAATTTGTAGATACAAAACTATGAGGTAACTTTGAATCAGGAAAAACTAACTAGAAATCAACTGTCAATGTTAATTAAATCGACGGTCTGAACAACTATTCACACGGCAAGGAAAATGTTGACACACAATTTCACAGTACCTATAACTAATTACATAAAAGTTGCTAATACAAAAGTAGGAAATACTTGGACACATTAGATATGCAACTACAACTACATATATATATATATATACCTATATATATATATTTATATATAATCTTTAGCATAGAAAAAAATATCTAATAGGTTACCTAATAAGTACTTGCTTAAATATCCGGAAAACCCACCTATCTTTTCTATTATAGCATAGTCTAATTGAGGGCTATTATTCATTACAAACTCTCTGAAATTAAGTTTTCATGTAGGTAATGAACAACCATTTATGTAGGTCATGTCAAATATTGGAAAGAGATAGCGAAAGAGATACTATTATGGAACGTGGAATATATACTCCAATAAGCGTCAATATGTAACGTTATTAGCTTAAAACGTTTCGTGTGCTTTTACAGATAACGATAGCGAGGTACAGCGCTATCAACCTACTGGGTTCGTGATCAATGAGATATATGTTGAGATATGTTTTGACTGGAATAAATATTTACTTTATTTTACCTACCATAAATTTTTACAAAATTTACATCACATAGGAAAAATAAATATAACTCGTTATATTCCAAATTATTTATAGCGCTTAAAATTAAAAGTAAATTGTCATATTTTAATTTGTATTTTGTACCGAATAAACATTTTTCTTTCTTTCTTTCTTAAAATTATAACAAACCGATGAGTAATAATAATTAAAGCGAAAGAAAAATGCAGGAATCGTGGCAAGTGGAAAGGTGTAGTCTCTGCCTACTGCCGGGAAAGATGCGTGACGTCATATGTACTTATGTACACTTTAGACATAAAATTTAGAAAAAATAAAAAAAAATCGCTAAATTCACAACTAAATACCCGTCCCTAGCAAGTCGCGCGTCGAATGAACAAAATGCAAGAACACCCGAAGGCCGATGGCGACGTGCTTCGGAATAGGGTCACAGACGAACAGACAACAGCAGCAGACGCGGATGTGCCATGGACGGAGCTATTGTTTTTCCCGATTGCTGAAGTTATTAATGTCACACATATCTTGCAATCAGATTGTACTGCTTGACCGTCAAATAAGTAAGGTACATCGACGGGCGAAGAAGTCAATTTCCTACCATTACGTCGAAAAAATGTTTAACAGATCATCACTAGCCAACCAAAGATTCTCTGATGTTTTACTTTGAAAATTTACGATTAGAACACTTTTTTATGACAACATTTCACTTGGTAGAATTATTATTAAGCTTATTATTATTAAACTGATTATTATAATGACACAAAACGTTTGGGACAGTTATCATTTCGCCTCTTCTCTGCAGGTGTCATCCATAACCACGATCCAAAAGTGGAAAAGTCAAAAATGTTAGTCAAGATAAGTCAGAATAAATCACGTCCACCCTCCGCGACCCAGTAATACGTAGGTAACTTATTCGCTATAAACTCTACGCCTGTCTGAATGAAATAGCAATGCGCCTTCACGCAGAATATTGTATTTATAAAGGAGCTAAAACCGTCCAGCGTCCCAAATTGCGATTCTCAACAACATAACAACAATATACAGTCACGTCTATATCCCTTGCGGGATAGACAGAGCCAACAGTCTCAAAAAGGCCACGTTCAGCTGTATGGCTTAAGAATGGAATTGAGATTCAAATAGTGACAGGTTGATAGTCCATCGCCCAGAAGAGGAATCCCAAATCTATAAACCCACCCCTTAGTCGCCTTTTACGACCACGGCAAAGATATGGGCAGGTTCTATTCTAAAGTGCCGGAAACCACACGGCACCATTCTCAACTTACATAGCGGAAGCATATACTTAACCTTTTAAGCAAAAAGGGGTGCTAATACTAATTAGATACATTAACACGCTTTTGCACCACCTTAGTCAGAATGCGGTGAAACATCCGCACTTATTTCAAGCTAAAACACAAACCAATCTTCCCTAGAGCCAAAATGGGAGGATGAATCATGTGCTAACGAGAACCGGGACGCTCCAGATCTATCCCTGTTGCGCAAAGATGATTAACTTTTGTTGAATTAAAAAAAAACTCATTTTGAGTGATTTCTCCGATAAGAGTTCAGTATAATTAACTTTTCTTTAAAGAAATTCATAACAAAAAAAAATGTACATTTGGCAGCAAGCAGCATAGGTACATTCTTTTTAAAAAAAATCTTTCTCATTGCTAAATTCCGATTATTTTCTCAGAGTTGACTTCAAAGTTTAGAGTCTCTCGCCTTACATGCTTTAAAAAGATCGGCAAAGTTTCATAACTACCATTTTGACTCCATTTCACCTTGGGAAAATAGTTATAATGGCACTTATCAACGCTCATAGGTATTCAAATTACGAATACTTCTGAACAAACAGTTACACACGTTTCAATTTCTCCAACCAATAATATCAATTGAATGTTGCCACATTCGGATTAAGCGTCGAATTAATGTGTTGCCAGCACGTGCATTACCATATCAATATGGCAACACGCTTCCTGCGACTCTTCCGATACAGCACGTACCCTAATTAGTTCAAACTCACGTATTCTTAATTTCTTAGAACCGCTGACTAGATTCAATGGCTGTATACCGATGAGTCTTCGCCCGTTATTAATCTGCATATTTTTACACTTACGCTGTGTTTGTAGTGATAAAATAGAATAAAGATTGTCGCCTTCTGAGCAAACATTGTCTGTGACAACACGAACTTACTTAATAAGTACATGATGGCGATGACAGATATATTTTTTTTTAAATTTACCTTACCTTCTGGCGCAATGTGCATTTCAATTAACTCTAAAAATGAAAAAAAAATCCTATCCTATGAGCCCTAATATAATTTTCAGACTTGTGATGAGACAGGTATTAACTTGCTCAACAACTTACATTATAGAACCTTATGAAAATACATAAATTATGAATACAGGTGAATTTTATATGAATGATATACTCGTAAACGTCTTTATTTCAATAAATGTGATGTTGATGTTGTGGACAGGTAATTAGACTAATATTTTCAACTTGCTCCAACGTTTACATACTTTTTGGTTCATCCACATTCATTAATAATTTTAAGGTATATTTTAAAAAGGATGTAATAATGCACATAACATCAAGCTATCTAAGCCGCAGGCCGCCGTCGCAGACGACCGCATCGATCGCTCGCATTGCGACAGCTGCGGTACACTACACTAAAATACAATACAATGCAATACAATAATAATTCCCGACTAGTTCCTTATACCTTTAGTCGTCAGGAATATGAATTTATAATAATGAACTATAGAAATCTGAATAATAAGGCTAACTAATTCTATTTCTGTGACATGGAGTCATTTTGGGACGGTACGCGACAAAAAAATATCAATAAGTTGTGGCACCGAAGGATTAATTTAGCTAATTATTAGGGAACTTTCTGGATCATAATGGAAATATAGGAAGAATGCTATCTACAAGGCGGTAATATCAAATAAAAGTCAGTAACTGCTGAACTAGGTAAGAAGTAATCGCCTGCAGAGAAACTGAACCCTGCTTTGATTTGTATGTACATATACAGGGGGTCATGTTGCTCGGCAGGAAACCCTCAGAAAATAGGCAGATTCATTGAGTATATAGTACTTACATTACCTGATTGAATGAAACGGAACGGAAACTGATATCAATTGAACGTGATAGGCCAAATGGCCGACCCCATCCCAAGTACGACGTTGAAAACAAAGTGAAAATTATTTTAACATTACCAACGGATTGATCGATATTAATGAAACATTATCTTCTAAATGGAAACCGTAAGCAATTATAATGTGACTACGTTGAAAGGAGACACCGCGACTGCATTCTTAGAGTCCTATTACACCGCGGGGATGGAAACACGATACAGATTTCTATATGGTTTCACACTTCTCCTATAATATTCGTATATTTCGTAGTAAGAGAAATCTGAAGCCTTGGATTACTCCAGGCCTTCTACGCTGCATACGAAATCGAGACCGAATGCATAAACAATTAAAAAAACAACACAATAACGTCACGCTTGCGATTACTTATTCAAGATACAGAAATTATATCAATAAACTTTTGAAGAAATTGAAGAAAGAATACAATAGGCAGGCTCTAATGAGGACGAAAAATGATCCCAAATTAAAATGGAAGGCGATCAAAGAAATCACAAATATTGCACCATCACGCGTTAGTTCTAAAGCCCTCCTAAAGTCTACACATGATCCTACCAAATCTGTGAATGAGGTTAATAACTACTTTGTAAATGTTGGGAGAAACTTAGCTAATACAATAGGGCAAACTAATAAAACTTCATTTGTACCTCCCACAGCACCAGTTTCATCCCCTCGAAACTCCTTTGCTCTTTTTAATGTCACTAATGACGAAATTAATGACCACATAATGAATTTAAGAAGAGATTGCGCTACTGGGTGGGACAACATTTCATCCCGTATTCTGCAATCATCACGTGAAATTTTTGTCCCATTACTAAGACATATCTTTCAACTATCACTCACAAGTGGAGTTTTCCCAGATGCATTTAAGAAAGCCATCATTCATCCAATTTATAAGGGTGGTGATGGAGACGATGTCACCAACTATCGTCCGATATCTGTGCTTACTGCAATGTCAAAATTATTGGAAAAAATTATTAATTCTCGGCTACTCAGATACCTTAATGCTAATAATATAATCTCAAATAATCAGTATGGTTTCAGAGCGGGTAGATCGACGGAGGATGCAGTATCTGCACTGGTTGATGACATAGTTGACTGCTTTGAAAAACAGAGAAAAGGACTAGGATTATTCCTAGATCTATCAAAAGCCTTCGACACCGTCTCTATCCCCAAACTTCTTTTAAAGTTGGAGGCTGTCGGTATTCGTGGTGTGGCTTTGGATCTTTTTAGAAGTTACCTGTCTAATCGGACACAAAAAGTAAAAATTGAAGAATACACAAGTGAAGAGGAGTACATAACAACTGGAGTCCCGCAGGGAAGTGTCCTTGGCCCCACACTTTTCATTATATATATCAATGATTTGTGCAAACTAACAATTCCTTTTTGTAACATATATACTTATGCTGATGACACAGCTTTATTAGTATCCGGTCGCTCATGGGAAGAAGCCCAAATACATGCAGAATCAGCCTTGGCCGTTGTTATGTCTTGGTTATCTGATAACCTACTCTCGCTTAATTTATCAAAAACTAATTGTTTGCCATTTGGACTTAATTCGACAACACTTCCTTCACATCACAATTTTGTAATCAAAGCCCATATATGCCAAAACCTGACCCCGAATTGCACTTGTTCAGTTATCCCCCAAGTAACTAACGTCAAATATCTTGGTATTATTCTAGACCAAAAATTAAAATGGCTACTACAAATTAAGTCGCTTACTTCTCGCGTGCGGAAAATGATATTTGTCTTTAAAAATCTTAGAAACGTGGCGGATTCTGATACACTGAAAAATACCTATTTTGCCCTATGTCAGTCTATTCTAATGTATGGTGTTCGGGTCTGGGGGTCAGCAGCAAAAACAAACTTACTGCCATTGGAAAGGGCACAGAGGGCTGTCCTTAAAGTGATGACACGTAAACCATACCGTTACCCAACCTCTCAGCTTTACACCGACGTAAAAGTGTTGGCAGTGAGGCAGCTCTTTGTGTTACAGACGGTACTTAAAAAACACTCTCTGCTAAAGTTTGACCCAAACCTCAACGCTAACCGACGACGACATCTTCAGTATAAGGTTTGCATAATACCACAACACAGAACATCAACAGCAGCCAGAAACTTCAGTGTATTAGGCGCAAAACTTTATAATAAATTAAACAAAGAAAGCAATATTTACTCATGCTCAAAATTTGTTTGCAAAAAACGTGTGCAAAAATTTCTACATTCATTAAATTACGACGAAACCGAAAACCTGTTACTCTAACTGTCTTCCATTCTGTATCCAAATCCTGCTTTCAATTTCCTAACAAACACACATTTATTTTCACACAACCCACACACAAACACATACACACTTCACACATGCCACCTTTTGTACCCAGCAAATCAATTTAGTTAAGTTTCTAGCTAAGGCTTCATTTCTTTAGTAACTTTTAAATAAGGTTTCCCAAAAATAACAGACTAGTCTAGTTTGGGAAACCTAGATCATTACTCTGTTCTTATTGCCATAAGCACTAAACTCTATAAATTTCCCTGCCACCCCGGGGCAACGGTCTCTGAGATACAGACTAACGTCTAGTTCAGAGATTGATTGTGTCTGGTTGGGGCAGGGGACTTTATAATACAATTATATAAACATGTACTTACTCCCTTTGTGTACTATGTAATGTGTTCTATGTCATAATGGCTAAATAAAGAATTTATTATTATTATTTATTATAAGTTTCTATATAATTTAAACTGTAATCATTTCTACTCAATATAAAATTTCTCGGTACATGTTCAATTGATAGATTCTAGACTAACTGAGAAAAATGACCGTTATTCTTTTAAAAAGCTCTGCATTGTCTGCATGTCCTTACATTCTCCTTGATCGCACATACAGAAACACCTACTGTACGTGCGTACACAAAAAAACGAGAATCTTTTACTATCGTTTCGTTACACGCCTATCACAGCCATTCCATCTTCCATAATTGGAGATCACAAATCCAAACAAAAATCCGATTCGTCTCGCAAAAAGTCGAATAGAATCACGTACGGATATTCAGTTCAATCCGAGGATTGGCGCGCTGCAAAAACTAGTCGGAGCCAACAAGGAGCGACGCTTGAGGCGCAGGAGCGGCAGATTTGCATTGATAATTGTGTTTATCGTATTTTTCTACTGCACCGGCATTCGCAATGAGCATGTGAACAGAATATGCCTTTACGATCTCGCGTTAGATATTTTACAACCAAATCACTTCTTCTTAATGTATAATTTAGGTAACATTACCATCCAATTCAAAATACACACTCATCTCTATTGTTTTCATCCAAAATATTGTAAGTTTGTCGATTCGAATGATCGTGCTTCTATAAGTTCGCTAATAGGTGTCGAAAAGATTGATACCTAGCCGCGAGCGGGCGTCAGGCGGCTTTCGGCCAATGTGCACTTCTAAATATAGCCAGCTTAAACATCCGAGGGGAATTTGGAGGTTCAAAGACCCCGCGAACCGGCCTGGGCCCGTGCCGTCCCGGGGAGATTCCAAGGTGAAGTTCAGGGACAGATTTAAAAATATAAACTGATCAATGATTATTTAATTCTAGTTCAAGACCAAGCGGCCATGGACTAGGGTCAATCAAATTAGGGTTCTAGATAATAGATATAAGCCCAGAAGCCCAAGTATTGTGTTTCATCTTTCATGGGATGTAATTTTAATATTCGTATTGAAATTTGCAATGCTGTAGCTGAAAGTGAATTTTATAAACTCTAGTTTTAAAAGTATAAATAAGTACCTAGTTTTCATTATTTTTGCATTTAAATGAAAATTCACGATTTGTACAGATATAGTCGCGATGAGGTACCTACGAGTATGTATTTCCACCACAAAAGGAAAAAGATACAAGCTCCTGGAGTTATGCACAGTCTAGCGTTTGGCATTGGGCCAGTACCTTAAGAGACTTACAAAGAAAACCTTATAAGTATGCAGTTCCTTATTAGCTTCGGTAAAACTCAAAGATAGATGAACAGTTATATTTTTATCAAAGTTGATAGACCTATTTATGAAAATAGGAAAATATTGTCAGGCGATATTTGTAATTCAAAGTATTTTTTGTCATTCATACATATGTACCTACATTGTCACCATTTTTTTCGTAACAGGCTAAACGGGATATAAATACATTAAAATCTTGATCTGTGTTAGATTTAACTTGTATTGTGCAAGTGATATTGCATTTTAGTAAGTGATAATGACAACCTTGATGGTCCCACAAAACTTCGGGTGTCACAGATATATGTTGTGAGTAGTGTCTATGTATGCAGGTATCTACATAAAAGAACTTGGTGTAATTTACGTCTTATCATTTGCAATTGAGTAGGTTAGTTATAATGTAACGATTCATTTAGAAGCAACCCAGAGGTCGGCAATTAGTATAATGTGGTTCATTGTCAATTAGAAGTTTGTCCTTTACCACGCACGTGCTAAATGGAAGAAGCCATTTCAATCTTTTAGTCCTTAATGAAGGATTGTCTGTTGGTCTGTTGTCTGGCTTTTTATTAAATAAATATACTTACATTATATATGCGGGACATATTACACAGATCGAGTTAGCCTCAACGATACTATATTTTTTAATAAATAATTATATTTATTAATTACCTAGTACTATGTTTTCAATCCAACAAATATAAAACCCAACTAAGATAAAGATATTGTACACAATCTCAAATTTTGCTGTACAGTGAGTTTTTTGCGTCCTTCTCTGCTGTAGGACATATTTTAACATTAAGAATACTCCTCCAGGTAATTACAATTCAATACTACAACAATGTTTTTAAACCTGACTTATAAAACAAGTAACACAATTCCTGTTTCCTGAAACATTGTCCTAAATTCAAGCAACCTGATCATGCATGAAGTCCTGCGCTTTTATTAATAAGTATTACGTGTTCGGCGTGTTCGGCTCAAAGGAATAACATTCAGGTTTTTAATAACACGATTGTTAACGTAACCATTGTGGACGCTCACAATGCTGCTTTGACGGCGATATTGAAATAAAATATTTATAAAAATGAAAACATTAAAGCGAGGCGCGTGAGGAATTTCTCAGCTTGTAGTCATAGATCGCATTTATTTATCGTAATGAGCGTAAATAGCAAATGAACAATTGTGACTGTACAAATCATAAACATAATGTGAATAATGCACAGCTCCGCTTTTGAACTTGTACCTATTAAAACTCCAATTACTTGGCTGAACCCAAAAACATTATATAAAATTCCGCAACTTCAACTTCGTTGTAGATTATTATAAGTATAGGTATCTCATTAAAGAACTCGCGTAACTCTTCACCTGCAAACACTTAGTTGGCAAATAAATTAATATGTATAACTGTGGTGATTGCGCTGGTTTTCGTCCAATTAGCGGAGTTGCTAGCTTTCAGACGTAAAAATAATATGATAAAGTATCCTAATTAAAATAGCTCATATTTGTTTAAATACCTCATATAGTCTATTTTTGATAAAAATAAAGAAACTTTTAATTATAACTACATTGTTTTTTATATAAATAATTAAATGTTAAATGGCAGATTTCACTAGTTTTCGTCCAAAAAATTTGGTTTTCGCCCTGGTGTGATCTAGTTTCCGTCCAGTATGTAAAAAAGAGTAAAAATGCAATGTTAAATAAAAACTGTCTTTATAATCTTTTATTTAATCAACAAAAATATTTATTCTTCAGCAGTAGATTTCCTGCTTTTTTTATTTCCCCGAATCCATCTATAACAATTAATTTCATAGTTTAGTACCTACTAGAAAAACCTGTACGAATTAACAAGAAATTGTGTTAGAAGTAGATTCCACACTATTATGGACGAAAACTAATACAAAAAATATTGCTGTTTAGTTTTCGTCCATGCCATTTAAACATTTTTTTAAACAAGCAATACTGAGAAATTATTGGACGTTAACTAAATATCTTGTCAAATAGCCAATAAAGTTCATATGTAAAGAAAACACATATTTTTTTATAGGTCTGAAAAAGTAAAATGAACATTCCAAATATTTAGCTTGCTGTTTTAGTTTCCGTCCACGTGGACGGATACCAAATAATTGGTAAAATAGGCATGTCAGTATTCGTCCGCAAACTTTTACTAAGATTACTACAAAAATATTGTAAAATAACCTGAACATAATGTTAGTTATACTCTTAAATATCCTTACATGCCAAAATATTACCCAATCTATGTGAAATAGTCATAAAACCCACCACGGAGTGTTCCTGCACCAGCTATTTTTTTTGTATCGGCAATGACGTCTACGCAACACGAACACATGCCGGCCACTGAGTTTAATTTTTTCGAAGTTTTCACTTGACAAATTGGATTTTGTGGTTGTTAGAACTGTTGCTTAAGTATGAAGGATCGTGACAAGTTGCAACATGCGTGCATAGGTGTGTTTATATTCTTTTTATATGCGTTTAAAAGTGAAATGGACGAAAAGTAGAACTGGACGCCAAACCAGCGCAATTACCCTACTTTACTAGAAACTCAACAGTCAAAATTAATATTGTCTGACCTACAAAAGCAACATAGGACTAGCAAGAACTGGTCAAAGTGCAAAATAGTAGAGCTTGCTATTTTCGCACGTTATAAGGCAAAAATGTCGATCTTGATTTACCTAGTTTCTATGTAATTTTGCTCAAAAACTAGATAAAGTAATGTCATTGAATTAACATAGGTAGACTTAAAATATTTGTCATAACATATCACAAGAGGAAAATTTATCATCAGACTGCTGATCTAATGTGTTTTCATATTTGAAAACTAGGGTGTGGTGTAGGTACCTACTATCTGCTGTATTGCTGATTATACTCGTAGTACTGATATAAAAAAAATGCGTGCATTTCCCATGGGACTAAATAAATAAAATTATGCCACGGCTTCATCGCCTGTTGCAGATGCGTCAACATCAACACACGCTTGTGGGATTCCTTCAGTCTTTTATCAACACAACAAATCTAATTCGAAAACACGTAGCACCAACCCATGTAAATCATCTATATTATTGTTTTGAACATACCTTTGGGAAACAATCGGAGCTTACAGCCGGTATTCCAATAAGTAAACACACAAAACGAACACTGCACGATTGCACTCACAAATTAAAAACACAGTTTTATAACACAGGGTTTCTAGCTCGGGGGCTGACAGCTGGGGTTTTTATTCCGCGGGGTTTGTTACGACGTCCTTGAGGGACGCGGCGCGCCATGTTGTTTAGAGGACGAGCGCATGGCGACTGCGCCGGCCGCCCCTGACTGTACGCACGCGCGGTGCGTCACCCTCGTGTTCCGCCCGCGCTTCCTTGTTCGCAGAATCCGACCGAGGATCAAAAAAGGTTGCGTTTTATTTTTTTTCTTGTGTCTCTTTAGTACAATGCAGTCCAGTTGGTTGGTTGCTGTTTTGGTTCTCAGATCTTATAAGATTTCGATGTAATTCTTTATCGCGCCAGGGCAAAATGTAGGTAATGTAGAGTAATGGGATGACCTCCCCAACTCCTCCGTCTATAGTCATAATTATGTACTTACTCTCGAGTTTTCCCGAACCTACCCTACGACGAATAAGCGGTGGCATGTAATGGTAGTTTACTTCACAGGTCTATAGTGCATACGTACGTATATGAACACCGGGAAGTTTACGCAATTTAGAATAGGAGTACCTACCTACATCAATCTCTTTCTCATGGATATCTTAAAAGACGAAGACGAAGGGAATAAGGACATTCCTCGTGGGCAAGCTTCCAGCTGGTACAAAAGAAAATCAAAGTTTGTGTGTGCTTCTCTTGCTTACAGAACCACGCGCAGTTTTTAAGTAAAGTCAATCAAGGAAAAGGCTTATAAATAACTTGAGATTCCTTTTTTGGGATATGTGCTATCAAACATTCTTTCTATTCCATCATTAAGCCTGAAATTTGAATCTTTACTAGATTATAATTATTGGATCTGTCCACCCCGTAAGGGATAGAGACGTATCTAAACTTATATAGGTTTCACAGACGGCATTTTAAGTTAACCGAGTTTCTTCGAAGGAATTTATAGACGGGTACAATTCCGGCGCAGTCTCTACCATTTTAAATTTCGAATAAATCATAACAGTGTATTCTCTCGACCACATTTCTATTCTAAGTTTGGATAATTGTAATGTTGACGTTATTGAAGAAAATGCAGCACTGCAGTTTGTTTCGCTTCACTTTTTCTGCACTGACGCTTTGGAAGCGGTAGTAAACTTAGTTTTAACTAATTTATTTGACATCAATCAATGTTTCACAACATTGGTTGATATCAATTTCATGATCAATCAACATTTATTGTGAATCCAAAAGATATGACAATTATTGATGTTTGAAATGTGCCTTTTTTTCTCTTTAAACCATAATATGTATAGAAAGAACGAATTAATGTTTTTCCTTTTTTACTACGCGTTTTAATTTTGAATTTTACGTCGTCTTATTTCCGAGTTTCTCATTAATCTTTTGTTTATTTATACACCTCATGCTTTTCAATGAATGAGATGTATAATTTGTAATCCATAGTCACGGGTTTAAGCGGATAGTGTTATGGTAATATCCTTATCTCGGATGCATCGCAAGCCTTCCCCGACTCCTACGCAGACCGTAACTAGAGTTTCATGCGCCGGCGCGAGTTTTTAAATCGCGCCCTTTAAAGGTTTATTGTATCTAAAGGTTTATTGTTTGACCATTTACAAAAAGTAGCTGTAGATATTTTTTTGTGATTATCGGACATTTCTGTGAAGAACCCTGCACTTCATTTCTCTCCAAAAAGTTGCCTATAAGAGATGGCATTATGGCCATGGCCGCCTTTTCACATATCCTACTTAAATTTTACGATATTTTATATGTTCGGAATATTTCTCTTATGTGCAATAAAAGGAATTTCATTTCTATTCATTCATTCTATTCGGTCACCAACCCGCCTGTTCAGCGTGGTGACTATGTGTAAATACCCCCCATAACTAGAGAGGCCTCAGACCAGCAGTGGACTTTTATGGGCTGTAAGTAAAGTAAAACTCATTCTTCCTGTGCCCCTTAGGGTCTGCGCCCGGGGCCGGAGCCCCCTATTGACTGCACCGCTCCTACGAGCCGCCTACACTAACACAGTTGTTACGAAACCAGTCACCCCTTTTAAAGCCTAGCAAACAGACAGGATTAATAAACAAGCAATTTTAAACTTAATATTGTACATTATACGGGTCACAGATGGGTCATAAGATTTTAAGGACTTCTTTGGTAATAACTCTTTTGTATTCAATGAGTTTGTATATTTAGTCCAGAAGACGTAGTTTTATTCTTGTACTTATCTAATAGTTGATCTTGAATCTAATCTCACCATAACATCTTTATTACTCACTAGATACATCAGTCATAGAAAAAAAATTGTAAATCGTATTGATGGCGGTGAACGGCTCACAACTTGTAAGAAATAATAGTTTGAATTTCTTGGTAGGTAGGTATATATTTGGTAAGTTTATAAAAAAAAACAAGATTGAAATAATATAAATTTCATAGTTTGTATGCGTTTCTTTCAACTTTTCATCTCACGGGTCACGGCTCACGGTCTGCTGGAAGATACACTTATGAAATAAGCTGTACCTACTCTACCTTGTCTAATACCTACTCTACCTTGTGTAATTTTTCGTTTCTGTTCTACTTATAAGACTTCTAGAAATTGCTAAATAGACTCTCATGTTTGAGTATTCCAAAATACATTTAAGCTAATCTGAGTGAAGTCAGATTATCACAAAGATATGTTGGGTGGAACGAGATACCCATCCTGCCAACAAATAACCGAAGGTCAGTAATAATTGATTTATGCTTAACATGAGAATAATCATACTGTACTCTTGAAGGCCTCAAAGATACCTGCTCGATACATACTGGCAGAGGATGCACCTGGGAACACGCAAATGTTGAGAGTAAGTACCCGATGTGGAAGGTAGAGCAGAGAGTCTAGTCGGTCGAGTAGAGACTCTAGAGAGTAGACGCATATACCTACCACTCTAAACATTTCCACTTGCGTCTATGCTTCATTAGTAAACGAAAAAAATTTTTGCCGCCCTTCTAATATCTTTAGTTCCATTTTATTCATTCAAGTTAGGCTATATAAAAATAATTTAAGATTTGTATTTGACCTGAACTGAAGAGACTTAAGTAACAAAAGGTATGCAAGTTATCTACTATGACATTAACCGTCAATGTCATGTTGGCAATATTGGTTTAGAGGATATTGGCGTTCGGCTGATCGGCTGTCACCAAGCTGTCACGCACGCCGTGAAATTTAACAAACAGATACAGAAATGTTTTCTGAGAAAACTGGTTGTGTTGTGTGTTATCTTATTGTGGAATGAAGTTAGATTAAATTAAATTATGCCGGAAGATAAGAAAAATAAGTGAGCCACATTCCTAACATATGAAAATATGGGCTGTACCAAACCATAAAATCATGAGTTCATAAGTTGTTTTCACATCACATTTCAGACAAAAAGGAAAGAACGATGCGAAAGAACAGAGAAAACCTCGTCAGGGTCGGCAGAGATCTGGTGCTGCAAACTCGGCTGGCCCTCCTCCTGCGGAAAAGACTGAAGAATCAAAAGGTTAGCCTAATCATAAAGTTAGTAACTAAAATAAAAGTATCCTCATAGGATCAAGTTTATCAGATCGAAATATTTTTTTGTCAACTCAATCCAGATAGGTATTAGCCCAATACCTAGAGAAAAAAAAACATAGTAACATAGTGCTAGCTGTTTCACTTCCCATGTTGATTGTGGAAGTCAATTAAACTCCTATGTACTTTTAGGCAATCAGCCAGCAACCTGCCTGTAAACTATCTTTGAATCTCAATTAACCTTACATATTATGTCCTTCAAATCTTGTCACTATGCCTACTCTGTACAAAAGATGTTGTATTAGGTATAAATGTCTCAATACATATTGTCTAACAAACATATAATTGTTCTTAAATTTGAATGACTGTAGTGTTTAAAGAGATAAAATATATCACAGATGGAATGAGCGCCTGAAGTACCCTGTGCTTACCAAACCACTTACATAACTCCTCAACAGTCCAACTGAGCAAATCAGTTAAGACTGTTGACCACATAACATAGTTAAATACAGGAAGAATTTCCTATTAATATAGTATTAATTTATAGTTACAGTGCCCCAGAAACCTATGCATGAGCAGCCTGGACCTGATTTCTATAAAAACTTAAAGAGGGAAACTGATGAAATACTGAAGATCACGGAGGAAGCCAACTCCAAATACAAGAAGAAAGAGATTCAGAGCAACTGGAGCAAGTATGAGATGCCTATTGTGAGCTATGAAGCTATTGACGAACAGGAGAGTATGGGTGCCGACTATGAGGTATGGATTTGTTTCTATGTATTGTGTGCCTGATTAAAAGGACTTTATTTGTATCTGTAGTTCTACAGAAAGATGATGTATACTTTCCAAAAAACACAGATTAACAAAAATTTTGTGATTATGCTTGTATTTACTTTGACATGGATGGACATAAGTGAGGATGGACATCAATAATTTGTACTACATGAACTATAAAGACACAGTAGTACGCTTGTTTGTGACACCAGAGGTCCCAAGAATCTAGGCAAGCATTAGGAACTTCTAACTTTCTCTGATTGGTTTAGGTCTTGGATGTTTATCAATATAAGTAATTATCATAAACCATATTCCAAATCATATTCCCATATTAAATGGTTGCTAGGCTACGACATTTTTTTCTGATGTCATTTGAATCACCTAACAAAAAACATTGATCATCTGGGTAGTTACTATAAATAATATACATTTTTGATCATGTTAATTTCTCTTTTATTTTCAGCAATTAATCCAAATGCCGTTGTCAGCTGGTGGACATTTCCAATTTAAACACGAAAAATCGTGGGACGCCATCACCGGCCCATCTCCTTATGACAAGTACTTTGAAATTAATATGAATAACCTCGCTAATGCACTGTGCACAATACCTTTCTATGAAAGGAATAACATTGAAAAGGGAATCTTTCGTGAAACTGACATACTAACTATGGATAACAGATCTGTGAAATATAAACAGAAATATTTTAATGATAAATCGTACACAACCCCAGAATTAGAGGCGAAAGATAAAATACTTAACAATTTCAAAGAGGCATTTAGTGCAACTGAAAAGGCTGACACAAATAATGGAAATGTCCACTTTATAGAAGAACCAGACAATAAAGCTGAAGAAACCCCTGGAGCTCTTTCTGTAAAAAACAATGAGCAAATTAAATTATCCATAGGAAATGAAAAAATTGAAAATATGAGTAGTAATGAAATCATAAATGTCGTAAATATTAGTCAAACACAGGAAGTCAGAGAAGTAATAGATGAAATTGATGATCTCTTACTGGACGATGAAGTTGGTGGCCCGTCGATTCTGACTGAAGAGAAGACTGCTTCTAGTAATAACATTCTAAACACTGAAGAATCTGTTGGTTCCACAGAAAAAGGTATGTATGAACATGATTTTGTCATACAAAGCAATTCACTCAGTAAATTAAAAACGGTCTGCCTTGAACTCCCACAAGTGTCAGATATAATATAAATCGTAGATATATTCAAATACCTTTGCAAAAGCCCTTTTATGTTATAACCGCAATGCAACCGCAACCTTTTCATTTTATCTTTCCGCGGTTCCAGCCAGGAGCTGCTTTCTAACATTTTTCTCTCCACTTTGTCTGGTCTATGGCATCAATTTTATAGTCCATTGCCTTGCATATCATTTCTACCAATGTCAACAAAGCCCAATCCAGAATGGCCAGACATTGTGCCCTACAGATAGCATATAGGCTTCCGCAAAACTTGCCCATCGCAAGCATTTTGTCTGCAATGACAAAAGGTTGCGGCGAATGTGTACTAAATCACTTAATTCAGCTCAACCAACGCTTTTAATTTTTTACAGTAAAAGAAATCAACGCCACATCAAAATCAGATGAATCGAAAAAACCGGCGATTGAATCTCCAGAGGACCTCGAAAAATGGTTGGACGACTTTCTAGACGGTTGATGTATGGTGAGAAATAAAACAAAATTCCCATTTAAAAGCAATTTATTCATTAAAAGTTACGGCACCTACAATGTTTATAATAAGTTTTGTTATATATATGTACAAGATTTTTAATACAGTTTCTGTTACACATTTGTATCAAAGATTTTTATTTCAAAGTTATACCAATTCAAAATTTGATTCTCGATCTCTCATAGATCGTAGAAGCAGACTGAAAAGAGGGCGTTTTCGCGGTCAGAGCCGCTTTCGGAAGCATCATGTTTCTTCAACTTAAGCAGTTTTTTAAGTTCCTCGTCAGAACCTGTTCACAGCTTTGGGAAAAGCAATATAAAACATTGTTCCTCGTAGCACCTACCATACCTTCAACAGGTCTGCCATTTGGAAGGCTGCAAAGAATCAACAGTTTTATATAGTAAAATAATTAGTCTGTTATACAATATTTAAGAGATCGCGAAACTGCTTTTCATTCCTACCAAAACATGTCAACAGTGATATATGTTGAAAAGAACCAGTGAAGTTAATTTACCTCGTTCTGTTTCAAAGGTTAATAGTCGAATAAAGCAACAGCGTAGGATTTTATCCGGCAGAGAAATCTTAGAGCCATTTACAACTAGACACTCTTATGACGACGGCCTCCTGAGCTGCAGATACACCTTTCCGGGTTTTCTTCGATGTCTTCACGGACATGAGCTCCTTAAATGATCAAATCATTAAAAAGGAAGATATTACTTGTCTTCATTTGACACGTTCACTGCTGAAATCGCGTTTAGTATAATTCCTTAGCGAAAACACGCATGGCGCTATTTCAACAGTCATAAGTATTATCTACCTTTTAAATTGATCCTTAGGGAACGTTTCTGTGATCTTCGATCGGCACTTTTGATGGACACAATTATCGCATAGGTTCTAGTCTTCTCCAGGATCAGTGCTGCGGCAGACGTCATCAGTCTTCTAAGGCGATCGCGTTTGCGCATGTTAATTACAAATAATCACCTTCAATGTGAGAAACTGTAAAATATTTCCTACTAGATACATTTAAAATCTACAAAGGACTTATTTACACAATGGAAATATCAAGATGCAAAATTCACATAGTTTATTCTTTCTATGCTATCTAATTAAGCAAATTTTACAAGGGTTTTAATTTTATTTAGTTCTTTACCATTGTTTGTTCTTCCGCCAGACCACGAATGTCTGCCACTGTCACGCTCGTAGAACTCTCGCCCGCTTGCAATACTCGGCTGATACCACTACAACAGTGTCTGGCCTTGTTGTGCTACCAGGTGCTAGTGGCATACAAACTGCTTCCTCTGAATCTTAGCACAGCGACAACTGCCTCAAAGCAGTACGTAAACACTGCGGACTATATCAAATATGGTGACGGGAGTACAAAAAATAATAAGAACAATTCTTAATTAAACAAATCTTGGCATAGCATATTTACTGATTTGTAGGCTCTCATATAAAACCATAATTATAAATATACACCACCCAATGCTAAACACCAAACCAATATTATAAATGTCACATAAAACCTTATTTTTCATATAGTTTTCATGCAATGGTATTACAATGTCTATTATTTATGAACTGAAACATTCAAATACACAATCCATTCATGAATGAATGAATAACTCTTTATTGCACACAAAAAAGAACAATGTTGTGGAAATAGCTAATAACTAGATGCGAGTACAATGGGCGGTCTTATTCTCGATTTTTTTCCAGACAACCAGTGGTTTGATTAACTCAACCCAAAACCTCGGCCATGGCGAGTTATGGTTGCCACAAAAAAAATCTTACACCTATGAGGATATCGTACAAACCTTAGCTAATTAATCTAATATCTATAATTGGAATAGTTGTTGTGATACTGCTGGCCGCCTTCGTAGTCGTAGTTGTAAGGCGGGTTCCGGCGGTTGAACTGGTGCGGCGGCGGGTCGCTCTGCTTCAGCGTCTTGGCGCGCGCCGCCAGCTGCGACACCAACTGCGCGGGCGTCAGGTGAGCGATGGATATCGGCGCGGGGTCCCCGACGCTCCCGCTCGGGTTGAACACCACTTTAGAGCTGATCAAGTCTTGCTCGACGACTTGGGTGTGCGTCGACACGGAGAAGTATTCCGGGTCGGTGGCCGTGCTGGCCGCGACGAACTTCGTCGAGGCGCGGATCTCGCACGCGTCGCAGCACATCTTGGTCGTTTGAACGGAGGCGTCCTTCATGTTCCTCTGCGCCGCCGTCTTCCTCGGCTTGGCGACGATCTTGTCGAGCCCGATGGCGGCGATCACCGAGTCGATGACCTGCTTGTTGGGCGGCGCCGACGAGCCGGCGGCCTTCGTGAAGTGGAATTCGATAGCGGCCTGTCTCTTCAGCGGCGAGCAGAACTTGGGAGCTAAACACTTGGGTTCCTGGGCGTTCCTCAAATCATTTAGCATAATCAGACGGTTTGGTAACACTTGTTTGTCTGTCAACCGTTTATAAGCCTGATTGCAACGACACAATACTGCAAAGAAAACACAGACTTTGTAAAACTATTTCAAAGAAAAATACCAGCATAGAGAATACTCAAATACAGCAACTCACTTTCACAAAAATAAACAAACTTAAAAAATCAGTTCTAGACGGTTCATAAATTTATCAGAATTAATTTTAAAAGCTTTATTGACATCATGAAAATAAAGATAAAGGGTTGGTTTCGCCTCAGAACAAGATTCCAAATCAAATCGAATCCAAATAACAACCAATAAAAGATCTACCCACCTATAACTCTAGCATTGTTGTCCATAGGTTTTGTTGAACCTGCAAGGTAGTTAAAATATAACTATTATGTCAATACAAAATTACTTGGTGAAAAATCTTAGAAAATTAAAAATTGAGCAGCTACCTTTAGGGGCTAGCTTCAGGAAATCTTCTTTGGAAAGTTTCCCATCAGCCACCAGCTGAAACATTCACATATTTTTTAGTCCCATGAATAGAGGTAAATACAAACAGAGTAAATAGCAATATATTTACTTGTGCCAATGCCTGATATGGCGAAGGTTGAATTTGAGTGTGTGTGGAGAGAGGTGCGGGAGCCGGATCCGGAACCGGAACCGGCGGGACGGGCGCCGGCGCCGGCGCGGCGGGCGGGGCGCTCGCGGGCGGCCCCGGCACCGGCGTCTGCGGCGGCGGCACCGGCTGCGGCGCCTCCACCGGGGCTGTGCCGTACTCGTAACCGGGACCGTAGCCGCCGTAATATGCTGGCTGTTGGTACCTTGGATCAGGGGTACTATACATATTTTGATATTGCATTGCAAATGTTGTATCTTGTGAATGATAGGATGTGGTAGGGTACTGATAAATCTCACTTTGGCGAGATTTGGAACGTGAGCGCCAACGGAGGTCCTTGGTCAGCAATGGTGATCGCGAACGGTAAAGATGAACAGGGCTACGTCTCGGACTAAACCTGGGGCTGTGTGCTCTTCTAGATCTCCAAGGACTTGATCTTTTCGGACTTCGTCTAGGACTGCGCCGCGGACTCCGCCAAGGGCATCGGCGGGGGCTCCTTCTAGGGCTGCGCCTTGGGCTTCGACGTGGACTGTGTCGATGACTTCGTATAGGGCTTCTTGCACTGTGATATGGACTTGAATGTAATGTCTTAATTTTGGGACTCCTTGTCTTGTCTTGTCTTGAATAAACTTCTCGCTTTATTCTTGAATCTTTAGGTTTATCTATTTCTTTCTTTTTGCCGCTCATAATTTTTCTCTCCTCAAGATGTTCCAATTCCGTGCCGGGTGGGACCAGATCGTCGTTTCCTTCCAGGCATTTACCCAAATACTCCCGAACCTTAACCTCCTTATCTCTTTTTATAGCTTCAATTGTTTTGTTTGGGTCTCGCCGACTGCCAGGTTTGATCACATCGTCGAGATCAAACTCAGTTGACAGTTCTTTCACTTTCTTCTTCAAAGTTTCATAATATTCACCCATTTTCTGCTTACTGGCTTTTTTTCGGTCATTCGAAATTGAACCTTTCCTCTTTCTGGAGCGGTCGTCGTCTGGAATCAGCTCGCGAATGTCATTAACACTGTCCAGAGCCGACTCATTGAAGCGAGAGCTTTGTACCTTGTCATCATCATCCCAACTATCTATAACACTGAGACCTTCAATGAAATCTTCTTTATTGAAATCATCGAAAAAATCACTCGGAACATCCTCCGGATCGGAAGACTTCAACTCTTTTTCACTTGTGTCCGCCATCACTAAACACAGATATTAGTATAATAAATATGACTTTATAATTAAAAAAAGGAAAATACCGTAATCTCTCATGAAAAAATGGAGGTTATGAAGGAGAAAATGAACTTATGTTTCACACGTTTATAACAACTGCAACTGTTGACGGATTTAAAAAATCTTCAAAGGGGAAATATTTTGAAGAATATCTATAGATAGAAATCTAAATGAAATCAAGAAATATTGGGTGTTCAAAACCAAAACATTACGAGGAAACTACAAACAACCATTGGTGCCATCTGTCACTGTCATTAGTGTACCTATATAGCGGCGCACCTTCGACTCTGAATTCCAAATGCAAGACCGAACACCGGGCTCGACCGAATCGGGTCACGATTCGAATCGATTTTTAAATCGATTCAAATCGAGACCTGATGAATCAATCCTCAAAAAATCAAGGTGTAAAATCTCGATTTCCAAAAAATCTATTTTTTTTTTCAAATTGGTTTTTACACTGTAAGTATGAATCAAATTCATAAAAAACAAGACAAATGTTTTAATTTACGATCTTTTCATCAAATTCTTTTAACAATTATTTTAATAACTATTATCATTAAAGTATCAGATCAGGTAGAAAACAAAACATTTGTTTTTAAATCTTTTTTAATCAAAAACAATTAGATAATTTGCCCTTAAGTTCCCAATGATTAATATATAACATTTTTATAAACAACAATCTGTCAAGTCTACCGGGATCCAAGCGATTCCGCTCATCATTTGCGATGTTTCCAGCAATTGAAAACAGGCGCTCACAGGGAACAGATGATCCCACAAGCTGGGTATATTTGGGATGTAAATTAAACAATTTTAAACCATAACAATATGTATTTTAAGCTTAAAATCGAGTTTCAAGTTGTCTCGGACAGTTGGCGCACATGTGCGCCACAACAGATTACGGTGGTGGCGCATATATGCGCCACAGTAGCTTAGTGGTCAAAGAATATGATTACAAACGTATTTTTTTTATTGATAAGAAGTGAGGCGAAGGAGACTACACATACAGCCATCTCGCGAGGTTTTGAGTAATTAGCCGGCAGCACTCTTATAATACGGGCCTTCAACTAATTGTATGGTTTATACCAAAACAGAAAAAATCGTATCTCCATTTTAGGATTTCTGATATCGATTCACGAGATGGATTCAATGCATAGAATAGATTAAAAACATCGATTTTTTCGCTCCAAAAGAACGATTTTTCGATTAATCGATATCAGAACAGTAAGATAGGGATCTATCTTACTGTCGACGAGGCTGACTAAGTATGCTTTTTAATGTCGTTGGACCAGCGGGTTAATGGATGGTCTCTGGCAAACTCATTTATCCCTGACGAGATAGACTGGCCAATAGTCTCCTAAATGCTCCTAAACACAAAGCCAGTTCAGCTGTTTGACCAAGTGTCTTATAGTATCGATAATATCAATAGTACTTTTGATATTAAGCTACTACTATCGATAGTATTGTTTGTGGGTGGCAATAGTATTTGACGGTAACTGAGGTATCGATACTATGGACTAGGGATGTGACATTGCTGATAAAAAATCGATTTTTATATAATCGATTTATTTTTTAAGTATGAAAAATCGATTAACAAATAATCGATTTTTCTTAAGAAAATAATCGATTTTATTATATTGATAGATTTTTTCCTAATTTTTCAATTTATGTCAAAATAAACGCCATATACAATATATCAATAGATTTATTCATTAAAAATAAACAACAGAAACAGTAAGTTCTTATACAATTAACACAAATTAAAGTTTTTAACAATCAAGTTTGAAAAATTAAGTTTCAGCAACAAATAATGAATAAAATATCAACCTAATGTCGGTAAAATACTGTTCATCGACTAATTCCATCTAGAGAATGTTTGATTAAATTAATCATCTAAACTGTTTTAAGAGCAAAGAAAGAATGCACAGATGGCGTTAATGTAATATTATGGAGCTATGATAGTATTCTTTGGCAGTTCGCGTTCCGGGCTCCAAGCCAGAAGACAAAAACGTAATGTCGAAGTGCATTTATTGTATGATTATAAAAATCGATTTTTAATCGATTATTAATTTTTAAAAAATCACATACAAAAATCGATTTTTACTTTAAAAAAATCGATTTTTAATCGATTTTTTCCATAATCGATTTTTTTTTCACATTCCTACTATGGACACTTTCGATAGTCCTATGGATACTATTGCTGTAACTCAGCTATCGATAGACTTTTGATCGGCAACGGCAACACTAAACTTAAGGCAGGCATGCTTATTTTGATCATGATATTTTTATAAACAAATTATTTCGCGGGATATTCCAGTGAGCGTTTTGGCGTTTACGTACTTATTTTGAATTCTAACTTTGGATTGTATGCAATGTTGTGTCAAAACGTAATTGTATAAACATGGAGTGTACGCAACGACTTGAGTGCACTCAAGATTTATACGATTCCCCAGTGGAAAAAACATGCCCAGAACAGGTTCGAATATAATAAATTATTTTATTATGTTTTGATAATTTTAAGGTTTACATGCTGGTGATTTAGGTGCGAACAAAAACATGGTGTGTAGCCGCTACGTCTTACTGTGCAGGTGGAAAAGATAAACTTAATACTTCTTGTAGGCGATAAGCTACTAGCACAGACTAGCTTGAGTAGTCTGTGGCTCTTCTCTATATGCATTTAGCTAAACATGGCCTTTGAGTCTTTGAAAGATGGTTGGCTTTGTCCACGTAAGGTACAGCGAAATATGTAGGTATGCAAGATATGTATGCAAGTGGAAATCCATAGTCTCTGCCAACCCCAATGGGATACGAGCATGATAGTATGTATGATATTTTTTTACATTAATAATTGAATTTTTTATCAAATGAGTCCTGTAATTTTTACAAAGATGACACACACAATCAGACTATTAAATACATAAGCAGCAGAGGAAATAATGTGATCAATCAATCATCACAGATGATAAGTGTGCATGTTTGCCCAGCTGAGGGCTGGCGTCAGCTGATTGAATATACATGACATAAAATCACGCCTCTGTTCCAGAGGATACCTATGATTCTTAATTATGTTGGATAAATCAAACATCAGTTATTTTCACTTACACCATAAGTCAAAACTACATGTCAATATTCAAATCTCTAGATTAAAGAGTTTGAGCTGTTGTCTGTATGAAATACTTAGTAGGTGAATTAATTAAAAAATATAAAAACATTTTAACATAAGTAAAGATTCTTCATCACATAATTATTATTATCTAACATTAATTTATCAATGTTAATTTTCTCAATTTTAATTTTAGTTGAAATCAGTGTGTAATCTGTATATTTTGTTTCAGATTGGATTTTTGGGAATATGTGGCACAAAATACCCTGTGAAGAGAGGCCCGAACAAGGTGGGGCGGGATCCGCAGACTTGCCAGATTGTGCTGCAGTTGGATGTGAGTACAAGTGGAGCACTGACACCTGATAAAATAATTTATACACTTCTAATGCTACAAGGTCCTATTTCGATTATGTACTTATGGTTGTATGTGATTGCTTACAGTGCTTCTGTTTTATATCTTTGGCGAAGTTAAAACACATGTGTTGATATGGATGTTCATTCATCAGCTATGCTACTCTTGTGTCCAAGTCTTGTTTGAAATCTATTGGGAAAAGTGAAACTTATATCTATAGTTTAAAATCAAAACAGAAAAAATCCATTATGTAAATAAATATGTATACGGGACAAATATCATCATCAATTTGAAATATATCGTGATTTATGTTTCTTTTGTCTAGATTTGATGCTTTTACTTTTAATATTGATAAGTAGATCATTTCAATCAAACATTGATTCAATTGAGTTCAGACCACTGATTTTATTAATATTAGATTTATAGGTTTATTCTAAAAATTGTACTTGACATACTGAGCAAAACATTTTGTGCATTGAATAATTTGGAACTACATTTTTAAATTTAATTTGTTATGTAAAGTGTACATCTTACTAATTTTAATTATTAAATTTAACAGTCAATATCAAGACAGCATGCAGTAATCAATATTCTGAACAAGATGGAGTTCATGCTGATGGACCTAGATTCTGCCAACAAAACCAAGTTGTTGGATGTAAGTAAAATAGTCTGTTTTAAAATACTATTTTATAATTTAGCTAGCCGCAAAATTAAATTATTCAGATTTGTGTTATGGCAGAGATCGGAATAGGTAGATTTATTTTATGTACTTGCATCATGAATTACCATAGAAAGCATAACATAGATAAGCCTCTTTTCCGGGATTCCATTTCAGTAATTACAGGATTGAATTAAATAGTACACATGAAATTTATAGAAAGCAAATAAAGCAATTTAAATTGTTTTTTAAGCATTTAAATTAAGTGAAATATAACTTTGTGACCAATCGTAAGTTACTATATGACTAGTGTAGTAGTTTTTTGTTGTACCTACATTTGCTATATGTCTTAAATAAATAAATTATTGAAAACTAGCAGTCAATCCGATTGATTGATATAAAATGAAATGATAAAATTTTAAAAATTCTTACACTTACAGTAAACTACATACTACATTGTCCGCGGGTAACATAGGACTAATATATTCTTCATCCCACTTGTAAAAATTCCAGAAAAAATCTTAATAATTTATAAATCCCGCATTCCCGGAGGCATGTCCATATTAATATATATGTTTCAGTTCATTGACCCCAATTCAATCTACATATTCCGATCTCTGGAACATTTTAGGAAGCTCATAAAAAGGTATATTTTATAGGACTTAGTGGTACAGCAGTAGTACACTTGTCTGTGACACCTGAGTTCAAGTCTTGGCCAGTGCATGATAAGAAAGATCTTTCTCTGATTTATGCATGTTTTTATTTTTGTTAAAGAGTTTAATAAGAATAAAACTATAAGTTTTATCTGTACCTTTTTATATTAAGTACTAATAATATGTGGGAGGCGAGGAGAGGTGTGTGAGTTAAACAAGTGTTAATTGTAGACTGGTTCATTGGGATCCCAAGACACATACATGTCATGTATAATTTGGTCTTACACTACACTACAAATAGCTCTCTTAATTAAGTTTTTTCACTTTTTTTAACTCATTATATTTATTTCCTCTCACCAAAATAGTTTCTTTGCCATGAAGTGTTTAATAGACCTATCTGCATCAACTGTAGCATTCTATCTTTTCTTTATGCCATTCACAGAAAACTCTCCAGCCATACATACCACACCCGCTAAAGAACGGTGACACGGTGCAGTTCGGCAAGATCTTCGGCATCTTCCGGCTGCTAGAGGAAGACACCGAGCTGCCCATGACCCAGGCGCTGGACATCCCGGACACGCCGGTCTCCAACAGACACGTCACCAGGCTCCACAATCCCGCCACCACCGTCCCGGAGTCGCCTGAAGTGAGCGACAGGGTTCGTATGCTCGTGATGCTTAGCTGTTTGAGCCCAAAAAGTAGCTGTGTATGAACATACTTATCTGGAACTACCTTCATTGAGAATTTCATTAAAAAACCGGTCTTAAGATTTAGCTTTAAAGAGAAACCTAAAGGCTTTTACATTTGTATGACCTTGGAATTAAGCTTAATTATTATGTCTCTGTCTCAAATTTCAGGATGACTCATTTATTGCACCTTCTCAACCAAAGTTGCACAAGCAATTCAAGGATGATGCCAACCATTTCATCAAACCAGCGACTAGAACAATTTCCATACAACCAATTGGTTCCAAAAAAATTGATAATGTATACTGGAACTCTTCCAAAAAGTCAACCTCATTCGGTTCAAGTTTGGATGACTCCAGTAAAAGCATAAATGGTTCTGCGACATCACTAACTAAACCTAATGATATGAGTTTATATGATATGGAGACGCAGGCGCCCATGGACCATGTACAAAATGTAAGCATAGATGCAATACATACTGCAAACACACAAATGCCAGACGAATGTAAACAAAATGATAATATAGATAATATATACAATGCAAATACCCAAATTCCTAGTGCCAATAAACATAATGTAAGTGAAGATTCTATTCACAATGTAGATACGCAAGTACCAAACGCGTGCAATCCGAATGTAAGTATAGACTCTATTTACACTGCAAATACTCAAGCACCATTAGAATGTAACTCTCCATGTTCCATAAACAACGCGGACACACAGATGCCAGCTCCAGAAAAGCTGCCAAATTTTCCCAAAGTACAAAACCAATTTGAAATGGAATTCGATATTTGTGTAGCAAACAAAGAAAATGATAAAAGTATATTTAATGCTGAGACACAAGCATTTGCAAATACCCCTGTCAAAACTGAATCAATCAATGTAGACCAAAAAAATAACTCTCACAAGAATACGTCGAAGTCTAGTCATCATACTTCAGAAGATGAAATATTATTTGATGACATTGATAATGAAATTTTCAAAGATGATTTTGAATCACAGTCTTTATTGCCGGAATCACCAAAGACATTCAATAACAAAAATAAAGTGGTTGAGAAACATTCCGAATTTACGATTAGTTTAAGCAAGCCAGGCAGAAGTAATTCAGGCAGTTCAACAGACTGTGAAGACATTGCAATAGCGCCTACGCAGCAGCTGCCGATAAAACAAGATGAAGATCTAACTGATTGCGAAGATGACGATAATAAGAAAACAGACAGTTTGCCCGAATCTTCAAATACTAAGTTAGAAGAAATGCTTACGCAAGTAATTCTTCATGAAGAGCCGTCCGAAAGTAATAACGTGAAGTACAATTCTATTAAAAAAATACCTGCTCAAACCAATGATGTTCCATTTGAAGATATGTTGACACAGGTTATTGAGGAAGATGAACCAATAAAAAAAATTGCGGGAAATCTTAACTTTGAAGACATGCCAACACAAATTATAACAGAAGAGGAAGAGTTACCCACCAAAAAAGATTTAGATGATCTCCCAACACAAGTACTACCTCATGAAGACCCAAAAAAATTAAAAAATTCTAAAATCATTCCCAACGAATTAATGAGTCCGTTTAAAGTTCCTCTTGTATCACCACGTAAAGCAAAACGAAAAGATCTTCCAAAGTTACATCACAGTAAAGAAATAACTGTTGCTGAAGCTAATTCAAAAAAATTTAATGATATCTGTGATAAAGATGACAACTATTACGAAGCTACACAAGATATATTAGAAGATTTATGCACTCAACAACTTTCGCCTGAAATTTTACCGATTGGACATGAAGGCGATGAAATTGTTCCCAGTTCAGTCGAAGATTTTAAAACTGGTGATTATAAATTGCCTGGACTTGATTACGATATATCTCCCAAAACATCTGACAGTAATTTGGACGAGAAGCTCCATGAATTTGTGACAACTCTCTCTAAAGAACAAATACAAGATATGATAGGTGTTCAAACTTTGAAAAGACAAGGTAGTGATCTATCAGACAGCGAAGCTACACCTAGAAAAGTCCACCCTCTAAAGTTATTTGAGACTGATTTACCAAATAGCCAAGAAATTAAAACGAGTGTATCCTTGCACTACAAAAGTAACCTAACAGAAACTTCTAGTGAGTCCGAAACTGAAAATGAGACTGAAGATCAGTTCACTCCCATATTGTACCGCAAGAAGAGGAGACCCAAAGTTGATGCTAAATTAGATCTCATTAAGAAACTTAACGTGGAAGCTTTACCTTCAAGAATTTCCACACGCGTTCGTAAACCCGCGCCCAAACTACAGGAAAGTGACGGCAATATTAAGAAAAGAGGGGAAAACATTCTAAAACCAAAGTTTTTGACAGAACAGGAAGGAGATATCAGTAACGAGATTATAATCGAAAACATAACAAGACTAAAAACGAAGAACGATAAAAATGAAAAGAACAAAAGTAACACAGTCGTCAATAATGTGGCACGAAAATCTAAAAATGATATCAAAAGTAAAAGCGAACACAATGCCAAAGAGAAACGAAAATCTGACGAAAAGAAAGAAGAGAAAAATTCCAATAAGAGAGAGGACAATTCAACGGTTTCCAAATCGAGTGGGAGTAAAACGAGTAGTGACGTTGTTATAGATTTGACAACCAAAGTAAGTAAACGGCCTACAAGAAGCACGCGGAGTAAGGACAAACAGAGTAAAAAAGCAGAGAGTTCACCGAAGGAAGAAGATTCTAAAAGAAGAACGCGACCGATGAAAAAGGATCACGACACGGAGAATTCCACGGAAGTGCGACGGAGTAGACGGCAGAAGTCTTACAAAGAGAAGAAGGAGAATGATACGTTGATAAAGGTGAAGATTACGAAGCCCCCGAAGAGGGAAGTGCGAGATGAGACGCGGAAGGAGCCTCTGGAGCGGAGTGCCGTGTACAGCGTGTCGCCGCGCTCGGGGGCGGAGTCCCCGCGTGTGGTTGCGGCGGGGGCGGAGTCTCCGCGGGGCGTGAAGCGGGGGCGCGGCGCGGCGGGGGAGCGGCCGCCGAGCCCGAAGCGCACGCGCTCTAATTTCCGCCGACAACAGCACGCCCCGCCGCAGCAACACAGGGTCATGTTCACCGCCTTCCCCTACGAAGAAGTCAAGAACAAATTGGAAAGTCTAGGTAAGTATTGAAGTCAGTGTATATGTGTAGTTCACCTTTGTAAAATTTCTTATCTCT
Organism: Amyelois transitella; assembly: GCF_032362555.1. Lineage (NCBI taxonomy): Eukaryota > Metazoa > Arthropoda > Insecta > Lepidoptera > Pyralidae > Amyelois > Amyelois transitella. Next base: position 80,222 of record NC_083518.1, on the reverse strand, counting down.
GTCTGACTTGAAGGGAACAAAATGGTAAATAAGGAATTTTATCAGGGAATATTATATGTTAACGTGAGGGAGTCGTTTGACGTACAAATGGTTGTAAACGTGTGAAGATTAATTGCCTGATGACGATGATACAAACCCGCTTGGTGTTCCCAGGCGCTCAGATCGTGTCGGACGTGACGCAGTGCACCGTGCTGGTGACGCTGCACATCAAGCGCACCTTCAAGCTGCTGTGCGCCGTGGGGCGCGGCACGCCCGTCGTGGGCGCCGCCTGGCTGCAGGCCTGCGCCGACCGCAACCAGCTCGTGGGTCAGGGCGCTCTTACCAGACACCACCAATCACATGAGAAAAAGCATAACAAAAAAACACGTTTGCGTGTATATTTTATACATGCATGCATATAAATCATGACATATCTTACATATGTAAATTTCAACAAAATCAGACTACATACAAAAATGTCTTCGTTCTAATTTGATTGGAAGATCTCATCAATTATGTCTTTATCTGTTCAGATCCCTGGCTCTACCTGCTGAAAGACGAAGCAGCGGAACAGAGGTTCAAGTTCAGTTTGCAGCGGACCCTCACCGGCCGCAGGAACTTCCTCGCGGGCTGCAACGTGTCGTGCACGCCCAGCGTGCGGCCCGCCGCCGCCGAGATGATGTGTGAGTGCTCCATGTTCAGATAATCCACTTCGTATTTTTAAATTCATGTGTCCTGACTTGGAGGAGACTGGAGACCGGCCTATAGCCAACTGCCTGGAGTTAAGTAATAACGATGGTTCGGCTCGACCACAAAGTGATTATCTTCCGCCAAACGAGGTGCTATGTTGATTCGTAGGTTGTATATTTTGCTCCGTGGAAATTTTTATATCGCTATTTAGTATACTCGCTATTATAGGGCGATGGCAACGTGTGATTGGCTGATATGACTTGTGACGTAGAGATGTTGCAACAAAGTAATTACATGGAGCGACATCTGTTGCACATCATGGAATGTTATAAACAAGGAAACTGGTAGATGTAATTTTAAAGAAAATATTAATGAAATTAAATTTGATAATAGGAAAATTACCTCTACAACAGAAGTAGTGAACTTACTTGATTTTTTAAATAAATATACCGTTGGAATCAATTCTAATATTGACTCATGCCCTAATGAAGCTGAAACACGTCTGAGGATCATTGGGGTATGTCGGCTATTGTGATATGTCATATTATAAATATATTCAATAATTGTGTTGACCAAGGGATATTTCCAAATTAATGAAGTATAGTTAATTAATTCCACTATTCAAGAAAGGTGAAAAATCGGTGCCTGGTGATGAAATAATTTATTAACTTAAAGTAAAGCTGCATTTGATTGAGCATGATTCTCTCGAACACCTTGCTCAAAATTGGTAAAATTGAGATTGGTCTATATTTATAGACTATATTTATAGACCAATCTCAATTTTACCAATTTTGAGCAAGGTGTTCGAGAGAATCATGCTCAATCAAATGCAGCTTTACTTTAAGTTAATAAATTATTTCATAGTCAGCAATACGGCTTTACTGAGGGGAAATGTACAACAGATGCAGGTGCGGCTCTTGTCACTCATATTCTCAATGCATGGGAAGACTCACAGGATGCCATCGGTGTGTTTTGCGATCTGACCAAAGCATTTGATTGCGTTGATCATAGAACTTTTCTGCTCAATCTCGCTCATTACGGGTTCGACACTGCTGCCGTTGAACTAATTAAATCATATTTTAGTGATAGATTACAGACGGTAGATTTAAATAATACAAAATCGAAAGGAGCGAAGGTAAAAATTGGGGTACCGCAAGGTTCCATTTTGGGACCTTTTCTCTTTCTGGTATATATCAACGACCTGCCTTGCATGATTGAGAAACAGACTGGCATCGTGTTGTTTGCAGATGATACGTCACTAATTTTTAAGATGAACCGCCGTAGCGAAATCTGTGATGATGTGAATAGCACTTTAGCTGCCATTTCTAACTGGTTTACAATCAACAACTTACTTTTTGTTTTACGTACAAAGTATCTATTATGCGTCTAGTGTATTCAGTTCACTCTGAGAGTTGCTATTACAATAATCGACGAAACATAAAACAAAATTACGTGTTTTATTTTATAACACGAACACATACACCGCTGTGTACACGCGGAGCACACAAAAAATCGATGCAGATCCTGCTTCCGCTGCGTCTCAGACGCACTACGAACTATTTTTCAGGATGCAGAAGTCTCTCATTCTGTGCATCATTCCGTAAAGAAATGTAAATATGAATGTAGCAATCTCTCGTTTCACAGTGATAGTGGAATGTTCCGGCGGCACGTGGCGCGAGGGCGGCGAGGGCGGCGCGCGGTGGCTGTGCGTGTCGAGCGCCGCCGACCGCGCGCTGTGGCCCGCGCTGGCCGCGCGCGGCGCCGCGCTCGTGTCCAGCGAGCTGGTGCTGGGCGGCGTGCTGCGCCAGCGGCTGGACGTGGCCGCCGCCAGGCTGGCCTAGTGCTGCAAACATGCTGCGGAGTGGAGTGTTTTACTTTCGACAGAAGTGCCTTCGGTGTCGTGAACCAAATAGTGTGTTTAGTCCTCGACTACCTACTCTTAACTTTGATGTGGAGGATACACAGCTTTCTTAGTGATTGCGATGGGAACTTCGATGGTGCTGTGCTTGATCATTGATAAATTACTTACCTGGTAAAAACAAGCTTTACATGGATTCATCATGGACAGAAAAAAATCTTGCTAATTGTACTTTTTAAAAGGGATGGAAAAAATAATGTTCACCATTATATATTTTTAAAATTGATAATATTTAAAAGCCAGGGTCATGGTAAATAACACTTGTCCATTGAAGCATTGAAAACCTTATTCCTGTAAAGTAAATGACCTTGAACTCTAAACCACAGATGTGGATAAGTAAATTTGTTGTTGTAAATTATTAATGTATTGAATCAAAGTCTTTATACAACACTGATTGTTCTTTCCAAAGCTGTACGTATCAATGAGCAGTTCTAAAAGAATCTTCATTTTTGTCCATAGTTTGTAAAAATCAATATAAAAATGAAGTTGGCTTGACCCTAGTAAATTTGTAATTTACAAGAGAAAATTAGTTAAAATGTTACAGTTTATGACCATTTCGACTTGCTACAGAACACCTGTGTTAGTTTTAAGGATTTGTTACTGTTATATTTGTTTGTAGCACTGTCGAATCAACATTTTATCTATCTATCAGTTGATAAGTTTGAACTGACTCTTCCAGCACCATTTTAGATCCAATTACAACCTAGTGAATCTAACAAAGATGTGTAAAGACAAGTTTAAGTTTATAAATAAATGATTTTGATAAATTGTTACATATGGAAGTTTTTATGAATAACATAATAATCATCAAGTGTTGAATAGACCATGGTGATCACAATAACTTTTTTAAAACCTATTAAGACTTTATTTTGTTAACTTAACAATAGCTGAAAAAATATAAGTGTTAATAGTTCATGAGAAATATAAGTATGATATGCTCAATGTTTTATGTGTCAGTGATAATGAAGTACAATTTTTTTTTATTTCATTATTTTAATGGTATTTATAGTCTTAAAATAAGGTCGCCTCAGGAAAAAATGATACCAAATAATACTATGTACAAGGTGTTGTATATGTCTGTGTTGTACCTTCCCAGTAGGCTGGAACCTGGGTACTTAAGGGGACAGAACCCTACGGCTAGTGGTAGTGGTGACAATAATTACCGGCAATCATTAAACAAAGTTTGATGTAGTTTTATTTTCAAATATTGATAGTTGTTAAATTATCTATGAGCCTTTTAAACACTTAAATTGATCATAATGATGGGCATTTAATTACATTTTAATAATTTGTAGATATTTTAGTTTTGTTTTTAATTGTAATTTTAGTGTAAGAACCGATTGTAAATCGACAATCTCGATGTATTTTAACGTGATTGGGAATATTATTATACCCTCATATGGTTTCAAAAGATGTTTTGTTTGTTTGTCGTAATAAATACAAGCCCGTAACTTCAACAAGCAAGCCATTGTACTTGCCCATTGTTATAGCAAGATACGATGTAGAGACAGTTCAAACATCACAATTGTTAATATTTTGTAAATAAAACATTGATTTTCTGAAATTTTGTTTTTTTTTAATATCTCTTTAATTTTTTTACATAAAAACATTGCGAATGATAAACACAAGAAACAAAAGTAACATAGGTTCTGCTAATTTCTAAAGAAATCTCTTCCAGCAGACCCAAAATAAGTTTTACACATTATTAATTTTCTGTTTTCAATTTGAAATATAAATTAAGATTAATAAAAATCCTCCTATAAAAGAGAAACTTAATTCCGTCACAGCAGTAAGAGATTCTGATTGAAATGGGGACAGTCCTGGCCAAAGCAGATCCTGATAATGATTATTGATTGCTTGTTATCTCTAGGATTTGCCATAATATTGATATGATAAGGGCAGATAATGACAGATTATAATATGTTTCTGTGCAGGATATGGTGACAACTTCACCCACGAGTGAGAAATAAGAGTATAATTATGTTATTATATTAAAGGAAAAAATATGTTTGAAAATGAAATAACTACAACATGTTTACAATTTACTTTTTATTCTGACAAGTATATACAATAATACAATTTGCTATTCCTTATATTACGTAATTACAGGTTTAAACGTGTTAAAACATACATAAACAACGAAAGTAATAAACTTCCCATAATAAGCTAATTAAATATTTTCTGTACAATACTTATAAGTTTTGTATTATTAAAAAAAAATCAAAAAGAAATAAACATTTTTCACCAGCCTGGAATGTATGTATTCCAAAGCACAAGATGGTATCTTATATCAAAAATAAAACGTGTATTAAACAACTAAATCTACGTATAAATATTCTCTCTCCATTGCACCAGCATTGTTTTAATTGCATACAGTCACTTGTCATGGCTCTATTTAATAGAAATCGAATCAACTAGAAACTAAATTTGTCAAGAGCATAGGTCTGGATAATATGCAACCTATATGTGTTTGTTGTAGGCTACAAAAAAAGATATTATGGAAAAGAACGGAACAAGTAAAAGTTTGTTATGTTTATTTGTGGAAATTGAAAACAGTTCGATATAAGTAAAGAAAAAGTGAAGTTTTAGTTGTTTTGTTAATACAGTTCCATTCCACGTAAAATACCATGTATCAAAGACAGTGATATTAAAACAATATCGACTATTTTGCAGACCTTGTGTTGCTAAATGCAGGTTGATAGTGTACTGCTGTCAGTACAAGCGACACTTCATCAGTACAAACCTAAATTAACCTCAAAATACTTAGACATCTAGCAATATTAGTTAATACATTGTGACATGAATAATACAGCTTAAATATATTGGTCGGCATTCTCTCTGTTGTTGTGCTTCGAGACATGATACATATTGTAGTGTTTGTATCTAGTAATGGATACAAGACGCTGTCTCACACACACAAGTCGGTATTATAAATGTCAAGTTGACAAGTTGTGAAGTTGACGTTGTTGAAGAAAATGCTGCAGTGCAGTTTGTTACCGCTTCTTCTGCACTGACGCCTTGGAAGCGGCAGTAAACTTAGTTTTTAAGTAATTTATTTGACGTCAACCAATGTTGTTAAACCATACGACAATTATTAAGTGATATAATAGTATCCTATAATAATGAATAAAAATTTTGAATTTGAATTTTGACAGTTGCTTGCGAGCGGCAATCGCAGACAGACGTGTACTGGTACTTGGTGTGGTAGTGAGCCGGTGACTGTACGTAGTATAAATATCATATACTTTACACATATAATAGAATCAGACGATGATTCATTCCGATAGACAAGATAATTATAATCAATTAGATTGAAGATCGTTCTCACTGAAACAAGCCTGTCATCGAGTCAGCGACGGCGCCAAGGCACTGAGTGATATTCACATTTAAGTCGCGACAAGTGGTTTCTTTAATAGAAACCCAGATACCTTAACAATTTTGAAGACTTCGAATCTAATCTGAAGGCGAGGAAAAACAACAAGTCGCATACCACGCAGAACAGAATGCATTATAATAAAGAACATTTGCCAAATATACCTACTGCTGCCCAGTCTTAGCAATTCTTATTCAAGTATTCGGTCAACCAGTCGCATCGCATACATTTGTTTTGCATACATACATATGGTCACGTCGATATCCCTTGCGGGGTAGACATAGCCTACAGTCTTGAAAACACTGATAGGCCACGTTCAGCTTTTTAGTTTTGCACTTGATTAATATCATTTTACCCTTTATCTATGATTTTGCCTTCTGGTTCTAAACGTGTGTTTATATCTATCCTATCATTCACTTTTCGGGCAGTAACAGTAGCTAATCTGGAAACTATTGATTTATTTTTGAATCCATTTTGAATTTGTCTCAATGACATCTATATGGCACTATTGCTATGTGCGGTGTTGTCGATTGACATGCACTATTCTATGCATTTTTAATCTTAACTGAAAGCATATTTTACGAAATACTATACTACATTCTTGTAAGTAAAAATTAATTCCATATACAGAGTGACTTTTAATTCAGCTGCATAAATTGAACTGTTAATTTTACTCATCTAAAGGTTATTAAAAAACGTTAAAAGAAAATTATCGGTTCATATTTCAAAAAGTCCGAAAAAAAATAAAAGTATCAAAATCCACGATCCTAAATACGTCATATCACCCCGGCCGGCGGAAAAGCGACGCGTAATATTGAGAGGTCAACGACACAATTCATTCAGCTGAGCGATCTCGACAACTCTGTAGGTACTTTACTTAATCTTGATACTAGAAAAATAATTTATTTTTCAGACATTTATTTACATGTTTAGTTTTAATTTCTTTTTGTAGTATTCGTCTGTATTAAAGCGTGTGACGTAGTTTTTGAGGGTTTTTTAAATGTGAAAATGATGACGTTTAATTTAAATAAAAATAGGCTCAAACGGCTCAGAAGCATGGGTATAGTCTATGTTTAAAAGGATGCGGTTGTTTTAAATGTCACCCTGTATAAAATTAATATATAAAGTAACAAGAGTAAAAATGTGCAAAGTTTCTGTAAAAAACATTCAGACATTTTACTTTCTTGTGGATTAAAATAAATATAGGTACATCACATATCGTCGATTTAGAATCTTATTGCAGTCCTTTTGCTTTTTGGTCTGTCCCGTATATGAAGACCCGCTCCACTCGAATTGAGTGATGGTGTTCTCAACAAACTGGAGAAAAATGTGAATTATATCCAAAAGTACACTTTGCTAAGGTTGAGGAAGTTTAATCACACACATAAATATGTATAATCACGTCTATATTTCTTGCAGAGTAGACCGAGACTGAACGGCCAAGCTGTATTGCTTAATGATGGAATGGAGATTGTGACAGGTTGCTAGCCCATCGGCTTTAAGAAGGCTCACAAGTTTATTAGCCTATCCCTTGTGGGGTAGACAGAGCCAACAGTCTTGAAAAGACTTCCACGTCTTGAAAAGACCACGTTCAGCTATTTGGCTTTGTATAAAATGTTTACGAACCTTTTTCATTCAATAAAATATACAGGCCACTAAGAACTTCAAATTAAAAAAAAGAGAGTGCGTAATTCGATTGTCATTGTCATTTTTGGCTTTTTGTTATGTTGTTGGAGGTTACTAATAATTTTCATGTTCTTATAAGATTTCTTAATATATTTTGCTTTATTTTAACCAACGCAGCGTTTTATTTTCATCCCGGAAATAATCTTTAACTAAACAGGCTTAATGATAGAATTAAGATTGAAAAAGTGACAGGTTTCTAGCCCATCGCCTAGAAAGGAATCCCAAGTTTGTAAGCCTATCCCTTAGTCGCCTTTTATGACATCCATGGGAAAGAGATGGAGTGGTCCTATTCTTTTTTGTATTGGTGCCGGGAACCACCCTCACCTAGGCCTCGGGGTTGGCCCGCATCAGGGCGAGGTCGGCCTGCACCATGTCGCGCACCAGCTCCGAGAACGACACGCGCGGCGCCCAGCCCAGCTGTCGCCGCGCCTTCGACGGGTCGCCCAGCAGCAGGTCCTGAAACACCGCTCACTTCAACCCGATTCTAGACATGTTGGCAAGATAAACAAAATGCCGACGACGGAAAAACCTGCCTACAACATTGTGTCAACCAGCAACACTCACCACTTCAGTCGGGCGGAAGTACTTGGGGTTGACCTTGACCAGCAGCCTGCCGGAGCCCGCGTCGTGGCCCGTCTCCGCGGCGCCGCGCCCGCGCCACTGCAGCCGCGTGCCCACCACCGCGAACGCCTTCTCCACGAACTCCCTGACGCTGTGAGCCTCGCCTGTTGCCACCACGAAATCTTCAGGCTTCTCTTGCTGCAGCATCAGCCACATCGCCTGTGTAATACATTGAACGGTTTCATTGACTTCTTAAAACTTTCTTTGAAATTACAAATGTTTGTAAACCAAGAGCGGCCAGCAATTTTTAGGGAACTCCGCGAAGAAGAAACAATATTCATAATATAGTTTCAATATTGATTCAGTTACAGTACTCCTGGACAGCCATCAGTGTTTCGCGTTATACTTTCCCACCCACCTCCACGTAGTCCTTGGCGTGGCCCCAGTCGCGCTTGCTGTCCAGGTTGCCCAGCTCCAGGTGCGGCATGAGCCCCAGCGTGATCTTGGCGACGCCGCGCGTGATCTTCCGGGTGACGAAGTTCTCGCCGCGGCGCGGGCTCTCGTGGTTGAACAGCAGCCCGTTGCAGGCGAACATGCCGTACGCCTCGCGGTAGTTCACCACGATCCAGTAGCCGTATAGTTTCGCGCACGCTGTACGAGATAACATAGTATGTATAGCAACCTATCACTATCACTGAAACACAATTTCATTATAGCTAAACATGTCCTTCGAATCTTGTGACTTTTGGCTTTGTCTGTACCGTAATAAGATATGATATGTGTGTATGTGTATTGGGATAATAATATTTTGTTATATCAATATATTAGTGCCGTGTGGTTCTCGGCACCAGTACAAAAAATAATAGGACTACTCCATCTCTTTCCCATGGATGTCGTAAAAGGCGACTAAGGGATAGGCTTACAAATTTGGGATTCTTTTTTTAGACGATGGGCTAGCAACCTGTCACTATTTGAATCTCAATTCTATCATTAAGCCAAATAACTGTGCGTGGCCTATCAGTCTTTTCAAGACTGTTGGCTCTGTCTACCCCACAAGGGATATAGACGTGACCATATGTATGTATATATTAGAAAAGTATAATTTTTAATTTAACATCACATATAGGGTAGAAGACAATTTCCAATTAAAAATATATATTTTTTCAAAAATACATACAGATCTGTAAACTATACCTACTATAAGAGCAAGTCGTGAAGTCAAAACAAAAGGCTTCCTACGAATTAATAAAGCCATAGTTAGACACACCTTTTGTTTTCTTTCTCTTTTTAATTCTACTGAGACATATTCCTTATCAAATTTTGTTCCACTAATAGAAAGTAACATAAGATACCTATGTGAAGGCTTATCAAAGATAACAATTATCATTTCCCATTCAATTTTGAAACCTACTTGGAATAAGTACTTGAAGCAAGGTATTGTGAAATTGCGATAAAGACAACAACCTCGGAAAGTCTGTATTTACAGATTACTGTGGCAATAACGAATTCAATTGAACAATCAGAAAATTTACAAACAATTTCAGGCTGTTATCTCACTGTAGAATTTGCTGCTCATATCAGTTCTGTGAATTACAATAAATGTTTTATTGTTGTACTCTTCTGATTATAGCACCGAAAAGATTACAATGTTAAATCCCGATTGGCCAATAAGACTCAACCATAAAGTGACCGTGAATAAAATGGAGTGGTTTTCGTCTGTGATACTGCCACCACCTTTCCGTACAGCTCTGATGCAGAAACTTTGTACATACATACATATGGTCACCTCTATATCCCTTGTGGGGTAGACAGAGTCAACAGTCTTGAAAAGACTGATAGGCCACACTCAGTTATTTGGCTTAATGATAGAATTGAGATTCAAATAGTGACAGGTTGCTAGCTCATCGCCTAAAAAAGGATCCCAAGTTTGTAAGCTTATCCCTTAGTCGCTTCTTACGACATCCATAGGAAAGAGATGGAGTGGCAGTATTATTTTTTGTACTGGTGCCGGGAACCACACGGCACAGAAACTTTGTAGATCTTGGAAACGCCAGTAGGATGACATAGCCATCAGACTCACCATAAGGCGAGCGCGGGTAGAACGGCGTGGTCTCGGTCTGCGGCACCTCCGCCGCCTTCCCGTACAGCTCCGACGTGGACGCCTGGTACACGCGCGCGCGCGCCGCCAGCCCGGCCGCGCGCACCGCCTCCAGCAGCCGCAGCGCGCCCAGCGCGTCCACCTGCGCCGTGTACTCGCTCAGCTCGAACGACACCTTCACGTGCGACTGCGCGCCCAGGTTGTAGATCTCGTTCGGCCGGACCTGGCACGTGAAGACAATCAAGTATTCTGGCAAGGCTGTGTGAGACTTTACTTCTAGAATAGGAGGTGATAATATAAACTAAACAAATACTAAAGATATTTCGTAAGGAGTGAAGAACAGGAATAACAAAAATATTTTTAGGGAGACAAGAACGCGAGAGCGTGGCGCTCCGCCCATGATTCATCTTATAGTAACTAGAAAATTAGTTCAATCTAGACATAATAATTAACCTTTTCAAATATAGCATGCATGCAGCTAGTATGAATAGAAATACCTAGGTATTTCCTTTTACACCTTTTACGTAATACAGCATGATACAGCAATTACAGTCTGACCTTGACTAAATAATAACATTATTGTTGAACATATGCATAAAATAAATTAGTAACTTCCCCACTTTTCATCATTTTATGTATGATGTGGATCCAAACTAAATATTTATGTTTCATTATTCAAATAACCTATCTAAAAATTAATATAAGGACATGTTATGTTCTCCTCTCCAGAGAGATCAACTGGGCATAAGGCCAGGGGATCCCCTTATTTTGTTTGTTGTGTTATTCCCTTGTTGTTCTGTTGGTTTTCTGAGGAACTTTAACAGCTATAAATACTTCCCGTGTAAAGCCAGGATGAGTCACCAGTAACAAATATTATTAAACTAGCTGTGCCTGTGACTTCATCCGCGTGGAATAGTTATTTTGGGCATCATTGAGCCCTCTAGGATGAATAGTTTTTCCCGTTTTTCTTCACATTCTCCATGATTTCTTCGCTCCTTATAGTTGCAGTGTGATGTTATATAGCCTAAAGCCTTGCTATATCAATGGTAAATTCAACACAAAAAGAACTTTTTAATTTTAACTAGTAGTTTTTGAGATTAGTGTGTTTAAACAAACAAACAAACTCTTCTATTTTATAATATAAGTAAAGATTGATAGATTATCAACTTGCATGGATTTATTAATCCTCAATATTACTGTTAGGACATTAAGCTGAATTCTTCTGGAGGCTTTGAATACATGATATTTGTTTGTAACTTTATTGAGTTATACAGCTTCATAAAAAGTATGTAAGCAAGGCATATCTCATTTAAATTTGACTACTTATGTCGTCAACAGTTTAACTGAGCAAACTTTGCTCAGTTGGACTGTTGAGGGGTTATAATACTTTACTATTAGTCTGTCATTACACACATGCTACACTTCTGTCAGGAGACATGTTAGTCACAACTCGTCATGTTAGTTATCTTGCCCAATCAATGAATAGTAAGGTAACTGACCTTAGTGATAATACTGATGAGGCAAGTGGTGTCGGTGAGGTCCCCGTAGTGCAGGTGCATCCTGCCCCCCGTGTGGCAGGTGGGCTGTCCATACAGGTGCTGGATGCGGCCCGTGTTGAACGACGACGAACGCCGCAGGATGCCATGCACTTCGTAACCTTTTTCTATTAAGAATTCTGCTAAGTATGATCCATCCTACAAAAATATCAAATTGTTTACACTTGTTTTCTTAGCCGTATAAACAATAAAATCATAAATATTGTATTTACCTGTCCTGTAATGCCGGTTATAAGAGCCACTTTTTTGTTATTACTGTTTGTAATATTTGCACTACTGCCGGCATCGTCACCAGACATTTTAAGGAATCAATAAAACAAATGCTACTTTTACAACAGAGACGTCGGCTGGCTATGAGAGTTGCTTTGTGATAAGCTTATCACAAACAATACACAACATTCCACGTATTGTACACGATTTTTGTTAAACGGTGTGGCTAGTTCTTAGTTTTAATTCATATATAATCATCTACATAGAATGTTTATATCTTGAAAATGATTCATTAACACAAACTTGTTAAAATATAAATTTAAACATCAAAAAGATTTTTATTCTGGGCCGGTTCGAAGTTTTTTCGACTTTTAGTTCAATTTTGCTTTCAATTCAATTCAATCAATTTCATGAATGAATGATTAAATGAGATGATCATTCTGTCAATGTCATAAGTCCTTCTAGTGCCACTGTCATAAAGTCACATTCGAAATCATTCTTAGTCTTATCAATCAGACGTTTGTGCTTTGCTTGCTTATCAGTACAAGCTTATAGTACCTGCCAAGTCAAGGCCGCAATTTCGTAAGATATTGTTAGGATTTCATGAATTTTAATGGCATTGAAGAAAACATAGCCTTATAAAACTTTGGTCATTAAAAACACCAAGTGGAATCATTTAGGCCATGCTAAATAAGGAAAAGTTATGCGCGTCATTAAATGTTACTGCTTTCTAACATAAACTGAGTAGATAACCTAATCTGTAAAGTGTAAACAAGGTTGAAGAAGTTACAATGCCCGACATCAAGATTACACCTCTGGGAGCAGGCCAAGATGTAGGTCGAAGCTGTATTTTACTTTCCATGGGAGGTAAAAATATCATGTTAGATTGTGGCATGCACATGGGATACAACGATGAGCGGCGGTTCCCGGACTTCTCATACATAGTGCCGGAGGGCCCCATCACCAGCCAGATCGACTGCGTCATCATCTCTCACTTCCACCTGGACCATTGCGGAGCACTGCCATACATGTCGGAAATGGTTGGATACACCGGACCCATCTACATGACGCATCCAACTAAAGCCATAGCGCCTATTTTGCTTGAAGATATGAGAAAAGTTGCGGTCGAAAGAAAGGGAGAAGCAAACTTCTTCACATCTCAAATGATTAAAGATTGTATCAAGAAAGTAACAGCTGTGACATTGCATCAGTCTGTCATGGTTGATAATGAGTTAGAAATCAAAGCCTACTATGCTGGACATGTATTGGGAGCTGCTATGTTCTGGATCCGAGTGGGCTCTCAGTCTGTGGTTTACACCGGGGACTACAACATGACTCCAGATAGACATCTTGGTGCGGCTTGGATAGACAAATGTCGACCAGACTTGTTGATTACGGAGTCAACATACGCCACTACCATTAGAGATTCAAAACGTTGCCGTGAAAGAGATTTCCTGAAGAAAGTACATGAGTGTGTTGAGAAAGGAGGAAAAGTACTGATCCCAGTGTTTGCACTGGGGAGAGCACAGGAATTGTGCATCTTGTTAGAAACATACTGGGAGAGAATGAATTTGAAATACCCAGTTTATTTTGCACTTGGCTTGACTGAAAAAGCTAATAATTATTACAAGATGTTCATAACATGGACCAATCAAAAGATAAGGAAAACTTTTGTTCAAAGAAACATGTTTGACTTTAAACATATAAAACCTTTTGATAAATCCTACATAGACAACCCAGGAGCAATGGTGGTCTTCGCCACCCCCGGCATGTTGCATGCTGGGTTGTCTTTGAATATTTTCAAAAAGTGGGCACCCTATGAGCAGAATATGGTGATAATGCCAGGGTTCTGTGTCCAAGGCACAGTCGGTCACAAGATTCTGAATGGAGCCAAGAAAGTTGAATTTGAAAACAGGCAAGTTGTGGAAGTTAAAATGGCTGTGGAATACATGTCTTTTTCTGCTCATGCTGATGCTAAAGGCATCATGCAGCTGATTCAATATTGTGAGCCCAAGAATGTGCTGCTGGTGCATGGGGAGGCTCAAAAAATGGAGTTCCTCAAAGATAAAATTGAGAAGGAATTTAAGATTGATTGTTTTATGCCAGCAAATGGTGAAACTTGTGTCATTAACACTCCAACAAAAATTCCTGTTGATGTTTCTCTAAGACTGCTGAAAGCAGAAGCTGTCAAATACAATGCTCTGCCCCCTGATCCCAAGCGGCGGCGGGTCGTGAATGGTATTCTCTGTGTGAAAGACAACCGACTTTCTTTGCTGGATATTGATGAAGTTTGTGATGAGATTGGTATCAACAGGCATATTATACGCTTCACAAGCACTGTGAGGTTCGAGGACCCGGGCCCTGCTGTCAAGACAGCAGAGAAGTTAAAAGCACTTCTTGAGGGGAAGCTGGATGGCTGGACCATCACCATATCTGAGGGAAACATATCTGTAGAGTCTGTGTTGATTAAAATTGAAGGAGATGAGAGTACTAAAAGCATTTATGTGTCCTGGACCAATCAAGATGAAGATTTAGGCAGCTACATTCTTGGACTACTTCAATCTATGGTTCAAGAATCATAGAAACCATTAAAAATCCAAATTGAATTTATAATTCTAAGTTTATTTTTTTAAAATAAATAATTTTTGATAAATATTAATGGAAATTAAATTTTGTTTTATTCTACTAGCCCTAGCACGACATATAGCATTTACTGTCAGAATAATTTGTGGTTAGCGCTAGTATAACTCAAGTGTTAATGAGTTCTAGGTTAGCACGAATTGAGTAAGTATATATAGGTCATAAATATCGGATAAACTAGAATACGGCAATTCTTAATTTTGTGGTGTTAACAGGAATTTCTGTTTCATAAATGGGTGTATAGTAAGTACCTACATTGGTGCATAAAATCAGCCTCTTTTTTTTTGGAGTGATTAAAAGTAAGTTATCTTTGAGGATAGTCTTTTTTAAGATTATTATGCACCAAACAAAATACAGTAAATGTTTCACTCTGAGCTGAGATTTTAGTTATATTTCAGTATATACAAAAGTCCTCTGTGAGATTTTATTGCTTTTTTTTAAAACGAACGACGTATTTAAATGAAAATATGGTCGACGACGACGATGAAATATAAACGAAAAATATATCGAGTCTCTTCTTTTTTTCATTCGGTTCCTTAAAATTGTCTTTCAATTAAACCAATGTCCGTTTGTATTTATTTTTATAAAAGAAACCCAGATGGTCCAATGTAAAAAAATCCTGGCCAAAAAAAAGTAAATGTCAAAAACGCAGAGACAAAATGTCAATGTCAAAACAACGTGGTATTTGTTTTGTTGTTCAGGTTGAACTGCATTGTGCACACATGTGTTATTTAGTTTATAAAATTTTAATCTAGTTTTAAAGTATAATGCCTCCATTTAGACGTGGTTTATTAAAAAGAAAAAGTACTGCAGAGGATAAACAAACGACCGTTTCAAAAGATGAATCGGATGATGAGGTTTGTACCAACTTGTTTTCACCGACGTCTTGCAATGTTTTTGGTTAACTTTACTGTCGATATATGTATATATATATTGTATTTTGTTATTAGGGTGGGTGGTCCAGAGATGAGGAGTTGATCCGTGGTGAGCTGGACGGCGGAGAAGACTCCACAGACTCGGAGCGCGAGCGGGAGAGTGACTCCGGCTCGGACCATGAACAGGATGTAATGCCATTATTTTCTCGCGTTTGCCTATTATTTTCAGCAATACTGTATTCCTCAAACTGCTATATCCTCACATCCACAATAATGGGTATCATGAAATAAAATCCATATTTATGTGATCATGAGTTTTATGGTATTCTTGTCTTCTTTTAATGTGTGGTCAACAGAATGTTAACCTATCTGCATCACACAGTTCCATGCAGTGTAATTTGATATGCTGTTGACAATACTTAAGATTTAAGAACTATAATAACCATTTAGTTTAATCAAGTATGAATTCAATATTGTGTTTCAATATTCTAGTATGACTGCAGATTTGTCCAGAGTTGTTATTCAATATTTGTCTGTCCTTGCTTTGCCCAAACTCAGTTGTTACTTATTAACAAGTTGTCTCAATAGACATGTGTCTTTTTTAACAGGAAGTCCTGTTTGATGATGATGTTGACTCTACACTTGGGGATGAAAATGGCGCAGGTAGTGGATCAGAGGAATCTTCAGTAAGTACAAATTTAATAACCTATGTTTTTAAAATTTCAAACTTCTGCATATTGGATGGCAGCAGAAGAATAGGCATTCTTTCTCTTTTTATGGATGCTGCAGTTAATGCATCATTGATTCCAAGGCCATCTACTGACACACTCTCACCTTCACCAAGGACTTTTTCCACCAGTTAGCTGCCCATTTGTGGCCTTACTTATGTGGGGGATGATCCTCTTCAGTAAAAGCTTCCCACGACATAAGCCCATGCCTTGGCTGCCTTGTGATTACTAACTAAAAAATAATCCAAAACTTTTAAGTTGGCTATTTGATAGGTTAGTTTTAGACATGTTGCCTGAAAGTGATAAACATAATTAAAGCTTACAAGTGAGAGAGCAATAGAAAAAAGTTGTTTTTGAGAACATTACTTCATATAAATTTAACAGGATATAACAGATTCAGAAGAAGATGAAGACTCAGATGATGATAATAGTAATGAAGATGAAAGTGATAATGGCGAAGAGTCACAAGAGAGTGTGGACAGCGGTGCTGAGTCCAGTGCCGGCCTCACTGCCTCCAGTGACGAGGCTGACAAGAAAGAGAAGAAAGATACAATTAGTAGCAACAAAGAAAAGAGACAGAAGGCTGTAAACCCTGAAACCAGCAAAAGAAAAAAACCAACAAGTGAGAAGGCTGAACAAAAACAGAAAGAAACTAGTAGGGAGAGGGTTGAACAGAAAGGGAAAGGAGAAGGCAGTAAGAGCAGTGTGGACTTGCTGTCTGAGAAGATCAAGGAGACCAGGGTTACTATCAAACCTGTTGAAGAGAAGGGTGAGTGTCTTGTATTGTTAATTCTCATATTCTGGTTTGTGTTGCCTATTGTTCGATTACTCATGAATAACAAAATGTAAGAAGTAGAAAATATGGTTCTTCAAATTCTGGTGTGCAAAAACTAACTGATTTGATGAGGTTATTGATTTATTCATAGAGCAATTTCTTTGACGCCGCTACAAAAAAATAAGACCAATATTGTTGTAGCTAGCTATGATGTTGATGAATTCAAATTCAAAATTTTTAATTATTATTATTATAGGATAATTCATATCGCTTAATAATTGACATTGAATAGATATGGAGTAGTCTATTCGTAAACCACATGTCTCATCACTGTTATTTTGGTGTCGGCAGACGAGTACGAGTCGGGCGACACGTCGGACGAGGAGGACCGCCGCAACCCGGCGGGGGACGTGCCGATGTGGTGGTACCGCGAGTACCCGCACGTCGGCTACGACCTCGACGGCCGCAGGATCATGCGCCCGCCGCAGCGCGACGCCATTGACGACTTCCTCAGGTAACAAAGATGGCGGCTGTCTGTACATTCATTCCTTTTGTTTGGCTATTCTTTCCGAGGCGCAGTCTTGTACTGAGTGGGCCGGTTAAATTTAAATTAGTACTTTCGAGAGTAGTAAGAAGATCTTTACAGTACTTGTAAAATTGTACAGGAAATGCGAAGATCCAGAATTCTGGAGAACAGTCCAGGATCCGACCACGGGACAGGACGTGAGGCTGAGCGCTGAGGACCTGCAGCTCATACAGCGCATCCGCCAGGGCATGCTGCCCGACCCGCGCCACGATGAGTACCAGGTTTGTTTGCCTCTTATCCGTGTGTGCCTAGTTCCAGTTACTAATTGTTAATTAGGATTCTTACTTTTGTATGTCGAAATTGTGTTTGTGTGTATTCAAAACTAAATTAAAAACATTTAAAGAGAAAAGCAATGAATGAAGGGACGCTCCACTGTACTCCTCCAAGAATTAGCTTTTTAAATATAAGAAGAAGAATTATGATTTGTACAATATTAAGTTGACGATATAAATATGTATGTGGCAGCCATGGGTGGAGTGGTTCTCCCGCGAGGTGCTGGCCGCGCCGGTGCGCGCGTTCCCGGAGCACAAGCGCTCGTTCCTGCCGTCGCGCGCCGAGCAGCGGCACGTGGCCAAGCTGGTGCACGCGCTCAAGATGGGCTGGAGCAAGACCAGGAAGGAGATCGCCAGGGAGAGGCAGCGGAAGAAGGTCTGTTATTATGTAGAAGATGGCGAGAAGTCATTGAACTTACAGGTCTTCGTGTATATCAAACCGATATTGAACACATTCGGGTCTAATGCTTAACTATAAAAATAAAGGAGTATATTTTGATTGTATGTCCTGCACAAAATTATAATATTATACGGGATAAAATACTCGTAGGATACAAAGGTATCGCTTAATGTCTTCAACATTATGTACTTACAATCGTTTAAGGATTGTGTTCTCTTTGGTCGGACAGTTAACGTTTCAAGATTTGCCTGATTATAATATAGCACCTGTACCACTGGCAATGTGTTACCAGGAGAAGCAGTTCTACAACCTGTGGGGCTCCGCGGAGGAGACGCCGCGCGGCGTGCACAAGCACATCCCCGCGCCGCGCCGCGCGCTGCCCGCGCACGCCGAGAGCTACAACCCGCCGCCGGAGTATCTGCTGGACGAGAGCGAGGTGGGTGGACTCTCTCTCTCTCTCTCTCATCCCCGCGCTGCCCGCGCACGCCGAGAGCTACAACCCGCCGCCGGAGTATCTGCTGGACGAGAGCGAGGTGGGTGGACTCTCTCTCTCTCTCTCTCATCCCCGCGCTGCCCGCGCACGCCGAGAGCTACAACCCGCCGCCGGAGTATCTGCTGGACGAGAGCGAGGTGGGTGGACTCTCTCTCTCTCTCTCTCATCCCCGCGCTGCCCGCGCACGCCGAGAGCTACAACCCGCCGCCGGAGTATCTGCTGGACGAGAGCGAGGTGGGTGGACTCTCTCTCTCTCTCTCTCATCCCCGCGCTGCCCGCGCACGCCGAGAGCTACAACCCGCCGCCGGAGTATCTGCTGGACGAGAGCGAGGTGGGTGGACTCTCTCTCTCTCTCTCATCCCCGCGCTGCCCGCGCACGCCGAGAGCTACAACCCGCCGCCGGAGTATCTGCTGGACGAGAGCGAGGTGGGTGGACTCTCTCTCTCTCTCTCTCATCCCCGCGCTGCCCGCGCACGCCGAGAGCTACAACCCGCCGCCGGAGTATCTGCTGGACGAGAGCGAGGTGGGTGGACTCTCTCTCTCTCTCTCTCATCCCCGCGCTGCCCGCGCACGCCGAGAGCTACAACCCGCCGCCGGAGTATCTGCTGGACGAGAGCGAGGTGGGTGGACTCTCTCTCTCTCTCTCTCATCCCCGCGCTGCCCGCGCACGCCGAGAGCTACAACCCGCCGCCGGAGTATCTGCTGGACGAGAGCGAGGTGGGTGGACTCTCTCTCTCTCTCTCTCATCCCCGCGCTGCCCGCGCACGCCGAGAGCTACAACCCGCCGCCGGAGTATCTGCTGGACGAGAGCGAGGTGGGTGGACTCTCTCTCTCTCTCTCATCCCCGCGCTGCCCGCGCACGCCGAGAGCTACAACCCGCCGCCGGAGTATCTGCTGGACGAGAGCGAGGTGGGTGGACTCTCTCTCTCTCTCTCTCATCCCCGCGCTGCCCGCGCACGCCGAGAGCTACAACCCGCCGCCGGAGTATCTGCTGGACGAGAGCGAGGTGGGTGGACTCTCTCTCTCTCTCTCTCATCCCCGCGCTGCCCGCGCACGCCGAGAGCTACAACCCGCCGCCGGAGTATCTGCTGGACGAGAGCGAGGTGGGTGGACTCTCTCTCTCTCTCTCTCATCCCCGCGCTGCCCGCGCACGCCGAGAGCTACAACCCGCCGCCGGAGTATCTGCTGGACAAGAGCGAGGTGGGTGGACTCTCTCTCTCTCTCTCATCCCCGCGCTGCCCGCGCACGCCGAGAGCTACAACCCGCCGCCGGAGTATCTGCTGGACGAGAGCGAGGTGGGTGGACTCTCTCTCTCTCTCTCTCATCCCCGCGCTGCCCGCGCACGCCGAGAGCTACAACCCGCCGCCGGAGTATCTGCTGGACGAGAGCGAGGTGGGTGGACTCTCTCTCTCTCTCTCTCATCCCCGCGCTGCCCGCGCACGCCGAGAGCTACAACCCGCCGCCGGAGTATCTGCTGGACGAGAGCGAGGTGGGTGGACTCTCTCTCTCTCTCTCATCCCCGCGCTGCCCGCGCACGCCGAGAGCTACAACCCGCCGCCGGAGTATCTGCTGGACGAGAGCGAGGTGGGTGGACTCTCTCTCTCTCTCTCTCATCCCCGCGCTGCCCGCGCACGCCGAGAGCTACAACCCGCCGCCGGAGTATCTGCTGGACGAGAGCGAGGTGGGTGGACTCTCTCTCTCTCTCTCTCATCCCCGCGCTGCCCGCGCACGCCGAGAGCTACAACCCGCCGCCGGAGTATCTGCTGGACGAGAGCGAGGTGGGTGGACTCTCTCTCTCTCTCTCTCATCCCCGCGCTGCCCGCGCACGCCGAGAGCTACAACCCGCCGCCGGAGTATCTGCTGGACGAGAGCGAGGTGGGTGGACTCTCTCTCTCTCTCTCTCATCCCCGCGCTGCCCGCGCACGCCGAGAGCTACAACCCGCCGCCGGAGTATCTGCTGGACGAGAGCGAGGTGGGTGGACTCTCTCTCTCTCTCTCATCCCCGCGCTGCCCGCGCACGCCGAGAGCTACAACCCGCCGCCGGAGTATCTGCTGGACGAGAGCGAGGTGGGTGGACTCTCTCTCTCTCTCTCTCATCCCCGCGCTGCCCGCGCACGCCGAGAGCTACAACCCGCCGCCGGAGTATCTGCTGGACGAGAGCGAGGTGGGTGGACTCTCTCTCTCTCTCTCTCATCCCCGCGCTGCCCGCGCACGCCGAGAGCTACAACCCGCCGCCGGAGTATCTGCTGGACGAGAGCGAGGTGGGTGGACTCTCTCTCTCTCTCTCTCATCCCCGCGCTGCCCGCGCACGCCGAGAGCTACAACCCGCCGCCGGAGTATCTGCTGGACGAGAGCGAGGTGGGTGGACTCTCTCTCTCTCTCTCTCATCCCCGCGCTGCCCGCGCACGCCGAGAGCTACAACCCGCCGCCGGAGTATCTGCTGGACGAGAGCGAGGTGGGTGGACTCTCTCTCTCTCTCTCATCCCCGCGCTGCCCGCGCACGCCGAGAGCTACAACCCGCCGCCGGAGTATCTGCTGGACGAGAGCGAGGTGGGTGGACTCTCTCTCTCTCTCTCTCATCCCCGCGCTGCCCGCGCACGCCGAGAGCTACAACCCGCCGCCGGAGTATCTGCTGGACGAGAGCGAGGTGGGTGGACTCTCTCTCTCTCTCTCTCATCCCCGCGCTGCCCGCGCACGCCGAGAGCTACAACCCGCCGCCGGAGTATCTGCTGGACGAGAGCGAGGTGGGTGGACTCTCTCTCTCTCTCTCTCATCCCCGCGCTGCCCGCGCACGCCGAGAGCTACAACCCGCCGCCGGAGTATCTGCTGGACGAGAGCGAGGTGGGTGGACTCTCTCTCTCTCTCTCTCATCCCCGCGCTGCCCGCGCACGCCGAGAGCTACAACCCGCCGCCGGAGTATCTGCTGGACGAGAGCGAGGTGGGTGGACTCTCTCTCTCTCTCTCTCATCCCCGCGCTGCCCGCGCACGCCGAGAGCTACAACCCGCCGCCGGAGTATCTGCTGGACGAGAGCGAGGTGGGTGGACTCTCTCTCTCTCTCTCTCTCATCCCCGCGCTGCCCGCGCACGCCGAGAGCTACAACCCGCCGCCGGAGTATCTGCTGGACGAGAGCGAGGTGGGTGGACTCTCTCTCTCTCTCTCTCATCCCCGCGCTGCCCGCGCACGCCGAGAGCTACAACCCGCCGCCGGAGTATCTGCTGGACGAGAGCGAGGTGGGTGGACTCTCTCTCTCTCTCTCTCATCCCCGCGCTGCCCGCGCACGCCGAGAGCTACAACCCGCCGCCGGAGTATCTGCTGGACGAGAGCGAGGTGGGTGGACTCTCTCTCTCTCTCTCTCTCATCCCCGCGCTGCCCGCGCACGCCGAGAGCTACAACCCGCCGCCGGAGTATCTGCTGGACGAGAGCGAGGTGGGTGGACTCTCTCTCTCTCTCTCTCATCCCCGCGCTGCCCGCGCACGCCGAGAGCTACAACCCGCCGCCGGAGTATCTGCTGGACGAGAGCGAGGTGGGTGGACTCTCTCTCTCTCTCTCATCCCCGCGCTGCCCGCGCACGCCGAGAGCTACAACCCGCCGCCGGAGTATCTGCTGGACGAGAGCGAGGTGGGTGGACTCTTAACAATAAATTTTTCTATAAAACTGCTTCTGTATTTCTTGTCATATGTTTAAAAGTACTTAGAATGAGTAAAAACTGTACCTCGCACTGACAGATGAAGGAGTGGGAGAAGCTGAGCGAGACCCCGTGGAAGCGGAAGTACACGTTCCTGCCGACGCGGCACGGCAGCCTGCGCGCGGTGCCCGCCTTCCCGCGCTTCGTGCGCGAGCGCTTCCTGCGCTGCCTCGACCTCTACCTGGCGCCGCGCGCGCTCAAGATGCGGGTGAGTGCTCTGCCTGCCCGCCGACTTCATTGCCGATGTTCATTTCACTTTTCACCATTTTGGTGCCGATTGTAACGAAGATATGTCAATGAAAGTACTATTATATAACTATTCAATTTTCATAGACAGTACATTGTTTCATATGGTTTTGAACCACATTGTTCAGTATAATTTTGCATTCCTAGCTATCATTCCAAAGTTACTCACGTGAATGTTATCCCCGTCCCTCGCAGTTGACTATCAGCCCGGAAGACTTGGTGCCGAAGCTGCCTTCCCCCCGCGACCTGCAGCCGTTCCCCACGAGCGAGTCGCTGGTGCTGCGCGGGCACCAGGGGCTGGTGCGCGCGGCCGACTTCGACCCCAGCGGGCAGTACGTGGTGTCGGCCGGCGACGACGGCACAGTCAGAGGTCAGTGGGAACCACACGGCGTCTCTAACGTCACACGGTACAACCAATCTTGGTGAATGCTATGCCCATCAGTCATGATTTTTATGTACCAAAAGTAGAAGGGGGCATTCAAAACAGGGTAAATTTTAATTCAACTGCATAAGTTTAACTGTTAAGTGTACTCATCTAAAGGATATTTAAAAACGTTAAAAGAAAAATATCGGTTCTTATTTCAGAAAGTACGAAAAAAAATAAAAGTATCAGAATCCACGATCCTAAATACGTCATATAACCCCGGCCGGCGGAAAAGCGACGCGTAAGATTCAGAGGTCAACGACACAATTCATTAGGCTGAGCGATCTCGACAATTCTGTACTTCACTTGATCTTGATACTAGAAAAATAATTTATTTTTCAGGCATTTATTTACAAGTTTAGTTTTAATTTCTTTTTGTAGTATTGGTCTTTAATAAAGCGTGTGACGTAGTTTTTGAGGGTTTTTTAAATGTGAAAATGATGATTTTTAATTTAAATAAATAAAAGCGTAGTAAAAATAGGCTCAAACGGCTCAGAAGCATGGGTATAGTCTATGTTTAAAAGGATGCAGTTGTTTTAAATGTCACCTTGTATATCTAATACAGCTGAGACCAAATGAATGTTCTTCATCAGATTCAGTTCTGCGATTTTTTAATATTTTTTATAAGGGCGGTAAGTCGATATTTTTAATAGTTTGGTTGGGCTTAGGGTTGGTAAATGCGAAACTTTGCGTTCGCTTAATTTCGGAACTAACTGACTTATAGCCTTGAAATTTTGGATTTAAGGTATGTTATTGTAGTATACCGGATGACAAAATTTCTGCGTTCCTGTCTGATCCAGAGATGGTTTCGGTAAAGTGAAGAGGCCTCCGATTTGAAAGTAAAATAAGGCATATGTTGTCGCGTAGTATGGGAGACAAGCACGGGCCGCTGCCTGCGCACCATCGCCGTGGCGCCGGCGCTGGCGGGCGAGGCGGGCGGCGTGCGCTGCGTGCAGTGGGCGCCCGTGCGTGCGCTCAGCGTGGTGGGCGCGGCGGCGGGCGGCCGGCTGCTGCTGCTGAACCCGGGCGCCGACATCGGCGCGCACGCGGTCGCGCGCCGCACCGACGAGCTGCTCATGGAGCCGCCGCCGCAGAAGATGACCAGTGAGTCGGATTACTACTTTTGTCTATTAAACAAATATTCATTCTAATTATTCTATTTTATCTTTGAACCAAACGGCTGAAGGTTTTTCAAGACTGGTTTTGGCTACCCCCGCATAAATGTGACTATACGTATGCTATAATCTACTTTCATCTCTGTGACAGATGTGAAATTCACAGGTTATAGTCTGTCTTTCTCGCATCTACGTCATAGGTATCGTTCTGTCACAGAGATGAAGTTATATTTTTACAATAATTTGTTTCATAGTGGACGCCCGCACGGCGTCGTGTATCACGTGGGACGCCGTGAGCGCCGACGAGTGGGCGCTCGGCATCAGGCTCGCCATCACGCACTTCAAGCCCATCACGCATGTGAGTAGTCTGCTATTATAGCGGGGCGAGATTGAAAAGTAAAAGCCAACTACGGGATAACAACTTTACTTTGGTTACTTATAAAAAGAAATACAAAACTTGCTCGCCTTATAAGATGTGCATACCGCACCGGTGCGCGCGTTGTAAAGAGACTGATTTGTTTAATGAGGCGTGCGGGCGGTACTCAACGCGGGCGCTGGGAATTGCGGAATAAATTAGCGAAACCACGAACACGTCTGTAAGAAGGTTCTAAGTGTCTTCAGGTTCGTCGGCGGCAACATTTTCAGCACAGCCTCCACCTTTCGAGGATCTGGTTCAATGCCTAATGTCCCAAGTAAGTAAGCCGCTCCTTAGCAAAAACACACTTACCTCGATTGGCTTTCATTTTAAACAGGCGTAGACGGTCGACGATCGGTGACGATTAAAATTTGGTGATATTACCAGAATATCATCCAAATAAGCCAGCACACATACGTATTTAAGACCAGACCTCATCCGATCGATCAATCGCTGAAAAGTTGCTGGCGCGTTTTTAAGGCCTAACGGCATTCGGTGAAATTGGAATGTACCAAAAGGTGTGGTGAATGCCGTCTTTGGTTTATCCTCCGGAGCGACAATAATCTGCCAGTAACCAGCCTTTAAATCAATTGTGGACATGACACAGCCTTCTCTGGTACTGTGCAACATGTAATCTATGACAGGAAGTGGATACTTATCAGTACGGGTGACGCTGTTTAATTTCCGGTAGTCGACACAAAAGCCTCTCCATTTTTCTTGGATATCAGCACCACTGGGGAAGCCCACTCTTACTAAGCATCTTTGATGATGTCATCTTCTAACATCTTTCTCTAATTCCGCTCTCATCACTTCTGGAAAATTAAATTCTTTTGATGTGACATATGAAAAGGTAGCTTCGTTACTACGCTGTTCCCTTTCAATTATTTTTCTATAAACTTTGTGTGGGGGCAACCTTGGTCCAAACGTTTGTTTGAGGCAGACCAGGTTGGGGTATGGTCCTTCACACCCTGCCACCCGCCTGCTAACCCGGTGAGTAACATAGGCAAGCCACGCAAGGCGTTTTCGTCGCTTACTCCAACACAATCTTTATAGACCTCTATGGCGTCTGCAAAAGATTCCACGTTGCTAGACTTCTCGCCTTCGAATCGTGTTGTGCGTTTTGCGTAATTACCATTTAAGGAACTACTTACAGTTGGTGGGCCATTTACCCTTTCCATTAAAAATCTCAGCTGCTCGGTTGTTATCATGATCGGAGCAATCGGAGGCACTGGAACAGCCTCCGGCGCAGGTGCAGGTGGTTGTACAGCCTCCGGAGTGGGCGGCGGCGACGCCACCACATTAGCTTGGGCAGCGCCCGCCGACGGACTCTCTGCGCGAGATGTCGTAAGCACCATGGTAACACGATGAAGCAATACGTGTATGTCGAAATAAGAGTTCACGAAAGTCCAGACGCACTATCACCACGTACACCAAAGTCTTTATAAATAATGTCCAAACACACACAATAGTTAGTTAGTACCACCTTATAAAAAAGTCTTTACTATTATAGCACCTACACATGTATCGCGAAACAAAACAGTAGCACTGTCGCGATAGGTTCCCAAACGGTTTTTTTCCTTGCTAGTTTATTATTCGGAGTTATAAGACACGGGATCCCTATCTCCACTCTCCACTCTAAGATAAAATTCAACACCAAGCATAACGCGAGATCATGTCGGCCCCCATTACTTACTTATCGACAAAAAACAGTTGCATTCAGGGGCAGCTTCCGCTACCAGGCCACTAAATGTTGGAACAATATACCTCTCCCCATTAGGATTCAAGCATCTATCTAGTATAAAGTTTATAAATTTCCGAGGAAGTTTATAAACTTGCGGCTCTTGTTATTTTCCGGTGACATATCTATGTAATTTTTTCAGATATCGTGGCACGCGCGCGGCGACTACGTGTGCGTCACGCTGCAGGACGCGGCGTCCCGCAGCGTCGCCGTGCACCAGCTGTCGCGCCGCGGCTCCCAGCTGCCGCTGGCCCGCGCGCGCGGCGCCGTGCAGTGCGCGCTGTTCCACCCCGCGCGCCCGCAGCTGTTCGTGGCGGTCAGTGCTCTCTCTCTCTCTCTCTCTCTCTCTCTCTCTCTCCCAGCTGCCGCTGGCCCGCGCGCGCGGCGCCGTGCAGTGCGCGCTGTTCCACCCCGCGCGCCCGCAGCTGTTCGTGGCGGTCAGTGCTCTCTCTCTCTCTCTCTCTCTCTCTCTCTCTCCCAGCTGCCGCTGGCCCGCGCGCGCGGCGCCGTGCAGTGCGCGCTGTTCCACCCCGCGCGCCCGCAGCTGTTCGTGGCGGTCAGTGCTCTCTCTCTCTCTCTCTCTCTCTCTCTCTCTCCCCCAGCTGCCGCTGGCCCGCGCGCGCGGCGCCGTGCAGTGCGCGCTGTTCCACCCCGCGCGCCCGCAGCTGTTCGTGGCGGTCAGTGCTCTCTCTCCGCTGCTGTTCCTCCTAAAGCTTACGACCACTCCTCTGTACCACTAAATACCTCCTTAACATGGTGTAGCTCGCGCTCCAAAAGATCAGTGTTACAAATATTGTATCCTCTGTTCTTGAGTGACGTCACAACAGCCTGCAAGAGTGATGGGGTAGTATGCAGGTATCCATCTCGTGTGTACGCTTACGGTAAATACAGTGAGACAGCGATCAATCTGGTCTTACCGTGATGATATTTCCAAGAAAGGCAACAAGCTGTCCTTTTCCAAATTATAAGTGAACTAGAGGCCGCCCGCGACTTCGTCCGCATGGAAACCCTATCATCAATCCCGCGGGAACTCTGGGATAAAAAGTAGCCTATGTGTTATTCTGGGTCTTCAGCTACCTACATACCAAATTTCATGGTAATCGGTTCAGTAGTTTTTGCGTGAAAGAGTAACAAACATCCATACAAACTTTCGCCTTGATAATAGTAGTAGGATTAGATTTTCGGATGAATAGAGTTGAGTGACATGAGACGCTACTTGCAGACGCAGCGCGTGGTGCGCGTGTACGACCTGGTGAAGCAGCAGCTGGTGCGCAAGCTGCAGACGGGCGCGCAGTGGCTGTCGGCGCTGGCCGTGCACCCCGCCGGCGACAACCTGCTCGTCGGCTCCTACGACAGGAAGTGTCTCTGGTGGGTACCAGGCTCCAACGTGATGCAATTACATTCTTGTTTATAAACTGATGTTATTACCCTGACAAAAATTTCGTAAAGAAACCTACACACTCAGATAGTTTAATCTGTAAACATGATCCGAACATTAGGTTTCCCTACAAATATTCCAAAAATTACTTACCCAAGTAAGTTGTTTCTGTGTTACACGAGTTTTGTGGATCTAATTATGTCTGATTCGCCGTGTCTGGTCTAATCTTTTTATGCGCTTGTATTGAGGATTTATTCCAGCCATCAGTTATGGTCTAGTGGAGATGTTGCTAGTTCTTGTTAAATATAATGAGGCGACTCGTATCGCAGGTTCGACCTGGAGCTGTCGGGGCGGCCGTACCAGACGCTGCGGCTGCACGGCTCGGCGGTGCGCAGCGTGGCGTTCCACGCGCGGTACCCGCTGTTCGCCAGCGCCGGCGACGACCCCTACATCGTCGTGTCGCACGGACAAGTCTACAGGTGGGAGATTGTACACCAGCAAACAGTCAAATGTTTAATAATGATCTCTTTCGCAAAATTCAATATTCTTTGTAATCGTATTGAACTTTATCAAATAAATTTTCAAAAAAGTTGTTCGGTACTAAGGAGTAAATAACCACTATTTTTTTTTCCAATAATGGTTAATTCGTACTACCTGATAAGACAAATGTCCGAAAGCCGATAAAATTCATCATAGGTGTAATAAGCAAGTGGGATATTTAATATTATTTATGTACGCATGTTTTTTTTATAAGTTAGTCATTGATGCCATCGTGTGTATGTTGCATCTCCAGCGACCTGCTGCAGAACCCGCTGCTGGTGCCGCTGAAGCAGCTGCGCGCGCGCGGCGCCCGGCCGCCCCGCGTGCTGGCGCTGCGCTGGCACCCCGCGCAGCCCTGGCTGCTCAGCGCCAACGCCGACGGCACGCTGTCCATGTACACCTAGCGGGGCCTTGTATATACATCTACATCATTAAATGTTTTATTGTAAATTCTGCGTCTTTTGTTACGTCATTTCCTAAATTCTGACCTACAAGATACCTTCAAATTTAAGAGTTCTTCCGGATATTCGTGCGATTTTATCATCTGAGATTGGACTCTGACTGTGTTCACTGTGTTGTGCAGATATTTTTGAGATAGGACTCCTGTAATAAGTACCTGATTATTTGAGATACGACTCCCAAGTTTGTGTTTGTTTTTGTGAAAGACAGATTTTACAACAAATGTGCCACGATGCCTTCAGATAAACATTGTTGCGTTCCTGGTTGTAAAGGCAGTGGAGGTATGTTTGAAATATTTTTGTTCTTGTATCAATCTGGTTCTTAATCTTGTGGTTTAATTCCTGGCAAGGCCACAATCGAAAATTATTATTTTTGCTGGATAGTCAAAAATATTATTAACAGTGATTTTTCCCTATAAAAATCTTTTCAACTGGGTTTAACAATCATCATTATGAGAATATTATGAGAATTAATCCAATCAGGCCACATATAACTTTAAGAAAGTTAATTGTAAAAACCTCGCATGGTTGCGAGTCTTTTCTAGTAATATAGTTATACTAGAAGTGTTAACTTCCAAAAAATAATTGTATAAAAAAACTACGCTTTTATTGCTATATTGCACTATAAAACAGTAGTAGCAAGTCGAACAATCATTTATAGCCAATTACCTCCGATTAAAATTATAACAAAATTAAATTTATAAACAAAACAATTTAAATCGGAGTAAAAAGCGTGGGGAGCTTGATGTAGTAAATATTAAAATCATTCTATTAGCATATATTTATGACAAGAAAGTTATGAAAATGAAGTAAATGCACCCCACGCTATTTACTCGATTTAAATTGTTTTGTTTATAAATTTAATTTTGTTATAATTTTAATCAGAGGTAGTTGTTATTATTTATTTATTTAAATGTGAAAATGATGACGTTCTATTTAAATAAAAATAGGCTCAAACAGCTCAGAAGCATGGGTATAGTCTATGTTTAAAAGGATGCAGTTGTTTTAAATGTCACCCTGTATAATCAATAATTTGGACTTAATAATAAAACAATAACTTCAATTCGGTTTGGCGCTAATCATACAATTTTTGTTCCTTTTTTTTATTTCACTTATTTTCCAGCCAGTACTACCTACTAACGAATGAGGTTGTGTCTCATTTTAACTGCCTGTTTGACCAAAATTGATGTAAAAGATCTCGGCAAAGGAAGATAAGATAAGCAGCTACAGCAGCAATTTAACAAAATTCCTGACCATTAATTTTTTAGATTCCTTAATTTTTTCCCTTAATTTCTAATGGAATAGGTTAATAAACAAGGTAAATTTTTTAGCTAAATATATTTCATGATCCTCTTCTAAAAATAAAGAAAAATTAAAACATCAAAAATTCAATAATACTGGTTTATTGTGTACGACATTACAGGAGGTACATACAGCACATTCGAGATTACAATATCACAAGTCGGAGAGCCGACATACAGACAGACAGACAAGCCGCGCCATAGAAATACGCCGGCTCGCTAGCACCATGCGGCGGCTTCATGTAACAATACATACAATCTACACTTTGCGTTGCGTTATAAACACTATAAATGGCAAAGGTTTTAACGCGCGCCTTGTTTGAACATCACACTACAGAATAGGGACGCGGTAGTGTGTTTTGTCACGGGTGTTGAAGAAAAATAATAATAAGCCGGTGGGCGAACATTCCGTCGAGCTGACGGCGCTCAACATTATAAGGACAGTAAGTCCTGGCAACGACCGTGAAAACGCGGCAGAATCGTCACAATAAAACGTACTTGCACGTGAAAACCTTGTTATTTATAGTACATTACATACAACTCGGGCGGACTCCTACATCGAGCACGGTTGAGCCTCTTTACTAGTAATAACGCGTCATGAGCACACGACAGCACGCACCAACACACACACGCCTCAGAACTCAAAGCCACACGTTAATGATGCGCCCCTCTGTTGGACCACTTGCTGAGCGTCGACTGCAAAAGTAATCATTTTAAATTGGGGCATTGTCATACTTTAAAGTTATTCATTAACTTACTTTGTAAGTCTCCGTATTTTTCATAATTTATAGAATTCAATGTCAAAAATAAATGATTGAAATATATTGTATGGTTTTCTACGATTCTTATGGCGATCGATTAACTAGCCTCAAAACCTGACAATCAGTCTGAACTTGACGTGAGTTCAGACTAATTGTCAGGTGTTGAGGCTGGCGTGAGTGATATGCTTCATCAATGGGCATTATAAAGAATACGCAATAATATTAAGACTAACCTCGTCAGTGCCCTGACTGAATCGAACAATTATAAACACCGGCACTGATATTTTATTTTATTAAAATAAGTTGATTATAGATTTACAGAAATCACTTATAAAAAATATATTGTTAAAAATATATCCTTGTTACAGTGACAAAGATAATTGTCTACTTTTACTTCGGGGTTCAGTAAAATTCCGGTGGCAGAGTACATTATTAAAAAATATATGTGGACTTTACGAATTTCGTCTCCATCCTTCACATCGACGCGAGTCCCGTCAGCTTACTTAAATATAATATCATGCACCGTTACAATATCAGATTACACCGACATTCGTAAACGAATCCTAAAATATACATCTCATCAGAGTTTTACAAAAATATACGTTCAGTGCGTAACGTATTATCCCGGTCAGCCCGTGGAGTCGTGCGCGGGCGCGGCGGACGCGGCGGGGGCGACGGGGGCGTGTGCGGGGGCGGCGGGGGGCCGCGCGTGCTGCGGGTGCGGCGTGGGGCGGCGCAGCAGCGCGGGCTTGGCGGCCAGCGCGGGCTTGAGCGAGCCGCCGGTGAGCGTGAGCTCCGCGAACTTGGCGGCCACGCGCGCCGTGTTGCGCGCCGGCACCGGGCTGCCGGGCGCGGCCTCCGCCGGCGCCGGCTCCCCGCGCGGCGGCCGCTTGCGCAGCGTGTCGCGGTTGTGCGCGAACGTGTCGGCGGCGTCGGGCTCGGCCGCGGCCGGCGCGGCGCACTCGGCGGGGCACACGGCGGAACACACGGCGGGGCTCACGGCGGGGGGCGCGCCGGCGGACGCGGGGCCGCGTGCGGGGAGGTCGAGCACGAGGTCGGGCGTGCTCTCCGCGAGCCGCCCGCCCGCCTCGCCGCTCGTCTGGAACGAGCGCACATCATTGACAACACCTAACAACTCTCTGTATTTGAGATGTCACCAAGATTCTGTAATTGGTTGGCTGATGGCGTGACACGTTAGCAAAGTCGCCACACTAGAAAACCTATCTACTCCTCCGAGAAAGAGACATAATACAGGGTGACATTTAAAACAACTGCATCCTTTTAAACATAGACTATACCCATGCTTCTGAGCTGTTTGAGCCTATTTTTATTTAAATTAAACGTCATCATTTTCACGTTTAAAAAACCCTCAAAAACTACGTCACACGCTTTATCAAAGACCAATACTACAAAAATAAATTAAAACTAAACATGTAAATAAATGTCTGAAAAATAAATTATTTTTCTAGTATCAAGATCAAGTAAAATACAGAGTTGTCGAGATCGCTCAGCTGAATGAATTGTATCGTTGATCTCTGAATCTTACGCGTCGCTTTTCCGCCGCCCGGGGTGATATGACGTATTTAGGATCGTGGATTTTGATACTTTTATTTTTTTTCGTACTTTCTGAAATATGAACCGATATTTTTCTTTTAACGTTTTTAAATATCCTTTAGATGAGTACACTTAACAGTTAAATTTATGCAGTTGAATTAAAATTCATCCTGTATATGAGTAGAATAACTAATATATTACCTGTTGCTGCGAAGACGCACTGGCCTGACTTCGCTCTTCACTTGAGGCCCTGAAAAATATAATTAACATTTATATAACCTCACACGAATTGAAGAAAAATCCTACAAAGAATTGTTAAAAAGTATATACAGGGTGACTTCTAATTCAACTGCATAAATTTAACTGTTAAGTGTACTCATCTAAAGGATATTTAAAAACGTTAAAAGAAAAATATCGCTTCATATTTCAGAAAGTACGAAAAAATAAAAGTATCAAAATCCACGATCCTAAATACGTCATATCACCCCGGCAGGCGGAAAAGCGACGCGTAAGATTCAGAGGTCAATTTACATGTTTATTTAATTTCTTTTTGTAGTATTGGTCTTTAATAAAGCGTGTGACGTAGTTTTGAGGGTTTTTTAAATGTGAAAAATGATGACGTTTAATTTAAATAAAAATAGGCTCAAACGGCTCAGAAGCATGGGTATAGCCTATGTTTAAAAGGATGCAGTTGTTTTAAATGTCACCCTGTATAGCCATATAATTGAGAAAAAAAAATTAAGAAAGAGAAATAGGGCTAACCTGTGATTCTCCATATTATTGGATTCCTGCCACTCGCCACTTTCTCCGTCTTCACTGATTTCATCTGAAAATATAAATTTTTATTCTGAAAATGTACAAAATAAGAATGTCTAAAAAGTTATTTTTTTTTTTTTCTAAACACTAAATTTCTCTCATGTCATCATACCGTCATCGTCATCATCATCTTCGTCGTAAAGCGACAAGTCGTCGTTGATGTCGCGGTCGTCTCCCCCCTGCCCCGCGTCCCCGTCGGTGGCGTCCTCCCCCCCGGCGGCCGCCTCCCCCTCCTCACCCTCCTCCTCCTCGTCCCGCTCCGCCTCCGCCCCCTCGCCCGCGTCCGGCTCCGGCGGGACGAACAGAGTGTGTGGCGCCACGTCCTACAACGATAAATATTCGTTGACTATCATTATCATCATATTAGTCACATAAAATCTACAACCGAACACATTCTCGAAAGATTTCCTTTGATTCTTTGAAAGTTGTCTGCAGTGTCTACTTAATAAGGTCGTGAAAGCTAATTATTGACCAGATTTATTAGTAGAAGAGAGGTTTAAAAATGCCAATTACATATCGCCAAATCAGACTTTGAAATAAGTCATAGCTTTTAACCTCTTCAGGTGGGTTGTCAGGGTGGCCGCTATAGTCATGATTGATCTGGACGCAGATAGACCACGAGCCCACGAGAGGACGGCTTGCTTGCTTAAATTATTGTTCTTCACGACGTTAATCTCGGGTATATTCTATACTTTCTGAAGAGGGAGGCGCGTCGTTAGACCATGTCCTGGATTGAGCTTCACCAGGTCGTGGGCGAGGTTCTGCCGACCACAGCACCTGCCGACAACAACTAGTCCGCTACCTGCGGGAAGATGAGCAGGTGGTGCAGGATGATCCGCTTCACCAGCTCGTTGGCGAGGTTCTGCGCCGCGACCTGCGCGCCGCCCTCGCCCCAGGCGGACAGCAGCGTGGGCCCGAGGCAGATCGCCAGGTTCCACGCGTCCATCATGTTCTGCGCGCTGCAACACACACAAACCACTACAGACAGGAGAAATCGGAACGGAGACGAACGGATGTTGCGATTCTGTTTATTTACAAAATGCTCCGATACTTTCTCGGTGATTCATACCCTTATAATGTCCTTCTCAGTTCCTTTGACTTTTATTAACTCTTCATGCTTATTAATAATGTGGATAAGTACCTGAACTGCGTGAGGTGCGCGAGGAAGGCGAACAGGTACCGCAGCACGCGCATGGCGGGCGGCGGCAGCGAGGCTAGCGCGCGGCGCGCCGCCGCCACGAACGCGGCGTCCTCGCGCTCGGCGGCCGCGCGCAGCAGCGCCGGCTGCAGCGGCGGCGGCAGCAGCGGCGGCCGCAGCGAGCGCAGGAACAGCTTCAGCAGCCCGCACACCGAGTTGATGTCGGCCGCGTCGCGCACGCGCGCCAGCGGGTCGGCGCCGCGCTCGAAGGCGGCGCGCAGCGCGTGCATCTCCAGCTGCGAGCCCGACACGCGGAAGATGCCCTGGTGGCGCGCGCCGTACGTGGCGATGACGCGCACGCACGACGTCAGCACCAGCGGCAGGCGCTCGCCCAGCGGCGCCTGGAAGCCGCGCCGCGGGCGGCCGGGCGGCGAGGGGGGCGGGGGGGGCGCCGCGCCCGGCACGCGCGCGCGCGCCGCGCTCGCGCGGCCTGGCAGCGGGACAAAGTTATTATATTTATCAAGTAGGAATCCTTGGCTTCGTGTATATAATGAAAAAAAGAACATTCGGCGTTACCTTCGACCCGAGCCAGGCGGCCGGCGCACGCGAGGTAGGCCCGGAACTTGCCGAGGTAGTAGTCCTCCTGGTCGCGGCGCGGCGCCTCGTCGTCTGCGCGCGCGCCGCTCCACGCGCTGGCCGGGCCCTCCATCAGCCGCACCAGCTCCTCCTCCGCCGCGTCTAGAGTTTTAGCGCTCTCTCGCAGTTCTGCGCGAAGCTGACGCGCGGCCGCTTCTAGCTGCGTCAACCTTGGTAGATGGGATGTATCAAAAGTTTATTCATTTTGCCAGAGACCCTAAAATATTCTACATATTTTACACAATTAAAAGAAAATATCAATTAAAAGTTTTATTTCGTGCAGGAATTTAATTTAATTTCCTTAAACCATAAAAGGAACATTTTCTGTTCTGTTATAGATATACCTAGCGCGCAGTTCGTCGGTAGCGGCGGCGCGCGCGCTGCCCGCGTCCGGGTCGGCGCCGGCCAGCGCGGCCGCCAGCTCGGCGTCCAGGCGCTCGGGCGGCGTGCCGAGGTAGGGCACGGGCGCGGGCGGCGCGAAGGCGGCGGCGTGCGCGTCCAGCAGGCGGCGCCGCTCCGCCAGCGCGTCCAGCTGCTCGCCCGCCGCCAGCAGCGCGGCCGCCGCGCGCGCCGCCGCCGCCGCGCTGCCGCTCTCCGCCGCCGCCGCCGCCCGCACCGCGCGCGACACCACCGCCTCGAAACCCACCTCCATGCACTGCACAGGCACACATTTGTTCAGTGAAAAGAAAACTCAGTTTTGATTCTCACTACAGAAAAACAAAACCCAAAATTACATAAGAATCTTGAGAAAACCTTCACTTATGAATGACTCGTCAGATTACTATTTCAAATAACTTAAAAATCCTGAACTTTTTATAAAAATTCTTCTTCCTCCTGGTTTCAGTCCCGGTTGCATCCTCATCACTTTGTAGAGGAATCGGGCGTATGCCTTTGACCATGGATCCTGGATTGGGAGAGTCCGGTTTTGACAGAAAGCGTCTCCCATCTGATCTCCGCAACTTTTGCAGGTATTGAATCCGTACCCCGTATTGGATCCATGGTAGCACTTGCAGTTGCCAGTGCAGGTTTCCTCACGATGTTTTCCCTCGTCGTAAGAGCATTGGTATATATTTTGGTAACCCTTTTATAAAAACTGTGTAAGAAAAACAAATGCCAAGAAAATTCATCCGAATTAACGAAAAATAAGTGAGTAAACACTGACCATCATGATCTCTGCGATGTCGTCGAGGTAGTACCGCTGCAGCGTGGCGTTGGCGGCCTCCAGGCTGAGCACGTAGTCCGCGCGAGCTCGCAGCGCGCGCCCGCGGGCCTCGCCGTGGCGCGCGCGCCGCTGCAACACGGGGCAGGATGTGTACTCATGATTCAAACTATGGTTGGTGTATGCAAGATCACTGAGATCGCACAAGAATTTTTTTCTCTAATTGAATAGGCTCTTATCTTAGGATGGATGTAATGAAAACGCATGGAGAGTAATAAAACTCGGGCTCGGCGACTCCGTGTATTTCGGTGCTCACTCACCTTCTCCAGCTCCTTGTCGAGCGCCTTCAACTTCTTGGGTCGCGGCGGGTCGGCGGCGGCGAGGCGCTCGCGCTGGTCGTGCGCGTGCCGCAGCTTGGCGGCGGCGGCGCGCCAGTCGGCCGCCGCGGCCGCGCACGCCTTGCCCGCCGCGCCCGCCTCCGCCAGCGCGCCGGCCAGCTCCTCGTGCCGCTCCAGCACCACGTCGCGGCACTTGCGGTGCAGCCGCAGCACGTCGTCGGCGGCGCGCTGCAGCCGCGCGGCCAGCACGCCGCCGTACAGGTCGGCCAGCGCGCCGTGCTCGCGCGCCAGCTCGCGCGTGCCGTCCAGCGCGCGCTGCCAGCACGCGGCGGCGCCCACGAGCGGCCAGTGCTCGCGCTTGTGGCGCTGGTCCTTGTGGCGCTGCGCGGCGGCGCGCGCCAGCTTGTCGAGCGCGCGCGCGTACTCGTGCTCCAGCTCGGCGCGGCGCCGGCAGTAGTCGTGCAGCTCGGCCGCCACGCCCGCGCTGGCCTCCGCGCGCGCCTCCAGCACGCGGTTCTGCTCGCACAGCTGCATGCGGATGTCTGCGATCACACACACCAATTGCTTTATGTCAAATCAGTCAAATTAATCTCATTTATTTTGTAGTGACAGTGGATTTAAAATCTCAAATATTCCAATGACAATAACAATAAATATTGTAGCGGGAGCAATCAAACAACTACTGTCAATCATCGCGAAGAAATTGACGCGCTCAATCAATAGCAGCGAAGAATCTAAGACGCGATTTCAAAGATTTTACGGATTGGAGCTAGGTATATAAACAACCGCCGACACAACATCGCTGGAGCCGCGGTTACGCGGTTTTCATATAATGGTTTTACAAGAACTGAACATACATATACACCTTCAGAAATATCATATAGTATTCCTGAAAATTCTTGCGGGAGCGAAGTAAAATAGCACTTAGGAAATTGCTAAGAAAATTTTTGTTTCTAAATAACATTATAGCTGTCGCACTTTGCTTTGGTATTTGCATTCATTTGGTATTTAAGTGCTGCTATATAAATACATACATACATACAAACAGTCACGTCTATATCCCTTGCGGGGCAGACAGAGCCAAGGGTCTTAAAAAGAGTGAAAAACCACGTTCAGTTGTTTGGCTTTAATCATTCTATCAAGAATTGAGATCCAAATAGTGACAGGTTGCTAGCTCATCGCCTACAAGTGGCATCCTAAGTTTGTAAGCCTATCGCGGGTAAGAGAGATGAAGTAGTCCTATTCTATTAAAGTTCCGGGAATCACACGGCAATATTAAAAGTTTAAATGTAAAAAAAATAAAAAGGTTAAGCGACTTTATCTAAATCTCAGCGCATTATTCAGAGTTGAAAAAATTTAGTTTAATACTAAACTATTGTCTTCACAATAGGTAAATAATAATGGCACATTTTTTGCCGCGGCTCCCGTGGAGGGGACCATTTGATGCATTGTTCCCGTTGTGTGTGCATTGTGTTTTTTGTGCGTAACGGAACGCAACGATCATTTTAATTATACTCAACCGCGTGTATATAGAGCGCGGGTGCAGCTCGAGGGCGATATATACGAAACAAGGAGCCGTCAGCCGCTTTTAGTGAACGCCACAGCGGACAGGGGCTCCGAGCGAGGGGGCCGCCACAGGGGCGAGCGCCGGCGAATGCTACGTTCAAATTGTATTTGCTCTACTCAATTAATTACTTAAAGGTGCTGTAATGTTGGAATATTGTAGGACACCAAGCACTTTATAGGTTGGCGGATATTCGACACGCGTGAAGCTGATTTAACAATTCTGCGAATGTATCTGTTCGAGCGGAGCGTCTACCTGGCGGCGGGCGATGCATTGTGACCGTACCCGGTGCGCCTCGCACCTGACGCACAGCTGCCGCGGCGCGACGCTAGCTACAAAACACAACACATCCTGAAAAAATAATTCAAAACGTTCCCGACCGTCCAGATTTATCTTCATATGATTCACGAGATCCATTTATCAACTGTGTATCTTATTTTCCGCTTTATCATAAAAACGCTCCGTCCTAACGATGAGAAGCTGCGAAAGTTTCGTTTCCAATAAGCGCAGTTATAATTAGTTATGTGCATTTAACACTACGTGGTATGTTTTGTGGCCAGTATTATCTATTATAATATATCGGTGTGGGAATTCACGAGTGAATGTGTACCGGGGTGGGCGACGGCGAGGTCCGGCGGCCCCCAGTCATGGCGCGGCTGCACGATGCAGTGGAACATGGCAGCGTCCTCGCGCGCCGGCGGCGCACTGCCGCCTGCCGCGCAGCCTCCCGGCGTCATCCCGCGCTCCGCGCCCGCTGCTACCCCACCCGCATCTCGCACCCTTCACGTCTCATCAAAACATTACATCTCGGTTTCCATGACTTCCAACAAATGCTGCGTAATAACGCAGGTAAACATCTACTGTATTTGAAGGTGCAGACGACAACAATAGCTGTATGATGTGGTACACGGCGCAGAGATCGGTTGCTGGCGTGCAATGGCGGGTGGTGCCGGGCGCGGGGTGAAGGCTCGCGGCCGCCAACCGGTCTGGCTGCGCTATCATCGCGATTGTGCTCACTGCCGCACCCACCTACTTACTGCACTCGGCCTTTTGGACAAATGCAACAATTCCATTCCATACGATTTAACTATAGATGGAAGATACTTAGAGTAGCAGTGAAAGGAAAATAAAATTGACAAAGTGCGAGTTGCGCTACGCGTATAGAATAGAATAGATTTATTTTCAAAATTGGATAAAGGTTATCACTTATTGACGTCACTTAAATCTAATTATAACTACTACCGCTTCCAAAGCGCATAATGTAGAAAAAGCGGCGGAACAAACTACAGCCACAGAGGCCGTTTTACCAAATGTTTACATCCTTTTTAAGTAGGCCTTATTTAACTATTCCTTGATAGTTATTCGTAAAATTTAACTCAGACAGGCGTTACCTAACTAACATAACTCTAAAAATTACGCCATATCAATTTTAAAGTACAAACATACTTATAGTCACGTCTATATCCCTTACGGGGTAGACAGAGCCAACAGTCTTGAAGGTACTGATGATTTTAAAGTACCTAGGAACAAAATTACAATACTAATCTATACTAATATTATAAAGGTGAAGAGTTTGTTTGAACGCGCTCATCTCAGGAACTACTGGTTCGAATTGCGTTTTTTTTTTTTGCGTTAAATAGACCATTCATGGAGGAAGGCTTTAGGCTATATAACATCACGCTGCAGCTATAAGGAGCAAATAAATAATGGAATATGTGAAAAAACAAACGGGGAAAATTATTCATCCTTGAGGGCTTCAATGATGCCCAAAATAACTATTCCACGCGGACGAAGTCGCGGGCACAGCTAGCCAATAATAATTATATCGATTAACGTAACACGCAATACTCGTAGCATATTTCTATGGAGCTCGGTTATTTAATGGAAACATTATTGAAATTAAACTAATAAGGAAAATGTTATGGAGTTTAGGTAGGCTTTGCGCGAAGCCATGAAGAATTTTATCATCTGCGGTCAACGACTTCCAATGTTTGTTTGCAGACGACGTCACGACGGCCAAGCTACAGACGCGGCCGCGGTCGCCTCCCGCCCGCCTCTGCCTCTTTACAATAGAAGAAATTAATTTTCAAAATTGGATACAAGGCATTACTCATTGACGTCACATCACTTTCATATATCTACTACTACCTCTACTCTTTTATTTGCTGAAACAGCTCGAGGCTACACTTCAAAGGTGACTTTACTGTTGGCGTGTTGTTTGCTTCAGATGACGAATTGAAGATTTGAGTTGCAAGGATACCAATTTTTCTCAACAATAAGTTACAAATGTGAGCAAAATGAAATTCACTGTGAGGATTCAACATGTCTTGGACTTTCAGCTGTTTATAGTATACCACGATTGGATCAGCAAATCAATTCAAAGAAATGAGGGATTTAAATTATACCGACATTGAGGAAAGGTATTTTTTATTTTCTACATGTATTAATTGCCACAACAACCACAACAGATGGTCTATTAGTTGGTTGGCATACATTTGTTTTGAAATTAGACGTCAAAAGCTGTAGTGTCGCATACGTAACGGCAAGTTCTTTTTTAGCGTGAGGGGGCGCAAATTGTTTTTGTTTCCGTTGTGTAGGTATATGATGTGCCTGCCGATCCAGACAACATAATGTGGTAAACGGTTCGCCGAGTAATCAAGAGGAGCAGACCGGACACTCCGAATTACTGGATTGCGAGAGGAGATGGGCGTGGGATCAGGCCGGCGCGCCCGGCGGGACATTAGCTTGCTGCGCACGCGCCGCGCCGGAAGCCGCCGTCAGCATTTGCCTACAATCGCACCAGCTCTATCGGCTATTGCTTATTCACTATAAACATGCGTCATTTCAAATCAAAGTAGCGTGTGCATCGTGAATTCGTGACCTTTGTATTGCACGGATGCAAATACTACGCTTACAGTCGACAATAG
Organism: Amyelois transitella; assembly: GCF_032362555.1. NCBI lineage: Eukaryota > Metazoa > Arthropoda > Insecta > Lepidoptera > Pyralidae > Amyelois > Amyelois transitella. Next base: position 39,188 of record NC_083518.1, on the reverse strand, counting down.
AAGAAACTCTTTACTGGTGTATGATTTTAGGAAGGGTTCTCTAAAATAGATTACTAGTATGATTGTTAGGTGCCGTGTAGTTTTCTGTACTTTACAATAGAACCACTCCATATCTTACCCATGGATGTCATAAAAGGCGACTAGGGGACAGAACTCCATAAACTTGGGATTCCTCTTGGAGGCGATGGGCTAACCTGTCACTATTTAAATCTTAATTCCAACATAAAGCCATCTAGCTTTACGTGGCCTTTTAGTCTTAACAAGACTGTTGGCTCGTATATAAACGTCGGCATATAAACTGGATTTTGGGTGTTGTACTAGGTATACACAGAAAGAGCCAACAGCCTAGAATAGACTCGGAGGCCATATTCCGCTGAATCACTTTATGTGGTTTACAATTTAAATTAAGAAGTGGTGGAAAAAACAGGTTTGTCTTGAGGTTGCAATTTTTATCTCTATACATACATGAAAAACCGAAGTAAACTTTGACCATCGACATACAACGAAGTAATATTGTTATATTTTCTGTTTTACAAAATTCGCTCCTAGCCGTTTGGGGCCGCCGGCGACCACGCGTTATGTGAAGTGACGTGTGACGCGGTCCCGGGGCGCGGCTCATCGCCTAATTCCCGGCGCGGCGGGAACAACCCCACGAGCGGCGCCCGCGCCCTGCAGGGCGACGCTACTAATTACGAAATTCCATTAAAATTTAATAGCTTTAAATAAATGGACGAACATGTCGTTCTCGTCGATGAAAACAATTCAATTCTTGAATAATATTGATAAATCATATATTTTAAGATATCGAAGCTCATTCAAAAGTACTTCGGATTCGTAGAAAATGAAAAATAAAAGTGGTGTAGAGTTTGTTGTAATAAGTTGAATTGTGTTCCAATACTGTCTTCTCTGGTCTACTGATCGTACTGTGTGTAAACGACAATAAACGTAAAATCTTTTAAGTGCACCGTGTGGTTCCCGGCACCAAATACAAAAAAGGATAGGATCACCCCATCTCTTTCCCGTGGATGTCGTAAAAGGCGACTAAGGGATAGGCTTATAAACTTGCGATTGTTTTTTATGGCAACTACAACCTGTCACAATTTGAATCTCGATTTTGTTATTAAGCCAACGTCAGTCTTTTCAAGACTATTGGCGATGACTACCCCGCAAGAGATAAAGACGTGACTATATGGTTGTAAGTATGTATGCTATTCAGTGGCTACGGTCCGTTGTGTCGAGATTCCCTTAAGATCTCATTGTTTTCTCGATTCAGGGTAGAATAGTTGGGCATTGCAGGTGTTTCATATTCTTTTCGTACGTCCAGGTAGGCAGATGTTTCTGTTAGAGTAACGATGACAGCCTGTGAATTGCGTTGCGGCGAAATGAGCGCGTGTTGGTGGTCGTCCGTCCGCACCTCGCGCTCCCGTAAACAAACAGACTCTTGAGGCCGACTGCGACGTACTTGTTACCACTGACTGTAATTAGCCCGGCCACACCGACGAGCTGTCATGTAATGCAATCGCGAGCTCGCCCGCTTCAACCGTTGAGGTGACATCGCTGCTGGACGTGTTATTGACACTACGGGACGAGGAACAAGTGAGATTGTTATGAGAGTTTAGCTTCCCTTATCATGCTATTATAATTTTTCCACATTAGCTGGGGTGTCTGAATATATATAGTTATACAGTATAAAGTGTCCGTATTAAAATTGAAATCTCCTGTTTTACAAGCTGTTCACGAAAACGTATCGGCGATAGGGTCGGGCGGCGGCGCCGGCTAAATATAGCCGCCGTGTGATTCACATCGCGCTCGCCGTCCGCCACACGCGGCTCCCCGACACTTCACAACTTTCATTGTCGACACGCATCTCGTGGAGAATATTCCCAACCCGAGGTGGCCGCCGGGACATCAGCCAACAGCAGCAGCAGTGGCAGTCATTAACAACATTAAATTTTTAGTCAGACCAGGTTTTTTTTCTATTAAACATACATCCAACATTTTCGTGTATATCACCAGTTAAATGTCCCCAGTGGTAATTATGAAACTTGCCCTCATTCATGTAAAAGACAACATTACATGAATACTCATTACAAACGATCTGGGAGCACTTGAGCCAAACAAACCATCATCTTATAACAAAACTTCTACCAAATAGGTAGACACCTAAAATAATTTGTCAAAATACGTTTTTAAAACAATTCATGAAGGCTTCAAAAATTTGGAATCAAATCATCCCCCATCATTAGGCATAAACCCTAACGATACAGTTATGAGTGCTACATTCATTTATCCTCACGCAAATTATAAAAAGGCCCATGACACCGACGGAACGTTTAACAGTCGATACTGAACGAATCAGTCGAACTACGTATTCTCAAAATTACCCTTCTATTAATTTTAATTGGGTTGTTACTTATTACAAAGCATTCCGTGATACGACCAAGCACTGACTAATTGTCCATTGCCACTCATTATGGCAGACATAGCGATGAGTTGGCTTGTGCGCACATCGCCGTCCGCGGCGGTGATTGCCTTCTTACCCGTGTAATTGTCCATTTTTCATTCCATTTATGAAAATAAGAGTTCATCCTTATGAAAAGGAACATTGGTTTCAGCTACGCCCGCGCGCATTTAGCAATCTATACGCGCTCATATAGCGCCACCTACTAAAGAATACAGGTATTTTGCAAATACCACGGGAACTTTAAGTAGTTTTACCGGGATGAAGTACTAATAAAAGTACTTTCATCCCGGTAGGTACTTTCCCATAAAAAGTAGATAGTACATCATTTGATTGGCGCAGTATTAATTACTCTAATAAGAGGAGAAATAAAACGCTTGTAATGTTTGAAAAAGGCGTGATGTGTCCTGGAGTCGAGGTAATACAGGAAGCGAGCCTGGAACCGCGCGCCAGTTGCGGCGCACATGTGGCGTCACGACCGTTACTAGTTTGTGTCGAATCTGCTTACAAACGAGGGCTTTGGCGCAAAACGTCTCTTTCGCAAAATGTCCCCTGGTCGCAAAACATCTCTTTCGCAGAATGTCTCTTTCGCAGAATGTCTCTTTCGCAGAACATCTCTTTCGCAGAATGTCTCTTTCGCAGAACATCTCTTTCGCAGGATGTCTCTTTCGCAGAATGTCTCTTTCGCAAAATGTCGCGCCAGGGACTTAGAATAAAATTTGATTCTCAAAGCAAAATCATTTATTACAATTATAGAGTAATTATGCAACCTTAAACTACTTAATTTTTGGGTCCAAAACAAACTTTGAGAAAAATATGAAACACTCCCCCGTGTTGACCTTAAACATAACTGTCTTCTCATTATGGCACTAAAATATGTTAAATAAAAAATAAAAATATTTTTATATCATTTTTTAAATGATTAAAAAAATAAATTTAATATTAAAATGTCAAATAAACGAATTTTGGCATTGTAATTTACTTTAGTTACCAAGTATTGCAAATAAAATATATTTTAATCATTTTTATAAATGATTAACATATATTATTGATAAAAAGAAAATATAATTAAAATGCATATCTTAATTGTGGTACTAAAGTTAACTTTGGTTAATTATTAATTATTGCGAATAAAATTATTTTTATCATTTTCATAAATGATTCAAAAAATTAATTTTCGCATTTAAATTAACCTTTGTTATTAATTAAAATTTGTTACATAAATTATTTTTTTCGTAAATGATTAAGAAAATAAATCTTTCATTAAGAAAAATAAACAAAAATGTACTTATTTTTTATACTGTAAGGTACTTAATTGCTAATAAAGTATTGCTAATCAAAATAAACATTGACAAAGTTTGTTTTGGACCCAAAAATTAAGTAGTTTAAGGTTGCATAATTACTCTATAATTGTAATAAATGATTTTGCTTTGAGAATCAAATTTTATTCTAAGTCCCTGGCGCGACATTTTGCGAAAAAGACATTCTGCGAAAGAGACATCCTGCGAAAGAGATGTTCTGCGAAAGAGACATTCTGCGAAAGAGATGTTCTGCGAAAGAGACATTCTGCGAAAGAGATGTTTTGCGACCAGGGGACATTTTGCGAAAGAGACGTTTTGCGCCAAAGCCCAAACGAGATTAAGATGACCGTGATAAGGCAAACTTTTATTTAATCATCATTTTATACCAAGTATTGGGAAGGGAATTCATTAGATTAAAACATGCGTGAAAGATGGCGAAGCAGATACTCATCTTTCGGTCAGCTCGTGCGATGTGGAAGGCCTTCTTTCTTTTGCCCGACTAGGACGAAGCCAAAAGAGGGTTAAGATTTTGATCTGTATGTATGTATGTGGGCATGGATGTTCATCTGTTCCCTCATAACCTATAAACAAGTTGCCATAACTAGATAAATGAGAAGTGGTTAGAAGCCTTTTGATCGCCGGCGGGTTAGAGGCTACCCGCCACGTTAAATTGCCCGCCCCAGTAGGTACAGCGCCCTATAGGGGACTTAAAGTAAAGAATAATTCCTTATCGTGTCGTGTGGGGCATCAAATGAAAGAGCTTTCTCAGCAAATTTTATAATATAATTAAATATTATTTACTGTTTAAATGACTTCTAAATTAGTTAGGACTCATTACGTAGATAGTTATAAACAATAAAATCTAAACTGCTATATTAGGTCTGCTCCGCATAATAAAACCTAACCAGAATTCACAGATCTCCAAAATAAGTAACAGTATATATTTTTTGTAACTCATTTTACCTAGTAAATTTTCGAACAGGTTTTTTTTTTCTTCTTAAGTCCGATCTTTTGTTTGGTGGTTGCAAAAGCAACAAAAATGCCCAGGATAAGCTGTTCCTTGTACATTGTGATACATTACTAGGTACTATTACTAATTCATGATAGGCATGATATTGTGAACAGAGGTTATATATGAAAATTTGATTACTTAGCTGGTTTGTTGTCTGTGTCACTTGAGGGTTGTATGATTTTAATTTACTATTATTTTTTATTAAAGACTTGTACATATGTTTTGTTAAATTTAGTTCAACATTTCAGAAGAATCAAGGAATCATATGAGTGTACTACTTAATCTGTACCTCGAAAGGTATAGATGCGGCGTAATTTCTTATCCTGTTTATAGGTAGCAGTGCGAGGAGCGGCCGCCGAGCGCGCGTGGGCGCAGGATGGGGACATTGCTCGCCACCTACGAGCAGGACTACTTGCTCGCTATTGGACCCCAATCGGGATGAACAAATAACTCTTAAGTGCAATTTAAGGAGTTTTATCGTTGCGGCCTTGTGTTAATGATGGAAAACATCGTGATAATTCTGTAGGTACCTCCGCAAGGACATCTGATTCCTGCTGGTGGTGATCCCGGACTCACCCTCGCCGCTCTGGAGAGCAACTTGGGGAATGCGTATTGATCATAATGTAAGGCAGGATTTTACACTAAGAAATTATGTCTGACCTCAGAAGCCTTTTCAGGGGAACCTCGCCCATATTAGTGAAAGCTGCACTATATGCATGAGTCTATTCTCTTAGTTGCCTTTTACAACATTCATGGGAAAGGAATAGAGCAGAACTATTAAATGAAAAACACATCACATGGCAAAAAAAAAACCTTAATATCCAAAATTTCACTCTTGATTGACAAATTATTGTATTTTCTGTTCAAATACACACGATTAAATGCCCTGTGTTTTCCGGCACTTTAGAATAGAAGCACTCCATATCCTTCTCATGGATATTGTATAATGCGACTAAGGGATAGGCTTACAAACTAAGGATTCCTCTTGAAGGCGCTGGGTTAGCAACAAAGTCACTATTTGAATCTCATTTCTATTGCAAAGCCAAACAGCTGAATGTGGCTTATTAAGACTGTTGACCCTGTTTCTCCACAAGGGACATAGATGTATCTGATAGTTTTTCCAATTTCATAAAATTTCCTAATTATACTTTTATAATATTTTATCAATTAAATTTTTCAATCTAATCTATAATAATAATAATATAATCTCAATTCTATCTTAAAGCCAAATAGCTGAACGTGGCCTATCAGTCCGCTCAGGACTGTTGGCTCTGTCTACCCCGCAAGGGATATAGACGTGATTATATGTATGTATGTATGTATTAAATTTTTCCAGTGTTCAGTGACCATTTCATAGCCATTGTGTTATAGTATCTTTCCCTTTTTTGACTATGACAAAATAAAAGCTTCTGTAAATAAAAACAATTGAGCATTGAAGAGGAAAGCATAGTGAATATTCAAGTTCATTAGTTGTCAAGTTCACAATTGAAAATAAAATATTGAATTACTATTTTAATAAGCCGGCTAATAATTATTAAAATGCTTAATAGGAGTTTTTTAATTAAATTAAAGGATAAAGAAAACCCAGGTGAAATCGTTTTTTAAATTTATGAGTTGTGTGCTTCTTTCCATAACGACTCATCGTGAAGATGTTTTACCTAAGTATAGGTACCTATTTGTATATTACAGTACTTTTACTGAACTTATACCCGATAAGAGCTTTTGGTGAATGATTTTGCTTTATGAAGACTATACTGCTCTACAGACAAACATGCCATCCCCAGAGTCTTTCAATTATGTGGAGTTATTCATTTTACAATACAAGTTTTCATTCATTTTTTTTTAACTAACATTCAAACATAATTGTACCTATGTACATTTTTGATAGTATAATTGTGTAGTAATTAGTTAGGTAACTTTCATTTTTTATACATAGATAGGTACCAACTTACACTTTTGATTTGACTATCTAGTCTTACCATTTCACCTACCAAACTATATCAAAACCAATCAAATATTTAAACAATTTCCTTTGTCAGAAACGAAAACAAATCTTTTCACTTAAATATTATTTGAATAGCCTGGAGGTATGAATAATCACTGGAAAAAACATGCCACATCTTAGTATTCTCTATCTTTTAAGGAATTTCTTATAGGAGTGCAAAGCCCAATATCTTTATTGGACAGTGATAGTGTGTCGACATGGCACCGCTACTCTCACTATGTATTGGTGGTATTTTAAAACAAAATAGACTAAACTCACTAGTGAAAGCTGCAAGTTTCCTGGTTGAGCCTAACCGCTTCATCGGCGTGCGGGGCTCCAAGTCGCGGTCGTCGAGCGCGGCGGCTCCGGCGGCCGGGGTCTCCGGCGCCTCCGCCGACGTCGGCGTCGTCGCGCCGGAACCTGACATTGCTGTGGCACTGCACCTCAAGTTACTCAGTATAAACTAACACAAAACTTGCACGATTCCATCGGTGGACTTTGCTTACTGAATTCAATTCCTTGTTTCTGCCGATTCAAATATAGCATTCTTCGATGTGATCGTGATAAAAATAACACTAGACTGTCGAGCGTACTGTTAGATTCTATTGCATTCTCCGAAACACCGATCGAATTTAGAGACCCGCTGAGAGGTAATCACTTAGAAATCACATAAGGTTTTTTTAAGGGATTAAATAACGGCCAAACGTTTGCTTGCGAGCCGATACCGTACGTTCAACAACAACAAAACAATACCAACTGAAATGCCAAAGAACTGCCGAATGCAAGCGAGCAAAATGTCAAAGTTGACAAGAGGGACATGTAGTGTTGTCAACTCTGTCCGACAAAAAGAAGCTAAATTGGTCTTAAAAATTTTTATAACCGAAAAATAACACCTGGCATAAAATTTATTGTCCTTAATATACTAAAAAAATCTTCTTCAATTACTTTTTTCTCGCTCATCTATACTTTGAACCCCTAAAACCATTTTATGATGTCTGACCAAAACCAGTGCCAGTGAGCAACTAGCGACTGATTGTTTATCAGTGTTTCCAGTCATACAATTCAAAGACCGTCACATTCCTAGCTATTTAGTCACCGTTGAAGTCGTCCGTTACAATCTAAGACCTCGTAAACACTCAAAATTTTTACAAAATCGTAAATATCTCGAACACTACTTACACTATTTTGATGCCAAACAAATTTAAAAATTTTATTGATAGCGCCACATAGAATCACAAATATATTTTTAAATCTTCCATAAAAAAACTTTGAATCTTTGTTTCAGTTCATCTTTATGAATAGTAATTCAAATATCTTATTTTTTTAACAAAATTGTGAGTATCTCAAAAAATACTTAACTGAGTACTTATATATAGTTAGGTCTGTGACAGCCTTAAATTACTAAGTTGGCAACAATGGCGGTCGCTCAGACTGGTCTGGCATGCAGGTCGTACAACCACTGGTCGTGGGCACGTTTAACTGCGCCGTTTAACCAAGTTGGACGAAGTCGGCTACAATCTGCACGAGCCCTTATGTTTAAAAGAAATTTAATATAGGGAAAAAGCACTTTGTTGTGTTGAATAGGCCATTTATCGAGGGAAGGCTATATAACATCACGGTTCAACTATTAGGAGCGAAGAAATAATGAAAAATGTGAAAAAAACGGGGAAAATTATCCATCCTTGAGGGCTTCAAAGATATCCAAAATAACTATTCCACGCGGACGGAGTCGCGGGCACAGCTAGTTATAAATAATGGTGTAATACACTATTCGCTTCATTGGTGCTAGTGGCAACCGGAAAGAGGGTTGAAGTTGAACATTACGAGGTACCTACTTAGCACGTTTGGTACAAGGATCAACGATAAAAAAATACGGTCCAATTGAGAACCTGCTCCTTTTTTGAAGTCGGTTATATATGTAAATCGTGGATGAGTTTGAGTCGTCGCTCTCCCTCTTGGAGCCCTGGGCTGGAACTACTATACCCACACGCTAAACATGCACTACAACATTCTGTTTACACTATCGGCAGTTCAGTATTGTGAGACCTCGCTAAATAGATTTTATGCCCTCATTTTTAAAGAAATCGTTTGAACCGTTTTAAGAGAACATTCATACCATATAAGAGAACATTAATATTATTATATGTACTTATTTGATCGGTAAAAGATTTGTGTTTGGCTAAACGCTAAACGCTAAACAAACACAAATAAAAATGCAATTATGAACGAAGGCATTAAAAATATTGCGTTTATTTCTAAACTCGCCCATAAACAAGGAATTAACAATTTCATACTTTATAATTTATAAATAGAGCTTACATTATATTTATTATGTACACAGATGATTCATATCCCTAACAGAAAGGTACTTACAATTGCTTCTAAAATAAATGTAAACTGAAAGGTGTATGTATGTATTTGCTATTGTTCCGATCGCGTGGGGTAGATTAACCCATGCAAGTAGATCTACTACTTGCATGGGTTAATCTTCTCCACGCACGGGAACTGTGAAAACTTTAGAAGAAAAGATTAACAAGAAGTGACCATCACATAATCAATGTTCCTAATCATAATTGTAAAATATAGAACTTCGAAACGTATATTATAGTCGTAGGTAATAAAACCGTTTCAGTATCTGAGACAATGATCGTGATGCACAGAGTGGTGCAGCGGCGCGGCATTCTCCTTGTCGCGGGTGTAGTGCTGCGCGGCGGCGGCGGGCGGCGGCGGCGCGGGCGATGCGAACTCCGAGCCCAGCGGCGCGCCTTCGTACTCGTCGCCCGAGCCGTCCGACGCCTCCAGATAGCCGAAGAGCCGCGCCGCGCCGGCCGCACGCTGCTCCCGCCGCCGGGCCGCTACTCCCGCGCCCCCCGCACCGCCCGCACCGCCGCCCTCCACGCTGGCGCCGCCCGCGCCTGCCGCCACACCGGCGGTCGCGCCGCCGCCCGCGGTCGCTGAACTTGTAAACGCAATGCTGGTTGTGCGACCCACACTCGACGGTACTTTTAAGTTGCGACTCTCGATGTGACTGCGAAAATTAAATAATTTTTCAACAAAAACCTAATTATAACTTCCAAAGGCATATTAAGATAACTGGGGGAATACTAACTGGGCGTCTCGCAAATGATGTTGCAGTTGCACTTGGTCGTCGGCAAGATAGGGGCACTTGGCACACGCCTTCTTGTTGTGAACCTTGTGCACGTGCGTGGCGAGGCGCTCGGCGCGCGCCGCCTTGTACTCGCACAATGCGCACGCGAACGGTTTCAGGTGCGTGTTGAGGTGCCGCTTCAGGCACCAGTTGTCCACCCCGGACCACGAACAATAACAGCACGCGTAGCGTCGCTCGCCCTGTAAACCATCATTATTGTTTATGTTTATTATCACGATAATCACGAATATTTGCGTTGAAAAACTAAACATTTCTTCTTTTTCTACAGTGCAGTTATTTTAATTTGGGATTGGATGATTACCAAATAATATATAGGTATATAGGTACCTTACGACGGACACCAGCAGCGGTGCCGGGCGCGGCTGGTGGAGGGGCCAGGCTCGTGGCGGCGGCCTTATGTGGCGTCGAGGCAGATCCGGCGACCTCCGCCTTGCCAAGCGGCGCGCGCTCCAGCTTGACGGGCGGCGCGGGGGCGACCGCGGGCGGCGGGGCGGGCGCCGAGCGGTACTCGAGCTGGGCGACTGTCGCCACCGCGGCCACGACGGGAGCCGCGGGCGGTGGCTCCCCCGGCGGCTTGCTGTAATAGTGCAGTGCGGGCGCGGGTGGCGCCACCGCCGGTTGCGGCTTGGGCGGCGGAGCGCGCCGGATGCGGTTCAAATCATAGGGTTGGTCGCGATGCATGCGCAAGAAGTGCTTCTTGACGTGGTCAGCCCGGTTGAACTGCTTCTGGCAGAGATAGCAGTGGAAGGGTTTCTCGTCGCGGTGAATGTTCTCGTGTCGCGTGAACAAGTCGCGGCGATCCGTGGCGTACGGGCACGAGCCGCACGCGTACCGTTTGCCCGCCTCGCCGCCGCCCGCCGCCGCGCCCGCTGCGGCTGCCGCGGCGCTAACTTCAGCTTGTGTTTGTACGCTTTCATTACTGCCGCCGTTACTATTGCGTCTTTCATTTCGACTAGCATCAACCTAAAATAAAAAGTTTGGTTAAAATCAAACACACATGAGAAAACAAATTTTCTCTACTTGAATCCAAATTGTAACAAATTTAATAAGACTTTCTAAAAAGACTTTTTGCAGACAGCATTCAGTCGAACTACATTTTGCTGTCAATCACCTAATTGCTATAAGCAATTTGTGTTGTTGTTTCCTCTGCAGAATTCCATGCGCAATTTACTTTTTATTTTCTTTCGAAGAGGTGGATATATGCATCCCTAGACCAAAGGGCCGGAAAAATATTGGGAAAAAGAATAAGCATGGTCATATAACGTGACAATGCTATCAGCTCTCTGGACAATTACTGCGGGGCAACATTCTCCGCTCGGTGTCGTCTCTTCCTGTGCCCATATGAGCCCACTTTTTTGGAAGCCTGCGGCTGCCCGCCTAGACCCACTTCAATGTATCCAACGTTTTCTAACATTCGGTTTGCTATTTTGTATACTATACTTAGTAGTTTGGAATAACGTGTGTGGAACAACCTTGTTTTTGAGGCGCTGCAGATAGCGGGTGAGGTCGTCGAGTGCGGGGTTGTCCCGCAGCAGGTGGTCGGCGGCGGCGGGGTCCGAGTGGTGGTCCCGCGCCAGGTGCTGGCGCACGCCGCGCGCCCAGCCGGACGCGAACCCGCACCCGGGGACCGGGCACTGGAATGCGCGGGCCTGGGAAGCAACCGTATTTGTTACAATCACTGCGAAGCTTCATAATCATTTAAATCATAATTGCGATGTTCAAAAATTTTATTCTATATTATAGGATACTTCATACCACTTAGTAATTGTCATATCTTTTGGTTTCACAACATTGGTTGACGAAAAATAAATTACTTTAAGTTTATTGCCGCTTCCAAAGCGTCAGTGCAGAAGAAGCGGTGATGAACTGCACTGCAGCATTTTCTTCAACAACGTCAACTTCACAACTATCTAAACTTAGAATAGGAATTTGGACGAGATAATACATTGTTCAGATTAATTATGAGATTTTAATAAAAAATAAATTTTTTTTTTATGGATTACCTATTTTAAATAGATTTATGTACAGAGTGTACTGAATTTTGATTTTGGTTCAAATCAAACTACAATTCTTTATGAGGTTCCTGTGCCAAGCGCAAGCCAGATATTTTTATCATTCGGGTAATCATCAGTCCTATAATAAGCCTTCCCAAAAAGTACTTTCTTCACAGACTCTATGAATTTTTGGTTAGGCATATCAAGAAAAGACTCCAGCAACCTACTATATAATCGTATACAGTTCCCCATAAATGACTTACTGACTTTGCTAAGCCTATGATACGGCATGACTAATTTATGTTTATTACGTAAATTTCTATCAGTAGTGGCAGACAGTACTGATAGAGCTGATGTAATCCTATATGTGTCATATACCTACAAGCTTTCAATATAGAGAAGCATCTTAACCTGGGAGTGGGTTCCCAGCCAGTGCTCGGCGACCCTCGCCAGGAACCCCACGCACTCGCAGTCCGCGCACTTGAACAGGCGCTGCGCGGGGTTGTAGGCGGCGATGCGCGAGTGCGCCCACGCCAGCGGCTCCTCCGCCGCCGTCCAGCGGTCTTCGGCGGTCGGGTCCAGGCGCGGGGCGAAGTTGGCCTGAACATCATATTCAGCATAAATTTGTTCGTTAACGCATTAGCATGTTAAATTTTATTACCGTATTATAAATAAGTATATTTTACCTAACACACCACGTCATTGTTGTGTGGTATATGTGCGAAATTAAATCTATTTAACATACCTACACTTTTCGGCATGACTATTACATGAATGTGCAATTGAAACGATAGGTTGTATAAAAATAAATATTATAACATTTCTAGTTATAGTAACGCTGCGATTGAAATACACATAGGTTATAGGGGTTACTTGTTGTTTAGGAATCTGATTTAAATTAGTTGGCTTTAGTACAGGATGTTGAAATAGTTTGACAATATCAGGCGTAGCACCTGTAGTATTCCAGGAGGCGGGAAGCCATTCTGCATGAGCGCAGCGAGTCCCCAGGCCGTGATGTGCTCCTCGGGGCGCAGGTCGTCGTCCAGGTCGCGCTCGGCGGCCGGGAACTCCACCCCCACCACCCCCACGCTGGCCTCCTCGCCGTACAGCTTCTTGGTGATCTCCTTGAACATGTCCTCGCAGTCCATCGTCAGCGACGCCACGCTGCCCACTCCCGCGCCGCCCTCCATCGCGCTTTACTCGCGTCACAATCTGCAATTGTTAATGTTGTTTTTATAGAAATTAAAGATTTATATAATTAACATTGTTACAGTATATTTTATTAGAGCTATAACCTAATAGTACCTTCCCGAGAACAATCTCTTCAGATACTTATTCCTATTATAGATACCTAATCAAAACACACTAGCTAAGCGATATCTTTGTTGTACATTACAACCGGATATGTCCAAACGTGCATACGTATTGTATATCGGGGCTGCTTACGTATTGTTGTAAAAAGGTAAGAAATCAAAGTTATTGTCAAATTCAAATTTGCTACATAATGCTAAAGACTCGATTGGGTTTTAAACTTTAATCATTATGATACGAATAGTGAAATCAAAACAAAGGTAAATTATTTTGAATCTCGTAAATTAAGCATAATATTAGTGAAAGAAGTATAAGGAATCGTGGCTAGTGAAATGAGGAAGGCTCTCCTTTCCCTGCAAGAAACACGCTTTAATTTATGTATGATTATCAATCCCTCGGGAACTTTGGGTTAAAAAGTAGCCTATATGTTATTCTGGGTCTTCAGCTACCTACATAAATTTCATCGTAATCGGTTCAGTAGTTTTTGCGTGAAAGAGTAACAAACATCCATATTGATATACTCACAAACTTTCGCATTTATAATATTAGTAGGATAAAACTAATAAATACCAAATATGATAGTCTTGCAGTCCCTTAACAAAGGTTGGTTAACGACTAATAAATATTCGTAGCAATGTGATAATGAGTTGTCGTACAACCTACTGACTTTGCGAATAAACCTTGACATTTCCTTTTTAACGTGATAGGTATTTACAACATAGATACTCGTAGAAATACTGGATTTCTGTATTTAATACAGAGTTGAAATATTATTCCAATGGGGACGATATCGACCGACTGAAAGTTCATCAGTGAAGCTGATCTGAATGGAGATGAACTAGTAGAGTGTGACACGGGGATCGAGAGCGGTCGGGGTGGGTGTCGGCCCCCCCCGCCGCAGAGAGCGGCCGCCTGGCTGCGGTGGTCGCGCTCGGCACGACGGTTACCTCGCGGTGGCGGTGCGGGCGGTCGGCGGCTGGTCGGGCGCGGCGGCGGGCGCGGGGGGCGGCGGGGGCGCGCGGTCGATACTCGGCACGGCTGCGGGCGCGAGTGGCATCAGCATCGCGCGGCGCGCGGTCCGCGACTGAGCCACCCGCCGCCGCCCGCCGCCCGCCGCCCGCCGCCCATCGATCGCCTCCGCCCGCCCTCCCCTACCCATTCACAACCGTATTGACCGAGTACGTGGCTACGCCACGCAGCGAGGCCTCTTTGTCCGCTTTATTGCATTCCTTCGACGGTCTTTGTCTTCCTTGATCATGCGATTGTCAACTGATACATGTAAATCACATTATCTACAGAATATTAAAAAGAAAATTGCGCTTCCGTTTAATTTTATCATTTTAAACTTAGTGCTTACTTGACATACCAAGTACGCACTAACCTATTATTTTGTAAGATTTTCATTACAGCGCTAATCAATTCAGTACATTTTGTCTTCTTCCTCTTGGCGTTTCACCGCTTAAAAAATAGCCCGAGGTGCGCTTTTTGACAATAATCCTGGATTGGGTAAGCCAGGTTTTTACACGAAGAGGCTTCCGCCTGATCTCCGCATTCTTTTCATGGCAACTTAACTCACATTGGATTATTCCCGAAGTCGCCTTTACGAGATCTATTGGAGAGAGATGACGGACCATTCTGAAGTGCAAGCAACCACACGGCAAAGTATCAGTACATACGTTATAGGGTGTATTAGTTTTGTCAACAATTTTGAGTGAGTTTGACCAAAACCTACCTGTAAGCCAGATTAGGTCTGAAGTGCTACACAGCTTTCATATGACCTTCACTTTTACTTTGTTAAATAAAAATCCCTAAGTTAAATTATTCTCAAAATAAGTTCTCACCCCATCCCAACTTAGAATAACTTGTACTCTTGTACTTGATACTTGATAGCTCTGTGATTTGAAAGTGATGTTCTTGTACATTACAATTGTACAATTATCAGTATTAGAACACAGCAACTGCTGCTTCCTAAAGTACCCTAGTAGGTACATAAATTTCGTTTATTGCCTTTATCTTAAAACGAAAAATACCCTGTGTTCTTACACCTATTTTAATATAGAAAAAGGGGTTCCAACTTTATAAAGGGGAACAATAATTTTTCGTCATCAGTCCGTCGCAAATTTGTGAATTAGATTAACTTCAACAAAATTTTTAAAATAGAATTTTAGGTCAAATGTAATTTGTTGACGTAATTATTATATATTTAAACTATATTTATTGATGTCATGACCGAGAGAAATAATTATAGCGTCTATTTCAGATACCCTCAATAACTACAGATATTGAGGGTATCTCAGACAGACGGCGGACTGGAAGTCACATCTCTCTCATAGCACCAGTATCGCAGTATAGCAGGCATGCGCAGTAGCATGTCGTAGCCCGTAGCTCTGCGTAGCGCGGGTCGTAGCGCGGGTCGTAGCGCGGGTCGTAGCGCGGCGTAGCTCCCGTGTCTCGCCACGGGCATGTCTCGCCATGCGCTAGGCGAGGGCTCAATGCTGCGACAACCCACGCGGTATAGTGAGCGTCAATCTGGAATATCGATTTCAATACAATTCTCAATTTTGTCACAACACAATAATAATAATCAGATTAGGTAACTTTTGTTTTGAGTATTTTGTATATCAAAGATAATAATCCTGAAAACCCTATCCAGACAGTTACTATTTTTTCCGAATTTCATCGGTGTCTTAGATATGCAGGATTAAGAAATAAATAAATGCCGTGTGGTTCCCGGCACCAATATAAAAAAGAACAGGACCACTCTATCTCTTTCACACGGATGTCGTAAAAGGCTACTAAGGGATAGGATAAAGTTTATAACTTAAGATTATTCTTTGAGGCGATGTGCTAGCAAGTAGCAACCTGTCACTTATTAGATCTCAACTCTATTATTAAGCCAAACAGCAGAACGCGACCTATAAGTCTTTTCAAGACTGTTGACTCTGTCTACCCCGTAAGGAATATAAACATGATTATATGTATGTACACAAGAAATAAATCTTAAAATTTCGAGTACTTAAATATAAAAAGGGTCACATTTTGAGACAAGAGCTTGAGAGAATTTGTATGTAAATTTTCTAATAATAAGTGTTCATGGCTTTTGTTTCAGTGACAAACGAGAGTTCCAACATGTACCATTTCATCAGCCGTCCGTCCGGCGTCCGGCGAGCGGAGCAGCGTGCGGCGCATATCCGGTTCCGGATCCGGCCGCCGCGCGCTGTCCCCCTCTCCCCCCACCCCCCACTACACACACCTGTCGACGGCTATGCATAGATTACATCAACAGATTTTTATGAAAAACACTTTGTTCCTCATTCAGGTGATGTAAAAACTTTTTTACATAGCTATAAGTAAACCTATAAGTAAACAAATCATGTAAATTACGTTCATTTATTTTTAAAGATGTTTTCTCCTCGCCCTTCTTCGTCTCATCATTCTTAGCTTGTTTACATGCCGGGTAGTTAGCGGCCTGGTAGCGGACACAAAACGTAATCTATGCCAGCTGCTCTGGAAAAGGCATACAAACTTGAGAGCTTCCTTTGAGACAAAAGGGTAGCAATTCGTTACTGTTTTTAAATTTCAAATGCAATAAAAATTGCCATTGTATCTTGTGGTCATATCATACGTGTATATATATGCGTGTATATCAAGCGGGGCTAGCGTGGCACGCGCGACGTCGTTTTGTCGCGCGATATATGTAGCTACTATCGCTGTTCCGCTGTTTATTATGACGCGGCATGGGACAGCGACAGTTTATCGCGCGATTGAAACGTCGTCATGCATGCCACGCTCGCCCCGCCGATCATATAAAGGGTACACCACCCACCACCACCCACGGCTCTACCAACCTTCCGGTTATCGTCGCCGACTCATGTTCGGAGTGCGCTGCTCTCGAGTTTCCTCTCTTACAGCGCACCTTTCTTGACTCCCTACAAAATCTTATTAGTGTCTTTTAGTTGTGTGTTACTCACCCCCCTTCTAGGGGGCTGAAGATAAACGTTACGCCTCCCGTAGCCATGCCATCGCCGAATGGTTGCCCTTATTTGTTACCCTGAAGACTTTTTTTTGTTTGACACTAAAAATATGTATAAATAAAACCCTATATCAAATGGTAAATTTTTCTTGTGTATGCAATTAGATAGCAATGTGTGAAAGGTGTCGGTCTGGATGCGACAGCCGCGGGGTGTCAAGTAGAGCCGCAGCCGGAGCACGCAGCGCGGCAGGTATCGACGGCGGCGCGCGGCGGGCGGTGCGCGTGCGCGCGAGGGCGGGCGGGGCGCGGGGGCGGCGCGCGGCGCGGTCGATGGTCAGTCGCGCCCCGACCGCGGCCCGTCCCCGTGCAGCCCTCGCCGCCGTCGCCGCGCCCGCAGCCGCCGCCGGCCGCGCGCTCGCCGCATGCCGCGCCCGCGCCCGCGCCCCCGCTAGCGCCGGCGTGGCCGGCGAGCCGCCCGCCGCCGCTCAGCCCGACCGCCCGCCGCCGGCAGGTGAGCGACGCCGCATCGATCGCCGCCGCCCCGCGCGCTGGCCGCGCCGACACCGCACAGTCGTCGCCTCGGCCAAAATCGTTCAATGGACGATGACGTAGCCGTTTCTCTCAATTGATAGCACATTAAAGTGACGAATGATTATTGACGTGAGATTTAAAAAATGTGCAATTAGTAGTAATCGATCATGATATCTGCAATGTAGAGTACATTTTTGTCATTATTCTGCTGCGCGGTAAACGGCGAAAACTGGTACGCGCAGCGCGTGGCGGTACAGACACGCCCGCGGCCAGCGCGGTGGTCGCTTGTTTACAATCAGCGCGGACGGCGGACGGCGCACAGATTTAGCGGCGGCCTGTAAACACGCGCACTCGTCGCCTCAATGAGAGCGCGCAAACTATAAATACGCGCACCCGCGCGCCGCTCTGCCCCCGCTGCCGCCCGCGCCGGTGACCCTCACCCACTGCCCCCGGGGCTGTGCTGGCGGTGCAGCGGCCGCGCCTTGCGCCGGCGCCGCGCCCGCCCCTCCCCAACCAATATGCATCGAGTCATTTGACAAATTTTGTAAAACTAGTATACCCTTTGAAGTAGCAATTTTCAATTCACAACAATAACCCAGCACCGAACATACCGTGTGTTTCCCGGCACATTAGAATAGCACCTAAGAGAATAAGCAAATTTATCAGATATAGGCATGTAGGCATGTAGATCCTATGCGATACAACCACTATTAAACTAAGTAATTTTATACAATACCAATATCTCCTACCCATAATCTGAAAATCTAAGTCGGTAGTTATAAAGAGATATGAAGTTCTCTCAGAAATAGGCTTTGAATCTTTTCGTAGTAGCATTGCCTCAGAGGCAAATTAATGCAAAACATATTCTGCGGTATATTATCCCTTGCAAGGTAGACAGAGCCAACGGTCTTGAAAAGTTTGGTATGCTAGCCCATCGCCTAAAAGAAGAATCCCTAGTTCATAAGCTTTTCCCTTAGTCGCCTTTACGACATCCATGAGTAAGAAATGGAGTTGTCCTACTCTTTTTTGAATTAATTTCTGAATTTGTAAATCAATCGATACTTCATTGAAAAGTGTTACCGAAAGATGATGTTAGCTACCAGTGGGAACAAACTGTATAATGATTTTCACTACCCTTTCACTTAGGGTTGCCAACCATACTTTATAATAACGTATTCTACTTTATTTTTGATAATAATACTTTATACTTTTGCATACAAATAAAGTATGCGAAAATACATTATTTCCAACTTTTACTGTGGTGCGTAAAACAAAACACTCATTATTTATTTATTTATTTACATTTAAATTTTGATTTCAAACAACCTTCGAAACATTTAAAGGTTGCAAGAAATTGTTAGCATGTGATAAAAGCACACAAAAATACGTTTTTAAGGCAATAAAACCATAAAATTTGAAAAATACTTTTTTATCTTCCAAATACATTATTCTTTCCCATTCAAACAATTTTATACGTTTTTTTTTTGTAAATAAAAGTTGGCAACCCTACTTTCACTTAAATCTAAAATGTATAGATAAACCCATTGCCTCTGAATTGGTGCACATTACATAATACCATATCCGCCACGCAGCTGCTTTTTGACGAGCAAAATTAAAATATTATTATCAAAGAAAA
This sequence comes from Amyelois transitella, assembly GCF_032362555.1. Taxonomy (NCBI): domain Eukaryota; kingdom Metazoa; phylum Arthropoda; class Insecta; order Lepidoptera; family Pyralidae; genus Amyelois; species Amyelois transitella. The sequence goes on along the minus strand of NC_083518.1, from coordinate 19,816 downwards.
GTTTTCAAGTAGAAATTGTTTGGAGGAGGTCTATCAAAGAAATCCAGATGATGCCTTTGTGTGTGAGATGGGGTGAACATTGCTTAGTATATTATTTGTGAGTGCTGTGGCTCATTCCAGATGTGCAGCTTGTCAGCGCTGGCGCGCGGCTGCCGGCCCGCGCCCGCCGCCAAGCCGTGCTGTCTGTGCTGGTGCTGCTGCTGCTCCTGTAGTTGGTGAGTGTGCGGCTGTTACACCACACTTGGTGAGCTAAGGCTAGTCTAAACTAAACAAATGACCGTCGTCCACAAATCGACTAAACTTTAGCGAAACCTGGCGGCCGTCATCTGTTACATCGTAGGAGAGTAGACATTGTCAGCCTAAACGTCTAATCTATCGACAAATCTCGCCAAGAAATAGACTACCGTAGAGTGGTTCAACTTTACTCCAATATTTGCTCCAAAAAAAATTAATTATGAATATTGTTTTGATTATTAATGATGAATAGACACCGAAGTATTTATTTGAAGAATATTATATTATGTAACACATTTTTGAAGTTAAATCAGCGCAATTAAGCATTCCATAATATATATAAAACTACGAATAAGGAGAAAAGTTACCCATGGTTATGTTATGCATAACTATGCTCCTATAGGTACATTTCACGACCAATCTTCATTGTAGAAGCTTTTTGAGCAATATTATGCCTTGCTTTTTAAAACTATGCTCCAGTAATGTTACGTTTTACCTTTTTTATAGTAACAAGTGTCGAAAAATTTGAAAAATCAAAATAAACCATATTTATAAGAGAAGTTATGTTATATTTCTTCACTCATAAATAAATATTTTTGGGTGCGTTCACAATTGAATTTAATGTCGCACCTTTTGGGACATATCAAGCGACAAAACATTTCAGAAAATTGGAGCATAATTAACCTTAAAGGAGCAAAGTAGGAACATTTTACGGTAGGTACTTCATACAAAACGCATCCTAGATTGAGATCTAGCGCAGAATAAAACATTCAGTTATTTGTGATTGTCGCCAAAATAATAATTTTATTTATGTTTGTTTCAGGGCAAAGTGGTGAGTTGTGAACTCCAACACCGGCCCCGCGCCCCCCGCACCCCCGCGCCCGGCACCCTGCTTCACATTTTGTACAGCAAAGCAATTCCAAATATAAAGCAAATAGTGACTGATGTCGCTCAATTATATATTCAACTGTTTTACCTTAAGCTTTGTCAGATCATCGTGATTTGTGATATTTTGAATATTTTTGGGGCCATTCTTGGAAAATGTTTCTACTTAAATTACGAAATAGTGAATGTCGTATGACTTCACCTAGTAAGGTGAACTTTAACCCTAAGTATATAATAAGAATAGGATAGGATTCGAAGCATAACAGCCAAGAAAGGAGTACTTACCAGGCAGTAACAAGAGCATTTGCATTTCATGAAATAAAAAAAGTAAGATATTAGATTTTATCGTCCGTCAAGTCTTGCAAACTATCACATATTACATAGTTAGTTCAGGATGTATATGTAGCCAAAGAGCAGAGAGGTGAATGTGGTGACATTGGACTGTTGGTGTTGCAGCCTGGCGGCGCGCGGGTCGGAGGGCGGCCCGGGCAAGAAGCCGCGCGAGCCCGGGCCCCAGGATCCCCTGCTGGCCGACGGCGACGCGCCGTGAGTACCATTGTTTATTGCCAAATCGTACACAACTTGCTAGGAGAACAGCACCAAACAATCAAAAGAGATGACTACTGTATATCGTGGAAGAAGAGTAATCAACGCGATCTTTTTTTACAATTTCTGGCCCACTGAAGTCTGCTATCCGTATCCTTATAAGCCTCAAACGCCATAAATAATTTTAATTTACATTATAATTTTCTTTTGCAGCGTGCTGTTTTGAAATACTCTTAAGTAAATAATAACGTGCAGAAAATAAATTAGCTGTATTAAAATACTTGCAACTTTATATTTAATCCAGTATTTAAAAAATAAACCTGCACTACGATTAAAAAAATGCATTCAAATTCATGTAGGTACCTACATGTTTGTAATTAATGGAAATCGGAATAACCTTTCAAATTTAATTCAAAGTCATATAATCAAATGTAATTTCACATACTCTATACCTTCCTTTTACCACTAAATCATGTCGGATAGTAGGTATAACAAAATTTTGACTTGGAAAGTTAACTGACTACGTGTGTTGTGTTGCAGCCCTACCCTGGAGGAGATTCAGAGCTGGGGCCAGTCGTTCGACCGCCTCATGCGAAGTGCTGGTCAGTCGTTTTTGGTTTTCCTTGCATCTAGATTTATTGACTCCTCGGACATACAGACACTTGTTCTTACTTACTACAAGAACAAGTGTCTGTATGTCATGTGTATTCTTACTTATCCCGGAGGGCTTATTAATTTTTTTCGGCAGTTATATATATTAGAATGTACATTACACTCTGTATGTATGTGTATCATTGTTGCAGCCGGGCGCAAGGTGTTCAGAGATTTCCTTCGTGGCGAATACAGCGAGGAGAACATCATGTTCTGGCTCGCGTGCGAGGAGCTCAAGCGGGAGACCGACCCTGACGCCGTCGAGGAGAAGGCGCGTTTCATTTACGAGGACTACATTTCCATACTCTCGCCCAAAGAGGTCAGCTGTAGTTATAATGCGAGGACTGTACTGTGCATTAGTTGAACGAAGACTGATCCAATTGATTGTTTGCAGGTGTCGTTGGATTCGCGGGTGCGGGAGGTGGTGAACCGCAACATGGTGGAGCCCACGCCGCACACGTTCGACGAGGCGCAGCTGCAGATCTACACGCTGATGCACCGGGACTCGTACCCGCGGTTCGTCAACTCGCCGCTGTACAAGGCGCTGGCGCGGCTGTCCACGTCGGAGGCCGCGGCGTCCCCCGCGCCGGCCCCCGCCCCCGCCCCCGCCCCCGCCGCGGCCTCGCCGCAGTGACGGCGACCGCGGCGACGCGCGGCGCGTGTCCGTGGGGCGCGCCGCGGTCCGAGAGCCACCGAGACCCCGTCGGGATACTAGTGTCCTCGCGAGTATATTTTCTATTCTGTATATAGCCTCGATATACTTTAATTGAACGGGTACTAATTTTGTATATAGTTAGGTTAAGTGTAAGAGTAGGTGCGCGCGCGCCCGCCGCCGCGGCAACTTCGCTGGTCCACCGGCCGCTCCGCGCCGGGCTCGGCCGACGCGGCGCCCGCCTCGCCGTCACCCTCTCCCGTTTCCTTATCGATGCACTTTCTAGTTAGAAGCAATAAAAGGTGGACCAATTAAGTTTGCCGATGACGAGTCAACGAATAAATTTGTTCATGTAAACCAATTGTTTTATTTATTACGCCATCTTTGTAAAAAAGCCATAAAAATATCAATAATGTTAAATTGTTTAATTCTGTAACAATTTTAAAATCATCCTTCACTTGGGTATAGGAGAAAAAAAATTAGAATGTATCAGTTAAATATATAATTTTTGAAGAGTTCCAAATGGGATTAAAAATACCGGAGATTATATAATACTGAATATTGCTCGATGAAGAGTATAATTATAATAATGAATATGTATGTCTTGAAGTGTCGCTTATTATTTTTGGGATTTGTAAAATAAAAATACGGAGCTGTTTTTGAATAAAATTTTGACTTTAATTCGTAAATGGAAAAGAAAAAACAAAACACAATCGGACGCGTGTATTGCGTCAATGCGGCACAAAGGAATCCTCCTTTGTATACATCCGTATATGAGCTTCAACAATGTAATACAAATAGAAAAATATCAGATCAGATCATAAACACAAAAGGATTGACTTTTTATGGCAGAGTACAGAGGCAGAGTACAGAGCCTTTATCCCTGATATCCCTCTGTCTATCCCTTCTGGAAAGTGATATGACACTATTTAAAAAAAAAAACAAAGAAAATATACAAAAAAAAAAAAAAAGAAACTTACTGAAAATAAAGTCACAGTTAGTAAATAAAAATAGATGGCGCTGATCTAAAATAAAACACGATATGGTTTCGCTTTAAACATTTTTAAATGAGAATAGGTTGCTCATTTCCATGGATGTCGTAAAAGGCGACTAAGGGAGAAGCTTACAAGACTGTTGGCTCTGTATATCCTGCAACTAACTAAACTAACAAGAAAAAAAAGAAAAAAAGAAAAATAAAGTTTACAACGTTCCGAGAATAGATGGCACTGTAACCAAAGTAACACGCGATGAAGTTTCACGTTCAATAGAATCTAAAGAAACAAGATTGCCCGGGAGGGCGGGTTAGGTCAACGACGGGTTAGGTCAACGACGGGTTAGGTCAACGACGGGTTAGGTCAACGACGGGTTAGGTCAACGACGGGTTAGGTCAACGACGGGTTAGGTCAACGACGGGTTAGGTCAACGACGGGTTAGGTCAACGACGGGTTAGGTCAACGACGGGTTAGGTCAACGACGGGTTAGGTCAACGACGGGTTAGGTCAACGACGGGTTAGGTCAACGACGGGTTAGGTCAACGACGGGTTAGGTCAACGACGGGTTAGGTCAACGACGGGTTAGGTCAACGACGGGTTAGGTCAACGACGGGTTAGGTCAACGACGGGTTAGGTCAACGACGGGTTAGGTCAACGACGGGTTAGGTCAACGACGGGTTAGGTCAACGACGGGTTAGGTCAACGACGGGTTAGGTCAACGACGGGTTAGGTCAACGACGGGTTAGGTCAACGACGGGTTAGGTCAACGACGGGTTAGGTCAACGACGGGTTAGGTCAACGACGGGTTAGGTCAACGACGGGTTAGGTCAACGACGGGTTAGGTCAACGACGGGTTAGGTCAACGACGGGTTAGGTCAACGACGGGTTAGGTCAACGACGGGTTAGGTCAACGACGGGTTAGGTCAACGACGGGTTAGGTCAACGACGGGTTAGGTCAACGACGGGTTAGGTCAACGACGGGTTAGGTCAACGACGGGTTAGGTCAACGACGGGTTAGGTCAACGACGGGTTAGGTCAACGACGGGTTAGGTCAACGACGGGTTAGGTCAACGACGGGTTAGGTCAACGACGGGTTAGGTCAACGACGGGTTAGGTCAACGACGGGTTAGGTCAACGACGGGTTAGGTCAACGACGGGTTAGGTCAACGACGGGTTAGGTCAACGACGGGTTAGGTCAACGACGGGTTAGGTCAACGACGGGTTAGGTCAACGACGGGTTAGGTCAACGACGGGTTAGGTCAACGACGGGTTAGGTCAACGACGGGTTAGGTCAACGACGGGTTAGGTCAACGACGGGTTAGGTCAACGACGGGTTAGGTCAACGACGGGTTAGGTCAACGACGGGTTAGGTCAACGACGGGTTAGGTCAACGACGGGTTAGGTCAACGACGGGTTAGGTCAACGACGGGTTAGGTCAACGACGGGTTAGGTCAACGACGGGTTAGGTCAACGACGGGTTAGGTCAACGACGGGTTAGGTCAACGACGGGTTAGGTCAACGACGGGTTAGGTCAACGACGGGTTAGGTCAACGACGGGTTAGGTCAACGACGGGTTAGGTCAACGACGGGTTAGGTCAACGACGGGTTAGGTCAACGACGGGTTAGGTCAACGACGGGTTAGGTCAACGACGGGTTAGGTCAACGACGGGTTAGGTCAACGACGGGTTAGGTCAACGACGGGTTAGGTCAACGACGGGTTAGGTCAACGACGGGTTAGGTCAACGACGGGTTAGGTCAACGACGGGTTAGGTCAACGACGGGTTAGGTCAACGACGGGTTAGGTCAACGACGGGTTAGGTCAACGACGGGTTAGGTCAACGACGGGTTAGGTCAACGACGGGTTAGGTCAACGACGGGTTAGGTCAACGACGGGTTAGGTCAACGACGGGTTAGGTCAACGACGGGTTAGGTCAACGACGGGTTAGGTCAACGACGGGTTAGGTCAACGACGGGTTAGGTCAACGACGGGTTAGGTCAACGACGGGTTAGGTCAACGACGGGTTAGGTCAACGACGGGTTAGGTCAACGACGGGTTAGGTCAACGACGGGTTAGGTCAACGACGGGTTAGGTCAACGACGGGTTAGGTCAACGACGGGTTAGGTCAACGACGGGTTAGGTCAACGACGGGTTAGGTCAACGACGGGTTAGGTCAACGACGGGTTAGGTCAACGACGGGTTAGGTCAACGACGGGTTAGGTCAACGACGGGTTAGGTCAACGACGGGTTAGGTCAACGACGGGTTAGGTCAACGACGGGTTAGGTCAACGACGGGTTAGGTCAACGACGGGTTAGGTCAACGACGGGTTAGGTCAACGACGGGTTAGGTCAACGACGGGTTAGGTCAACGACGGGTTAGGTCAACGACGGGTTAGGTCAACGACGGGTTAGGTCAACGACGGGTTAGGTCAACGACGGGTTAGGTCAACGACGGGTTAGGTCAACGACGGGTTAGGTCAACGACGGGTTAGGTCAACGACGGGTTAGGTCAACGACGGGTTAGGTCAACGACGGGTTAGGTCAACGACGGGTTAGGTCAACGACGGGTTAGGTCAACGACGGGTTAGGTCAACGACGGGTTAGGTCAACGACGGGTTAGGTCAACGACGGGTTAGGTCAACGACGGGTTAGGTCAACGACGGGTTAGGTCAACGACGGGTTAGGTCAACGACGGGTTAGGTCAACGACGGGTTAGGTCAACGACGGGTTAGGTCAACGACGGGTTAGGTCAACGACGGGTTAGGTCAACGACGGGTTAGGTCAACGACGGGTTAGGTCAACGACGGGTTAGGTCAACGACGGGTTAGGTCAACGACGGGTTAGGTCAACGACGGGTTAGGTCAACGACGGGTTAGGTCAACGACGGGTTAGGTCAACGACGGGTTAGGTCAACGACGGGTTAGGTCAACGACGGGTTAGGTCAACGACGGGTTAGGTCAACGACGGGTTAGGTCAACGACGGGTTAGGTCAACGACGGGTTAGGTCAACGACGGGTTAGGTCAACGACGGGTTAGGTCAACGACGGGTTAGGTCAACGACGGGTTAGGTCAACGACGGGTTAGGTCAACGACGGGTTAGGTCAACGACGGGTTAGGTCAACGACGGGTTAGGTCAACGACGGGTTAGGTCAACGACGGGTTAGGTCAACGACGGGTTAGGTCAACGACGGGTTAGGTCAACGACGGGTTAGGTCAACGACGGGTTAGGTCAACGACGGGTTAGGTCAACGACGGGTTAGGTCAACGACGGGTTAGGTCAACGACGGGTTAGGTCAACGACGGGTTAGGTCAACGACGGGTTAGGTCAACGACGGGTTAGGTCAACGACGGGTTAGGT